>NC_141135.1:183258222-184730097 GCF_053477565.2 Lygodium microphyllum
TCATTAGCCCAAAGGGCATAACGATGTAAGAGAATACCCCCCACTCTGTAGTGAAGGCAGTCTTGTGCCTGTCATCAATGTGTACTTGCACTTGATTTTAACCCAAGAAACCGCCCAAGAAACTATAGGCTTCTTTACCTGCCACTCTCTCAAGCATGTGTTTAGTGTATGGCAATGGGTAATTATCTCTTTTTGTAGCAGCGTTGACTTTCTTGTAGTTGACGCACACTTGGATCTTTCCGTTTTTTTTCATAACAATCACTATTGGTAATACCCAGTCTGTGTGCTCTATTTTGTAGATGAGTCCTGCTCTCATGAGTTTATCAATCTCCTCTTTTACTACATGGGTATGCTTTGGATTCATGGGATAAGGGCATTGTTTTAGAGGAACATCGTCAAGGACCATAGGGATGTTGTGGGTCACAACTTTGGGGTGGACCCCCTTAAGTTCATCCAGAGACCAGGCAAACACGTCCATGTACTCTTGTAGGAGAGCAACAAGGTTGGCCTCCTCATCCTTGGTTAGGTCGTTTGCTATGAATACCGGTCGAGGCTTCTCTCCCTTCCTCCCCTGCCAGGTTGACTTCCTTGACTCTGGCGGGTCCCTCGATGGGCTCCTAGTCTCGCCCTGTCTCTTTGTTCCTAGCAGGACCACCACTCCGTCACCCTTGTTGCACTTAGTGAAGTGCTTGGGTAGGTCCTGCGATGTCAAGTATTTTTCCGAAAACTGAAAACCCCTAGTCAAATTGTAGTTAGGTTTGATTTTTGCTAGCTTAGTTGTTTGTGTGATAGTTTGTTTTGTTGTTTTGTAGTTGGATTTCTTGTGTTTGTTTAGCCTAGGATTTACTTCTATCATTTTGTTTGAATTGTTGAGTGTGAAACTTGATAACCTTGGTCGAGCTTGGTATTTTTTTGAACAGGATGAAGCTTGTGTTTGCTAATAGCTACTGAACATTGAGGAACAAGGTATGTTTTTTTGTCGAGACTCTTGCACATCACGGGGATAATGGGTTCACGAGTACTCCACGTTGCACTTGTTGATGCACTGCACTCGGGGGTCGACTCCTGTTCTTATCAAATACTTCCATGCCATGGGTTGGGATTATGCACACTTTGCACCATCATTGAGCACTAGCACGGCATGAGGTCTGCTCAGTAGCTATATGCAGTAACTTTTAGATGCATACGCACATGAGAGAGCACTTGCCATTGAGCATGCACAATTCTTGCACACACCATTTGGGATGCTCATCACAAAGCTAGGAACCTCTGGTTGAGAGTGTAAGGTGGTTGGGTGAGTTAGAGGGTCGTGAAGGACGCCACCAATTGTGAGATGGGTTGTTCTTATTTGGTCAGCATCTTGAGGACCATCATTTTCTAGAGTGATTGTGAGATTTTGGATGGGTGGAGCGGAGTATATCATATCTTTTTTATGAGAGTTGAGAGGTGAGCATAAGGAATTTTAAATTAATCAAGAAATTTTGTTTGCATTTCGCATGACGCACTAGCACATCTAGATAGGCTAGGCACAACTTCTTTAATGCATCCATATTTTTATGTGAAGCATCAGTTGAATGGTTGCATAGCATAGATTTTATATTGCATATTTTCTCAAATCATGAATGATTGGGCACGGAGTTCATTTCAAAAAACCAAATTTCTGCTAGGATACACTGGAAAAAAAAAAAAGGTTCATATCCAAAGAATGTTTATTTTGAAGACTCAAGGATCAAAGGAAAAGGTCGTAAGTTTTATATCATCAGCGAGTATTTCTTGAAGAAAAAGAGGACACGTGTGCTGAAAGTGTATGCAATCACAAGAACAATAGGCCAAGGAAGAGAATAAGTCATCCAAGATAAAAGATCGAGAAAAAATGATGCGATTTACAAAAATCAGTAAATTTTCCCAATTTTGATGGATTTTCGTAATTCTGCTCAAATTGGCTTGTCAACCAGATGTGTTCCAATCGTTTTGAGTACCATAACAACTATATTTGGAGTTCAAATGATGAAGTTATGATCCAAACAAGTTGCAAACAGGTATAAAGCATAAAAAACAAAAATAGTGAAAAGCAGTAGAAAAGCAAAAGCCAAAAGCTAAAAGCTAAAAGCCTAATGTGTGTGAGTGTGGATAGAAAACTATATAAGGAGAGGAGATTGGAGAATTAAGGGCCTTCCCCCTTGCTTACAATTGTATTTTATGAGAGAGGAGAGAGGAGGGTCACATGCTAGAGTGAGCTCTAGTCATGCCAATTTGGAAGTTGGAGCTTTTGGGTGTCAAAGCGCCAAGTATCGGCTCAAGGTTGTTAAGGTATGAGAATATATTTCCCTTGGTTTGTTTTCAAATTATTGGTATTTCCATTATGTGGTTGTGTGATGCTCTACCCGCATACGGGTTTTAAATTTTTTGTAAGCTATAAGAGGCATTGTTTTTAGTCTTGTTTTGTGGTGCTTTATCAAATATTTGAATTTTTCAAATTGAGTTGTGCATTCCACAAAGTCAATTACCCCAACCGACACTCCTTAATGTCTCGTTATCGGGTTGTGAGTGAGGCTTGCTCTCGATCACCGCTTGTGTAACAGCAGTTTCTTCTGTTATTTTGCATCTGGCCCTTTTTTTGTTTCTTTCTTTTCTCCTTTAGCTGACTGTATCTTAGGTGGATGGACAAGTCCTCCTTGGTGCATTTGGTTTTGGATGGCATGGGTATTTCAGGGTCGGTCTCCGTACTGGCTTCAAACTCCGATTTGAACTCACAGCCCTCACTAGAGGAAGGAGTCTCCCCGAGTGGTCATAGTTTGATAGGTGCGTCTGTCCTAAACACGGGCATCACTAGTGGTTGGCCAATTTCAGCCTGCTCATAATCCACTGCACCTATGCATTCCAACCAAGAGAGATCCCAATCCAATCTCACAGCTCCTCTCTTGATCTCATATTCATTCCTTTCTTGGGGCCAGGAGTCTGCTCTTATCTATTCTATCACCCTTTCCTCAGTATTGTAATCCACAGTACCTATTCCCTCCTTGCTCTCCTCACTGATGTTGAAACAATCCTCATATTCATTATTAGAACTATCACTCCATGGCTGCTTGTTATCTCCTGGGTTCTTCTTTCTATCCTCTTTCTGGTCAGTGACTAGAGCCCAATTGTACAGCAAGTTCAGGTCGTGAATTTTGGTTCACTTCCACTTGAGCTCCCCCAAGAGGTCTCTAAGGGGCACGAGATTAGCAGAAGGATTACCCTCCAATCTACCTATCAAATACTCCAGGGTTTCCTGGAGTTCTAGTTTATTATTTGGGACATGGAAAGTGACAGGTTTGGGCCGACCACATGCACTCCCTGTCACCATGCAGAGTGGTACTAAGTGTTCCTCATCTAGTGTGCACATGGCTTGTGTGGCTTGCTTACACTCCTCCTCATCATCTGAGAATGGGAGATTGATGGTTGCAATGACTTGCATCCAATCTCCTCATCCTTAAGACAGGGGATATACTTGGTCAACGGCCCATACAACATGTGGTTGGTTGCGTGTCACCCCTCAATGTGACTGAGATGGCATCCAAATCAACAGGTGTTGTCTTCCAAGTATCCATCTCCACCCTTACTGTTTCCTTTTGATTTCCTAAGAAGACTAGACCGTTGCTCCAGTCCTCGATGACTCTCGTGCATTTCTCGGTCGGCCTAATAGGATGTCGTAGTCCACTCCCTTCATCACAATGAAGTACACAGAGAACTAGACACCTGCAATCTTCACTGGCCAATTCTTTAAAACTCTGAATGGCCTTACCTTCATTCCATTTGCTAGTGTGACATTGAGCTTGGTAGTCTTGATGGGAGGGTTTCCCTAGGCCTGCAAGACTATGTGGCTCAAGACACTAACCCATGCACCTGTGTCTATGATTCCTTTCCACGTCATGTCTCCTAGGGCCAGGGTAGGTAGCACCACGTGCATCTTGGTGCCCTCCCAAAAAGAATTTACATGTAGAGATTTAGGTACCGAGTGTAGTGTCAAGCTCGGTATCTATGTAACTGCATCGTGCTCATGTAGGTCAGCCACAATCTAATTCAGTTCCAACCAAAGAGTCGGATGTTGCCTAAGTAGGTCTCCTAGGCTTAGGGTTACTAGGGTGGTTACTAATGTTGTGAGGAGGTTACTTCTCATTTTCCTCCCCTCCATTCCCACACCTATAGGCCATTGTCTTGGGGTGTTTTACTGACCAGTGGCTCCCAAGCTTCTCCTAGGTGGTACTACCCGTGGCATGGGCGCATTTGTTGACCTTGGTCAAGAGGGTGAGACTCAAGTGCTCACAATAGAAAAATCCTTAGTTCCATCTTCTATGATGGCCTCGGCATCCTTCAGGTTCTCTTGGGCTTCCTTTACCCACTCCTTGATCTTTTCAATTGCTTCTAATTGGCACTTTGGGTGGGGGTACTCCCCTACCTTGGCACTCCCTTTATCTACTGTTTTTGGAGCGGCGGTCTCAGCCTTAGCATCAAATACCTTCTTGCCACTCCCTAGAGTCATCTCCCCATCAGTCTTGAGAGTGATCTTAGTGTTGGTTTTCTTCTTACTCCGCCTACGACTCTTCTTCCCTATTGAGGCAACGTCTAGGTCGCTAGGCCTAAGCAGTGATATGTCAGCCTGCCGCATTTGTGCACGTGTCATGACATGCAGCGGGATGGGTGTATCCTCACTGTTGAATGTCTCAACACCAAACAACCCCAAAAGTACTGATGGTACATTTCTTGAGCTTGAGGATGGCTTTTGCCTAGGGCATTCCCTAAAGAGGTGGATGATGCTGCACTTGGCGTAGCTAAGGTCAGCTCTCTCCCTGTTAACCTGCTCTTTTTCTGGGTATCATGTCGATATGTGACCAGGGTGGCCACAAGTCTAGCACGCAACTAGATCTTGGGTTGGCCCTAAAAAACCTCTGCCTCTTCCCCTTCCTAATGCCATCATCGACACAGCTGATAGTCCATGAGGATTGGATTACCCTCTTCATCATATGAGATCTAAGGGTTCATATATGACTCCTCATCATTGGGCTCGTCCACCTAGTGTATGGGAGTGTCGCTCAACGGATGTGTCACGAAGGGTCCAGGCGGTCTGCGTATGCCAGTGGGATTGATCTCTAATCTAGGAATGGCCGACTATGCATCATTAGTTTCTAGAAGGGCCAATGGGGCTCCTCTTTTGAAGAAGTTAGGTGGCCTATACCCATAGCACGGTGAGTTATATTGCTATGCGTAAGGAAGCCTTCTTGGAAATCGACAATGCATTGCGTCGTGGCCAAACCTTCCGCAATTTGTGCAAGGCTTGGAACTTGGATCCTGGCACTCGGCGAGGATGTGGTTGCCTCCAGAGTGCACACACTGGGCATGCGGTCTAGTGGGTCTCTTTACCAGCTCCTACAATCGTGCTAGCTCCATCCTGACATTGGCTAGCTCGTGGTCTTGTGCCGTACTCTTGCCCTTATCCTGCATGTCAAGGGCTCATCTCTCGCTATAGGTTGTGGCTCTCTCTATGGTTCTTTGGCTAGAGCCATCTTGATTTGAGCTTCTAACACTTCTCTCCCTAAGTTGGTCATCTACCCTTATTGCCTCATCGAAAACCCTAGCGAGCACATCTCTCTACAAGCTTGCATGCCAGTTCCTTATAAAGTTCCTCACTGCGAATTATGTTTATAAAGACGGTAGAGACTGCTCTCTCATTTGGTCATTCCTTGGTAGGGATTCTCTTAAACAGACTACGTACATGAGTGACATAGTCTCTAATGTCCTCTTTGTCCTTCTAACTAACATTCATTAGTCGGACCATGAGGTTGTCTGAGTATCTCGTCTCTGAAAATCTCTTGATAAAGAGATCCTTCATGCGATTGAAATCTATTCGCTCTGTTGAGTCTAAACTGGTGTACCATGTCCTTCCCTTATCACCCAAGCAAAGCCTGAAAGCTTGCGAGCATTGGGCGAGGTCTGTGAGACTGTTGACTTCACAAACCTACTTGAATTGCTCCACAAAGCTATAGGGGTCACTGCTGGGCTAGTACTTGTCCAGCTGCTTGGCCACTACAAGGATCTTGCTATGGCTTCTCACCCCTGTGTGACTCCTAAGTCTGTGAGTAAAGAGGTGGCTAGTATAGTTGCACTCTATTCTGCAGCTGTGTTATCTATGAGCCACTTGGCTCAGTGTCAGGTCTGCCTCTAGCTTCCTCTCTCTCTCTCTGTGTTCGACCCTGTCGTGGCCTTACTAGCTAATGCTAGAATGCATCGTGTCTCGTGCACCTCTAAGTCTTGCCACGATTTCCTCATCCTTTCCTTGCCGTTATACTGGAGTAATACTTTGCAGCACCTTCCTAGCTGCCCTCCTCTCTTCCTCAAGACTTGCAACTACTTCCTTGATTGGTCTACAGTGGATCACGGTCCTTGTTAGCTGGTCATATTGATCGACCATACGCTGTAATTTGAGTGGGAATTCGCCTAAGTTCAGCTAGTCATCCTCTCAGTTTGCATTTGCTCCTGACATTTCCACAACCTCTCGCTCCACCAAGTTGTCGATCAGTCCAATCAGCTTGGATAGTGACTTGCCCTCAATTTTGTTGTCTTCGAGCTCTTTGAGGCCTTCAGGGTCCTATTAACAGGGCTTTGTGGCACCCAGCTACGCCTCAGGGTCTGCTCCTATTGGTGGGTTCTTTGTATTATTATGATTCTATGTGAGTTCCTTGTTATTGAAAGCAGCTGTTAATTTGATTCACACTTGCGCTTAGCGCTTTCCTATGCACAGTGTCATATTTAGGATTTCTCTCTTTCAGTGCACTTTAAATGGTGAAATGAGCATGGGGTGCGAATGCAAAGCGACCAATGCAATTACCACTCTTCCCCCTTTTGTTCACAGCCTAATATGGATGTAAGTGCATTTCCTGGCTGTCCTCTCGTATTGTCTAGGGTCTATGTTGCACACTCTACACTTCGTCAAGGCTTGATTGGAATCTGAGGGTCAGTTTCAGCTCTAAGTCTCACCCATTCTATGGTCCGCTTCTAGAGACTGACTCTAGGATGCCCAAGTGTGGTTCCTCCTATCTCTGGCTTTTGAGAGCTGGGTCCGGTACTCACGCATATTTGGGGATGGGTTTGGAGCGGCCTTGGCCTGAGGAGATGACTCACCTACTAGTCTACAATATTCTGTCTTGGTGGTCCGACTTTGGGAGTTGGACCGTCTGAGTTCGACTCTGGGATTCGGACCGTCTGGGTGGTCCAACTGTGGAGTCGGGCTATCCGATTGGACCGAGTGGTTTGGGCCTCAAAATGGGTCCTATTCAAATGGGTCTACTACCATATGGTGGGATTCGACTAGCAGGGTCAGACGATCAGGTCGTGTAGTTTGTCCAGTCAGACCGGGTGGACTCTAAGGTGGTGCATTCGACTTGGATGGTCCCCGACTAGTAGATGGTCTAACTCTGAGAGTCGAACAGTCCAAGTGTCCAATTCTGGGACTTGGACACTTGCAGAGTGGTCCAACTGTGTTTGCCACAATGCATTTGCGGGAGTGCGAATGATGAATGCAACGCGTGGGGGTCTTGGCACAAGCTCCAACTTTCCAGATCCAACAAGCACAACTTAGAGAAAGTCAAGGAATACTTGGGATGGCTGGGTGACATCGAAATGACCGGATTGAATCCCTTCTGCACTTGCACTCACAGTCTCTCTCTCAAGCTCTCCTTAATCTCTCAAATGCAAAGTGAGGTCTTCCTTGCCACTTCTGGCCTCTTATTGCCCTGCCCAAGGTCTGCATTCACCTTAACCTTTCTCCTCTTACCAACATTTAATCCTTGATTTCATTTTTTACCCTTCTTTTTCATGTTTTAACCTGTTATACAGCAGCAGAAAGCCCTTCTATTTTTCCTTGTTTCCTTGGTCCTAATCCTATCCTAATGCAACAAAAATAAAAACAGTGGTGGCTGAGGTTGATTTACCTACTTGCCTACTCAACAACAATCCCAAATACTTACTTGTTCCAAAGATCAAACCACCTAAAACTCCTATCTATCTCAACCACTAGTTCGGGATGAAAACCCTGCTTCTATACTCGATTCGAAGCTCACGGTGGTCAACGCTTGATTCCGTCAGTCCCGGCAATGGAACCAAGATGAAGGGAGCTTCAAGCTCAACCCTTGAGACCTATGGACCGCTTATTGGCCAAGCGTTTCAAGCCAAGCCACCATGGCTACCTCTCACCATAGCCAACACGGCCTCCCTACCTATGGGGTGTAGTGAACTTACCTTGATGCCTGATTGAGTACCCTCCTCTCCCATGCATGTTGATAGCTCCACGATCCTTGAGGCAAGCTCAAGCAACCTCAATCCCTCTCCACCAAGCTCCATCCTCCATAGCCACGCGAGACAAGAGAAGAGTAGAGAAGAGAAGAAGATGAAGAGAGGAGATGGAGAGCTTCTTCTCCTTGATCCCTCACTCTCATACACTCACTCCCTCACACTCACTCACTCCCTCTCTCAAGCACAAACAAGAAGGTAAGAAGAAGAGAAGAAGAAGAAGAAGCTTTTTGCAACACACAAGAATGAGATTCTCATTCACTTTTCAACTTTATATACATGCTCCACTTCCCACGGGTGGTCAACCTTGATTTTTACATGGCCGGCCATGGCCTAGGCCCTTTTTCTTCATTCCTTCACTTCCTAGCTGGTCCTTCCACCCTTCTAAGTTCAAAATTTGCACAGGAGGGAGGCTGGCGCTCTTTTACAAGGATTTGAGGGCGCCTACGCATTTAAGGGTGCACTTTCTTGCTTTTAACTCCACGCTTTGGCGCTTGCGCCTTGGATATTTGGCAGTTGTTCCTCTACTTTTGGATTTTTTTGGACTTATTATTCTTGTGGGCGCCTTCTCCATGTCTGCCCGCCTTTCCTACTTCTCAGATTTTTCTATTTTCTTGCTTTTTACTATTACTGATAATAGATCATTAAAGAGAATGGGAGAAGTATTTGCATTTAGTAGAGTATGCATACAATAATACGGTGCACTCTAGTACTGGTAAGGCACCCTTTGAGATCATCTATGGTAAGCCTCATTTACCACCCATTCTTCTTACGAAGGATAATATTTTTGCAGCAGATGAGTTTGTTAGAGACATTGATACAAATTTCACTCAAGGAAAAGCTGCTATCCAAAGGACTTCTGAATTTTAGCTTTAAGTACATTTTCCTGAATTGTACCAAGTCTCCTAAGTTTTTGTACCCTTCTTTCAATTTGATATGGTTTACAATGCTATTAGTATCCCTCAGTTGGTGATATTCTGTAGCAAAGAGTTTTGGGTATTTCTAAAAAATGGCTGAATATTTATCTCCTTCATCATTAATCAAGTCATTTCCTAGCATACTCATAGGGCAGTCCAACATTCATTTCAGGTTGTTGATCACATATTTCCTACATAAGGTTTGAACTTCCTACTGCAGCCATATTTAAAACTTTTTGCTATCTTTTTGAACCCTAGAATGACAACCCAAAGAGGTTAACATCCCTAGATAGTAGGCTAGCTTCCCATTCTCTATCTTCCTCATCAAGGTTGGAATTTTTGAATCACTACTTTCATAACCTCCAACATCACTTTCTTGTCCATTTTGAATGACGAACTCTATTTTCATGTCAAATATCACCCTCTTATGAGCTAGCTTCTTTAGATAGAGTTCCAATTGACCTCTATACTAGTCTTGTCTGGACCTCATACCAATCAGCCCATGATTGTCCCAAAATGAGAGGATATGGCCCAAGTTTTGCAAGCATAACATGGAAATCCAAATATGCTCTTTGGCCTCCAATGTTTATTTCCAAGTTCTCAATGACTCCCAAACATTTACTTTTGAGCTGTGTGTTTTCCATTTTAACTTAAAACAAGGACTTCCATGTCATTTTAAGATGTATTTATAGCATTTCTTCTTCATTGATTACACAAACTTGTGCACCACCATCAACGTAAAGTTGATCAAATTTCATTCCATGTATCCATGCATCCATGACAGGTATAATGTCTTTCACATCTGATAGGTATACCACTCCAACATGCCCAATTCGGGTTTTTCCTTTCCTAATGCTAACCAACCCATGCCATTGCCTTCTTAGAGATGAGTTCATTTGTAGCAAAGCTCACCATATGTAACATCAGCCTTCTTACCTTTTAAATCCTCAAGAAAGTTGTAAGGAACATGATTGACTCCGAAAGCAAAGTCCCCATTTGAATCTTCCTTCGTCGTCTATCTTTCTTGCTAGTTTCTGAATCGTCTGCAACCTGTTTTTCCTTTTTGATCCTCGTTGACCTCTGAGTTTCAGTTTCAATGTCCCTCTCTCTGGCTCTCTTGTTAGCTAAAACATCTAAAATTTCCCCATTATCAGACATGATGCTTTCAATCAGATTCATACCCGATGTGCCTTCATTAGGTCTTCTTTCCAACTTTTGCCTAGCTGCTTCAAGTGGCCTTTGTTCCTGTTGAGGTCTAGCATCTTGCCTAGCATTCCATTGTGGCATGGGATACATCTCCCCTCTTGTTCTTCTTGGATAATGGAAATCAGAAGAAATATGGTCTCTCTCGGTGCAATTAAAGCATTCAAAGTTTTCCCATCTATTTCTTGGAGGTCCTCTAAATCTAGGTTGCATTTGAGGCTGCCTTGCCTATAATAGGCTCATATTCAAATTCAGGTTTGATAACTGTTCCTGCAATTTATTAATCACATCATCACCTGATTTTCTATGGCCTTGTTGAGTCCCATTATCCACTCTTTCAAATGCCCCATGAAGATTCATAGCTTGTTGTTGTGCATTTCCTGCAATAGTGTCAACTTGATTAGGCCGTAAAATGCATGCACAACAATACCTCTTGATTGATCCAACCTCAATTGTATTTTTCTTTGCTATTATTTAGCTATTTTGATTGCATCTTCATATTTATCAAGGTCTTTGATCAAAATCTTTTCTCTAATTTTAGGCATGAATAATGAAACAAACTTGTCCTTTTTCAAGAACATCATCAGAGGTTGCTCCATACTCTTTGCAATTTCTATCCATTTTTCTTCAAATCTCGTAGAGCAAATTTAAACACTTCCTTATTTTCCCCCTGAAACATCCTTTCCAAATATTTTCATAAATTCTCAGGAGTTTGCTTAGTTGCAAACCTTGTAAGAAACTCATTTTTGACTTCATTCCAATTTTCCCTTGTCTCTTCATTCAGTGAGTTCCACAATAATCTTGCAGAACCTTCAAGTAGCATGTTGATCATTCAAAGCTTATCTGCATCAATGTCCCTTTCATTTTGGTAAGCCATCTATTTCAATCTCTTGATAAACTGATTAGCATCCTCATTTTCAGTACCAAAGAAGGTTTCATATCCAAACTACACCATGCTTGAGTTTGTGTATAGGTTGGTTTCCAAACCTTACACTTCCCAATAACTGATAAGATCAGCAAGAGATCTTCAACACGGGAGATCCTCAGAAGGGGCACTGATCTATGGTAGGTGAATTGGGTAGTCGGCCTCTAACAACCCCCAAGACAATAACATAGGATAAAGACCAAGGATCTCCCCCCCGATAACACCCACAAAACAACACCACTATACACATAATCAAATATTTCTAATCACTCAGTGCTCACTGAGACTTCAACTCAACACTTAAGGAGCTTAAACCTTCAAGCTTAGAATTTAGCATTTTTAGAGAGAATCTGATGTGCAAAAAACCATGGCTAAGACTTTGAAAACACAAGCTTTTAGATTCACACAACTCTATTTTTAAAGGATGGCAATCCCACACACCAATTTCCCCATAAAGCATGGTTGCTTTGAGTAGTGCAAGATCAGTTGTAGACCCTTTCTGTTCTTCTTTTCTTAGAGCACACATAAATATAAGCCAAAAACACATGTTACTAAAACTTTATAAGGAAAAATTTCATGCCCATTCAGTTGCTACTACAAGCGATTCATTGTTGTAGACATTCCATACCGCAACAAAATAGAGTTTACACTGATATAACAATGGATAATCATGATAACTTTCATGGGAAACCAAGTTGGTGATGTAGATGCTGCTGAATTCACCTGTTTCCTCATAAAGCATAGAAATTGCCTGATAGAGCACTACACAAAACAACTCATAATTTTCTAACTAGGTCTCCGATTGCCAAGCTTCAAAAAGGAAAGTTGTAGCTCTCTTTCCAATCTAGAACTCTCTAGAACAACTCAAGGAAAAATTCATTGATTTGTTGTCGTGAAACAACTTTGCATAGCCTATAGTCCTAAATATACTACTGCTCTATACAAGAAACACATAACTTCTCTATTTCAAGAAACCCAAAATTGCAAACAAGAAGACATTTTCTTTGATTTCTAATTATCATTTAAGTATACCTACAGATACATTCTCTGCCACATACCCAATTTCACATATAGAGATCTTGTTAAGAAACACGGATCCTTGAGCAAGGTTTAGCTATGGAGAACGGAAGTCAATGACAAGAAGCATGATGACTGAGACTAGACACACTTCAAGTGAATTAGGTTCCAAGATTATCTTGGACTCATAAACACAATCTTGAGTCGACATGGACAAGACCAAAATCACAAGTACAATAGCATTCTCATTGAAAAGTAAACCTATTACATGTCTTTATAGCTTTCCACCTCCACTCTCCTCACTTTGTTTATGCGATTCTGAGCATCTCTCATAGAGCTTCTAGAGCATACATATTTTCTCATATCTTCCATATAAAGACACTTTTGGTGGGAAAGCCTCTTTTGGGCACACATCTAGTCTTTATGGCCAAGAATCATTTGATATTCTCAACCCCCCCTCAAATGTTGATTTCCTACCCTTGCTAGCTTTTGCCCCCCCCTGCATGCAAACATGGACTAGGAGACTAGCTCTTTGGCAACCTAGTCAAGTTAAGGCTTGAAACTTTACATTCTTGATAGGGTTTTTATATCCACTATGGGAAATCATTTTGTTGGATTGTAGTAGTGGAAACTATTTTCCTCATCTTCTTTATAATTCTTTGGCACCCCTCAATGATGTCTTCAATCTTCTTGTTCTTCATAATCTTCTTGTGCTCTAATCTTTTTTGTGAGGTCCTTTTGGTATTCTTCTCCTTTGACTATGATCTTCTTTCCATTTTTTTTCTCCTCCACTTTGCTTGCTTTGATCTTCTGGTCCCCCTCAAGTAAAGAGGTCACACATTTAGAAATTGGCATGTTGAGAAGAGTTGCTAAAACATCTTCAAGGCCTTCAAATAAAATCATTGATTGCACATGGATGTAGGCAACTTCCTTTCCTCCTGCAAGTAGAGAAAACAATCTTTCCATGTAGTATAAGTGAGAAACAAGAGTCATGTTACTCTTCTTCTTCAAGTTGAAGAGCTTCCACACTAAGACCTTCTTGTCTGTCAAGAGTAACCTCCACCTTAGAATCATTTTCATCTTTTTGGATTTCATCTTTTGCAATCTCCACCTACTTTCTATATTTCTTTCCAGCAAAATGGGTTTGCATCACCTGTGAATTGGCACAGTGCACTTTGCACAAAGAGAAAAATTGAGCCTCATCCTTCTCAGTCTTGGTGTGCCCTCCAACAACTTGAGCAGAATGCTCATATTTGTGAGAAGGCTTCCTTACTATAGGCCTCTTCACGGATTGGACAACCAATTCATTAGTGCTAGTCCTAGACGGTTCCCTTCTCATCTGTGCCCTTTGATCTATGGTAGGTGTAGAAAGTCCATGGGACTCGACAACCATTCTACTCGAAGGTGCTTGCGAGATCACGAGGGGATCCTGTCTTGCAATATGAAATTTTTCCAGACATGGTGCTCTATTGGCTGGTAAACCCCTCAATCCCATAGCCCAATCATATGGGAAACCCCTAGCATGAATGGTCAAGACACTCCAATGTTGCTTTGCACACTCAAGTACAATCCTTTCAACAGTGGCCCATGGGTCCATACATGCCACCTACTCCAAGACTGTCTGATCAAGCATGCTATTTTGCTATAGCCCTTTCTAGCAAATCCCATTCAATGAGAATGATGGGAAGAGTACCCCCTACGGCACATCATGCATGGACCATTGGCAGTGAATGAGCTCCGACTCCTTGTATATTTTGTAATTCTCTAGTGATTCAGTCAACCCCAAGGGATCAAACCCAAAATCTACGAGAGAAAAGCCATCTAGCTATGGAAAACATGGTTGTCTGGGCATCCACTCTACAGACATGGAGAGATTAGAGCCATTGGAGGCGTAGAGTAGTCGAGCTCCATTACCATTGTTGCATCTAGAAAAGAAAGACAACTTGCCGACCACTGCCACAAGCAGAGAGGAAGTTATAGGTGAGGAAAAGACAATCAAAACCCAAAGTAAAGGAGAAAGGAAGAGAGAGAGTGTAGCTAAACCAAGCTCACCATGGCTTTGATACCATGTTGAGAAACACAGATCCTTGAGCAAGGTTTAGCTATGTAGGACGGAAGTCAATGATAGAAAGCATGATGACTAAGACTAGACACACTGTTACTCAAGTGAATTAGGTTCCAAGATAGATTAGCTTGGAATCATAAACAAAATCTTGAGTAGACATGGACAAGACTGAAAGCACAAATTACAATAGCATTCTCCTCACTTTTCTTATGGGATTCTAGGCATCTCTCATAGAGCTTTTAGAGCATACATCTTTTCTCATATCTTCCATACAAAGCCACTTATGGGAAAGCCTCTTTTGGGCACACATTTGGCCTTTATAGCCAAGCATCATTTGCTATTCTCAACAGATCCTTTACTTCCATTTTTCTCTCTTGTATGGGAAGCCTCACACAAACAACTAACATACATTAGTATTAACATGATGAAGAATAGCCCTCTGTTTTCTTTCACTCATATCCATACATCAGAACAGATCTGCATACTCTGTGCCCCACACATTAGTAGAAGGAAACAAGAAAAAAGGAAGACTCTTATTACCATCATTTGAAAACTGAGAACTCATATCAGCTAATTGGCATCAATAGTTGGGGGCCATCATGCTCCACAGCTCTGATAACATTAGTTTCAAGGCCTCTTTCTTCCAAAAACTTGTTGTTCTTCTTCTAAGCATCAAACTTCTTCCTTCTCTTCAGGCAGTAGGATCTCTCTCTCTCTCTCTCTCTCTCTCTCTCTCTCTCTCACTCACTCACTCTCTCTCTCTCTCTCTCTCTCTCTCTCTCTCTCTCACTCTCTCTCTCTCTCTCTCTCTCTCACTCACTCACTCACTCACTCTCTCTCTCTCTCTCTCTCTCTCTCTCTCTCTCTCTCTCTCTCTCTCTCTCTCTCTCTCTCTCTCTCTCTCGCGGATACGATGATTGTCTTGTGTAGAACCCCTCTTCTTCTCTTCTTTTTTTATAAAAAAAATTGCTTATATTTTTACTTTTTTCCCTATTTTTCCAAGCTTCCACATTCTTCCTCTTAGTTACTAGATAGCAAACATGCCCCTTGCCATGTAAAATTCTAGTCAGGGACTCAAAATCAGAAGTGAGAACATGTTCCATGTATGAGGATATCTCTTCATGCATGAGACACGTGTCTCAAAATTGAAATATCACAACCATGTGTTGAGAACATGCATGGTACCACTTGGGATTTCCATCTATAAACCAGACTTCCGCTACAGGTAAGTGTTAGAAAGATTAAAAAATGATATTTGCATGTGTTACCCCACTTAACTCCATCCAACATCATGTCCCTGGTCGCTCATTTTCACCCACCAATGTGAGGACTTCAATCCAGAAGATATGTTTAAAAGGTAGAGTATATAAGTATAAGATATACTTTTTTTATTTTTCAAAGAAAATGTCATCTTACATAGAGACTGTAAATATCTTTATTTATATGTTTATAAGCCATAATATATTTTAGGCATCACTATGTATAAGCTATATATATCACATGCATTCATGGGATATCTAAAATCTTCTCTACTTACATGTTATGAGGTAATAGCACGTCCATTCAAATAATAATTTTTATGAGGTAATAAAATTCTCATTAAATTAACATATATATTTCTAAAATATAATCCAAATGTTTCTTCTCAAAGTATAACCCCATATATTGCACAAAATTTTCAAGTTAAATATTCCTATACAAAGTTACATGATATACTTACATTTTTGGAGTTGCACCTACACAATTCAATCAATATGACACATATTGAAACAATTGTGCTTATTGATGATATTGTTTGTCAAGATTGTGGGAGAGAAGGAAGGAGTCTCACTTGTAGCTTTCTCACTTAGACAATGGGGGAATACACACAAAGGTGGAGGCTGAAAACAGTTTTCCTCTTCTTAGTTGTGTAAGCCAAAAGAACTCTAGTATAAAGAAATAGAAGAACACTATATACGGGTCTCAAACCAAACTCAACTAACTAAGGTGGCATACTAACTGAGCCATGAACTAGAGTAGATAAGGATAGCTGTCATCTAGCTATTATTCATGGGTGGTGTACCAACCGCATCTGCAGCCAACAAGTCGGTGACATAAATGCACAACGGTCACCCTGGCATATTACGAGTGGAGCTCGACATCTCAACACTCCCCCTCGAGCTCAATTCCCATTCCTGCACAACAAGCAGGTCTCTGAACTTGCGCAGTTTCTCTGCGCCCAATGCCTTCGTGAATATGTCAACTATCTGATCCTCTGTGCTGACATAAACTAAATTAATAAGACCTAGTAAAACCCTCTCCCGCACATAGTGATAATGCATCTCAATGTGCTTTGTTCTAGCATGATAGACTGGGTTATTTCCCAAGTGTATACTGCTCATATTGTCACAATAAATGACAACTGGCCCATCTGTAGGCTGATGCATATCATAAAGTAGCTTATGCAACGAAGCTACCTCACATGCAGCCATTTCTACACCCCTGTACTCAGCCTCTGTGCTCGACAAGGCAACTGTAGGCTGTTTCTTGCTGCTCCAAGTGACTGCAACACTCCCAAAAAAGAACACATATCCACTGGTAGATCGTTAATCAGAAATACTACCAGCCCAATCAGCATCAGTGTATCCATGCAACTGTATTTGAACCCCAGTCTCATAACATAGTCCATACTGCAATTTGGACTTCACATACCTGAGTATGCATCTAGACGCATCCAAATGCAGTTTCCTTGGAGCCTGCATAAACTGACTTACCAATCCAATAGCATAGCTCAAATCTGGCCTGGTAATAGTCATATAAATCAAACTTCCTACTATGCGTCTGTACATAGTAGGGTCTTCTAGAAGCTCACTTGCATCTGTGCTCAGCTTCACATTCTGCTCCAAAGGAGCTGAAATAGGCTTACAACCTGTCATCCCATATTTGGACAGCATGTCCAATCCATACTGCCTCTGCAAGAGCCCTATCCCACTTGGTGATCTAATCACCTCAATTCCCAAGAAATAACACAACTCTCCCAAATCCTTCATCTCAAACTTCTACTTCAATAGCATTTTCACATGAAGGATATCTTCATCACTATCACTTGTCATAATCAAATCATCAACATAAATGACAAGTAGCATAATATCTTTCTTTGTTTTTCTCACGTAAAGTGAGAAAGATGCCTTGGAAATCTGAAATCCAATAGTGACAAGATACTATCCTATCTTGTCAGACCATGCTCTAGGTGCTTGCTTCAAGCCATACAAGGCTTTCTTCAACCTGCAAACAAACTCAAGATGAACAGCATGCACATAACCTGGTGGCTGCTCCATATAGACCTCTTCTTGCAAATCACCATGCAAGAAGGTATTCTTTACATCCATCTGATGTAAAGACCATCCCTTTGATGCAACCATAGCAATGACTGCTCTTACGGTTTCCATCCTTGCAATCGGACTGAATGTTTCTTCATAATCAATGCCATATGTTTATGCATACCCCTTGACTACTAATCTTGCCTTGTATCTATTCACAGAACCATCTGCATTGTGTTTCACCTTATAAACCCACTTACAACCAATTGCATTCTTATCTTTAGGCAAAGATACCAATTCCCATGTAGCATTTGCTTCCAAGCATCCATTTCTTCATCCATGGCTTTCTCCCATTTTTCTTTTCCCATGGCTTGCTCAAAAGAAGTGAGTTCTGGTTCCTGTATCACTTTGACCATATAGACATAGTGCATGGCTGTAAATCCATCATATTTTAGCCTATCCACAGGATACCTAGATCTGATAGACCTGTGCAAAGTAGGTTCACTCCCAAGTGCTCTCAAAACATCCCTGGTCTTCCTTACTCCAGGTGTAACAATAGAAGGAATACCCAACTCATCATCAATGCTCTGTTCTGAGCCAGTAGATTCACCATCCACATAAGAGTGACCTGCATTCACATCAAACATGGGCTGATCTACCTTCTCTTTTCCTTTTCGTGAAACCTGCAAACCACTATTTGCATTGTTTTGATGAGATTCTCTTGATCTCAATCTGCCTGTCCATGGTGAAGAATGTGAACCACTGCTAGAGGACACTCCAGGTCCACTAATATTTTGTGACTACTGATGTGAATTCTGTGCAGCATTACCATTTTGTGCATCTACATCATCAATCACATTTATTGGTTTATACCAGCTACTTGTCTCATAAAAAACAACATCTTTGTTCACTTTAAACTTACTGACCAATAAATATGCACATCTCAGCTTTTGGATCCAACTTGGATCTCAACTCATCTGGCACATGAACATAGGCAATGCAACAAAAAATCTTCAAATGAGAAATATCTGGTTTCTTACCACTATACCTCTCCTCTGGTGTCATCCCATGTATTGCTGCAGTGGGAGTCTTGTTCATTATGTAGGTTGCTGTAGCAACTGCTTCAGCCTAGCAAAAATCTGGCAAGTCTTTTTCGTTGAAGCATGGCACGAGATACCTCTCCAATATGCCTGTTTTTCCTTTCTGCAATTCAATTTTGTTGTGGGGTATGATTGCATGAATATTGTTGCTTTATGCCATGGTCCTGCAGGAACCTTGCAAACTCATTTGAGAGGTACTCTCCCCCTCCATCTAACCTTAGGCATTTTATTTGCAGGCCTGTTTCTTTTTCAACCATAGCTTTAAAGTTTTGAAATGCCCAAACACTTCACTTTTCTTTTTCATAAAATACACCCGAACTTTTCTACTATAGTCATCAATAAAAGTGACAAAATAATGACAGCCTCCAATAGATGTAGCTTTAGTAGTCCACACATCAGAGTGGATTAATTCCAATGGCTTCTTACTCTCTTGAACATGTCTAGGAAATGGTTTCCTTGCGCGTTTTCCAAATTAACAGGCTTCACATACCTTATGCATTTCTGCAACCTTGAATTTAGGCAATCCTGCAACAATATTTTGGGCTTGCACTGATTTAAGTCATTGTACATTAACATGACCAATGCGTTTATGCCAGATATCAATATCTGCAACTACACCGGTCCCATGTGCAAACATTGATGTACTCAATTCAGGCATGTCTGCATCCAATGTAAATATTTTGCCCTTCTTCTTTTCTTTTGCTATCAAGCGACCTTTATTTTTCATATCCTCAACAAATTATCCATGAGAATTAAATCTGACCTGCAAGCCCTACTCAAGCATTTGACCACCAACAAAAACCAGGTTCTTGGTGATATTTGGGACATGAAATATACCCGACAGTAATTTCATTTTCCCATCCTACATAGACAAAGGAATATTTCCAATCTGCACAATAGGATGTGCAGTATCATCACTAGTCTCCACAAATCTTGGTTTTTCCATTTTCCTTCCATCCTGCATCCATTCTGCATGACCTGTCATGTGGTTTGATGCACCTGAGTCAACATACCACACATCGTTACTTTCTTCTGTACTTGTCACAGAATTGGTCATGTGCTGCACCATAAACAAATGCTCATTTCTGTCATCACCCTGTCTAGTAGAAGATACATAATTCCCTTGTTGCAATTTTCCATTCATGATGTCATTCTGCTTTTTATAGCAGTCTTTAGCCATATGACCCATTTTACCACAGTAGTAGCATTCAATATTGCTGTTTGCATTTTGGTTTGCCATCCACCACGACCTCTTTGGCTCCTCTTTCCTCTAGAGTTACCATGTCCTCCTCCATAGGACTCGTTTTCTTGACTTTGCTGCATATTCTGATTTCTACCATGACCTCCAGATCGGCCTTCTCTACCTCTGCCTCTACCTCTTCCAGCATTTGAGTAGAAGACATCTTCTTTTGAAGTTCCTCCTGAAGGAGATGCACCACCATTTCTTTGCTCCTTAGAAATTAGAAGACCAATCAACTCCTCAAAATCAGGAAATCTTTCATGGAGGAAAATCGATGTTCGGAACTGTGCATAATCCTTTCCTAGACCATTCAAGGTCATAGAAACTAAATCATCATCTTCCACTGGAGACCCAATGGAAGCAAGTGCATCTGCAATCTTCTTCACCTTCATGTGGTAGTCATTGATGCTCATACTTTCTCTTTGCACATTGTGCAACTCTTGCTTGAGCTGCATTTTCCTGGCTTGTGTATTTGTGCTATACATTTTTGACAAAGTATCCCATGCCTCCTTTGGCGTACTTGCATCCTGAATATGCACAATCATAGAGTCTTAAATACTGATAGATAGCCAGTACATAACTTTTCTGGCTCTCTCATGCCATCCTTTAAATGCCTGCATTTGTTGTTGATTGGGAACATCAGGAAGAACTGGTTCTTCTTCGTTTCCTGCAACGAATTCCCAATATCCTTTTTCCATAAAGAAGTTCGTCATTCTAAACTTCCATGCTTGAAAGTTGTTCTTGTCAAGCTTTTCAGTGACAATCTGTGAAAGAGAATCATACGCCATTACAGAACACTGCAAAAAATTCTGTCACTGCAAAAAACACAGCTTCAGCCTCACAAGGGCAAATCTGCAAAACTAACGAAAGTGGTATTTGACCACACAGTCACTTC
Organism: Lygodium microphyllum; assembly: GCF_053477565.2. Classification (NCBI taxonomy): domain Eukaryota; kingdom Viridiplantae; phylum Streptophyta; class Polypodiopsida; order Schizaeales; family Lygodiaceae; genus Lygodium; species Lygodium microphyllum. The sequence goes on from NC_141135.1 coordinate 183,279,209, forward strand.
CTAGTGACGATTTTGCATCAACAGGCAACAATGATAATTCTGTAACTCCCAATGTCTTTGCGCACAGGCATACGATGCAATTTCTACGGAAACTTTTCACCGACTTGTAGAACAGTGGTCGCACAGCAAAAAACAGGGCCTTTTCCTGAGTCCGTGCGGAAAACTTGTGCCTCCAAAACAGACCCCGAAATGGCCTCGAATAAAAAGAAACAAGGAAACCAAGGGCTAAAGCCCTCTCCCGCAGCATATATTGCCCTCTTGCTACACCGCAAAGGGCGTCTCAATCTAAGAAAATGCACTCTTCCACTTTCCGGTTGTGCTACCTGCAGAGACTTGCTCCCAAACTCGAAAAATAAAAGCAATACTGGTCCTCTTACCAGAACGCCGTGAACTTGGTTTGCTTTCTTGAGCTCCTTACCACAAAGCAGGCTCTGATACCATGTCAAGATTGTGGGAGACAAGAAAGGAGTCTCACTTGTAGCTTTCTCACTTACACAATGGGGGAATACACACAAAGATAGAGGCTGAAAATAGTTTTTCTCTTCTTTGTTGTGTAAGCCAAAAGAACTCTAGTATGAAGAAATAGAAGAACCCTATATATGGGTCTCAAACCAAACTCAACTAACTAAGGTGGCATACTAACTGAGCCACGAACTAGAGTAGATAAGGATAGCTATCATGTAGCTATTATTCATGGGCGGTGTACCAACTGCATCTGCAACTGACAAGTCTGTGACATAAATGCACAACGGTCACCCTGGCATATCACGAGTGGAGCTATCTCAACACTCCCCCTCGAGCTCAATCCCAATTCCTGCACACCAAGTAGGTCTCTGAGCTTGCGCAGCTTCTCTGCGCCCAATGCCTTCGTGAATATGTCAGCTATCTAATCCTCTGTGCTGACATAAACTAGATTAATAAGACCTAGTAAAACCCTCTCCCGCACGTAGTGATAATGCACCTCAATGTGCTTTGTTCTAGCATGATAGACTGGGTTATTTTCCAAGTGTATACTACTCATATTATCTCAATAAATGACAACAGGCCCATCTGTAGGCTGATCCATATCATAAAGTAGCTTATGCAACCAAGCTACCTCACATGCAGCCATTGTTGCACCCGTGTACTCAGCCTCTGTGCTCGACAAGGCAACTGTAGGCTGTTTCTTGCTGCTCCAAGTGACTGCAGCACTCCCAAAAGAGAACACATATCCACTGGTAGATCGTCTATGAGAAATACTACCAACCCAATCCGCATCAGTGTATCCATGCAACTGTATTTGAACCCCAGTCTCATAAAATAGTCCATACTGCAATGTGGACTTCACATACCTGAGGATGCATCTAGCCGCATCCAAATGCAGTTTCCTTGGATCCTGCATAAACTGACTTACCAATCCAACAGCATAGCTCAAATCTGGCTTGGTAATAGTCATATAAATCAAACTTCCTACTATGCGTCTATACATAGTAGGGTCTTCCAAAAGCTCACTTGCATCTGCGCTTAGCTTCACATTCTGCTCCAAAGGAGCTAAAATAGGCTTACAGCCTGTCATCCCATATTTGGACAGCATGTCCAATCCATACTGCCTCTGCAAGAGCCCTATCCCACTTGGTGATCTAATCACCTCAATGCCCAAGAAATAACGCAACTCTCCCAAATCCTTCATCTCAAACTTCTACTTCAATAGCATTTTCACATGAAGGATATCTTCATCACTATCACTTGTCATAATCAAATCATCAACATAAATGACAAGTAGCATAATACCTTTCTCTGTTTTTCTCACGTAAAGTGAGAAATCTGCCTTGGAAATCTGAAAGCCAATAGTGACAAGATAATGTCCTATCTTGTCAAACCATGCTCTAGATGCTTCCTATCTGAAAGCCAATAGTGACAAGATAATGTCCTATCTTGTCAAACCATGCTCTAGGTGCTTGCTTCAAGCATACAAGGCTTTCTTCAATCTACAAACAAACTCAGGATGAACAACATACACAAAACCTGGTGGCTGCTCCATATAGACCTCTTCTTGCAAATCACCATGCAAGAAGGCATTCTTTACATCCATCTGATGTAAAGACCATCCCTTTGATGCAGCCATAGCAATGACTACTCTTACGGTTGCCATCCTTGCAACCGGACTGAATGTTTCTTCATAATCAATGCCATATGTTTGTGCATACCCCTTGACTACTAATCTTGCCTTGTATCTATCCACAGAACCATCTACATTGTGTTTCACCTTAGAAACCCACTTACAACCAATTGCATTCTTATCTTTAGGCAAAGGTACCAATTCCCATGTAGCATTTGCTTCCAAGGCATCCATTTCTTCATCCATGGCTTTCTCCAATTTTTCTTTTTCCATAGCTTGCTCAAAAGAAGTGGGTTCTGGTTCCTGTATCACTTTGACCATATAGACATAGTGCGTGGCTGTAAATCCATCATATTTTAGCCTATCCACAGGATACCTAGATTTGGTAGACCTGCGCAAAGTAGGTTCACTCCCAAGTGCTCTCAAAACATCCCTGGTCTTCCTTACTCCAGGTGTAACAATAGAAGGAATACCCAACTCATCATCAATGCTCTGTTCTGAGCCACTAGATGCACCATCCACATAAGAGTGACCTGCATTCACATCAAACATGGGCTGATCTACCTTCTCTTTTCCTTTTCGTGAAACCTTCATACCACTATTTGCATTGTTTTGAGGAGATTCTCTTGATCTCAATCTACTGTCCATGGTGAAGAATGTGAATCACTGCTAGAGGACACTCCAGGTCCACTAATATTTTGTGACTGCTGTTGTGAATTCTGTGCAGCATTACCATTTTGTGCATCTACATCATCAATCACATTTATTGGTTTATACCAGCTACTCATCTTATTTAAAAAAACATCTCTGCTCACTTTAAACTTACAAGTAGAAGGGTTATAACATCTATACCATTTTTGCCTTCTATAGAGAGCAACCAATAAAGATGCACATCTCAGCTTTTGGATCCAACTTGGATCTCAACTCATCTGGCACATGAACATAGGCAATGCAACCAAAAATCTTCAAATGAGAAATATCTGGTTTCCTATCACTATACCTCTCCTCTGGAGTCATCCCATGTATTGTTGCAGTGGGAGTTCTATTCATTATGTAGGCTGCTGTAGCAACTGCTTCAGCCTAGTAAAGATCTGGCAAGTCTTTTTCATTGAGCATGGCACGAGATACCTCTCCAATATGCCTGTTTTTCCTTTTTGCAATTCCATTTTGTTGTGGGGTATGATTGCATGAATATTGTTGCTTTATGCCATGGTCCTGCAGGAACCTTGCAAACTCATTTGAGAGGTACTCTCCCCCTCCATCTGACCTTAGGCATTTTATTTGCAGGCCTGTTTCTTTTTCAACCATAGCTTTAAGAGTTTTGAAATGCCCAAATACTTCACTTTTCTTTTTCATAAAATACACCCAAACTTTTTTGCTATAGTCATCAATAAAAGTGACAAAATAATGACAGCCTCCAATAGATGCAGCTTTAGTAGTCCACACATCAGAGTGTATTAATTCCAATGGCTTCTTACTCTCTTGAATATGTCTAGGAAATGGTTGCCTTGCCTGTTTTCCAAATTAACAGGCTTCACATACCTTATGCATTTCTGCAACCTTGAATTTAGGCAATCCTGCAACAATATTTTGGGCTTGCACTGATTTAAGTCGATGTACATTAACATGACCAATGCGTTTATGCCAGATATCAATATCTGCAACTACACCGATCCCATGTGCAAACATTGCTGTACTCGATTCAGGCATGTCTGCATCCAATGTAAACATTTTGCCATTCTTCTTTTCTTTTGCTATGAAACGACCTTTATTTTTCATATCCTCAACAAAGCATCCATGAGAATTAAATCTGACCTGCAAGCCTTGCTCAACCATTTGACCAACAAAAACCAGGTTCTTGGTGATATTCGGGACATGAAATATATCGACATGTATTTCTTTTTCCCATCCTGCATAGACAAAGGAATATTTCCAATCTGCACAATAGGATGTGCAGTATTATCACCAGTCTCCACAAATCTTGGTTTTTCCATTTTCCTTCCATCCTGCATCCATTCTGCATGACCTGTCATGTGGTTTGATGCACCTGAGTCAACATACCACACATCATTGCTTTCTTCTATACTTGTCACAGAATTGGTCATGTACTACACCATAAACAAATGCTCATCTCTGTCATCACCCTGTCTACTAGAAGATACATAATTCCCTTATTGCAATTTTTCATTCATGATGTCATTCTGCTTTTTATAGCAGTCTTTAGGCATATGACCCATTTTACCACAAAAGTAGCATTCAACATTGCTGTTTGCATTTTGGCCTCTTTGCCATCCACCATGACCTCTTTGGCTCCCCTTTCCTCTAGAGTTACCATGTCCTCCTCCATAGGATTGGTTTTCTTGAGTTTGCTGCATATTCTGATTTCTACCCCCACGGCCTCCAGATCGGTCTTCTCTACCTCTGCCTCGACCTCTTCTAGCATTTGAGTAGAAGACATCTTCTTTTGAAGTTCCTCCTGAAGAAGATGCACTACCATTTCTTTGCTCCTTAGAAATTAGAAGAGCAATCAACTCCTCAAAATCAAGAAATCTTTCATGGACGGAAATCGATGTTCGGAACTGTGCATAATCCTTTCCTAGACCATTCAAGGTCATAGAAACTAAATCATCATCTTCCACTGGAGACCCAATGGAAGCAAGTGCATCTGCAATCTTCTTCACCTTCATGTGGTAGTCATTGATGCTCATACTTTCTCTTTGCACATTGTGTAACTCTTGCTTGAGCTGCATTTTCCTGGCTTGTGTATTTGTGCTATACATTTTTGACAAAGTATCCCATGCCTCCTTTGGCGTACTTGCATCCTGAATATGCACAATCATAGAGTCTAAAATACTGATAGATAGCCAGTACATAACTTTTCTGGCTCTCTCATGCCATCCTTTAAATGTCTGCATTGTTGTTGATTGGGAACATCAGAAAGAACTGGTTCTTCTTCGTTTCTTGCAACGAATTCCCAATATCCTTTTTCCATAAGGAAGTTCGTCATTCTAAACTTCCATGCTTGGAAGTTATTCTTGTCAAGATTTTGAGTGACAATTTGTGAAAGAGAATCACACGCCATTACACAACACTGCAAAAAATTCTGTCACTGCAAAAAACACAGCTTCAGCCTCACAAGGGCAAATCTGCAAAACTAACGAAAGTGGTATTTGACTACACAGTCACTTCCTAGTGACGATTTTGCATCAACAGGCAACAATGACGATTCTGTACCTCCCAATGTCTCTGTGATGGACCTAAAAACGGGCCGGCACTGGCTCATGCACTAGCCGGGCCTCATCACTGCGCACAAGACAACCCCTCGACCTCGCGGCCAGGAGCGTCTATAAAAATCTCTGCCTTCCTAAACATTGTATTTGTAATACGTTGTAGTCCAACTGATCCTAACCTAATATTACTCCTCAGAGGGAGTCCCTTTCACATAGCCAAAAGGCTCGAATCACATACACATGGGGTTCCTCCTACGGCTGAATGCCGTCAACCCTCTGTGGCTCTCCTATACCTTGGGGATTGGCCCCTCGATGCGTCGCTCAACATTTAGACATTCCGCACAAACGTCGCTCAAGGTACCCAATAAGCGTGTCCAGGAATGTACCATTGTCCTTACTTGATTTTCCCTTTAGGATCCCACAACTAGCCTACAGCATGGGTATCTCACTGCCTCTCAATGTAGGTCATGTCCTCATAAACCAATTGCAATGCATGTCCAGGAGCTGATCACTAATACTTTTAAATTCTTTTCATGCTCTATGCAGTTGGTGGATGCCTAGTGCTCATACATTTAGTAAAACAGTATCGTGCACAAGTGCAAAAACATCCTTTTCATGGTTTCTTTCTAACGATTGTATGCTTCGTTGCATGGCATTTTACGGCTTTTTCCATTATTTCTCATATCAAAAGCGGACAAAACCGAACTAAAACACGGAAGCAAGGCTAATCTGAAGTGAGTCTTCATGCCTCAGCCTCACTATACATTCACGGACATTACTCATAATTTTTCTAATTTTTCGAAGCCCAAAATATAATTTTCCCCTATTTTTTAGGGTTTTTCCACCATTTTCTTGTAATTTTTCCCATTTTCTCCCATTTTTTAATTGCTGAAAATTAAGTTCAGTTTATGGGCTATGGCCCTTAGTTCATTTCAATAGAAAAAGAATTTTAGTAGGTGTGGATTAATTTATTGCATCATTTTTAGCCCAAAAAGCCCTATTTTCCTTCATTTTTATGGTTTTTCGTGTCTCGGTTTTCTATTTTCTGCTATCCCACACATGGTTTTCTGATTTTTAAATGATGAACAGCCAGAAAACAGCTCAAAGCATGACATACTCAAAACTCAATCCATATGAACACATTTTTATCAACCAAATTTGCATCAAAAGACCATTTTCTTTGTAAAAACAATTATTACCGTGTCTTGCGGGTTTTTCCATTAAATTTGGCACGTCCCACGATTGATTTCCAGCCATGAATTCTGCTTGGAATCAGCAATCTACAATGATTTGGCATTGCCCTTCAGCCTCGTCAAGAATCGGCATCCATCCGGCCATCCATTTCCATTCTACTCTTCCACGCACGAACGGGGGTTAAGAGGAGAGAGAAAGACTGATTTTCTCTCTCTCTCTCTCTACAGTCCATCATTGCGGGAGAGGAGACCGGCGATACGAAGCGTAGCATAGATGTAGAAGCCTGACATGATCTCTCATAGGCCTTACATAGAGGCTGCCATCTCGATTATGGGGGGGGGGGGAGGGGGGGGCGCGATTTTTTCGGCGGCTGAAAAAACAGCCGCCGCCCCCCCCCCCCCCCTACATCACGTTTTTTTGAAGGGGGGGGTGTCAAAGGTCACCCCCCCTCCCTTACACCTCTTGGGATTTCCAATTTGGGCCCCCCTTTGGGCACCCCGGCCGGTTTCGGGCCATCTTCCGCGTACGGACTCCGATCGTCAGTCTGAAAATTTCTATGAACTCGTCTCGACATCCCGCACTGACCGGCAGCTCCACTGACTGGCAAGGCGCACGGAAAAATTATGAAAATTCTTGGAGTGTCGTACGGGCGCCCATTAAGCACTTGACGCTTAAAATCGTCCTAGGTCGAGCTGCCGCCTTCGTGGTTGAGCATTTTCCCCCGCATTTCCACATTTTTCTCCTATTTTTAGGCACGTTCCAAGGCCTAAAATCCATCCTTCATTGGCGACCACGGGATAGGACGACTCAGTCCGTCGAACCCACGAACATACCTGCACATAAACAACCAAAGAAGCATCAAACTGATACAAAACAAATATATACTAAAACTCAGCACAATGCTCCCCCTACCCCTGGACAGAACCAAGGCATGACATCCACAAGGAATAGGCCTAGCATCATCTAATAGAAGATCCGAAGTGAGTCACTAACCAACTGCTCCAACACAGCCAAACTAAAAAAACCTATCAAAGAGGTTGCCCTAAGTGGTAGTCTGAACTACTTACCAACTAAAGACAACACAACCAGGAGCTCCTACAAGGCGAGGACTCCTATAGCCTGATCAAGGAGTATTTTCTTCCAGTACATTTCTTCTTTTAGGGTTTTTATTTTATTAACATACTTGGGCATGTAAAAAGGAGGGAGCTGAGCGTAGTGACCCAAGGAGAACAGGGCATCGGTCTCAGGACCTGTCTCGGCACCCAAGAACCTACCAAGCCCTTGCAAGGCGACACTTAATCCTTTTCTAACGCTCACTTTTATTTTTGCTCCAACCTTCCTTGTTTTGGTATTATTTTTCCAGCAAGAAGCCACCCCTAGGAAGACAAGGTATCGGCCCCGGGTCTGACTCATCCCCAGGAACCTACCAGGCCCTCGCAAGGCAATGAGCAACTGCTTATATATTTTCATTCCTTTTCTTTTCTTTGATAGGGGTTAGAACCCCTTTTTACACACCTTCGTATTTATAGTCATCTTTTAGGATATTCAGGATTTCTTGGCATCATTATTATTATCTTCTGGCAGGCTTCTCTAACTGCCTCACTACTAACAAGAACTCCTAGAACGGCTGCCTAGCAGGCTAGCAGAACAGGGCCATTAGGGCTTCCTTCTAAAACAGGTCTTTCGATGCCTGACAATGTCTTTACAGGAGGCAATGCCTACTCCAACCTCCCTCAAACATACTTAGCCTAAACTTGGGACTTCATGCCTTGGTTGCCGACTTCCTCGACAAAAATGTGTCCCCTCGACAAGTACAAATACACATATAATAGGAAAGAAAGGTACTCGTAAAGGAGAAATATCACTTGAATTGGCCACAAGAAGCTTCCATCGTAGCAAAGGCTCCGCCAGGTTCCACCAAAGTCCATGAACCACGAAATCTGTCCAGCACAACACTAAAACAAAAACCCAATTAAACGTACCTGCACTAGACAGGGAAATGGCCCTCTTGGCCTAATGAAATCAGACATGACTTTGCATAACATCCTCCTGGAAACAACCATGATAGACATCAAAGCATACTATTCCCAGGGGAACAAAGGCTCGTAGCCCTAAACTAGATGCATTAAATTATGACCTATCCCTCCTGCGTATATCGCAAGATGTGTGTGCATCACATGTCGTCGAATCAGTCTATGGGTCCAAGATAATAAAGGCAGATGAGTCTCGCTTACCCTCTGCATCACCCAAATTAACCATCGTCTGCCAAAGAGGGCATGTTCAGAAAGCATACCCCACAACCGGCCAGGTCCTGTCTCAGCATCAATAGATATATCGGGACAAGGGCCACAATTAAAGAAGAGGTCTTCTTCATACGCAAAATTAGCCAAAGAATCGGCAAACTGATTCCAATTCCTTGGAATCAGCTGAAAAGACACTCTATCGAATTCGTCTAGCAGGGCGATGGCAGTATGATGGTACATACAAAGGATGGGGTTTCGTACCATGTACGTCCCATTGAGTTGATTTAAAACTAACAGAGAGTCCCCTTTCACCAACAACTGGCGGATACCACCCTTCTTCGCAATATTCAAACCCATAATCAGGGCTTTGTATTCTGCCATATTATTGGTAAAATTCGCCCCGAGATAAGCAGCTAACTTCATGACAATGCGTCGTCGGGGGTCTCGGATGACAACTCCTACACTTCCTTTTTTGCATGCACCCCTGGACGCCCCATCAAAATACAAGGTGTACGTCCATAAAGGGTTTACATATCCTGCCATCCTGAACTCTACTCGTAATTATGGTAATCGAAATTCAGCATATTCAACGGGTGGACTGTAGGTTCCATCCCTCCATCGTCATTGAATTCAACAGGGATACTCGTCAAAATTTGTAGGCAGTGATGGCAAAAGACCTTGATCTCCCAAATAAATGTCCCGCCTTCTTGCTCAATCACCTTGTATCCTTTGCTCCACCAAATGAGCTTTCCCTGATGATACCTCTGCTCTAAATATGGGTGTTCTAAATAAGGGATCAGACGACCCATCAACCTCTATCACGATTTCCTTGCAGATGCTTGATCGATCTCTCCTAGACCTGCAAGGCAGTCATAGCATTAGTGCAATCAGAAATAATAAGGTTTAATCTTATTAAGATTAACCTTATTTTTAAATTCTATCCCCTCAAGGTCAACTAACAACACTGTAGATTTATTCTTTCCTATTCTAACGATCCTATAGGGCCCATCCCATTTGGGTTCTAGCTTGCCTGGAAATAATTCTCGTCGTGCGTCATAATATAGAACAAGCTGTCCTTTCTTGAAGGTGTATTTCTTGGCTTTGAGGTCGTGTAGCTGCTTCATTCGCGCTTTGCCACTTCTTGGTGCAATAAGCTCTGCAACTTAAGCTCATCTAAATGTGCCAGTGTCGTCAAGCGCTCAAAAAGTGCATCTTTATCGCTCAAAGAATGATTAATAGCAAACCGAATAGTTGGCAGCTCAATCTCTAAAGGAAAGACACACTCCTCCCCATATACTAACTTGAATGGGGTATGGCCAGTGGCTCGTTTGAAGGTCGTATTATAGGCCCACATTGCCACGTATAACTTTTTATCCCAATCTCGTTTCTTTTCCGACACGATTTTGGACAGGATGCCCACAAGCTACTTGTTGGTACTTTCAACCTGACCATTGGCTTGCGGATTATATGGGGTTGTCTTGTTATGCTTGATTTGCCACATCTCTGTCAAATCTTTGATCACCTTATTCAAGAAATGGGTTCTGCGGTCCAACACTAATTCTTTCGGCGGACCAAACCGGCATATTATCTGCTCTAAAAGGAAACTAGCAGTTTCTTTAGCATCATCTTTCCTTGTTGCACGTGCTTCTGACCACTTTGTGAAGTAGTCAGTTGCGACAATGATGTACCTCTTTTGCGTAGTCGACGACGGAGTAATAGGACTCACAAAGTCTATTCCCCACTTCTCAAATGGAAGTATCGCCATAATAGGGGTGAGTGGTCGTTTCCTATTCTCTCGACTATCATGCCGTTGGCAAATATCGCATCGCTTAACATACGCAAACGCATCCTGGAAGATGGCACGCCACCAATAACCTGCTCTTAAAGCCTTTTGTGCTGTAAGCCATCCAGCAAAATGGCCACCGCAAGCAGAATCATGGCACTCTTCCAAAATGAATGGCACCTCGTCAGGCATCACACACCGGCGATAGATATCATCAACCCCTTGCCGATATAATGTACCTGCGATCAAAGCAAACTTTAACGCTTGCTGCTTAATTTTCCTTCTCTCAGCTTTAGATAATTCGGATCCCGCCTCTCCTGTTGATAAATAATGCGTTATTGCAGCATACCATGAGGGAATAGATACCGTATCTATTTTAAATAACAACTCCATGTCACTACCTTCAGCCACAGATTCTTTCGGCTCCCCAAAGTCCACAAGACATTCCACGATGCCTTGCAACCTTGGTGGCTTACTCTTGATTTCATAATCAAATTCCTGCAAAGTGATTAACCACTTTGCTAGACGATCAGGCGCCTGTAGCTTATTCATCAATAATCGAAGTCCCTCCGCCTTCGTGTAAAGCACGACTTTCTCATAGAGAACGTAATGCCTGAATTTCTTGGTCCCAAAGACCATCGCTAGACACAATTTCTCCATGTAAGTATAATTGATTTCGGATACCCCTAGCTTCCGACTAGCAACAGCAATCAGGTGGTACCACTTCTCTTCCCAAATTTGGGCTAAACAGCAGCTGATACTATACATCGTGGCTGCTGAAAATATATAAAACACCTCACCTCTTTTAGGTGCTTTTAAAACGGGTGCTCTTGCTAGCTCTTGTTTCACATCCTTGAATGCTACCTTACAAGGGTCACCCCATACAAACGAACAGCTAAAGGACAATAAATTTGTAAGCGGCAACGTTCTTTCTGCTAAGGCATTGATGAATCTTCGGTAGTAACCAACCGAAGACAGAAAGCTATTAACTTCCTTCGGAGTGCGTGGTGGACCCATGGCAACTATAACTTTAACCTTCTCGGGGTCTGTCGCAATTCCCACCGAACTGACCACATGACCCAACAACAGCCCATAAGGTACTCCAAAAACACACTTCCGTGGGTTTAGGGCGATGCAGAATTGTCTACAGCGCTCGAAGCATTTTCTTAAAATGATCAACTGCCTCACTCTCACGGTGGCGGCCCCTAAGTCATCAATAAACACCTTCAACTCTTCAAGGGATATGTCACCGAATGTCTTATCCGCTGTTCGTTGCCACGAACCAGGCGCATTGCATAAACCAAAGGCCATCACATGGTATGCAAAAGTACCAAATACAGTAATGAAAGTTGTTTTCAACTTGTCCTCTTCTACAATTGCCATTTGGTTATATCCTGCAAAGCAATCCATAAACGAATATATCTCCCTACCCGCTAATTGATCCAAAATCTGGTCAATAAATGGTAACGCGTAGTAGTCCTTAACTGTCTGCTTATTCATCTCTCTAAAGTCTACACATAAACGGATTTGATTATTCTTCTTTTTTCTAATCACAACTGCCGAACACCATTCCGTGTGTTGCACATGAAAAATCAAACCCGCTTTTTGAAGCTTCTGTAACTCTTCAAACAGGCCGTCCCTCAATTCGAAAGGCATACGCCTTACTTTCTGCCGTACAGGACGACTGCCCTCTTTCAACAGAATTGTATGAGCAGCAAGACTAGGAGGAATGCCTCTCAACTCATCATAACTCCAGGCAAAGATATCACGGAATTCCTGGATCAAGGCCACATAGTCCTCCCTTTCTGCTGAGCTGAGCATAGAACCTAATTTGATTGGCCGCGAATCATCAAGCGTACCAAGGTCTAGCTCGATAACATCTGCATCTCTTATACGATCTTGGCCCTCTATCGGCTCGTTCAAAGTGATCTAATAGATGTCCTCTGTGGTGGATCCCTCTTTAGACTCATCACTCGATAATGTCTCACTGGCAGATAAATCTTCTAATGTCTCCAATTCTGTAGAAGATAGAGGAGCTCTCTCACTCTGCGGGGACTCAGGATAAGCATCAACCACCACACGCTGGGCACCTCTACCGAATATCAGTCGACCGGCGGGTATATCTACTTGGCAGTCCGCTTGCAAGATCCAAGGTCGTCCGAGTAATACTTGGTAACTTGGCCGCCCTGCAAAACGAATCACCCTAAAGTCCAACATGCATTCTACATTTGCAACAGTGACATGGACCTTAGTAATGCAGCCTTCCGGCTGTCTCAAACTGTCATCTGCCATTCTAAGAATTGTGGAGGTATCTTTCTGAATCGCAAGACCCAACCTTTCCATCAGTTCAGAACTCATAATGTTAACAGATGATCCCGTGTCGACAATGGCATAATCTACTAATATCCCATCGACATAGGCTGCAACCCTTCGGCAATGCTTCTCAGCATGCTCGAACCAGTCATCACCAACTCGTGCAATGCCCAAAGGTTCTACGATATACCCGGTACGTAGAATCTTTCTAAATTCCTTACGTACTCCTGGGGAAAGCTTAATAAGCTGTAAGAGATTCACATCCGGTTTGACTTCACAAAGAGAGCTCGCCAAATCAAATTCAGAGCTCGCCAAATTGAATTCATGATAGTTCGATAGAGCTCGCTTTTCACGCCAAACCATCCGCTCTTTAGGTCGCTGAACCGACTTTATTGCCTCTTTCTTAACTTTCACCTTCTTCTTTGGTGGTTCCTTATCGGCTTTACTTTCTACGGGCTTCAAAGGTCCCCCTTCCATGGCAGGATCCAGAACTTGCGTTCCTTTGTTGCCTTGTTTAGGGTTTCCGTCGACAGGCTTATCCTTGTCGGCTTCTCTACCCTTTTGACCTCTTGTAAGGACAGCTCGTAGATTAGAGGTTTCAGCATCATTAACGCATATAGCCTCAATCAAACTAACCCCACTACCACTTGGTAGCTCTTCCACTGTAGTCTTTGGTCGTTGAAGTATTTGTTTAGGCCCATCTTCTTGCTGTGAATCATTTCCTTGGGCACGATGATTAACAGGCCGTGGTTGCCGACTTCCTCGCTGGAGGGAACTGATCTTACTCCAGCAAGTAGCTGCTAAATGGCCAGATTTTCCACAAATGTCGCACTTAACATTTGGGCAATTCCTTGGATAGTGCTGCCCACCACACCATTTGCAACTAAACCTCGAAGGTGCACCCTCATCTAGGTATCTACTTCCTATCAAATTTTGTTGTTTTTTAAGGAAGTTGACATCAACGGCTATTTGCCGATACTGCTCCATAATCATATCGGTATAATGCTTCATCATGTCCTTAACCTCGCCAAGAACATTGGAAGAACTCGACTCATAGCCTTGGTCATTACCCTGTCGTTCCATCAGCCTAACAATTCGATTAGGCACTGGTTGTTGAGCCACAGGCATGGTATTAGCATTGACCGCCTGGCCTCCACCACTTGGAGCCATTTGACTGCCCGTATGCATCGATATGCTAGGGGGAGCTGGTAATAAAGGGACATTCTGCATCATGTTTCCTCTCCCATTAGGGTTAGCCATCGCCATCCCTTGGCTACTACTGCCATTGGCCATTGACACATTATTTCCCAATACTAAACCCATGTTCGAATTGCCTCGAGAAGCATAGGCTGCTTGTAGTCGGGATTCCACCTCTTGTGCTCGTGTAATGGCAGTATCTATATCCCCCAAGGGGACACTACTCAACTGCAATTGGATATTAAAGTCCAAACCATGAAGGAAATATTGCAATTGGGCAGCTGTGGGGATAGGAATAGAGGTGTCCAACTTACGAAAAACCTCTTTTATCTTCTTCGCATAAGCACGAATATCCTCGTGTGGTTCTTGACGGGTCACGTTGAGTACACGCAACCAATATTGCCCACCCCTTTCAGGGGCAAACTCCCTTCGAAAAGCTCCATAAAATGCATCAATGTTCAATATGGTTCCGGCTTCTAAACCATGATATCATATAGCGGCTCTTCCTTTGAGAGTCATATTGAAGAACATCATTAAATGTCCTTCTTCTTGGATGCGACAATTAAACATCAGCTTTTGAAACTCCCTAATGTGGAGTTCCGCATCTTCCTCAACTAGCCCATTAAAAATGGGTAGTGGGTAACCTAGAGCCGGCAAATCCGTCGTTCCTACTGGAATTGCAATAGGCTGCGCCATGACGAGGATTGGATTTGCACTAGGAATAGGGGACGGTGGGGTTACACCTCCCGTACTTGACGTGGACTGGCTTATCGAAGGAAGGGGAGCACCAGAGCTTCCACCTTCTCCTAACTTAATGCTTATGGTACTAAGACCACTAGATCCACTCCCTCGTAAGGGTTCAGCACCGCTACGCTTAAGGAAATATCTCCTAAAAATTTCAGCACATCGCCTAGCTCATTCGTCTCTTTCTTGCTTTTGGATCTCTGCTAGACGATGCTTATCAATAAATAACGGATCAATCTCAGTATCCTTTGGCATAAACTGCTAGTTGGTCCCTAAACAACCAGGATTCGAGAACCGCCACTTTTAAGCGGCTCCCGGCAGACGCACCACTGATGGACCTAAAAACGGGCCGGCATTGGCTCATGCACTAGCCGAGCCTCGTCACTATGCACAAGACAACCCCTCGGCCTCGCGGCCAGGAGCGTCTATAAAAATCTCTGCCTTCCTAAACATTGCGTTTGTAATACGTTGTAGTCCAACTGATCCTAACCCAATATTACTCCTCAGAGGGAGTCCCTTTCACATAGTCAAAAGGCTCGAATCACATATACATGGGGTTCCTCCTACAGCTGAATGCCGTCAACCCTCTGCGACTCTCCTACACCTTGGGGATTGGCCCCTCGATGCGTCGCTCAACATTTAGACATTCCGCACAAACGTCGCTCAAGGTACCCAATAAGCATGTCCAGGAATGTACCATTGTCCTTACTTGATTTCCCCTTTAGGATCCCACAACTAGCCTACAGCATGGGTATCTCACTGCCTCTCAACGTAGGTCATGTCCTCATAAACCAATTGCAATGCATGTCCAGGAGCTGATCACTGATACTTTTAAATTCTTTTCATGCTCTATGCAGTTGGTGGATGCCTAGTGCTCATACATTTAGTAAAACAGTATCGTGCACAAGTGCAAAAACATCCTTTTCATGGTTTCTTTCTAACGATTGTATGCTTGGTTGCATGGCATTTTACGGCTTTTTTCATTATTTCTCATATCAAAAGCGGACAAAACCGAACTAAAACACGGAAGCAAGGCTAATCTGAAGCTAGTCTTCATGCCTCAGCCTCACTATACATTCACGGACATTACTCATAATTTTCCTAATTTTTCGAAGCCCAAAATATAATTTTCCCCTATTTTTTAGGGTTTTTCCACCATTTTCTTGCAATTTTTCCCATTTTCTCCCATTTTTTAATTGCTGAAAATTAAGTTCAGTTTATGGGCTGTGGCCCTTAGTTCATTTCAGCAGAAAAAGAATTTTAGTAGGTGTGGATTAATTTATTGCATCATTTTTAGCCCAAAAAACCCTATTTTCCTTCATTTTTATGGTTTTTCGTGTCTCGGTTTTCTATTTTCTGCTATCCCACACATGGTTTTCTGATTTTTAAATGATGAATAGCCAGAAAACAGCTCAAAGCACGGAATCCATATGAACACATTTTTATCAACCAAATTTGCATCAAAAGACCATTTTCTTTGTAAAAACAATTATTACCGTGTCTTGCGGGTTTTTCCATTAAATTTGGCACGTCCCACGATTGATTTCCAGCCATGAATTCTGCTTGGAATCAGCAATCTACAATGATTTGGCATTGCCCTTCAACCTCGTCAAGAATCGGCATCCATCCGGCCATCCATTTCCATTCTACTCTTCCACGCACGAACGGGGGTTAAGAGGAGAGAGAAGGAGGAGAGAGAAAGACTGATTTTCTCTCTCTCTCTACAGTCCATCATTGTGGGAGAGGAGACCGGCAATACGAAGCGTAGCATAGATGTAGAAGCCTGACATGATCTCTCATAGGCCTTACATAGAGGCTGCCATCTCGATTAGCGGGGGGGCGATTTTTTCGGCGGTTGAAAAAACAGCCGCCGCCCCCCCCTACATCACGTTTTTTTGAAGGGGGGGGGGGGGGGGGGTGCCAAAGGTCACCCCCCCTCCCTTACACCTCTTGGGATTTCCAATTTGGGCCCCCCTTTGGGCACCCCGGCCGGTTTCGGGCCATCTTCCGCGTACGGACTCCGATCGTCAGTCTGAAAATTTCTATGAACTCGTCTCGACATCCTGCACTGACCGACATCTCCATTGACTAGCACAGGGGCACGGAAAAATTATGAAAATTCTTGGAGTGTCGTACGGGCGCTCGTCAAGCACTTGACGCTTAAAATCGTCCTAGGTCGAGCTGCCGCCTTCGTGGTTGAGCATTTTCCCCCGCATTTCCACATTTTTCTCCTATTTTTAGGCACATTCCGGGTCCTAAAAGCCATCCTTCAATCTGCGCACAGGCATACGATGCAATTTCTACGAAAACTTTTCACCGACATGTAGAACAGTGGTCGCACAACAAAAACAAGGCCTTTTCCTGAGTGCATGTGAAAAACTTCCGCCTCCAAAACAGACCCCGAAATGGCCTCGAATTAAAAAAAAAACAGGGCAACCAAGGGGTAAAGCCCTCTCCCGCAGCATATATTGCCCTCTTGCTACGCCGCGAAGGGCGTCTCAATCTGAGACAATGCACTCTTCCAGTTTTCGGCTGTGCTACTGCAGAGACTTGCTCCCAAACTTGAAAAATGAAAGCAATACTGGTCCTCTTACCAGAACGCCGCGAACCTGGTTTGCTTTCTTGAGCTCCTTACCACAAACCAAGCTATGATACCATGTCAAGATTGTGGGAGAGAAGGAAGGAGTCTCACTTGTAGCTTTCTCACTTACACAATGGGGGAATACACACAAAGATGGAGGCTGAAAACAATTTTCCTCTTCTTAGTTGTGTAAGCCAAAAGAACTCTAGTACAGAGAAATAGAAGAACCCTATATATGGGTCTCAAACCAAACTCAACTAACTAAGGTGGCATACTAACTGAGCCAGGAACTATAGTAGATAAGGATAACTGTCATCTAGCTATTATTCGTGGGCGGTGTACCAACCGCATCTATAGCTAAAAGTCGGTGACATAAATGCACAACAGTCACCTTGGCATATTACGAGTGGAGCTCCATATCTCAACATTATTCAGATGTCGAGCTCTACATGAGTTGACATCCACTATGTGCCTTGGTAATGTGGCACGATATTATTCATTGGCTCTTCATTGGTATGTTAAGTGACCAAACATAAGGATATGCCATTGATTCTATAACTAGACTACACCCATGTAGTCTATCCTTAATTATACACACTCACCAAACCACCCTCATGGCCTCACGACCAAGAGTGTCTAGAGGCTATACACTGCTCTAAACCACATATTCAAGAATTTTTAAAATTTTCATAAAGTTTGGGAATTCCTAATGTGATTAATATTTGGATCTATGGTCAAATCTTATCCCCTCGAATGTGAAATTTTTCCTAGATACTATATAAGCAATTTTCCAAGTCCCACTCTCAAATATGAAGTTAAGATTTAGCCACTTAGTTAAATCTTTACTCCTTATTTGAAAGTGGAACTTAGGAGATTTCCAAATTCTCTAATATGGTATCTCTAAATAAATCATGCATTTGTATCGATTTGTAGCCCAACGATTTCGCCCATCCCAACTCCAACAGAGGGAGTATCCAAACATACAGGTGATCAACACCTCATATTGCATACACAATGAGCTCCTCCCCAACAGATTGCTATGGCTCCTATGGCTCTCGTACACCTCAAGGGTTGGCCATATGATGTATTGTCTAAACATAGAATACAATCATAACATTTTCCACTATTTTGATAAAGCTCTCTAAGAGATAATTTTGTTTCCTCACATAAGAGTCTCCAAAGACAATCATTCTATCCTATAGCTTGGGAATCCTCACATACTCTCATCATTGGTCAATCATTTTAGCAAACAAGTTCTTACCATGTTTAAATGTAGATGCAATACCCAATGCCATATAGTACTCAAACAAATTAGCTACAAATTAGTCAATGTATCATGTGCAAAATATTCTTTCAATTATTTTCTTTTTAATGTAGTGCTATATTGCTAAAAAACAATACCAAATGAAACAATGATATTGTTCCTTTAAAAATATTGAACAGATATTATATATTACTTTATTTTAATGCACAAAAACTTATACTTCTATGTAAAATTCATGAAATTTTAGTTTCTTTATATTAATAATTTATTATGTAAGGTGTTTCTTACATTTTACGATATTTTTTTCATAAAAACACCATCTAAATGATCACTTTCATACAAAAATGGATGTAGATTAAGGCCAATCCCATGCTTTACAACCATTATATACTCATACACCTTCCCCTAGTTTTTGGTAAATTTTCTCATCCTTAAACTTAAACTTTTTATTAAAAAATCAAATTTTCATTATTTTTATCATTATTTTAACTTTAATTTTTGGTTTTTCTAACTTTTAGATCCATGAAGCTTAGGCAGATTGTGATTCAGCATTATATTCAACATAACTCCATAGAAATACTATTTCAATCATAAAATTATCATTTTTTATTAAATCTCGCATTGCAAGTTTTGTGATTTTGATTCTTATTACGTGAATTGCTAGAAATTAGTGATTGTTCTATGATTTCGAATATATTCAAGCATATTCAATCATTTTGAATTATTTTTCATCACAAGAATGAAAGATTCATCATTCAAGTTCAATAAAAGATGCTTATGCTATAATAAGCATACACATGCATCGTATTTCAAAAATGAGAAGCTATTGACCCTTTTCTTTAGCCTGATACCTCCTTTACACTTCTTTTGTCCATCCCTTACATTTCTTCATGAACCGATATCTGTTTCCCCTCATCCTCTCAACCCATATGAACCATGTTTATGACAAGAGAGAAAGAGGTGAGAGAAAGACTGAAATCTAATATTTTCATTCGATGCATTAAATTGCACATAGTCTAAAGAAAATTGGAGCAAAAATTTCAAGGAATCTATAGCCAGAAGCATGAAGTATGATTCGTTTAGTTTAAAAATCCCAATTTTTGAAGATTTGAGGGGTTACAAATAATGCATCTTCCCGCTTGGTCATGTTTTTTAGGTTTCTTCTCTTGTTAATCTACATTAACCACTTAAATCTAAAAAAAACTAGTTTAACGCTTTGTGTTTGCACTATATGAAAGTGATTTCGATCCAAATGGAGAGGCAAATAATCTTGGACTCATGATCCAATTGGATGGGCATTGAAATCTATCACCCTAGCCTCCATTACTTGCTTTCTGGCTTTCAAATCAAGTAGCTACTTCATAATGCTAAACCTTTTGCGGCCATTAAATGAGGGGTCAAATGGACTCCGATCGACAAACATACACTTGCACTAGATTCTTAGCGTCAAAATGTATCTAAAAAGACTCCAAATCCTTGATCCGTAATCGTTCCATATTTTGCCAAAAACACTTCTTTTACAGCTCTCAGGCTATTTTTACACTTTAAAGTTGGGTAAAATTCAGTTCTCATTGGTTTAACGTGTCCCCTACAATCATCCAGGACACGTCTTAGCAGTCCATCGGAAAGGATTTCTAGAAAACTCCGCCGGTACTCCCATGGAATGTTACGGGTTTTGCGATCTAGGCCTTTCTGCGTCTGCCACGTAGCAGAAGTATCCTGGCCGTTCCCACCTAGGATCGATCGGAATTAGGGTTTTCATGATTGGTCATTAGCTAACAGCAACTAGCGTCAGACCCGAGTGAACTACTTTACGCAGAAACGCCAGGTCCGAAGTGGATTCACGCTGCACTTGGTTCAAGGAGAATGGGAAACGAGAGGGATGCAAGGCCCAACCTCTCTGCCATAAGGCATAGTCCCATCCCGTTTCCCTAAAACAGTGTAAATCGGGTAAGACGTAACTCTAGGTCATCGTTCTCGTTATTTGTTTTGATGATCATCCCGCTGTTCTTCAAGATTTTTGAGAAAAGTTCCCAGCTAACCGGGACCACCCAACCATAGGACGGACCCATGGTCTATCCTCCGCACTTTCCTCGGTTTGTTTTAGTTATATAATTATCTAACACATTAATTTGACATATAACAATCAGCTTCTTTAATTAATCCTATTAAGCACTGGTTCCTTCACGTAATCTTATCACGTGACATAGAAAAACAATATCAAGCAAGTTCTTTTTAACATTTCATCATTTTATCTTTGAAATACAAGGCGTTCTGCCTGTAGGCTTGTCCATAATCCGCCCGAAGGCTATCCACTGATCCTCAGGGATCACTATTCCAAGCTTCCGCCTGTAAACTAGTATGCAGGCCTCGAGATCCAATCCTGAGTCACGTTAGCCTCTTGTGCAAGTCCTGGAAGGCGAGGGATTTACGGCCAGAGCCCCCCCCTGGCACCCAAGCGTCCTCCTGCTCCAAGTAGAGCTCAACGGAAAGACCTCTCGCGGCGGGTTTGGTCCACGTTCCTGGCGCGATCAACAACCCCCTTGGTTAGGGTCAGGCAGGCAGTCGGGGGTAACTGAAGCTGCCTCTCCCTTCAGGCCTTCAACCTGAAGCATTAGATATCTTTTCATCCTTTAGTTCTTTGAGCAAACAATGCAAACAGTGCTTTCTAAACTGTTACAAGCACAATCAATTCCAGTGGCCGTTTATTTGGCCAACTGTTAAGGAGTGAATCCTTCTCTCCGAATGCATCCAGCATTCGATTTGGGATCAGTTGAGTCCCAATAGCTTCAAAGATAGCTCTCCAGAAGTGTGATGTGAAGAGAGAATCTCGATCACTAATTATTTTTCTGGGTAGCCCATGTAGCTTGAATATCTCCTTGATAAACAACCTTGCAATGTCTAAGGCTTTATAGTTTGTCTTTACCATAATAAGGTATGCAACCTTAGTCAACGTGTCAACCACAACCATGATGGAGTGGTATCCTCCCTGAACTTGGGGTAGGCCAACAACAAAGTCCATACTGATGAATTCCCATTTCCTTTGGGAAATGTCGAGTGGTTGCAACTTCCTTGGCATCTTGACATGTTCGATTTTAATACGTTGACAAGACAAACACTTAGTGATATATTTGAGAATGCCACCTTTAAGACTCTCCCAATAGTAACTCTTCCTAACTACATTAAGAGTTTTAGCATAGCTAGGATGTCCTGTGAAAGGAGAATCATGAGCTTCCCATAATATCTTCTGCTTTAGTGACTGGCTTGCCGGTATACATGCTCTCATTCTATAGTAGACAAGTCCACTATTGACAAAGAATTCATGATACTTAGCCTGTAGCTTTTATTCCTGGTCCTTGATAGAGATTTCCCTTAGCATCTTTTGATAGGCTGGATCATGGCATGCTTCTTCTCTAGCTAGCTCAAGTATTGGGTTGTTTGGCATAGATACTTTTGTAGCCAGAGATCTTGCCGTTGATGGATTCTGCAAGATTAGGGAATTTAGGAATGCCTTGCGACTGAGTGCATCAGCAACTACATTCTCCTTTCCAGGTCAATACTTGATTTCAAAGTCATACTTCTCCAACACTTCAATCCGCTGACATTGCCTCATGTTGAGCTTGTTCTAGGTAAAGTTCCACTTGAGACTTTTATGATCAATCACTAGTGTAAACTTGTTACCCAGCAGGTAGTGTCTCCAAAGCTTGACAACTAAAAGTTCAAGATCATGGGTAGCATAATTCTTCTCATGGCTCTTCAGTTTCTTGAAGATTATGCTATAGGATGACTTGCCTACATGAGCACACATCCTAAGGCAAGCATGCTAGTATCAGTTTTACTACCTCAACTCCTTACTGTGGTCTAGAAGTTTTTTGGATCGGTGTTGATACCAAACTTTGCTTCAACCTATCAAAGCTAGTTTGTTCGGCAGTTGACCATGCAATGAACGTTTGCTTCTTCAGTAAGTCTGTCAAAGGTGCTGCAATCAAAGCATAGTTTTTTTATGAAGACCCTATACCATCTTGTTAATCCAAGAAAGCTGTGTATTTCTTTGACAGTTGATTGATTCAACCCTCGGTAATCAATACATAGTCGAAGTGTCCCATCTTTCTTTTTCTAGAACAGTACTGGAGCTCCCCATGGTGAACTACTAGAACGGATATAGCCCTGATCTAGCAGTTGCTTGAGTTGTTCCTTCAGCTCAATTGCTTCCGGTATAGACATTCTATAGGGTCTCTTCGCAATTGGCGCACCTCCTATTACTTGATCTCATGATCTACATCTCTTTGAAGTGGGAGTTCTGTTAACTCTTCAGAAACTACGTCTGTGTATTCCTTAAGCCAAGTGACCAAATCACTTTACTTCTTTATCAATATTCACAGTCAAGACAATTGTTGATTTTTAAAAAAAGTTTTATTCCATTCATATCAGCATAGCCCTTTCGAGGTACAATTATTTCTTAGGGCGATGGAACAAGTTGATACATTAATTCGAGGAGAATAAGATGTTGTTGCATTCAGCTACAGGAACTGAGTAGTAGTACGGATTGGGGTCATCAATTTTCAGGAATCGATAGTTCATTGGGAGATTAGGGTATCTTTTCCTTTGATATCCATTCTTCTCATGACGTCCCAAAACCTTGATTCAGTCGGTAGGGATTTTTTGAATCACTTCCCCGTACACATACTTATTCTGGTTAACCCTTCGACCTCCGACCTGTAGGGTCGCATTTGCGTGAGCCTCAACAAAGACAAACAGCTTCACGATCTTCAAATCCTCCATCCACTTGATTCTTTTCAAGTTAATTTGAAGGTACGCAGGTCGATGGCCAGCTATGTAATAGATCCCTGAAACACCCATCCATCTTCGTTCCACATACACAAGTGATGGATTGTAAATGTGGTCTAGGATGTTCATCATCTCAACCCTTTGTCGATAATTCGTGGAATGCATCACGGTCATAAACATGACTCGGAACACTAAGAACCTGTTCCATGCTTCATAATTATGCAAGACAGCATTGAAAGTAAGGAAATGTTTGGGACAATAACATTTGCTTTACTTCTTCTTATTAAAATTTCTTAAAACAAGTCCTTTGTTGGTTCACTCTGATACCAACTGTAACGTGTCCCCTACAATCATCCAGGACATGTCTTAGCAGTCCATCGGAAAGGATGTCTAGAAAACTCCGCCGGCACTCCCATGGAATGTTACGGGTTTTGCAATCTAGGCCTTCCTGCGTCTGCCACGTAGCGGAAGTATCCTGGCCGTTCCCACCTAGGATCGACCGGAATTAGGGTTTTCATGATTGGTCATTAGCTAACAGCAACTAGCGTCAGACCCGAGCGAACTACTTTACGCAGAAACGCCAAGTCCAAAGCGGATTCACACTGCACTTGGTTCAAGGAGAATGGGAAACGAGAGGGATGGAAGGCTCAACCTCTCTGCCATAAGGCATAGTCCCATCCCGTTCCCCTAAAACAGCGTAAATCGGGTAAGACGTAACTCTAGGTCATCGTTCTCGTTATTCGTTTTGATGATCATCCTGCTGTTCTTTGAGATTTTTGAGAAAAGTTCCCGGCTAACCGGGACCACCCAACCATAGGACGGACCCATGGTCCATCCTCCGCACTTTCCTCGGTTTGTTTTAGTTATATAATTATCTAACACATTAATTTGACATATAACAATCAGCTTCTTTAATTAATCCTGTTAAGCACTGGTTCCTTCACGTAATCTTATCACGTGACATAGAAAAATAATATCAAGCAAGTTCTTTTTAACATTTCATCATTTAATCTTTGAAATACAAGGAGTTCCGCCCGTAGGCTTGTCCATAATCTACCCGAAGGCTATCCAGTGATCCTCAGGGATCACTATTCCAAGCTTCTGGCCGTAAACTAGTATGCGGGCCTCGAGATCCAATCCCGAGTCACGCTAGCCTCTTGTGCAGGTCCTGAAAGGCGAGGGATTTACGGCCAGAGCCCCCCTGGCACCCAAGCGTCCTACTGCTCCAAGTAGAGCTCAACGGAAAGACCTCTCGCGGTGGGTTCGGTCCACGTTCCCAGCGCGGTCAACAACCCCCTTGGTTAGGGTCAGGCAGGCATTTAGGGGTAATTGAAGCTGCCTCTCCCTTCAGGCCTTCAACCTGAAGCATTAGATATCTTTTCATCCTTTAGTTCTTTGAGCAAACAATGCAAACAGTGCTTTCTAAACTATTACAAGCACAATCAATTCCAGTGGCCGTTTATTTGGCCAACGGTTAAGGAGTGAATCCTTCTCTCTAAATGCATCTAGCATTCGATCCGGGATCAATTGCGACTTGGCAAGATCCCCAAGGGTTTGTTTGTTCACCCTTTTGTCCTTGGGTTAGGGCCATACCCTGTTAACCCAACTTAACCAATACCTTAGGTTTTATTAACAGTAAATCCTAGCGACCATGTCGCTCCAATTTATTGATTGATCATTTGCTTCCAAGCAAATACCTAACTTCCCTTTTCTTGGCAATTTTTCCCCAAGAAAGGTGATGTAACAGGATGACTACTCATCCTCTTGCAAGTTAAACTTGCACAAGAACTTGCCAACCTCATTTCAAGAAATGGCAAAACTCTCTTGTGAACAAACCACAAGTCTATGCGACGTTGCAACTTATTGCACAAGTGTCGCATCTATTCCATGGGATCATTTCACCCATTGAACGGCGTTTTCTGGTCACGGAATTATCTCCAGACGAGAAGCAGGGTTTAGGGTGTCTTCTTACCCAACCCATTCCTAATTACACTAGGCCGACAACGTTCGGTCCTAGGAATTCCAACTCAATCCGAGTTTCATCATTTGAATGAGTGATCCTTAGGGTAGAAACCTTAGATCATTTTATGCATGAGCGTCCAATTGTCCCTACATTCCGTGAATGTGGGTAGGACCTTTGGTTCAAGGGTTCATCTTGGTAACAAGTGCGTGAAACTAGGTCAAGTCCTTAACGTGCTAAACCCTAGTTAGCACTTGGGTTAT
The DNA here is from genome assembly GCF_053477565.2 of Lygodium microphyllum. NCBI lineage: Eukaryota > Viridiplantae > Streptophyta > Polypodiopsida > Schizaeales > Lygodiaceae > Lygodium > Lygodium microphyllum. The sequence goes on from NC_141135.1 coordinate 183,304,867, forward strand.
TTATCGTATCGGTTGAGCCATCCTATGCGAATCCCTTGCGGGTTAGGCAATTTAGATAATTCGATCTACTTGTCTTGCGACAAGGATGAACCATCCCTAGAGACGTTAACTTGATCTTAAAGGAGAAAGCTAGTTGTAACATCTCACAATTCACCTAAACACGTGATTCATTGCTTCTACGTACCCCTAAATTGGCAATAACCCTAACTTTTCTTGTTAAGATCAAAACGCATGTTAAATTGCGGGATAACTTCCATTGATCCTACTAGGACTTGCATTCAAGAATCATGCCCACAATTCTTTTTCTAAGCTTTTAAGATTTCATGCTTTAATAAACCATGCAGCCTTTCCCTAAATACAACTCTTGATGAATGGAATTTTTCATATGACAAATGTGCAACATGCACTCCTTTCCTGACTACAACGTAGTGAAATTCATGCCAAAAAAACTAGAGTTGACCTATTCCAATTTACAATCACATGCCACACGCAAATTCCTAGAATCATTTCCGCGCTCTTCTATTTCCTACGGGGTTAAGGACTTTCCCTAATGAATCATTCAATGAAGATTTGTCTTAAAAGTATGCGACGTGCAATTAATCTTTCCATGCCTAGTCAAAGGTGCACTTTAATAATGTCAACCTTATAATGATAGGCAATAGGTGTTCTAGGCCGTCACTTTGACATGCACGACAAGGCAACATACTATTAAGGACGTTAAATGGATAGACAATTTCTTTATATGGAAAATACCAATGACCCAATTTCATGTCATGAACTAATTCTAATCATTGTTCAAATAGTCGATTTATTTCCAGTTGCATTTAACTTGAAGAGGTGATTTTAAGCATGCATAGGTGCTCCCTAATCCATGAAGTTATCGTGATTAATGCAATGCTTTTGCGTGGAATCAAAATTAGTAAAAACCTGGACTTGGGGGCTCGGTGAGATATCCATACGCGGAGATCCCCTTGGAAGTACGGATCCTTGACAGAAGTACCGACTTACGAAATTTGGCTTATGGAAGGCCTTAGGGTTTTAGGCTTGGGCCTTCTTTATTTCGAATGAAAGAGGGGGTTCGGAAAAGGGTTCTTGTGAATGGGCCTTGCGGAAATGGAGGCTTGAGAGTTCTTCTTCTACTTCCCTAAAATCCTAGGGCCAGCCTTGTGGGTGATTGGTGGGAAGGGGCTTATAGGCTTCCCCTTCTTCTCTTCAAAGCCCGGGCTAGGGGCTTATGGGTGTACAATTGGAAAGGTTTTAAATCCCGGGAAGTGGAGGTTTTAAAATTCACTTAACCGGTGAAGGGATTAAATCCCGGGGAGTGGGAAAGAGGTTATGAAGAACTTCAAGAGGAAGGCCTAATAAAGTTATGGGAAGTGGAGGATTTGGATCCTGGGGGGGGGTGTTATTAAACTCACTTTGGAAGGCTTTAAGGAAGCCCACAAGAAAGGGGGCTTCCTAAGGGTTTTGGAAGCTTCCCAAGAAGCTTCCAAAGCTTTTGGAGGGTGAATTCACCACGTGGGAGGAAAGGAGATGTTGAAGGCAGCAACTTGCAATCCCAGGCGGCATTTTTCAAAGGCGTAGACTTCCCTCACTCTCACTCATCACGGCCAGCGGCTTATGGCCCCCTTCTTCTCAGGATCTTCTCCCTCTCACAACATCAATTTCCCCTCCCTCTCTTCTTCTCAGTCCGCGTTACCCTCCGACCTGGTGACTGTAGCGTCATGGCTCCTTACTCCTTCACACGACCACCCCCTCCTTCACGGCTGCAGTTCTCCAGCCAGTAGCATGCCAATCTCAACTTCCCCTCTCCTTCTCTCGGCCTGGCGGTGTTCTGGCTCTACTCCACGTCAGGGCCCTCCTCCACGGGAGCATTGTGGCTCCTCCCTTCACTCCCCCCCCACAAGATTTATATAGGTTAGGGGAGGGGATCCTCCCTCCCGCACGCGGCATCTCGCATGCTTCCCCCCTCCCTCCAAGCTCCACCAAGGAGCTTACTCACTCCTTCTATTCCCCTCCCCCTCCAGCTCGTCAGTCGGCTGGGGGGAATAAGGGGAATTAAATAAAAATTTTCATTATCCAATTTCGTTTTTATGGAGGCGGTACATGCGGCCTTTCGGAATATTACAATTGGCAACCATGGGATAGGGCAACTCAACTCATTAAACCCACGAACTGATTTGCAAAAATATAAACCATAAAAACCATGAAGTTGCTACATATAACAATACAAAAAAGAGCACAAACACAACTCTCACCCTACCTAGTGACAAAATCAAGATATGAATTCCATGAGGGATAGGCCTAGAGTAATTTGACAAAAATTTGAAGCTACTCACTAACCAATTGCTTCAACACAAACCAGCTACAAAGAACTATGAAAGAAGTCATCCTAAGTGATGGTTTAACCTGTCTACTCGACATAGGATAACTAGACCAATAACCCCTACGAGGTAAGGACTCATATATCCTCGTCTATAAAAAGTCACATATTTCTCCATTTTACCATATTCTTTTCTTCATTATCCTATACTCAGAGGTATAAAAATGAGGGAGCTAAATGTACTGTGACCCAAGGAGAATAGGCCGCTCTCGTCAGCCTGAGGTCTTGTCTTGATACCCAAGAACCTACCAAGCTCTCACAAGGTGATACTAAATCTTTTTTCTTCCACTCACTTTTTTTCACTCCAACTATTCTTCTTTATTTTTCACCTAAATGCTACTCCTAGGAAGACAAGGCATCGGTTCTAACTTGTCCCCAAGAAGCTACTAGGCCTTCACAAGGCAATGAACATCTGGTCTTGATAAAATTTTCTTTATTTTTTTATTTTAGAGGTCAGAACCCTTTTTTACACACGTCCATATCTTATATATTTTAGATGTATTCATGGTCCTTTCTTCTTCATTTGGCAAGCTTTCCTATCTACCTTATGCTAACAAGGATTCTTAGAAACAAATACCTAGTGGCTAGCAAAACAAGGTTACTACAACTACCCTTAAAAAGAGCTCTTCGAGTTCTTGACAATTACAGGAGGTGGACAATTTCTCAAACCTCCCTAGATACACCTAACCTAACCCTAGGACTTCATGCTGAGTCCCAGTCCCCAACAAAAGAAAAATACCCTATATACATATACACATACAACATAAAGGGGAAGAACTTGTAAATGAAGGACGTTTCCTGGACTTGGATACAAGAAACTTTTGTGTATCAAGAGATACTACAAGATGTAGGCCTCATGCTGATGTTCAAAGTGATGCAAATGTTCATTAAAAAATTTACCCCCATCATCACTAAAAGAATTAGTATAAACTTCTCTACAAAATTTTTGCAAAAACCATCGCTATTCGTGACACAAATAGTAGTGACAGTCTATGACATGCATATACCGATAGCAATAGCAAAAGGTGCAGAGAAATTAGCGATAATTACAAAGAAAAAAAACTTATGGCATGGCAGCAAGCTGCCCTACCACATATAGCACCATGTGCTATATAATATTCTATAAAGGAATTACATATTGGACATGAAATGGTTGTCAAAGACAAGCACAAAAACTACTTGAACCCATAAGACTAATAATTCATAGAATTAGCACAAGACTAGTGATGAAAACTCATGATATTACATGGAACCATGGAGAGAGAGGAGAGCCAAAACAAACATGAAATTCTATCTATAATTATGGCAAGATACAATTTTATACAAAGGATGATGAGTACATCTAAGGAATAGCACATGGAAGATGTCTGTAGAGATCATAGGACAAAAAAAGAAGAGGGTGTGTGCTCCACAAATCCAAGTGCGAGCTATAGATTCTTCCCAACAAAAAGTTCATCCCGATGCAAAGGAGCATCGAATAGACTTTGCAAAATGAACAACTACACATTAGACCACCATACATAATTCATTTAAAAAAAATAGTGACTACAAACAAGAAAGATGATTGACTTACTAGGCCACTGCACATGTACAATCTAGCGATGAGTGCAGTATGTCCGTGTCTCTCTACATATGGAGTCTCCAAACGAGTGGGATCATGGTTTGTGATGGAGTGCTGCAAAAAGAAAACAAAATACAATTGTTAGAAACATGATTGTTAGTATAAGTGATATTGTAAATAAGAAAGCGAGAAGGAAAAAATAAAAACTTACAAAGTCCTCCAGATAAGTACTGTGGCCACCACTCTCCAAATGATGTATGACCTCTATCTCCAATCTTTCCCTCATTGCCTCTCGCTGTTGTCACCAACATCCTGGAGAATCTGTAGCCTTCTCTCTGAGTCTCTACCAATCATATGCATCTAGCCACCCAGGCTTTGAGGTGCCACTCTTGAGTGCCTTGTGTGCATCCCCAATCGTCTATGTGGCATGTATGCATGTGTATACTCCATCATCCACCCAGTGAAAAACCTCTCCTCTAGAATAGGTACTAGAAACTCCTCGTGCAAGGATACCACTATATAGTCCTTGCTCTCCTCACATATATTCCTTCAATGGTCCAAGATGTTGCGTCTAAAAACTTATTGGCACAACTCTCTCATGCGAGACATCACCCTCCTCCCCTCATCATTCATTATCATAGCACCTGTCATGTCATCTACAAGATATCCATACCCCTCTTGGGTAAATCTAAGGTGTGTCCTCTCCCACCTATGATCGCACTATTGGTCATAACTAGGAGATTCTTGTATACGTGACATACTCACCAAGGTAGTATCTCTTGGAGTATCACCCAAAGGGGTGCCACCTACTTCAAAGGACTGAGAAAAACCTGGAGTCATCACTGAAGTAGATGTCCCCACAAGTGTGAAAAATCCTGGAGGTGACAAGTATTCACCAGAACGACAAGACAAAGACACTACATCGGTGCCTTCACAATATCCACCTGAGCCACCCTCTCTGGAACTTGTACGAGAGCAAGGAGTAACACCCCTATCTAGAATCGACTATGGGTTCACAACATCCACATCTCCGCAGCACCCCCCAGAACCACTTTCTTCATTCGGGCCCAATCTAGAGCATCAACCTCGTCTACTGAAAATCGAAGCATCATAGCATGCTAAAGTAGATCTCACGAAACGGACTAATGGTGTCCAAGATAGCTCTCTTCGTTTGCCATATCTCTAAATCAGGCCATTTTATTTGGAGACATATGTGTGAATATCTCCTACAACTCCTTGTTGCTCATCCGTTGACTCATCCTGCTCTCCAAGTATCGTCAAACGTAATCTGCATAGATAGAAAATGATGTTAGCATAATGAATATAAAGATTTAAGCAAAGCATTGTAATATAACTCTGAAAAAAATGATGCTAATTAAAATGCATATTCTAAAGTACCCTTAAAAGTGATTCATCAATGAATTGACTAGGCGGATGTAGGAAGTATGACCCAGTCTATGGTTCCATGTCAATCTCCTAACACAACTCCGCATACACTGGAAGGTCTATAGATAGGTCACCATAGAAGGAGGAGTCCACTTCATTTTCAAAGAATTCCTAGCCTCCTATCTTTTCATCATTATTACCCGTGTTTGCCTCCTCTACATGCTCCAAGCCCTCTTTGACCTCAACTCTCTGCAATATCAACCTCTCCACTTGCATACTTTCCTTGTCTACGCTAGGAAAATCTATTGCATCATACACTCTTGCACTCTAAGAAGTTAACGGCACAACATACCACCATCAAGGTTGTTGGGGATTTGGATAGAAAAGTATCTATTCAATACCATATATAAGAGTAAATCAACATTTGTGACTATTCTATATTGTTAAAAAATTAAAAATAATAGGTCATGCATATGTTCACAATGGACAGGTAGGAAAAATGTGTCATGTAGATCCATCCATCTTTTCTCAAAATTTTTAGAAATCCAGATGAACCTCACAGAATGGTTGCCCCGGCTCCTTCCAATACCACTTTGAACCATTGTACATCAAATATGATCATGGAAAAGCTACAGTAATCCACTGAGATAACACTTTTCAAGTTCCCAAAATATTCCATCTCATCTATAACGATGTTACAATCCACGGCCCACTAACAGTTCTCTTGCTCAAACTTTTCCATGATGTCACAATCCGTTGTGGAACACATTTTGTCAATGCGCTCAATGCAGAAATGTTGCCTGTGCAACCACGTTGCACTTGGATTTTGTATTGTACATTGAAACTGTTAGATTAGTTGTTGCATATAAAATCTATACATGATAGCTTATAAAACATGCGGTCATCTTTGGACTACATCCCCTCGAGAATTCCAACTCTTCAGTGCAGACCTCTACCCCTTCGTGAGAAGCTACAATCAAAACTCCATGTAGCCACCACATAGACATAAACCATGGCATCTCCTCCATGCCCTCAGGATATCAAATAGGTTGATGGCGTGTACTGCATCAACATTCCGATTGTGCTTCTTCCCGATCTTTCCTGGCTTGGTTGTACCTAGTGAGCCACTTCTCTATGGATGCGTGATGCAACATACAAAAATGATTCACTTTCTTCTCCATTGCAGTATCCATACTTTTTTCTACCCCATTTCCAACCACCACATCTTCGATGAGTCTATCATTGTCCTTTAGTGGCCATAGCATATTTTTGTTTGAATCCACTATTGGTAGCCATTATGAAATATGCACTAACGCCTCTGACATTAGCCAAACCTTCAACCATGCTACCTTCTAGCCGAGCTCGTTTTCACACAAAGTCCTTCAGGTTTTTCATGAAGCATTGCAAGAAGAACATCCATCGCGTACAGACAGGTCTCGTAATCTCCACTTCATTTACAAGATGCTCCAGGAGGTGAGTTTGTATCATGAGCATGCTGGTGGGCAAGAGACAGACCGTCTCCACTACTCCCCACCTTGTGGATTCAATAGAAGATGTCTTGATCTCGTCTTATGATATCCATAGCACTAAATTTGACAACCTGTAAATTGACTCATGTTGGAAGAGAGGGAGAGAGATAGAGTGGAGCGGAAGATGAGTCTCAGCTCATTGTTGTTGTTCTTCATTATTCTTCCATCATTCTTCCATCATACTAACTAAAAGAGACTTACACACATAGGTATGACTAACCAAGACTAACTGTGGTTAAGTCACTGACTACACCAACTTATTGAATGTCACACACATGTATAGCTGTATCCAGCTAATGTCTGTCATGCACATAAAGATAGACTGACTGAAGAGTAATGGGAGCTTGATATTCTAGCACTCCCCCTCAAGCTCAAATCATATGATAAACTCCAAGTAGATGTCTGAAGTATATGAAATTCTCTTTACCAAGAGACTTGGTAAATATGTCTACTACTTGGTCTTCAATCTTTACATGAATCAAGTTAGTCAGCCATGCAAGAACCATTTCTCTGATCAAATGGTAGTGAGCCTCAATATATTTGAACCTAGCATGGTAGACACGATTGCTAGCCAACATAACACTACTGAGGTTATCACAATGCAATCTCACTCTGATTTCCAGCTATATTCCCAAGTCTTTCAGCAGTTTCATCAACCAAACTACTTTGCAAGCCACTAAGGAAGCTCCTTTCTACTCAAATTTTGTACTGGGCAATGCAAAAATAGGCTATTTCTTACTTTGCCAACTGATCATATTACTGCCCAATCCAAATTCATAACCACTCGTTGACCTCCTATCATAGGCACAACCAGCCCAATCAACATTAGTAAACCCTGTCAAGTCAAGATATTTTCCATATGCATAAAACAACCCATAATTTGTAGTACCCTTTACATATCTCATGATCCTCCTAACTACATCTAAATGTGGTTTGCGAGGCTTTTGCATAAACTGACTAATCAGTCCCATTGCATGAGGATGGGTTATAGTGAAGTATATCAAGTTGCTCGCCATCTGTCAATACATCGTCACATTCTCTATGTCATTCCCAACATCAATGTGTACTTGAAATTTTGATCAAGAGGTGTCTCCATAGGCTTGCATTCAGCCATACCATACTTCTGTAACATGTCATGAGTATACTACTTCTGTAGTAGCCATGTACCTTGAGGCATAGATAATACCTCAATTCCAAGAAAATACTTCAGCTCACCAAGGTCTTTGACTTTGAATTTAACCTGTAAACATGATTTAATTTCATCAATTCCCTCTTCATCATCTCCAGTGATGATAAGATCATCTACATAAACCACTAGAAATACATATCCATGATTTGCCTTCTTCGTGAATAGACTGTGATCTGCATCACTCAATCTAAATCCGTGCTGCTGTAAATAACTGCTAATCCGAGCATTCCATGCTCTAGGTGCCTGTTTCAGTCCTTATAAAGCCTTTTTAAGCTTACATACATGTGTAGGAAAGTCCGGGTGAACATAGCCTTCAAGCTACTCCATATATACTTCCTCAACCAAATCATCATTCAAGAAAGCATTCTTGACATCCATTTGCCATAATTTCTAGCCTTTGCATGCTACCAAAGCAATGACAGTTATGACTATTGTCATTTTAGCCAGTGGACTGAAAGTCTCCTCATAGTCAAGGCCATATTATTGGGCATACCCTTTTGCAACCAGCCTGGCCTTATAGCATTCTAACCAACCATTTGACTTGCACTTAACCTTGTACACCCATTTGCAGACAATGGGGACTTTGCCTTCATGAAACCCAACTGATTCCCATGTCTCATTTTCAGCCAAGGCTCCATGCTCCTCATCCATGGCAGCACACCACTTATCATCTGCAACTACATCATCAAACTTTGCAGGTTCTTTGTAACCTGTCACACTAGCCATATATGCATAATGGCGAGCTGAATAACCAGTGTATGTAAATCTGTCAACTGGTTTTCTGACTCTCTCATATCTTTGTAACTGTGTCTCACTTTGAGCTTGCCTCTCATGAGGCAGTACTCAATGACTCTGCCTTGCTCCAGGCATCATAACAGACGGAATGCCCAACTCACTATCCAAGCTATCACTGTTGGACAACTCATAACTTGCTGTAAGTGGACCTATCGCATACTCAAGCATATTTTCTTTTCCCTTATCCAATCTCCCCCTCACTGACATATCCGTGTCAATGGACATAACAGTATGACTCCACAAGCGTCCTGACCAAGGACTTATTGTAGGTAATCCATCACCTATAGGACCACTCATAGATGTACTCACTATAGGTCTATTTTCAACATTACTAGTGTTGGTTGATCCATCAGTATAGCCATTGTAACAAGATAACCATACCATGATGCTAGCTCATAAAAAGCAACACCTGTGTTAAGCAATGTCTCATGTGTAGACGGTACATAACACTTGTAAGCTTTCCGGTCTTGTGCATAACCAAGGAACACACTCTTGACAACTTTAGGATCCAATTTCTTCCTCTTTTCATCAAGAACATGCACATATGCAGCAATGCTACCAAATACCTTCAAGTGTGAAGTGTTAGGCTTATGACCATACAACCTCTCATATGGAGTTACATCATGAATCCTTGCTATAGGGGTTCTTTCAACACATAGACAATAGTCACTACTCCTTCAACCAATAACCATTTGGCAAACTCTTCTCATTCATCATAGCTCTTTCCGATTCCGTTAGTACACTATTTTTCCTTTCTACTACACCACTTTGATGCGGTGTATAGCTTCAAGTTAACTGTCTTCTAATCCCATGTTTAGCAAGGTACCTGTCAAAGTAATTAGAGACATATTATCCACCATCATATTATCAAAGACATGAAATTTTACAACTCAACTCATTTTCAACATGCTTCTTGAAGTCCTTAAATGCATCAAACACATGATCCTTATGTTTCAGTATGTAAAGCCAAGTATACCTGCTGAAATCATCAATGAAGGATACATAGTAATGAGCACCACCAAATGAAGCATTATGAGACGGAGTCCATACATCCAAATGTACCAACTGCAAGGGTTGTGAGCTATTCTATACATGTCTCATAAATGGAAACTGTGCTTGCTTTCCAAATTGACATGCATTACATACATGTCCAAAGTCATGATACTTGAACTTAGGCAGCCCAAGCACAATCTTCTTTTGTTGCATAGATTTCAACTTTTGTACATTCACATGGCCAATCCGCTTATGCCATATCTCAACATCCCATATAGCACCATCATCATGTGCAAACATGGTTGCTTTCAATTTTGGAATTGACACATCAAGATTATTATTTTTTTCCATCTCTTCAATCTCTAGCAATTAATTTGCAGCCATTATCATATTCTTCAACAAAGCATCCATCTCTATTAAATCTCACCTGTAGATTCTATTCTGCCATCTATCCAACTAACAAAAGATTATTGGTTATTGTAGGTACATGTAGTACATAATGCAAGCTCTTTTTCTTGCCATCAGGCATCAACAAAGGTACAACTCCTTTATGTTGAATAGTATGTTACTTGTCATCCCCAGTACAAACATGTCCATCCAAATCTCCAACCATCTCATCAAACCATTCTCCATGGGGTGTCATATGATTTGGAGCCCCTGAATCAATGTACCATCTCTCATCTATGTTCTACCTAGATGCATTCTTAGACACATGTTGCATGGCAAACAACTTGTCAACCTGCTCATCATGAGCAGCACTAGAAGATGCATAGTGCCCATGTTGTTTGCCCTTTGCCTTCATATCTCCCTGGTTCTTGTAACAATCCTTTGCAATGTTTCCATATCTGCCGTAGTAATGACAGTCCTTATCTCTGTTTGACTGATCATTTGATTGGATCCACCACCTTTACCATGGGGTGATCTACCTATGCCTCTAAAGCTACCAAATCCACGATGGCCCTGTGTATTTGTGCCATGCTATGCATTTTGCTGATGCTGTCCATAATCATTTCGAGTGTCTCCTCGAGCTCGAAAAGAGCCATGGCCTCTACTGCCTCTACCACGCTGGCTAGAGTAAAGAACAGTGTCTCTACTTTGAGACGTACTAGAACTTGTATTCAGCCCAAGCTTAACTTCCTCATGCAGTAGCAAAGTAATCAGCTCATTCCAATCAGGGGATTCAACTCTCACAGAAATACGCATATCAAATGCTTTATATTATTTGCCAAGTCCATTCAATGTCACTGCAATCATATCATCCTCAGATACTGAAGATCCAATGATGGCAAGCTGATCTGCTATGTTCTTGATCTTTGTAGTGTAGGCCTAAACGTTTCTGCCATTCCTAGACATGTTATTGAATTGTTGTTTTAGTCGAATCTTTCTTGCATGTGTTACATTTCTATAATTCTTCGTGAGTATGTCCCATGCATTCTTTGGGAAACTACATTCGGTAATCTGTATAACCATAGCATCTGATATACATAAGGAAAACCAATGTAACACCTTGCATGCTCTCTCATTCCATAGCATATGATCCCTTTTCAGATCATTTGTCGATTTCCTTTCATGCATTTCAGGTTCAACCTCATCACCTGTACATAAGTCCCAATAACCTTTGCCAACCAAAAAATTCTTCATATAGAACTTGCATAAAGAAAAAATTTTGTTGTCCAGCTTTTCTCCCACAATTTGAGTGATATTGTCAGTTCCTTCAACATTTTCCATAGTTGCAGCTTAGGTATTCAGCGATGTATACAACCTGTAAGTATCTCACTCCTTTTCCTATAGTTCAGGACCAGTTTCTTGCTATTCAAGACATTTACATGCAATTCAAGACAATTTTCCTGACAACTTGCTTGCTGTAAATTGTATTCCAGCAATGAAAAAACATAGTCAACTGAGCATAAACCAAGCTCAAATTAGTTCAAAACATTCTATGGTAGTGGCAAAACATCTAGCAACAAACTATGTCCATATAAGTATCAATGTTTGTACTATATGCAAGTAGCAGTACCAAATACAACCAGCCCACTGCTATAACCAATAGTATTTTCTCTGTTAAAATAAGATTATTTAGACCTCAAAACAGCCCCAAAACATCTCATTTAGTTGCCACTCTATGCAGGAGTTGATACATGTCCAACTGGTCAGAATATATTGCATGTATGTCAAGTGAATATGATAGGTATCCTTCCTGCAGACAATAACCAATCAATACCCTGGTATAACCAGCAATAATTCAGTCCAAACTTTGGACTTTTAGCACTCACAATATTCCAAAAAGCATGTACCACTCAAGTAGTGTGATCTAAGCATTTGTGAGTAGCAAATAAGCATCACAGATACTTCAACCCTGTAGGTATATTGTTTCCAAATTCAGGACAGCAACTAGTTCACTGTTTCTTCCAGTCTGCAAATAAGCTCCCAAACTGAGCATTTAACACTCCAATATCATGCTCAAATCCATGATAGTAAGAGAAAATACATTGTTAGGATGAAGGCCATCACCTACTGTTTACTGCAGTAAAGAACTAGTTTGCACATGTCTATGTTGAATATCTCAAAATCTGTGAGGAATTTGAAAAAACTTTATTTTGCTCATGGGTTGTTTCTCCAAAAACCATTTCTGTAGCAAGATATAGCTTCTGCAAAAAAATAGGCTACAGGCACAATCTCCTTTGATGACGTTTTCTTCGAATCTAATGTCTTGATGTCAAATGGCCACTGCCAGGCCTTCAGGCTTCAAGCATTTAGGCTCTGATACCATGTTGGAAGAGAGGGAGAGAGAAAGAGTGGAGCAGAAGATAAGCCTCAGCTCATTGTTGTTCTTCTTCCATTATTCTTCCATCATACTAACTAAAAGAGACTTACGCACATATGTATGACTAACCAAGACTAACTGTGGTTAAGTCACTGACTACATGAGAGCGGAGTTTTGAGCCCGGGATGTGCCCAAAGTTTGCCAAAAAATCTGGAATTTAGGAAAAAAATATTTAACATCGAAGGTGGCGGCTGCAGCCAGGACGATTTTAACCACCAAGTGAAAGATGGCTTTTAAAAGGCACCCGAGTGACACTTGTGGATTTTTGATCATGTTTCAAAACTGCCGTGTGGGATGCTAGGAGTTGCCAGTCAATGCGGGATGTCAAGCCGGACGCCCATGATTTTTCAGAGCTCGAATCGGAGCCCAGACGGGGAAATGGCCACAAGATGGGCAAGATTTGAAAAGGTGGCCAAACTTTGGACCAAAGGGGGGGTGCCCTTTGGGACCTTGGACACCACCCCCCCCCCCCCCCCCCCGGTAAAATTTTCATGCAATTAGGATGAAAAAACGTAATGTAGGCATGAAGAAGACATGGCGACAGCACGCAGCGAAAAATGCGCCTCCTCTCTCCACATGATGAATGTCAGGCTGTGAAGACCCCATCGAACCAACAATGGGGCTTGACTTCTCTTTCTTGGCGGATCATTTCACCGCCCTTCACACATAGAATGGTGGACTAAATGAAGAGAACAGATTTTAGTCTTTCTCTCTCCTCCCTCTCTCTCTTCTCTATGGGTTGTTCATGTGTACCATCTTGAAGAAGGAACCGGGGATGGAGAATGAAGAAAATGGTGGTGAAGATTGATGGAGATGATGAAGATTGAAGTGCAGCATTGGATTGAGAGAAATTGAGGCTCCATTTGCTAGTTATGCATGCATTCAAGGCGTCTCGGGTTACGTAAAAACACGGTATGACCATTTTTATGAAGAAAATGAAGGATTTTTTATAGTTTATGATGATAATTATGTTCTTATTGGATGAAAATTTATGTGAGTGCTGTTTGCATCATGAGTAATTGCTGTGTATCAAAAAATTTTGGTATTGCAATGATTTACATGCTTTATTTAATTCCCGTAGTAGACCCGAAATGAGGTCTTTAAGCGATAAAATTGTAGTTTTTCCGTTTCGGGTGGGGGAAAGGTGTTCCCATGGGGGAAATGTTAAATGATGCAGATCTAGGACATGACACAAGCTATGGTGGATCAAAGATGAAAACCAAGTTCATAATGACATGGACAAGTAGAGATAAACTATTACACAAGTGAATTAAGTTCCAAGATAGATTAGCTTGGACTCATAAACACAATCTTGTGTAGAATTGACAATGACAGACACTTAATTGAAAGTACAAAGCATCATGATATTGTGTTCATTTCATAGTCAAGTACAATGCTTTATAGGCTTTGAGTTGTTCCACTCTCCTCATTGTGCATATGGGATTCAGGACAGCTCCTCTTGGAGCATACATCATTTGTCTATTTCTCAACACCCCCCCTCAAATGATGAGTCTCTACACTTGCTGGCTTTTGCCCCCCCTTCATGATAACATGGCCCAGAAGACTAGCTCATAGGCAGCCTAGTCAAGTTAAAGCTTGAGACTTTACATCTTGGAAAGGGTTGTACAAATCAAATTCACTAAGGAAAATAAAGATCCACTATGGGAAAAACATATGTAAGAGACAATGAAAGTTCTTCAAAACAATCTGTCAGAGTTGTTGATGGTAGTGGAAGCATATTCTTCTTCTTCTCCTTCTTCCATGAATTGGTTTTGGTGATGATCACTTTGCAATTGTTGGGCTCTCTTCTTGTGGAAACATTCACTGGCTACATGGCCAGTCTTACCACAATAGTGACATGTAATCCGATCCTTGTTATTGTTGTTGATGAGTCCTCGACATCTTCCTTTAGGTCCAGCAGCTCCTTTGGTGTACAAAAGATTTTCCCTAGATGATGAGACATTGTCTTTTGCATTCTTGGTTTTTACTTTGCCTTCTTCATAGAGTAGTGAGTGCTCAATATCTTTAAGTGTGAGGCTTGGAACATTACTCAAAGTGGACACAAGATTTTCATACGGATCCTTGTTTACACTTGCAAGCAGTATGGGTATTGCTTCATCTTCCTCAATATTCTTTTTAAGAGATGCAAGCTGAGTTTTTAAACTCTTAAACTTATTAATGTGTATGGTCATAGAAGCACTATCTTTGATATCCAATTTATAAAACTGCATGAGAAGTTTTACCTTTGAATTCTTTGCCAGAGTACCAAACATTTTATCAAGTTCCTCCCATGCGGTTCTAGCATTTCTAATGCCAGATATATGATGTAACACATCATCACTTAATCCCCAGGCAATGATGCCTAGTGCCTTATTATTCATCTTCTTCCATTCTTTGGATTTGAACTAGTCTTCTTCAACAAACCCATCTTCATCATCTTCCTTCTTGTTATCTGCATCATCTTCAAACAGGTCCCACAAGTCTTTCTGCATTAGGTGATACATGGTCTTTTCCTTCCAGGCATGGAAGCCTTCTCCATTGAACTTTTCTATTTCCTCAAGCTCTGCCATGTTGCTAATCTTCAGTTAACCAGCAAAAAATTGTATTTTAATGTGTCAAGAGACACAAGAGAATTAGTGTCAATTGACACTAGTTGAGTGTTAATGGATACTAGTCGGTACTTGATCTACTTCCTCTCAGGAACTTTGTGGGTGGCTTCTGAGCTTCCTTGGACACTTCCAGACTAGTAATGAGCTTCGGAGATTATTCCTCAGTGATCAAAATCATTGTTGATGATGGTAATGAGAAAAAAGAACAAGGTTACCAAGCTTTTCAAATTTCTGGATATGGCTTCCTCTAGGGTTTCAGACAACCGACTGTTCTTTCAGTTCGTGCAGCTCAACGAGTTCACCATTGCCCAAGATATTGTATGGGGAGTAGGCTTGCATAGTGAGCTTCAAAAGCCCTATGCTCACAGGGTCGATTTTGAACCGTACGATTGGCGTCAGCAGTAGGACCGTGGATAGGCGCAGACAGGACAGTGCGTTTCGATTTGTGTAATGCTGGAGCTAGGAAGCAGTAATATCGTCGATTGAAGTGCTAGGATGAAGCATCTTGAGTAAGGGAAGATAGCTCCAGAAGGAATCACCTGAAGATACAGCCCGTAGAGAGAGATCCAAGAGCTCCAAGGTGGGTAGGTGCAGTCTGGCTATGGCTGCCACAAGGTCCAATTGAGATTTAAAGTTGAAGCTGAAGATGTGAGCTGAATGTGAGCTGGTTAGAGATCACCAGAGGTGAAGGGAGACTAGAGATTCAGAGTATGAGCTGTGCCATGCCCAACTGGGCTCTGATACCATGTTAAATGATGCAGATCTAGGACATAACACAAGCTATGGTGGATCAAAGATGAAGACCAAGTTCATAATGACATGGACAAGTAGAGATAAACTATTACACAAGTGAATTAGGTTCCAAGATAGATTAGCTTGGACTCATAAACACAATCTTGTGTAGAATTGACAATGACAGACACTTAACTGAAAGTACAAAGCATCATGATATTGTGTTCATTTCATAGTCAAGTACAATGCTTTATAGGCTTTGAGTTGTTCCACTCTCCTCATTGTGCATATGGGATTCAGGACAGCTCCTCTTGGAGCATACATCATTTGTCTATTTCTCAACAGGGAATATGGAAGACAAATTGAATTTTGGTATGCTGGAGTGATTGGAACAAGAAAAACCAGAAAATAGTATATTTTATTGCCAAATAAATCAAGAAAATGGGAAAAATAAGGAAAAAAATAGAAATACGTCTTGGAAAAATAAGAAAAAATACAAGAATTGTTTGTGGATGTATGGTAGTGGCAAAGCATGAGGTTTGGCCTCAGTTTTCCCTATCTCTTTGTCAAAGTTTGTGATCTATTGTTTTTTATACATCAAAATATGGCAAAATGAACCTCTACACCTATGCAACGAAAGCAATACCTAAACGTAGGAGGTTGGGATCTTTGAATGGTGTGATTTGCGTGCTGATTGTTGCTGATTTTCTGATGCACATAATGTCATAGAGCTTGTGGTATTTTTAATTAAGAGGATAGTAGCACGAGTCTTATCTCGGTGCTATCCTTTCATCATCACAACGGGTTAGGAATAAGCATTAAAAGCCTATTTGTGCACTAAGCACGTTGTTGATTTGAAAATGATGTTTGAGCACTTTAGAATCATCCAGCTTTGCATGTGCATGATGATCATGGTATCAGAATAAAAAACCTAGATGCATAGCACCTGTTTTCAATGACAATGACTACGCTGAGTGTGGAAATGCATCCTAAGCCGTAGGATAGACGTTCGTTTCTTGTGGGATTATTTGGTAAGGAAAGATGGTATATCTCCTGGATTACTTGCGAAATGAAAGAGTGGAGTTTGTTCGTTTGTTTTATATGTTGAGCAAAGCAAGGGGCTAATCCCTGCGATGTAGGAGAGCTGCAGTGGGTCCGCGGTGTCTCCACCGAGAGGTTGCCTCCCATATATGTGATTATCGTGGCATTTATGGCCAATGTGTATGGGTTCTCCCTCTAAGGAGTTTATAGAAAGAGAAACCTTGGACTACAAAAACTATAAAACTATAAATGCATAGATTAGGCTTTATGATAGTTTCTCCTTTAGCAACAGATTGATGCTCTTGGTCCGTGAGGCTGTGAGGGTGTGTTTGTCTGTTATGAGCATGAGGCCCAGCTAGTGCCATTTCCAGATCCAACCCATTTCAGATCCCATCAGTGGTGCATCTGCCGAGAGCTGCCAATAAGTGGTGGTTCTCGAATCTAGGGTTTTTAGGGACCAAAAATTTGGTTTATGTCCTCTTACAAGGACCGTCAAGCCAAAATACAAAAAGTAGAACGTGCTGAGAGGGCTAAACGGGGGTTGGAGATTGTAAGTTGCTATTCTCCTCAATGGAGTAGTCTGATACACATAAGAGGCAGTGGTCTTAGTAACCCAACTGCTGCACATAGTCCTTTAGGTGTAGAAGGAAGCGCAAGTTCTTCCTCTCTTCCACCAAGTCAACCCACTTCAAGTGGGGGTGTGATTCCATCAATCCAAACTCCTATTGTCAATCCGATTGTCGTCATGGCACAACCCATTGCAATTCTTGCAGGGACGCCAGATCTACCAGCTTTAGGAGTTCCTTTGCCCATTTTTAATGGGTTAGTCGAAGAAGATGCAGAGTTTCACATTTGTGAATTTCAAAGATTAATGTTTAATTACCGCATCTAAGATGAGGGACATCTTATGATGTTCTTTAACATGACATTAAAAGGAAGGGCTGCAGTATGGTATCATAGCATAGATACTGGAACCATAACCATAATCGACCAATTTTATGCAGCTTTCTGAGGAGAATATGCCCTTGAAAGAGGTGGCCAATACTGGTTGCGTGTTTTGAATGTAACACGCCAAGACCCCCATGAGAATGTGAAAGCCTATGCCAAGAAGCTTAAGGAAGTGTTTCGTAAGTTACAACCTTACATTCCTATTCCACTGGTTGCCCAATCGCAATACTTCTTGCATGGATTGGATTTCAATATTCAGGTGCAATTGAGCAGTGTGGCTTTGGCTGATATAGACACCGCCATCGTGCGGGCAGAAGGAGTAGAATCACGATTACAAACTGCCTACTCCTCTCGAATAAATCTTAATGCGGGTTTAGTACCTAGAGGCAATTTACCATTGACAAATGGAAGTCAAGGGATGCCTATGAATAACCCTAATGGGAGAGGAACCATGGTTCAAAATGTACCTTCGCTGCCAGCTCCTCTTAGTGTGACTATGCCTATGGCTAGTCACTTGGCTCCACCAAATGTTGGAGGCCATGTTTCGAACCCTAATGTTGTTCCTGTGAGTCAACAACCAATGCCCAATCAAATTGTTAGGCCAATGGAACAACAGATAGACGATCAAGGCTATGAGTTGAGTGAATCTAATGTCCTTGGCGAAGTTAAGGATATGATGAAGCATTATACTGACATGATTTCTAAACAATATCGGCAAATAGCTGTTGACGTCAATTTCTTGAAGAAGTAGAAAAATTTGATAGAGAGTTGACGCCCTGAAGAGGGTGGTCCCTCAAGATTCAGCGGACAACATTTCCCTAGAAACTGTCCAAATGTTAAATGTGATATTTGTGGGAAATCGGGCCATTTAGCCACTACCTATTGGAGTAAGATTAGTTTTCTCCAACAAGGGAGTAAACAGCCAGGTCCAGTTAATCATAGAGTACAAGGTAATAACCTCCAGCAAAATGATGGACCAAGACAAATACTGAAAAGGGGAAAGACCACTATAGAAGAGTTGCCACAAGGTAATGGAGTTAGCCTTATCAAGGCTGTACGCCTCAATGCCGCTAATATCTCTAACTTACGAGCCATGACAAGAGGCCAAAAGACTAAAGAGGGTGATAAAGATAATGCAAAACTGGTCGAGGAAAACCTTAAGCAAGGGGATAAGGGGACGCAAGTCATGAATCCTGGTGTGGAAGGTGGACCTCTAAGACCTGTTGATAAAAGAGTTGATCCTAAGAAGGATGAGGAAGTGCCAAGAAAGAAGACAAGATCTAAAAAAGAAGCACCAAAGCCGGTCTTGAGAGCAAAAGAGAGAATGGTCTGGCGAGAAAAGAGAGCTTTGGCTACCTATCATGATTTTGATTTAGCAATTTCTCTTTGCAAAGTCAAACCAAATGTAAACCTCTTACAGTTGATTAATTTATCTCCAGGAGTACGCAAGGAATTCAAGAAGATCCTGCGTATTGGGTATATTGTAGAACCTTTGGGCATAGCATGAGTAGGGGAAGATTGGTTTGATCATACTGAAAAGAATTTCCCTAGGGTTCCAGCATACGTGGATGGAATATTAGTAGAGCATACTATCATAGACAATGGGTCCTCCGTCAATATCATGAGTTCAGAGTTGATGGAGAGGTTGGGTCTAGGCATCCAAAAAGATAGCTCCACCCTTCTTAGAATGGCTGATGATAGTCTAAGGCAACCAGAAGGCTGCATTACTAAATTTCATGTTACAGTTGCAAGTGTAGAATGCTTCTTAGACTTTAGGGTGATAAGATTTTCAGGACGTCCTAGCTATCGAGTTTTGCTAGGCAGGCCTTGGATCTTATGAACAGACTGTCAAGTCGATATACCCGCCGGTTGAGTGGTTCTAGGTAGAGGTGCTAATCGAGTAATAGTAGATGCTTACCCTGAGTCTCCTGAGAGTGAGAGAGCTCCTTTATCCTCCACTGAATTAGAGGCAGCAGATGATCCATCTGGTAGTGAGATATCATCCAGTGATGAATCTAAAGAGGGGTCCACTACAAAGGATATTTATCAGATAACTCTAAATGAGCCGATAGAGCCGCAAGATAGGATAAGAGACGCGGATGTGATTGAGTTGGATCTTGGCACGCCGAATGATTTGTGGCCAATTAAATTAGGTTCCATGCTCAGTTCAATAGAAAGGGAGGACTATGTATCCTTGATTCAAGAATTCCGCGATATCTTTGCTTGAAGTTATGACGAGTTGAAAGGCATCCCTCCCACCTTGGCTATTCATACTATTCATGTAAAAGAAGGAAGTTATCCTGTGCGTCAAAAGGTAAGGCATATGCCTTTTGAATTGAGGGACAGGCTATTTGAGGAGTTATAGAAGTTACGGAAAGCTAGTTTAATTTTCCCTGTACATCACACAGAATGGTGTTCACCAGTTGTTATTGAAGAAAAACAACCAGATTTGATTATGTGTAGATTTTAGAGAGCTGAATAAGCAGATGGTTAAGGATTACTACCCGTTGCCATTTATTGACCAGATTTTGGATCAATTAGCAGGTAGGGAAATATATTCGTTCATGGATTTCTTTGCAAGATATAACCAGATGGCAATTGCAGAGAAGAGGACAAGTTGAAAATGACTTTCATTACTATCTTTGGTACTTTTGTGTACCATGTGATGGCCTTTGGTTTGTGCAATTCACCTGGATCATGGCAACGAACAGCAGACAAGACCTTTGGTGACATCTCCCCAGATGAGTTGAAATTATTTATCGATGACCTGGGGGCAGCCACTGTAAGGGAAAGGATGTTGATTATTTTAAGAAAGTGCTTTGAGCGCCGCAGACAATTTTGTATCGCTCTTAACCCACAGAAGTGTGTCCTTGGAGTGCCTTATGGTCTATTGCTAGGCCATGTGGTCAGTTTAGTAGGAATAGCAACTGACCCTGAAAAGATCAAGGTTATAGTCGCTATGAGTTCACCACACACTCTGAAAGAGGTACATAGCTTTCTGTCATTGATAGGGTACTATTGGAGGTTCATAAATGCCTTGGTAGAAAAACGTTGCCATTAACGAGCATATTATCCTTTAGCTATCTATTTGTATGGAGTGACCCTTGTAAGGTAGCTTTTGCGGATGTGAAACATGAGCTAGTAAAAGCACCAGTTTTAAAAGCACCTAAAAGAGGTGAGATATTTTACATATTTTCAGGAGCCACCATGCATAGTACTGTTGTTTAGCCCAAATCTGGGAGGAAAAGTGGTATCATCCGATAGCTTTTGCTAGTCGAAAATTGGGCATATAAAAAATTAACTATACTTACATGGAGAAGTTGTGCCTTGCAATGGTCTTTGCGACTAAAAAATTTAGGCACTATATCCTCTATGAGAAGGTAGTTTTCTATACGAAGGTGGAAGGGCTTAGATTGCTTATGAACAAGCTACAACCGCCTGATCGTTTGGCAAAGTGGTTAATCACTTTGCAGGAGTTCGATTATGAGATTAGGAGTAAGCCAACGAGGTTGCAGGGGATTTTGGAATACCTTGTGGATTTCGGGGAGCCGACAGAGACTTTGGCTGAAGGAAGTGATATCGAAGAAATGTTTAAAATTGATACAGCTTCTATTCCATCTTGGTATGTTGCTATTACGCATTATCTATCAATAGGAGAGTCTGGATCTGGTTTATCAAAATCTGAAAAGAGGAAAATCAAACAACAGGCTATGAAGTTTTCCTTGATCTCAGGAACACTATATCAACAGGGTGTTGATGATATCTACCGCCGTTGTGTGATGCCTGACGAGGTTCCTTTCATCTTGGAAGAGTGCCATGACTCTGCATGTGGAGGGCACTTCGTTGGACGGTTGACGGCACACAAAGCTTTAAGAGCTGGATATTGGTGGCCGTCCATCTTCCAAGATTCCTTTGAGTATGTTAAGAGATGTGATACTTGTCAAAGACATGACAGCAGAGGGAATAGGAAATGCCCACTTACACCTATTATGGCTATCCTTCCATTTGAGAAGTGGGGCATTGAATTTGTGGGTCCTATCACCCCGTCATCTACTACCCAGAAGAGGTACATTATAGTAGCAACTCATTATTTTACAAAATGGTCAGAAGCGCGGGCAACGAGACAAGACAATGCAAAAGAGACTACAAGTTTTCTTTTAGAGCAGATTATCTGCCGTTTTGGTCCACCGAAGGAACTAGTGTCGGACCGTGGAACCCACTTTCTTAATAAAGTGATCAAAAGCCTAAATGAAGCTTGGAAAATCAAGCATAACAAAACGACCCCTTATAATCCGCAAGCCAACGGGCAAGTCGAAAGTACTAATAAGCAGCTTGTGGGTATCTTGTCTAAAATAGTCTCTGAGAAGAAACAAGACTGGGACAGGAAGTTGTATGTGGCAGTATGGGCGTATAATACAACGTTCAAGCGAGCTACCGTCCACACTCCATTTAAATTAGTTTATGGGGAAGAGTGTGTGTTACCCCTCGAAATCGAGTTGCCAACCATATGGTTTGCAATTAATCACTTTTTGGGAGATGAGAATTGACTCTTTGAACGTTTTACGACCATAGCCCACCTGGATGAACTGAGGTTGCAGAGCTTATTACACTAGGAGGTAGCTAAACGTCGGATGAAGCAGTTGCACAACTTTAAAGAAAAGAAGTATATCTTTAAAAAAGGGCAATTAGTTATGTACTACGATGCGCGTAGGGAGCTGTTTCTAGGGAAGCTGGAACCTAGATGGGATGGCCCCTACAAGTTTGTTAGGATAGGGAAAAATAGGTCTACGACTCTACTACCTGATCTGCAGGGAGTGGAATTTAAAAATAAGGTTAATCTTAATAAGATTAAACCTTATTATTTCTAAGTATGCTAATATAGGAGAAATGCAGTGTAGGTCCATGCTAGGGCTGATTTGAGACCTGCAAAAGAGTTTAAAGCTGGTTAACGGTGCGATTAATTCCTTATTTGGAGTACCCATATTTGGAGCAGAGATACCATCAGGTGAAACTCATCTGGTGGAGCAAAGGATACAAAGTGATTGAGCAAGAAGACGAAACCTTTGTGTGGAAGATCAAAGTCTTCTACCATCACTGCTTACGAATGTTGACAAGTATCCTTGTTGAGTTTAATGAAGAAGGTGGGATGGAGCCGTCAGTTCACCCTCTCAACATGTTAAATTTTGACTATCATAATTACAAATAGAGGAGTTTGTGATGGCAGGCTGTGTAAACCCATTGTGGACGTATATATTATATTTTGATGGAGCGTCCAAGGGGCCCTAATGAAAAAGAGAGTGTTGGAGTAGTAATCCAAGATCCCTGACGTAGAGTTACAATGAAGTTAGCTGCTTGTCTCGGGGTAGGATTCACTAACAATATGGCGGAGTATAAAGCCTTGGTTATGGGACTGCATATTGCCAAACAAGGTGGTATTTGGCGGTTGTTAGTAAAAGAAGATTCCCAGTTGATCTTGAATCACCTAGATGGGTCATACGCAATGCAGAACCCCATCCTTTGTATGTATCATCGAACTGCTATGACCCTACTTGAGGAGTTTGAGAGAGTGTCTTTTCAGCTGATTCCACGTTACTGGAATCAATTTGCGGGTTCATTGGCAAATCTTGCTTATGAAGAAGACCTTTTCTTCAACTGTGGTCCTAGTTTGGATATTGCTATCAATAATGAGACAGGACCTGGTCGATTGTGGGGAATGTTATCAGATCATGCAATATATGGCAGGCGATGGTTGATATGGGTGATGCAAAGAGTAGCCGAGACCAATCTACCGTTGTTATCCTGGACCCATAGGTTGATTAGACAACATGTTATGCGTATGCCTCTTGCTATGTATGCAGGAGGGATGGGTCATAATCTTATGCATTTAGCTTAGGGCTGTGAGCCCTATTTTTCCTCCTTGGAAATGAGCATATTATTGTATATCTATATTATTTCGGGGAGGAATGTGTAGGTACTATTATGCTTGATCTCATTAGGCCAAGAGGGTCGATCCATTTTTGTAGTGAAATGTTTTATTTCATTAGGCCAAGAGGGCCAGTCGTCTGTTTAGTACAAGTGTGGTTAATGGTTTTTTGTTTTAGTTCTGTGCTAGACAGGTTTGAAGAAGAGCTTGAAAGGAGCCTTTATTGTGCGGAAGCTTCTCGTGGCCCTATCCAAGTGATATCTCTCCTTTACGAGTAACGTGTTTTTATGCTATATGTGTTTGTGTACTTGTAGGGGATTTTCTTTTCTTGTAGGGGACCAGCGTCCAAGGCATGAAGTCCCAGGTTTAGGTTAGGTATGTCTGAGGGAGGGCTGAGTAGTTGTTACCTCCTGTAAAGACATTCCCAAGCATCAAAAAACCTATTTTAGAAGGGAGTCCTAGTGACCCTGTTCTGCTAGCCTGCTAGGCAGCCGTTCTAGGAGTTCTTGTTAGTTGTGAGGCAGTTAGAGAAGCTTGCCAGAAGGAAAATGATAATGATAGAGAGGAATAAACCCTGAATATCTGAAAAAGAAAAAAATATATATACAAAGGTGTGTAAAAAGGGGTTCTAACCCCTATAATAATAGAAAAGAAAAGAAAGGAAAATGTACACGCAGTTGATCATCACCTTGTGGAGGCCTGGTAGGTTCCTGGGGACGAGTCAGACCCGGGGCCAATGCCTTGTCTTCTAGGGGTGGTGTGTTGCTGGAAAAGAAGAAAGTAAGGAAGGTTGGAGAGAAAATAAAAGTGAGCATCAGAAAAGGATTAAGTGTCGCCTTGCGAGGGCTTGGTGTTGAGATATCGAGCTCCACTCGTGATATGCCAGGGTGATCTTTGTGCATTTATGTCACCGACTTGTTAGTTTGCAGATGCGGTTGGTACACGGCCCATGAATAATAGCTACATGATAGCTATCCTTATCTACTCTAGTTCGTGGCTCAGTTAGTATGCGACCTTAGTTAGTTGAGTTTGGTTTGAGACCCATATATAGGGTTCTTCTGTTTCCTTGTACTTGAGTTCTTTTTGGCTTACACAACTAAGAAGAGGAAAACTGTTTTCAGCCTCCACCTCTGTGTGTATTCCCCCATTGTGCAAGCAAGAAAGCTACAAGTGAGACTCCTTCCTTCTCTCTCACAATCTTGACATGGTATTAGAGCCTTGTTCATGATAAGGAGCTCAAGAAAGCAAGACAAGCTCACGGTGTTCTGGTAAGAGGAGCAGTGTTGCTTTCATTTTCTGTTTTGGGAGCAGATCTCTGCAGGTAGCACAGTCGGAAATTGCAAGAATGCATTGTCTCTCATTGAGACGCCCTTCGCGGTGAAGCAAGAGGGCAGTATATGCTGCGAGAGAGGGCTTTAGCCCTTGGTTACCCTGTTTGTTTTTATTCGAGGCCATTTCGGGGCCTGTTTTGGAGGTGGAAGTTTTTTGCACGCACTCAAGAAAAAGCCCTGTTTTATGCTGTGCGACCACTGTTCTATAGGTCGGTGAAAATTTACCACATACATTGCATCGTATGCTCGTGTGCAGAGACATTGGGAGTTACAGAATCATCCTTGGTTCCTGTATATGCAAAATCGTCACTAGGAAGTGACTGTGTGGTCAAATACCACTTTCGCCAGTCTTGCAGATTTGCCCCTGTGAGGCTGAAGCTATGTTCTTTGCAGTGACAGAATTTTTTGTAGTGTTCTGTAATGGCGTCTGATTCTCTTTCACAGATTGTCACTGAAAAGCTTGACAAGAACAACTTCCAAGCATGGAAGTTTAGAATGACGAATTTCATTATGGGAAAAGGATATTGGGAATTTGTTGCAGGAAATGAAGAAAAACTAGTTCTTCCTGATGTCCCCAATCAACAACAAATGCAGGCATTTAAAGCATGGCATGAGAGAGCTAGGAAAGTTATGTACTGGCTGTCTATCAGTATTTCAAACTCTATGATTGTGCATATTCAGGATGCAAGTACGCCAAAGGAGGCATGGGATACTTTGTCAAAAATGTATAGCACAAATACGCAAGGCAGGAAAATGCAGCTCAAGCAAGAGTTGCATAATGTGCAAATAGAAAATATGAGCATCAATGACTACCACATGAAGGTGAAGAAGATTGTAGATGCACTTGCTTCCATTGGGTCGCCAATGGAAGATGATGATTTAGTTTCTGTGACCTTGAATGGTCTAGGAAAGGATTATGCAAAGTTCCGAACATCCATTTCCGTCCATGAAAGATTTCCTGATTTTGAGGAGTTGATTGCTCTTCTAATTTCTGAGGAGCAGAGAAATGGTGGTGCATCTTCTTTAGGAGGAACTTCAAAAGAAGCTGTCTTCTACTCAAATGTTGGAAGAGGTAGAGGAGGCCGATTTGGAGGCCGTGGTAGAAATCAGAATATGCAGCAAACTTAAGAAAACCAGTCCTATGGAGGAGGATGTGGTAACTCTAGAGGCAAGGGGAGCCAAAGAGGTCGTGGTGGATGGCAAAGAGGCCAAAATGCAAACACTAATGTTGAATGCTACTACTGTGGTAAAATGGGTCATATGGCTAAAGACTGCTATAAAAAGCAGAATGACATCATGAATGGAAAATTGCAACAAGGGAATTATGCATCTTCTAGTAGACAGGGTGATGACAGAAATGAGCATTTGTTTATGATGCAGCACATGAACAATTCTGTGACAAGTGCAGAAGAAAGCAACCATGTGTGGTATGTTGACTCAGGTGCATCAAACCACATGACAGGTCATGCAGAATGGATGGAGGATGCAAGGAAAATGAAAAAACCAGGATTTGTGGAGACTGGTGATGATACTGCACATCCTATTGTGAAGATTGGAAAAATTCCTTTGTCTATGCAGGATGGAAAAAAGAAATACTTGTCCGATGTATTTCATGTCCCGAATATCACCAAGAATCTGGTTTCTGTTGTTCAAATGGTTGAGCAGGGCTTGCAGGTCAAATTTAATCCTCATGGATGCTTTGTTGAGGATATGAAAAATAATGGTCGCTTGATAGCAAAAGGAAAGAAGAAGGGTAGAATGTTTACGTTGGATGCAGACATGTCTGAATTGAGTGCAGCAATGTTTGCACATGGGACCGGTGTAGTTGCAGATATTGATATCTGGCATAAACGCATTGGTCATGTTAATGTACAGCGACTTAAATTAATGCAGGCCCAAAATATTGTTGTAGGATTGCCTAAATTCAAGGTTGCAGAAATGCATAAGGTATGTGCAGCCTGCCAATTTGGAAAGCAGGCAAGAAAACCATTTCCTAGACATGTTCAAGAGAGTGAGAAGCTATTGGAATTAATCCACTCTGATATGTGGACTACTAAAGCCACATCTCTTGGAGGCTGTAATTATTTTATCACTTTTATTGATGACTATAGCAGAAAAGTTTGGGTGTATTTTATGAAAAAGAAAAGTGAAGTTTTTGGGCTTTTCAAAACTCTTAAAGCTATGGTTAAAAAAGAAACAAGCCTGCAAATAAAATGCCTAAGGTCAGATGGAGGGGGAGAGTACCTCCCAAATGAGTTTGCAAGATTCCTGCAGGAGCATGGCATAAAGTAGCAATATTCATGCAGTCATACCCCACAACAAAATGGAATTGCAGAAAGGAAAAACAGGCATATTGGAGAGGTATCTTGTGCCATGCTCAACAAAAAAGACTTGCCAGATTTTTACTGGGCTGAAGCAATTGCTATAGCAGTCTAGATAATGAACAGGACTCCCACTACAGTAATACATGGGATGACTCCAGAGGAGAGGTATACTGGTAGGAAACCAGATATTTCTCATTTGAAAATTTTTGGTTGCATTGCCTATGTATATGTGCCAGATGAGTTGAGATCCAAGCTAGATCCAAAAGCTGAGAAGTGCATCTTTATTGGTTACTCTCTGCAGCAAAAAGGGTATAGATGCTATAACCCTTCTACTCGTAAGTTTACAGTGAGCAGAGATGTTGTTTTTTATGAGATGAGTAGCTGGTATAAACCAGTAAATGTGATTGATGATATAGATTCACAAAATGGTAATGCTGCACAGAATTCACAGCAGCAGTCAAAAAATATTAGTGGACCTGGAGCATCCTCTAGCAGTGGTTCACATTCTTTGCCATGGACAGGCAGATTGAGATCAAGAGAATCTTCTCAAAGTAATGCAGATAGTGGTATGCAAGTATCACGAAAAGGAAAAGAGAAGGTTGATCAGCCCATGCTTGATGTGAATGCAGGTCACTCTTATGTGGATGGTGAATCCAGTGGCTTAGAACAGAGCATTGATGATGAGTTGGGTATTCCTTCTATTGTTACACCTGGAGTAAGGAAGACCAGGGATGTTTTGAGAGCACCTGGGAGTGAATCTACTTTGCACAGGTCTACCAGAGCTAGGTATCCAGTGGATAGGCTGAAATATGATGGATTTATAGCCATTCACTATGCATATATGGTCAAAGTGATACAGGAACCAGAACCCACTTCTTTTGAGCAAGCCATGGGAAAAGAAAAATGGGAGAAAGCCATGGATGAAGAAATGGATGCCTTGGAAGCAAATGCTACATGGGAATTGGTACCTTTGCCTAAAGGTAAGAATGCAATTGGCTGTAAGTGGGTTTATAAGGTGAAGCACAATGCAGATGGTTCTGTGAACAGATACAAGGCAAGATTAGTAGTCAAGGGGTATGCACAAACATATGGCATTGACTATGAAGAAACATTCAGTCCGGTTGCAAGGATGGCAACCGTAAGAGCAGTCATTGCTATGGCTGCATCAAAGGGATGGTCTTTACATCAGATGGATGTAAAGAATGCCTTCTTGCATGGTGATTTGCAAGAAGAGGTCTATATGGAGCAGCCACCAGGTTATGTGCATGCTGTTCATCCTGAGTTTGTTTGCAGGTTGAAGAAAGCCTTGTATGGCTTGAAGCAAGCACCTAGAGCATGGTCTGACAAGATAGGACAATATCTTGTCACTATTGGCTTTCAGATTTCCAAGGCAAATTTCTCACTTTATGTGAGAAAAACGGAGAAAGGTATTATGCTACTTGTCATTTATGTTGATGATTTGATTATGACAAGTGACAGTGATGAAGATATCCTTCATGTGAAAATGCTATTGAAGCAGAAGTTTGAGATGAAGGATTTGGGAGAGCTAAGTTATTTCTTGGGCATTGAGGTGATTAGATCACCAAGTGGGATACAGCTCTTGCAGAGGCAGTATGGATTGGACATACTGTCCAAATATGGGATGACAGGCTGTAAGCCTATTTCAGTTCCTTTGGAGTAGAATGTGAAGCTGAGCAGAGATGCAGGTGAGCTTTTGGAAGACCCTACTATGTACAGACGCATAGTAGAAAGCTTGATTTATATGACTATTACCATGACAGATTTGAGCTATGCTATTGGATTGGTAAGTCAGTTTATGCAGGCTCCAAGGAAACTGCATTTGGATGCGGCTAGACGCATACTCAGGTATGTGAAGTCCACATTGCAGTATGGACTATTTTATGAGACTAGGGTTCAGATACAGTTGCATGGATACGCTGATGCTGATTGGGCTGGTAGCATTTCTGATAGACGATCTACCAGTGGATATGTGTTCTCTTTTGGGAGTGCTGCAGTCACCTGGAGCAGCAAGAAACAGCCTCCTACAGTTGCCTTCTCCAGCACAGAGGCTGAGTACAGGGGTGCAGCAATGGCTGCATGTGAGGTAGCTTGGTTGCATAAGCTACTTTATGATATGCATCAGCCTACAGATGGGCCAGTTGTCATTTATTGTGACAACATGAGTAGTATACACTTGGCAAATAACCCAATCTATCATGCTGGAACAAAGCACATTGAGGTGCATTATCACTATGTGCGGGAGAGGGTTTTACTAGGTCTTATTGATCTAGTTTATGTCAGCACAGAGGATCAGGTAGCTGACATATTTACGAAGGCATTGGGCGCAGAGAAGCTGCGCAAGTTCAGAGACCTGCTTGGTATGCAGGGATTGGGATTGAGCTCGAGGGGGAGTATTGAGATATCAAGCTCCACTCGTGATATGCCAGGGTGACCATTGTGCATTTATGTCACCAACTTGTCAGTTGTGGATATAGTTGGTACACCGCCCATGAATAATAGCTACATGATAGCTATCCTTATCTACTCTAGTTCGTGGCTCAGTTAGTATGCCACCTTAGTTAGTTGAGTTTGGTTTGAGACCCATATATAGGGTTCTTCTATTTCCTTGTACTTGAGTTCTTTTTGGCTTACACAACTAAGAAGAGGAAAATTGTTTTCAGCCTCCACCTCTGTGTGTATTCCCCCATTGTGTAAGCAAGAAAGCTACAAGTGAGACTCCTTCCTTCTCTCCCACAATCTTAACACTTGGTAGGTTCTTGGGTACCGAGACAGAACCTGAGGCCGATGCCCTATTCTCCTTGGGTCACTACGCTCAGCTCCCTCCTTTTTACACGCCCAAGTATGGAAGAATAAAAACCTAAAAGAAGAAATGTGCAAAAAGAAAATACTTCTTAATTAGGCTATAGGATTCCTCGCCTAGTAGGAGCTCCTGGTTGTGTTGTCCTTAGTTAGGTAGGTAGTTCAAACCACCACTTAGGGTGAGTTCTTTGATAGTTCTTTTTAGTTTGACCCTGTTGGAGTAGTCGGTTAGTGACTAGCTTCAGACCTTCTATCAGATTATGCTAGGCCTACTCCTTGTGGATTTCATGCCTTGGTTTTGTCAGGGGGTAGGGTGAGCATTGTGCTCTGTTTTAGTATGTATCTATTTTGTATCAGCTTGATGCTTCCTTTGGTTGTTTTGTGAAGATCTATTGTGGGATTCGACGGGCTGAGTCACCCTATCCCGTGGTCGCCAATGAGAGCAGAGTTTTGAGCCTGGGATGTGCCTAAAATTTGCCAAAAAATTAGGAATTTAGGGAAAAAATATTTAACATCGAAGGCAGCGGCTGCAGCTAGGACGATTTTAAGCACCAAGTGAAAGACGGCTTTTAAAAGGTGCCCGAGTGACACTTGTGGATTTTTGATAATTTTTCAGACTACCGCGTAGGATTCTAGGAGTTTCCAATCAATGGGGGATGTCAAGCCAGATGCCCAGGATTTTTCAGAGCTCGAATCGGAGCCCGGACGGGGAAATGGCCACAAGATGGGCAAGATTTGAAAAGGTGGCCAATCTTTAGACCAAAGGGGGGGGTGCCCTTTGGGACCTTGGACCCCCCCCACCCTAACTTTTTCATGCAATTAGGATGAAAAAACGTGATGTAGGCATGAGGAAGACATGGCGACAACATGCAACGAAAAATGCGCCTCCTTTCTCCACATGATGAATGTAAGGCTGTGAAGATCCCATAGAACCGACAATGGGGCTTAACTTCTCTCTCTTGGCTGATCATTTTGCCACCCTTCGTGCGTGGAACGGTGGACTGAATGAAGAGAACAAATTTTAGTCTTTCTCTCTCCTCCCTCTCTCTCTTCTCTAGGGGTTGTTCATGTCTACCATCTTGAAGAAGAAACCGGGGATGGAGAATGAAGGAAATGGTGGTGAAGATTGATGGAGATGTTGAAGATTGAAGTGGAGCATTGGATTGAGAGAAATGGAGGCTCCATTTGCTAGTTATGCATGTATTCAAGGTGTCTCGGGTTACGTAAAAACACAGTATGACCATTTTTATGAAGAAAATGAAGGATTTTTTATAGTTTATGATGATAATTATGTTCTTATTGGATGAAAATTTTTGTGAGTGCTATTTGCATCATGAGTAATTGCTGGGTATCAAAAAATTTTAGTTTTGCAATGATTTACATGCTTTATTTAATTCCCATAGACCCAAAATGCGGTCTTTACACGGTAAAATGGTAGTTTTTCTGTTTCGGGTGGGGGAAAGGTGTTCCCATGGGAGAAATATGGAAGATAAATTGAATGTTGGTATGTTGGAGTGATTGGAACAAGAGAAATCGAAAAATAGTATATTTTATTGCCAAATAAATCAAGAAAATGGGGAAAATAAGAGAAAAAATAGAAATACGTACTCTTGGAAAAATAAGGAAAAATATAAGAATTGTTTGTGGATGTATGGTAGTGGCAAAGCATGAGGTTTGGCCTTAGTGTTCCCTATCTCTTTGTCAAAGATTGTGATTTATTGCTTTTTATACATCAAAATATGACAAAATGAACCTCTACACCTATGCAACGAAAGCAATACCTAAACATAGGGGGTTGGGATGTTTGAATGGCGTGATTTGCATGCTAATTGTTGATGATTTTCTGATGCACATCATGTCATAGAGATCGTGGTATTTTTAATTAAGAGGATAGTAGCACGAGTGTTATCTCGGTGCTATCCTTTCATCATCGCAATGGGTTAGGGAATAAGCATTAAAAGCCTGTTTGTGCACTAAGCACATTGCTGATTTGAAAATGATATTTGAGCACTTTAGAATCATCCACCTTTGCATGAGCATGATGATCATGGTATCGGAATAAAAAACCTAGATGCATAGCATCTGTTTTCAATGACAATGACTACGCTGAGTGTGGAAAGGTATCCTAAGCCGTAGGATAGATGTTCGTTTCTTGTGGGATTATTTGGTGAGGGAACATGGTATATCTCATGGATTACTTGTGAAATGAAAGAGTGGAGTTTGTTCGTTTGTTTTATATGTTGAGCATCGCATCAAGGGGCTAATTCCTAGGATGTAGGAGAGCTGCAATGGGGCCGCGGTGTTTCCACCGAGAGGTTGCCTCCCATATATGTGATTATGATGGCATTTATGGCCGATGTGTATGGGTTCTCCCTCTAAGGAGTTTATAGAAAGGGAAAAGTTGGACTACAAAAACTATAAAACTATAAACGCATAGATTAGGCTTTATGGCAGTTTGTCCTTTAGCAGCAGATTGATGCTCCTGGTCCGTGAGGCTGTGAGGGTGTGTTTGTTTGTTATGAGCATGAGGTCCAGCTAGTGCCATAGCTAGTGCCAACCCATTTTAGGTCCCATCACTACATCGACTTATTGAATATCACACACATGTACAGCTATATCCCAACTAATGTCGGTCACACACATAAAGATAGACTGATTGAATAGTAACAAGAGCTTGATATTCTAATAGCTCACATGTTTCTGGAATGAGGCGTCCCATTGTCAAAGGATCTTCTGTTCATGGCATAAAACATGGAGTTTTTATGTTTGCAGAAGAGCTTCATTACGATCCACATAAGAAACTTTCATACATAATTCAGTCATTATTCCCTTACATTTGTCTTAGATGTCATTTAATCTCATAAGTTCTTTTGTAACTTGACATGCAATTTTCAGTTTGTATCAAGAAAAATGGCAATGATAGTGTATATGAGGACCTTCAACTTGATCAACAGGTGGTAATTGATAGTTTATAGGTTATGTCACATTGGTTTATGAAGTTCATTAGCTTGGAAGATCCAACTATTTTCAAGAGCACTCCAAAGTTGACTAGGTCCACAAGAGACACGGAGTAGTAGTTGCAAAGGACTTATATGACTTGTATATGATTTACGTGAACTCTTTTTTGTGTGGAAGAAGGAGAGGAGTGCATCCCGCGTTTTTCGGTGCATTTTTCGGGCCTGCACACCTGTGGAAGATGGAAGGAGATTTGAAGACTATGGTGAATGCTCCAAAGCATGCAAACACAGAGCAAAATGAAGATAAAGAGGAGATACAAACAAAGAAGGTGAGAGTCCTTTTTTCCCCATCCATTTGGTATCACAAAAATGAGTTGTATGACAATCCATAAAAGGGGAAAAATGGAGATAAAGTATTCAGCCTGCTCTTATGAGCATCTTCTTCCATTCTCTTACCATATTTGTATACCATTGAAGCCCTTCTTGTGCCCAAGTACTTGAGTGACTTTGGGGCAAGTCAAGAGGTGATTTGTGCCCAAGTACTTGAGTGACTTTGGGGCAAGTCAAGAGGTGATTTTTGCCAATGTATGGGTTGAATAAGCTCTCCCATAAACTATCATAAATAGGGCAGCCATTAAAACTCATTCATTTGAAGGGGTTTCTTAAAATCTAATCACTTTCTTGTGTAGACAATGCTCCCGAAACAATAGGGCATTGGTTGAGATTGTAATGAGTGATTTTCCCATGAGTTTGTATACATTTTTGAGTCAAGTATGAGGGCTGGAAATTACTGTTTTAATGTATGGCTGAAGTACATTTGTGGTTCTATTGAAGCATTTTTATCATCCTTTGGACTCTATGTCAGTTTTAATGAGTTCTATCTCTCTATACCTTGTATCTTGAAGTCTCAATACATGTATCTTTATGAAATGGAGAGAATTAGAGCTTGAATTTGTTCTAGAAAATG
This sequence comes from Lygodium microphyllum, assembly GCF_053477565.2. Classification (NCBI taxonomy): domain Eukaryota; kingdom Viridiplantae; phylum Streptophyta; class Polypodiopsida; order Schizaeales; family Lygodiaceae; genus Lygodium; species Lygodium microphyllum. The sequence goes on from NC_141135.1 coordinate 183,339,179, forward strand.
GAACAAAATCTGATATAGATCTATGCATAAACCTCATGGTTATTGATGTAATCGCATCCAAGTTTATTATGGTAAACTTGTATGACACGGCTATGTAAGATATTGGTTACTCTCTATCTCATCTACTCTCTCCATAACCTGAGAATCCATCAAACCCCAATATTTTTCCTCTCTCCCCTTTGAATCTCTCACTCCTCTTCTGCTCTAGACCCTGGTGGTAGACCTTTGACCCCCAACACGACGACACCATGATTGTGTTCGATAGTACAAACAGCCACAATTGAAGATGCATTATGAACACTGACTAGACACTAAATAGCAAAATATATAGGCCAAGACAAACCTGACATATCTTATGTCAATCATGAGATTTTGGCCTTGATAGTTGGTCCTCTTTAGAGAAAGTGAATGTGAGGGAATGCATCATACCCACCATCGAGGTATGAATAGACCTCATAATTTACTTTACAATGTGCTCTTCTTTAGTGGATAGCTTCCAAGGAGTGCGAGATATTGCAAGTGACTATTAGTGCTAGGGGGAGTTGCTCGTGGGAGAGCATGGTACAGTAAAAGTTGTAGGGGCTATGTTTGGGGGGAAGTCATCACCTATTGTATGCCCCTGAGACAAATCCTTCTGTCAGGTAGGCCAAAGTGCCTCTATTTTGTGTACCAAAAAGACACCTTATGAGTAGCTATATGGCTACAAGCCTAATATTCGACATTTGAAAGTATTTGGTAGTATTACTATGTCCATGTTTCCGATGACAAACATAAGAAACTTGTCGAGACCTAAAATAGACCCAACACTAGCTCCATGGCACTACTTAGGCCTCTACTACATACCTCAAACCACCCCACATGACCTCGTGGACAAGAGCATCTAAGGGGTACACTACTTAAACCTCAAATACAAAACTTTTACATTTATAAGATTTGTAGTTCAACGAATATCCTTTCCCACACTCCTCAAAGGGAGTCCCTAAACATATTGATGTTATAAACCACGTAAGCATGCACAAAGGGAGTATCCCTTGAGTGATTATTGTGGCTCCATTAAGGATCTCCTATACCTTGAGGATTGGCCCCAAGATGCATCGTGGAACACATAAAATATATTCAAAATAAGCTTCTCTCTTTTGATTGATCAATCCAGGAGATAATAGATAGTCGATACTGACTATTCCCCAAGGAACGGAACCTCTAACCTACAGCTTAGGATACCTAACACTCTTAATGTAGCTTATCGCTTATACAAACAGTTGCTATGCATCCAGGATGATACCATATGATGCGTGCAATGCAATTGTGTATGACTCCCATGCTCAAACAAGTTTATTCATTAGCAATCAACATTGTGAAAGTGTGAAAATAGTTCTTTTCATGTCTTCCTTCTAATTCGTGAATGTTGCGTTGCCTAAGGCTAGTACCAAGCATTCTTGTGCTACCTAGACCCTTTTAATTTTATACAACAATGTATCCTACATACCATGATTATAATTTAGCATACTTTAAACACTTAACAACCCCATTCTCCCTTTCATTTTAAGTTATGCATTAGTTATTAGGTTTAAGGCGTATTTTTCATGTATTTTTCTTTCACTAAAGCAATAAAAGCCCACTTTAACATAGAGATAGGGATAAATTGAGGCTAAACCTCATGCTTTAGCTCTACTATGCATTCACAAACACGAATCTTATTTTCTCTATTTATCGGATGAAAAAAACATATTTTTTTCTATATATTTACAGAGATTTACTTATAATTACTAATTTAAAAAATTAGATTGATTGATCTTATTGAGAATTATTTTCTTATCATATTTCAACCCATAGGAACACTATACACATGACAAAACCCAAAAAAAATGCATAATTTCTCTTAAAGCGCAAAGTCACAAGCATAAAATTATTATATAACTAAATTTTCTTGATTACTTCAATATGGCTAATAAATCAAATAATTGGCAACCAAATACAATCATTTTCAACCAAAATGTATCATAAAATAACAAAATCTACAACTTATTCATGAAATCGCCCCTCTTATGATTTACGTATTTCAAAATTGGAGGCCCGCTGATGCTGCTCAATAGACTTGTTAATGATCCGTCCAACCCTGATCTACTCCTGTTTTTGCACTCCCACATCATCACACGATCAAATTCTTTCATCTCTGTCCACCCCCTTCTCTCATACATTAACCCATAGAAACAAACAAAAGGAGAGAAGAGAGAGGAGAGAGAAATACTAAAATCAGATCTTCTGATTCAATGCATCAATTTTTTATTCATTTGTTGTGATGGAGGATGAAGAACTTGAAGATCTTATGGCTTGGAACATTTCTCTAATCTCCACGAGCAAGTAAAATGATAAAAAATTACAATTTTTGGAGGTGCCAAAAAAAAGGACATCCCTCCACATTTCATAAATCATGTCGTTTCATTCTTCCCAAGCTTAACAAGCTTAAGAAGCCTAAAAGAAAATAGTTCCATCTTTTTTGTTCACACTTGAGATAAGTGGTTTTCCCCTAAATGGAGGGCCAAACCAACTCCGATTTGTGAATGGACTAGACGGTCAACTTTGTGATGTCAAAATCTATTAACTTGGCCTCCGTTATGCACTTTCTGGCTCTCGGATCATATAGTTGCTTCATAACGCCAAACCTTAAGGGGATTAAATGGGCGGTCAAACATGAACTCCGATCGATGAATGAAGTCTTGCATTGGATTCCTAGCATCGAACTCCATCTAAGAAAACTCAAGCTCATCGATCCACAATCGTTTCATTTTGCATGAAAAATTGGTGTCTTATACCTCTCAGGCCACTTTCCTGCTTCAAAAAAAAATCCTATCGGGCACTTTTTTGCATCAAATTGAGTTCCAAAAATCTGCTTTCATTGGCAACCATGGGATAGGGTGACTTAGCTTGTCAAATTTCATAAACTAATCTATACAAAATAACAACTTGAAAAAGGATCAAACTGCCACAAAACAAAATACACAACAAAGCACAAGAACAGCTCTCACCCTACTCCCTGACAAAATCAAGGAATAAAAATCATCAAGGGATAGGCCCATTATAATCTCAAAGAAATTCAAAGCGAGTGGCTAATAAATTGCTCCAACACAGACTGGCTAAAAAGAACCATTCAAGAAGTCATCCTAGTGGTGGCCTGAACTACAGACCCAAATTAGGATGCTCACTTTTATTTTTGCTCTAACATTCCTTATTTCTTTATTTTGGTTAGTTGCTACCCCTAGGAAGGCAAGGCATCAGCCTCAAGTCTCTGACTTGTCTCCAAGAACCTACAAGGCCTTTGCAATGCGATAATCAACTGCTCTTAAGATTTGTCTATCTTTTATTTTCTATTTGAAGGGTTAGAACCCCTTTTTACACTCCTTTGCATTGTTTTATCTTTCAAGTATATTCAGATTTTCCTCTTCTTTGTACTTTGGTAGGCTTCTCTAACTGCCTCACACTAGCAGGGACTCCTAGAACAACTGCCTAGAAGGCTAGCATAGCAGGGTCACTAAGACTACCTTCTAAAAACATGTATTTCATAAGTGAGTGGCCTTACAACATCATAGCTAGATATAGAGAAGGCCTCTTTCTTCCTCTCCAAATAGAGATGTCTATGGCTACTTCTATAGCAAGACATTGTGAAATGAAAAATGCTTTCTATCAATTGTTTTAAATATTGGTTTTTGTATTTTTTTGGATTCTTTATATTTTTATTGGTTGAATATCATTTGATTCTAGCGACTCGGGTTAGGTTTCTATTCTCATTGCTTGGAATGAAGAAAATTTTATGTTTTCTTGATATTTACAAGGTATGGACAAACATTTATTCTCCCACCTATTGCATGTACACAAGTCCAATTTTGAGGGAAGATCACAATCTTGATGGTGCTTTCATATCGTTCAATTGGAAATGTAAGCATCACCCATGGTGGTTAGACATGAAAAGAGAAGAATACTTGGAAGAGGAGAAGGAGACCTATCCTAGGCACACAAAGGGAGAATATAAATCTAATTATAAATATTTTGGCAATTTTAATGAACATCAATTAAAAAATTGGAGGAGTTAGAATAAATAAGAAAAGAAATAAGAAGCTCCAAAATTAATGAAGCTACTAAGGGAGGTCATCTCATAGAGTGTTCAAATCAAGAAAAGGACGAATTTTCAATATAAACTCTAAGTCATTGTTGGTAAGGTTTCTGAAATGATAAGGTTCACATAGTTCTTGGACCTTATCGGGATTTGCACATGAACAATCTCCAACTATCCTTGGAAGACAAATTTGACTACACAAGCTTTGACACTAGAGGTATAAATGAAGGTCTCTTAAACTCGTTTAAGCACTTCAAGCTCACAAAGATGACTCCTCAATTGAAGATTTTATGAAAGAGATCTCCACATGTATACTTCACAATAAGGCTTCCTTATAGACTCTTGTGCTTGTAGCTCATAGTTGCTTACTTGGATGTTGCTCTTATATGATAAAAAGTTGAATGAGAGAAATTTGATTGTAAAAGCTCAAACCAAAGGTCTAATTCGAGCTTATTTAAGCACTTCAAGGTCATGAAGATGACTCATCAATTCGAGATCATATGAAAGAGTTCTCCACATATATACTTCACATCAAGGCTTCCTTATATACTTTTGTGCTTGTCAGGTCATAGATCCTTACTTGGATTTTGCTTTGATACCATGAAAAGCTTAGGGAGAGATAGAGAGAGAGATCTTAAGCTTTTGCAACACACACAACATAGCAGTGTTAAAAGACAAGAGAAAAAGGGAAGTAACGGGTTGGAGAATAAGAGCAGAGTAGTGTGCTCTATCAGTCATCTTCTTCCATTATTCTTCCTCAGTCTTCTCACACTAAGTCTACAATAGTGATAAAAGATATAGGTCTAACCAATCATAGTGACTAACTAGAGTTAATCATATCCGATTTATTAAAGAGATCACACATGTCTTGTCCAACTAAGCTACAACTGTTTTAGTGTCGATAGAGTAGATACGAGCTTGCTTTTCAACCGTCCCCCTCAAGCTCAAGAAAGATGTTGGATACCAAGAAACTCTCAAGTGATTGAACTCATATTTACCTAATGACTTGGTAATGATGTTAGCTACTATGTCTTAGGTTTTGACATGTAGGAGATCTATTTGCCCTGTAAGTACCATCTCTTGTATGAAGTGATATTATACCTCTATGTGTTTGGTTCTAACATGATACAAGTGATTCATAGCTAGAAGTACATTGCTCATATTGTCACAATACAATGTGATGGGAACATCTATATGCTTATCCAAATCTATCAGTAACTTCAGCAACCAAGCAATCTCATAAGCTGCTAAAGCTTATACTCTACCTCAATACTAGAGAGTGCAACTATTGGTTGCTTCTTGCTACTCCAGCTAATCATTCTATTGCCAAGGCTAAAAGCATATCTGCTAGTAGGCCATCTATCATATGGAAAATCTACCCAATCTGCATTAGTATACCCCAAGAGCTTCAAGTGCTTACCACTCTCATAAAAGAGTCCATAGTCTATTTTAGCCTCGATGTAATGCAGAATTCTTTTCACTGCATCCGAATGGGGTTTTCTAGGCTTTTTCATGAGCTGACTAATAAGTTCAACTAAGTAACTAAGGTCAAGCCTAGTGATGGTAAGGTAGACGAGACTTCCTACCATCTTCTTGTACATAGTAACATTTGAAATTTCAACTCTAGTGTTTACATCCAACTTAGTATTGTGATCTAGTGGAGTATCCAAAGGTTTGCAATCTATCATACCATATTTCTTCAACATCTCAAGTGCATACTCTCTTTGCTCCATTGGTTGAATTCACAACCTCAATGCTTAGAAAAAACTTCAAATCTACCAAAATATCCTTCATATCAAATCTAGTTTTCAAGATGGCCATAACATTACGTATCCTAGTATCATCATCTCTTTTAATTATCAAGTCATCTACATAGATGATTAGCATATGTTTTCTTAGTAAAGAGACTACGATCAACCTTTTCAATTTTAAATCCAAGACTCTACAAGTAGGTACTAATCCGTTCATGCTAGGCTCTTGGAGCCTATTTTAGCCCATACAATGCTTTTTTCACCTTGCAGACATAATTCGAATATTGAGGGTGCATGTACCCTTCCAGCTAATCCATAGACACGTATTCTAACAATGCCCCATTTAGAAATATAGTTTTAACACCCATTTTCTATAATTTCCTACACTATGCCGTAGCCAATGCAATCACTATCCTAATAGTTGCCTTTTTGGCAATAGGGCTGTAAGTCTCTTCATAATCCAAACCATACTATTATGCATACCCATTTTCCACAAACCTAGCTTTATAGATCTCAATACTACCATTAGACTTGCATTTAACTTTGTAAATCCATTTATAGCCAATTGACTTATTACCATTAGGCAATGCAACTAATTTCCAAGTCTGATTTTCAGCTAGTGTATTTATCTCCTCATCAATTGCTTTACACAAATTGTTGTCCATGAAAGCTTCACCAAATGTAGTAGGCTCTCTATATTCCATGACCTTTTGATGCTTTGCTGAAAATACACTATATGTATGGCTATCAACAAGGCATCTCATTCTATGTTATTGTCTCAACTATGGTGGATTGCTTGATTTTCCTCTTTCATGAGGCCATATATATCTAGCTTCTATAACCCCATGAGTATAAACAAATGGAATTCTAGGCTCATTATCCAAGTTGTTAGTCAAATAATATCCAAAATTCAAAATCCAAGGCGTGTCATCAAGAATTTTCTCTTTGCCTTTGTCTTTTGCTTCATTTCTCCCCCTCATTGACATAACACTATCAGTGGATGATGATGCATGATTGTGTAACCTACCAGTCAAGGGGAAACACTCGGTGATACATCACCAGTAGGCCCAAACATAGTAGTACTCTACTTTGAAATAGTAGTAGATACAAGATTTGAAGATGTATCTAGCACATGAAGCATACCACAAAGCGAACTCATCAAAGATAATATCTCTAATGATGAATGTTTCCTATGTAGATAGATCAAAGCATTTATAAGCCTTCTACTCCTATGCATAGCCAGTGAACACACACTTCTATGCTTTAGGATCTGATTTCTTTCTCTTATCATATGGAATGTGTACATATGTAATGTAGCCAAAGACTTTTAGATGGATGGTACAACTTTTGATATGGTGTCATGTCATGAATCCCTACTATAGGAGTATGATTTAGCACATACATGGCTTCCATTATAGCTTTAGCCTAGTAATACAATGGCATATTCTTCTCATTAAGCATTGCATAAGAAATCTCCATAAAAACCCTATTCTTTCTTTATTGGTGCGCAGATCGGACGCAGATAGCTCACGTGGTGAATCCCGGAAGGTCCCCAAGAACAAAGTACTCTACTTTTTAGCACAAAAACCCAAGTAAAAGCAAGCACGACATGAGACAAGAGACAAATTGGGTTCAATCTCCCCCATGCCTTGTATGAGCGCTTCACAAAGCATGTATTTAATGTATATTTCCAATCTTTATGCTAAAAAATAGCCCAATTACAAAAATATGACAAGCTTTTAGCTTTTGAGTTTGCTTTCTACCAAAAATAGGAAAATAAAGCTAATGGACGGTGCCCATAGTGTCTGGCACGCCCAATCTCAATGTCCAAATAGAAATGACATATCCAGTCGCATAAGCGCATACAAAATAATAATAAATAATCGATGTCTCTATAGACATAACAAAATATAGGCGTGGTGCCTATCAAAATAGAGTCCAAAGGTCGAAAACCCGCTAGACTCCAATGCTTTCCTCCGCCACTGCTGCTATCTCTACACATCAACTAAAGCATTCACAATCGTTAGTAAAATAACACAATTAAACCGACAAAAGTGAATACCTAGCAGTCTTCAGCTACATAAATAAATCAACTGGTTAGAAATAAATCCTAACCTTAATTTATTACGAGTGCGCACTCTAAACTCATAAACGCTTATTAATTTAATATGCATTTTGCGGAATCACCCGCTATGGAATCACCCTTGTACACACTAAATTAATGAAACGCCCGAAAAGGACAGGCGTCCCCATCAACTTCTCGCACAAAGAATCCTCTTTGCGTATGAGCCCCGGTCATCTAAGTTTACGGAATCCACCGTAAAACCTCACGGAATCCACCGTGGAATATGCCTCCTGGCATCATACCCCCGGGGTGGGATAGCAATTGACCTCAATTGCTATTAGCTCAATGTGGAGTTAACAGAGTGGGGAAAGCATTTAGGTCTCTAGCGTGCATCCATTGTGCTTCCTCTACAGGATGGTTCTTAAATTTCACTAGATATCTAGAGTACCTCCGGCCAGTTCTAGTGGTCATGTAGTCAGTGTCTATAATGGCTTTTGGTTCAAGTATTTCAGTCTCTTCTTCTAGTAAAGGTGGGTTTTCATAGACAGGGTGGATAGGTAATTGTCCTCTAAATGGTCTCAATAAACTAATATGAAATGTATTATGAATTTTCCAATGGGATGGCAGTTCTAACTTGAATGCATTGTCATTAATCTTATGAATGATTCTAAATGGTCCGTAGAATCTAGGAGCTAATTTGACAACTGGATGTCTATCTACACTTTGCAGTCTACGCTTTTCTATTCTAAGCCAAACATAATCATCAACTTTGAAATTCATGGCTTGTCTTTTCTTGTTGGCTTGTTTGGTATATGATTGTTGGGCTTTAGCAATCATATCCTTTACCTCATCAAAAATAGTGTTATGCATAACAGCAATATCATCGGCACTTTGTATTTTATTAGACAAAGAGGCAACAGGTGTAGATAATCTATATCCATAAATAACTTCAAAAGGTGCTTTCTTTGTAGATGTGTGCGGTGTATTGTTATATGCAAACTGTAATAAATGCAAATGAGTATCCCATGTCTGAGGTTTAGAGATAGTGTATGCACGTAAAAGATCTAGAATGGTGCTATTTGTGGCTTCTGTTTGTCCATTTGTTTCTGGATGAAATGCAGATGAAAAATCAATCTTTGTGCCTAGATTTGCAAACAGTGTAATCCAAAAATTATTACAAAATCTAGAATCTCTATCTGAAATAATCACTTTCGGCAATCCATGGTTAGTAAAAACAGTTTTCAAAAATAACTGTGCTGCTTGTGATGCTGTTAAAGTTTTCTTACATGCAATGAAATATGCTTGCTTACTAAATCTATCTACAATTGTCCAAATCATGTCATGGTTAGATTTAGTATTTGGTAAGCCAGTAATGAAATCCATAGATATATGTTCCCAAGGTTTAGATGGAATAGATAAAGGCATTAATAACCCATACTGTTTACCATGATGTCTTTTTATTCTTTGACAAATCAGACATTCAGAAACAAAATTAGATACATCTGCATCCATATGTGGCCAATAAAAATCTTCAGTTAACATGCGTAATGTAGAAATGATACCTCTATGACCTTGATATGGGGGACAATGAATTTCATTCAAAACAAAAGATCGGAATGGAATAGTAACACACAGTCTCTTTTCAAAGAACAGGAATCCATCATTATATGACAATGAATCAACAGGAATGAAATTATTGTGAACTAATTTTTGCCAATCAGAATGAAAAGTAATATCCTGGTTATATGTGTCTTTCATAGCAATTAAAGAATCAAAAGATATGATAGAAATGTTATGAATTGCAGGTCTTCTACTCAATGCATCAGCAACTACATTTTCTTTTCCAGGTTGGTATTGAATGATAGGATGGAAACTTTGAATGAATGAAGCCCATTTGATATGGCGGTCAGAAATTTGGGGTTGGCTAAGTAGATGTCTAATGCTTTGCTGGTCGGTCTTTATCATGAATTCTGAACCCATTAAATAATGCTTCCATTGTTTTAATGCTTGTACAACTGCTAAGAGTTCCTTGTCATAAGTGGAATATTTAAGCTCAGAGGGTTTCAGCTTAGAACTAGAATATGCTATTGGATGGTTGTCTTGCATTAGCACGGCTCCTATTCCTGATCCGCTAGCATCGGTCACAACTAGAAAGAATGGTCTGTTAAAGTCAGGCAATTGTAGAACAGGGGCATTGGTCAATGCACGTTTGAGTAAATCAAAGGATTTCTGCTGGTTTTCAGTCCATTGATAAACAATGCCTTTCTTAAGAAGTTTGGTCAGTGGTAAAGCAAGTAATGAGAAATTACGTACAAACTTCCTATAGAAACTAGCAAGACCAAGGAATGAGCGTAATTCATGTACATTTTTAGAAATAGGCCAATGCAATATTGCATCAATTTTCTTAGGATCAACTTTAATTCCTTCTTTTGATACAATATGACCTAGATATTCTATTTCTGTCTTAAAGAATTCACTCTTGTCAGGATTTGCAAACAATTGATTTTCTTTCAATAATTGAAAAACTAATGATAAATGCTCATAATGCTCTTTTTCACTTTGACTGAACACTAAAATATCATCAAAGAAAACAATCACGCAATATTGATATTTTAGAAAAATACGGTTCATCATTCTACTGAAAGTGGCAGGTGCATTAGTTAATCCAAATGGCATGACTAAGAATTCGTAATGGCCAAACTGTGTCCTGAATGCAGTCTTAATTATGTCGGATCTATCTAACCTCACCTGATGATATCCAGATTTAAGGTCAATTTTACTAAATATAGAAGATCCTTGCAGTTTGTCCATAAGGTCATCAACTCTAGGTATAGGATACCTATTCTTTACAGTGATCTTGTTTAATGCTCGGTAGTCAATACACATCCGATAAGTATTATTCTTTTTCTTGACTAAGAGCACAGATGCACCGAATGGAGAACTGCTAGGTCGAATTAAACCTCTATTTAGTAATTCTTCTACTTGACTCTGGATTTCTTTTTGCTCTATTTGATTGTGCCTATATGGGGCTTTGCAAGGTGGTTGTGTGCCAGGTATTAGGTCAATCTTATGGTCTTCTGGACGTGATGGAGGTAAACCTGGTGGTAAGTCTTCTGCAAAACAATCCTTAAAATATGCAAGAAATTCCTTATGCCTAGGGTGCATATGAATTTCTTTTGCATGCAATTCATTCACCCAAATGAGATATGATTTAGTATTCTTGCGTAGTGCACGTTTTGCTTGAGTATGCGAAAGCAGTGGAAACATATGAGATGCATGCATACCAAATAATATAATAGATTTTCCTTGAAAATTTATATTCATTGTGTGTGTGGAATAATCTATATTGGGATTATGTTGGTGTCTCCATGGCATTCCTAGAATAATATCGCTAGACTGTAATGGGACAACTAAGAAATTTCTTCTTTCAATATATGGACCAATTTGAATTTCTAAATCTTGAACTTCTTGTGTGTGCCATTGTACCTAGTGCCTAAAAATGCAGCTTTTATGCGATAGTGCGTAGGTACTGTATGCAATTTCAATTCCTTTACCAATTTTGCTGAAATAAAGTCATGGGTACTACCGTCATCATGCAATATAATTCTTTCTTTTCCATGCACCATACATTTCATAGTCAACAATGAATGTGAATTAGGCATACCTGGTAAAGTGTCGGAAGTAGTAGTAGGATCATCTTCTTCTTCAGTGAAATCCGGCATATCCTCATGCTCGTCTTCGTCCATAGCTCCAAGGTAGTTGATATGTGCTGATGGCTTCTTTGAATGACAATTTGCTGCGAGATGCCCTGGCTGGTGACACTTGTAGCATACGATGGGCTTGGCTTTGGTTACATTATTTGCAATGGCTGGGAGTCTGGGTATATTTGGATTTGCTTGTTGGATAGGCTTAGGATTTGGATTGACAGTGGATGGTAATGCAGGTGGTTTAGGCCAATTCTTGCGGAAAGATGGTGATGAGAAACGACCTGGATTAAACCTTCTGAAATTGGAATTGAATTGTTTAGATCCATAATTACCGTTTTCTTGGAATGGCTGTGGTCGTCGATCTCTTCCACGTAACTTATCTTCAGTGTCGTGAGCTAAGGAGATGGCGTCTTCAAGGGTAGCAGGCTTGAACATATTCACCTCCGCGTAGTAATGTCCAAGAAGTCCAGACATGTACTTCCGCTTATGTGTCGTCTCTGGTACGTCTTCAAGCATGCGTAGCTGTAGGAGTGCATTCCAAAAACGCTCTGTGTACTGTGGAATAGGCTCACGATCGCGCTGTTGAAGTAAATCCCATTGCTTGATAGCTTTCTCATGAAATTGCGGTGGTAGGAAATTTTGCATGAACTTCTGCTTGAAATCTTCCCATGTAGCAGGACATTCTATACTCTTGCGGACTACAGTCCACCAAAGTGATGCTCTATCTATCAGATGATTAGTAACACACTTGATTTTATCTTTCTCAGGATAAGTTTCCTCATGGAAATAGTCATCAAACTGGCTAATGAATGATAAAACAGTCTTTCCTTCTCTTATGCCATTGAAAGTGCGAAACTTGAAACTTCGTTTACTTATCTTGGATTCCTTGCGAATGGTTTGTGCTTCAAGAGTGGCGTCGATGGTACGGCGAATCAAATCTTCAGCTTGAGGTTCTTCTTTGTCAGTGGACGCTCCTTGTAGCTTTGTCAATTGCGCTTGCAAGGCTTGCCTAGCTCTTCGCTCTTCTTCCAATTGCAACATGATAAGATCCAGCTTTTGTTCCATGGTAGGCTCGGGTAGATCGTCTTCAGCCATAGGATCATCCATATGTGGGGTAGTCATCCTGTAAAACTCAACAAACCTTTCTCACTAAAAATCAGTTAGCGGGATGAGCGTAGCTCAAATTTGGGGTTACAAGGCTATGTATTTTTGGGTATTTTCTTCTTCAATTTTCAGAAATTCTGCAATATTTCTGTCTCCGTTTGCTGAAAGTACTTCAACGAACTTGTAGATAGGTAAAACAGCTTGCTGCGAACAACTTTCCAGTTCAGAGTTTTTGCATACGAACAAGTCTTCTATGAGTTTTAAGCGTTAGTCAGTTCTGATTTAGTCTGACTTGCAGAGTTGCAGACTTAACAGACTTGCAGAGTTGTTGACTTGCTGGACTTAGGCCGACTTGCAGAACTTGCAGTACTTGATTCCAAGTGACTTACTGAACTTGACTTCTGGAGTGCGAGACCCGGAGTTAACAGACTTGTTTGCCTTAACTGACTTGTAGAGTATGGAGGGACTTAAGCTTAATGAATGAAGCTTAAGCTTAATAAGCTTAAGTAAGGGAGAAGTATGGCAGCACGTCGTGAATTTTTCGTGGGGGGGGGGCCGTTTTTGCCTGCGCGTGATTTTCGGGGGCTTCTCTTGCTGATCGATTTGAAGATTTGAAGCTTATAAAGCTTCTTAAGCTTAAGATTAAGCTTTAAGGTAGTAATAAACTTGATTATGAAGAAATCTTATCTCTGTTTGCAACGACTTGATGAAGAGAATGTATGAGTGGTCCTCCGCCGACAGAGCCTGGTCCTTCGCGATCTGACAGTGGAAACAGGGGTTCTTGATCGCCAGAAGTCTGCCTGTATCGACGGTTCGCGACGAGATTGACTGTAGAGGCCCTTTGTTCCTGGAGCTCCGCCTTCGCCCGAGATTGGTAGCGATTGGAAGCCCTTGATCTCTGCTCCGCTCTGATACCACTGGTGCGCAGATCGGACGCAGATAGCTCACGTGGTGAATCCCGGAAGGTCCCCAAGAACAAAGTACTCTACTTTTTAGCACAAAAACCCAAGTAAAAGCAAGCACGACATGAGACAAGAGACAAATTGGGTTCAATCTCCCCCATGCCTTGTGTGAGCGCTTCACAAAGCATGTATTTAATGTATATTTCCAATCTTTATGCTCAAAAATAGCCCAATTACAAAAATATGACAAGCTTTTAGCTTTTGAGTTTGCTTTCTACCAAAAATAGGAAAATAAAGCTAATGGACGGTGCCCATAGTGTCTGGCACGCCCAATCTCAATGTCCAAATAGAAATGACATATCCAGTCGCATAAGCGCATACAAAATAATAATAAATAATCGATGTCTCTATAGACATAACAAAATATAGGCGTGGTGCCTATCAAAATAGAGTCCAAAGGTCGAAAACCCGCTAGACTCCAATGCTTTCCTCCGCCACTGCTGCTATCTCTACACATCAACTGAAGCATTCACAATCGTTAGTAAAATAACACAATTAAACCGACAAAAGTGAATACCTAGCAGTCTTCAGCTACATAAATAAATCAACTGGTTAGAAATAAATCCTAACCTTAATTTATTACGAGTGCGCACTCTAAACTCATAAACGCTTATTAATTTAATATGCATTTTGCGGAATCACCTGCTATGGAATCACCCATGTACACACTAAATTAATGAAATGCCCGAAAAGGACAGGTGTCCCCATCAACTTCTCGCACAAAGAATCCTCTTTGCGTATGAGCCCCGGTCATCTAAGTTTACGGAATCCACCGTAAAACCTCACGGAATCCACCGTGGAATATGCCTCCTGGCATCATTTATGCTACTCCATTTTGCTCTGTGAATTATAATTGCAAGTAAGCTACTCGCAAATGCCATTCTTTGCCAAGTATCTATCAAACTCATTGGATACATACTCACCACCATTATTAGATCTCAAACAACAAATAGAGCAATTAAATTCCTTCTTAACATGCTACTTAAAGTCTTTAAAAACAAAAAGAACCTCATCTTTATGTTTCAAGATATACACCCATGTATATTTGCTGAAATTATCAATAAATGTTACATGATATTTGGATCCAAGAGTAGCATTATGGGGTGGCCCCTAAATATTTGAATGAATCAACTGTAGTGGTCTGGAGCTATTCCAAACATGCTTCACAAATGAAAACCAAGATTGCTTTCCAAACTAACATGCATCACAAACATGACCTAAATCCATGTAGGTCAACTTTTACAAGCATGTAACTAGCTATTTCTGTTGTATAGTATGGAGCCTTTGAACATTAACATGTCCAATTTTCTTATGCTAGATCTCAAGATCTCTAATTGCACCTATCCATGAGCAAACATAGTTGATTTTAGGTGCAAAGTACTCACATCTAAGGTGAACATGCAACCATGTCTCTTGCCCTTAACAACTAGCTTACAACCATTTCCAAACTCCAAACAACCATGTTTATTGAACCAAACTTGCAAATTTTGCTCTGCCAACTGATAGTAGATCCTTAGTAATGGAAGAAACATGCAATGCATCATGAAAATTATTCTTCTCACTATCATGTATAATCAACTAGACTACACCCTTATGCTCAATGTTATGTTGAGTATAATCACCTATACAAACATAACTGTTGAGAGCGGAAAAAGATTGAATTTTTGACTGATTTTTGTTGTTTTTGAGGTCTGAATGATTGATTTTTGGTGGATTTAGAGTGATATATGATTGTTAATGGAAGTATTTGAGAGTGTTTTGGATGATATTGATTATGTTTTGGAAGTTCATGATGATTTTCAGTGGAGATATGAGGTTTTGTGATGTTCTGATAGATTCTGATTGGTTTTGTATACCTTCTGTATAGCTTCTGTTTTGTTCTGATTGTCTTCTGTATGAAGCATGGATTGATGATTGATGAAGATTGAGATATTATGAAATATTATTGAATAGTTTTTTAGAGTTTGGAATGGTTTGAGTATGAGCTATGAGGTTTTGATGACCTTCTGTAACCTTCTGTAGATCTTCTATAGAGCTTCTGTCTCTGTACTGTAACTGTACTGTAGCTGTTCTGGTACTACACTGTGACTGTTATGTAGACCTTCTATAAGTGTTCTGTAGAATGTATGTGTGACTTTGGGAAAGTTTTTTAACCTTTGGAAAGGATGAATCTAAGTTCAAAAGAGCTAAAACAAGTGGAAGAAACAACTGCTGAAGGCTGAAGAGAAGACTAAGTGACAGTGACAGTAGTGAGCTGTGAAAAGACACTGTAGTGGCTCTGGTGACTCTTCATATCAGACATACCTCTTGGGAGGTGCATCCATGACATAAAAAGGATTATTGAGGGTTATTATGAGAAAATTGTAGTGAGGATATAATGTACTATTGACGGAGAGAGAGAGAGAGAGAGAGTCAGAGATAGTCAAATCTATCGAAACAGTGTGACTGTATGTGAGAGATTGAGAGAGAGAACTATGAAGACATTGAAGATGAATAATATGTGATTGATTTCCATTCAAAGATGGTGTATTCCTTTGTGTTCTTTGTTCTATTGATGGATTTTGTGAAGATGTTGAAGAATGTGGTTGATTCTATCAAATCCGTGGGAGATATCTACTATGATGCTGCGTGAAGAATTGTTGTTTTCTTTGTTTTGATGATCAAAAGAATGAAATAAAAGCTTGTTGATGTTACAAGATAGATTTTATTGCAAGATAATTCCCTTTTCCTTGGTGTTCCTCTTGGGGCTCCATGTTTTGGTGCGCAGCCGGAGAATCTTGCCATCAACAAGCACCAGAAGAGGCTGAAAATGAAGGAAATGGCATTGCCAAGAAGAGAAGAATTCAATGGATGTTTGTAAAGTTCCTTCTTCTACTGAAGATTTGGAATTTATCATAATCAAAGCAACTTTCCACAAGAAGTTCATCCCACAATGGCGGGAACACATCACCATCATGATGCATGCTCTATGTGGTGGACTGTTTCCTCTTCCTGTTGAAGCAGCAGAAACTTGCATCTTGGTGGCAAACTGTTTGGGAACAAACTAAAGAGCAGAAACAGAGAGAATGACCATCCATGGAAGATTAAGCATTCATTGAGAAGTTTCCAGACATCATCAAGTGGGAGATTGTGAAGAAGCTTCAGGAGTCTTGGTCTGTAGAGGTTCACGAAGACAAGAAGGAAAAGAGTTGGAATTTGTTCGTGGATGCTCAACAACAAGATACATGGGATGCTTGGTGCACTGATAATCTTCTGTTTGTTCAATTAGCAACCCACTGGAAGTTGGTAGACATAGTGTTTTTCACAACATACATTATTGAAACCCTCAAAAGCTGGCATTATTATAATGACGAAACAACGATCCTAATAAGAATGAGTTCTGATACTTTCAGAATAGAATATCTTCCCCTCTGTAGTGGTTTGAAAGCTAAATTCAGAGATGTTGAAAAGAAGGAAGTAGAGGAGATGTTGGCCAGAGAATCCCTCAGAGACTGAAGCCCTCTGTGATACTATCCTGTTGAGTCCAGACCAACTGGTTGAAGTCGACCCCTTGATGAATGACGCAATAAAGAGGCAAGCATTAGAACGAGTCCAGAGGTACGTGAGAAGAGAGAAGGAAAAAATCAAAGCTGAGAGCGAGCTCGCAATAGAAGCTTCCTTTGATGCCCTAAAAGCACTCTTTACAGAAGTCCCCATGGCAACTCAAGGTCCCCTTCCTAGTCAGATCCGTCCTGGAAATATTGATGATAGGCCAACCAATGTAGTCCCATTGCCAGTTTTTAAGGGAGAGTACAATGAAGACCCTGATCTTCATGTAGCAGAGTTTATGGTAGCATGACTGGCTAACAATGCCAGAACCCCTGAGCATTGGTTAGCGATATTCCTGTTAGATATGATCAATGCCCCACCCTCATTAGGTGCTACCAATGATCCATGGTGCTCAAAGTTGTAAGGCCCCCATTATGAGGAGAAGCCAAGTGTGAGCCCGGACATTGGTGGAGTCCTGACTTGTATATCAGATGAGGTCTATGTGACCAGATGGCAAAAAGGTGACCATTGTGGGTCTAATCTTTGGGTTAGACAGAGTGGTTAAGCTGGTAGCAACTCGAGGTGCATTGCATCGAGTTGCGGTGTAAGGGAGTTAAAAGGGGCCGCCGACCTAACGACCTTCGCGGGCTATAAAAGCTAAACCTCTTCGCAGCCATCTCTCACTCATCTTTCACCCAGTCAGAGTTGTTGTTCAAGCTAGCCTTAAGCTCTTCACCTATCTTCTGTCTAGATCTCCATCTAAGCTTCACACAGTGGAAGCGCACGGGTGGACAGAGCCATCTTTGTATCAGTTGTTTGGAGTTAAAGAATTTACTGATTCTCCTCTTATCTGTTGTGTACTCTCTATCTCTTTCTCAGATTCTGTTCGCTGCGCCGTGTAATATTTTACATGGTATCAGAGCCCAGGGGGCTCTAGAGATCGGAGAGCGTGCAAGAGGCAAAGGCTTCAACAGAAAAGAGAAACTATGTCGACTTCTGAAAGCGGTGCAGGAGGTGGTGTTGCTGTACCGGCTATTCAAACACTGAGGATTCGTCCACCAACCTTCAGTGAAGGCAAGTTAGATGGTACAAACTACACCTTGTGGAAGTTCAAAATTACAACTATCCTTGATTCTTATGAGCTTCTGGAGACTGTGCTGGGGACTGACGCAGAACCACAGCCTACCCCCGACCCATCAAATCCTAGTGTGATGATTCCTCCGAATGCAGATCTTCTACGAGCTTGGAAACGAAGGAATGCAGATGCATTGTGTGCCTTAGTTACAAGCTGTTCTGACAGTGTTTTGACTTTGATTTAGCATACAACCAAAGCATCAGAGGCTTGGAATGTGCTAAGGAGTCAGTATGAAACACGAAACCAAACAAGGATTCAAAACTTGGAGAATCAACTAGCAGCGGAGAAGTTTGCTGAAGGAGAGACGGTTGAAGCATTCATCACTCGGATTAAGAATCTGCGCGACCAGATGGCTGGCGCTGGGATACAAAAGACTAGCGAAGAGCTAGCTCGGAGGTGTCTTCGGATTTGTCCACAAAAGTTTGATGGACTAGTAACTGCCCTTAATACTCACGT
Source organism: Lygodium microphyllum (assembly GCF_053477565.2). Classification (NCBI taxonomy): domain Eukaryota; kingdom Viridiplantae; phylum Streptophyta; class Polypodiopsida; order Schizaeales; family Lygodiaceae; genus Lygodium; species Lygodium microphyllum. Next base: position 183,357,998 of record NC_141135.1, read on the forward strand.
GAGACCTCAAGCTTTGACTTTTGAGGAGTTTTGTGCATTATTAATGGAGGAGGAATTGAGGTTGAAAGCTCGAGAAGGAAGCAACAATGGAGATGCTGCATTCTCTGCCAATGCAAAAGGCAAAGGTGTCTCCTCCACAAAAAATGATGGTGACAAAAAGAAGAAGGGTGGCAAGAAGAAGTTTTAAGGAGAGTGCTTCTATTGCAAGAAGAAAGGACATGCAATTGCATATTGTCGTGTCAAGAAGGCAGATGAAAAGAATGGTACCCTTAAAAGTAAAGGGAAAGAGACAGCCAATACGGCTGAAGTAGAGTTGGAATTATTCATGGCGACCATTGAGGAAGTGTGCTCCTCGGCGCAAGAAGAATCTACCACTGACTCATGGGTATTGGATAGTGGGGCCTCCCGTCACATGACCAACAAGAAAGGTCTATACAGTTCTATGCAACCTCTACAAGAATCCATCACTGTGACGGTTGGAAATGATGCTAAATGCCCTGCTGCGGGCACAGGTACTATTTCTTTTGTTGCTGCAAATGGTGAAGTCAAAAAGCTTTCAAATGTGTTGTATGTTCCCGAAATCAGGAGAAATCTCTTATCAGTTGCTGCCATAACTGATCTTGGTCATGAAGTGAGGTTCAAGAAGACAGGTGCAGAAATTATTGATAGTGCTGGCACAATTGTTGGCAAAGGAGAAAGAAGGAACAACCTGTATGAGCTAAGTGCTCTTACAGCCACCGCTGGAGTGGGCACAAGTAAGCTTTGGCATGAAAGGTTTGGACACATCGGATTTGCAGTATTGAAGGAGATGCAAAAGCAAGGTATGGTTGCTCACCTACCTACAATAACTGAATTGAAGGAACCATGTGAAGCTTGTATGATGGGCAAGCAACAGAGAAAGACATTTCCACAAGAAAGCAAGAATAGAGCACAGGCTCCTCTAGAGTTGGTGCATGCTGACTTGTGTGGTAAGATGCCTATACAGGCCTTGGGGGGATCTTCTTATTTTATGTTGATTGTCGACGACTACAGTAGGAAGATGTGGGTGTACTTCCTTCGTGATAAGGCTCAAGCTTTTGGTAAGTTTAAAGAATGGCTAATACTTGTTGAGAATGAAACAGGGAAAAGTGTGAAGAAATTTAGAACAGATGGTGGTGGTGAGTTCAACTCAAAGGAGTTTGAAGGCTTTTGCAAGAGCAAAGGGATCAAGCGTCAATTGACGACGCCTCACACACCTCAGTAGAACAGTGTTGTGGAACGCAGGAATCGCACCATTGTGGAGATGGCAAGATGCATGCTAAAGGGCAAGGGATTGCCTAACCATTTTTGGGCTGAAGTTGTTAATACTGCAGTCTACATTCTAAATCGGAGCTATACAAAGGCTCTCAAGGGAAAAACACCTCATGAGGCTTACACTGGTAAGAAACCATCTGTCTCACATTTCAGAATTTTTGGATGTGAATGTTATGCACATGTTCCAGATGAGAAGAGAAACAAGTTACAACCAAAAAGCAGAAAATGTATCTTCTTGGATTATAGTGATGAGCAGAAGGCTTACAAATTATATGACCAAGAGGCAAAGAAGATCATCACGAGCCGTGATGTGGTGTTCAAGGAGGAGCTGCATACAGTGGAGGAGGAGAAGGCAAGTTCTTCCACTTTATCATCAAGCGAAGAAGTAGTCCACTATGAACCTGTCCCAAGAGCTATCCCTATCCTTAAGGAGGAGGAAGCATCATCTTCAGATGATGAGGAAAAAGTTCACCAACATGACATCACCCCACCGGAAAAGCCATTGCCGTGCTGGGTGAAGCAACTCTATGACCACAATAATCCTATGCCTGCATCTGTTGAGGAGAAGGCAGACGGACGAAGGAGGTCTCAGAGAATAGAGGAGCAAAGGAGGGCTTCTGCTCACATAGTCAATATGGCCTTGATGGTTGAGATTATGAGAGAAGTAAAGGAGCCAACTGACTTAGAAGAAGCACTTGCAGATCCATCATGGAAGGCTGCTATGCAGGCGGAGTATGACAACATAATGAAGAATGACACTTGGGAGCTAGTGGATCGACCATCAAAGCGGAAGGTTATTGGCACCAAGTGGATCTGGAAGGTAAAGTACAAGGCTGATGGTACCTTAGAAAAGTACAAAGCTAGACTAGTTGCCCAAGGATTTTCACAAGTTGAAGGGTTTGATTTTCAAGAGTCATTTTCCCCAACTGCCTGAATGACCACTATTCGCACAGTACTTGCAATGGCTGCCCACAAGAAGTGGCCAGTGTACCAAATGGATGTTAAGTCAGCGTTCTTAAATGGTGACCTCAAGGAGGAGGTGTACGTGGCTCAGCCACCAGGGTTTGAGGCCCCCCATTCTGAGAACAAAGTGTGTAAACTGAAGAAGGCATTTTATGGGCTTAAACAAGCCCCCAGAGCATGGTACTAGTGGATAGACAGGTTCTTTTTAAACCTAAACTTCAAAAGATGTGCCTTAGATGCTAACTTGTATGTTTACAGGGATGGTAAAAAGTCTGTAGTGATTGTCCTATATGTGGACGACCTTCTTATTACAGGTGACTATGAAGATATGATCAACCAAACTCGAAAGGCTTTGAGTTCTGAGTTTGAAATGACAGACTTGGGCTTGCTGCACTATTGTTTGGGGATTGAAGTCTGGCAAGAGCCAGGAAAGATCTTCATCTCTCATAAGAAGTATGCATGGGAGATCTTGAAGGCATTTGGCATGACCGAGTGCAAGGAGATAGCTACACCTATGGAGGTGAATGCAAAGTTATCCGTCGAGGATACATTAGCACTAGCAGACATTGGGAGGTATAGGAGGTTGGTCGGCAGTCTGATCTACTTGTGTAACACCAGACCAGATATCAGTTTTGCTGTTGGTGTTTTGAGCAGGTTCTCAAACAAACCTCATGAGAGTCATTGGAAGGCTGGGATGCGGGTGCTCAGATACTTGAAGAAAACTCTTGACTATGGTATCACATACAGTTTCGGAACTTCTCTTGTGGGGAACTGTGACTCAAATTGGGCAAGAGACATTGATTCCAGGAAGTCAGTTTCTGGTTATTGTTTCTCTTTGGGTTCAGGAATTTTCTCTTGGATTAGTAAGAAGCAACCAACAGTGGCATTGTCTTCTACCGAAGCAGAGTACAAGGCAGCTTGTTTTGGTTGATAAAAATGTGTTCATATGGATTGTGTTTTGAGTATGTCGTGCTTTGAGTTGTTTTCTGGCTGTTCATCATTTAAAAATCAGAAAAACATGTGTGGGATAGCAGAAAATAGAAAACCGAGACACGAAAAACCATAAAAATGAAGGAAAATAGGGTTTTTTGGGCTAAAAATGATGCAATAAATTAATCCACACCTACTAAAATTCTTTTTCTGCTGAAATGAACTAAGGGCCACAGCCCATAAACTGAACTTAATTTTCAGCAATTGAAAAATGGGAGAAAATGGGAAAATTTGTAAGAAAATGGTGGAAAAAACCCCTTAAAATAGGGGAAAATTATATTTTGGGCTTCAGAAAATTAGGAAAATTATAAGTAATGTCCGTGAATGTATAGTGAGGTTGAGGCATGAAGATTTGCTTCAGATCAGCCTTGCTTCCGTGTTTTAGTTCGGTTTTGTCCGCTTTTGATATGAAAAATAATGGAAAAAGCCGTAAAATGCCATGCAACGAAGCATACAATCGTTAGAAAGAAAGCATGAAAGGGATGTTTTTGCACTTGTGCACGATACTGTTTTGCTAAATGTTTGAGCACTAGGCATCCACCAACTGCATGGAACATAAAAAAGATTTTAAAAGAATCAGTGTGATCAACTCCTGGACATGCATTGCAATTGGTTTATGAGGACATGACCTACGTTGAGAGGCAGTGAGATACCCATGCTGTAGGCTAGTCGTGGGTCCTAAAGGGGAAATCAAGTAAGGACAATGGTACATGCCTGGACATGTTTATTTGGTACCCTGAGCGACGTTTGTGCGAAGTGTCTATTTGTTGAGCGACGCACTGAGGGGCCAATCCCCAAGGTGTAGGAGAGTCGCAGAGGGTTGACGGCATTCAGCCGTACGAGGAACCCCATGTGTATGTGATTTGAGCCTATTTGGCTATGTGAAAGGGACTCCCTCTGAGGAGTAATATTGGGTTAGGATCAGTTGGACTACAACGTATACAAACGCAATGTTTAGGAAGGCAGAGATTTCGATAGACGCTCCTGGCCGCGAGGCCGAGGGGTTGTCTTGTGCGTAGTGACAAGGCCCAGCTAGTGCATGAGCCAGCGCCGGCCCATTTTTAGGTCCATCATCATCTATGATGATGTCATGTAGTATTATGAAACGACTATAGAAAATCAGTTGTAGCCCATAGGCCCGTAACACATGGTTTACATCCTCAGAAGCCAATGCCCATAGGACGCATCAAAATAAAATTGCCAGAACTGGAAGGTGAAGGCGAGGGGGTAAGTTCAAGTGCAACTCCATAGTTTCTGTCCCCTGCTGGTTTACAGAGAAACGGATTTCCAGAAACATTGATAGTGACAGTACTTCTAAGATTATTATTTCGCAAGTCCAGTTTTAGGAGGTTTGGGAGATTCACAAAAGATGAAGGGATGATTCCTTGAAAATTATCGTCATGTAGATCCCATGATCTGAAATTCACTCTGCAGACGTTGATATTTGCTCTGTAACAACTTGACCACAACTTCTTGTCCACTTGGAAGCACTCCGTAATATACACTTCCAGAGCAGCCTCCTGTGATGAGTAGTAGAAAAGAAGAGCTGGTCAAATAGCACGGAACTCCAGAGTTGCAAAACCCACAAAATTTGCTATGCTTCTCCCGATTGACTGTTGATGGTTTAGATATGCTAGTCCAATGATAATCCAACCCAAAGCTAACCATGCGTAACATAACGAAATTGAAATTGATATGCCATCGTAAGACTCCTCTATAGTTTTCAAGGTAGCCAAAAGAACTCCCCCAAAATCCGAGTTCGTAGAGCCCTTTGAACCATTCCGTCAACGGAGCTTTTCCCTCATCCAATATGGCATTTCCCCTTCATACAGAATTTGATGATTCCTGTAATATTGTGCCTCCTCCTCCCAGTTGCAACCACCCCATTGGTCCCTATTTGACAGATTCCTCCAGACCTCCGTCTCAACATCCCTGTATTTCCTACTTTTTTTTCTCTTCCAACTAATAAAGCGGCCCCTACCAAAACAGCAGTTGATGTCGTTGAGCCCGCCTCTATGCGCTGACTATTTTCAGCTTTTAAATACTCTAAGTCCGATTGCTAATTTGTTTCAACTATTATACTTCTTGTATCAAGAATAAACTTAGGATGTTTAATCAGATTTTCAAAAAGGTTCTTTTGCACATAATCTGCAGCATGAGAACTTCCATGACCATCAAATACACCAAACAAGCCAACAAGTGCACATCAACTTGAGCAAATCGGGCCTCATAGAAATCCTCCATAAAGGCTCTTCTCCATGAATTTGTAACACCTCAAGTGCATTCTTGTACTTGAATCCGTCGCTCTTGACTGGCCAATTTACACACTAGCATTTCTCTCGACCAAGTCAGCGAACAAATTCTTCTACAACCACTTGCCCCTCTTTATCTTCTCAAAGAAGTCTTGAGATTTCCACAGATACTCATACTTATCCTCCTGATTCTCCATTGAGCATAATGCAAAACTCCTGTGAACTGTTGATCAAAACCTCCTCATCTAGGTTGACTGACCACTTGGCAAGGCATGCCAATTAGAGCATTATTGATAAGTTCCTCCTGTTCCAAACCCTCTTCACTATACTACTTACACAGAATAAAAGTATAATCACAACAACTAAATATGTACAAAGTATTAAATCTCACACACAACTTTTGGGTGGTTTTCACACCGCGAATGTGCAGCAATACAACACCGTGTCCACGATTCCCTTTCTTGTTGTATCGCCTAGGGCTAAAATCGGTAAGATCGCATGTATCTCGAAACCTTCGTAGAAGGCATTGAGGTGCAAAGATTTAGGCATAGAGTGCAGCGTCAAACTCAGTATTTGTGTCTCTACACATGGTCATGAGGGTCTACCGTGACCTGCTCTTGTGACCCTTCAACCCACTGCTTAAGATCTTGCCATAGGGTGGGGTGCTGCCTAAGCAAATCTCCCAGGCTAAGTGTTACAGGGGTAATCACCAATGTGGTTGTTGGGTGTTCATCTCTCTCCTAGCCTGGATCGTCCTGACCAGTGGCCGTGACTAAATTGCGGCACTATAGTGCCGAGGCTTGGCCTTGGCGGCACTGCTTGTGGTGTAGTTGCTTCACTCGACCTTGATTGAGGAGGTGAGGTTGGCACGCTTATGCTGGAGAGGTCATTGATCTCATCCTCTAGGATGGGCTCAGCGTCTTTTAGATGCTCTTGAGCCTCCTTCATCCATTTCTTCACCTTTTCTATGGCCTCTAACTGTCGCTTCAGATGCGGGTATTCCCCTACCTTAGCACTTCCATTTTTGGCCATCTTAGGGGCTGACGTCTCTACCTCTGTGTTAGAGACCTTCTTTCCAGCAGGCAGAGTTGTAGCACTCTCCGTTTTTAGTGCGATTTTAGCTTCTGACCTCTTCCTCCTCCGTTTACGGCTCTTCTTCCCTATCGAGGCTGCATCGAGATTGCTAGGTCTTGGTAGAGAGATGCCGGCCTGCTTCGTTTGGGCACGAGTCATGACCCACAATGGGATAGGTGTGGCCTCCCCATCGAGGTTATCGACACCAAAAAACCCCAATGGGACAGATGGCACATTGGCTGAACTCGAAGATGGCTTCCGCTTTGGGCAATAAACGAAGAGATGAGTGATTCTGCACTCTGCACATCTTTGGTCAGCCTTGTCTCTGTTTTGCTGCTCCCTTTCAGGGCAGCATGATGAGACGTGACCTGGGTGACCACAAGTCCAATAGGTGATTGGATCCTGCGTCTGCCCTCCTAGGCCTTTACCTTGTCCTCTTCCTAATGCCATCACCAGTACGGGGCGATAATCCATGAGGACAGCGTTGCCCTCATCGTCATGTGAGACGTAAGGGTAAACGTAAGCTTCTTCCTCGTTTGGTTCTTCCACATAGTGGACAGGAGTGTCACTCGATGGATGGGTTATATAAGGACCAAGCAGTCTAGGAATGCCTGTAGGATTTATTTCCATCCTAGGAATAGCCGGCTTAATGTTGTTAGGCGTAGGGAGGGCCAATGGGGCTCCTCTTCCAAAAAATGACTACGGCCTGTTCACTAGGTAAGGCTGGCCATATGGTTGTGAGTATGGAAGTCTTCTTGGCAATCTACAATGCACGACATCATGATCAAACCTACCATAGTTAGCGCAAGGTCTTGACCTAGGGTCTTGACACTCGGCTGGCAAGTGGTTTCCACCATAGTACATGCATTGGACATGTGGGTGCATTGGTCGTCTCAACATGTCTTGCAACTTTTCTAGTTCCATCTTAACGTCAGCCAAGACTTGGTTCGTCTCGGTGGTTTTCCCCTTATCCTAGGATGATGGGATTGATCACTCACTCGAGGCTGACGCTCTCTCTTAGCTTCGCGAGTTGGTCTCTTCTAGGTTCACGCTTCTGGAGCTCCGCTCCTTCAGCTGATCGTCAACTCGGATGGCTTCCTCAAAGACCCTAGCTAGCGCATCTCGCTGCAAGCTTGAGTTGCCTGCCAAAGCCTTATATAGTTCCTCATTTTGAATCCTGCTGATGAATACAGTTGATACTGCTCGTTCAGTCGGCCGCTCTCCAGTAGGGATTCTCTTGAAGAGAATCCACACATGGGTCACATAATTGTGAATGTCCTCCTTCTCTTTCTGCTTGACGTTCATCAAGCATACTAGTAGATTATCAGAGTATCCGGGCTCGGCAAATCTCTTAATGAAGAGATCCTTGAGGCCATTGAAGTTGGCTCACTCTGCGGTATCTAAGCTCGTATAGCACGTCCTACCCTTGTCGCCCAAGCAAAGCCCCCGAATGATTAAGAGCGTTGAGTTAGGTCGTTGAGGCCATTGGCTTTGCAGACTTGCTCGAACTACTCAACAGAGTTGTATGGATCGTCATGGGGTTGGTACTTATCGAGTTGTTTGGCAAGAATAGGGATTTTAGACTGGCTTTTTGAGCCCTAGTTTGCTCCTAATCCTGTGAGCAGCGATGTCGCTAGAGCCATGGCACTTTGCTCTGCAGCCCTGTTATCGAGCAGCCACTTCATGAGAAGCTCACTCAATGTTAAGTCTCCTTCTAGTGCTCTCTCATGGTCCGTTCCATTTCTGCCAGCCAGGTTCAGCACCCACTGCACCTCTCACAACTCCATGCTTTGCCTTTGGCTCCTAGCTTGCTGATCCCTATTGTATTCAGCCATGCTTTGCAATGCTTTGCGGGCCAACTTTCTCTCCTCTTCTAGATCTGCGATGATAGCGTCTGCTGTCCTACCGTGGTGCTCATACTGGGCATGAGCGTCGTAACTGCTGACCACCTACTGAATAGCATCTAGAAGGACTCCTAAGTCGAATCCCTCATTAGATCTACGGTTTGAACTTTCTTCTCCCATTGTCAAGTTATCGTGCTCCACCAAGCTATCGATCAGGTTCAGTAGACTTGTCAAATCCACTTCGTTGGTTCCCCTTGCTTGGTCCTACTTTTGCGCGTTGATGGTTTGTCTATGTCTCAGGTCCTCTCCTATTGGTGGGTTCCTTGAATGGTTTATTTGGGTGAGTTCCTTCAGTTGTTGAATACAATCCTCAATTTATGGCCACTCAATGTGTATGTCTTTTCCTATGCACTTGTGCTCAACCAGGCTTTCAGTTTCCTTAAGTGTACTTCAAGTGTGAAAATTGAGGGTGAGTGCAGCAACTAATTTCTAGGTATCTTACGCACTCTCACGTTATTCCGGGCCTAACAGGCTTGTTGGTCAATCTTCTGGCCGCCTTTGCAAGGTTTAGGATTTCCCTAATATGTTGCCTCGTTCGTTTTTTGTCCAATCAAGCTTTACAACTCAGCGATTTTCGTCTAGGTCTCTTGGTCTAGCAACTACCTACTTCTAGCTGCTAAGCGGCTACGCCCTACAATTTTGCCTATTCCGTGTGCGAGAATAAAGTTCTAAGCGTCCTAAGGGCTTTCTACAGTTTGCGCTGCTGAGTTCTAGAAGGGTCGGGTCAAATTTTTTGAGAATTTGGTAAAAATCTATAGTCGGCCCAATTGGTTCGAATTGAAGGGTCCGAGTGAGTCAGTCGGACAGGTTGAGGCGCATGGGCCGAGGGCCGAATTTGGGACTTGGACAGGGTGGACTCGGATGGGCCGAGGAGCGGACTCGGACAAAGTCACTTAGACAGATTGGCTCGGATGGGCGAGTGGTCAATTTGGACGAGGTTGCTCAAACGGGCCGAGGCAATTGGGCCGAGGGAAGTGGGTGGAGGGTTGAGTTTGACATGTGGCAAAGGGCCGAATTGGTCCACGGTTCGAATGGTAGACTCGGAAGGGCCGAGTAGGTTTGGGCCGAGTGGGCCGATTAGGGTTTGGGCCGAGTGGGCCGAATGGTAAGGGGCCGAGGGCAGATTCTGGGACTCGACCCAGAAGTGACCGTTCGGACGGGCCGAGCGTAGCGCACGTCAACAGTGCGAGTTTGATTTCGATCGTTCCTTGTGATTTACTCAATCTTATCAGGCACAAACCTCTAGATCCTACCTAAGGGGGTAAGGGAAGGGATTCATATACCTGGATAGAGTGGTGGGCTCATCGTTGGTGCGATCGAGTCGAATCGCGCAATAGCTCTCTCTCTCTCTCTCTCTCACTGAAGTGGTTGCAAATAAGCCCTTCCTTGGCCTCTTGGCTCTTATACCCCTTCTCGGGTATGGTGTTGGTGCCCCCAATCACTCATTTGTCGATCTTAGGCATCACAGGCGAGGTTTTTGCTATATTTTGCACGATTTTTGCCCTGTTTTGCTCTGTCTTGCAACAGTAAGCCCTATCCTTCTCCAGTGTAATTTCCTAATCCTAACCTGCTCTAAATGCAACAAGAATCCAAAGCAAAACACTAAAATGATTTCTCCATGTTTCCCAATCATCAAACAACCCAAATAACCCCAAAATACTTACTTGTTTTGAAGATCAAAACACCCAAACTTCCTACCTATCTCAAGCTCCGTTTTAGGGATGAATCCCTTACTTCGATGCTTGATATGAGGCGCGCAAGTGCCCAAGCTTGAATCTTTTGGTCCTGGCAACGGAACCAAAATGTAGTGGGAGCTTTTGCTCAACCGCCAAGACCCACGGACCGCTCATTATTTCAAGCGTTTCAAGGGAGCTCTAATGGCTATCTCTCACCTAGCCGATGCACCGTCGGATTCTACGAGTGTAGTGAGCTTACCTTAGTGCCGATATGAGTTGCCTCCTCTCTCACACATGCTGGTAGCTCCACGATCCTAGATGCAAGCTCAAGCATCCTCAAGCCTCCTCCACCTCCAAGCTCCATCCTACATAGCTGCGCGCGCAAGAAGAGAGAAGAGAAGAGAAGAAGAGAAGAGGAGATGGTGAAGAGCTTCACCCTCTTGATCCTTCACTCTCACACACTCCCTCTCTCAAGAGCACACACAAGCAAGAAGATGAGAAGGAGAGAAGAAGAAGAAGACTCTTGTTGCCACACACCAAAGAATGAGCTCTTATTCACTTTTTGAACTTTATACATACAAACCCTAAAATCCCATGGGCACCCATCCCTTTTTTACATGACCAGCCATTGTGGCAAGGTCCTTTTTTCCATTTCCCTTTTCTAGCCTTATACCTCTAGCCTACACCCATCTGGTATTTTACACTTGGCACAGGAGGGAGTCTGCTTGGAGCTCTTTTACAAGAGTTTTTCGAGTTTTTTGAGGCACCCTTTATTTAAAATTGCGCTTTTTTGCTATGGCTTGGTTTTGGAGGTCGCCTACGTGTCTTTTCTCTTTTTTCATGTTTATCTGCTTTTTTTTCTTCCTCTTTCTTCCATCTCGACCTGGGGCCATCTCAATTTGGCGTTAACACCGATGCACTCAGTCGCAAGGCATTTCTAAATTCTCTGATCCTATAAGATCCATCAACAGCTAGATCTCTAGCCACAAAGGTATCCATGCCAAACAACCCAATTCTTGAGCTAGCTAGAGAAGAGGCATGCCATGATCCAACCTATCAAAAATTGCTAAGGGAGATCCCCATCAAGGATCAAGACCCGAAGCTACAAGCAAAGTATCAAGAATTCTCTATTGATAGTGGACTTGTCTTCTATAGAACAAGATTATGTAGACCGGCAAGCCGGTCACTCAAGCAGAAAATACTTTGGGAAGCTCATGACTTCCCTTTTCCAAGACATCCTGGCTATGCCAAGACCCTCAATGGAGTCAGAAAGAGCTATTATTGGGAGAGGCTTAAAGGTGACGTTCTCAAATATGTCACTGAATGTTTGTCTTGTCAACACATTAAGGCCGAACATGTCAAAATGCCAGGGAAGTTGCAACCACTTGAAATTCCCCAAATGAAATGGGAATTCATTAGCATGGACTTTGTTGTTGGCCTGCCCCAAGTTCAGGGAGGATACAACTCCATTATGGTTGTGGTGGATATGCTAACCAAGGTTGCACATCTTGTTCCCGTTGAGACAAACTATAAAGCCTCAGACATTGCAAGGTTATTTATCAAGGAGATATTTAAAATGCATGGGCTGTCAAGAAGAATCATTAGTGATCGTGACTCTGTCTTCACATCACATTTTTGGAGGGCCCTCTTCGAAGCCATTGGGACTCAACTCTGTTTCAATACAACTTATCATCCCCAAACCGATGGTCAAATGGAGCGAGTCAACCAAGTCATTGAGGATATGCTAAGGGCACATTGCTGCCGTGAGCCCAAAAAGTGGATTCAATATTTGCCACTGGTTGAGTTTGCCTACAATGCTTCTTACCAACAAAGTATTCAGATGACCCCTTTTCAAGCATTGTATGGGCACGATTGTCGAAGTCCTTTAAAATTCTCGGATCCAACCTTGAGGGTTGAAGCCTCAAAGAAGATGCTGGAAGATATGGATGACCAAATCAAGTCAATAAGACAAGACATCCACATTGCCAAGGACAGACAGAAGGCTTACGTAGACTTGAAATGCCAAGATAGATCCTTCGTTGAAGGTGACATGGTCTTCATTTGCATACGACCAAAGAAGAGTTCCCTATGCTTAGGTGAATGCAAGAAGCTAAGTCCAAGGTATTATGGACCTTACAAGATCCTCAAGTGCCTAGGGCCTAATGCTTATAGACTTTAACTCCTTGAGAACCTGAAAGTTCATGATGTATTCCATATCAGTCTACTGAAGAAGTATGTACCTAACCCTAGTCATGTGCTTGGGACAAGAGTCCTTGAGCTACGACCTGACAGGATCTTAGATGTTAGGGAGAGACATTTGAGATCCGGGACCTTGAGAAAATGTCTTGTCTAGTGGAAAGATTATCCGGAAGAGGATGCCACTTGGATCAATGAAAGTACACTCAACGAACAATACCCCTAGCTCTTCTCGAGATGAGGACATATCAATTCCTCTAACGGGGAGAGAATGTAATACTTTTGCATGAAATATTAAAGAATTTTGACCACTACTACACGCACCATGCAAAAGCAGTGCTAAGACATCTTCCGCAATGGAATAATGATAGTGGCTAAGTCCTTACCCTGCGTGCTTTAATAAACAACTCACTGCATCGAGCGTAGGAGGCCGAGGCTAAAAACCCCCAAGACTACATGAGAACACCCTTCACAAGAAGGGAAAATGGATAATGGTTAAAATTAAGGAAATTTTTTTAATTATTTACCCCCTCCCCTTAGTCGATGCATGGCACGGGAGAGGAGTGGGAGAGGGAGAGAAGCTTGAGTAGACATGAGGAAGCGTGAGGGAGGGGAGCATGCAATAGTCACGTGTATGGCTATCTCCCCCCCCCCCCCCCCTCCAACTATATGAACCCCCCTCCCTTTAAGCTTCGAAAAAGGGGAGGATCCTGAGAAACCATGCTGCCGCCATTGCCACCGTGAAGTCCGCTAGACTGCCACCTGCTACCGTCTACCCCACTCCCATTGCCATCATCATCATTATTATCATCGCCTTCATCCTTATCCTCATCATCATCTTACTTTCTCTCTCCATGTCACGTTGTTGTCACAGAAGACAGGAAGCTTCTTTAGAAGCTTCTAAAACAAGGCCTCCATAAGCCTTGTTCATTTACATCATCTCGGGTTTCTTTAAGAACCGTGATTATAAGGTCGTGTCTTGCGTGAAGGAGAAGACATCGTGCAGAAAGGGATTCGTAACGCGTAAAGAGCCAAAGAGGAGTTGCTGAATCAGAATTCAACTCGTCAATGGCTCCCAAGAAAATGGTGAGAGGCGCTCACATGGGAGTTTCTACCCTGAGCACACGTGTGGACAATACCTCGAACCCCAATGCCCAGGTTCTTAGAAGATTAACTCCGCATAAAAAGAATGCATTAGGCACATTTATGCATTTAAGCATGTCTTTAATATACGTAGTCGGGTTAAATACAATTGGAAATTTTAAATGCAGTTATCCATTTGTTTACAAAGTTAGCGCATGTCATGCCTTTCAAAGATGCTTGCACCTCCAAGTTGCAATCTCCTTGAATGTATAATGCATAAATTAGGAGAGGGATCGTACTAAGAAGGATAGAGCTTGTCGCATGTTGCACTTATGATTTAAATCCATGGGCGTGATGCGTATAAAGGTTAATCTTAGATGCCATTGAATATTGTCCAAAGAATTGCATTGCATGAAAAGGAAACCATTAACTTACCTATTGCATGTGAGGATGCTTGCTTTTTTAAGTCCGGTTAAGTGCTACTGAATGGATTAAGTCAACAATAGTCTTATGACATTCATCATGCATGAACTTCTTTATCAAAGTTGTTTTAGAAAAACATGCATTTCATACTAAATCATGAATTCAATGCATTGGACAAAGGGTTTATAGGTATAGTTCTCGTTGAAACTCAACGTAGATTTCTATACAAGTTAGTCCTAAATTGTTAATCATTTAAACTTGGTTCCATTGCATCATTATAGTTTTAGCGCAAGGGAAAAGAAATGGTCATTGCAAACCCTATAGTTGCATAGAAGGAAAGTCTATGAATCGCATACTTGCACAGAATGTTGTATCTTGAATTTATTTATATGCATCTCTTCGGAAAATTATTTGCATCTCTTCTAAGCAAAGATCACTCTCATCACAAGACAATTAGATCGTTTTAGGTAAATCGCTTGTAATGGCATAACCCTTAAGGGATTCGTAAAAGCATAACTAGTTGGTACGACAAACACTTCAAAGTGCTAGGTAGGGTTTAGTACATTAAAAATTCTGCCTAGTATTGCACTTGGGATGCCAAGTCAAGACTTCTGACCTCAAAGGTCCTACCCACATTCACCGAATGTTAGGGTTAATTAGACGCCCATACAATAGCAATCTAGGGTTTTTATCCTAGGGAAAATTGGCCTAATACTAGACTTCCGATTGAGTTTAGAAACCCTAGGGCCAAATGTTGTCGGCCTAGCAGGGTTAGGGTTGTGTTGGGTCAAGAGGACATCCCAAACCCTACATCTTGACCAAACGTATTTCTTGACCAAGGAACAATGTTTGATGGGAGAGATGATCCCGTAAGTTATATGTGACCGCTATGCAACAAGCTGCAACGTCGCATGGCTTTGTGTTTGAATCACAAGATAGATTTTCCACTCCTTGGAACAAGGTTGGCAGGTTTTAGTGCAAGTCTAATTTGCAAGAGGACGAGTAGACATCATGCTACATCACCCTTCTTTGGACCGATTTGCCAAGTTAGGGAAGTTATGTATTTCCTAGCAAGCAAATCAAGTTAGGGCAACAAGGTTGCCTAGGATTTACTGTCTTAGTTTAAGAAACCTAAGGTATTTGTTGATTGGGTTAACAGGGTATAAATCCTAACCCAAGGATAAAAGGGTAAACAAGCAACGAAACCCTTGGGGATCTTGCCAAGTCACAAATTGATCTCGGATCGAATGTTGGATACATTCGGAGAGAATGAATATACCTTAGCAATTGGCCAAACAAACGACCATTGGATTGATTGTGTTTGTACAGTTAGGAGCACTGTTTGTACTTCTTTGCCCAAGGAACTAAAACTGGAAAAATAATTAATGCTTCAGGTTGACGGCCTGGAGGGAGAGGCAGCATCAGCTACCCCCAACTGTTTTCCTAACCCTAACCAAGGGTGTTGTTAGCCGCGCTGGGTACATGGACTGAACCCGCCAGAAGAGGTCTCTCCATGGGTTCTAGTTGGAGCAGGAGGACGCCTGGGTGCCAAGGGGGGCGGGTACTGCACAAGAGGCCGACATGACTCAAGATTGGATCTCGAGGCCCGCATACTAGTCTACGGGTGGAAACTTAGATTAGTAATCCCTGAGGATTGCTAGATTGCCTTTGGGCGGATTATGGATTGCCTTTGGGCAGATTATGGATTGCCTTCAAGCAGATTGTGGATTAGCCTACGGGCTAGATTATCATTATGTATTCCAAAGACTGATAAATAAGGTCAATTGTTGAAAAGGAACTTGTTTGACATTGTTTTTTTATGTCAATGTGTAACGTGTCCACTAGAATCCTCTAGGACACGTCTTGGTAGTCCATCGGAAGGCTGTCTAGAGAACTCCGCCCGGCACTCCCATGGAATGTTACGGGTTTTGTAATCTAGGTCTTTCCGCGTCTGCCACGTAGCGGAAGTGTCCTGGCCGTTTCCCACTTAGGATCGACCGGATTTAAGGTTTTCTAGTTTGGTCATTAGCTAGCGGCCACTAGCGTCAGACCCGAGCGAACTACTTTACGCAGAAACGCCAGGTCCGAAGCGGATTCACGCTGCACTTGGTTCAAGGAGAATGGGAAACGAGAGGGATGACATGCTCAACCTCTCTGCCATAAGGCATAGTCCCATTCCGTTCCCCTAAAACAGCGTGAATCGGTTAACAGGTAAATCTAAGTCATCCTTCTCGTTATTTGCTCGGCGATGATGATCATCCCTCTGTTCGTTGAAGATTTTTGAGAAAAGTTCCCGGCTAACCGGGACCACCCATCCATAGGACGGACCCATGGTCCATCCTCCGCACTTTCCTCGGTTTGTTTTAGTTATGTAATTACCTACCACATTAATTTGACATATAGCAAACAGCTTCTTTGATTAACCCTGTTAAGCACTGGTTCCTTCACGTAATCTTATCACAGGACATAAAGAAAACAATGTCAAACAACTTCTTTATTATCATTTTATCTTTTTATCTTTGAAATACAAGGAGTTCCGCCCGTAGGCTTGTTCATAATCCGCCCGAAGGCTATCCAGTAATCCACCAGGGATCACTAATCCAAGCTTCTGCCCGTAGACTAGTATGCGGGCCTCGAGATCCAATCCCGAGTCACGTTAGCCTCTTGTGCAGGGCCCGGAAGGCGAGGGATTTACGGCCAGAGCCCCCTCTGGCACCCAAGCGTCCTCCTGCTCCAAGTAGAACTCAACGGAGAGACCTCTCACAGTGGGTTCAGTCCACGTCCCCGGCGCGGTTAACAACCCCCTTGGTTAGGGTCAGGCAGGCAGTCGGGGGTAGCTGAAGCTGCCTCTCCCTTCAGGCCTTCAACCTGAAGTATTTAGATATCCTTTCATCCTTTAGTTCATTGAGCAAACAATGCAAACCGTGCTTTCTAAACTGTTACAAGCACAATCAATTCCAGTGGTCGTTTTAGCTGGCAAACTGTTAAGGAGTGACTCCTTTTCTCCGAATGCAACCCGCATTCGATCCGGAATCAATTGCAACCTGGCAAGATTCCTATCGTCCTTGCGTTAGGGTCATACCCTGTCAATACTTTAGGTTTGGTTTATGGTAAATTCCGGCGACCATGTCGCTTTAGTTTATTGATTAATCATTTGCGTCCAAGCAAATGCCTAGCTTCCCTTAACTTGACAAAGTTTCCCTAATGAGGATAGAGTAAAAGGACGACTACCCTTTTTCCCTTGCGAGTTTAAACTGGCGCAAGAACCTGCCAACCTTAATCCACGGAATGGCAAAACTTCTTACGATCAAACCGCAAAGCTAAGTGACGTTGCAATTTATTGCACAAGTGTCGCCTCCATTCTAAGAGATCATTTCACCTAATGAGTGGCGTATTCAGGTCACGGAATTAACTTTAGACGAGAAGGAGGGTTTAGGGTGTCTTTTTACCCACCCATCCTTAATTTCACTAAATCGACAGCGTTTAGTCCAACTCAAATCGAGTTTCATCGTCTTGAACGCTTGGTCCATAAGGTAGGAATCCTAGATTATTGTTTACATGAGCATCGAATTAGCCCAACATTTTTGGGAATATGGTCAGGACTATTGGGTTTGAAGGTTCTGACTTAGCGACAATGGGAAAACTTGGCCGAATCCTTAGCGTGCCAACCCCCAGTTAGTGTTCGGGATATGTAACGTCTTGATTGAACCATGCTCGTATGAAATCCTTTGTGGCTAGCTGATTTGGGTAATTCATTATGCTTGTCTTGCGACAAGGATGAATCCTTCCTAGAGACAATAAACTAGATCTAAAAGAGGAAAAATAGTTGCAACTACTGCAATACATGTAAACATGTGATTCATCGCCTCTACGCATCACATGGTTCACAATGACTCTATCTTTCCTTGTATCGTAAAAATGCATGATAATCTGGGTACTAACTTTCCTAGGACCTACCAGGACTTACATCAATTAATCATGCCTACAACCTTGTTGTCTACACTTTAGAATCTCGTGCTTTGATAAACCATGCGGCCTTTCCTAAATACGGCTCCTGATGAATGAAATTTCTGCATGATGACTATGCAATACGCAACTTTCCCCTAGCTACAATGTAGTTAATGAAGTTCATACCAACTAAAACTAGTGTTAACTTATTCCATGTTACATGCTACTTGCAAGTTCATAAGGCCATTTTCGTACTCTTCTATTTCTTTTCGGCTAATATCTTATGGGTGTTAACTTTTCCTCATGAATCATTACAAGGAAGATGTTGCCCAAAATGTGGCACACGCTTATTCCTACCATGTCTAGTAACCAAATGCACTTATCAATTTCATTTCTTTGCCCTATATGTTTAGACTCATTGCTTTGATAATGTTCCAAAATAGCAACATGCAGCTAGTCTTTTAAGGCGGACAACTCTAGAAATGCAACCGTTTCAATTCCATGACATGCATCAACCTTATCTAATGTCTAAAGAGATAATTTATCAAATGTATTATTAACGCTGCCACAATGCGTAAAATGCGTTCTTCCTTATGGATTTAAGCGTGCCTAAATATTTCTTTATGCGAGAATAAACTTGAAAAAAAACCTGGACTTGTGGGCTCGGGGAGATATCCACTTGTATGCTCGGGGAAGAGACCTCCACATGTGCACCTTGTGACTTTGGCTTTGGAGCCATCGTAGATGTAGAGGATTTGGGCTCCGGGGTTTATCCTTACCCTTTATGGCTCTCTAAATTTCCTCCGAGTCTTGACAAGTAGTCTCAAAATATGTTTACTTCTCCCTTATGTAGGAATACCCCTTTATAGGGTATGGATTTTAAGATCCCGGAAAGCTCGTGGGAACGGGGCTTATGGGACCTAGTGGGAAGGGGGCTTATGAAAGCCCCCTTAGAAGCTTCTAAGAAGCTTCAAAGCTTCTGCAGCAACGTCGGGGGGGGAAGGGGTCGTGATCCAGGCGGCGGCGGACCGTGTCTGTAAGGCGGCCGTGGCGGCGGCTATGGCGGACTGGCGGACTGGCGGACTGCAGCGCGGCGGCTTCCTCCAGTACGTCCAGCACGGCGACCTCCACCTCCAATCCGAATCCCTCTCTCTGCACGGCCCTCTCTCTCGCCTCCCCCCCTCTAGCCAGGGGGTGTTTATATAGGCATGGGGGGGGGAGAAGGCCTCCACCACGTGGCCCCCCTTGCATGGGTTCCCCCCCTCCCATGCAGGCCACGACTGTCATATCCCCATCCTCCCCACACTCCCTCTTCTCCAGCCATGCATCGGCTGGAGAAAAAGGGGAAAAAATAAAAAAAATTTGCCTTGAATTATTCATATTGCCCCTCCCAAGAGGGTGTTTTTGCGGGAGTTTCGATTTTTGAACCTCGGTTTTAATTTACCAATGCGGAGGACCCCATTTCTCGCGTGCGGGTCACACATTACACTGCCAATAATTTCAATGCAAGAGATAACCTTTGCACAAGGTTTACGTCGTGTGCGGGACGTCAATATTCACGGGTGGGAATATTACATTCTCTCCCCCTTAGAAGAATCGAGATGTCCTCATCTCGTGATAAACTGGGGATATTGAAGATTGAGAGAGTTTTCATCTATCCAGGTAGCATCCTCTTCGGGATAATCTTTCCACTGGAGGAGGCATTCTTTCAGGGTTCTAGATCTCAATTGTCTCTCCCTGACATCTAAAATCTTTTCCGGTCTTATTTCAAGGACTCCTTGATTAGGCATTACAACTTGTTGGTCATCAAGTACATGATTTGGGTTGGGTACATATTTTTTAAAGAGACTAATATGGAATACATTGTGAACTTTTAGGTTATCTGGAAGTTGCAATTTATAAGCATTGGGTCCCAGGCATTTGAGGATTTTATACGGTCCACAATACCTTGGACTTAGCTTCTTGCATTCACCTAGAGATAGAGAACTCTTTTTCGGCCGTACACGAATGAAGACCATGTCTCCTTCTCCGAAGACCCTCTCTTGGCGTTTCAAATCCGCATATGCCTTTTGTCTATCTTTGGCTGCTTGTATATCTTGTCTTATTGACCTTATTTGGTCATCCATGTCCTCCAACATTTGTCTTGAAGTCTCCACCCTTAGGGTAGGATCAGAAAAGTTTAGGGGACTTCGACAATCATGACCATACAATGCCTGGAAAGGCGTCATTTGAATGCTCTGCTGGTAAGAAGCATTGTAAGCAAATTCTACTAACGGCAAGTATTGAATCCACCTCTTCGGCTCCCGACAGCAGTAAGCCCTAAGCATATCCTCAATGATTTGATTTACTCGCTCTGTTTGTCCATCTGTTTGGGGATGGTAGGCAGTGCTAAAACAGAGTTGAGTTCCAATAGCTTCAAAGATAGCTCTCCAAAAGTGTGAAGTGAAAAGAGAATCTCGATCGCTAATGATCCTTCTAGGTAACCCATGTAGCTTGAATATTTCTTTGATAAACACTCTAGCAATGTCGGAGGCTTTATAGTTTGTCTTTACTGGAATCAGGTGTGCAACCTTAGTAAGCATGTCAACTACAACCATAATGGAGTTGTACCTTCCTTGGACTTGGGGTAAGCCCACCACAAAATCCATACTGATGAATTCCCATTTCATTTGGGGAATGTCAAGTGGTTGCAATTTTCCTGGCATCATGACATGTTCAGCCTTGATACGTTGGCAAGACAAACATTCAGTGACATATTTGAGAACGTCACCTTTGAGCCTCTCCCAATGATAGCTCTTCCTAATTGCATTAAGAGTTTTTGCATAGCCAGGATGTCCTGCGAAAGGGGAGTCATGAGCTTCCCATAATATCTTTTGCTTAAGTGACTGGCTTGTTGGTATACATAACCTTGTTCTGTAGTAAATAAGTCCATTGTCAATAGAAAATTCATGATACTTGGCCTGTAACTTCAGATTCTGATCCTTGGTAGATATTTCTTTTATCATTGCTTGGTAGGCTAAGTCATGGCTTGCTTCCTCTTTAGCTAGTTCGAGTATAGGGTTGCTTGGCATAGATACCTTTGTAGCCAGAGATCTGGCCGTTGATGGATTCTGCAAGATTAGGGAATTTAGGAATGCCTTGCGACTAAGTGCATCAGCAACTACATTCTCTTTCCCCGGTCGATACTTGATTTCAAAATCATACTCCTCCAATACTTCGATCCATCGACGTTGCCTCATGTTGAGCTCGTTCTGGGTAAAAATCCATTTGAGACTCTTATGATCTGTTACTAGAGTAAACTTGTTACCCAACAGGTAGTGTCTCCAAAGCTTTAGAGCATGGATGACAGCTAATAACTCCAGATCATGCGTGGCATAATTCTTTTCGTGACTCTTCAATTTCCTTGAAGAGTATGCTACTGGATGACCTTCCTGCATAAGAACACACCCCAAGGCAAGAATGCTGGCATCAGTTACTACCTCGAACTCCTTATTGAGGTCAGGAAGTTTCAGAATGGGTGCTGATACCAAACATTGCTTCAATTGGTCGAAGCTATTTTGTTCGGGAGTTGACCATGTAATAGAAGTCTGCTTCTTTAGTAAGTCGGTAAGAGGTGCTGCAATCAAAGCATAGTTTTTGATAAAGACCCTATACCATCCTGTCAAGCTAAGAAAACTACGTATCTCTTTGACGGATACTGGTATTGGCCATTCAAGCACATCTCTGACTTTGGCTGGATCTACTGATATTCCTTCTGATGATACTATGAGTCCTAGATATTCAATCTGACGTTTGAAGAATGCACACTTCTTCATTTTTGCATACAGCTTGTGAGACCTCATTGTCTCCAAAACAATCCGTAGATGAGGTTCATGATCTTCTTCCTGTTTAGAATAGACTAAAATGTCATCGAAGAAGACAAGCACGAAATCATCAAGATATGGTCTAAAAATATCCTGCATTAATCTATTGAAGGTGGCAGGTGCATTTGTAAGCCCGAATGACATAACCAAGAATTCAAAGTGCCCATATCTTGTATTGAAGGCCGTTTTTGGAATATCTTCATCTTTGATCCTGACTTGATAATAACCTGACCTGAGATCAATTTTGGAGAAGATGTTTGCACCTTGAAGGCGATCGAGAAGCTCATCTATTCTAGGAATAGGATACTTGTTCTTGACTGTTGATTGATTCAACCCACGGTAATCAATACATAGTCGAAGTGTCCCATCTTTCTTCTTCTGGAATAGAACTGGAGCTCCCCATGGTGATTTGCTAGGCCGGATGTAACCCTGATCTAACAGTTGCTTGAGTTGTTCCTTCAACTCAATAGCTTCCGAAATAGACATTCTATAAGGTCTCTTTGCAATTGGCGCAGCTCCAGGTATTAGCCTTATTTCATGATCAACTTCTCTTGGGGGTGGAAGTTCAGTTAATTCCTCAGGGAATACGTCAGCATATTCTTTTAGCCAAGAGGGTCCCTCATGAGACTCTTGCTTCCGATCTAACTTGTTGAGTTTGATCAAGTAAACAGGTAATCCTTTCCTAACCCCCTTTATGATCCGCGATACTTTGGCTAACTGGATCCTTGGCACTCCTGCCTCACCTTGAGTTGTAACAAACTCTCTTTCAGAGTTTCGAAAGGAAACTTGGCCCTTTCCACAGTGGATGTGAGCATCATAAGGCTTAAGCCAATCCATCCCGAGTAGGCACTCATGGATACCTAAGTTCATGACTCTGAATTTGACTGAGGTTTTCTTTCCTCCCAGATAGAACTCCTCCTTAGCAGTTTGCCTAGCACAAGTTACCTCACGACCGTTTGCCAATTCCACAAGTAGGGTAGGTGCTTCTACTGTGGCTATTCCTAATCTCTTAGCACATGCTGGTGAGATAAAGGAATGAGTACTTCCACAGTCAATCAAGGTTTTGAAACCTTTACCTTGATAGTCCGACGGTGTTTGAATCACCGAGAATTGGCGATTCGGGCCCTTCTTATGTAGAGCGGCATGGACTTTCGCTCTTTCGAATTCCGCTTCCATAGTCGGATCTTCCCCTTCTTCTGCTTCACATCTTTGCCTATTGGTAATGCAGGCAGCTCTTCCTCTACCACGGGTGGCGGCTCCTTGACCGCGGCCAGCACCTTGACGGTGTCCCTCGCTGAGCTTGGGGCATTGCTTTTTGAAGTGACCGAGTTCATTGCAGTGGAAGCATCGGAGGTTTCGGCCATTACCGTGAGTAGGAACAAAGTTGTTGATGTTATTTGTCCTTGCTTTCTTCCTTTGTCCCTGATTGTGGCCTTGAACTCTCTTAACCTGGGGTCTGAATGCTCCTCTGTTCGGGTCGCTATAAGACCAATTCTTAATACCCCTTGGTTTAGCTTGCACTTCCTGAATTATAGGTGCCGCTCGAATGAGTGCATCCTGAAGATCTGATGGACGCATAGATTCCAGACGGGTATTTACAGGTGGATTTAAGCCTGCGCAAAATTTGGACACCTGCTGTGTCGTGTCCATTTGTGGCGCATACTTTAAGAGTGAGACAAATTTAGAGTAGTATGCGTCAAGAGTGAGTCCTAACTGTTTTAGCTCATAGAACTCATTCATTTTCTGTGTACGATATGCAGGCGGAAAATATCTCCCTTGCACGGCTTGCTTTAACTTCTCCCAGGTAACGGACCCCTCTGAAATCCCTTGATCCCTGCACCATTGTTTCCACCATAGTCTGGCTTCACCGGTGAGTTTTAATTTGGCGAGCATGGCCTGATTGGTAGGTGCAGTACCAGCTGCTTCGAAGTAGTCCTCCATAGATTCAATCCAAATCTCAGCATCCGACTGGACGAATCTGCCTCTCCCGTCAAACTCGGGTGGCTTTATCTGTTTGAGGAGGAACTTCTTCTCCTGGATCACAGTAGTACTTGATGTAGGGGGCGAATTTGGAATCTGTACCTGGGGTTGTGCCTGAGTAAAAGTTTTCTTAACATTATTGTATGATAATTGACATTAGCTTATCTTTAGTTCAGCTATCTCGTAAATCATGAAGCTACTTAACTTTTTGCAACAACCCTGATGCACAATCGGATAGTGATAAAAAGGAAGTCCTTATTTATATTTATATGGCGTAGCCTTATATAACATCTCGTGTGATGATAATCCAATCATTACATTTAGTTTGGGGAGAACAACATTGTATTGGATTTGTCTACAGGAACTGTGTAATAGTAGGGTTTTGGGTCATGAATCTTTAGGAATCGATAATTCATCGGAAGTTCAGGATATCCTTTCCGCTGGAATCCATACTTCCCATGGCGGCCCAATACCTTAATCCTATCAGCTGGGATTACACGGGTTACTTCCTCATATACATATGAGTTCAATTCAACTCTCCGACCTCGAATATGCAAAGTCGAATTTACGTGAGCTTCCACAAAAATGAACAGCTTCACGACTTTCAAATCTTCCAACCACTTGATCCTCTTCAGGTTGGTCTGTAGATAAGCGAACCGGTGGGCAGCTATGTAGTAGATTCCTGAAGACCCAGTCCATCTTCGTTCTATATATAAAGGTGATGGATTATAAATCTGCTCCAGGATGTTCATCATTTCGATTCTCTGCCTATAATGCGGAGAATGCATTGCAGTCATAAACATGATTCGGAACACCAAAAACTTGTTCCACGCTTCGTAATTCTGCAAGACAGTATTGAAGATGAGGAAATGTTTGGACAACAACAATTTCTTTACTTCATTTTTAATGAAATCTCATGAAAACAATTCCATTGTTGGTCGGCTCTGATACCAACTGTAACGTGTCCACTAGAATCCTCTAGGACACGTCTTGGCAGTCCATCGGAAGGCTGTCTAGAGAACTCCGCCCGGCACTCCCATGGAATGTTATGGGTTTTGTAATCTAGGTCTTTCCGCGTCTGCCACGTAGCGGAAGTGTCCTGGCCGTTTCCCACTTAGGATCGACCGGATTTAAGGTTTTCTAGTTTGGTCATTAGCTAGCGGCCACTAGCGTCAGACCCGAGCGAACTACTTTACGCAGAAACGCCAGGTCCGAAGCGGATTCACGCTGCACTTGGCTCAAGGAGAATGGGAAACGAGAGGGATGCCATGCTCAACCTCTCTGCCATAAGGCATAGTCCCATTCCGTTCCCCTAAAACAGCGTGAATCGGTTAACAGGTAAATCTAAGTCATCCTTCTCGTTATTTGCTCGGCGATGATGATCATCCCTCTGTTCGTTGAAGATTTTTGAGAAAAGTTCCCGGCTAACCGGGACCACCCATCCATAGGACGGACCCATGGTCCATCCTCCGCACTTTCCTCGGTTTGTTTTAGTTATGTAATTACCTACCACATTAATTTGACATATAGCAAACAGCTTCTTTGATTAACCCTGTTAAGCACTGGTTCCTTCACGTAATCTTATCACAGGACATAAAGAAAACAATGTCAAACAACTTCTTTATTATCATTTTATCTTTTTATCTTTGAAATACAAGGAGTTTCGCCCGTAGGCTTGTTCATAATCCGCCCGAAGGCTATCCAGTAATCCACCAGGGATCACTAATCCAAGCTTCTGCCCATAGACTAGTATGCGGGCCTCGAGATCCAATCCCGAGTCACGTTAGCCTCTTGTGCAGGGCCCGGAAGGCGAGGGATTTACGGCCAGAGCCCCCTCTGGCACCCAAGCGTCCTGCTGCTCCAAGTAGAACTCAACGGAGAGACCTCTCACGGCGGGTTCGGTCCACGTCCCCGGCGCGGTTAACAACCCCCTTGGTTAGGGTCAGGCAGGCAGTCGGGGGTAACTGAAGCTGCCTCTCCCTTCAGGCCTTCAACCTGAAGTATTTAGATATCGTTTCATCCTTTAGTTCATTGAGCAAACAATGCAAACCGTGCTTTCTAAACTGTTACAAGCACAATCAATTCCAGTGGTCGTTTTAGCTGGCAAACTGTTAAGGAGTGACTCCTTTTCTCCGAAAGCAACCCGCATTCGATCCGGAATCAATTGCAACTTGGCAAGATTCCTATCGTCCTTGGGTTAGGGTTATACCCTGTCAATACTTTAGCTTTGGTTTATGGTAAATTCCGGCGACCATGTCGCTTTAGTTTATTGATTAATCATTTGCGTCCAAGCAAATGCCTAGCTTCCCTTAACTTGACAAAGTTTCCCTAATGAGGATAGAGTAAAAGGACGACTACCCTTTTTCCCTTGCGAGTTTAAACTGGCGCAAGAACCTGCCAACCTTAATCCACGGAATGGCAAAACTTCTTACGATCAAACCGCAAAGCTAAGTGACGTTGCAATTTATTGCACAAGTGTCGCCTCCATTCTAAGAGATCATTTCACCTAATGAGTGACGTATTCAGGTCACGGAATTAACTTCAGACGAGAAGGAGGGTTTAGGGTGTCTTTTTACCCACCCATCCTTAATTTCACTAAATCGACAGCGTTTAGTCCAACTCAAATCGAGTTTCATCGTCTTGAACGCTTGGTCCATAAGGTAGGAATCCTAGATTATTGTTTACATGAGCATCCAATTAGCCCAACATTTTTGGGAATATGGTCAGGACTATTGGGTTTGAAGGTTCTGACTTAGCGACAATGGGAAAACTTGGCCGAATCCTTAGCGCGCCAACCCCCAGTTAGTGTTTGGGATATCTAACGTCTTGATTGAACCATGCTCGTATGAAATCCTTTGTGGCTAGGTGATTTGGGTAATTCATTATGCTTGTCTTGCGACAAGGATGAATCCTTCCTAGAGACAATAAACTAGATCTAAAAGAGGAAAAATAGTTGCAACTACTGCAATACATGTAAACATGTGATTCATCGCCTCTACGCATCACATGGTTCACAATGACTCTATCTTTCCTTGTATCGTAAAAATGCATGATAATCTGGGTACTAACTTTCCTAGGACCTACCAGGACTTACATCAATTAATCATGCCTACAACCTTGTTGTCTACACTTTAGAATCTCGTGCTTTGATAAACCATGCGGCCTTTCCTAAATACGGCTCCTGATGAATGAAATTTCTGCATGATGACTATGCAATACGCAACTTTCCCCTAGCTACAATGTAGTTAATGAAGTTCATACCAACTAAAACTAGTGTTAACTTATTCCATGTTACATGCTACTTGCAAGTTCATAAGGTCATTTTCGTACTCTTCTATTTCTTTTCGGCTAATATCTTATGGGTGTTAACTTTTCCTCATGAATCATTACAAGGAAGATGTTGCCCAAAATGCGGCACACGCTTATTCCTACCATGTCTAGTAACCAAATGCACTTATCAATTTCATTTCTTTGCCCTATATGTTTAGACTCATTGCTTTGATAATGTTCCAAAATAGCAACATGCAGCTAGTCTTTTAAGGCGGACAACTCTAGAAATGCAACCGTTTCAATTCCATGACATGCATCAACCTTATCTAATGTCTAAAGAGATAATTTATCAAATGTATTATTAACGCTGCCACAATGCGTAAAATGCGTTCTTCCTTATGGATTTAAGCGTGCCTAAATATTTCTTTATGCGAGAAGAAACTTGAAAAAAAACCTGGACTTGTGGGCTCGGGGAGATATCCACTTGTATGCTCGGGGAAGAGACCTCCACATGTGCGCCTTGTGACTTTGGCTTTGGAGCCATCGTAGATGTAGAGGATTTGGGCTCCGGGGTTTATCCTTACCCTTTATGGCTCTCTAAATTTCCTCCGAGTCTTGACAAGTAGTCTCAAAATATGTTTACTTCTCCCTTATGTAGGAATACCCCTTTATAGGGTATGGATTTTAAGATCCCGGAAAGCTCGTGGGAACGGGGCTTATGGGACCTAGTGGGAAGGGGGCTTATGAAAGCCCCCTTAGAAGCTTCTTAAGAAGCTTCTAAGAAGCTTCCAAGCTTCTGCAGCAACGTCGGCGGGGGAAGGGGTCGTGATCCAAGCGGCGGCGGACCGTGTCAGTAAGGCGGCCATGGCGGCGGCTATGGCGGACTGGCGGACTGGCGGACTGCAGCGTGGCGGCTTGCTCCAGCACGTCCAGCACGGCGACCTCCACCTCCAATCCGAATCCCTCTCTCTGCACGGCCCTCTCTCTCGCCTCCCCCCCTCTAGCCAGGGGGTGTTTATATAGGCATGGGGGGGGAGAAGGCCTCCACCACGTGGCCCCCCTTGCATGGGTCCCCCCCCTCCCATGCAGGCCACGACTGTCATATCCCCATCCTCCCCACACTCCCTCTTCTCCAGCCATGCATCGGCTGGAGAAAAAGGGGAAAAAATAAAAAAAATTTGCCTTGAATTATTCATATTGCCCCTCCCAAGAGGGTGTTTTTGCGGGAGTTTCGATTTTTGAACCTCGGTTTTAATTTACCAATGCGGAGGACCCCATTTCTCGCGTGCGGGTCACACATTACAGTGCCAATAATTTCAATGCAAGAGATAACCTTTGCACAAGGTTTACGTCGTGTGCGGGACGTCAATATTCACGGGTGGGAATATTACATTCTCTCCCCCTTAGAAGAATCGAGATGTCCTCATCTCGTGATAAACTGGGGATATTGAAGATTGAGAGAGTTTTCATCTATCCAGGTAGCATCCTCTTCGGGATAATCTTTCCACTGGAGGAGGCATTCTTTCAGGGTTCTAGATCTCAATTGTCTCTCCCTGACATCTAAAATCTTTTCCGGTCTTATTTCAAGGACTCCTTGATTAGGCATTACAACTTGTTGGTCATCAAGTACATGATTTGGGTTGGGTACATATTTTTTTAAGAGACTAATATGGAATACATTGTGAACTTTTAGGTTATCTGGAAGTTGCAATTTATAAGCATTGGGTCCCAGGCATTTGAGGATTTTATACGGTCCACAATACCTTGGACTTAGCTTCTTGCATTCACCTAGAGATAGAGAACTCTTTTTCGGCCGTACACGAATGAAGACCATGTCTCCTTCTCCGAAGACCCTCTCTTGGCGTTTCAAATCCGCATATGCCTTTTGTCTATCTTTGGCTGCTTGTATATCTTGTCTTATTGACCTTATTTGGTCATCCATGTCCTCCAACATTTGTCTTGAAGCCTCCACCCTTAGGGTAGGATCAGAAAAGTTTAGGGGACTTCGACAATCATGACCATACAATGCCTGGAAAGGCGTCATTTGAATGCTCTGCTGGTAAGAAGCATTGTAAGCAAATTCTACTAACGGCAAGTATTGAATCCACCTCTTCGGCTCCCGACAGCAGTAAGCCCTAAGCATATCCTCAATGATTTGATTTACTCGCTCTGTTTGTCCATCTGTTTGGGGATGGTAGGCAGTGCTAAAACAGAGTTGAGTTCCAATAGCTTCAAAGATAGCTCTCCAAAAGTGTGAAGTGAAAAGAGAATCTCGATCGCTAATGATCCTTCTAGGTAACCCATGTAGCTTGAATATTTCTTTGATAAACACTCTAGCAATGTCGGAGGCTTTATAGTTTGTCTTTACTGGAATCAGGTGTGCAACCTTAGTAAGCATGTCAACTACAACCATAATGCAGTTGTACCCTCCTTGGACTTGGGGTAAGCCCACCACAAAATCCATACTGATGAATTCCCATTTCATTTGGGGAATGTCAAGTGGTTGCAATTTTCCTGGCATCATGACATGTTCAGCCTTGATACGTTGGCAAGACAAACATTCAGTGACATATTTGAGAACGTCACCTTTGAGCCTCTCCCAATGATAGCTCTTCCTAATTGCATTAAGAGTTTTTGCATAGCCAGGATGTCCTGCGAAAGGGGAGTCATGAGCTTCCCATAATATCTTTTGCTTAAGTGACTGGCTTGTTGGTATACATAACCTTGTTCTGTAGTAAATAAGTCCATTGTCAATAGAAAATTCATGATACTTGGCCTGTAACTTCAGATTCTGATCCTTGGTAGATATTTCTTTTATCATTGCTTGGTAGGCTAAGTCATGGCTTGCTTCCTCTTTAGCTAGTTCGAGTATAGGGTTGCTTGGCATAGATACCTTTGTAGCCAGAGATCTGGCCGTTGATGGATTCTGCAAGATTAGGGAATTTAGGAATGCCTTGCGACTAAGTGCATCGGCAACTACATTCTCTTTCCCAGGTCGATACTTGATTTCAAAATCATACTCCTCCAATACTTTGATCCATCGACGTTGCCTCATGTTGAGCTCGTTCTGGGTAAAAATCCATTTGAGACTCTTATGATCTGTTACTAGAGTAAACTTGTTACCCAACAGGTAGTGTCTCCAAAGCTTTAGAGCATGGATGACAGCTAATAACTCCAGATCATGCGTGGCATAATTCTTTTCGTGACTCTTCAATTTCCTTGAAGAGTATGCTACTGGATGACCTTCCTGCATAAGAACACACCCCAAGGCAAGAATGTTGGCATCAGTTACTACCTCGAACTCCTTATTGAGGTCAGGAAGTTTCAGAATGGGTGCTGATACCAAACATTGCTTCAATTGGTCGAAGCTATTTTGTTCGGGAGTTGACCATGTAATAGAAGTCTGCTTCTTTAGTAAGTCGGTAAGAGGTGCTGCAATCAAAGCATAGTTTCTGATAAAGACCCTATACCATCCTGTCAAGCCAAGAAAACTACGTATCTCTTTGACGGATACTGGTATTGGCCATTCAAGCACATCTCTGACTTTGGCTGGATCTACTGATATTCCTTCTGATGGTACTATGAGTCCTAGATATTCAATCTGACGTTTGAAGAATGCACACTTCTTCATTTTTGCATACAGCTTGTGAGACCTCATTGTCTCCAAAACAATCCGTAGATGAGGTTCATGATCTTCTTCCTGTTTAGAATAGACTAAAATGTCATCGAAGAAGACAAGCACGAAATCATCAAGATATGGTCTAAAAATATCCTGCATTAATCTATTGAAGGTGGTAGGTGCATTTGTAAGCCCGAATGACATAACCAAGAATTCAAAGTGACCATATCTTGTATTGAAGGCCGTTTTTGGAATATCTTCATCTTTGATCCTGACTTGATAATAACCTGACCTGAGATCAATTTTGGAGAAGATGTTTGCACCTTGAAGGCGATCGAGAAGCTCACCTATTCTAGGAATAGGATACTTGTTCTTGACTGTTGATTGATTCAACCCACGGTAATCAATACATAGTCGAAGTGTCCCATCTTTCTTCTTCTGGAATAGAACTGGAGCTCCCCATGGTGAGTTGCTAGGCCAGATGTAACCCTGATCTAACAGTTGCTTGAGTTGTTCCTTCAACTCAATAGCTTCTGGAATAGACATTCTATAAGGTCTCTTTGCAATTGGCGCAGCTCCAGGTATTAGCCTTATTTCATGATCAACTTCTCTTGGGGGTGGAAGTTCAGTTAATTGCTGAGGGAATACGTCAGCATATTCTTTTAGCCAAGAGGGTCCCTCATGAGACTCTTGCTTTCGATCTAACTTGTTGAGTTTGATCAAGTAAACATGTAATCCTTTCCTAACCCCTTTTATGATCCACGATACTTTGCCTAACTGGATCCTTGGCACTCCTACCTCACCTTGAGTTGTAACAAACTCTCTTTCAGAGTTTCGAAAGGAAACTTGGCCCTTTCCACAGTGGATGTGAGCGTCATTAGGCTTAAGCCAATCAATCCCGAGTAGGCACTCATGGATACCTAAGTTCATGACTCTGAATTTGACTGAGGTTTTCTTTCCTCCCAGATAGAACTCCTCCTTAGCAGTTTGCCTAGCACAAGTTACCTCACGACCATTTGCCAATTCCACAAGTAGGGTAGGTGCTTCTACTGTGGCTATTCCTAATCTCTTAGCACACGCTGGTGAGATAAAGGAATGAGTACTGCCACAGTCAATCAAGGTTTTGAAACCTTTACCTTGATAGTCCGACGGTGTTTGAATCACTGAGAATTGGCGATTCGGGCCCTTCTTATGTAGAGCGGCATGGACTTTCGCTCTTTCGAATTCCGCTTCCATAGTCGGATCTTCCCCTTCTTTTGCTTCACATCTTTGCCTATTGGTAATGCAGGCAGCTCTTTCTCTACCACGGGTGGCGGCTCCTTGACCGCGGCCAGCACCTTGACGGTGTTCCTCGCTGAGCTTGGGGCATTGCTTTTTGAAGTGACCGAGTTGATTGCAGTGGAAGCATCGGAGGTTTCGGCCATTACCGTGAGTAGGAACAAAGTTGTTGATGTTATTTGTCCTTTCTTTCTTCCTTTGTCCCTGATTGTGGCCTTGAACTCTCTTAACCTGGGGTCTGAATGCTCCTCTGCTCGGGTCGCTATAAGACCAATTCTTAATACCCCTTGGTTTAGCTTGCACTTCCTGAATTATAGGTACCGCTCAAATGAGTGCATCCTGAAGATATGATGGACGCATAGATTCCAGACGGGTATTTACAGGTGGATTTAAGCCTGCGCAAAATTTGGACACCTGCTGTGTCGTGTCCATTTGTGGCGCATACTTTAAGAGTGAGACAAATTTAGAGTAGTATGCGTCAAGAGTGAGTCCTAACTGTTTTAGCTCATAGAACTCATTCATTTTCTGTGTACGATATGCAGGCGGAAAATATCTCCCTTGCACGGCTTGCTTTAACTTCTCCCAGGTAACGGACCCCTCTGAAATCCCTTGATCCCTGCACCATTGTTTCCACCATAGTCTGGCTTCACCGGTGAGTTTTAATTTGGCGAGCATGGCCTGATTGGTAGGTGCAGTACCAGTTGCTTCGAAGTAGTCCTCCATAGATTCAATCCAAATCTCAGCATCCGACTGGACGAATCTGCCTCTCCCGTCAAACTCGGGTGGCTTTATCTGTTTGAGGAGGAACTTCTTCTCCTGGATCACAGTAGTACTTGATGTAGGGGGCGAATTTGGAATCTGTACCTGGGGTTGTGCCTGAGTAAAAGTTTTCTTAACATTATTGTATGATAATTGACATTAGCTTATCTTTAGTTCAGCTATCTCGTAAATCATGAAGCTACTTAACTTTGTGCAACAACCCTGATGCACAATCGGATAGTGATAAAAAGGAAGTCCTTATTTATATTTATATGGCGTAGCCTTATACAACATCTCGTGTGATGATAATCCAATCATTACATTTAGTTTGGGGAGAACAACATTGTATTGGATTTGTCTACAGGAACTGTGTAATAGTAGGGTTTTGGGTCATGAATCTTTAGGAATCGATAATTCATCGGAAGTTCAGGATATCCTTTCCGCTGGAATCCATACTTCCCATGGCGGCCCAATACCTTAATCCTATCAGCTGGGATTACACGGGTTACTTCCTCATATACATATGAGTTCAATTCAACTCTCCGACCTCGAATATGCAAAGTCGAATTTACGTGAGCTTCCACAAAAATGAACAGCTTCACGACTTTCAAATCTTCCAACCACTTGATCCTCTTCAGGTTGGTCTGTAGATAAGCGAACCGGTGGGCAGCTATGTAGTAGATTCCTGAAGACCCAGTCCATCTTCGTTCTATATATAAAGGTGATGGATTATAAATCTGCTCCAGGATGTTCATCATTTCGATTCTCTGCCTATAATGCGGAGAATGCATTGCAGTCATAAACATGATTCGGAACACCAAAAACTTGTTCCACGCTTCGTAATTCTGCAAGACAGTATTGAAGATGAGGAAATGTTTGGACAGCAACAATTTCTTTACTTCATTTTTAATGAAATCTCATGAAAACAATTCCATTGTTGGTCGGCTCTGATACCAACTGTAACGTGTCCACTAGAATCCTCTAGGACACGTCTTGGCAGTCCATCGGAAGGCTGTCTAGAGAACTCCGCCCGGCACTCCCATGGAATGTTACGGGTTTTGTAATCTAGGTCTTTCCGCGTCTACCACGTAGCGGAAGTGTCCTGGCCGTTTCCCACTTAGGATCGACCGGATTTAAGGTTTTCTAGTTTGGTCATTAGCTAGCGGCCACTAGCGTCAGACCCGAGCGAACTACTTTACGCAGAAACGCCAGGTCCGAAGCGGATTCACGCTGCACTTGGCTCAAGGAGAATGGGAAACGAGAGGGATGCCATGCTCAACCTCTCTGCCATAAGGCATAGTCCCATTCCGTTCCCCTAAAACAACGTGAATCGGTTAACAGGTAAATCTAAGTCATCCTTCTCGTTATTTGCTCGGCGATGATGATCATCCCTCTGTTCGTTGAAGATTTTTGAGAAAAGTTCCCGGCTAACCGGGACCACCCATTCATAGGACGGACCCATGGTCCATCCTCCGCACTTTCCTCGGTTTGTTTTAGTTATGTAATTACCTACCACATTAATTTGACATATAGCAAACAGCTTCTTTGATTAACCCTGTTAAGCACTGGTTCCTTCACGTAATCTTATCACAGGACATAAAGAAAACAATGTCAAACAACTTCTTTATTATCATTTTATCTTTTTATCTTTGAAATACAAGGAGTTTCGCCCGTAGGCTTGTTCATAATCCGCCCGAAGGCTATCCAGTAATCCACCAGGGATCACTAATCCAAGCTTCTGCCCATAGACTAGTATGCGGGCCTCGAGATCCAATCCCGAGTCACGTTAGCCTCTTGTGCAGGGCCCGGAAGGCGAGGGATTTACGGCCAGAGCCCCCTCTGGCACCCAAGCGTCCTGCTGCTCCAAGTAGAACTCAACGGAGAGACCTCTCACGGCGGGTTCGGTCCACGTCCCCGGCGCGGTTAACAACCCCCTTGGTTAGGGTCAGGCAGGCAGTCGGGGGTAACTGAAGCTGCCTCTCCCTTCAGGCCTTCAACCTGAAGTATTTAGATATCGTTTCATCCTTTAGTTCATTGAGCCAACAATGCAAACAGTGCTTTCTAAACTGTTACAAGCACAATCAATTCCAGTGGTCGTTTTAGCTGGCAAACTGTTAAGGAGTGACTCCTTTTCTCCGAATGCAACCCGCATTCGATCCGGAATCAATTGCAACTTGGCAAGATTCCTATCGTCCTTGGGTTAGGGTTATACCCTGTCAATACTTTAGCTTTGGTTTATGGTAAATTCCGGCGACCATGTCGCTTTAGTTTATTGATTAATCATTTGCGTCCAAGCAAATGCCTAGCTTCCCTTAACTTGACAAAGTTTCCCTAATGAGGATAGAGTAAAAGGACGACTACCCTTTTTCCCTTGCGAGTTTAAACTGGCGCAAGAACCTGCCAACCTTAATCCACGGAATGGCAAAACTTCTTACGATCAAACCGCAAAGCTAAGTGACGTTGCAATTTATTGCACAAGTGTCGCCTCCATTCTAAGAGATCATTTCACCTAATGAGTGACGTATTCAGGTCACGGAATTAACTTCAGACGAGAAGGAGGGTTTAGGGTGTCTTTTTACCCACCCATCCTTAATTTCACTAAATCGACAGCGTTTAGTCCAACTCAAATCGAGTTTCATCGTCTTGAACGCTTGGTCCATAAGGTAGGAATCCTAGATTATTGTTTACATGAGCATCCAATTAGCCCAACATTTTTGGGAATATGGTCAGGACTATTGGGTTTGAAGGTTCTGACTTAGCGACAATGGGAAAACTTGGCCGAATCCTTAGCGCGCCAACCCCCAGTTAGTGTTTGGGATATCTAACGTCTTGATTGAACCATGCTCGTATGAAATCCTTTGTGGCTAGGTGATTTGGGTAATTCATTATGCTTGTCTTGCGACAAGGATGAATCCTTCCTAGAGACAATAAACTAGATCTAAAAGAGGAAAAATAGTTGCAACTACTGCAATACATGTAAACATGTGATTCATCGCCTCTACGCATCACATGGTTCACAATGACTCTATCTTTCCTTGTATCGTAAAAATGCATGATAATCTGGGTACTAACTTTCCTAGGACCTACCAGGACTTACATCAATTAATCATGCCTACAACCTTGTTGTCTACACTTTAGAATCTCGTGCTTTGATAAACCATGCGGCCTTTCCTAAATACGGCTCCTGATGAATGAAATTTCTGCATGATGACTATGCAATACGCAACTTTCCCCTAGCTACAATGTAGTTAATGAAGTTCATACCAACTAAAACTAGTGTTAACTTATTCCATGTTACATGCTACTTGCAAGTTCATAAGGTCATTTTCGTACTCTTCTATTTCTTTTCGGCTAATATCTTATGGGTGTTAACTTTTCCTCATGAATCATTACAAGGAAGATGTTGCCCAAAATGCGGCACACGCTTATTCCTACCATGTCTAGTAACCAAATGCACTTATCAATTTCATTTCTTTGCCCTATATGTTTAGACTCATTGCTTTGATAATGTTCCAAAATAGCAACATGCAGCTAGTCTTTTAAGGCGGACAACTCTAGAAATGCAACCGTTTCAATTCCATGACATGCATCAACCTTATCTAATGTCTAAAGAGATAATTTATCAAATGTATTATTAACGCTGCCACAATGCGTAAAATGCGTTCTTCCTTATGGATTTAAGCGTGCCTAAATATTTCTTTATGCGAGAATAAACTTGAAAAAAAACCTGGACTTGTGGGCTCGGGGAGATATCCACTTGTATGCTCGGGGAAGAGACCTCCACATGTGCGCCTTGTGACTTTGGCTTTGGAGCCATCGTAGATGTAGAGGATTTGGGCTCCGGGGTTTATCCTTAACCTTTATGGCTCTCTAAATTTCCTCAGAGTCTTGACAAGTAGTCTCAAAATATGTTTACTTCTCCCTTATGTAGGAATACCCCTTTATAGGGTATGGATTTTAAGATCCCGGAAAGCTCGTGGGAACGGGGCTTATGGGACCTAGTGGGAAGGGGGCTTATGAAAGCCCCCTTAGAAGCTTCTTATGAAGCTTCTTAAGAAGATTCTAAGAAGCTTCCAAGCTTCTGCAGCAACGTCGGGGGGGGAAGGGGTCGTGATCCAGGCGGCGGCGGACCGTGTCAGTAAGGCGGCCGTGGCGGCGGCTATGGCGGACTGGCGGACTGCAGCGCGGCGGCTTCCTCCAGCACGTCCAGCACGGCGACCTCCACCTCGAATCCAAATCCCTCTCTCTGCACGGCCCTCCCTCTCGCCTTCCCCCCTCTAGCCAGGGGGTGTTTATATAGGCATGGGGGGGGGAGAAGGCCTCCACCACGTGGCCCCCCTTGCATGGGTTCCCCCCCTCCCATGCAGGCCACGACTGTCATATCCCCATCCTCCCCACACTCCCTCTTCTCCAGCCATGCATCGGCTGGAGAAAAAGGGGAAAAAATAAAAAAAAATTGCCTTGAATTATTCATATTGCCCCTCCCAAGAGGGTGTTTTTGCGGGAGTTTCGATTTTTGAACCTCGGTTCTAATTTACCAATGCGGAGGACCCCATTTCTCGCGTGCGGGTCACACATTACACTGCCAATAATTTCAATGCAAGAGATAACCTTTGCACAAGGTTTACGTCGTGTGCGGGACGTCAATATTCACGGGTGGGAATATTACACAATGCCTAAGTTACATGAAAGAACCAGTGATAAATTGGCTAATTAAGGAAGCTGGTTTTGTGTATCAAACTAAATGTGGTAGGTAATTAGACAACTAAAGCAACCCTGAGGAAAGTGCAGTGGATGTGACCATGGGTCCATCCTATGGAAGGGTGATCCTGGTTGGCCGGGAAATTTTCTCGAAGGAATTCGACAAGAAGGAGCGATGACCTAGAATCTAGAGTATTAGAGTCCCGATTTATGCTGTTTTAGGGGAACGGAATGGGACTATGCCTTACGGACAGAGAAGTCAAGCTTTGCATCCTTGTCGTTTTCCATTCTCCTTGAACCAAGTGCGGCATGGATCTGCTTCAACCATGACATTTCTACGTAAAGTAGTTCGCCTCGGGTTTGATACAAGCTACCGTTCTAGGAATTTGACCACAAGGAAAACCCTGATTTAGGTTGGTTCTAAGTGGGAACAGTCGGAATGCTTCCGCTTTGTGGCAGACTCGGGAAGACCTAGATCGCAAAACCCATGACATTCTATGGGAGTGTCGGGCGGCGCTTTCTAGACTCTCTTCCCGATGGGCTGTTAAGACGTGTCCTACAAGTGAATAGGTGGACACGTTAGAGTTGGTATCAGAGCCAACCAACGAGGATCTAATATTTACAAGGAAACTTAATAAGGAGAAGTAGAGCAAATGTTGCTGTTAAGAACATTTCCTTACTTACTTATCGATGTTGACTTGTAGAGTCGCAAAGCATGGAACGGATTCTTTGTGTTCCAGCTTATGTTTGTGACTGTGATGCGTGCTTTGACTTATCGAGGAGGCTCGATATGATGAATATCCTAGAACGCATCTAAAATCCTTCACCTATGTACATGGAACGGAGATGGATGGGTGATTTAGGAATTTATTACATAGCTGCCCATCGACTTGCGTACCTTCAAACCAACTTGAAGAAAATCAAGTGGATTGAGGACCTAAAGATCGTGAAGCTGTTTATCTTTGTTGAGGCTCACGCAAACTAAACCCTACATGTCAGTGGTCGAAAGGCTAAGCAGAACAAGTATGTGTACGAGGAAGTGACTCTAGTAATCCCTGCCGACAGAATCAAGGTGTTGGGACGTTATGAGAAGAACGGGTATCAAAGGAAAGGATACCCTAATCTTCCAATGATCTATCGATTCTTGAAAATCCATGACCCCAAGTAATACTATTACTCAGTCCCGTAGTTGAATGTAACACAATCTTATTATCCCCAAATTGATGTATCAGCTTGTTCCATCTTCCCAAAAATAATTGTACTCAAAAGGGCTATGCCCATATGAATGAAATAGATTTTTTTATCAATGATTGTTTTGACTGTGAGTATTGATAAAGGAGTTAGAAAAGGGCTACTTGTCTATTTTATTAAGCTAAATAAGCTAGATCAGAATCAGGAGTCGAGGAAAGAACCTTCATGGCTAAAGGAGTACGCAGACGTATTTCCTGAAGAGCTGACAGAACTTCCATCTCAAAGGGAAGTTGATCATGAAATCAAGCTAGTACCAGGAGCTGCACCTATTGCAAAGAGGCCATATAGAATGTCCATCCCAGAAGCGATTGAGCTGAAGGAGCAACTCAAGCAACTGTTAGACCAAGGCTACATCCGTCCTAGTAGTTCGCCATGGGGAGCTCAGAAGAAGAAAAATGGAATGCTTTAGCTATCTATTGATTACAGAGGGTTGAATCAATCAACCATTAAGAATAAATACCCCATTCAAAGAATAGATGAACTTCTTAACCATCTTCAAGGCGTAAAGATCTTCTCCAAGATTGATCTCAGACCTGGATATTATCAGATAAGGATCAAGGAAGAGGATATCCCAAAGACGGCATTTAGTACAAGGTATGGGCACTTTGAGTTCCTAGTCATGTCATTCAGGCTGACAAATGCTCCTACTACCTTCAAAAGGCTAATATAGGATATCTTTAGGCCCTATCTTGATGACTTTCTACTCGTCTTCTTTGACGATACCTTAGTCCACTCCAAACAGGAAGAAGATCATGAACCCCAGCTTCATATCGTCCTTGAGACAATGAGGGCACACAAGCTTTATGCCAAGAAGAAGAAGTGTGCATTTTTCAAATGATAGATTGAATATCTGGGATTTATTGTATCAGCAAAAGGAATTTCAGTAGACCCGGCCAAGGTCAGAGACGTTTTGGATTGGCCAACACCGACAACTGTCAAAGAAATACGTAGTTTTCTTGGATTGACAGGATGGTACAGGGTCTTTATCAAAAACTATGCCTTGATTGTAGCATCTCTAACGGATCTACTGAAGAAGCAAACATCAATTGTATGGTCAACTGTTGAACAATCTAGCTTTGATAAACTAAAGCAAAGCTTGGTATTAGCACCCATCTTAAAACTTCCAAATCTTAGTAAGGAGTTTGAAGTAATAACTGATGCTAGCACACTTGCCTTAGGATGTGTGCTTATGTAAGAGGGTCATCCTGTAGCATACTCTTCAAGGAAACTGAAGAACCATGAGAGGAATTACGCTACCCATGATCTAGAGTTGTTAGTTGTCATCCATGCTCTCAAGCTTTGGAGACACTACTTGCTGGGTAACAAGTTTACCTTAGTGACGGATCATAAAAGTGTTAAATGGATTTTTACCCAGAATGAGCTCAACATGAGGCAATGTCAATGGATTGAAGTGCTAGAGGAATATGATTTCGAAATCAAATGCCAGCGTGGAAAGGAGAATGTAGTCGCCGATGCACTCAGTCGCAAGGCATTTCTGAATTCTCTGATCTTGCAAGATCCATCCACAGCTAGATCTCTAGCCACAAAGGTATCCATGCCAAACAACCCAATTCTTGAGCTAGCTAGAGAAGAGGCATGCCATGATTCAACCTATTAGAAATTGCTAAGGGATATCCCAATCAAGGATCAAGACCCAAAGCTACAAGCAAAGTATCTAGAATTCTCTATTGATAATGGACTTGTCTTCTATAGAACAAGATTATGTATACCGGCAAGCCAGTCACTCAAGCAGAAAATACTTTGGGAAGCTCATGACTTTCCTTTTTCAGGACATCCTGGCTATGCCAAGACCTTCAATGGAGTCAGAAAGAGCTATTATTGGGAGAGGCTTAAAGGTGACGTTCTCAAATATGTCACTGAATGTTTGTCTTGTCAACACATTAAGGCCGAACATGTCAAAATGTCAGGGAAGTTGCAACCACTTGAAATTCCCCAAATGAAATGGGAATTCATTAGCATGGACTTTGTTGTTGGCCTGCCCCAAGTTCAGGGAGGATACAACTCCATTATGGTTGTGGTGGATATGCTAACCAAGGTTGCACATCTTGTTCCCGTTGAGACAAACTATAAAGCCTCAGACATTGCAAGGTTATTTATCAAGGAGATATTTAAAATGCATGGGTTGTCAAGAAGAATCATTAGTGATTGTGACTCTCTCTTCACATCACATTTTTGGAGGGCCCTCTTCGAAGCCATTGGGACTCAACTCTGTTTCAATACAGCTTACCATCCCCAAACCGATGGTCAAATGGAGCGAGTCAACCAAGTCATTAAGGATATGCTAAGGGCACATTGCTGCCGTGAGCCCAAAAAGTGGATTCAATATTTGCCACTGGTTGAGTTTGCCTACAATGCTTCTTACCAACAAAGTATTCAGATGACCCCTTTTCAAGCATTGTATGGGCACGATTGTCAAAGTACTTTAAACTTCTCGGATCCAACCTTGAGGGTTGAAGCCTCAAAGAAGATGGTGGAAGATATGGATGACCAAATCAAGTCAATAAGACAAGACATCCAAGCTGCCAAGGGCAGACAGAAGGCTTACGCAGACTTGAAATGTCAAGATAGATCCTTCGTTGAACGTGACATGGTCTTCATTTGCGTACAACCAAAGAAGAGTTCCCTATCCTTAGGTGAATGCAAGAAGCTAAGTCCAAGGTATTGTGGACCTTACAAGATCCTCAAGTGCCTAGGGCCTAATGCTTACAGACTTCAACTCCTTGAGAACCTAAAGTTCATAATGTATTCCATATCAGTCTACTAAAGAAGTATATGCCTAACCCTAGTCATGTGCTTGATGATCAACAAGTTGTAATGCTTAGCCAAGGAGTCCTTGAGCTACGGTCTGACTGGATCTTAGATGTTAGGGACAGATTTGAGATCCAGGACCTTGAGAGAATGTCTCATCTAGTGGAAAGATTATCCCGAAGAGGATGCCACTTGGATCGATGAAAGTATCCTCAACCAACAATACCCCCAGTTCTTCTCGAGATGAGGACATCTCAATTCCTCTAAGGGGGAGAGAATGTAATATTTCCGCACGAAATATTAAAGAATTTTGACCACTACATGCCCCCTGCAAAAGCACTGCTAAGACATCTCCCACAACGGAATAATGATAGTGGCTAAGTCCTTACCCCACGTGCTTCAATAAAGAGCTCATCGCATCAAGCGTAGGAGGTCGAGGCTAAAAACCCACAAGACTACACGAGAACACCCTTCACGAAAAGGGAAGATGGATCATGGTTAAAATTAAGGAAATTTTTTTATTATTTACCCCCTCCCCTCAGCTGGTGCATGGTAGGGGAGAGGAGTGGGAGAGGGAGAGAAGCTTGAGTAGACGTGGGGAAGCATGAGGGAGGGGAGCATGCAATAGCCACATGTATGGCTATCTCCCCCCCCCCCCTTCCCCCCAACTATATGAACCCCCATCCCTTTAAGCTTGGGGGAGGTAGAGGAAGGAAAAAGGGGAGGATCATGAGCAGCCGTGCTACCGCCATGGCCACCGTGAAGTCCGCCAGACTCCCGCCTGCTCCAGCATTGCTATCGCCATCATCATCATTATTATCATTGCCTTCATCCTTATCCTCATCATCATCTTACTTTCTGTCTCCACGTCACGTTGTTGTCACAGAAGATAGGAAGCTTCTTTAGAAGCTTCTGAAACAAGGCCTCCATAACCCTTGTTCATCTACATTGTCTCGGGTTTCTTTAAGAACCGCGATTATAAGGTCGTGTCCTGCGCGAAGGAGAAGACATCGGGCATAAAGGGATTCGTCACGTGTAAAGAGCCAAAGAGGAGTTGTTGAATCAGAATTCGACTCATCAATGGCTCCCAAGAAAATGGCGAGAGGCGCTCACATGGGAGTTTCTACCCTGAGCACACGTGTGGACAATACCTCGAACCCCAATGCCCAAGTTCTTAGAAGATTAACTCTGCATAAAAGGAATGCATTAGGCACGTTTAATTTTCATGGAAAGAATGCATTTAAGCATGTCTTTAATATATGTAGTCGGGTTAAATACAAATGGAAATTTTAAACGCACTTGCACCTCCAAGTTGCGATCTCCTTGAATGTATAATGCATAACTTAGGAGAGGGATCATGCTAAGAAGTATAGAGCTTGTTGCATCTTGCACTTATTATTTAAATCCATGGGTGTGATTTGTATAAAGGTTAATCTTAGACGCCATTTAATATTGTCCAAAGAATTACATTGCATGAAAAGGAAACCATGAACTTACTTGTTGCATGCGAGGATGCTTGCATTTTTAAGTCAGGTTAAGTGCCGATGAATGGATTAAGTCAACAATAGTCTTATGACATTCCTCATGCATGAACTTCTTTATCGAAGTTGTTTTAGAAAAAGATGCATTTCATACTAAATCATGAATTCAATGCATTGACAAAGGGTTTATAGGTATAGTTCTCATTGAAACTGATCAACTTATATTTCTATACGAGTTAGTCCTAAATTGTCAATCATTGAAGCTTGGTTCCATTGCATCATTATGGTTTTAATGCAAGGGAAAAGAAATGGTCATTGCAAACCCTATAGTTGCATAGAAGGAAAAGTCTATGAATCACATACTTGCATGGAATGTTGTATCTTGAATTTATTTATTTGCATCTCTTAGGAAAAGTATTTGCATCTCTTCTAAGCAAAGATCACTCTCGTCACAAGACAATTAGATCATTTTAGGTAAATTTCTTGTAATGGCATAATCCTCATTCGTAAAAGCATAACTAGTTGATACGAGACAAACACTTCAAAGTGCTAGGTAGGGTTTAGTACATTAAAAATTCTACCTAGTATCGCACTTGGGATGCTAAGTCAAGACTTTTGACCTCAAAGGTCCTACCCACATTCACCGAATGTTAGGGTTAGTTAGACGCCCATATAATAACAATCTAGGGTTTTTACCCTAGGGAAAATTGGCCTAGTACTAGACTTTCAATTGAGTTTAGAAACCCTAGGGCCAAACGTTGTCGGCCTAGTAGGGTTAGGGTTGGGTTAGGTCAAGAGGACATCCCAAACCCTACATCTTGACCAAACATATTTCTTGACCAAGGAACGTTGTTTGATGGGAGAGATGATCCTGTAAGTCAGATGCGACCGCTATGCAACAAGTTGCAATGTCGCATGGCTTTGTGTTTGAATCACAAGATAGATTTGCCACTCCTTGGAACAAGGTTGGCACATTTTAGTGCAAGTCTAATTCACAAGAGGATGAGTAGACATCCTACTACATCACCCTTCTGTGGACCAATTTTCCAAGTTAGGGAAGTTATGTATTGCCTAGCAAGCAAATGACAAATCAAGTTAGGGCGACAAGGTTGCCCAATATTTACTGTCTTAGTTTAAGAAACCTAAGGTATTTGTTGATTGGGTTAACAGGGTATAAAGCCTAACCCAAGGATAAAAGGGTAAATAAGCAACGAAGCCCTTGGGGATCTTGCCAAGTTGCAAATTGATCCCGAATCGAATGTTGGATGCATTTGGAGAAAAGGAATATACCTTAGTAGTTGGCCAAACAAACGACCACTGCATTGAATGTGTTTGTACAGTTAGGAGCATTGTTTGTACTTCTTTGCTCAAGGAACTAAAGTTGGAAAAATAATTAATGCTTCAGGTTGAAGGCCTAGAGGGAGAGGCAGCATTAGTTTTCCTCGACTGTCTGCGTGACCCTAACCAAGGGGGTTGTTAGCCGTGCCGGGTACGTGGACCAAACCCATCGCAAGAGGTCTCTCTGTGGGTGCTACTTGGAGCAGGAGGATGCTTGGGTGCCAGGGGGGGCTCTGGCCGCCGTAAATCCCTTACCTTCGGATCCTACACAAGAGGCCAACATGACTCGGGATTGGATCTCGAGGCCCGCATACTAGTCTATGGGTGGAAACTTAAATTAGTAATCCCTGATTGCCTTCGGGCGAATTATGGATTGCCTTCGGGCGGATTATGGATTAGCCTACAGGCTAGATTATTATGATGTATTTCAAAAACTGATAAAGAAGGTCAATTGTTGAAAAGGAACTTGTTTGACATTGCTTTTCTATGTCAGTGCGCCTAAGTTACATGAAGGAATCGGTGATAAATTGGTTAATTAAGGAAGCTGTTTTTGCATGTTGAACTAAATGTGGTAGGTAATTAGTCAACTAAAGAAACCCTAAGGAAAGTGCGATGGATGTGACCATGGATCCGTCCTATGGAAGGGTGGTCCCGGTTGGCCAGGAACTTTTCTCGAAGGAATTTGACAGCAAGGAGCGATGACCTAGAATCTAGAGTATTAGATTCCCAATTT
Source organism: Lygodium microphyllum (assembly GCF_053477565.2). Taxonomy (NCBI): domain Eukaryota; kingdom Viridiplantae; phylum Streptophyta; class Polypodiopsida; order Schizaeales; family Lygodiaceae; genus Lygodium; species Lygodium microphyllum. The sequence continues at coordinate 183,402,842 of NC_141135.1, forward strand.
TTTGTTGTTTTAGGGAAACGGAATGGGACTATGCCTTACGGGCAAAGAGGTCGAGATTTGCATCCCTGTCGTTTTCCATTCTTCTTGAACCAAGTGCAGCATGGATCTGCTTCAACCCTGACATTTCTGCGTAAAGTAGTTCAGCTGGGGTTTGACGCTAGCTACCGTTCTAGGAATTTGACCAATAGAAAAACCCTGATTCAGGTTGGTCCTAAGTGGGAATGGCCGGAATGCTTCCGCTTTCGTGGCAGACTCGGGAAGACCTAGATTGCAAACCTCATGACATTCCGTGGGAGTGCCGGGGGTGGTGCTTTCTAGACTCTCTTCCCAATGGGCTACCAAGACGTGTCCTACAAGTGAATGGGTGGACACGTTACAATATGACCTGCTAAACAACAATTACCATAACTTTTGATAGAATAATCTAAATGTATTGTACTAGATGTTGAAACATAGCCATTGAGAAGAGTACTTCGATCCTATGTAGGTGGCATTTTTCTTTAAATTAGATAGAGTTGTTTCAAAATAGACTACTATCTAGGCCCTATCTACACTATAACTAGTTCATCTATAGCTATGCTTCAGCAATGCATCTCATAAGTATGAAAACTCATCCAAAATACAGTCAAGACTCCAAGAAGCTTTCTTTAGTGTCAAGCCTCTCCACTTGATTAAGTACTAAGTGGTAGATTGGGATCAAAGCTTCATCTTGTGTTGGCCTATGATCTCCTCAAGGATATATTGAACAAAACCATCTTCATCAATAGGAGATAGCTCATCAACTATATCCACCTGGGTACCATAAAATGGTTAGAGTTGACTAACATGAAATATATTATGAATCCTAGTGAAAGAGGGTATTGCTAGTCTATATACTAAGTCTCCAATATTATGAATCCGAGTGAAAGAGGGTCCATCAAACCTATGAGACACTTTGTTACTGGAATCATCTTTCAATGTAGAGTAATGAGACTTGGGTACTTTCAATAAAACTAACTCTCCTTTCTAGAACTCCAAAGTGTGTCTCTTCTCATTAGCATATGCATCTTCATGTGGCGTTGGGATTTCCTAAGATACACCTTGCGCTATTGAAGAAGCGTTTACATCCTTTCCAATTCCTCTTTCCCATGAGGGTTTATCTTCTCACAGGAAATGACTGTGGGGAAGAGCACTTTGTGACCATATAGAGCCTCAAAGGGTAAAATCCCAATACTATCATGGGTAGATTTTTTATAAGCAAAGTTAGCCAAAGACAACAAGGAATCCCACACATATTGCATATCATGACAGAAATGGTGAAAGTAGGCCTCCAACCCACTGATTAGCCTTTTCTATCTAGCCATCAATCTACAAATGATAGGCTATAAAAAGAGCCAACTTAGTACTCATAGAGCTTAATACCACTTGCCAAAAGTTTCTCATGAACTTTGTATCCCTGTCATGTACAATCATCTATAGTAATCCATGTAATTGAAAGACATGCTCCATGAATTGACTAGCCACATGTGAGGTAGTGAATTTTGTCTTTGTAGAAATAAAATGGGATACCTTGATGAGTCTATCCACTACCACATATATATTGTTTCATCTCTTTTTGGTTGCAAGTAAGACAACAATAAAATCCATGGTTATATGCATCCATTTTCGTTCAGGAATGGGCAATGACTACTTATGAGTGCTATCCTTATTCTCTTAGCATGGCATGCATTTCATAGCCAATAATAAAATCCATGGTTATATGCATCCATTTTCCTTCAAGAATGGGAAATGGCTGCTTATGAGTCCTATCCTTATTCTCTTAGCATGGCATGCATTTCATGACATAATCCTTTACATATTTCCACAAATCTTTCTATTTTTTTTTTTGATTTTATCGTAGTTCTTAAACACTCCAAAATTTCCAGTTATAAGCAATGAATGCAACTCCTCTATAATTTTCAATCTAAAGCGAGAAATAGAGGGAATGACAATCATGCCATTATGCTAGATAAGGCCATTATTAAGTTAAAAATGTGAGATTTTCTCCACTAAGCCTTGCTATAATTTTTGAAAAATATAGCTGAACTCATTATCCAAAAGGTAGGCTTCCTATAGCTCTTCAATCTAATCATTGTGTAGCTCAATCATAGCTAAAATCTTGCATATGCATATCCTTGCAAGAGAATCAGACACTATATTATCCTTAACCTCTATATGATTGATGTCAAAATCATAATTTTTTAGGGTAGCCACCCACTTACACTTCTTAGGAGTGAGATTTGATTGGGTAACGAAGTACTTTAGGACCCTGTGATCACTCTAGACTTTAAAGTGGCTTTCATATAGCCCCATATATGAGTGATGTCAAAATCATAATTCTATAGGGTAGCCATCCACCTACACTTCTTAGGAGTGATATTTGACTAGGTAAGGAAGTAATTTAGGACCCTATGATCGCTCTAGACTCTAAATGAGCTTCCTTACAAATAATGGTGCCACTTTTTTTATCACATGAAGAATAGCTGGCATCTCTACTTGGTCATACTAGTCATAGATATTCATACCCATCTCTTTATCTATGATCTTTCACCTCTCAAAGGCAATGACTGCATGCTCTTGTAATAATATAGTCCCTATCCTATAGCCACAGGTATCACACTATATAGTAAACTTCAAAGAGATCTAGTCATACCAAAATATGAGGAAAAGTAATTTAACTAGTTGAAGCTAGCAAGGGTATCCCAAAATAAAGCTTCTTTCTTCAACCTCAAAGAAGTTAGTAAAATCATATAATGCTTTATAATCTTATAGTATAATGACAATAGACCAATAAATCCTCTAAGAGAAGTAGTAGTGGTAAGTGTTGGCCAATCATTGACACATTGCACTTTCTTAGGAGCAACCTATATCCTTTCTCACTAACAATGTGGCCTAAGTGCTCCACCTCTATCTGCATGAATGAACACTTTCTCTCCTTAAGCAAAAAGTGTGTGGTGTCTCAACTCATCAAGGACCTTCCTCATATGTGTTGAAAGGTATGACAAATGATGTATGCTTGAGGAAGAGATGCCTTGAATCCCACATGCATAGTGAGGCAGAATGCTACTATCCAACTACTATAAAGCATTGTACTTGACTATCACATTCAACGAGTTGAATGCAATATATCATGATGGTTTTTTCTTTCATTTAGTTTCATTTGCATTATCAGTATCCTATACAAGATTGTGTTTATGAGTTCAAGCTTCCATCTTGGAACCTAATTCACTTGTGTAATATGTCCATTGTCTATGTCATCATGAGTCTTGTATTCATCTTCTAGCCGCCATAGCTCCTTCCATGCTCTTGATCCATCTTTTTGACATGGTATCAAAGCTTTGCTAAGCATGGATTATCTCTAATTTCTCCTCCAGTCTCCCTTTACCTCTAGCCAGTTCATGTGGTTTCATTTCTCACCTCCATCTCCACTTTACTTTCTTGTTTACCATAGCCAAACTTGACCATCAGCACTTGGAGCTTTCATAACTCTCTGTAGAGGCCATATCTCAACTAAATTTCTTCTAGAGAGTTGCTCTACATTTTAAGCCAGTTCAACCCATCACAAAAATTGAGCCAATTGATGCATGGAGCAGCCAACATTGTGTGATTTTGTCTTGGTTGTCATATCTACTCTTATTTACTGTCATACGACCTCATCTATCTCTGTGCATCGCCATAAATATTGTGATTATAGGTAATTTTAAGCCATTTTATGAGATCTCTCCCCACTAGAGGGTTCTTCGAATGATGTACTATAGCTCCTGCTACAAGCAAAAAAACAGATTTTGCAGAAAACCCTAAAAAGAGACTTCATAGCCAACTACTCTTCAAGCTCTTTCCCACTTCATTTTCTCACTGGTTCTAGCACACTAAAGGTTCTATCACTTAAATCTAAAGTTTCTAGCAAGTCAAACTTTAGAAATAAGATTTGGAGCAATCCACCTGAATTCAAGTAGTCCACCTAAAGATTAAGCCTCACCAAGCCTGACATCAGGTTTTTCACCGCTAATATCTTTTGATATTAATCTAGTGCTTCTTGGCACTTGTGTTTTTTTGGCACATTCAATATAATTTTTTTTTCTGGTTTTACTTCAGTTCTTGTAGTGACAAACATGAATATTTTTAATATGGAATGTCAGATGGTTCGTTGGAAAGGTATAAAGCCCAAGCCAAATCTAGCACCTAGGGTGCTCAAGGTGTGGACTACTTGTTGCGGGAACCTTCTAGTAAGGAATTTCAAAAGACTCAAGAAGAAAATTAGACCACTCAAGAGCTACACAAAGAATTGGTGTGTGATGCTATGAAGAAGGGTGCTAAGCCAAAGGCTAAACAACATCAAGATATTGAGCAATGGTCAATCCTTGAGGCCATATTCAATATTAGAAAGTACTTTCAATTGATACAGCTCCAAGGTAGGTTAACAACACAAAATGTTCTCTCTTCCAAGTACATGATATAGATTTATTTTTTGGAGAATTATAAGGAAAGGTTCTTGCATCACATTGATCATTGGAAAAATATGGCCACCATAGTTCATGTAGAGTGAAAAAGGCTATAATAAGATGTGTGGGATGTTGCATGCTTCATTGAGGACCTAGCTTCCAAGTGTATTTTCTATAATGTTCCAAAGCCACATATGTGGAATTGGATTGATTTATAGATGAAACATAATGATCTTAACTATCCTATTTTTCAATATCTCTCTTGTCACGCCCTCTTGCTCTACCTCTAGTCTAAATTAGACCTCTGATTGTGGTTAGAGCAATGGTAGAACATAGAAAAAAGTTATGTCCACATGCTTTTGCTCATGTCCACTATGTCCTCTTGCTCTTTCTCTAGTTATTGTCCTTGCTATTCAAGTACCTATGGTGGTTGTACATTGATTGTATTGGGTTTGAGAAGGCTTATCTTGAGTGATTGCAAGCCAAGGGAAAATGCTACATGTCATGGCCCCTTCTCGTGGTCCACACACTGTCTCCCTAATCCTTATCTAGTTCTTTTTCAAGAGTGGGAGGACATAATGGAGTAGGAGAAAGAGTTAGTGTAGATAGAAATTTTCCTTAAGGTGTAGTGACTCTAGATGAGCTTGCTATGGATGATTTAGGTGAGCTTGAGGACTAATCGTAGTGTACTATAAAGAATCACAATATTTTCCTATTTTTCATCTACATTTATGGTTGCACCTTTGTAAATCTACTGATTGTCAAGTAGCTCTAACTACAATGCACAATGATATACAATTTCTATACTAAAGAGGTCTTGAATGGTGATGGAAAATAGTGTTCTTGTTATATTCTTATCTTTTGTTTTATTTCGATTCTGTATGGTCGCATAAAAAGGAGCTATCTTGTAGAAATGTTTACTCAATTTTACAAATGCACCTTTAGCCATTTAGTCACATTACAAAATGAAATGAGCATAAGTATAGAAAAATCCATTAGAAAATAATCACAAGCTTGGGATAGTGCAAGTATCGATGGAGAATGCAACATATACACATGAATTATGGCACATGACCAAAGGATGATAAGGTTCCAAAGTTGCTTCTATCTAAACCTCATAGTCTATCTTAATTTTCTTCACCTGTAAATCCTCCCTTAAGTACATTCTACTTTAAATTGACATTAGATGATTCATTTTCATATTCAACTCCATATCTCCTAATCTCTAGAGTTTTAAAATTACTTTCTTTATAAGATGACTTCACTAAGCAAACTATATCATGCCATTCCCTTCTTGGTTAACCATTCACATCTCTATCATGGAAAGAAGAGACTATCCCAACTTCTCACAATGTGTAAGATCTGGCTTTACCTTTGACCATGGTCACCAAAATAGTATCAAGGGAAGAGGCCTTAAGAAGATCATTACATAACAAGGATGCAAAACCAAATTAGGACTAGATACACAAGACTATGAACAAGATGATGTAGCTAGGATGGTTGAGAGTAGGAGGGTGTAGATGAAAAGTGTAAAGACAAAGATGATTAATAAGAAAAGAGTGATACCTTGTTTGGCAATTTGGATTTAGATGGGTTGTTTTTAAAAGCTTGCATTTGATGCTTGTTATTTCTACCAATCATGTTAGAGAGGGAGTTTGGGTAGTAGCATGGGCTAAGTTAGCTTATTAGAGGGTACATTAGTAGGGAGGAGAGGAAATCTACCATCATAGATTGCTACATATGCTCGCATAACACACTAGGTTGCAAAGTCATGGAGAGGATAATATGAGATTGGAAGAGATAGAACAAGCTCCTACTCTTATGTGAGGTAAAGTGGAAGGGTTGAATAACGAAGTATGGAGAGAGATTTATACTACTAAGACTAGGGTAGATGTGAAAATATATATATATCACATGGAGATGGGTTTATACCAAGACTAGGGAAAATGAGAAAAAAAATTCTCATGAAGGAGGGGACTTTCTCAATTACAATCAATAGTGAACCTTCATTTCGATTAGCAATTTGTACTACAAACACAATTCAATGCAGGGGAATTATGCTGAAAATAGGGATCTTTTCAATGAAAGAGCATAGTATATTGATGGATATGGTCTGTTTTGGTCCAGATGGATTTTATGCATGTCTAAAGGTATCTTTTGGAATAGAAACATATTGTTTTGAGGTTGGATTGATGTATAGCAAACAAGATTCTTTTAGCTAAATATAATAGGGTTCTCTCTAAGCTATAGTCTCATAACACTTAAAGGAGTGTACATAATGTATGAATTCAAGAGCCAAAGCTCAAATACGATATATACATACCACTTTACTTCTATGACCTCTTCTTTTGCCAGAACCATAGTGGTTTTAGGCCAAACATGACAAATATTTTGACATGTTTTGGTAAACCTATCATGAAAGGCCTACAGACGAGTTTTCCAAGATGGGTGATTATGCAAGTCCTTTGGATCATGTGAGGTAGTTATTGTAGATTCTATTATATATTTACAGTAGTAGTAGCAATAATAACAATTGGAATCTATGTCAAAGTATGAATTTATTTTCACTAGAGCATTGTGGGCTATGGAAAGCCACTTGAAACTGTTTGATGGTTGAAATATTTCAAGTTACTTGAACATGGAGACATCCAAACAACAAGCAAAAATTTAAGGAAACAAGTGAATGATTGGAAAGATTTTAGTTGTAGAAAGTTTTCACACTAATAGTTTTGTTGAGAAACTACAAAGTATACCCAAAACTATGAACTTTCTATGCAAGTAAATGGCAAGAATGTGCAAAAAGAGATCTACAAAAAGAGACAAGAAATGACATCTACAAAAATAGACCAAAGCCTTTTTTTAACAAAGAAAGCATTCCCTATGAGTCCATATAAAGGAGTCATGGATAAATCCAAGGGCCAAGTTTTTGTTAAAGTAAACAAGAGAGCAACTAAGTAGTGAATGACATCACTCTCGAGGAAGTTACTATATGTATATCATTTATATCACGTGCGATTTGAGAGGTACATCAAAAGCATGGAGATAGATACTTAAGAGCATGGAGATAGCTACTCGAGAGCCTATTGTAGTTCCTATGTGGTGAATGCAACTAGATGTACGAATGCATACTCTTGCATCAAGCTACAAAATCTTTGTGAATACATAGTATAGATTTTTGCATGGCGTGCACTTTCTTCCTTGCTGCACTAAAAAAAAAAAAAAAAAAAAAAAAAAAAAAAAAAAAAAAAAAAAAAAAAAAAAAAAAAAAAAAAATCTTCTTCTTCTTCTTCTTCTTCTTCTTCTTCTTCTTCTTCTTCTTCTTCTTCTTTTTTGCTATGCACAACACATTCCATTTGAGTGGTAGAGTTCATTCTTGCCATCTATTCTTCTGTCACAACTCTCACTACAAGGAATTGGGCAATTAGCGACGCCGATTAGCGACGGCGGATATCGGCGTCGCTATAGGCGTCGCTATTTGCGTCGCAACTGCGATGCAAATAGCGACGCTAATAGCGACGCCAATAGCGACGCCGCAGGGAAAAAAGCGTGGCCGAAACCAGAGCGCCGTTTTCATTTTCATTTCTTCGCCTTTTGAGAGCGAGAGCGAGGGAGAGAGCCAAGGCTTTGTGAGAGAAGAAGAGGAAGAGACTTGCTGTCGCCGCCGCCGCCGCCATCGCCACCGCCGTTGTTCGCGAAGGAGAGGAGGAGCCCTCGTTGCAAAGAGAAGCAGCCCACGCTTGCCATATCTCATTGGTGAGTCTCCCTCTCTCTTTCTTTTACTTGTTGAAGGTTTAAATCGTTCTCTTTTGTTTGTTTAGGAGAGGAAATGAAAGACAATGAGAGGGAGAGGGAGAGAGAGGGAGAGAAAGAGAGGGAGAATGCATTCTCTCTCTCTCTCTCGCTTTTGCTTGTTTAATGTTTAGATTACTTTCTTTTTTGCTTGTTTAGGAGAGGAAACGAGAGAGTAACAGAGAGAGAGAGAGAGGGAGAGGGAGAGGGAGAGGGAAAGAAAGAGAAAGAGAAAGAGAAAGAGAGGGAGAGGGAGGGGGAGGGGGAGGAAATAGGAGAGGGAGAGAAAGAGAAAGAGAGGGAGAAGGAGGGAGAGTGCATTCTCTCTGTCCCTCTCCCTTTTGCTTGTTTAATGTTTAAATTACTTTCTTTTTTGCTTGTTTAGGAGAGGAAACGAGAGAGTAAGAGAGAAAGAGAGGGAGAGAGAGAGGGAGAGAGAGAGAGAGGGAGAGGGAGAGGGAGAGGGAAAGAAAGAGAAAGAGAAAGAGAAAGAGAAAGACAGGGAGAGGGAGAGGGAGGGGGAGGAAATAGGAGAGGGAGAGAAAGAGAAAGAGAGGGAGAATGAGGGATAGTGCATTCTCTCTCCCTCTCCCTTTTGCTTGTTTAATGTTTGAATCACTTTATTTTTTGCTTGTTTAGGAGAGGAAATGAGAGAGAAAGATAGTGAGAGGGAGAGGAAGGGGAAGGAAATGAGAGAGGGATAGAAAGAGAAAGAGAGGGAGAGTGCATTGTATCTCTCCCTCTCCCTTTTGCTTGGAGGATGTTTAAATCACTTTATTTTTTGCTTGTTTAGGAAATGAGAGAGAAAGAGAGATAGAGAGGGAGAGGGAGAGAAAGAGAAAGAGAGGGAGAGGGAGAGGGAGCGGGAGGGGTAGGGGAAGGAAATGAGAGAGGGAGAGAAAGAGAACGAGAGGGAGAGGGAGAGGGTGAGAGAAAGAGAGGAAGAGAGGAAGAGAGGGAGAGGGAGAGAAAGAGAGGGAGAGGGAGGGGAAGGAAATTTAAGATAATATACTTATTGATAATGGTATGCAATGTGCTTTGCCATGGGCCACGTACTTCATCAAAATGAACCCAAAATTATTGTTATAGAAGAAGAAACCCTTAAATTGAGTATAGGATAATTTCTCTCAGGTCTTATGACTATGAGTAGAATTGATTGAAATAAATTTTATTACTATAGTTATAAAATTTCATAGATGGCGCGCATTGCCGAGATATAACAAATAATTATCTACCGGGACAAAAAAATCGTTGAGCATGATACAAGGCCGAGATATAACATCGGAAAATCTCTCGACTACTATATACAATGCAAGGTTTATGGTCAACTTGCAACTTGACATACATCTCCATAAAGCTATCCATTTAAGCCTCGTTTGCTGTAATGTAGATAACATGGCAAACAAAGAAGGTCTTATTGTTCAAGACCGCGATAAGTATCTTAATCAGCTTATCCCATGTCCTTGCTCTCAATGCAAGTTGGCAATTAGACGAAAACGCCGATTGTCTATAGAACACGCACGACAATTTTGGCAAGTTTCAATCTGAGATCATTGATCAGGCGATTGCAGATTTTCAGCAAACGGTAATTTGAAGTTAGCATTTTTCATGCATTGTACTCTCAAGATAATTGAAAACCATACACAATAAGATTGGGTCTTGTTGGCAAATTTTGTATCCAGGGGGGTGATGTCTCGACCCAAGGGGGAGTGCACCCTTTGCAGCCAATTAGAAGAGTTTGTGGACGTGCGATGGATGGATTGTAGGAGCCAATCGACCACTCGCAAGGCCCATCTATACCGTCAATACCAAAGGAGACAGACAACCTTCCCGACTTGCCTACAATCTTGGAGCTTGAGATGGAGGCAATGATCGATGCATTGATTCCCATGGATGTTGAGACATCTGACCTGCTTAGAGAGGAAGCATCCATACCATTATATGCTGGGTGCCGAGTATCTCGGTTGAAGACATTGCTTGCACTCTTAAGTGTGCAAGCAAAATACGGTTGGAGCGATACGAGTGTGACTGAGTTATTCAGGTACCTTGCACACACACTTCATTGTTTTTTTTTTAAACAGTATTATTGCAAACATGGATGGATTTTTCAAGGTATTTTATGATTTTTTCAGGTTATTGAAATATCATATATTGCCACCTGCAAACACCATGCCTGAGTCTCGTGATGATGCACAACATGTTTTATGGAAGCTTGGCATGGACTACAATAACATCCATGCATGTATCAACGACTGCATATTGTTTCGAGATGAATACAAGACTATGGAGACATGTCCAAAGTGTGGTGCTCACAGGTATTGACAGGACTTGCAAGGGTCAGCCAACATTCGAGCCTAGAGCCAACATTCTATAAGGTCTCTTTGCAATTGGTGCTTACAGGTATCGAGATGAATACACGGTGCAAGATATGAGCAGGCGCGATGGTCGGCAGTTAGCCAACATTCGAGCAATTCTCATGTGGACGATGCATGACTTTCTGGGATTGGGAGAGTGCTCAGGTGAGCAGACCTTTGTTCTTGCTGGTAATATCTATATTTTATTTCATTCAATCAAGTATTCACTAGGTCGTGGATCGCCTTGCAGGTCTCGTTACCTCAGGTTATCATGCATGTCCATTGTGTGGGCCACAGTTAGACTCCCGAAGGTCACGAACCATGAAGAAGATGGTATATCAAGGACACGCCACTTTCTTGCCGGAGGATCATGAACTCAGGGAAGGTTTTCTTGGACGACCTCCAGTACGTATGAACGCTGCAAGCTGGTACGAGCTGAAAATGGTAAACACGGAATCACACCCAAATGCGACGATTCTCAGTTTTCTACGAGTTGCCATATTGGACCCACTTACAGGTCAACCACTTGTTGGATCCCATGCATATTTTCAAAAATGTGGGCAGCTTGCTATGGGACCACATCACAGGAAAGAGAGAAACTATAGGGTCACGAATGGATTTAAAGGAGGTAGGTAAGATGGAGGCGCTTTGGCCGCAGTCAAGTGCTGAAGGGGGAGTGCAGCTTCCTCGCGCTCCCTGGGTTTTGTCTACCAAAGAAGAGCGCATTGTGAAGTAAGTAATCAAGTCTATCCGCACTCCGACGGGTATGATGCGTTCTCTCAGGTCCGCATTTTCTAAAGATGACCAAATGTCTAGGCTAAAATCCCATGATTGGCATAAGATATGTCAGGTTTGTGAACAGAATGGATTTTAATTAGCGTAGACATTTTGAAATTTGAAAAGTGACCATTATTCTTAATGCTTTCTCATTTGTGGCAGTTTGTCCTACCGATCGCGATCGCGAGATGCCTAACTCCAAAAATTCGCGGGGCCATTTACAAGTTGTCGACTTTGGTGCAATGGATCTCACAGAAAGAGATTAAGACGTCCTCTATTGAATCCGCAAGGCGGGGAGCAGTTGAGACGGTCTGTCTCTTTGAGAAATACCTGCCCACTAGCATGCTCACGATACAAGTTCACCTTCTTGTGCATCTTTGGACGAAGTGGAGATTGTTGGACCTGTCCATACGTGATGGATGTTCTTCTTGGAGCGCTTCATGAAAACCCTGAAAGGCTTTGTGCGACAACGAGCTCGTCCGGAAGGTAGCATGGCAGAAGGTTGGTTGGTGTCAGAGGCGTTAGTGCATATCTCACAATGGCTACCAACGGTGGAACCAGACAATGAAATGCTATGGATGCTGAAGGACGATGACAGGCTGACTAGAGATGTGGTGGTTGGAAATGGGGTAGAAAAAAGAATGGATGCCTCAATGGAAGAGAAGGTGAATCGCTTTTGTATGTTGCACCATGCCTCCATGGAGACGTGGCTCACCAAGTACCAGATTGCAAGGCAAGATCGAGAGGAAGCGCGAGCTGAATTTCGACGCAGTACACATCACTGACCAATTCGATATCCCGAAGGCATGGAGGAGATGCCGCAGTTTATGTCAACACGATGGTTGCATGGAGCCTTGACCGCAGCATCCAACGAAGGGATAGAGGTCTCAATGGAGGAGTGGGAGTTCTCGAGGGGATGTAGTCCAAAGGTAATGAGGGGTTTAGAATGTGTCGTATCTAAATTTTCTTGCTACATCTAATTTGAGTGTTTCAATGTGTAGTAAAAATATATAGTGCAGCGTGGTCGTGCGGACGGCATTTTTGGGTGGAGCGTATTGACCAAATGCACTCCACAATGCACTGTGGTGTCATGGCAAGGTTTGAGCAAGAGAGCCGGCGACGAGCAACGGATTCGAACACGGTTGTGGATGGGATGGAGTATTTTGGGAACTTGCAAAGTATTATTACGGTGGATTACCGTAGCTTCTCCATGATAATATTCGATGTGCAGTGGTTCAAAGTGGTACTTGGAGGAGATGGCGCAACAGTTCGACGAGGTCCATCTGGATTTCTCGAAATAGATTTTGAAAAAAAATGGATGGATTTGAGCGAAACCTTTGTGTTGCCGGCCCATTGTGAACAGGTACAAATAGTCCTTTGCTTGCTAATTGTAATACGACATGGTTTATGTCACAATGGTTTGAAGCCGCTTTGTAAGTGTTTGTGAACAGGTAATCTTCTATCCAAATCCCCGACAACCTCGATGGTGGTATGCTATACCTTCAACTTCTCGAGGTGCGAGAGTATACGATCAAAACGATGTTCCAGGCATAGATGAAGAAAATATGCAAATAGAGGGATCAAAATTACAAGGGGTAGAGGCCACCGCAAGCTTGGAGCCCACATCAGTTAACAATGATGGAAATACAGAAGTCGTAGAATTTTTTGAGAACGAGGCAGACTCGTTCTTTTGTGGTGGCATGTCTATCAACCTTCCAGTGTATGCAGAGTTGTGTCAGGAGATTAACATGGGACCATAGAATACTTCAATTCGTTGTTTAGATCTTCCATAAAGGTAGATAAGATACGCATTTTAAGAGGGATTTTTCAAAAATGATTTATATTAAAGTGCTTTGTATAGTTTAAATTGATTATTCTAACATCATTTTTTATCTGTGCAAGTATCGCCATTTTCAGGATGAGTCGAGGGATGAGCGATGAGGAGTTTCAGGACATGATGGCACGCATGTCTCCAGATTAGCTCGCGGGATTCAGAGAGATGGCAGATTAGGAGCTGTCTCGTTCTTCGTCACGGCGCTTTGCTAGATCAGCTTCAGTGCGATCAGATGCTTCAGCTTCGAGCAGACGATCTCGACGCTCGCGACTTGGGCCAGAGGGAGGGACTGCGACTGCAGGAGGATTAGGGGGGTGCTGCTGTGGAGACACGGACGCGGTGTCTCCGTCTCGTCGTTCAGCTGGAGCTTTGTCACCTCCAGGATTTGTCACACCTGTGGGGACGTCCACTCCAGTTACTTCGGCTTTTGCGCAGCCGTCGGCAGATGGCACGCCTTTTGGTGGCACCCCTTTGGTGGCACCCCTTTGAGTGGCACTTCGGGAGAGGGTACCCCCATCGGTACACCAGATGTACAGGGGTCTCCTGGATATGCCCAGGAGCATGGACGGAGATGGGAGAGGTCCCATCTTAGGCATACTCCTAGGGGTTATGGATACCTAGTGGATGGCAGGTCAGGAGCCATCATCATGAATGATGAGGGGAGGAGGGTGATGGCTCGCATGAGGGAGTTGTGCCAACAAGTTTTTCGGCACAACGTCCTGGATCATTGGAGGAACATACCGGAGGGGAGCAAGGAGTACATAGTAGCATCCTTGCACGAGGAGTTCCCGGTGCCAGCCGCAGTGGATAGATTCTCTACAGGCTGGATGATGGATTGCATGCGTGCATACATGTCACGTAGACGATCCGACGCACGCAAGGCAATCAAGAGTGGGGCTCCAAAGCCCGAGTGGTTAGATGCAGACGACTGGCACCGACTGAGGGAGGAGGCTACAAATTTGCCAGGACGTTGGAGTCAGCAGCGGGAGGCGGCGAGGGCACGAATCGAGGCCGGATCGGTACATCATCTTGGGAGTGGCGGCCACAGGACATATTTGGAGGACTTTGTAAGTTTCTCTTTTGTTTTGCTTATTTGTTTTTTTTGAGATATTCTTTGTACTGACAATCATGTTTCTAACAGTTAGCATTTTGTTTTCTTTGCAGCACTCCATTACAAATTGCGATCCACAAGGCCTTGAGACTCGATATGCAGAGAGGCACGGTCTCAGATCATTGATCGACCGATTGTATAGACGCGGCGGCCCAGTAAGTCACTCATCTTTCTTGTCCGTAGTTACCATGAGATATTTGAATGCATTATTGTATGGTGGATTGATATGTTGTTTCTTTTTCTGCAGAATCCGTACGATGCTCCTTTGCAGCGGGACGAGCTTTTGGGGGACGAGGATTTGTAGCTCGCCCTTGGATCCTTAGAGCTCACATACCTTTAGTTTTAGTCGCCCGATCTATGTACACATTTTCTATGTATTAGTGATATTGTTTTATGATTGTACCAATCGCATTTTATGCGATATCATGTATTTATTTCATCTATCAGTTTTATGATTTCAGTATACATTCTTTTTGTTTGCAAACGCTTTGTATGCAGCAGTGCAGAAACTATTTTGTATGGCTCTCATACAACACACAGTGCTATATGTGGCAGGGCTTGCTGCCCTACCACAATTTTTTTTTTCTCTGTTGCCATCGCTATTTGCGTCGCAAATTTACTGCACGCGTCACTATTGTCGTTGCTATAAGCGTCGCAAATTCTCTGTAACCGTCGCTATATGCGTCGCTATATGCGACGCATATAACGATGATTCTATGGCGTCGTCAATAATGACGCTTTTTGCGACGACGGGGGCAAATTTTGTTGTTTGTATTTTCGTCGCTTTAAATGTCGCTATAAGGTCTATATCTTGTAGTGTCTTGTCAAAACAATTGGTTTATTGCCACAATGTGAAGGTCTTACATCCAAACCTTTAGTGCAAGCATCCAAACTCTCCACACTAGCAAGTTGTGCTTTTCTAGCAACTCTTTGTTTAAACTTAAATCCCCCTTAATCAAGCTCTTCTATTTCTTGTGTTGTCAAATTAGTGCCCCTTGCAACTAAACACTCTTGAGGAGACCTTCCAAGATGCTCTTCACAAAAATACTAGATGGAGTCCATATATGATCTACATTATCACCACGAAACCATACCATTTGTTGTCTCCTCGAACAATGCACATTGACTTTTCGCTATAATTTGGGAGATGGAATACCAATCAAACTAGTGGTTTCCTTTTTATCAATTAGCTTATTCACTTTTTGCCTTTGTCCTCAAGGTACCCTTGACATCTCACCTGGCTGCTAGCATTGGTTCTACAAATCACCCACATTGTTGTATGAGCATCTTTCTCAATAATAGAGGGACCTGCCCTATGAATGCTTCTTTTACAAGCTGTAGCTAGCTGAGTTACGTATTATACTTTGGATGATGAGAGTCATTGTCTCCTATTGCACATTCCATATTTTATCTATACTTTCACTGTACAATACTCGAATTGCCATAAGTTGAAAACCACCTTTTTGGCACATGCAACTCCTCCATAGCATCATTGGTAAGATTGATCATGGTGGCTAGAGTAGGAGGATTGTTAATGGATGATCCTCTTTTTTTGAGTACTTTCAATACCATTCTCACTTCCAATATGTTTACCCTTCAAGAGGGAAATATTTCTTGCACTTTGAAGCAAGGCCACTGTCAAATCAAAGATGCATGCATTGTAAAGACTAACATGTTTCATGCCATCACAAGAGGCTAGCCAACTTCTATGCACTAGCTCTAAAATATTTGTATGTGGAACAATGTATTTTTCATCACTATCAAGTGCCTACATTAGGAGAGCTAAAGTGTTAAAAAGATATAAAAACAAAAAGTGATACAAAATGAAGTTGATATAGGATTCTATATCACCTCGATCATATATCCACCCTAGTGTCCAGCTCTTTCATTCCACACAGTAGCCATGTTTCTAGCATTGGCAGTTGTGAACTATGTGCATGGTCATATTTCAACCAACTCCTCAAACCATGTAGCTTAGACTCAACAGCTTCCTCCAAGGGTGCATTTTTCCAAAGTCTACAGTTTAATTTTAACTCTTCGTGGTTATGAGGGGGAATGCACTTTTTGGCATGATACTAGAGACCTTTCTTGCAATTGAAGGAACATGACCTTCCTTTCTCATGAACATGACCCTATTGAGGAATTCCCAAAACAAAGTTTGCACCTTTGTGTCCTCCACCTTAAAATCCCTAATTGCTATTGTTTATAGCTATTGTATATATGGATTGTCAACATGGCAAGCTATAATGTTCCAATCCTTCATTCCTTTCACGAAATCAAAACAAACTAAACTTGTGGAAAGCACCCCCCCCCCCCCCCCCGCCTGGACACATCTTGTTTACTAGGTCAACACCACTTGCGAGTCCTTGGATCATCTTGAAGATGTGGCATCTCGCAAAAGATGAGAATTCAAGTTGCCTAGGAAACACCATGCTTCTCTAGAAGTAGTTATATCTCCATCTTGATATTTTTCTTGCATCAAGAGTAGGTTCCAATTGACAAAATAGCTCACCTAGTTCTTCCTCAAATAGTTTTGTGGCTTCACTAGGTGTACTTGATAGACTTGACTCCATGACAATTTTTTTTACCACTATCTTTTGCAAGGAATTTGGTCATCCTTGCCCACCTTTCTGCACATACTGTCACAACCTTATCATTAATATTCTTCATTGCTAGGTGGGAAACACATTCTCTAATGGGATGTAAATGATATCCCAAATTATGAAATATTCCTTTTGTGATCCTCTTGCTACCTTCTCGAGATGGAAAACATAGGAATAGTTTACATGGATAAGTCAAAATACATATTGGAGGCACATTACAAAAGAAAAAATTCAAGCTCCCAAAAGACTAAACAGTCGAGTGTGGTTCATAAAATTTGGTCAAATGAGCTTGCCAATGCAACTTAATTCTTTGGCTTGTCCTCAAGAACCCCAAATAGAGAGGATTTAAACACTATATATGGCTAGCACATTTTCTCCGCCTAAGAACTCCAGTATGAACACAATATTAGTGAGTTTGGAAATCTCCCAATTCCCATTTTTTGAATACTAAAAAGGTGGCACCCGAATAACATGCCCATAACTTTCTCAAAACCATATGATGTGACCTATCATTGGAAAGCACTTGAAAAATGGAATCTATTGAGCTATAGAGCACTCGATTTGGAGTTATAGTGTTTAAGTTATGACAAATCCAAAGATTTGACCATGTGTCCTAAACTTATGGGAAATTCCCATATTCTCCAATATGGTGTTTATGGCAAAAAAATTGCTAGTCATAGCATTTGTCTATACACACCGATCAAATTTATATTCCAAGCCCACCCACTATGTTGTAGGTTTTGCATAGGGAAGTTCAAATAAGATATTACCATCATACCTCTTTGGCAACTCATCCAACTATATGGTCTCCTTTACCATAATTAGAATGTTTATTTCAAGGAGCACTTGTCTGGAGGTTGCCTTAACAAT
Source organism: Lygodium microphyllum (assembly GCF_053477565.2). NCBI lineage: Eukaryota > Viridiplantae > Streptophyta > Polypodiopsida > Schizaeales > Lygodiaceae > Lygodium > Lygodium microphyllum. The sequence continues at coordinate 183,420,640 of NC_141135.1, forward strand.
GTAACAATATTGTTAGTGGATTGGCTAAAATCAAGTCAGAGCAAAGTAGCACTTGCATCACTTGTCATCCCATGCACAATAAAGGTTCTTCCAAACCAAGCATTCAAATGGTGGATGTGATCACTACCTTCCATTGTGCATGCTACCTCAAAAGACAAGTCATTAGATTGTGAATTAGACATTTGATGTATCGTGATAGTGATGTTATTAATAAATCCAAACACCATGGCAACTTTCTCTCTAGAGAGAATGACAAAAACATTATCTATTGTATACACCACTCTCTTAAGTTTTTGCTTGTTTGTTAGTAGTGAAGTATCCATCTCTTGGCAAATGCTAGCCAACTCAAGCTAGTTTGAGAGACAATGTAAAATGCAACACAAATTTTCTTTTCCTTTATCATAATCCACATTGTTTTGCACATGAGCAATATTTGTATTGATGGTCTAAGTAATGACGTGAGATGGCAACAATCTCCAAAAATGATAGAATTAAATTGCTCCCATTCAAAATAATCTTATTTGCACTAATTTGGCACTATTTGCTATAATATCTTCTATTTTATTTGCAAAGAATGATTGTGATCATTTTTATGATCTCTCTCTCTCTCTCTCTATTTGTGTGTGTTGAAATTACTAGTGGAAAATGCAAGCATCACTATTTTCACCGCTGAAAGTACATCGAAGGGAGATAGAGAAAGAGAGATAGATAGAGAGAGAGTGGATGCGAGAGACATACAAAGCAAGAGAGAGAGAGAGAGAGAGAGAGAGAGGAGAGAGAGAGAGAGAGAGAGAGAGAGAGGATAGTTGTAATCATAAATTTAATGATATTAGTCACTCTCTCTATCACCGCTTCACCATTGAAATTACCACTGGAGCATAAAGGATTGTATTTTCACTAGTGAAATTGAATTAAATATGTCTTGATTGGCCTCTCTTCATAGTCATTACACGTGTTGGTTGACTCTCTTTCCATTTCTATGGTGTGGGAGCGAGGTTTGAACTTAGAGCCCTTTTTTGTTGGGTTTGTTTGGGTGATCTCCACCATTTCCGTGGTGAAATCAGCCTCCTCCCTCTCAACCAAATGCACATTTCCAAATAATTTTACTTCTTGATTCTTGAATCCTCAATGAATATATCTTGAAACCAAATGTACACTTGATTCTTGAAACCAAATGCCCTTCATCCAAAGAAGAGAAAGCATCAAAATATTAAGATTGATGGATGATTGTTGCAGTTCTTAATCTACATCTACATCATTGAATATTTTAGCACGAGTAGACAGTCCTCCTACTCAACAAATTTCGTATGTCGTGGCTCCTTTACAACGAAGTGTTATGCTATGTCAGGTGCTATTCTACGTAAGTGGTATGCTACATAGATTGCCTTACGACCACCACAAACAAACCGCATGGCTGCATGGCTGCATGGCGCCAAGGTCTCGGCTGGGGTAGCGGCTGGACGCGCTGCTTCTGTTGAGCACCATGTGGCTACCAGCTGGCAACTGGGAGAAGTCGATGGCCACATCAGCGTGCCCCGCCGGCCCAAGCGTGATGGATGCCAAGATCCAATACTAATTTTTTAATGGGCCCCAATCGCCAACGAATGCAAAGGTCGAACGTCAAAATAAAACGCGTTAAACACTTTGCCATATAGTAAAAATAGAGAGATTTTCTAGATACTTATCAAAGTATCTAGAAAAAGTCTCAACTAGTTATAGAAATTTCAAAATTTTCTAGTTTTGGATACAGTAAAATTTTCCTATATAAGAAAACTAGTTAAAACTTGTAATACAGTAAATTTTTTCTATTAAAAAAGCCTAGTTGGAATCATTGATATAGCAAAAATATTTTTATATTCTCATAATATTTTTGAAAATACTATAATAAAAAATATTTAGTAAAATTAAAGTTATACTTTCTAAATTGCTAATAATGTGATTATGAAGCCACATATAAAGAAATTCATGTTTTGAGTATGTGCATGTTTTACATTCTATTGTATGGATTTTGTTAACAATTGATCATAATATTGTACGGATTTTGTTAATAGTTGATCATAATATTATAAGGGATGCCATGCGATACACTACTTTGTGGTAAGAATATTTAATGCCATTACAAGTGGATGGTCAAGGAAAAATGGACATGTATTGGTGTGTTCACTCCAGAAACAATGCAAGAGGTTGACCATATTACATTTGTGGGCAGGATAGGAACAAGGAATGATACTCAAATCCTATATAGAGCATCTATGCAGCCATGGGCCATTATGCATCGCCTTGAACTCTTGCTTCTTCTATAATTAATGATACACAAATGCATGTGTTGCAACTAGAAAAATGGACATGGAATAGTTGATGTAAGGTCATTATCAGTGTAATGCATCACGTTAATTATGCTTAATCAGAAATTGATCACAATGTTGGATTGTCAATATTGATACCAAGATCAACCCAACCCACCCTAAGGGCCACCTAAAAAGTCTTGTTGATTTGTTCATTGAAGACATCCTCTCATGGGCAAAAGAACCAAGTCCAGTTGGGTTCATTTGAAAGCAACCCTTATTCAAAACTTTGCACAATAGAATTTGACACAATCTTTAAACAATTTTCCATGACTTAATAAAAAAGAGAAACTTACTCGTTTACTTGATGACATATTGATTCACACCAAGACTTGGCATCAGCATCTTCATGTGCTTTAAGAAATTCTCCATTGTTTGTAAGAAAATAACCTACAAATCCAATTCAAAATATGTAGATGGAGAACATCCTTAAAAATTTTGGACTGTATAATTTCTAACGCATGAATACAAATAAATCCATTAAAAAGTATTAGCAATTGAGATCCCAAGAGCTTCTCATTCCAACATCAATCACAAGAAGCTAAAATGATTTGTTGCACTAGTTGCAAGTGCCACTAAATTTATTCCTCATGTCTGTACCATCACACACCCTTTGAAGACCTTGTTAAAACAAGAAAACAAATAGAAACGAACAAAAGAGTACCACAAAACATTTCAAATATTAAAGACAAGCCTTAGCAACATCAATTATACTTTAGGTGCCCACATTTCAAGAAACCATTTCTACTTAACATGGATGCATCAAATACAAGGCTATGAGTAGTCTTGTTGCAACGATGAATAGACAACCAAAGGCAACCAATGTGTTTTATTAGTTGGATCCTAACAAAATGTGAAGCCAATTACTTGGTGATCGAAAAGGAACTGCTTGAATTTGCATGGTGGGCATTTGCCAAACTCCATATTTATTACATAGTCCACAAGTAATTCTTGAAAGAGATCATAGCCCTTTGAATGCTCTATTACACCAAAATTATCTAGGCCAATGCAAGTGATAGATTCTCACCTTGTAGGAGTACCACTACACAAACTCAACATTGCAAAGGCATATCAAATATTGTAGTAGTTGGTGCATAATCAACTTCCCACAAATATTTTCCACTTGGCTAGGTTGTAAAAATAGGATCCTAACACCACACTCATCATATCACATCTTAGGCATCCCGATCATCATTACCTTGACGAATAATATTTGCTCCGAAATAATCTGATATACCATGTTTAAGGTACCTCTTAGCCTTGACTCCATAATCCTTAAGAGTTGAAGTGAATTTACATAGATGAACACCATCAAAAACCTCTTTTTGGGCATTTGGGTACATATGATTGCTTAGCCTACTATGCATGAGGTATCACTAGCCCAAGATGTGGCTAGCATATAGTGGCACAAAGACTCTAGCAATGCACTCACCCTTCGTTAATGATTTGAGCTGGCCCAATTTGAGCTGGATCTAATTGAGGTGCATCATAGGTACTTGTGGACTACTTGTTGGTGGCTACCCTCTGCTACCAATGACATATCAAAACATTTGTATCTTATGACCAGTCAATTTAGGATTAAATGTTCTCTAAATCTATATCTGATGACTAGGATGTATCTCTAAACCTTTGGACTACCCAGTTCTAATTAGAGTTGGTTGTATCTCTAACATATGGACTACGTACTTGGCTCTAATTAGAGTTGGCTTTGATTTAGGTGCATCATATGCACATATGTACTACCTACTTGGTTTAGTACATCAAGGCAAGCATGATAGGATTTAATTAGAGCTGCCTCTAGTTGAGGTGCATCGTAGATAGAACTTTAAGCCACATTGGGTTTGCCTTCACCTTTGCCTTACAACCAAGCTACCCCTGCCTGAGAGACCAAATTGCATAAATCCTAGTGCTTAGGAGACATCCTGATGTGAAGACCAAGTTATCCCTACCTATAGACAAAGTGTCAAGTGATCCAAATGCTAGGTTTGGTCATCATTGTTTACAAGGTAATGACCAAAGTTTACATTAGCTATTTTGGACTTCTACTATTGTATATCTTCATTATCTACTGGTGGCTACCCTACTAACAATGACATCTATCCACAGGTGACCAACTTTGCACACTCTCAATGCTACATTTTGATCTCATCCAGGCCACCCAACTGATTGAAATCATGTGCCAGTTTTGTCGGCTATATTCCCGCCCCTGTATTTTGTTATTTGGAGACCTTCATTTGCTGTCACAACTTTATTTTCAACACAGGTAGATTGCCAAGCTCCTACACCATCTCTGAGTATTAATGCATCATCTAATCAACAAATTGTGCATTTTATGCTCACTAGATTGCGTATCCAACATTGTTAGACATTTGTGGACTACAATTGTTACTATGTCTTGGGAAAGACATCTCTTCAAATGATGCATCTTCTTAAACACCTTCTAAGCCACTGATTTTCCAGTGGTGTAAGTATCACTAAATTGATTGCTTATTACACATTCTCTATTTAATAAATTTATGTCAATAAATTAATGACTCACTTTTCTTTAAGTGTTGATGATGATCTAGCATGGCCATGAGACCATTTAGAGACGAGTATTCAGAGGTGGCTCCTAACAGTTGCATGAGCAGTCTAATAGGGATAAAGACTATCATTATTGTAGAAGATATGGGATATTGCGAAGGATTTCCATAAAAAGCAAGCTGATATGAAGGCAAAAGGCATGGCAACATGAACATTATGCATCTTCCAGTGGTACTCAGGATGATCAGGGAGATAGACTATTTGCTATGCAGCATGCATCAAAGAATACGCCTAAGCAAGGCAACAATGAGAAATGGTATATAGAATCAGGAGCATCCAATCATATGACTCCTCATGGCGAATGGTTTGATGAGTTAGTAGCAGGGTCTTATGGATTTTCATGTACTGGTAATGATACACATAATGATATTCAACATACAGGTGTGGTTTCATTGCTTATGCTACTACATGTACCTTCTATTACCAAGAATTTATTGTTAGTTGAACAAATGGCAGAGAACAAAATCTACAAGTCAAATTCAACAAGGATGGTTGTTCTATTGAAGCCTCATAGAAATGGTTGTAAATTTATTACCAAAGGCAAGAGAGATGGTAGAATGTTTACCTTGGATGCATCTTTCTTGGAATTGAAGGCAGCCATATTTGCCCATGATAATGGAGTAGTCCGGGATGTAGAAATGTGGCACAAATGCATCAGTCATGTTAATGTACAGAAGTTGAAAAATATACAGCAAAAAGAGGTTGTACTTGGCTTGTCAAAGTTCAAGTACATTGATCTTGGACATGTATACTCTGCTTGTTGTCAGTTGGAAATAAGCGAGATTCCCATTCATGAGACATGTCACAAACAATTCTTGGACTTTACAGTTGATACATTCAAATGTATGGGGTCCTACCCATAATCTGTCTTTTGGTGGTCCTAGGTATTATGTATCCTTCATTGATGATTTCATCCAATACACATGGTTGCACATTCTAAAGCACAAGGATGAGGTGCTTGATGTCTTTAAGGACTTTAAGAAGCATGCTAAAAATGAACTTGGCTGTTATATCTCATGTCTGAGATTTGATGGAGGTGGAGAATATGTATCCGGAGAGTTTGATAGGTACCTTGCTAAATATGGCACAAATAGGAAGCTCACATGTAGTTACACACTTCAGTAGAATGGTGTGGCAGAGAGAAAAAATTGTGTGCTTATGGAAGCTAGTATGTCTATGAGTGGACCGTTCATCTATTGTTAGTCCTTGGACAAGACGACTCCGCAGTCGTGCTACTGCATCCACTAGCAGGGATATGTCAGTGAGGGGTAGATTGGATAAAGGCAAAGAAAAGAAATTTGACTATGTGGCTGGCCCACTTACAATTGGATATGAGTTACCCGGCAGTAAGTGGGAGTCTTGATAGTGAATTGGGTATATCATCAATTATAACACCTAGTGCAAGGAAAGGCAAGTTTGTGCCGCCTCATGAGAGACAAGCCCAGAGTGCACCACAGTTAAGGAGGTTTGAAAGTATTAGAAAACTAGTTGATAGGTTGACATATAGTGGGTATTCAGCCAAACATTATGCTTATAGGACTAAAGTATCAGGTTACAAAGAGCCTACAAAGTTCAATGAGGTAGTTTACATATGAGAATCAGTGTGCTGCCATGGATGAGGAATACACAACCTTGGTTGAAAATGAGACATGGGAATTGGTTTGTCTGCCTGAAGGAAAAGTACCCATTGGTTCCAAATGGGTTTATAAAGTGAAATGCAAGTCAGATGGTTCGTTTTGGAAATGTACAAATCCCGATTGGTTGCAAAGGGATACTCACAGCAATACAGCCTAGATTATGAGGAGACTTTCAACCGATCGCTTGCCAAGATGGCAATGGTGAGAACAGTCATTGCATTAGTGGCTTCTAAGGGCTGGAAATTATGACAGAAGGATGTCAAAAATGCATTCTTGAATGGTGACTTGCTTGAAGAGGTGTATTTTGAGCAGCCTAAGGGTTATGTACACCTTGACTATCCGATGTATGTGTGTAAGCTGAAAAAGACCTTGTATGGGATGAAACAGGCATCGAGAGCATGGAATGCTCGCATAAGCACTTATTTACAACAGCTTGTTTTTCAGATAGGTCATGTAGATCACAACCTATTTACAAAGAAGACAGAGCATGACTATGTTTTTCTAGTGGTTTATGTCGATCATTTGATCATCACTAGAGATAATGATCATGGGATTGCTAAAATTAAAGCAATGTTACAAGCTGAATTCAAAGTCAAGGATCTTTGTGAGTTGAAGTACTTTCTTGGGATTGAGGTTGTGTCTACACCTTAAGATATATGGCTGTTTTAAAAATGATATACTGATAATATGTTGTTGAAATACGACATGATGGAGTGTAAAGCCATGGAAACACCACATTGGATTAGAATGCCAAACTTGGAGTTGATGTTGGGACTAAGATTGAGAATGTCACTATATGCATATTTGCCTTACTATTATCTGTCCTCACTTGAGTTATGTAGTGGGGTTGATTAGCCAGTTTATGAAAAAACCTCATAAGCCACACTTAGATGCAGTCAAGAGGATTATGCGGTACATGAAGGGTACTACTAATTATGGATTGTTTTATGAGCATGGGAAATCATTCGACTTGAGAGGTTATACAGATGCTGATTGGGCTAGTTGTGTCTATAACAGGAGGTCAACCAATGTCTATGGTTTCAGTTTGGGTAGCAGTATGATCATCTAGAGTAGAAAGAAGTAGCCCACAAGTGCTTTATCTAGTAGAGAGATATAATACAAGGGTGTAGCCTTAGTGGCATGTGAAGTAGTTTGGCTTGTGAAACTGCTACATGACTTGGGTATACAGTTGGACATCAAAGTCACCTTGCATTGTGACAATCTCAATAGTGTGATACTGGCTAGCAACCCCATGATCTATCATGCTAGATCCAAACACATAGAAGTTCATTACCATTTTATCAGGGAGATGGTACTTGCTAGAAATATTGATCTACTCCATGTAAAGACAGAAGACCAGGTAGCAGATACCTTTACCAAATCACTTGGAGGAGTTTGTGCATTTCAGGGAGCTACTTGGAGTACAATAGTTAGCTTGATCTTGAGAGGGAGTGTTGAGAATGAAGCTCGTGATCAGTATCACTGACATGACCCTATCTAGACAGCTATTGTCTTAGTTGTCTTAGTGGTATGGTCAGTTAGTGACCTAGTGTGTTTTCAGTTATGTGTGATTAGACTTTAGTAAGCATTATGGAATAATGAGAAGTAGAGAACAATGGGAGTTCACTACTCTCTGTTTTTACAGCTCCATGTCTTTGTCTCTCTCTCCCTCTAAATCTTGAACACTCTTTGCCTTTATCTAGTCTTCCCCTCAGTAACATATCCATGTAAGTGGATATAGAACCATGACTACATAGCCATCCTATATCCAAGGACTATAGTAGAAGACACATCACCTATAGGCCCACTCCATGTAGTACTAGTGGAAGGATAATTTTCAGCATGAGTATGATTGCCTGGTCCATCACAAACTACTTCATTTTGACCACCATAACATGATGCCAACTCATCAAATACTATATCCTTGCTGATCAGTTTCTCATGAGTAGATGGATTGTAGCACTTAAGGATTTTTTGTCTTGTGCATAGCTAAGAAATACACTCTTAATAACGTTTGGTTCTAAGTTCTTTCTCTTCTCATCAAGAACATGTACATAAGCAATGCAACTAAAGACTTTGTGGTGACTAATATTTGACTTGTGGCCATACAATTTCTCATATGATGTAAGATCTTGAATCCCAACTATAGGTGTTCTATTCAAGACATAAATTCAAGTTAAAACTACTTCAACCCAATAACCATTTGGCAAACTCTTTTCATTGAGCATGGCCCTTGAGCTTCCATTAGCACCCAAATTTTTCTCTCTGTCATAACATTACTAGAATTATTCATGAGAATTTTCCAAGTATCTTTTAGAGTTTGAGAGCTAGTAATCTGCATAGCTATTTCATTGTAGATACATAATGAGAACAATGTAAAACTTTTCTAGCTCTTTTGAACCATTAATGACCTATGGGCTCTTAGTTGCTTCATAGTCAGATTCCTTTCTGGGAGTCTTGGTTTAGCTTCATCTCCTGTGCAAAGATCCCACCTGCCTCTTCCAATCAAGAAGTTTTGCATCCTAAACTTCCATAGATAAAAGTTCTTATTGTTAAGCTTCTCTCCCACAATCTGAGTGATATTGTCAGTACGTGTTGCATTTTCCAAATCTTTAGTAGTAAGTATTTATTGCAATATGTAAACTATCAATGCTTGACTGCCTAGAGTCCAAAATGTCTTTTTATTGATTAAAAATATTGATTAAACTTCAAGAAACACATGTACATTTGTAGGTACCATGCATTCAGTTTAGTCCTACTCAATCCAGACATGTAGGAGACATCAGTTCATCAATGGAAAGCCCAAAAACTTTTGGTCAAGTAGCATAGATATGCCATTGGATCAAGCATGATAGTTTTAATCCTAGAGTAAATGGAAGTACAAACTCTACAATAATTGGTGATATTTCAGCTCAAAAGCATGTCAAAAATCTACAAACATTTGTCATATCCTCTGGGGATGGTAACACTTCATGTAGATAGTATTAATTGCATAGTAGACATGAACAAAAGTCTTCCAACCAATGAAAAACAAACAATCTGTGAGACAACAACAATACAATCTCTATTAAGGCTAAAGCATTTTTAGCTTAGAACTAGCTCGAACAAGTGCCACAACCTCTAGAATTCAATGCATGGGTATATGACCATTAATGCTTGTACGCTCTTCAAGTGGTAGTGAGAGAAAGACTACAAACAGGATGTGACCAATCAACTCTCTATTATCTTCAGTTTAGAACTAAGCGTTTAGTGCTCAATCATCCCATTAACCATTCTACATACATGTCGCATCATTCAAGCATAAGTTGGTATAAAAAATAAGCTTCAGGGAGTTCCAAGTTTCAAGTACAAGTTGTCATAGATTTAAGATAGTACCTTTCCTACGTATTTAATCAGTGCCCTTTAGACCCTTTTAATGGTATCCAAATGCATGAGTATATTATCAAACTCAATGCCAATCATGTTGCAGTGTTCAAACATACTAGATGAGCACTGAAGCTGAGTATTTTATGAAGAGACCAATGTTATCCTATTCATGATGGTGTGAAAGGGATTTTAACCTGATGTTTGCTGATGCATATTTTTCACTCAATATTGCCAATAATCTCCACTCAATGGCCATGGTTGTTGCTTAATAAGGAGTGCAAAAATTGCACAAAATTTGGTGCCCATTTTAAGTAGATTGCATCAAGAAAGAACATGTGCAAATATGGATAGATCACGCTGATTTGTTGCTATTGATGTTGGCCATGATTAGCACTTCTTCAAGCTCCAATAGTGGGTGCTAATGAACTCACTTTGCAAGCCTCAGTAGGCTTTCTCATATGCAAATTCCAAAACCCACAGATGCATACCAGATCAAGTACAAGCTATGGCTCAATGTTGTAGGGTAATCTTCATCACATGCTACATGTCACAATCACTCTCCAACTTCCAACTCCTTCAAGATGGAGCTGTTGTGTATGTCAAGAATTGTGTAGTGGGGGGACTTTCTTGAGCTGCTGTGCCAAACACACATTGTATACACAAGAGGAAGCTTACTCAAGAACACAAGAAGAGAGATGGAGGCAAAAAAATTGTATTCCTAGTTTCTTCTTCTTCTTCCACACATAATCCAATGTACACAAAGTATAGATAAGATACAACATAAAGAAAAGTGGCCTACTAAGTCAAACAATTCATAACTAGCTATACTAATCAAGTGGCACTATATCTATACTAGCTATAGGTAGGTGTAACAAACTAAATATAATAAGTGAAAAGTTAGTGGTCATGTGAGAATCAAAAAATTACCACCGACGTTGATAAGTATTGATGTGCGGAACCTTTTAGCTAGGCATCCATCACTAATGTCCACATGTGTTGAGCTTGCTATCTCAACACTCCCCCTCAAGCTCAACTCTATCTGTACAACTCCAAGTAAGCTTGAAAACTTTTGAAGCTTCTCCTACACTCAGTGCTTTGTGAAAATGTCAGTTATTTGATCATGTATGCTAACATATACCAAGTCAATCTCTTCTGTAAGTACTTTCTCTCTCACAAAGTGGTAGTGTACCTCAATGTATTTTGTCCTAGCATGGAACATTGGGTTCGTAGCTAGCTGTATGCTACTCATGTTGTCACAGTGAATGCAAATTGGAGACCATCTCCCTACATATCTAAATCACCTAATAACTTCTGTAGCCATATCACCTCACATGCTGCCATAGCAACACCTCTATACTCAGCCTCTGTACTTGATAAAGCAATTGTAGGTTGCTTTTTGCTGCTCCATGTAACTGCTGCACTACCAAGGGAAAACATGAATCCACTTGTAGATCTTTTGTCTAACCCAATCCACATCTGTGTATCCAAACACGTGTACATCCTTACCTACCTTTAAAAAAAGTCCATAATGTAATTAAACTTCGCACACCTTAATACGCATCTAATAGAATCAAAATGAGGCTTTCTAGACATTTGCATAAACTGATTGATAAGGCCAATAGCATAGCTCAAGTCTAGCCTTGTAATAGTCATGTAAATTAGACTCCTTATTATCCTCCTGAACATAGTAGGATCTTCTATCTCATTCCCAACGTCAACACTCAACTTCACATTTTGCTCCAATGGTATTAAAAGAGGCTTACATACTATCATACCATACTTGAATAACATATCCAAGCTATACTATCTTTGGGATAGCCATATACCATCATCACATTCGATCACCTCAATACAAATAAAGTATCTCAGTTCACCCAAATCCTTCATCTCAAACTTGTTCTTCAAGAAGTCCTTAACTTCATCAATCCCATTGTCACTGTCACCTATAATAATCAAGTCATCCACATAGATAACTATGATGATCAAACGTGCATCTCTCCTTCTCACATAAAGTGAGTGATCACAATAGGAAATATAAAAGCCAAAATTGACAAGATACTCTTTGATCTTGTTAGGCCATGCTCTTGGCGCTTGCTTTATCCATAGAGCGCCTCTTCTTTAACCTGCACACATATGTGGGATACTCTAGATCCTCATAGCCTGCTGGCTTCTCCATGTACACATCTTCTTGCAATTCACCATGCAAGAAGTCATTCTTAACATCCATTTTTTGCAAATTCCAACCTTTGATTGCTGCCATGGCAATCACACATCTAATAGTTTCCATCATAGCAACTCGACTAAATGTCTCTTCATAATATATGCCATATGTTTGAGCATAACCTTTTGCAAACTAGTCTAGTCTTATACATGCTAACCAAACCATTTGCATTATGCTTGATTTTGTAAACCCACTTATAGCCAATAGCTTTCTTACTCTTAGGAAAGGGTACTAGATCCCAAGTCTTATTGGTTTCTAATGCACTCATCTTCTAATCCATTATTGTGTCCCAATGAGTATGACTAGTAGCATCCTCAAAACAAGTGGGCTCAAAATCCTCAACTACCTTCACCATATAAGCATAATGGTGAGTTGCATAACCTTCAAAAATAAAATTTTTAACAAGGTATCTGACTCTTGCTAGACGTGCGTACCATTGGATCACTCAGTGGAGCCTTTACATTACTATGTGCTCTTTGTACACTTGGTGTCCTGATTGAAGGAATACCAAGCTCATCATCTAAACTCTCTGAACCACTAGAATCTCCATCAAATCCCAAATTACTAGTAGATGCATCATTACCATATCCAACACTTTCTTCTTTTCTTTGTCTTTACTTACAACACTTGTAGATCCACCTAAAGATGTGGGGCTACTCCTTAGTCTACCAGTCTAAGGGCTAATTGTAGCTGTAGTACCAGATGATGTTTTTGGTCCACTAAGACTCTGTAATTCTTGCATTTCTTTCTACACATAGCTATCATGATCATTATCATCATCTAATACATCACTAGTAGATGTGTACCAACTATCCATCTCATTAGAAACAATGTCCCTACTCACTTTGAACTCACTTGAGATGATAGGGTTATAACAATGATACCCTTTCTGCTCTAGTATTCAATAAAAATGTATTTTTGAACCTTCAAATCATGCTTCTTTCGTAGCTCATTTGGCACATGAACATATACAATACATCCAAACACTTTTAAGTGTGACACATTGGGCTTCTTGCCTGTAAAACATTCTTCAGGGGTCATCCCATGAACTGCAGCTGTGGGAGTTTTGTTCATAATATAGACATTAGTATGAACAACTTCAGACAAAAAATGTTTTGGCATATCCTTCTTAGCCATCAATGAATGTGCAACTTCTACAATATGCCTATTTTTTATTTCTCTAATCCCATTTTTTTGTGGCATATACCTCCAAGTAAAATGATCTCTTTATTCCATGAGACCTCAAGAAGCCACTAAACTCATTAGAGAGATACTCTCCCCCTCCATCTAATCTAAAAAACTTAACTTTCAACCCTATTTCTATTTCAATAGCTACCTTGAAAGATTTGAAGTGCTCAAATACATCACTCTTTTCCTTCATGAAATATATCCATAGCTTCCTTGAACAATAAATGTGATAAAGTATTTGCTACCACCAAGAGATACATTCAGTGTAGGCCCCCAAACATATGTATACACAACATCAAGTATATTTTTGCTCACAACTGTGTCATGTGAAAAGGGTTGTCCAGCCAGCTTACCAAACTTACATGCTTCACACACTTTATGAAATTTTGCAACTCTAAAAGAAGGCAACCCGGTAACCAATCCTTTGGAACTACATTTATTTCAGTCTTTGCACATTTGCATGTTGTTAGAGGGGTTTTTGTCGAAAGGTCGAATCCACTGGGGATTAGAGGTAGAAGGAAGTAGAGATAGGAGATGGAAGAGAAGATAAAGAATACACAAGAGGTAAACACAATAATGACAAAGTACAATGAATTGAATCAATATGTATTAAAAAAACTTGGAATCCTTGCACTACTCAAAAGCAATCTCCAAGCATTAGATCTCTTGGAGCTTCTTCGTAGAAATAAACATGCATTAAAAAAAAGTACCCCAAACACCTCTATGACCAGTCCACAAGCTTTCATGAAATTCTTGCATAACATTTACTTGTGAAGCTCTATCACCCAAAACTTGCAATGGCATACCCTGTTTCTTTTTAGCATGTTTCCATAAGTATCCATCTTTTAAGAAAAACCCATAGGCTTTCCTCTCAATCTTTTTAAACTCCTCATCTGACCATTCATCTCTCTTTGTTAATGTACTGATGTATTGACCGATTCTCAACCACTCTCGTGCATATTTGTCTTCCAAAAACACTTCTACAACATTGCTAAATTCACTCTTACAACATCATTTTTAGCCACAAGAAAGTCATCTTCTTCCTCCTCATCCATCATCCCATCTTCATTCTCATAGCGTGCCTGAGATAACATGTCTGCCAAACTGAGTGTGTTGCACCCTGTGGGAGAGTACATATCTGTACTAACCCCAAGGGAGTCTTCATGGTTGTGATATCCCTACTTTCAATTGCAAGCTAAAGTTGATCATAACCCAAGTAAAGATCACCCAAAGAATAGATCGCTCTGCCTGCAAAAGTCTCTGCAAATTCATCAACCACAGGACCTGTATCCATATTTCTTATGGCCACTTTATTGACCGGTTGCATTTCTTGAATAAATCTCAAAGTCCCATTCTTTTTGGATACACAATAAACCAACAATAAGAGTATAGGACTGAAGAAGGCTCCATGATCTTCATGTGAATCTTTTCATTTAGCAAATCCATCATCTTTGGCAATGAATTTTTAGGCACTGGAATAGGGCTCAAGTTCCATGGTACATGTGGCACAGTAAATATGACCATAGGAGAGAGATTGCAAACCCCGTAACATTCTATGGGAGTGCCAGGCACCGCTTTCTAGACTCTCTTCCTGATGGGCTGCTAAGACATGTCTTGCAAGGGAATAGGTGGATACGTTACAGCGGATTGTATGAAAATGGTGCATGGCCTATAGACACTAATCATGGTTGGCGTATGAGGACTGCAAATAATTCTTCGGGAGAGCTCTATGCTGCATGTTTTAGTGTAAAAGTGACAATTGGTGATGTACAAGAAGAGCAACACTTCTTTGTGCAAGTTAATTCCTCATATGCAGTGATTTTGGGATAGCCCTATATTATAGGAGTGCGTATGGAAACAAAGGTACTTAATGATGGTTCTGCTTATGAAAGAGTCAGAAGCAAGGATGAGAGGAAAGAAGTCCAATTTCTTACTATTTGTATTAATCATCCTAGAAATCATGATACGCTCTTGCTTGAGTTGAATCTTTCGAGCCTTTGTATTTACTAAAAAGATATTCTCAAAATTTGTCCAAGCTACATGTGAAGTTTTTGCATTCCTAATATATCCCAACATAGTATTATCAATGACTACATGTAGCCAATATATCACATTTTTTTCTTTTGCATTCCATTCTTTCCATGAATTTAATTCATCTGGAGTTGCATGGATATTCAGCTACGGCTCCTTTTCTTCACTTGCAACATGAACTCATAAAGGCCCTTTTCAATGAGAAAGTTCCATGAAAGGTAGTTGTTCTTTTTATGAAGCTTCTCAATGATGGAATTTCCATTGTTCTATGCTATAATCACAAAAATGATACAAAAGAGCACGCAAATCTTTTGCAACCTTTCACAACAAGTGCACGTCAATACACAAAGCAACCTTTTTCACTAATTGCTCAACAACACATGTAAGTTGCAACCTATTTGCATATAAAACTTATGTTTTCTTCTTGGCAAACACCTCAAAAATTACAGGTTTGGGTGATCAGAGCACTGTGATAGGGATATCTAGTACATGCAGTACAAGCTATGAAGGGAAAAAGAAGTGTCTACCAAGTGTAAGAGTGTACACAAGAACCAAGGAGCTACACATAAATGAAGATGGATTGAGTTCTAAGAAGAGGAAGTGCATTAGTATTATGTATATGTATTTATGTTTGCACCCGGGTACGCCCAGGAATGTTTACTTGTGTGTAATGAGCATTGCCTTCATTTGGGGTCATCCTCTCCCTTACAAGTCAAGGTTTTAAGGTCTTTCATTAAGAAAGACAAGAGAGGTCATTCTCTTACTAAGAAAGATGAGAGACATGATCCTCTAGAAGTGAGGAGAGAAGTGATTTTCTCTTTTTAAGGTCTAAAATGACATAATCTTTTGTGTGGAATTCAATCTTAAGGTTGAGGCCCAAGGCAATCTAATGAACTCTCCTTATATATGGCTCAAGGTGGTTGCATGACCACAAATTAAGAGTACAATTTAAAAAGCCATTTTTCTTAAAATAGACATGATGAATCCATTTTTAAAATATCTCACAATAGAAAGACGATCTCTAAAAACGGCCCACTTGGGTTATCAGAAACAATGAGATCTACAACTTTCTTGTCGGCATCCCAGTAACACACAGAGAGATATCTCAAAATTGGTGCTGCAGAGTAGGTCATGGAACAACCACATCTTGCATGAAGATCAATCTTTCCAATCTTGGCACTCAAGTCTCTCTCCAAGAAGAGAAGATCTTGAAAGCCTATAAAATAGGAGGCTCTCCTTGGGGGTGGGAAAGGTGAAGGAAGCATCACTTTGCATGCATCCAAGAGGAGAAGAGAAGGAGCAAGTGTTGTGGAAGCCTTGCTGAAATCAAGTTCCAAGATGAGGAGAGAAGGTGCAAATGTTGCAAAATCCCGGTTGAAATCAAGTTCCAAGAGGAGGCGAGAAGGTGAAAATGTTGTGGAAGCTCTATTGAAATCAAGTTCCAAGAGGAGATCCCTACACATATTGTGTAGGAGAGAAGGTTCAAGTGTTGTGGAAGCTTTGTTGAAATCAAGCTCCAAGAGGAGATCCCTACGCATATTGTGTAGGAGAGAAGGAGTGACTCAAGAAGAATCAAAAGGTGCCAACTTCCAAGTTGTGCAAGTGTTAGCCCGTTGTATACCGTGGAAGGAACCGTGATCTTGTTTCCAAGATCTAGAAGTAAGAACTGGTTTATGTGTAATGGAGGAGCTTGCTCCTTGTCAATAATATAACTCCACAAGGGGGGGGGACTGGCCCATCTTCCAATCCCTAGTGTGTTGTCAATCTCTCTCTCTCTCTCTCTCTCTCTCTCTCTCTCTCTCTCTCTCTCTCTCTCTCTCTCCATCTTTCTTTTCTCTCATCTGTTCTCTCTTTGCGCCATCATAATATTCACCAAATATATAAGAAAAGTTGAGCGTGTGTCTCGAATCTTATAAGAATTGTATCAGAGTAGATCTCTTTTTTTTTCAAAGTAAAGGTGATCCTTGCAAGAAGAAGGTAAAGATGGCAACTGATGAAGTGCCTACAAGCAAGCAATTACAGGCTCAATTGACAAGGTATCATATCTTGTTAGAGATTCCCAAAGTACGTCAATTGATTGACAGCTTAAGGGCAAGGGAAGAAGCTACTTATGAAGGACCGAATCCTCCAAAAGATGGTGATACTAGAGGAAACACTATTGCAGCAGTTGATGGTGAAGGTGCAAAGCATCTA
The DNA here is from genome assembly GCF_053477565.2 of Lygodium microphyllum. Classification (NCBI taxonomy): domain Eukaryota; kingdom Viridiplantae; phylum Streptophyta; class Polypodiopsida; order Schizaeales; family Lygodiaceae; genus Lygodium; species Lygodium microphyllum. The sequence continues at coordinate 183,438,204 of NC_141135.1, forward strand.
ATTGCTGAGAAGCTTTCTAAAAGAAGGACCTTTGGGTCAAAAAAAGTAAAAAAACCTCACCTTGAGTGAGGCAAATAAGGAGGGAGTAATCTCCCTCAACAACCAGCTACTACCCTGATTTCTCAAGTTCCTTCTCCTCCTCATCATCTTCTAGTTTCTACTCTCTTGGTTCTAAGTCTCGTGCAATCGGCAAACAGACAAAGAGGAACCATAAGAGGAGCAAGCTTAAGAAGACTAAGAATTTCAAGTCTGGGGATAAGGACATAAAGTTTGACTCTTACTTTGGTAAGAGAGATCTTGCTAAGGCATTACCCTTTGTCAAGCAATTTGAAGTTGCTTTTCCTTATGGTAATTTCTCAAAAAATTCCAAGCTCAGGCATGTAGGCATGCACTTGAAAGACACCACTAGCAATTGGTGGTTTACTCTCATTTTGGAGGAAAGAAAACCCACGACTTGGAAAAAGTTCAAGAAGAATTTGTATGCTCAGTTCTTGCCTCCTAATTTTGAGAATGATGTCAAGATGGAGTGGGATTGGCTAGGCCAAAAAGAGCATGAGAAGGTCACTAGTTATGTGGACAAGTTTTGGTCTACTCTTCTCAAAGTTACTCCTTTCATGGAGATCATCAATGAAGAGAAGAAAATGAAGTTTGGAGCTAGCCTACTCCCTCAGCTACATAGAACCATGAAGGTGTATCCACATGAAACCTTATCTATCATGATGGAGTCTTGCTGAAAGTTTGCATACACCCAATACATCTCGAAAGTTGGACATGAGTCAAGATGTGCGGGACCTAGAGCATGTCAGATGCGGAAGCTATGGAGGTTGAAAGAGGAAGAAGAAACTCATGAATACATTGACCTTGACAAAGACAAATTGCCACACAAGTGAATTAGGTTCCAAGATTGAGACTGGGACTCATAAACACAATCTTGTGTATGGACAGTGACATTGACACTTTACTAGAGAGAAAAGAGTACTATCATTGCCATTAGAAATAGAGTACAAGTGCAATGCTTTATAGCAGGAGTGGTGGTACTTTCTCCTACTGGCATATGGGATTCTGGTCCTGAGCCCTCACTGCTCCTCACAAAGGGACTAAAATAGGTGTGATTGCAAATATCTCAACACCCCTCCTCAATCACAACCAAGAGTACAAAGTGTGTAGAGGCTTGAGTGCAAGTACAATGCTTTATAGGAGGAGTGGTGGTACTTTCTCCTACTGTGCATATGGGATTCTAGTCCTGAGCCCTGACCGCTCCTCACAAAGGGACTAAAGTAGGTGTGATTGCAAATATCTCAACACCCCTCCTTAATCACAACCAAGAGTACAAAGTGTGTAGAGGCTTTAGTGAAAGCAACACCTGCAAAGTGTGGGCACACCATAAACATGGCAAAACACCAGAGACTGTCACAGAAAAGGCTAAGTGTGGGTACCACAAACATGATGTACATCTAGAGGCTGTAGTAGGGGCCTTACATAGTGTACAGAGGCTGTAGTACAAGGATAACTGAGGAGTTTACAAGTTTATGTTTGAGACATTAAGGCTAGGAAATACAAAACTAAAAAGGTCTATCTGAATAGAAGGACTCATGAGGTTTGTCCTTCTCCTGGTGGTCTTCTTCTTCTTCTTCTTCCTTTGCTCCATTTTCTTCTTCTTCTTTGACTGCAACTAGATAGGCCTTTTGGGACCTCTTTCTGGCGTGGCAGAACTTCTCGGTGTGTCTGGTCCTTTTGCAGAAGTCACAGAAGAGCCTATCCTTCTTGCCTTTGTACATGTTTCCAACATATAATGCATACTCATCTCTAGAGATACTTGGTTCTTCCTTAGTTTTTAGCTTATTTTCCTCTTCTAATAGTGATGCCTAGATATCAACAAGTTCAGGATTTGGCATGTTGATTAAAGTTGTTGATACATTATTATATTCACGAGGCAAGCTCTTAATTAGAACACTGATACAAACATCTTCTTCCATTTTAATGTTGATTCCTGCAAGTTGGGTTAGAAGTCCTTTCATGTATTTTAGATGTGTGGTAACTGATGTGCTAGACTTCATTTCAAGCCTAAAAAACTCAATCAAGAGACCATACTTTGATGATTTAGACTGTGCACCGAATAAGGTGTCAAGTCTCTTCCATGTATCCTGTGAGGTCTCACAATTATCCACATGGTGGATATATGTAACATGTCCACTAGTATCATCCAGGACACGTCTTAGCAGTCCATCGGAAAGAATGTCTAGAAAGCTCCGCCGGCACTCTCATGGAATGTTACGGGATTTGCGATCGAGGTCTTTCCGCGTTTACCACGTAGCGGAAGTATCCTGGCCATTTCCACTTAGGATCGACCGGAATTAGGGTTTTCTTGATTGGTCATTACCTAACAGCAACTAGCGTCGTACCCAAGCGAACTACTTTACGCAGAAATGCCAGGTCCGAAGCGGATTCACACTGCACTTGGTTCAAGGAGAATGGGAAACGAGAGGGATGCAAAGCTCAACCTCTCTGCCATAAGGCATAGTCCCATTCCGTTCCCCTAAAACAGTGTAAATCAGTTAAGACATAACTCTAGGTCCACGCTTTCGTTGTTTCTTTTGACGATCATCCCGCTGTTCTTTGAGATTTTGAGAAAAGTTCTCGGCTAACCGGGACCACCCAACCGTAGGACGGACCCATGGCCCATCCTCCGCACTTTTCTCGGTTTGTTTTAATTATGTAATTATCTAACACATTAATTTGACATGTAACAATAAGCTTCTTTAATTAATCCGTTAAGCACTGGTTCATTCACGTAATCTTATCACGTGACATAGAAAAACAATATCAAACAAGTTTTTTATTAATATATCATCATTTTTATGTTTGAAATACAAGGAGTTCCGCCTATAGGCTTGTCCATAATCTGCCTGAAGGCTATCTAGTAATCCACAGTGATCACTATTCCAAGCTTCCGCTCGTAGACTAGTATGCGGGCCTCGAGATCCAATCCCGAGTCACGTTAGCCTCTTGTGTAGGACCGGGAAGGCGAGGGATTTACGGCCAGAGCCCCCCCTGGCACCCAAGCGTCCTCCTGCTCCAAGTAGAGCTGAACGGAGAGACCTCTCGTGGCGGGTTCGGTCCACGTTCCCGGCGCGGTCAACAACCCCCTTGGTTAGGGTCAGGCAGGCAGTCGGGGGTAACTGAAACTGCCTCTCCCTTCAGGCCTTCAACCTGAAATATAGGTATTCATTTAATTTGTAATTCATAAATCAAATAGTGCTCTAAAATCTCTAGCAAGCACAAACATTTCCATTAATCGACCTTGTTGTTTGGCAAACTTCTAAGGAATTATTCTTTCCTTTTGAATGTATCAGCACTCCTACCAAGGTGTCTTGCAACTTGGCAAGATCCTTTATATTCCGAGTTAGAGAGTACCTTATTAACCCAACTTGGTCAACCCTAAAGTTCATTGGATACTTTAGTTTCTGATTTATAACTTTTCTTATTTAGAGGGATATCCAAGAATACATCCTTTTGCAAGATAACTTGCGTAAGGATCTACCATCCTTGTTGAGGATATTTACCCTTTCTTCTTGTGAATCAATCACAAGACTATATGACTTTGTACTTGCTGCGCAAGTCCTGCGATGAAATAATCTGTTTTAGTTTCTTTAAGCTGCCATATGTCAGACCTAGGGTCTCTTCTTAAGAACCTTAGAGACAACCCTAGTTCTTTTACTTTTACGAATTTATCGACCCTACAATCAGGGAAGGTAGTCAAGTGCTTAAGGTATAAACGTTTCTTTGGTCTTTAAATCATTCCCAAGGCATATTTTTCAGCATGGTATTTCTAAGTTTAGATTGATTTGGTTATCTTTTGGAAGGTAATATTGAGATCACCTCGGCACGATTTGTTATCCTTGTGACAATTGATTTTTCAGTCCTAAACTTTATTGCTTTGAGGTAGGTAAATTCAATTTAATCTTCCTTTTTCCTTGCAAACGAAACTCATGCCAAATAACAATCTTTTCCTTGCTAAGATATGCAATTAGCAATGATAACTTCCTAGTAATTCGAGCAATGTAAAAAAAACCTTTCATGAATTTCATGATGATTCGTTGCAAAAAAAGAATAGGGTTAATGGTGCAAGATGTAATTTTTATACCTTCAGGACTTAACTGAAATATACTACTATAGTAAGTAGATAATCTTGTTCGTAATTTGTTATAATGCATGATGCTATTCGAAGGAAACTATGTTCTGTACATTATAATTTGTTCAATTAAACTAAACTCCTTCATTGTAAATAACTCAAATAAATATATCCTATCCCTAACAATTCATCTTTGCATGATTGACTTAAAACCGATATAAGACCAAGAAGGAAAAACCTGGTTTTGGGGTGAGATATCCACATGGATACCGGGAGATGACCCTCCCGCAGCTACTCCTTGGACTTTCTTAGGTGGCATCGCAGTTCGAATGTGAAGGCAGGTTTTACTCTTTCTTTCGGATTTCCACCGTCTCTCTTTCGAGGCAAAGAATCGTTCAAAAGGTTGACCACGAGGAGGGATAATAAGACCTCTAAAATCTTAGCTTCTTCGGAGAGGGAAAGGATTTATAAAGCTTTAGAGAAAAAGGGTCTATAGGATATAATCATGGTGAAAGGTTATGTGTGAGTGTGGCTTCACAAACATCTATGAAAGCCCTTGGGAGATCTTTTGGGCACTAGAGTGAAAGGACTTAGGGGTTTTTCAAACCTAGGGGGAAATTTTGAAAGATAACACAAGGGTTTATAGTATGGGGAAAAAGGCGTGTAAGTAAAAGGAAACACGGGGTTTAGAAAGGCTTAGGGATGTATTAAAAATATATATATATATGAGGGGTAAAACACAGGGTTTCAAACACAAGATGGGACTTATGGATTTAGGCACGGGGATTAAGGGTTTTTGAGGTCAAGGGAAATGGGCTAAGGTGGCTTTCGAGGGATGCTGGGGGGGCAAAGGGTTTCTAAAGGTTAGAACTAGGAGGGGATGAAAGGGTAAGGAAGGGTATAGGAAGGGGAACTTGAGGGTTTTAAAAACCCATGGGAGGGGGAAATTAATGGAGTAGAAGGGATATGAGGGGGGTGAAAGGGTTTTAAGAAAACCGGGGGGGGGGGGGGGGGGGGGGGGGGTGAAAGGGAAAAAGCACAGGAAGGGGGGCTTGAGGTAAAAGGTATAGAAAGGGAATTATTCTCTTTTCTTGCACTTCCTCTACCTTTTTCCTTCTCCTTCCCTTCTTCTACTACTCTTCCTCCTTCGCTCTCTTTTTTTCCCTCCTTTTTACTCTTCTACCTCCTTCTATTCTCTCTCTCTTACCTTCTTTATCTTCTCCCACCCTATTCCTTCTTTTACACTACTCTTCCTCCTTCACTCCTCTCTTTCCCTCCTTCTTACTCCTCTTTATCTTCTCCCATCCTATTCCTTCTTTTACACTACTCTTCCTCCTTCACTCCTCTCTTTTTACCCAAGGTAAAAACAATCCAAAAAATAAAATGGATGCCTGGGCCCAGCGGCGGGAGGCCGTTTAAATGGAGGCCCGGGGGGGGGGGGGGGGGTTCTAAGGTTGGAGGGCCTAGGGAGGGCTTCGTAATGACGAGGGGTTTACGACGTCCATAGGTGGCAGCCCGGTGAGTCCACCCACAACTATCGTGCAGTGGAACGTGGAGACAGCATCAGAGGACCAGGGTTCTAATAGTTGCAGAGCAAGCGGGAGGGGTGGCTTGCACAGGTAATGGAGGCGGGAGTTGCCTACAGCGAGTGGAAGGCACAGGCGATCTAGGTGAGAACCCCCTCTACAATGGGGGGAAAAGGATTATTATATAGTTGGGGGGGGAAGGGGTTGCTTTCCTCATGCTCCCGACGGGTGGCATGAGTACACAAGTTTGCAGTCATGTCCTCTCGCATGGACGGCCAGCTCGAGACGATGACGAGGGTGAGAATGACATTGGCACTGACAATGATAATGATGATGTGGATGTCGGCTTCAGTCGTCGCGGAGGTGGCAGGAGATGGTGGGTTCACCCGTCTCAGGTAAGCTATATACACTATACCATAGTATATTACTAATGTTAACCTTTACTAACATATTCTATATTTCTAACGTTTTTAATTTACCCTTACTAACTTATAACCTTACTTAATCAACTAACTCCTTCGATCTCACCTTACTAACATGCCTACTAATTTTGACTACCACAACTAGATCCAATCCTCGGAGGTGAGTGCCAATGTCAAAAGCGTGTTTCCTTGGAATGTGTGAGAGCGGAACGAGAGCGAGACATTACAATATAGCTGTCATCTAGCTCTAGTTTGATAATGGCCTGGGCCTTATCATCATTCTTTTGCCAAGTTACAGCAAGATCCGCATCACGAGGCTTCTTTTCTTTTCCATTGCTAATGGCCCAGAGGCCCTTCTTCATTAGGATGAGTTTTATGTGGGTCTGCCAGGTGTGAAACCCGACTCCTTTGAAGTGAGCAGTTGGAGAGTCTTTGCCCATGTTAGACTTACGGGAACAGTAGCAAATCAACTTCAGAATTTTGAGATTTATCAGTGGAAGAGCAAATTACAATGTGTCAAGAGACACAAGTAATGACAGTGTGAAAACACACTATGCAGAGACTATGTCTGTGTTGATGTGTATGGACAGTGACATTGACACTTTACTAGAAAGAAAAGATTACTATCATTGCCATTAGAAAAAGAGTGCAAGTACAATGCTTTATAAGAGGAGTGGTGGTACTTTCTCCTACTGTGCATATGGAATTCTGGTCCTGAGCCCTCACTGCTCCTCACAAAGGGACTAAAGTAGGTGTGATTGCAAATATCTCAACAGAGTTCATATAGAGCTAGACAAGAGTAGTTCTATGATCAACCAATAGATAGGACTAATAAAAAAAGACCTACCTCTACCCATGACCAATATTCAAAGCCAGAGGGTAACAAGAAAAATGCAAGTATCTCTCACCCTCTGAGATACAAAAGTACAAAGAGGAAGGAAGGTACTTTCTTTGTAGTGAGTTAGGGCATATTAAGCCTGATTGTCCTCACAAAAGGAAGGAAGAAAATGTGATTAAAGATCCTCATCCACCATCCTTAGATTCTACTCCTGATGTGCAAGCTAACACTCATTCAAATGAGAAGAAGAGACAACTCTTAAAGAGTTGGGGGAAACTCAACAATCAACGAGTTTTGATACTCTTTGATCTAGGGTCCACAAATAATTTTGTTTCAGCAGATAGTGCTGAAAGGCTACAAATTCCATTGGATCAATTGGGAACACCAATTGGATTAGGTTCAACATTTGAAGGACTTACAACCAATTCTACTCCTATCTACTTGCACCCATTGGTAACTATGATGTTATCTTAGGTATGCATTGGCATTACAAGATTAGAACTCTTCCCATTTTGTTAAGAAGACCCTTGCATTTCAATTCAAGGGTCGGAACATAGTATGCATTGTTGATGTTGGAGATTGGCATGTGCCAATGGTTGGGGTTATGTTAGCATTTCTAAAGAAATGAAGAAAGCTATTTTTGCGTACATGATTTTTGTGAGAGAGTGAGAAGAAGCTAATGATTCAAGCGCACTTGATGCCTCTAATGAACACACAATACAAATTAATGCTTCTAAGTATCGGACTTCAAAAGAACCCCTCTCTTTAATTGATATAGCCAGACATGATTTTGTTAAACAATATGAAGATTGTTTTGGTGATTCACTCCCAAGAGAGTTACCCCCTAAGTGCTTGGAAGATCACACAATTGGTCTTATCTCATGCAGTTCACTACCTAACCAACCGCTTTAGTGCAAGTCAGCAAGAGGAGATCCTAAAACAAGTAAAGGAACTATTGGAAAAAGGGTTAGTTCAACATACCTCTTCACCATACTGCTCTCCAGTCTTACTTGTTCAAAAGAAAGATGGTTCTTTCCCTATGTGCATAAACTACAGATCTTTGAACAAGATCACAATCAAGAATCATTTTCCTATCCCAAGAATAGATGATATCTTGGATGAGTTGCAAGGGGCTAGTATCTTTAGTTGCATTTATCTGAAGAGCGGCTATCACTAGATACAGATAGCACCTAAAGATGTTCATAAGATAGCTTTTCATACAACATTTGGACTATACGAGTTCTTAGTCATGCCATTTGGTTTGACTAATGCACCCACCACGTTCAATCAAATGATGGAGAGAATTTTCAGACTCACTCAAAGTTCACATGTGTCTTCTTTGATGACATTCTAATATTTTCACGATTTGAAGAGGAGAATAGAAAACATCTATCTATTGTTTTTCAAGAACTTTGCAAGCATAGACTACAGGTCAATGCTAAGAAGAGTGAATTTTTCATTTCAAAAACTCATTACTTGGGCCATATTATTTCTCACAATCTGGTGAGAATGGATCCTGAGAAGATTCGAGCCATTGTTGATTGGCCTAATGTTCATACTACAGGAGGTTCATATGAGGTTTTGTGTATATTGCATCTCCCCTACATGACCTTACTAAGAAGTGAATGCCTTTTCACTGTGGATCAAGGCAACTACAAGCCTTTGTCAGATTTAAATTTCTTGTGACTCAAGAACCAGTTCTCATAGTTCCAAATCTTCAAAAACCTTTTGAAGTTCACTGCGATGCTTCTGGGGATTGCATTAGAACTGTGCTTATCCAAGAGCATCATGCAGTAGCATTTGAGATCCAACCCCTCAAGGATCATGAGCTACATGCTCTAGTATATGAGAAAGAGCTTATGGTGGTGGTACATGCTCCAATATATGAGAAAGAGCTTATGGCGGTGGTACATAATCTTCAAGTATGGAAACACTATTTACTTGGTGCATATTTTTTTATTAAAACATATCACCAAAGACTAAAGGACATCCTCACTTAGAAGAAGCTCTCAGAGAAGCAGATGTGCTAGGCACATTTCTTATCTGTGTTTCATTTTCAAATCCTTCACACATCTGGGACTAAGAATGTGGTAGCAGATGCTCTATCACGGCAACCTCAAGTGAATGTAATCACAACTGTTTAACATAATGAATTCATGGATTGAAAAATGATTTTTGATTCTGAGAAATGCTTAAAAATAGCCAAAATTTATGAATATTTGGGGAAAAATAGACTTCGTCGAAGGTGGCGGTGGCAATCAGTACGATTTTAAGCAGCAATGCCCAGAAATGCCTAAAAGAGTCACTCGACGGCGGTCGGAGAATTTTCAGAATTTTTTGGCATGTGAGACAAGACCTAGGGAGATGCTCAGTAGTGGAGGACTTCAAGACGGATGCCCAGGATTTTTCAGATCAAGAATCGAACACCGAACGTGGAAAAGGGAGTGCCCAGGAGGCCAAGCCCAAAATGCCAAGTGAAAATGGACTTTAGGAAGGCCAAAGGGTGTGACCGTTTTGGGCTCCCTTTGGGAGCCCAAAATTCAAAATCGTGGGGGGGGGGGGGGGTGTTTGCATTTTTTTTCATGTGACAGGGAAGAGGGCGCCATGAATCCACGATTTGAGGAGGGGGGCTATGGCACTTACAAACAGGGCCCCCAACTGATCTCATGGCTAATCTACATTCTATCTTTGCTTCCCATCACCAGTCTCCACCCGTCAATTGGTTGCCTGGTTGTGGAGAACAAAAAACCAATCTTTCTCTCTCCTCCCTCTCTCTCTTGCATAGAGGCAATTCTTGTGCAAGAAATCAAGAAGAAGAGGGGCTGAAGAATGCTTGTTCGGCTATGATCGGATTGCTTCAAGATGAAGAGGAGGCTGAGGAAAGAGGTTCAACACTGAAGAATGGTTGTTAGTCAGTCTGTGGGCTGCTCAGAATAATTATTAAAAAACCCGCAACATGCAAGATACGCGGTATGCTCCAATTTTATGAAGAAATTTGCTTGTTTTTGTTATTTCATGGTCCAAATGTTGTTCATATGCGACGAATTTTTGTTTGAATCTTGTTTACATCATGTTTGAGGACTGTAACTATAGAAATGCAGAACCTGTAATGATTTAGAGCCGTTATTAATTCTTTAAAACCCGCAAAATGTCATTTTTAATGGAAATTAGTGGTTTTTTTCGATTTTGAGTTGGAGAAAAGGGGTGGAAACGGGATAAAATCAAAGAAAATGTTAAGTTTCAGTCAAAATAATAAGGCTATACAAATAAATCAGAAAATACCTATTTTTCATGAATAATAAATAGGAAAAAATAGCAAAAATTAGAGGAAATTGGGATTTTCATGCTCAAAAAATATGGAAAAATAAGATTTATGTATGTGAATGTTTGGCAAGGTTAAAGCATGAGGTTAAGCCTCATTTTGGCCTTTTCCTTTGTGCTATAGTACTTGGTTATTGTTTTTCTCATACAAAAATGACACAAAACAACCATTTACACCTATGCACCGCAGCAACACCTAAACAGTGAGGGGGGGAGGAAGTTTGTGCGACGATCTAATTGTTGAAAATATACAAATTCTGATTTCCCTCTTTGTGCATTGCATTTAGGGATCGTTCCATTATTAAATATAGGCAATTAGTAGCACGGAAGTTATGGTGCTAGTCCCTAAAGCAACGCAGTACGTAACAGTTAGTTAAAATTCATGAAAGGGCTGTTTTTCGCACCTCACATGGCTATTTTTTAAAATCATAAAATGGTTGTGCAGAATTGTCATACACCGTGGATCAAGCATCCCACGTGGTATCTCCTGGAATGCATTGCAATTGATTGATAAACTTTGACCAACGCTGAGAGGACAAGAAACCCAAGCTGTAGGTTTAGATGGGTGCTTCCATTGGGGAAAGTTTTGTGAGACAAATCAAAATCTCCTGGAATAATTAATCATGAAAGAGTGGAGTTTGTGCGAATGTTATATGTGTTAGCGACGCATCTTAGGGCAATCTCCTAGGTGTAAGAGAGTCGCAGTGGAGCCGAGACAATCAGCCAAGAGGTGCTCCCCTATGTGTGTATTATGAGGCATTATGCCTATATGTTATGGGATGTCCCTCTAAGGAGAAGGGAAGGTGAACGTTGGAATACAAATTAGATACAAACACAAAATCGTCATAAGCATTTAGTGTAAAGTGAGTTTTTGTAACAACTCCATAGTAGAAATACCCATTCCGCATATGAATTCCCTCTTCGGAAGGGGTCATAGGGATACTATTTTTTTCGAATTAGATAATGGCAAAAATCTTTTTTTTTTAATTTTCCCTTATCCCCCCCAGCCGACTGTCGTGCTAGAGGGGGAGGGGAATAGAAGGTATGTGCAAGCTCCTTGCTGGAGCTTGCAAAGGGAAGGGGGCCATGCCGCTGCCGCGTAGGGGAGGGAGGAACCTCTCCCTCTCCCTATAAAAATCGTAGCTATGAGGAGCATTGGGAGGAAAAAAGAAGGAGCTGAGACTCTGTTGTGGAAAAAAATCGTGAGGTGGAAGCCATCGCCGCTAAGCGTGAGGAGGAAAAACCTGAGACTGCTGTCTCCACTCCCATAGAGTGTGAGGTGGTGGCCGTGAGCAGGAAGTGGGGCGCTGCTGGGAGAGGCCGTGAGTTGCAGTAGCAGCGGACATTGGTCGCCACCAAGGAAGATAGCTGCTGCCTGAAGTCATACGCCATCCCGAGATGCAATCTGTCGACTGTCCCCCCCCCCCCACGTGATCTCTAGAAGCTTCTAATGCTTCTAAGGGGGGGCTCTATAAGCCCCCTTTCCCCCCCTTAAGAAAGCCTTACCTTAAAAGGGCCTTCACATGACCCTTAAGCCTTCCCCCCCCTTGATTAATTCTTTCCTAGTCCCTTATTTATACCTTTGTTTTCCCCCACACAAAAGGAAAAAAAGCCCCTTTCATGTGGCCCTTAAGTTTTTTTTATCCCCATTAAAAAAGCCATTTTTAAAGCCCCTTCATACCCTTTGTCCCCCACATGAGAATCCACTCTTAAGGATCTTCTACACCCATTTTCCCCCCTTTTCGAGGTTCTTTTGGAAACCTAGCTATGAGGGTTGGTATTCCCTTCCCCCTCGGGATTCCAGAAAAGCTTCTTTCTATGGCTTTAAAGAAGCCTTACCATCGGAAGACTTAAACCCCCCCCACGAATTCTCCTCTTCGGGATTCTTCCATCCAATTTCACATGAATTCCACTTAAATCCCTTTCCGTGTTCGCATACGAAGGAGACGGACAAGATCGTAACTCTGCACCCAAGGCGAAAAGGCTACATTCGTGATGCCTCCTAGGAAAGCCCAAGGCGCAACCGCAAGAGGATCATCCCCTAGCATCCATGTGGACATCTCACCACAAGTCCAGGTTTTCCTTCCTAATTTTTATTTGGTATTGTTATAATTCAATCATGCAAGGATAATGGTTGGAAATAGGATGCATTTTTCGTCTTAAATGCTTTAGAAAAATTAGCTCACGATGGAGGAATGTAGTCATTAGTATCTTCAATAAAACGAACAAAAATAAAGTGAGCAAAAAATTGATATGCATTTAGTCCATATTTACAAAAACGGAATTAAGATAGTGCACTCCATTTAGGCATGGAAGTATAAAATTGCATGTCACATTATTAGGCCATATCTTCTTCGCAATAAGTCATCATGGGAAGTGCTAATAACCCATAGGGAATTGCAAGGTATGAAATGATTCTTACGTTGCATAACTCTAGTCAATTATCGTTTTTCAACTACATAAATACTAGTAAAAGGTTGCTTGTTTAGCGAGAATCTTGTTCGCAGGTTTGATTAGTTGGAATTAGGTTATAACCTAACCTATGCTTGATCTTAAATCGATAAGTTAGGGTTGAAAATCAATTTATGCATAGACAATGAGTCATGTGTTTATGGCAATGATAGCGTAATTATCTTCAAGAATTAAACAAATTGGCATAAACCTAAACACCTAAACCCACGGAGTACTCGTTTTAGAAAGAGTTAATTCAATTCCAAAGAACTCACTAGGATTTAATACGTGACCTAATCGCACGTATTGCTAAAACTGAAACTCCTATACCCTAAATACTTTCCCACATTCACCGAATGTAGGGACAACAGAACATACTTGAGAAGTGATCTAGGGTTTGTCCCTAAGAATCTTTCACTTAAAAAGATGAAACTTGGAACCCTAGAACTGACAATGTTAGCCTAATGTAATCGAAAATGGATTGTTTCGTGACTCCATTTGATGGGTAGAATAGTCCCATAGTTCGATGTGACACTTATGCAACAAGTGCAGAGTCGTATGATCTTGTGATTGGATCACAAGGGAATGGCCAATTCTTGGAATGAGGTTGGCAGATTCTTACGCAAGTTATCTTGCAAGAGGATGAATAATCGTCCTAATATAGTATCTTTCTGGGGTAAAGATAATTGCTTGGAGCAAAGGACAAACCAATAAATTGGAATAACATATGAACTTAAGGTATTGACCAAGTTGGGTTAATAGGGTACGGCCCTAACCCAGGATATAGGGGATCTTGCCAAGTCGCAAGTTATCCCGGATCGAGTGCCGGATGCATTCGAAAAGAAGGATTCACTCCTTAGCAGTTGGCCAACAATAAACAACCAATGGAAATGTTTGTGCTTATTACAGATTTAAGAGCACTGTTTTACTTTGTTTGATCAATGAATTAAAGGATAAATGGATATCTAATGCTTCAAGTTGAAGGCCTGAAGGGAGAGGCAGCTTCAGTTACCCCCGACTGCCTGCGTGACCCTAACCAAGGGGGTTGTTAACCGCGCCGGGCAGGTGGACTGAGAACCCGCTGTGAGAGGTCTCTACGTTGAGCGCTACTTGGAACAGGAGGACACTTGGGTGCCAGGGGGGGCTCTGGCTATAAATCCCTCACCTTCCAGGCCCTGCACAAGAGGCTAACGTGACTCGGGATCGGATCTCGAGGCCCGCATACTAGTCTATGGGTGAAATCTTGGATTAGTGATCCCTGTGGATTGCTAGATAGCCTTCAGGCGGATTGTGGATAAGCCTACGGGCTGGACTTTATGTATTTCAAAGATAAATATGATAACCTGTTAAAAAGGAACTTGTTTGATGTTGCTTTTCTATTTCAAGTACTATGGTTACGTGAAAGAACCAGTGTCTAACGGGCTAATTAAGGAATTTGATTGATACATGTCTAATTAAATGTGTTAGGTAATTAAATAACTAAAACAACCCGAGGAAAGTGCAGTGGATGGGCCATAGGTCCGTCCTATGGATGGGTGGTTCCGGTTGGCCGAGAACTTTTCTCAATCAAGATGGACAGCGAGAAGATCGTCAAAGAACAGAACAACAAAAGCGTTGACCTAGAGTTATAATTAATCCCGATTTACGTTGTTTAAGGGGAACAGAATGGGACTATGCCTTATGGCAGAGAGGTTGAGCTTTGCATCCCTCTCATTTCCCATTCTCCTTGAACCAAGTGCAGTGTGAATCCGCTTCGGACCTGGCATTTCTGCGTAAAGTAATTCGCTTGGGTTCGACGCTAGTTGCTGTTAGGAAATGACAAATAAGCAAAACCCTAATTCATGTTGGTCCTAAGTGGGAACGGCCGGAATACTTCCGCTACGTGGCAGACGGGGGAAGTCCTAGATCGCAAAACCTGCAACATTCCATGGGAGTGCCGAGCGGAGCTTTCTAGACATCCTTCCCGATGGACTTCTAAGACGTGCCCTAAAGATAGTAGGTAGACACGTTACAGTTTTAGAAGCTCCTAGCCCACAAGGCCATGTGGTGGGGTTGTCTGCCGTATGCATGAGGTCCGGCTATAGTGCCATAGCCAATGCCGGCCCATTTTAGGTCCCATCAGTGGTGCGTCTGCCAGGAGTTGCCAATAAGTGGTGGTTTCCAAATCTTGGTCTTATAAGGGACCTGTTAGCTTTATTATATAGTTGATAGTCCCCTTGAAGCGGTGGATGCTAAAATAGGTGGATTAAAGTTTCAGCCATGGGCATGATGATGAAACCAAGTAATCCCTGTAACCCTAAAGATACCTTGTCCATTCTAAATGGTTTAGTGGGATCTTTTGCTAGAAATGTTCTTTACCCTTTGCCCTAAAAGTGACACCATGCTGGAGTTTGGGTCACTATTGGGAAATACCCATGGAGTAATCATGAGAGATAGTCCATGGGAGCTAGAGGAAAGATTAGTGGGTAAAAGTGATGTTAGGATGGCACAGTCGTTTGTGATCCTCAAAAGCGATAAGTTTTTGAAGGAAAAGACCGTGATACCATTAGTCAAAGTAATATATGCCTATGATCAGGAGATACCTCCGATGCTAGGGCCTGATGCAATTGGGTTCCAAAGCGCAATTTTGCAAATCCATAAAGCATTGGACAATATCTACATATGTGGAAAACCCTTATCAGAAAGGAAGGTTCTATTAGGACCTACCTCCGATTCTAGGGAAACAATAGCAAATGAGGATAGAATTACTAAAACACCAACATCAAGCAATGGAGTAGACTCCTTAGTGCGTAGCATAGGACTCCCTAGACCACTCTGTGAGTTGGTAGAAAGTGATAGCAAGGATGATATTAACCTTCCTACACCAGTAAAGGTGGAAATGGAAGAGGTTGGAGACCCCAAGACACTAGAGTTAGGTCATGAATATGAGGATTTTAATGGCCTACTGCTGATCTCGAAGGAAAGGACTAAATGCCCTCCTCCTTAAAGGGATCTCCTTGTGTTTCATGGGCCGGTTAATGAGGATTCGATGGTGCATTTACGAGAATACAGCCTAACTTGCCTTGCAAGTGGGTTCAATGATATTCATCGGATGCTTGTATTCTCAAGTACCCTAAAGGGAGAGGCTAGAAAATGGTACTAGAGCCTCCCAAGGGGGTCTATTGAATCCTTTAAGGAGTTGAGTGATCGATTTTTAGATGAATATGAGAAGAAGGTGCCTATGACCCAAGTTTTAGGGCAGCTGATGCAGATTAGGCAAGAGTCCTATCCTTCTGTTAAAGAATACGCTAGAGCCTTTGATGATATTCTGAGGCTTTGGCCAAGAAGAGCTACTGCATTGCCAGGTGATGTGCTATGTGAGCTCTTTTTGAGTGGCTTAGAGATTAACATGCAATTCCAAGTGGGACTGCAGAATCCGAAGTCGTTAAGGGAAGCAAAGATGCATGCCATTGATTATGAGGGACATTTTCAAAGATGTTGGTAAAACTTTTGGAGTTTTTCCCTCTCAGTACAAGTGCATCCTAGCTTCCAACCATTTCTACAAGGATAGAGCTCACTTGTTGATACCAAGGCAGCCTATGAGAGGAACCTTGGTAGCCAAAATCTCCAAGCAGAAAATGGCAATAGTAGGGATAATATACCCCTTGGGGATAAAAAGATTCCAAGCCCAGTAAGTCCCATCAAGGCTTGCAACACTTCCATAAGAGGTAGTAATTGATAGAACCACTAGGTCTACAAGCTTAGATGAGCATTCTATGAGTGGTTCTAGTTGTGCTCCTAGTAAGGCTCTTGAGAGACCTTTCCAATTTATAGATGAATCATGCTTTTGAGTAGATGCTATTCCTTTTAGTAAAAGCATGGTTCCTATGGCTAAGCAGTTGTTGCAGAGTGGACAAAGGAAAGGGAAGAAATCTCATATGACGAAGATGAAACATGCCAAAGGTCCACCTGTACTAAATAGAAGCCATAAGGCTGTTAGGTCATCTGGTAATGGTGATAAATCCACAGTGAGTCCATTGGACCAATGTGGGCAGATGAGGCAGTCTAAGAATATGAAAAGGAATATGAGATGGGTTTGGAGGCCCAAAACCCCTAAAAATATTGTTGGTGTGTCATATGAAGGGCCAAGAATTTCATGTGGACATGCTTTGATGGATTCCCAAGAGGATGCGACTAAAGGCCATAATGCGACATCTGACAATTGGGACCACCGCCTTGAGATGCATCTATGTGATGGGTCTAGGCTTGAAGCTCTGTCTAGTTTGGATCGTATGATTGACATATGAAATGGTCCAATTAGAGAAGAGTTGAATGATCATAAATCCATGATTCTCCCTGTAGGAGGAGTTACTGGAAAGTTGGGACAAGTGATCCATTTGAATGACGACCAAGGGGATGAGATACATCAACCTAATGATGTCATTCATTCAGTTCATAGTACCCAAGAAGAGATGGCCATTATTACTAAGATATCAGTAGAAAGGCTTGGACTAGTGGATCTACAAAGAGTATAGATCAACCTTTTAGCTGACTCGCATGAGTAGCATGAGGCTAGTCCTCATATTTTACACTATCCTTGGTATCCTGATTAGTTTGATAGGATGTGTTGTATATGCCAAGGAGATCATATATTGCATGGATTAGAATGAACTATCCATTTTAGGCCAAGAGGGACCTATCTCTATTTGCTGCAGGTACGTTCAATGCTTTGTTGTTTTAGTGATTGCGCCATACAGGTCGACGAAGTCGCTGGAGGGAGCCTTTGCTGCGAAGAAGCTTCTTGTGGCCATTCCATGTGGTTTTGTCCCCTTTTCAAGTTTTTTCCCTTAAGCAATTAATGATATATGTGTGGGTGAGGGTTACTTTCTTTTTTTTGTTGGGGACCAACAATCAAGGCATGAAGTCCTAGGTTTAGGTTAGGTATGCTTGAGGGAGGTCTAAGTAGTTGTTGGCTTATGTAAAGACATTATTAGGCATTAAAAGACCTATTTTACATGGGAGTTCTAGTGGCCCTGTTCTGCTGACCTGCTAGGCGACCGTTCTAGGAGTTCCTATTAGTTGTGAGGCAGTTAGAGAAGCCTACTAAAATAATGATGGAAAGAGACAAAACCCTAAGATCTGAAAGACAATATTTGAATATACGGAGGTGTGTAAAAAGGGGTTTTAACCCCTATAAAAATAGAAAAGGAAAGAAAGAAAAATTCTTGAGCAATTTTTCATCGCCTTGCGAAGGCCTGGTAGGTTCCTGGGGATGAGACAAGATCTGGGGCCAATGCCTTGCCCTTCCTTGGGGCGACATCTTGCCATAAAATAAAGAAAATAAAAGAAGGTTGGAGTGAAAATAAAAGTGAGCGTTAGGAAAGGATTAAGTGTCACCTTGCAAGGGCTTGGTAGGTTCTTGGGTACCGAGACAGGACTTGAGGCCGATGCCCTGTTTTCCTTGGGCCACTATGCTCAGCTCCCTCCTTTTTACACGCCCGAGTATGGACAATCAGACGCTAAAAGGAAAAAATTGTGCTAAAAGATAATACCTTTTGATTAGGCTATATGAGTCCTCGCCTAGGAGGAGCTCCTGGATGAGTTGTCCTTAGTTAGGTAGGTAGGCCAGACCACCACTTAGGGCGACCTCTTTGATAGTTCTTTTTAGCTTGGGTGTGTTGGAGCAATTGATTAGTGACTAG
Source organism: Lygodium microphyllum (assembly GCF_053477565.2). NCBI lineage: Eukaryota > Viridiplantae > Streptophyta > Polypodiopsida > Schizaeales > Lygodiaceae > Lygodium > Lygodium microphyllum. The sequence continues at coordinate 183,456,575 of NC_141135.1, forward strand.
CTTTGAGCCTTTTATCAGATTATGCTGGGCCTACTCCTCATGGATTTCATGCCTTGGTTTTGTCACGGGGTAGGGTATGAGGTGTGATGTGTTGTGTTGTGTATTTTTTGTATTATCTTGCTACTCCTTTTTGTTGTTTATGTACAGATCTATTCGTGGGATTCGATGGGCTGAGTCACCCTATCCCATGGTCGCCAATGGACAGATGCTTTTTTATGCTAAGAAATGCTTAAAAATAGTAAAAAATTATGAATATTCGGGGAGAAATAGACTTCCTCGAAGGCAGCAATGGCAATCAGTACGATTTTAAGCGGCAATGCCTAGAAATGCTTAAAAGAGCCATTGGACGGCAGTTGGAGAATTTTCATAATTTTTTGGCAGGCGAGACCTCGGGGGGGGGGGGGGGATCACTCATGAATATATGTATATATAACGTGAGTTCAAAATAAGGGGTTTTTAAAACACAATTTTTATACATTTTTTACATATAGAAGGGTGTCATATAAACAGGTTACTTACAGATTGAATAGAAAAGGGTTGTGTTTTATTCAACAAACATTCACAGATTAGGATATTTTTAAATAGACCATGAACGCACATTATATAGAGAACATATGTATACTGAACCCCCTGAGTGTGAGAAAAGACCCAGGGAGATGCCCGGAAGTGGAGGACTTGAAGACGGACACCCAGGATTTTTCAGATCAAGAATCGGACACCGGATGTGAAAAAGGGGGTGCTCGAGAGGCCAAGCCCAAAATGCCAAGTGAAAATGGACTTTAGGAAGGCCAAAGGGTGTGACCCTTTGGGGCTCCCTTTGGGAGCCCAAAATTCAAAATCGTGGGGGGGGGAGGGTTGCTTTTTTTTTTTTTGCGTGACAGGGAAGAGGGCGCCATGAATCCACGATTTGAGGAGGGGGGCTATGGCACTTACAAACAGGGCCCCCAATTGATCTCATGGCTGATCTACATTCTATCTTCGCTTCCCATCGCCGGTCTCTACCCGTCAATTGGCTGCCTGGTTGTGGAGAATAAAAAACCATTATTTCTCTCTCCTTCCTCTCTCTCCTGCTTAGAGGCAATTCCTATGCAAGAAATCAAGAAGAAGAGGGGTTGAAGAATGCTTGTCTGGCTGTGATTGGATTGCTTCAAGATGAAGAGGAGGCTGAGGAAAGAGGTTCAGCACTGAAGAATGGTTGTTGGTCGGTCTATGGGCTGCCCATAATAATTATTAAAAAACCCGTAACACGCAAGACACGCGGTATGCTCCAATTTTATGAAGAATTTTGCTTATTTTTGTTGTTTCATAGTCCAAATATTGTTCATATGTGATGATTTTTTTTTTGAATCTTGTTTACATCATGTTTGAGGGCTGTAACTACAGAAATGTAGAACCGGTAATGATTTAGAGCCGTTATTAATTCTTTAAAACCCGCAAAATGTCATTTTTAATGGAAATTAGTGGTTGTTTTCGATTTTGAGTTGGAGAAAAGGGGTGGAAACGGGATAAAATCAGAGAAAATGTTAAGTTTTAGTCAAAATAATAAGCCTATAAAAATAAATCATAAAATACCTATTTCTCATGAATAATAAATAGCAAAAAATAGCAAAAAATAGAGGAATTTGGGATTTTCGCACTCAAAAAATATGGAAAAATAAGATTTATGTATGTGAATGTTTGGCAAGGTTAAAGCTTGAGGTTAAGCCTCAGTTTGACCTTTTCCTTTGTGTTATAGTACGTGTTTATTATTTTTTTCATATAAAAAGACACAAAACAACCATTTACACCTATGCACCGCAGCAACACCTAAACAGTGAGGGGGGGAGGAAGTTTGTGCGGCGATCTAATTGCTGAAAAGATACAAATTCTGATTTCCCTCTTTGTGCATTGCATTTAGGGATCGTTCCATTATTAAATATAGGCAATTAGTAGCACGGAAGTTTTGGTGCTAGTCCCTAAAGCAGCGCAGTACATAACACTTAGTTAAAATTCATGAAAGGGCTGTTTTTCCCACCTCACATGGCTATTTTTTTAAATCATAAAATGGTTGTGCACAATTGTCATACTTCTTGCATCAAGCATGCCACATGGTATCTCTTGGAATGCATTGCAATTGATTGATAAACTTTGACCAACGCTGAGAGGACAGGAAACCCAAGCTGTAGGTTTAGACGGGTGCTTCCATTGGGGAAAGTTTTGTGAGACAAATCAAAATCTCATGGAATGCTAAATCATGAAAAAGTGGAGTTTGTGCGAATGTTATATGTGTTAGCGACACATGTTGGGGCAATCCCCGAGGTTTAGGAGACTCGCAGTGGAGCTATGGCAATCAGCCGAGAGGTGCTCCCCTATGTGTGTATTACAAGGCATTATGCCTATATGTTATGGGATCTCCCTCTAAGGAGAATGAAAGATGAACATTGGACTACATATTGGATACAAATGCAAAATCTTCATAAGCATTTAGTGCAAAGTGAGTTTTAGACACTCGTGGCCCGCGAGGCCGTGTGGTGGGGTTGTCTGCCGTATGCATGAGATTTGGCTAGTGCCATAGCCAATGCCAGCCCATTTTAGGTCCCATCATGGATTTACCCAAAATGTATGCAACTGATTCCGAATTCCCAACCATATGGGATCAGCTTAACTCAGAGGTTAGTCAATTACACCTTACTCAATTCGAGATGGTTATTTATATCATCATCAAGCAATTTGTGTAGCATTACCATTGTGACACAAGGTAATGGATGAAGCATATGCATCTCCATATGCTGGATATAGGTAATGATAGCCAATGCCAAGCAATGAATGCTCCAAAATCCACTCAATAGTATGCTAGGAAGATCCCCAAGTATGTATAGCAAGAACATACATTAGTTCGTTGCCCAAAATTCCTCAAAATCATTCAATGGCAGTAAACCTCAAGTAAGTTACTCATGAATATATGTGTACATCATGTGGGTTCAAAAAAATATATTTTAAAATTTCCATTTTTATACATCTTTTAAAAATAGAAGGGTGTAATATAAAGTGTTATTTACAAATTGAATAGAAAAGGGTTATTGGTTTATTTAGGAAAAATTCACAAATATCTTGATAAAGATCATTGTAGATTAGTTAGCTCTAGTAGGAGTTGATGTAAATGATGAGGATTTGCTAGATGTGGCCTTGAATGGTCTAGAACATGAATGTAAATCTTTTGACACCTCTATCTTAGTATGATCTAAGATGCAAGATTTCAATGAGCTTGTCTATTTGCTCATACATGAAGAGGTCAAATCACAATTAGCTACAAGTAGGAATAGTTTGAAAGGTAGGGACACAATACTTTATTCAAATCAAAGAGGCCATGGTAGTTGTGGAAGAGGTTTCACTTGTGGTAGAGGAACTTACCATCATGCATCTTAGAATGTCAATAATCAATAGGGAAAATGTTGGAGGCAATGGATACTTTCGAGCAAGGGTGAGATCCAAACTTAGAGGTTGAGAATTATGGTAGTCACAATCAATGTATGTAAACACTAACAAGGATAAGGATTGTCGTTACTATGGTAAGTATGGCCACATTGCAAAATATTGTTGAAAAAAGCAAGCTAACCAAAAATCCAAACAACATAGACACTATGCATCATTGATTCATTCTAAGGATGCTTCCGCTAACAAGTTGTTTGCTATAATGTATGTTTAGAACCATGCAGCTAAGGAAACTAAGATGACATATGATGTTTGGTTTATTTGACATTGCATGATGAATGATTTACTAACATGGTTCGATAAAAGCATGGATATGTTTGCATAGGAGATGATACTAAGGGTGTAGTTTCCTTGGTTATTCATGATGGGTATAAGAAAATTTTGCATGATGTATTACATGTGACCTTGATTATGAAATTTTTTTTGTCGATGGGATAGATGATAGAGCAAAAATGACAGGTTTTCTTTAATAAGCATGTTTGTTTTATGGAGGAGTTTGACAATGGATGTATTATTGCTCATGGAAATAGACATGGTGGGATGTTCACATTTGATGCTACATTGCCTCAATTGAAATCAACCATGTTTGCACATGGTCAAGGCACTATTAGAGATCTTGAGATATGGCACAAGAGGGTTGGGCATGTAAATAATCAGTGATTGCAAACTATGCAAAAAAAGTAATTGGTCATAAGTTTGCCAAAGTTTGCATACATTGATATAGGTCAAGTCTGTGATGCCTGTCAATTTGGTAAACAATCTAGATTTTTATATTTGTAAAACATATCTAGATTTTTATAATCCATAAACTGAATGGATACTTTTGATGAATCTTCGTGGAAATAAAATGGGTTGCCTTGACGAGTCTATCCACCACCACATATATAGTATTTCACCTCTTCTTAGTTGTAGCTAAGCCACCATTGTTCTTATTCTGTTTACATAGCACACATATCTTGAAACATAATCATTTACATTCTTCAATGAGACCTTCTAGTTAAAGCTAAAAGTGAGACATCTAACTATCTAGGTGTGGGTGAAGAATGTATCTCCTCCATAATATTTTGCTTGAAATAAGAGATATACGGGATAACAATCCTACCACTAGACCAAATGAGACCATTTTGAAGCCGAAAGTGAAACTTCTTTTCCTTGAGGATTTATATTTTCACTAAATAAGAATGTAGGAAGTGGCACCTTGTGTCCGTACAAGGCCTCAAAGAGAGAAACATTGATGCTAGAATGGGTAGAATTGTTGTAGGCAAACTTATCAAAATGGAGCCATGAGTCCCGTACATACTACATATGATAAAAAAAACACCTAAGATAAGCTTCTACCAACTTGTGAATTTTGTCTAGCCATTAGTTTGAGAATGGTATGTAGTAGTAGATCGAGCTAACTTGGTGCCCATTGAGTTGAAAATGGCCAACCAAACATTGCTCATAAATTTGGTGTCCCTATCATTAACAATGAACTACAATAATCCATAAAATGTAAAGATATACTCCATAAACAGAATGGCTACTTATAATGTGGTAAACTCAATCTTGCTGAAAATAAAGTGTGGATAGTCTACCTTGGTGAGTCTATCCACTAGCATATATATATTGTTCCACCCATTCTTGCTTGTAGGTAAGTAGTAATGAAATCCTTAGTTATGTGCATCCATTTGCCATTAGGGATAGTAATGGCTAAAAAAACCACCTAACTTATGAGTGTCTTCCTTATTCTCATTACAACATATAGACCCAATACTGATGTTTAAAGTGATAGAATTATTCATGGAAAACTTTGCCTTCATCATCATTATAAGTATTTGTTGAGATATCGAGCTCCACTCGTGATACGCCAGGGTGACCGTGTGTATTTATGTCACCGACTTGTCAGTTGCAGACACGGTTGGTACACCACCCATGAATAATAGCTACATGATAGCTATCATTATCTACTCTAGTTCGTGGCTCAGTTAGTATGCCACCTTAGTTAGTTGAGTTTGGTTTGAGACCCATATATAGGGTTCTTCTATTTCTTTGTACTAGAGTTCTTTTGGCTTACACAACTAAGAAGGGGAAAACTGTTTTCAGCCTCCACCCTTGTGTGTCTTCCCCCATTGTGCAAGCAAGAAAGCTTTAAGCGAGACTCCTTCCTTCTCTCCCACAATCTTGACATGGTATCAGAGCCTTGTTCGTGGTAAGGAGCTCAAGAAAGCAAGCCAAGCTCGCGGTGTTCTGGTAAGAGGAGTAGTGTTGCTTTCATTTTCTGTTTTGGGAGCAGATCTCTGCAGGTAGCACAGCCGGAAAGTGCAGGAGTGCATTGTCTCAGGTTGAGACGCCCTTCGCGGTGAAGCAAGAGGGCAGTATATGCTGTGGGACAGGGCTTTAGCCCTAGGCGACCTTGTTTTTTTTATTTGAGACCATTTCGGGGCCTGTTTTGGAGGCGGAAGTTTTCTGCACGCACTCAGGAAAAGGCCCAGTTTTATGCTGTGCAGCCACTGTTCTACAGGTCAGTGAATAGTTACTGTAAAAATTGCATTGTATGCTTGTGCGCAGAGACATTGGGAGCTACAAAATCATCCCTGTTGCCTGTTGATGCAAAATCGTCACTAGGAAGTGACTGTGTGGTCAAATACCACTTTCGCCAGTTTTGTAGATTTTCCCTTGTGAGGGTGAAGCTGTGGTTTTTGCAATGATAGAATTTTTTGCAGTCTTCTGTAATGGCATTTGATTCTCTTTCACAGATTGTCACTGAAAAGCTTGACAAGAACAACTTCCAAGCATGGAAGTTTAGAATGACGAATTTCCTTATGGTAAAAGGATATTGGGAATTTGTTGCAGGAAATGAAGAAGAACCAGTTCTTCCTGATGTTCCCAATCAACAGCAAATGCAGGCATTTAAAGCATGGCATGAGAGAGCCAGGAAAGTTATGTATTGGCTGTCTATCAGCATTTCAGACTCTATGATTGTGCATATTCAGGATGCAAGTACGCCAAAGGAGGCATGGGATACTTTGTCAAAAATGTATAGCACAAATACGCAAGCTAGGAAAATGCAGTTCAAGCAAGAGTTGCACAATGTGCAAAGAGAAAATATGAGCATCAACGACTACCACATGAAGGTGAAGAAGATTGCAGATGCACTTGCTTCCATTGGGTCACCAGTGGAAGATGATGATTTAGTTTCTATGACCTTGAATGGTCTAGGAAAGGATTATGCACAGTTTCGGACATCCATTTCAGTTCGTGAAAGATTTCCTGATTTTGAGGAGCTGATTGCTGTTCTAATTTCTGAGGAGCAAAGAAATGGTGGTACATCTTCTTCAGGAGGAACTTCAAAAGAAGTTGTCTTCTACTCAAATGCTGGAAGAGGTAGAGGCAGAGGTAGAGGAGGCCGATATGAAGGCCGTGGTAGAAATCAGAATATGCAGCAAACTCAAGAAAACCAGTCCTATGGAGGAGGACGTGGTAACTCTAGAGGCAGGGGGAGCCAAAGAGGTCGTGGTGGATGGCAAAGAGGCCAAAATGCAAACAGTAATGTTGAATGCTACTATTGTGGTAAAATGGATCATATGGCTAAAGACTGCTATAAAAAGCAGAATGACATCATGAATGCAAAACTGCAACAAGGAAATTATGGATCCTCTAGTAGACAGGGTGATGACAGAAATGAGCATCTGTTTATGGTGCAGCACATGAACAATTCTGTGACAAGTGCAGAAGAAAGCAACGATGTATGGTATGTTGACTCAGGTGCATCAAACCATATGACAGGTCATGCAGAATGGATGGAGGATGCAAGGAAAATGGAAAAACCAGGATTTGTGGAGACTGGTGATGATACTGCACATCCTATTGTATAGATTGGAAAAATTCCATTGTCTATGCAGGATGGGAAAAAGAAATACCTGTCCGATGTATTTCATGTCCCGAATATCACCAAGAATCTGATTTCTGTTGGTCAAATGGTTGAGCAGGGCTTGCAGGTCAGATTTAATCCTCATGGATGCTTTGTTGAGGATATGAAAAATAAAGGTCGCTTGATAGCAAAAGGAAAGAAGAAGGGCAGAATGTTTACATTGGATGCAGACATGTCTGAATTGAGTGCAGCAATGTTTGCACATGGGGCCGGTGTAGTTGCAGATATTGATATCTGGCATAAACGCATTGGTCATGTTAATGTACAGCGACTTAAATCAATGCATGCCCAAAATATTGTTGCAGGTTTGCCGAAATTCAAGGTTGCAGAAATGCATAAGGTATGTGAAGCCTGTCAGTTTGGAAAACAGGCAAGGAAACCATTTCCTAGACATGTTCAAGAGAGTAAGAAGCCATTGGAATTAATCCACTCTGATGTGTGGACAACTAAAGCTGCATCTCTTGGAGGCTGTCATTATTTTGTCAGTTTTATTGATGACTATAGCAAAAAAGTTTGGGTGTATTTTATGAAAAAGAAAAGTGAAGTTTTTGGGCATTTCAAAACTCTTAAAGCTATGGTTGAAAAAGAAACAGGCTTGCAGATAAAATGCCTAAGGTCAGATGGAGGGGGAGAGTACCTCTCAAATGAGTTTGCAAGGTTCCTGCAGGAGCATGGCATAAAGCAGCAATATTCATGCAGTCATACCCCACAACAAAATGGAATTGCAGAAAGAAAAAACAGGCATATTGGAGAGGTATCTCGTGCCATGCTCAATGAAAAAGACTTTCCAGATTTTTATTGGGCTGAAGCAGTTGCTACAGCAGTCTACATAATGAACAGGACTCCCACTGCAGCAATACATGGAATGACTCTAGAGGAGAGGTATACTGGTAGGAAACCAGATATTTCTCATTTGAAAATTTTTGGTTGCATTGCCTATGTACATGTGCCAGATGAGTTGAGATCCAAGTTGGATCCAAAAGCTGAGAAGTGCATCTTTATTGGTTACTTTCTGCAGCAAAAAGGGTATAGATGCTATAACCCTTCTACTCGTAAGTTTACAGTGAGCAGAGATGTTGTTTTTTATGAGATGAGTAGTTGGTATAAACCAGTAAATGTGATTGATGATGTAGATGCACAAAATGGTAATGCTGCACAAAATTCACAGCAGCAGTCACAAAATATTAGTCGACCTGGAGCGTCCTCTAGTAGTGGTTCACATTCTTCGCCATGGACAGACAGATTGAGATCATGAGAATCTTCTCAAAGTAATGAAGATAGTGGTATGCAGGTATCACGAAAAGGAAAAGAGAAGGTTGATCAGCCCATGTTTGATGTGAATGCAGGTCACTCTTATGTGGATGGTGAATCCAGTGGCTCAGGACAGAGCATTGATGATGAGTTGAGTATTCCTTCTATTGTTACACCTAGAGTAAGGAAGACGAGGGATGTTTTGAGAGCACCTGGGAGTGAACCTACTTTGCGCATGTCTACGAGAGCTAGGTATCCTATGGATAGGTTGAAATATGATGGATTTACAGCCATTCACTATGCATATATGGTTAAAGTGATACAGGAACCAGAACCCACTTCTTTTGAGGAAGCCATGGGAAAAGAAAAATGGGAGAAAGCCATGGATGAAGAAATGGATGCCTTGGAAGCAAATGCTACATGGGAATTGGTACCTTTGCCTAAAGGTAAAAATGCAATTGGTTGTAAGTGGGTTTATAAGGTGAAGCACAATGCAGATGGTTCTGTGAATAGATACAAGGCAAGATTAGTAGTCAAGGGGTATGCACAAACATATGGCATTGACTATGAAGAAACATTCAGTCCAGTTGCAAGGATGGCAATCGTAAGAGCAGTCATTGCTATGGCTGCATCAAAGGGATGGTCTTTACATCAGATGGATGTAAAGAATGCCTTCTTGCATGGTGATTTGCAAGAAGAGGTCTATATGGAGCAGCCACTAGGTTATGTGCATGCTGTTCATCCTGAGTTTGTTTGCAGGTTGAAGAAAGCCTTGTATGGCTTGAAGCAAGCACCTAGAGCATGGTCTGACAAGATATGACAGTATCTTGTCACTATTGGCTTTCAGATTTCCAAGGCAAATTTCTCACTTTATGTGAGAAAAACAGAGAAAGGTATTATGCTACTTGTCATTTATATTGATGATTTGATTATGACAGGTGACAGTGATGAAGATATCCTTTATGTGAAAATGCTATTGAAGCAGAAGTTTGAGATGAAGGATTTGGGAGAGCTGCGTTATTTCTTGGGCATTGAGGTGATTAGATCACCAAGTGGGATATAGCTCTTGCAGAGGCAGTATGGATTGGACATGCTGTCCAAATATGGGATGACAGGCTGTAAGCCTATTTCAGTTCCTTTGGAGCAGAATGTGAAGCTGAGCACAGATGCAGGTGAGCTTCTAGAAGACCCTACTATGTACAGACGCATAGTAGGAAGTTTGATTTATATGACTATTACTAGGCCAGATTTGAGCTATGCTGTTGGATTGGTAAGTCAGTTTATGCAGGCTCTAAGGAAACCACATTTGGATGCGGCTAGACACATACTCAGGTATGTGAAGTCCACATTGCAGTATGGACTATTTTATGAGACTGGGGTTTCGATACAGTTGCATGGATACACTGATGCTGATTGGGTTGGTAGTATTTCTGATAGACGATCTACCAGTGGATATGTGTTCTCTTTTGGGAGTGCTACAGTCACTTGGAGCAGCAAGAAACAGCCTACAGTTGCCTTGTCGAGCACAGAGGCTGAGTACAGGGGTGTAGCAATGGCTACATGTGAGGTAGCTTGGTTGCATAAGCTACTTTATGATATGCATCAGTCTACAGATGGACCAGATGTCATTTATTGTGACAACATGAGTAGTATACACTTGGCAAATAACCCAGTCTATCATGCTAGAACAAAGCACATTGAGGTGCATTATCACTATGTGCGAGAGAGGGTTTTACTAGGTCTTATTGATCTAGTTTATGTCAGCATAGAGGATCAGGTAGCTGACATATTCACGAAGGCATTGGGCGTAGAGAAGCTGCGCAAGTTCAGAGACCTGCTTGGTGTGTAGGAATTGGGATTGAGCTCGAGGGGGAGTGTTGAGACATCGAGCTCCACTCATGATACGCCAGGGTGACCGTTGTGTATTTATGTCACCGACTTGTCAGTTGCAGACGCGGTTGGTACACCGCCCATGAATAATAGCTACATGATAGCTATCCTTATCTACTCTAGTTCGTGGCTCACTTAGTATGCCACCTTAGTTAGTTGAGTTTGGTTTGAGACCCATATATAGGGTTCTTCTATTTCTTTGTACTAGAGTTCTTTTGGCTTACACAACTAAGAAGAGGAAAACTGTTTTTAGCCTCCACCCTTGTGTGTCTTCCCCCATTGTGCAAGCAAGAAAGCTTCAAGCGAGACTCCTTCCTTCTCTCCCACAATCTTGACAGTATCGTTATTAGAGTTACTAAAAACCATTGATATCCACGTCAATACCAACATAAAAAGTGATGGTTGCAAATAATTTTGAATGCTAATAGCAGTAGTTGCAATTTAATTTTTGACACAAATAATGATGTTTACAAACAAAATATAAATTTTACTGGTAGGACATGTAGCTTGTTTAGCCACATGGGCTAAATATTCTTCCATAATTGATTTACCAATGTAATATGTAGCTAATGTTCAAAAATTATACATCATGATTTTTCAAAAACAAGGATTTCATTCATTGATTGTATGAACAAGAACAAGGATAACATCACATTCCATAGTACTACATCGAATGATAGGAAAGAGGAATAATAATAGGAAAAACTATTTATAAAAGTTTCTCAATACAAGCCGCATAAAATGAATAAAAAATATGTATAAAGAAAGCTAGATACAATCAATCAAGAAAAGTATGTATGGAGCACAAGGTCAAAAAAGAGAGGGGCACTTCATAAATCCAGGCTCTGATAGCTCATTCCATGCAACGACTCATCGAAAGGAGTCCACAATGCGACCAAAGATCAATCCAAAGTAGACAATGCATCACAAGAACTAAAAATTGGAAACATTATGTCTTTCTCCATATCATGTCTTTAAGCCTATAGGATTGCCATTTATAATGGAGTATTGTATCAAAAATGAAAAGTCTCACTATTAGAATTTTGTTATTACTATATGAGCAACACATAAAATATGAAAGTGAATATAACTAGTCGAGAACTTACAAGGTCCCCTAAATAGATCCTATGGATGTTACTCTTGAGGTATCCACATAGCAAATACCTCCACTAGTGGAGCAAAGCATACTTGAGCTATCTTTCTCTACAGCTAACCTAGAGCATTGACTCCACCTAGTCCACATTGATGCATCAAAGCATGTCGAGCCAAAACACCCATGTATCGATCAAGATAACTATGCATCTACTTTGTCATTGGAGTGCATTATCTGATCTGAAGACATGCACATGAAAGTCTCTTCTAGCTCCTCATCTACAAATTATTAACTCATCTTGGTCTATGGATTGCTACAAGTGATCTATACAATAAAAACTAGCTATCAGGACACTTAATACAAAGGTAAAAGTGAAGTGCAGTAACAACATATATCTATGGACTTGCAAGTTACATATATATATAATAAAACAATAAAATAAGATAATCGTCAATGACTCTAACAATAAGAAGATGTAAATATGATTGATTCTATAACTTCATAGCAAGATCTTTGCATATTTTGACATACATAAAAAGGTCTATGCAGAGGTCTTCACAAAAAGAAGAGTATATTTTGCTTTGCATCATACACTTGAGCTATCTAAGATGTAACATGCACAATATACTCCCAATGAGGTTATTATGGATTAGGATAGAAGGTCACATGTTTGGAATCGGTTAATAATTTTTTACAAAATCACTACAAGATACAAGCCTCATATCGACGTTCAAAGTGATGAAAATATTCACTAAAAAAATTTCCCCCATCGTCGCTAAAGATGTTGCTATTAGCGATGCCATAGAACCGTCACTATTTGCATTGCTATTTGTATCACTATTCGCATCACATTTGGATGTAAATAGCGAAAGTTTGCGATGCAAACTGTGATGATAATAGCAACGCATGTAGATAAATTTGCTTTGCTAATACTGACGGTTAGAAAGAATAAAATAATTGTAGCAGGGCAGTACATGTAGCACTATGTACTGTATTTGGGCCATACAAAAGGGTTACAGTAAAGTGTACAATGGTTGTCAAAATGAAGGCAAAGTGTGCTTGAATTCACAAGATTGATACATAAAAAAAATACAAGATCGCTTAATGAAAGGGCTCATGGAATCATGGCAAGATACAAAGGATGATAATAACATAGTGCATAAAAATTGTTGACATAAATTACAGGATCAAAAAAGAAGAGGATGTGCACTCCAAAGATCCAAGCATAAGCTATAGATCCTCACCATCTGAAAGCTCATCTTGGCACAAAGGAGCATCAAACGGACTCTGCAAAAAAAGAAACAACTACACATAAGTCCACCACACAATAATGCATTTTAATTAAAATTAGTAACCATGGAAAAGAATGATGAGTGACTTACTAGGCTATCGCATGCATACAATCTATCAATAAATGTAGTGAAACCGTGTCTCTCTACATATCGAGTCTCTAGGCCGGTCGGATCGCGGTTTGTAATGGAGTGTTATAAAGAAAACAAAATAAAAACTATTAGAAACACGATTGTCATTACAATAAAAATTTCAAAAAAATAAGTGAAAAGAACAAAACAAAAACTTACAAATTCCTCCAGATAAGTCCTGTGGCCACCACTCCCAAGATGATGGACCATTCTTGCCTCCAGTTGTGCCCTCGCTACCTCGTGTTGCTGTCTCCAATGACCTAGAGAATCTGTAGCCTCCTCCTCAAGTTGGTGCTAATCATCTACGTCTAGCCACTCGAGCTTTGAGGCCCCACTCTTAAGTGCCTTGTGTGCATCCAATTGTCTATTTGACATGTACGCACATATGCACTACATCATCCAGCATATGGAAAACCTATCTACTATGGTGGGTATAGGAAACTCCTCATGCAAGGATGCTACTATGTAGTCCTTGCTCCCCTCCGATATGTTCTTCCAATAACATTGTGTTGAAAAACTTGTTGGCATAAATCTCTCATATGAGCCATCACCTTCCTCCCCTCATCATTCATGATGACGGCTCCTGTCTTATAATCTACAAGGTATCCATACCCCTTTGGGGTATGTCTAAGATGTGTCCTCTCCCACCTATGACCGCGCTCTTGGGCATATCCACGATACCCCTGTACATTTGGTGTACCCATGAGGGTGCCAGTTACGGACGACTGAGCAAAAGACGGAGTGGCTGGAGTAGACGTCCTCACAAGTGTGACAAATCCCATAGGTGACACAACCCTAGTAGAATGACGAGACAGAGACATTGTGTCGATACCTCCACAATAACCACCTGAGCTACCCTCTCTCAAACCTGCGCACAAGAGCAAGGAGTAGCACCTCTATCTTGAGCCAACCGCAGACTCACTGCATCCACGTCTATGTAGCATCCCCTAGAACCAATCCCTTCATCCAACCCAAGTCAGGAGCATCAACCTTATCTCTTGGAAATCAAACAGTTGCCCTGGCTCCTTCCAGTACCACTTTGAACCACTCCACATTGAATAGGATCATGGAGAAGCTAAGGTAATCCACCCTGATAATACTTTGAAAGTTTCCCAAATAATCCATCTCATCTATAACGGTGTTTGGATCCGTGGCTCACTATCAGCTCCCTTGCTCAAACTTTGCTATGATACCACAATCCATTGTGGAGGGTATATTGTCGATACTCTCCATGCGGAAATGTCGTCCGCGTGACTACACCGCATTGTGTATTTTGTATTGTATATTGAAATGGTTAATTAGTTGTCACATATAAAATCTAGATACGATAGCTTATAAATCATGTGGTCACTTTTGGACTACATCCCCTCGAGAATTCTCGCTCCTTAGTAGAGACCTCCACCCCTTCGCGAGACACTACCATCAAAGCTCCATGTAACCATCGCATAGACATAAACCATAGCATCTCCTCCATTCCCTCGGGATATCAAATTGGTCGAGGGCGCATTCTATGTCAAAATTTGGATCACACTTCTTCCCGATCTTTCCTAGCTTGCTCGTACCTAGCGAGCCACATCTCCATGGAGGCATGGTGCAACATACAAAAATTATTCACTTTCTCCTCCATTGTAGCATCCATATTTTTTTCTACCCCATTTCCAACCACCATATCTTTGGTCAGTCTATCATCGTCCTTCAGCGACCATAGCATACTGTTGTTTGAATCCACCATTGGTAGCCACTATGAAATATGCACTAATGCCTCAAACACCAACCATCCTTCAGCCGTGCTACCTTCTAACCAAGCTTGTTGTTGCACAAAGCTGTTTAGGGTTTTCATGAAGCACTCCAAGAAGAACATCCATCCCGTATGGATAGGTCTAGCAATCTCCAGTTCGTCTACAAGATGCACCAAGAGGTGGGTTTGTACCGTGAGCATGCTAGTGGGCAAGTACTTCTCAACAAAGAGACAGACTATCTCCACTGCTCCCTACCTTGTGGATTCAATGGAGGATGTCTTGATCTCCTTCTGTGAGATCCATTGCACTAAATTTGACAATCTGTAAATCACCCCACATATTTCTAGAGTAAGGCATCTTGCGATCACGATCGGTAGTACAAACTGCCACAAATGAAGAAGCATTACTAACAACGACTACACTCCAAATAGCAAAATATGCAGGCCATTTACAATCTTCTTGTAGTACAAACTTGACATATCTTATGCCAATCATGGAAATTTATCCTTGATAATTGGTTGTCTTTAGAAAACACGGATCTAAGAAAGCGCATCATACCTATCAGAGTGCGGATAGACCTTATAGTTTGCTTCACAAAGCTCTCTTCTTTAGTGGAAAAAACCCAAGGAGCACGATGTGGTTACAAGTGATAATTAGCACTCGACTGCGGCCAACAATTGTGGCCAAAGCGCCTCCATCTTGCCTACCTCCTTCAAATTAGACTATGCCCTTTTAGTGTCTCTCTTTCATGTGATGTGGTCCCATAGTAAGCTACCCACATTCTTGAAACTATGCGTGGGATCCAACCAGTGGATCCAATACAACAACTCGTAGAAAATTGAGAACCGTTGCATTCCGTTTGGATGCAACTTCGCGTGGACCATTTTCAGCTCGTACCAGCTTTAGGCATTCATTCATACTGAAGGTCATCCAAGAAAACCTTCCTCAGTTCATGAACCTCCGGAAAGAAAGCGGTGTGTCCTTGATATACCATCTTTTTCATGGTTTATGACCTTTAGGAGTCTAATTGTGGCCCACACAATGGCCATGCATGATAACCTGAGGTAACCAAATCTATCCCAATACCTCTATCTGGTGAATATAAACTTAAACAAGCTATGATAGACATTACCAATGAGAATGGAAGCCTACTTACCTGAGCACTCCTTGAATCCCGTAAAGGCATGCATGGCCCACATGAAAATGGCTTGTATATTGGTAGATGTTGACCAATATGCTTACTCATATCTTTCATGGTGATCCCCTCCTCCCATAGAATCTTAATCTCATCGACTAATGGACGGAGATAGATGCCCATATTCTTAACTTTGTAGTGGCCAAGAACAAGCAAGCTAAGGATCAAGTGTCCTTTCTTCATAGAAATCCATGGTGGGATGTTGTAGTTAACAAGGACTACATGCCACACATTGTAAGAAGTTGAGTAGAGATCGAATGGGTTCATAAAATCCATAGCAAGGCCGAGCCAAATATTTCTTCGCTCTCGTACAAAGCTTGGAAAGATAGAGTCAATATGGCTCCATGTGTGTAAATCTATTGATATTCATTGGACTCCATTTATAGATCTATTCTGTGTATGCCACATTGTCAAGCTCACCATGCCTGATGTATGAAACATGTGATGTATAAGGGGGATAAGTGAAAATCATCTAATAACTTTTTGAGGGATGGTTTGCCCTTGCAAGTCCAGTTGATATCGGTGAGCACCACACTTTGGACTGTCAAGATTGTGGGAGAGAAGGAAGGAGTCTCACTTGTAGCTTTCTTGCTTGCACAATGGGGGAATACACACAAAGGTGGAGGCTGAAAACATTTTTCCTCTTCTTAGTTGTGTAAGCCAAAAATAACTCTAGTACATAGAAATAGAAGAACCCTACATATGGATCTCAAACCAAACTCAACTAACTAAGGTGGCATACTAACTGAGCCATGAACTAGAGTAGATAAGGATAGCTGTCATCTAGCTATTATTCATGGGCGGTGTACCAACCGCATCTACAACTAACAAGTCAGTGACATAAACGCACAACAGTTACCTTGGCATATCACGAGTGGAGCTTGATATCTCAACACTCCCCCTCAAGCTCAATCCCAATTCCTGCACACCAAGCAGGTCTCTGAACTTGCGCAGCTTCTCTGCACCCAATGCCTTTGTGAATATGTCAACTATCTGATCCTCTGTGCTGATATAAACTAGATCAATAAGACCTAGTAAAACCCTCTCCCACACATAGTGATAATGCACCTCAATATGCTTTGTTCTAACATGATAGACTGGGTTATTTGCCAAGTGTATACTGCTCATGTTGTCACAATAAATGACATTTGGCCCATCTGTAGGCTGATGCATATCATAAAGTAGCTTATGCAACCAAACTACCTCACATGCAGCCATTGATGCACCCCTGTACTCAGCCTCTGTGCTCAACAAGGCAACTGTAGGCTGTTTCTTGCTGCTCCAAGTGACTGTAGCACTCCCAAAAGAAAACACATATCCACTGGTAGATCGTCTATCAGAAATACTACCAGCCCAATCAGCATCGGTGTATCCATACAACTGTATCTGAACCCCAGTCTCATAAAATAGTCCATACTGCAATGTGGACTTCACATACCTGAGTATATGTCTACCCGCATCCAAATGCGGTTTCCTTGGAGCCTGCATAAACTGACTTACCAATCCAACAGCATAGCTCAAATCTAGCCTAGTAATAGTCATATAAATCAAACTTTCTACTATGCGTCTGTACATAGTAGGGTCTTCGAGAAGCTCACCTGCATCTGCACTTAGCTTCACATTCTACTCCAAAGGAACTGAAATAGGCTTACAGCCTGTCATCCCATATTTAGACAGCATGTCCAATCCATACTGCCTCTGCAAGAGCCGTATCCTACTTGGTGATCTAATCACCTCAATGCCCAAGAAATAACGCAGCTCTCCCAAATCCTTCATGTTAAACTTCTGCTTCAATAGCATTTTCACATGAAGGATATCTTCATCACTATCACTTGTGATAATCAAATCATCAACATAAATGACAAGCAGCATAATACCTTTCTTTGTTTTTCTCATATAAAGTGAGAAATCTGCCTTGGAAATCTGAAAGCCAATAATGACAAGATACTGTCCTATCTTGTCAGACCATGCTCTAGGTGCTTGCTTCAAGCCATACAAGGCTTTCTTCAACCTGCAAACAAACTCAAGATGAGTAGTATGCACATAACCTGGTGGCTTCTCCATATATATCTCTTCTTGCAAATCACCATGCAAGAACATCCATCTGATGTAAAGACCATTCCTTTGATGCAGCCATAGCAATGACTGCTCTTACGGTTGCCATCCTTGCAACCGGACTGAATGTTTCTTCATAATCAATGCCATATGTTTGTGCATACCCCTTGACTACTAATCTTGCCTTGAATCTCTTCACAGAACCGTCTGCATTGTGCTTCACCTTATAAACCCACTTACAACCAATTGCATTCTTATCTTTAGGCAAAGGTACCAATTCCCATGTAGCATTTGCCTCCAAGGCATCCATTTCTTTATCCATGGCTTTCTTCCATTTTTCTTTTCCCATGGCTTGCTCAAAAGAAGTGGGTTCGGGTTCCTGTATCACTTTGACCATATAGGCATAGTGAATGGCTGTAAATCCATCATATTTCAGCCTATCCACAGGATACCTAGCTTTGATAGACCTATGCAAAGTAGGTTCACTCCCAAGTGCTCTCAAAACATCCCTGGTCTTCCTTACTCCAGGTGTAACAATAGAAGGAATACCCAACTCATCATCAATGCTCTGTTCTGAGCCATTGGATTCACCATCCACATAAGAGTGACCTGCATTCACATCAAGCATGGGATGATCTACCTTCTCTTTTCCTTTTCGTGAAACCTGCAGACCACTATCTGCATTGTTTTGGGGAGATTCTCTTGATCTGAATCTACCTGTCCATGGCGAAGAATGTGAACCACTGCTAGAGGACACTCCAGGTCCACTAATATTTTGTGACTGCTGCTGTGAATTCTATGTAGCATTACCATTTTGTGCATCTACATCATCAATCACATTTACTGGTTTATACCAACTACTCATCTCATCAAAAACAACATCTCTGCTCACTGTAAACTTATGAGTAGAAGGGTTATAGCATCTATACCCTTTCTGCCCTGTAGAGAGTAACCAATAAAGATGCACTTCTTAGCTTTTGGATCCAACTTGGATCTCAACTCATCTAGCACATGAACATAGGCGATGCAACCAAAAATCTTCAAATGAGAAATATCTGGTTTCCTACCAGTATACCTCTCCTCTGGAGTCATCCCATGTATTGTTGCAGTGGGAGTCCTGTTCATTATGTAGACTACTGTAGCAACTGCTTCAGCCCACTAAAAATCTGATCTGACCTTAGGCATTTTATTTGCAGGCCTATTTCTTTTTCAACCATAGCTTTAAGAGTTTTGAAATGCCCAAACACTTCACTTTTCTTTTTCATAAAATACACTCAAACTTTTCTGCTATAGTCATCAATAAAAGTGACAAAATAATGACAGCCTTCAATAGATGTAGCTTTAGTAGTCCACACATCAAAGTGGATTAATTCCAATGGCTTCTTACTCTCTTGAACATGTCTAAAAAATGGTTTCCTTGCCTGTTTTCCAAATTGGCAGGCTTCACATACCTTATGCATTTCTGCAGCCTTGAATTTAGGCAATTCTGCAACAATATTTTGGGCTTGCATTGATTTAAGTCGCTGTACATTAACATGACCAATGCGTTTATGCCAGATATCAATATTTGCAACTACACTGGTCCCATGTGCAAACATTGCTGCACTCAATTCAAGCATGTCTGCATCCAACGTAAACATTCTGCCCTTCTTCTTTCCTTTTGCTATCAAGTGACCTTTATTTTTCATATCCTCAACAAAGCATCCATGAGAATTAAATCTGACCTGCAAGCCCTACTCAACCATTTGACCCCAACAGAAACCAGGTTCTTGGTGATATTCGGGACATGAAATACATCCGACAGGTATTTCTTTTTCCCATCATGCATAGACAAAGGAATATTTTCAATCTGCACAATAGGATGTGCAGTATCATCACCAGTCTCCACAAATCCTCGTTTTTCCATTTTCCTTGCATCCTACATCCATTCTGCATGGTGTGTCATGTGGTTTGATGCACCTGAGTCAACATACCATACATCGTTTCTTTCTTCTGCTCTTGTCACAGAATTGGTCATGTGCTGTACCATAAACAAATGCTCATTTCTGTCATCACCCTGTCTACTAGAAGATGCATAATTCCCTTGTTGAAATTTTTCATTCATGATGTCATTCTTCTTTTTATAGCAGTCTTTAGTCATATGACCCATTTTACCACAGTAGTAGCATTCAACATTGCTATTTGCATTTTGACCTCTTTGCCATCCACCACGACCTCTTTGACTCCCCCTGCCTCTAGAGTTACCATGTCCTCCTCCATAGGATTGGTTTTCTTGAGTTTGCTGCATATTCTGATTTCTACCACGGCCTCCAGATCGGCCTCCTCTACCTCTGTCTCTACCTCTTCTAGCATTTGAGTAGAAGATAGCTTCTTTTGAAGTTCCTCCTGAAGAAGATGCACCACCATTTCTCTGCTTCTCAGAACTAAGAAGAGCAATCAACTCCTCAAAATCAAGAAATCTTTCACAGACGGAAATTGATGTTCAGAACTGTGCATAATCCTTTCCTAGACCATTCAAGGTCACAGAAACTAAGTCATCATCTTCCACTGGGGTGACCCAATGGAAGCAAGTGCATCTGCAATCTTCTTCACCTTCATGTGGTAGTCATTGATGCTCATACTTTCTCTTTGCACATTGTGCAACTCTTGCTTGAGCTGCATTTTCCTGACTTGCGTATTTGTGCTATACATTTTTGAAAAGTATCCCACGCCTCCTTTGGCGTACTTGCATCCTGAATATGCACAATCATAGAGTCTGAAATACTGATAGACAGCCAGTATATAACTTTTCTGGCTCTCTTATGCCATCCTTTAAATGCCTGCATTTACTGTTCATTGGGAACATCAGGAAGAACTGGTTCTTCTTCATTTCCTGCAACAAATTCCCAATATCCTTTTCCCATAAGGAAATTCGTCATTCTAAACTTCCATGCTTGGAAGTTGTTCTTGTCAAGTTTTTCAGTGACAATCTGTGAAAGAGAATCAGACGCCATTACAGAACACTGTAAAAAATTCTGTCACTGCAAAAAACACAGCTTCAGCCTCACAAGGGCAAATCTGCAAAACTGACAAAAGTGGTATTTGACCACACAGTCACTTCCTAGTGATGATTTTGCATCAACAAGCAACAAGGATGATTCTGTAACTCCCAATGTCTCTGCGCACAGGCATATGATGCAATTTCTATAGTAACTTTCACCGACCTGTAGAACAGTGGTGGCACAGCACAAAACAGGGCCTTTTCTTGAGTGCATGCGAAAAACTTCTGCTTCCAAAATAGGCCCCGAAATGGCCTCGAATAGAAAAAACAGGGCAACCAAGGGCTAAAGCCCATCCCCCGCAGCATATACTGCCCTCTTGCTACACCACGAAGGGCGTCTCAATCTGAGACAATGCACTCTTGCACTTTCCGGTTGTGCTACCTACAGAGACTTGCTCCCAAACTCGAAAAATGAAAGCAACACTGGTCCTCTTACCAGAACACTGCGAACTTGGTTTGCTTTCTTGAGCTCCTTACCACGAACCAGGCTCTGATACCATGTTAAGATTGTGGGAGAGAAGGAAGAAGTCTCACTTGTAGCTTTCTTGCTTACACAATGGGGGAATACACACACAGGTGGAGGGTGAAAATAGTTTTCCTCTTCTTAGTTGTGTAAGCCAAAAATAACTCTAGTACATAGAAATAGAAGAACCCTATATATGGGTCTCAAACCAAACTCAACTAACTAAGGTGGCATACTAACTGAGCCACGAACTAGAGTAGATAAGGATAGCTATCATTTAGCTATTATTCATGGGCGGTGTACCAACCGCATCTATAGCTAACAAGTCGGTGACATAAATGCACAACAGTCACCCTGGCATATCACGAGTGGAGCTCAATATCTCAACATGGACATATCTCCATAGTCTCATATTCTCCTCAAAACAGCACACAATTGTCGACACATGCATGGATGTTGTTGTAGTCCATGCCAAGCTTTCATAAAACATGTCATGCATCATCAGGCAACTCAGGTATGGTATTTGCAAGTGGTAATATATGATACTTTGGCAACCTAAAAAGAAGTCATAAAACACCTTGAAAGAGCACAAATTGTTTTTATAATGGTGCTGAAAAAAAATCATTGAAGTGTACGTAGAAGGTACCTGAATAACTCAGTCACACTCACATCGCTCCACCCGTATTTTACTTGCACACTTAGGAGCGCAAGTAGCATCTTCAAGAGAGATACTCGACACTCATCATATAATGGTATGGATTCTTTCTCTCTAAGTAGATCAGATGTCTTGGCATCCATGGGCATCAATGCATCAATCATTGCCTCCATTTGAGGCTCCAAGATTGTAGGAAAGTTTGAAAACTTGTATGTCTCCTTTGGTATTGACGATATAGACTGGGTAGTGCCTTCCAAGTGGTGGATTGGCTCAAGCACTCCATCCATCGAATGCCCACAAACTCTTCTAATTGGCCACAATAGGTGCACTCCTCTTTGGGATGAGATGTCACCTCCCTATAATAAATTTTACGACCATATCCAATGTTTTTGTATATGATATTCAATTAGTTTGTGAATACAAGGCATGATTGATATACACTTTTCTTACCGTTTGCTCAAAGTTTGAGATCGCCTGATCAATGATCTCCGATTGAAACTCACCGAAGTGTCGCAGATATTCCATAGATAATTGACATTTTCGTCTAATTGCCAGCTTGCATTGAGAGTAAGGACATGGGACATGCTGATTAAGATACGCTTCGCAATCTTGAATATCACACCTTCATCGTTTTCCATTTGGTCTATGTTACAATAAATAATTTGTTTTTATTCTCATTCTCTTTTTCTTAAATTTTTTGAGAATGGATTTCTTCTTTTATAACTCAACAAAATGCACATCAACTAAAGTATTGGTTTTCTCCCCTTCCCCTTTTCTTTGCACCCTTCTCTCTCTCTCTCTCTCTCTCTCTCTCTCTCTCTCTCTCTCTCTCTCTCTCTCTCTCTCTCCCTCCCTCCTCCTCCTCCTCCTGCTACTGCTACTGCTACTGCTACTGCTACTGCTACTGCTACTACTACTACTACTGCTACTGCTACTGCTACTGCTACTGCTACTGCTATTGCTACTGCTACTGCTACTACTATGACTACTACTACCACTACCACTACTACTACCATCCCACCTTTCATATATTGCTCAACAGCTTCAAATTACGAGATTACAGCAGACGTGATGACCATTTCTCTTTTCCTCTTACTTTCTTCTTCTCCCTCTCTTATTTGCTATCTTTCTTTCTCTCTCTCTCTCTCTTTCCCCATTTCTTTGTTATCTTTCATGTTTATTCTCCCTCTCTCTCTCACTCTCTTGTTTCCTATAGTTCTCCCTGAATGCACCACATTATCTACCCTCTCTCATTTCTTATCTCATTTCCTCTCTTTCTCCCTCAATGCACATCATTGTACAAGAAAAAACAAGAAAAGAAGAAATTAAAGAACAAGAACAAACCCTCAACTTTGTTTTCTCTACCCCCTCGTATTTTCTCATTCATTCTTCTCTCTCCCTCCCTCTCTCTCTCTATTTCTCTATTTTTTTATTATGTTTCATGTTTATTTCCTCTCTCTCACGTTATTTCTTCATTTTTCTTCCCTCTCTCATTTCCTCTCTTTCTCCCTCAATGCATCTCATTCTCAATAAAAAAAAAGAAAAGAAAAGGAGAAAGAACAAGAACTTCGTGACCCTGGCTTCTCTTTGCCCTTCTGCACTTCCTTCTCTCCTCTCCTTCACGAACAGTGCTCTCCTTCTCTCTCTTTCTCTCCCTCTCCCTCCCAAACACATGATGTAGTTCTCTCTCTCTTTCGCTCTTTGCGAAAAAATGCCGCACTTAGGTTTTGACCCGTTTTTTTTTTTGTCTGAGTACCGTCACTATTTGTGTCGCATTTAAATAGCAACAATGCTAAAATGTGTCGAAACTTCCCGTCCTTATTCCCCTATATCCTTGTAGTGAATACATTCTATTTGTGGTCTTTATTTTGCTTTATTTTAAAAAACACTATGCATCTACTCATAATGACTTGGCAAGAAAAATATGAATCCTTCCGGCTTTTCTCAAAATCTACATCTAAGAACCCAAATGACCATCGTTAAATGGTTTTCCATGCTCCTTCCAATACCAATTTAAGCCACTATTGTAACGTGTCCACTTGTTATCTTCAGGACACGTCTTAGCAGTCCATCAGAAAGGATATCTAGAAGGCTTTGCCCAGCACTCCCATGGAATGTTACGGGGTTTGCGATCTAGGACTTTCCGTGTCTGCCACGTAGCGGAAGTATTCCGGCTGTTCCCACTTTGGACCGACCTAAATTAGGGTTTTCCCTATTGGTCATTTCCTAATGGCAAGTAGCGTCGAACCCAAGCGAACTACTTTACACAGAAACGCCAGGTTCGAAGCGGATTCATCTTGCACTTGGTTCAAGGAGAATGGGAAACGAGAGGGATGCGAAGCTCAACCTCTCTGCCATAAGGCATAGTCCCATTCCATTCCCCTAAAATAGCGTAAATCGGGATCAGCTATAACTCTAGATCAATGCTCTTGTTGTTCGTGTTCGTTGACGATCTTGTAGCTGTCCATTGTGATTTGAGAAAAGTTCCCGGCCAACTGGGACCACCCATCCGTAGGATGGACCTATGGCCACATCCACCGCACTTTCCTCAGGTTGTTTTAGTTATTTAATTACCTAACACATTTAGTTGGACATGTATCAATCAGCTTCCTTAATTAACATGTTAGACACTGGTTCCTTCATGTAATCATATCACTTGACATAGAAAAGCAATGTCAAACAAGTTCCTTGTTAACAAGTTATCATATTTACCTTTGAAATACATAAAGTCCAGCCCGTAGGCTTATTCAAAATCCGCCCGAAGGCTATCCAACAATCCACAGGGATTACTAATCCAAGATTCCGCTCGTAGACTAGTATGCGAGCCTCAAGATCCAATCTTGAGTCACGTTAGCCTCTTGTGCAAGGCCCGGAAGGCAAGGGATTTACGGCCAGAGCCCCCATGGCACCCAAGCGCCCTCCTGTTCCAAGTAACGCTCAACAGAGAGACCTCTCACGGCGGGTTTGGTCCATTTCCCGGCGCAGTTAAGAACCCCCTTTGTTAGGGTCAGGCAGGCAGTCGGGGGTAACTGAAGCTGCCTCTTTCTTTAGGCCCTCAACCTGAAGCATTAGATATCCATTTATCCTTTAATTCTTTGATCAAACAAAGCCAAATAGTGCTCTTAAATCTGTAACAAGCACAAACATTTCCATTGGTCGTTTATTGTTGGCCAACTGCTAAGGAGTGAATCCTTCCTTGCGAATGCATCTAGCAGTCGATCCAAGATTACTTGCGACTTGGCAGGATCCCCTATATCCCGGGTTAGGGCGTACCCTATTAACCCGACTTGATCAATACCTTAAGTTCATATGTTATTCCAATTTATTGCCTTTTCCTTTGCTTCCAAGCAATTATTTTTACCCTAGAAAGATACTATATTACGATGATTATTCATCCTCTTGCAATATAACTTGTGTAAGAATCTGCCAACCTTATTCCAAGGAATTGGCCATTCCCTTGTGATCAAATCACAAGATCATGCGACTATACAACTTGTTATACAAGTGTCGCATCAATTTTTGGGACTATTTACCCATCTAATGGAGTCACGAAACAATCTGTTCCTGATGGCATCAGGCTAACATTGCTAGTCGTAGGGTTTCGAGTTTCATTTTCTTAGCGATAGATTCTTAGGAAAACCCTAGATCACTTTTCGCACGTATGTTCCAATGCCCTTACATTATGTGAATGTGGGTAAGTCTTTAGGATATCGGAGTTTCAACTTTGGTAAAACGAGCGACTAGGTAATGTCCCCAACATGCTAACCCTAGTTAGTTCTTTTTGGGATATGTTGCATTGAATTCACTTTTCCTAAATGAGTACTCCACGGTTTTAGGTGTTTAGGTTTATGCCAATTTAACCTGTCTATTCTTGACGATAATTATGCTATCATTTCCATAACCACATGACTCATTGTCTACACATAAGTTGATTTTCAAACCCTAACTTTTCGGTTTAAGATCAAGCATAGGTTAGGTTATAGCCTTATTTTGATTAATCATCCTATAACTTGCGAACAAGGTTCATGCTAAAACATGTAGTCTTTTCTAATAATTATGCAGTTGAAAAAATAATATTTATACCAATTTGTGCAAGTTAGGAATCATTTCATGCCTTGCAATTTCCTATGGATTATTAGCGCTTCCCATAATGACTCATTGTGAAAAAGATATGGCCTAATAATGCGACATGCAGTTGATACTTCCATGCTTAAACAAAGTGCACTATCTTAATTCCGTTTTGAAAATATGGACAATAATCTAAGTTCAGTTCATTGAAATGCACAAAAACTACTTGCTAGGAATGCATATCAGTTTTCTACTCACTTTATTTTTTTTCGTTTTATTGAAAATACTGATGACCGAACTTGCCCGTCGTAAGCTAATTCTTTTAAATTAACCAAAATATTTAAGACGGAAAATGAATCCTATCTCCAAAAATTATCTACGCACGATTGAATTATAACAACGAAAAATAAAAATTAGGAAGAAGAACCTGGACTTGTGGTGAGATGTCCACGTGGATGTTAGGAGACGATCCTCCTGCGGCTATGCCTTGGGCTTTCTTAGGAGCCATTTTGAATTCAGCTTTTTCGTCTTGGATGCGGCTTTGAGAACTCTCTTTTGAATTTCCACCGTCCTTTACGAGTTTTCTTTTCCTTCCCTTCGTAGAAGCTTTTTGAAGGGATACTTTTGTGGAGGAGGAGAGAAACTACGGAAAGGGTTTAAAACCCGTAAAGGGGGTGTTTTAAAATCCTCCACGAGTAAGCCCCATTAAGCCACGAGAAAGGCTTAATGGTCCTTTTAAATACCTACAGAAAAAGGGAAAATAAAAGGTGTAGAAGACCCTTATGAGGGCTTTTGTATGGGGGAAAAAGGTGTCAAAGACCCTGAACAATGGATTTCTGTGTGGGGCTTAAAGAGGGTCTTTTCTTTTTGTGTGGGGGGAAAAACAAAAAGTATGAAGGGGGCTAAAGAAGGGATTTTTGCATGGGGGAGAAAAGGGGCTTAAGGACCACTTAAAGGTCCTTCAATGGCAAATCAGGGGGAAAAAAAGGGCCTAAGGGAGCCCTTAGGAGGGAATTATTGCGAGGGTAGGAAAAAAAACTTAAGGGTCCATACGAGGGCCCTTCACGGAAAAAGTCGGGGGGGAAAGGGGGCTTATAGAGCCCTAAGGGGGAGATTTGAGGGGGGGGTAGTCTGAATAGCCACAAGAGGGAGGGCTTAGGAAGCCCACCTTTGGAAGCTTCCAAGGAGCTTCCAAGAAAGGGCACGTGGGGGGAAAATGAATCCCCCAGACGATGATGGCTAGGAGGCGGATTGAATCAACGTGGCGTACGGGCTTCAGGCGGCGGAAGGACTGGCACAAACGGCGGCATCCAACAGCTGATGGCGGTGATTCCTGGCCCACGACTGCCGCACATCGGTCTCCCACCTCTTCTCACTCTTGCAGAGAGTCTCGGCTATTCCTTCCCTCCTCAAGGCTCCCCATAGCTACGAGTTATATAGGGAGAGGGAGAGGTTCCTCCCTCCCCTACGTGGCATCGGGCATGGCCTCCTTCCCTCTGCAAGCTCCAGCAAGGAGCTTGCACATACATGCTATTCCCCTCCCCTCCAGCATGACTGTCGGCTGGGGGTCAAGGGGAATAATAATAATAATTGCCATTATCCAATTCAATTATCCTTTATAGATGCAATTCACGTGTGAAGTTCGGAATGTTACATTCTCTTCCCCTTGGAGGAATTGAGATGTCTTCATCTCGAGATAAACTGGGGATATTGGTGGCTGAGAGTGCTTTCATCTATCCAAGTGGCAACCTCTTCGGGATAATCTTTCCACTGGATGAGGCATTCTCTCAAGATTCTTGATCTCAGTTGTCTCTCCCTAACATCTAAGATCTTGTCAGGCCCTAGTTCAAGGACTCCTTGACTAGGCATTACAACTTGTTGGTCATCAAGTACATGGTTAGGATTAGGTACTCAAGGAGTTGCAGTTTATAAGCATTAGGTCCTAGGCACTTGAGGATCTTGTATGGTCCACAATACCTTGGACTTAGCTTATTTCAATCTCCTAAGGATAGGGAACTCTTCTTAGGGCATATGCGAATGAAGACCATGTCTCCTTCTTCGAAGACTCTCTCTTGATGCTTCAAATCTGCGTATGCCTTCTGTCTATCCTTGGCAGTTTGGATGTCCTGTCTTATTGACTTTATTTGGTCATCCATCTCTTCCAATATCTACCTTAAAGCTTCAACCCTCAAGGTTGGATTTGAGAAATTTAGGGGGCTTCGACAGTCATGACCGTACAATGCTTGAAAAGGGGTCATCTGAATGCTTTGTTGGTAAGAAGCATTGTAGGCAAATTCAACCAAAGGCAAGTATTGAATCCACCTTTTCGGCTCATGACAGCAGTATGCCCTAAGCATATCCTCGATGATTTGATTGAATCGCTCTATTTGGCCATCCGTTTGGGGATGGTAAGATATGCTAAAACGGAGTTGAGTCCCAATGGCTTCAAAGATAGCTCTCCAGAAGTGTGATGTGAAGAGAGAATCACGATCACTAATGATTCTTCTGGGTAGCCCATGTAGCTTTAATATCTCCTTGATAAATAATCTTGCAATGTCTAAGGCTTTATAGTTTGTCTTCAGTGGAATAAGGTGTGCAACCTTAGTAAGCATGTCAACCACAACCATGATGGAGTTGTATCCTCCCTGAACTTGGGGTAGGCCAACAACAAAATCCATACTGATGAGTTCCCATTTCATTTGGAGAATGTCAAGTGGTTGTAACTTCCCTGGCATTTTGACATGTTCAGCTTTGATACGTTGACAAGACAAACACTTGGTGACATATTTGAGAACGTCACCTTTAAGTCTCTCCCAATAGTAGCTCTTCCTAACTGCATTGAAGGTCTTGGCATAGCCAGGATGTCCCGAGAAAGGGGAATCATGAGCTTCCCACAAGATCTTCTTCTTAAGTGACTGACTTGCCGGTATGCATAGCCTCATTCTATAGTAGACAAGTCCACTATTGACAGAGAATTCATGATACTTAGCTTGCAGCTTTTGATCCTGATCCTTGATAGAGATCTCCCTTAGCATCGTTTGGTAGGCTGGATCATGGCATGCTTCCTCTCTATCTAACTCAAGTATTGGATTGTTTGGCATAGATACCTTTGTAGCTAGAGATCTAGCTATTGATGGATTCTGCAAGATTAGGGAATTAAGGAATGCCTTGCGACTAAGTGCATCGACAACTACATTCTCTTTTCATGGTCGGTACTTGATTTCAAAGTCATACTCCTCCAGCACTTCAATCCACAGATGTTGCCTCATGTTGAGCTCGTTCTGGGTAAAGATCCACTTGAGACTCTTATGATCAGTCACTAGAGTAAACTTGTTACCCAACAGGTAGTGTCTCCAAAGGTTTAGAGCATGGATGACAGCTAAAAATTCTAGATCATGGGTAGCATAATTCTTCTCATGACTCTTCAGTTTCCTTGAAGAGTAGGCTACAGGATGACCTTCTTGCATGAGCACACATCCTAAGGCAAGTGCGCTAGCATCTGTTACTACCTTGAACTTTTCTTCAATTTGTCGAAGCTAGTTTGTTCGGGAGTTGACCATGCAATGGATGTTTGCTTCTTTAGTAAGTCCGTCAGAGGTGCTGCAATCAAAGCATAGTTTTTTATGAAGACCCTATACCATCCTGTCAATCCAAGAAAGCTGTGTATTTCTTTGACAGACATTGGTATTGGCCATTCTAGCACATCTCTGACCTTCACTGGGTCCACTGAGATTCCTTCCGCTGATACTATGAATCCCAAATATTCAATCTAACGTTTGAAGAATGCACACTTCTTCATCTTAGCATACAGCTTATGTGACCTCATTGTCTCAAGGATAATCCGAAGTTGGAATAGACTAAAGTGTCATCGAAGAAGACGAGCATGAAGTCATCAAGATATGGCCTAAAGATATCCTGCATTAACCTCTTGAAGGTGGCAGGTGCATTCGTAAGCCCGAAAGACATAGCTAGGAACTCAAAGTGTCCAGATCTTGTATTGAAGGTCGTCTTGGGGATATCTTCTTCCTTGAACCTTATCTGATAGTAACCCGACATGAGATCAATTTTGGAGAAGATCTTCGCACCCTGAAGAAGATCAAGAAGCTCATCTATTCTAGGAATAGGGTACTTGTTTTTGACAGCCGATTGATTCAACCCTCTGTAATCAATACATAGTCGAAGTGTTCCATCTTTCTTTTTCTGGAACAGTACTGTGTCTCTCCATAGTCCGATGGTGTTTGAATCACCGAGAACTGGCGATTCGGCCCTTTCTTGTGAAGAGTGGCATGGACTATTGCCCTCTCAAATTTTGCTTCCATGGTCGGATCTTCTTCTTCTTCGCACATTTGCCTATTGGCAATGCAGGCGATTCTTCCTTTGCCTCGGGTAGTAAATGCCTGACCACGGCCCGTTCCTTGGAAAGGTGCTTGACGATGTCCTCCTCCAAGCTTGGGACATTGCCTCTTGAAATGACCAGGCTCTTTGCAGTGGAAACAATGGAGGTTTCGGCCATTGCTTTGAGTAGGAACAAAGTTGTTGACATTGTTAGTTCTAGCTATCTTTCTTTGTCTCTGATTCTGACCTTGAACTCTCTTCATTTGAGGCCTGAATGCTCCTCTATTCGGGTCATTATAAGACCAAGTTTTTTACCCCTTGGTCTAGCTTGCACCTCCTGAATTATAGGCGCAGCTCAAATGAGAGTGTCCTAAAGATCTGATGGACGCATAGATTCGAGATGAATATTTACTTGCGGATTTAAACCAGCACAAAATTTTGACACCTGCTCTGTCATGTCCATCTGTAGTGCATACTTTAAAAGTGAGACGAATTTGGAGTATTATGCGTCAAGAGTGAGTCCCAGCTGTTTTAGCTTGTAGAACTCATTCATTTTCTGCGTGCGATACATAGGTGGTAAGTATCTTTCTTGCACGGCTTTCTTCAGCTTCTCCCAAGTAATGGATCCTTTCGCGATCCCTTGATCCCTGCACCATTGCTTCCACCAAAGCTTGGCGTCACCGGTAAGCTTCATCTTGGCGAGCATAGCCTGATTGGCGGGTGCAGTACCGGCTCCTTCAAAGTAATTCAATCCATATTTCAGCATCTGCTTGGATGGACCTGCCTCTCCCGTCAAATTCGGGTGGCTTAATCTACTTGAGAAGAAACTTCTTCTCCTAGATTACCACAATACTTGATGTAGGAGGCGAACTGGGATTTCGTGCCTGGGGTTGTGCCTGGATAAAGGTTTCTTAATGTTATTACATGATAATCGTTATGATTTATTTCATCTCCATTTCTACTATCAACCAAGCAATCTAACCACTTAACTTTTTATCAATTCTCATGCACAATCAGACATTGATAAAAAGAAGTCTTATTTGTATTAATATGGGCATAGCCCTTTTGGAAAACAACATGTCTTGGGATGATAAGTCAACTGCTTACATTTAGTTTGGGGAGAATAATGTTGTATTACATTTATCTACAGGAACTGGATAATAGTATGGTTTCGGGTCATAGATTTTCAGGAATCGGTAAGTCCTTGGAAGTTCAAGGTATCCTTTCCTTTGGAACCCATTCTTCTCATGGGCACCCAACACTTTAATCCTGTCGGCGGGGATTACACGAGTCACTTCCTCATATACATATGAGTTAAATTCAACCCTCCGACCTTGAATATGTAAAGTTGAATTTACGTGAGCCTCCACAAAAATAAATAGCTTCATGACTTTTAGGTCTTCCAACCACTTGATCCTCTTTAGGTTGGTCTGTAGGTATGCAAATTGGTGGGCAGCTATATAGTAGATTCCTGAGGCACCCATCCATCTTCGTTCCATGTACAAAGGCAATGGATTATAGATACGCTCTAGGATGTTCATAATCTCAACCCTTTGTCGATAATCCAAGGAATGCATCGCAGTCATAAACATGACACGGAACACTAAGAACTTATTCCATGCTTCGCAATTCTGCAAGACAGCATTGAAAGTAAGGAAATGTTTGAAACAACAACATTTGCTTTACTTCATCTTATTAAGATTTCATAAAAACAATTCCGTTGTTGGTTCGCTCTGATACCAACTGTAATGTATCCACCTGTTATCTTCAGGACACGTCTTAGCAGTCCATCGGAAAGGATATCTAGAAGGCTCTGCCTGGCACTCCCATGGAATGTTACAGGGTTTGCGATCTAGGACTTTCCGTGTCTACCACGTAGTGGAAGTATTCTAATTGTACCCACTTAGGACCGACCTGAATTAGGGTTTTCCCTATTGGTCATTTCCTAACGGCAACTAGCGTCGAACCCAAGCGAACTACTTTATGAAGAAATACCATGTTCGAAGCGGATTCATGTTGCACTTGGTTCAAGGAGAATGGGAAATGAGAGGGATGCAAAGCTCAACCTCTCTGCCATAAGGCATAGTCCCATTCCATTCCCCTAAAACATCGTCAATCAGGATCAATTATAACTCTAGGTCAACGCTCTTGTTGTTCGTGTTTGTTGACGATCTTCTGGATGTCCATTGTGATTTGAGAAAAGTTCCCGGCCAACCGGTACCACCCATCCGTAAGACAGACCTATGGCTACATCCACAGCACTTTGCTCAAGTTGTTTTAGTTATTTAATTACCTAACACATTTCGTTGGACATGTACCAACAATCAGCTTCCTTAATTAACGTGTTAGGCACTGGTTCCTTCACGTAATCATATCACTTGACATAGAAAAGCAAATGTCAAACAAATTCCTTGTTAACAAGTTATCATATTTACCTTTGAAATACATAAAGTCCAGATAGACTAGTATGCGGGCCTCGACATCCAATCCCGAGTCACGTTAG
Organism: Lygodium microphyllum; assembly: GCF_053477565.2. NCBI lineage: Eukaryota > Viridiplantae > Streptophyta > Polypodiopsida > Schizaeales > Lygodiaceae > Lygodium > Lygodium microphyllum. The sequence continues at coordinate 183,489,667 of NC_141135.1, forward strand.
CCTCTTGTGCAGGGCCTGGAAGGAGAGGGATTTACGGCCAAAGCCCCCCCTGACACCCAAGCATCCTCTTGCTCCAAGTAGTGCTCAACGGAGACGCCTCTCGCGGTGGGTTTGGTCCACTTTCCCGACGCAGTTAACAACCCCCTTGGTTAGGGTCAGGCAGGCAGTCGAGGGTAACTGAAGCTGCCTCTCCCTTCAAGCCTTCAACCTGAAGCATTAGATATCCATTTATCCTTTAATTCTTTGATCAAACAAAGCAAAACAGTGCTCTTAAATCTGTAACAAGCACAAACATTACCATTGGTCGTTTATTGTCGGCCAACTGCTAAGGAGTGAATCCTTCCTTACGAATGCATCGAGCACTCGATTCGGGATTACTTGCGACTTGGCAAGATTCCCTATATCTTGGGTTAGGGCATACCCTACTAACCCGACTTGATCAATACCTTAAGTTCATATGTTATTCCAATTGATTGGCTTTTCCTTTGCTTCCAAGCAATTATCTTTACCCTAGAAAGATACTATATTAGGACGATTATTCATCCTCTTGCAAGATAACTTAAGAATCTGCAAACCTTATTCCGAGGAATTGGCCATTCCCTTGTGATCAAATCACAAGATCATGCGACTCTACAACTTGTTATACAAGTGTCGCATCAATTTTTGGGACTATTTACCCATCGAATGGAGTCACGAAACAATTTGTTCCTGATGGCATTAGGCTGACATTGCTAGTCCTAGGGTTTCGAGTTTCATTTTCTTAGTGAGAGATTCTTAGGAAAACCGTAGATCACTTGTCGCACGTATTTTCCAATGCCCTTACATTATGTGAATGTGGGCAAGTCTTTAGGGTATCGGAGTTTCAGCTTTGGTAAAACGAGCGACTAGGTAATGTCCCCAATGTGCTAACCCTAGTTTGTTCTTTTTGGGATATGTTGCATTGAATTCACTTTTCCTAAACGAGTACTCCGCAGTTTTAGGTGTTTAGGTTTATGCCAATTTAACCTGTCTATTCTTGATGATAATTACGCTGTCATTTCCATAACCACATGACTCATTGTCTACGCATAAGTTGATTTTCAAACCCTAATTTTTCGGTTTAAGATCAAGCATAGGTTAGGTTATAGCCTAATTCTGATTAATCATCCTATAACTTGCGAACAAGGTTCATGCTAAAACATGCAGCCTTTTCTAATAATTATGTAGTTGAAAAAATGATATTTATACCAAATTGTGCAAGTTAGGAATCATTTCATGCCTTGCAATTTCCTATGGATTATTAGCACTTCCCATAATGACTCATTGCAAAAAAGATATGGCCTAATAATGCGACATGCAGTTTATACTTCCATGCTTTAATGACGTGCACTATCTTAATTCCGTTTTGAAAATATGGACAATAATCTAAGTTTAGTTCATTGAAATGCACAAAAACTACATGCTAGGAATGCATATCAATTTTCTGCTCACTTTATTTTTGTTAATTTTATTGAAAATACTAATGACCGAACTTGTTCGTTGTAAGCTTATTCTTTTAAATTAACCAAAATATTTAAGACGAAAAATGCATCCTATCTCCAAAAATTATCTACGCACAATTGAATTATAACAACGAAAAATAAAAATTAGGAAGAAGAACCTGGACTTGTGGTGAGATATCCACGTGGATGTTAGGAGACGATCCTCCTGCGGCGGCTGCGCCTTGGGCTTTCTTAGGAGCCATTTCGAATTCAGCTTTTCCATCTTGGATGCGGCTTTGAGAACTCCCTTTTGAATTTCCACCGTCCTTTATGAGTTTTCTTTTCCTTCCCTTCGTAGAAGCTCTTTGAAGGGATACTTTTGTGGAGGAGGAGAGAAACTACAGGAAGGGTTTAAAACCCGGGAAGGGGCTGTTTTGAAATCCTCCGCGAGTAAGGCCCATTAAGCCACGGGAAAGGCTTAATGGTCCTTTTAAAGACCTACAGAAAAAGGGAAAGTAAAAGGTGTAGAAGACCCTTACGAGGGCTTTTATATGCGGGAAAAAGGTGTCAAAGACCCTTACCATTGGATTTTTGTGTGGGGCTTAAAGAGGGTCTTCTCTTTTTGTGTGGGGGATAAAACAAAGGGTATGAAGGGGGCTAAAGAAGGGATTTTTGCATGGGGGAGAAAAGGGGCTTAAGGACCACTTAAAGGTCCTTCCATGGCAAATCAGGCGAAAAAAAAGGGCCTAAGGGAGCCCTTAGGAGGGAATTATTGCGAGGGTAGGAAAAAATACTTAAGGGTCCATATGAGGGCCCTTCACGGCAAAAGTCGGGGGGAAAAGGGGGCTTATAGAGCCCTAAGGGGAAAATTTGAGGGGGGGGTAGTCTTAAAGGCCACAGGAGGGGGAGCTTAGGAAGCCCACCCTTGGAAACTTCCAAGGAGCTTCCAAAAAAGGGCACGTGGGGGGAAAATGACTCCTCCAGATAACCATGGCCAGGAGGTGGATTGAATCAGTGTGGCATACAGGCTTCAGGCAGCGGAAGGACTGGCGTAGACGGCGGCATCCAACGGCGGCTGATGGCGGCGATTCCTGGCCCATGGCAGCACATCGGTCTCCCACCTCTTCTCACTCTTGCGGAGAGTCTCGGCTATTCCTTCCCTCCTCAAGGCTCCTTATAGCTACGAGTTATATAGGGAGAGGGAGAGGTTCCTCCCTCCCCTACGCCGCATCGCGCATGGCCTCCTTCCCTCTGCAAGATCCAGCAAGGAGCTTGCACACACATGCTATTCCCCTCCCCTCCAACATGACTGTTGGCTGGGGGGTAAGGGGAATAATAAATTTTTTTTCCATTATCCAATTTAATTATCCTTTATAGAGGCAGTTCACGCGTGAAGTTAGGAATGTTACATTCTCTCCCCCTTGGAGAAATTGAGATGTCCTCATCTCGAGATAAACTGGGGATATTGGTGGTTGAGAGTGCTTTCATCTATCCAAGTGGCATCCTCTTTGGGATAATCTTTCCACTGGACGAGGCATTCTCTAAAGGTTCTGGTTCTCAGTTGTCTCTCCCTAATATCTAAGATGTTGTCAGGCCTTAGTTCAAGGACTCCTTGGCTAGGCATTACAACCTGTTGGTCATCAAGTACATGGTTAGGATTAGGTATATACTTCTTCAATAGGATGATATGGAATACATTATGAACTTTTAGGTTCTCAGGGAGTTGCAGTTTATAAGCATTAGGTTCTAGGCACTTGAGGATCTTGTATGGTCCACAATACCTTGGACTTAGCTTCTTGCAATCTCCTAAGGATAGGGAACTCTTCTTAGGGCATACGCGAATGAAGACCATGTCTCCTTCTTCGAAGACTCTATCTTGATGCTTCAAATCCGCGTATGCCTTCTGTCTATCCTTGGCAGCTTGGATGTCCTCTCTTATTGACTTTATTTGGTCATCCATGTCTTCTAACATCTGCCTTGAAGCTGCAACCCTCAAGGTTGGATCTGAGAGATTTAAGGGGCTTCGACAGTCATGACTGTACAATGCTTGAAAAGGGGTCATCTGAATGCTTTGTTGGTAAGAAGCATTGTAGGAAAATTCAACCAAAGGCAAGTATTGAATCCACCTTTTCGGCTCACGATAGCAGTATGCCCTAAGCATATCCTTGATTGACTCACTCTATTTGGTTATCCGTTTGGGGATGGTAAGCTATGCTAAAACGGAGTTGAGTCCCAATGGCTTCAAAGATAGCTCTCCAGAAGTGTGATGTGAAGAGAGAATCACGATCACTAATGATTCTTTTGGGTAGCCCATGTAGCTTAAATATCTCCTTGATAAATAATCTTGCAATGTCTGAGGCTTTATAGTTTGTCTTCACTGGAATAAGGTGTGCAACCTTAGTAAGCATGTCAAACACAACCGTGATGGAGTTGTATTCTCCCTGAACTGGGGGTAGGCCAACAACAAAATCCATACTGATGAATTCCCATTTCATTTGGGGAATGTCAAGTGGTTGTAACTTCCCTGGCATTTTGACATATTCGGCTTTGATACGTTGACAAGACAAACACTTGGTGACATATTTGAGAACTTCACCTTTAAGTCTCTCCCAATAGTAGCTCTTCCTAACTGCATTGAGGGTCTTGGCATAGCCAGGATGTCCTGAGAAAGGGGAATCATGAGCTTCCCACAAGATCTTCTTCTTAAGTGACTGACTTGCCAGTATGCATAGCCTCGTTTTATAGTAGACAAGTCCACTCTTGACAAAGAATTCATGATACTTAGCATGTAGCTTTTGATCCTTATCCTTGATAGAGATCTCCCTTAGCATCATTTGGTAGGCTGGATCATGGCATGCTTCCTCTCTAGCTAACTTAAGTATTGGATTGTTTGGCATAGATACCTTTGTAGCTAGAGATCTAGCTATTGATGGATTCTGCAAGATTAGGGAATTAAGGAATGCCTTGCGACTAAGTGCATCGAGAACTACATTCTCTTTCCATGGTCGGTACTTTATTTCAAAGTCATACTCCTCTAGCACTTCAATCCACCGACGTTGCCTCATGTTGAGCTCCTTCTGGGTAAAGATCCACTTGAGACTCTTATGATCAGTCACTAGAGTAAACTTGTTACCCAACAGGTAGTGTCTCCAAAGCTTTAGAGCATGGATGACAGCTAACAATTTCAGATCATGGGTAGCATAATTTTTCTCATGACTCTTCAGTTTTCTTGAAGAGTAGGCTACAGGATGACCTTCTTGCATGAGCATACATCCTAAGGCAAGTGCACTAGCATCTGTTACTACCTCTAACTCCTTACTGAGGCCTGGAAGTTTTAGGATAGGTGCTGATACCAAACTTTGCTTCAATCTATCGAAGCTAGTTTGTTCGGGAGTTGACCATGCAATGGATGTTTGCTTCTTTAGTAAGTCCGTCAGAGGTGCTGCAATCAAAGCATAGTTTTTGATGAAGACCCTATACCATCCTGTCAATCTAAGAAAGCTGTGTATTTCTTTGACAGACGTTGGTATTGGCCATTCTAACACATCTTTGACCTTGGCTGGGTCCACTAAGATTCCTTCCGCTAATACTATGAATCCCAAATATTCAATCTAACATTTGAAGAATGCACACTTCTTCATCTTAGCATACAGCTTATGTGACCTCATTGTCTCAAGGAAAATCCGAAGTTGGCATTCATGATCTTCTTCCTATTTAAAATAGACAAAAGTGTCGTCGAAGAAGACAAGCACGAAGTCATCAAGATATGGCCTAAAGATATCTTGCATTAACCTGTTGAAGGTGGCAGGTGCATTCGTAAGCCCGAATGACATAGCTAGGAACTCAAAGTGTCCATATCTTATATTGAAGGCCATCTTGGGGATATCTTCTTCCTTGATCCTTATCTGATAGTAACCCGACCTAAGATCAATTTTTGAGAAGATCTTCGCACCCTGAAGACGATCAAGAAGCTCATATATTCTAGGAATAGGGTACTTGTTTTTGACAGTCGATTGATTCAACCCTCTGTAATCAATACATAGTCGAAGTATTCCATCTTTCTTTTTTTGGAACAGTACTGGAGCTCCCCATAGTGAATTGCTAGGACGGATGTAGCCCTCATCTAGCAATTGCTTGAGTTATTCCTTCAGCTCAATTGCTTTCAGTATAGACATTCTATAAGGTCTCTTTGCAATTGGCGCAGCTCCTGGTACTAGCTTGATCTCATGATCCACTTCTCTTTGAGGCGGGAGTTCTGTCAACTCTTCAGGAAATACATCCACATATTCCTTTAGCCATGAAGGTCCTTCACTAGACTCCTACTTCTGATCTAACTTGTTGAGCTTAATTAAGTAGATAGGTAGTCCTTTTCTGACTCCCTTTATAATCCGAGATGCTTTGGCCAATTGATTTTTTGGCTTCCCTGCTTCTCATTGAGTTGTGATCAATTCCCTTTCAAAGTTTCGAAAGGAAATTTGGCCCTTTCTACAATTGAATGTGGGCGTCATTAGGCTTAAGCCAATCCATTCCGAGTAGACTCATGGATACCTAAATTCAAGACTCTGAATTTGACCGAAGTCTTCTTTCCTCCCAGAAAGAATTCCACCTTAGCAGTTTGCCTGGTACAAGTAACCTCACGACCATTTGCCAATTCCACAAGCAAGATATGTGCATCTACTGTGGCTATTCCTAATCTTTTTGCACAAGCTGGTGAGAGAAAGGAATGTATACTGCCACAATCAATCAAGGTCTTGAAACTTTTACCTTGATAGTCCGATGGTGTTTGAATAACGGAGAACTGGCGATTCGGCCCTTTCTTGTGAAGAGCGGCATGGACTGTCGCCCTCTCAAATTTTGGTTCCATGGTCAGATCTTCTCCTTCTTCGCACATTTGCCTATTAGCAATGCAGGCGGTTCTTCCTCTGCCTCGGGTAGTAGCTCCCTGACCATGGCCCGTTCCTTGGGAAGGTGCTTAACGATGTCCTCCTCCAAGCTTGGGACATTGACTCTTGAAATGACCGGGCTCGTTGCAGTGGAAACAACGGAGGTTTCGGCCATTGCTTTGAGTAGGAACAAAGTTGTTGACTTTGTTAGTTCTAGCTTTCTTTCTTTGTCCCTGATTCAGACCTTGAACTCTCTTCATTTGAGGCCTGAATGCTCCTCTGTTCGGGTCATTATAAGACCAAGTTTTGTTACCCCTTGATCTAGCTACACCTCCTGAATTATAGGTGCAGCTCGAATGAGAGCATCCTGGAGGCTGGAGATCTAATGGACGCATAGATTCGAGACGGGTATTTACTGGTGGATTTAAACCAGCACAAAATTTTGATACCTGCTATGTCATGTCCATCTATGGCGCATACTGTAAAAGTGAGACAAATTTGGAGTAGTATGCGTCAAGAGTGGGTTCCAGCTGTTTTAGCTCGTAGAACTCATTCATTTTCTACGTGCGATATGTAGGTGGTAAGTATCTTCCCTACATGGCTTTCCTCAGCTTCTCCGAGGTAATGAATCCTTCCGTGATCCCTTGATCCATGCACCATTGCTTCCACCAAAGCCTGGCTTTGCCGGTAAGCTTTAGCTTGGTGAGCATAGCCTGATTGGCGGGTACAGTACCGGCTGCTTCAAAGTAATCCTCTATGGATTCAATCCATATTTCAGCATCTGCTTGAACGGACCTGCCTCTCCCGTCAAATTCGGGTGGCTTAATCTGCTTGACAAGAAACTTCTTCTCCTAGATTACCACAATACTTGATGTAGGAGGCGAACTGGGATTTCGTGCCTGGGGTTGTGCCTGGATAAAGGTTTCTTAATGTTATTACATGATAATCGTTATGATTTATTTCATCTCCATTTCTACTATCAACCAAGCAATCTAACCACTTAACTTTTTATCAATTCTCATGCACAATTAGACATTGATAAAAAGAAGTCTTATTTGTATTAATATGGGCATAGCCCTTTTGGAAAACAACATGTCTTGGGATGATAAGTCAGCTGTTTACATTTAGTTTGGGGAGAATAATGTTGTATTACATTTATCTACAGGAACTGGAAAATAGTATGGTTTCGGGTCATAGATTTTTAGGAATTGGTAAGTCATTGGAAGTTCAGGGTATCCTTTCATTTGGAACCCATTCTTCTCATGGGTGCCCAACACTTTAATCCTATCGGCAGGGATTACATGAGTCACTTCCTCATATACATATGAGTTCATTTCAACCCTCCGACCTTGAATATGTAAAGTTGAATTTACGTGAGCCTCCACAAAAATAAACAGCTTCATGACTTTTAGGTCTTCCAACCACTTGATCCTCTTTAGGTTGGTCTATAGGTATGCAAACTGGTGGGCAGCTATATAGTAGATTCCTGAGGCACCCGTCCATCTTCATTCCATGTACAAAGGCGATGGATTATAGATACGCTCTAGGATGTTCATCATCTCAACCCTTTGTCGATAATCCAAGGAATGCATCGCAGTCATAAACATGACGCGGAACACTAAGAACCTATTCCATGCTTCGCAATTCTGCAAGACAGCATTGAAAGTAAGGAAATGTTTGAAACAGCAACATTTGCTTTACTTTATCTTATTAAGATTTCATAAAAACAATTCCGTTGTTGGTTCGCTCTGATACCAACTATAACGTGTCCACCTGTTATCTTCAGGACATGTCTTAGCAGTCCATCGGAAAGGATATCTAGAAGGCTCTGCCTGGCACTCCCATGGAATGTTACGGGGTTTGCGATCTAGGACTTTCCGCATCTGCCACGTAGCGGAAGTATTCCGACTGTTCCCACTTAGGACCAACCTGAATTAGGGTTTTTCCTATTGGTCATTTCCTAACGACAACTAGCGTCAAACCCAAGCGAACTACTTTACGCAAAAACGCGAGGTTCAAAGCAGATTCATGCTGCACTTGGTTCAAGGAGAATGGGAAACGAGAGGGATGCGAAGCTCAACCTCTCTGCCATAAGGCATAGTCCCATTCCATTCCCCTAAAACAGTGCAAATCGGGATCAGTTATAAGTCTACGTCAATGCTCTTGTTGTTCCTGTTCGTTGACGATCTTCTAACTGTCCATTGTGATTTGAGAAAAGTTCCCGGCCAATCGAGACCACCCATCTGTAGGACGGACCTATGGCCACATCCACAGCACTTTGCTCAGGTTGTTTTAGTTATTTAATTACCTAACACATTTAGTTGGACATGTATCGGTTAGCTTCCTTAATTAACCTATTAGGCACTGGTTCCTTCACGTAATCATATCACTTGACATAGAAAAGCAATGTCAAACAAGTTCCTTGTTAATAAGTTATCATATTTACCTTTGAAATACATAAAGTCCAGCCTGTAGGCTTATCCACAATCCACCCGAAGCCTATCCAGCAATCCACAGGGATCACTAATCCAAAATTTCACCCGTAGACTAGTATGTGGGCCTCGAGATCCAATCCCGAGTCACACTAGCCTCTTGTGAAGGGCCCGGAAGGTGAGGGATTTACGGCCAGAGCCCCCCTGACACCCAAGCGTCCTCCTGCTCCAAGTATTGCTCAACGGAGAGACCTCTCGCGGCGTGTTCTGTCCACTTTCCCGGCACAGTTAACAACCCCCTTGGTTAGGGTCAGGCAGGCAGTCGGGGGTAACTGAAGCTGCCTCTCCCTTCAAGCCTTCAACTTGAAGCATTAGATATCCATTTATCCTTTAATTCTTTGATCAAACAAAGCAAAATAGTGCTCTTAAATCTGTAACAAGCACAAACATTTCCATTGGTCGTTTATTGTTGGCCAACTGCTAAGGAGTGAATCCTTCCTTGCGAATGCATCGAGTACTCGATTCGGGATTACTTGCAACTTGGCAAGATCCCCTATATCCTGGGTTAGGGCATACCCTACTAACCCGACTTGATCAATACCTTAAGTTCATATGTTATTCCAATTGATTGGCTTTTCCTTTGCTTCCAAGCAATTATCTTTACCCCAGAAAGATACTATATTAGGAGGATTATTCATTCTCTTGCAAGATAACTTGCGTAAGAATCTGCCAACCTTATTCCGAGGAATTGGCCATTCCCTTGTGATCAAATCACAAAATCATGCGACTCTACAACTTGTTATATAAGTGTCGCATCAATTTTTGGGACTATTTACCCATCGAATGGAGTCATGAAATAATCTGTTCCTGATGGCATTAGGCTGACATTGCTAGTCCTAGGGTTTCGAGTTTCATTTTCTTAGCGAGAGATTCTTAGGAAAACCCTAGATCACTTGTCGCACGTATGTTCCAATGCCCTTACATTATGTGAATGTGGGCAAGTCTTTAGGGTATCAGAGTTTTAGCTTTGGTAAAATGAGCGACTAGGTAATGTCCCCAACGTGCTAACCCTAGTTAGTTCTTTTTGGGATATGTTGCATTGAATTCACTTTTCCTAAATGAGTACTCCGCGGTTTTAGGTGTTTAGGTTTATGCCAATTTAACCTATCTATTCTTGACGATAATTACGCTATCATTTCCATAACCACATGACTCATTGTCTACGCATAAGTTGATTTTCAAACCCTAACTTTTCGGTTTACGATCAAGCATAGGTTAGGTTATAGCCTAATTCTGATTAATCATCCTATAACTTGCGAACAAGGTTCATGCTAAAACATGCAGCCTTTTCTAATAATTATGTAGTTGAAAAAATGATATTTATACCAATTTGTGCAACTTAGGAATCATTTCATGCCTTGCAATTTTCTATGGATTATTAGCACTTCCCATAATGACTCATTGCGAAAAAGATATGGCCTAATAATGCGACATGCAGTTCATACTTCCATGCTTAAATGGAGTGCACCATCTTAATTCCGTTTTGAAAATATGGACAATAATCTAAGTTCAGTTCATTGAAATGCACAAAAACTACTTGCCAGGAATGCATATAAATTTTCTACTCACTTTAGTTTTGCTTGTTTTATTGAAAATACTAATGACCAAACTTGTCCGTCGTAAGCTAATTCTTTTAAATTAACCAAAATATTTAAGACAAAAAATGCATCCTATCTCCAAAAATTATCTACACACGATTGAATTATAACGATGAAAAATAAAAATTAGGAAGAAGAACTTGGATTTGTGGTGAGATGTCCACGTGGATGCTAGGAGACGATCCTCCTGCGCTGCGCCTTGGGATTTCTTAGGAGCCATTTCGAATTCAGCTTTTCCGTCTTGGATGCGGCTTTGCGAACTCCCTTTTGAATTTCCACCGTCCTTTATGAGTTTTCTTTTCCTTCCCTTCGTAGAAGCTCTTTGAAGGGATACTTTTGTGGAGGAGGAGAGAAACTACAGAAATGGTTTAAAACCCGGGAAGGGGGTGTTTTAAAATCCTCTACGAGTAAGGCCCATTAATGTTGACATATCGAGCTCCACTCGTGATACGCCAGGGTGACCGTTGTGTATTCATGTCACCGACTTGTCAGTTGCAGATGCAGTTGGTACACCGCCCCTGAATAATAGCTACATGATAGCTATCCTTATCTACTCTAGTTCGTGGCTCAGTTAGTATGCCACCTTAGTTAGTTGAGTTTGGTTTGAGACCCATATCTAGGGTTCTTCTATTTCTTCGTACTTGAGTTCTTTTGGCTTTCACAACTAAGAAGAGGAAAACTGTTTTCAGCCTCCACCCTTGTGTGTATTCCCCCATTATGCAAGCAAGAAAGCTACAAGTGAGACTCCTTCCTTTTCTCCCACAATCTTGACATGGTATCAGAGCCTTGTTCGTGGTAAGGAGCTCAAGAAAGCAAGCCAAGCTCGCGGTGTTCTGGTAAGAGAAGCAGTGTTGCTTTCATTTTCTGTTTTGGGAGCAGATCTCTGCAGGTAGCACAGCCGGAAAGTGCAGGAGTGCATTGTCTCAGGTTGAGACGCCCTTCGCGACCTTGTTTTTTGGATTTGAGGCCATTTCGGGGCCTGTTTTGGAGGTGGAAGTTTTCTGCACGCACTCAGGAAAAGGCCCAGTTTTATGCTGTGCAGCTACTGTTCTATAGGTCGGTGAATAGTTACTGTAAAAATTGCATTGTATGCTTGTGCGTAGAGACATTGGGAGTTACAGAATCATCCCTGTTGCCTGTTGATGCAAAATCGTCACTAGGAAGTGACTGTGTGGTCAAATATCACTTTCGCCAGTTTTGCAGATTTTCCCTTGTGAGGGTGAAGCTGTGGTTTTTGTAGTGACAGAATTTTTTGCAATCTTCTGTAATGGCATCCGATTCTCTTTCAGAGATTGTCACTGAAAAGCTTGACATGAACAACTTCCAAGCATGGAAGTTTAGAATGACGAATTTCCTTATGGGAAAAGGATATTGGGAATTTGTTGCAGGAAATGAAGAAGAACTAGTTCTTCCTGATGTTCCCAATCAACAGCAAATGCAGGCATTTAAAGCATGGCATGAGAGAGCCAGGAAAGTTATGTATTGGCTGTCTATCAGCATTTCAGACTCTATGATTGTGCATATCCAGGATGCAAGTACGCCAAAGGAGGCATGGGATACTTTGTCAAAAATGTATAGCACAAATACGCAAGCCAGGAAAATGCAGCTCAAGCAAGAGTTGCACAATGTGCAAAGAGAAAATATGAGCATCAACGACTACCACATGAAGGTGAAGAAGATTGCAGATGCACTTGCTTCCATTGGGTTACCAGTGGAAGATGATGATTTAGTTTCTGTGACCTTGAATGGTCTAGGAAAGGATTATGCACAGTTTCGAACATCCATTTCAGTTTGTGAAAGATTTCCCGATTTTGAGGAGTTGATTGCTCTTCTAATTTTTGAGGAACAGAGAAATGGTGGTGCATCTTCTTCAGGAGGAACTTCAAAAGAAGCTATCTTCTACTCAAATGCTGGAAGAGGTAGAGGCAGAGGTAGAGGAGGCCAATTTGGAGGCCGTGGTAGAAATCAGAATATGCAGCAAACTCAAGAAAACCAGTCCTATGGAGGAGGACGTGGTAACTCTAGAGGCAGGGGGAGCCAAAGAGGTCGTGGTGGATGGCAAAGAGGTCAAAATGCAAACAGTAATGTTGAATGCTACTACTGTGGTAAAATTGGTCATATGGCTAAAGACTGCTATAAAAAGCAGAATGACATCATGAATGGAAAACTGCAACAAGGGAATTATGCATCTTCTAACAGACAGGGTGATGACAGAAATGAGCATTTGTTCATGGTGCAGCACATGAACAATTCTGTGACAAGTGCAGAAGAAAGCAATGATGTATGGTATGTTGGCTCAGGTGTATCAAACCACATGACAGATCATGCAGAATGGATGGAGGATGCAAGGAAAATGGAAAAACCAGGATTTGTGGAGACTGGTGATGATACTGCACATCCTATTGTGCAGATTGGAAAAATTCCCTTGTCTATGCAGGATGGGAAAAAGAAATACTTGTCCGATGTATTTCATGTCCCGAATATCACCAAGAATCTGGTTTCTGTCGGTCAAATGGTTGAGCAGGGCTTGCAGGTCAGATTTAATCCTCATGGATGCTTTGTTGAGGATATGAAAAATAAAGGTCGCTTGATAGCAAAAGGAAAGAAGAAGGGCAGAATGTTTACATTGGATGCAGACATGTCTGAATTGAGTGCAGTAATGTTTGCACATGGGACCGGTGTAGTTGCAGATATTGATATCTGGCATAAACGCATTGGTCATGTTAATGTACAGCGACTTAAATCAATGCAAGCCCAAAATATTGTTTCAGGATTGCCAAAATTCAAGGTTGCAGAAATGCATAAGGTATGTGAAGCCTGTCAGTTTGGAAAACAGGCAAGGAAACCATTTCCTAGACATGTTCAAGAGAGTGAGAAGCCATTGGAATTAATCCACTCTGATGTGTGGACTACTAAAGCTGCATCTCTTGGAGGCTGTCATTATTTTGTCACTTTTATTGATGACTATAGCAGAAAAGTTTGGGTGTATTTTATGAAAAAGAAAAGTGAAGTTTTTGGGCATTTTAAAACCCTTAAAGCTATGGCTGAAAAAGAAACAGGTCTGCAAATAAAATGCCTGAGGTCAGATGGAGGGGGAGAGTACCTCTCAAATGAGTTTGCAAAGTTCTTGCAGGAGCATGGCATAAAGCAGCAATATTCATGCAGTTATACCCCACAACAAAATGGAATTGTAGAAAGGAAAAACATGCATAATGGAGAGGTATCTCGTGCCATGCTCAATGAAAAAGACTTGCCAGATTTTTATTGGGCTGAAGCAGTTGCTACAGCAGTCTACATAATGAACAGGACTCCCACTGCAGCAATACATGGAATGACTCCAGAGAAGAGGTATACTGGTAGGAAACCAGATATTTCTCATTTGAAAATTTTTGGTTGCATTGCCTATGTACATGTGCCAGATGAGCTGAGATCCAAGTTGGATCCAAAAGCTGAGAAGTGCATCTTTATTGGTTACTCTCTGCAGCAAAAAGGGTATAGATGCTATAACCCTTCTACTCGTAAGTTTACAGTGAGCAGAGATGTTGTTTTTGATGAGATGAGTAGCTGGTATAAACCAGTAAATGTGATTGATGATGTAGATCCACAAAATGGTAATGCTGCACAGAATTCACAGGAGCAGTCACAAAATATTAGTGGACCTGGAGCGTCCTCTAGCAGTGGTTCACATTCTTCACCATGGACAGGCAGATTGAGATCAGGAGAATCTTCTCAAAGCAATGCAGATAATGGTATGCAGGTATCATGAAAAGGAAAAGAGAAGGTTGATCAGCCCATGTTTGATGTGAATGCAGGTCACTCTTATGTGGATGGTGAATCCAGTGGCTCAGAGCAGAGCATTGATGATGAGTTGGGTATTCCTTCTATTGTTACACCTGGAGTAAGGAAGACCAGGGATGTTTTGAGAGCACCTGGGAGTGAACTTACTTTGCGCAGGTCTACAAGAGCTAGGTATCCTGTGGATAGGCTAAAATATGATGGATTTACAGCCATTCACTATGCATATATGGTTAAAGTGATACAGGAACCAGAACCCACTTCTTTTGAGGAAGCCATGGGAAAAGAAAAATGGGAGAAAGCCATGGATGAAGAAATGGATGCCTTGGAAGCAAATGCTACATGGGAATTGGTACCTTTGCCTAAAGGTAAAAATGCAATTGGCTGTAAGTGGGTTTATAAGGTGAAGCACAATGCAGATGGTTCTGTGAATAGATGCAAGGCAAGATTAGTAGTCAAGGGGTATGCACAAACATATGGCATTGACTATGAAGAAACATTCAGTCCAGTTGCAAGGATGGCAACCGTAAGAGCAGTCATTGCTATGGCTGCATCAAAGGGATGGTCTTTACATCAGATGGATGTAAAGAATGCCTTCTTGCATGGTGATTTGCAAGAAGAGGTCTATATGGAGCAGCCACCAGGTTATGTGCATGCTGTTCATCTTGAGTTTGTTTGCAGGTTGAAGAAAGCCTTGTATGGCTTGAAGCAAGCACCTAGAGCATGGTCTGACAAGATAGGACAGTATCTTGTCACTATTGGCTTTCAGATTTCCAAGGCAGATTTCTCACTTTATGTGAGAAAAACAGAGAAATGTATTATGCTACTTGTCATTTATGTTGATGATTTGATTATGCCAGGTGACAGTGATGAAGATATCCTTCATGTGAAAATGCTATTGAAGCAGAAGTTTGAGATGAAGGATTTGGGAGAGCTGCGTTATTTCTTGGGCATTGAGGTGATTAGATCACCAAGTGGGATACAGCTCTTGCAGAGGCAGTATGGATTGGACATGCTGTCCAAATATGGGATGACAGGCTGTAAGCCTATTTCAGTTCCTTTGGAGCAGAATGTGAAGCTGAGCACAGATGCAGGTGAGCTTCTAGAAGACCCTACTATGTATAGATGCATAGTAGGAAGTTTGATTTATATGACTATTACCAGGCCAGATTTGAGCTATGCTGTTGGATTGGTAAGTCAGTTTATGCAGGCTCCAAGGAAACCACATTTGGATGCGGCTAGACGCATACTCAGGTATGTGAAGTCCACATTGCAGTATGGACTATTTTATGAGACTGGGGTTCAGATACAGTTGCATGGATACACTGATGCTGATTGGGCTGGTAGTATTTCTGATAGACGATCTACCAGTGGATATGTGCTCTCTTTTGGGAGTGCTGCAGTCACTTGGAGCAGCAAGAAACAGCCTACAGTTGCCTTCTCGAGCACAGAGGCTAAGTACAGGGGTGCAGCAATGGCTGCATGTGAGGTAGCTTGGTTGCATAAGCTACTTTATGATATGCATCAGTCTACAGATGGGCCAGTTGTCATTTATTGTGACAACATGAGTAGTATATGCACATTGAGGTGCATTATCACTATGTGCGAGAGAGGGTTTTACTAGGTCTTATTGATCT
Source organism: Lygodium microphyllum (assembly GCF_053477565.2). Classification (NCBI taxonomy): domain Eukaryota; kingdom Viridiplantae; phylum Streptophyta; class Polypodiopsida; order Schizaeales; family Lygodiaceae; genus Lygodium; species Lygodium microphyllum. Next base: position 183,505,532 of record NC_141135.1, read on the forward strand.
AGTTTATGTCAACACAGAGGATCAGGTAGCTGACATATTCACGAAGGCATTGGGCGCAGAGAAGGTGCGCAAGTTCAGAGACCTGCTTGGTGTGCAGGAATTGGGATTGAGCTCGAGGGGGAGTGTTGACATATCGAGCTCCACTCGTGATATGCCAGGGTGACCGTTGTGTATTTATGTCACCGACTTGTCAGTTGCAGATGCGGTTGGTACACCGCCCCTGAATAATAGCTACATGATAGCTATCCTTATCTACTCTAGTTCGTGGCTCAGTTAGTATGCCACCTTAGTTAGTTGAGTTTGGTTTGAGACCCATATCTAGGGTTCTTCTATTTCTTTGTACTTGAGTTCTTTTGGCTTTCACAACTAAGAAGAGGAAAACTGTTTTCAGCCTCCACCCTTGTGTGTATTCCCCCATTGTGCAAGCAAGAAAGCTACAAGTGAGACTCCTTCCTTCTCTCCCACAATCTTGTCAATTAAGCCATGGGAAAGGCTTAATGGTCCTTTTAAAGACCTACAGAAAAAGGGAAAATAAAAGGTGTAGAAGACCCTTACGAGGGCTTTTGTATGCGGGAAAAAGGTGTTAAAGACCCTTACCAGTGGATTTTTGTGTGGGGCTTAAAGAGGGTCTTTTCTTTTTGTGTGGGGAGAAAAACAAAGGGTATGAAGGGGGCTAAAGAAGGGATTTTTGCATGGGGGAGAAAAGGGGCTTAAGGACCACTTAAAGGTCCTTCAATGCCAAATCAGGAGGAAAAAAGGGCCTAAGGGAGCCCTTAGGAGGGAATTATTGCGAGGGTAGGAAAAAAGACTTAAGGGTCCATATGAGGGCCCTTCACGGAAAAAGTCGGGGGGGAAAGGGGGCTTATAGATCCTTAAGGGGGAAATTTGAGGGGGGGGGTAGTCTTAAAGGCCACAGGAGGGGGAGCTTAGGAAGCCCACCCTTGGAAGCTTCCAAGGAGCTTCCAAGAAAGGGCACGTGGGGCGAAAATGACTCTCCCAGACGATGATGGCGAGGAGGCGGATTGAATCAGCGTAGCGTACGGGCTTCAGGCGGCGGAAGGACTGGCGCAAAAAGCAGCATCTAGCGGCTGATGGCAGCGATTCCTGGCCCACGACAGCACATCGGTCTCCCACCTCTTCTCACTCTTGTGCAGAGTCTTGGCTATTCCTTCCCTCATCAAGGCTCCTCATAGCTACGAGTTATATAGGGAGAGGGAGAGGTTCCTCCCTCCCCTACGCGGCATCGAGCATGGCGTCCTTCCCTCTGCAAGCTCCAGCAAGGAGCTTGCACATACATGCTATTCCCCTCCCCTCCAGCACGATTGTCAGCTGGGGGGTAAGGGGAATAATAAAAAAATTTGCCATTATCCATTTCAATTATCCTTTATAGAGGCGGTTCATGCATGAAGTTGGGAATGTTATAACTATATATCGAATATCATCATGAAGAAGCTATGATAATCTAATAGAATCACACTCTACAAGTTTTCAAAGTACTCCATCTCATCCACTACAATATTTGGATTTGTGGAACAGTGTCCACTTTTTTATTAAAACTTCTCCATGTGGTGCGCAAATCGGACGCAGGTAGCTCACGTAGTGAATTCCCAAAGGTCCCCAAGAACAAAGTACTCTACTTTTTAGCACAAAAACCAATGTAAAAGCAAGCACGACATGAGACAAGAGACAAATTGGGTTGAATCTCCCCCATGCCTTGTGTGAGCGCTTCACAAAGCATGTATTTAATATATATTTCCAATCTTTTTGCTCAAAAATAGCCCAATTACAAAAATATGACAAGCTTTTAGCTTTTGAGTTTGCTTTCTACCAAAAATAGGAAAATAAAGCTAATGGACGGTGCCCAAAGAGTCTGGCACGCCCAATCTCAATGTCCAAATAAAAATAACATATCCAGGCGCATAAGCGCATACAAAATAATAATAAATAATCAATGTCTCTATAGACATAACAAAATATAGGCGTGGCGCCTATCAAAATATAGTCCAAAGGTCGAAAACCCGCTAGACTCCAATGCTTTCCTCCGCCACTGCTGCTATCTCTACACATCAACTGAAGCATTCACAATCGTTAGTAAAATAACACAATTAAACCGACAAAAGTGAATACCTAGCAGTCTTCAGCTACATAAATAAATCAACTGGTTAGAAATAAATCCTAACCTTAATTTATTACGAGTGCGCACTCTAAACTCATAAACGTTTATTAATTTAATATGCATTTTGCGGAATCACCCGCTATGGAATCACCCATGTACACACTAAATTAATGAAACGCCCGAAAAGGACAGGCGTCCCCATCAACTTCTCGCACAAAGAATCCTCTTTGCGTATGAGCCCCGGTCATCTAAGTTTACGGAATCCACCGTAAAACCTCACGGAATCCACCGTGGAATATGCCTCCTGGCATCATACCCCCGGGGTGGGATGGCAATTCTAACTTGAATGCATTGTCATTAATCTTATGAATGATTCTAAATGGTCCGTAGAATCTAGGGGCTAATTTGACAACTGGATGTCTATCTACACTTTGCAGTCTACGCTTTTCTATTCTAAGCCAAACATAATCATCAACTTTGAAATTCATGGCTTGTCTTTTCTTGTTGGCTTGTTTGGTATATGATTGTTGGGCTTTAGCAATCATATCCTTGACCTCATCAAAAATAGTGTTATGCATAACAGCAATATCATCGGCACTTTGTATTCTATTAGACAAAGATGCAACAGGTGTAGATAATCTATATCCATAAATAACTTCAAAAGGTGCTTTCTTTGTAGATGTGTGCGGTGTATTGTTATATGCAAACTGTAATAAATGCAAATGAGTATCCCATGTCTGAGGTTTAGAGATAGTGTATGCACGTAAAAGATCTAAAATAGTGCTATTTGTGGCTTCTGTTTGTCCATTTGTTTCTGGATGAAATGCAGATGAAAAATCAATCTTTGTGCCTAGATTTGCAAACAGTGTAATCCAAAAATTATTACAAAATCTAGAATCTCTATCTGAAATAATCACTTTCGGCAATCCATGGTTAGTAAAAACAGTTTTCAAAAATAACTGTGCTGCTTGTGATGCTGTTAAAGTTTTCTTACATGCAATGAAATATGCTTGCTTACTAAATCTATCTACAATTGTCCAAATCATGTCATGGTTAGATTTAGTATTTGGTAAGCCAGTAATGAAATCCATAGATATATGTTCCCAAGGTTTAGATGGAATAGATAAAGGCATTAATAGTCCATACTGTTTACCATGATGTCTTTTTATTCTTTGACAAATCAGACATTCAGAATCAAAATTAGACACATCTACATCCATATGCGGCCAATAAAAATCTTCAGTTAACATGCGTAATGTAGAAATGATACCTCTATGACCTTGATATGGGGGACAATGAATTTCATTCAAAACAAAAGATCGGAATGGAATAGTAACACACAGTCTCTTTTCAAAGAACATGAATCCATCATTATATGACAATGAATCAACAGGAATGAAATTATTTTGAACTAATTTTTGCCAATCAGAATGAAAAGTAATATCCTGGTGATATGTGTCTTTCATAGCAATCAAAGAATCAAAAGATATGATAGAAATGTTATGAATTGCAGGTCTTCTACTTAATGCATCAGCAACTACATTTTCTTTTCCAGGTTGGTATTGAATGATAGGATGTAAACTTTGAATGAATGAAGCCCATTTGATATGACGGTCAGAAATTTGGGGTTGGCTAAGTAGATGTCTAATGCTTTGCTGGTCGGTCTTTATCATGAATTCTGAACCCATTAAATAATGCTTCCATTGTTTCAATGCTTGGACAACTGCTAAGAGTTCCTTGTCATAAGTGGAATATTTGAGCTCAGAGGGTTTCAGTTTAGAACTAGAATATGCAATGGGATGGTTGTCTTGCATTAGCACGGCTCCTATTCCTGATCCGCTAGCATCAGTCACAACTAAAAAGAATGGTCTATTAAAGTCAGGCAATTGTAGGACAGGGGCATTGGTCAATGCACGTTTGAGTAAATCAAAGGATTTCTGCTGGTTTTCAGTCCATTGATAAACAATGCCTTTCTTAAGAAGTTTGGTCAATGGTAAAGCAAGTAATGAGAAATTACGTACAAACTTCCTATAGAAACTAGCAAGACCAAGAAATGAGCGTAATTCATGTACATTTTTAGGAATAGGCCAATGCAATATTGCGTCAATTTTCTTAGGATCAACTTTTATTCCTTCTTCTGATACAATATGACCTAGATATTCTATTTCTGTCTTAAAGAATTCACTCTTGTCAGGATTTGCAAACAATTGATTTTCTTTCAGTAATTGAAAAACTAATGATAAATGCTCATAATGCTCTTTTTCACTTTGACTGAATACTAAAATATCATCAAAGAAAACAATCACACAATACTGATATTTTAGAAAAATACGGTTCATCATTCTACTGAAAGTAGCAGGTGCATTAGTTAATCCGAATGGCATAACTAAGAATTCGTAATGGCCAAACTGTGTCCTGAATGCAGTCTTAAATATGTCGGATCTATCTAACCTCACCTGATGATATCCAAATTTAAGGTCAATTTTACTAAATATAGAAGATCCTTGCAGTTTATCCATAAGGTCGTCAACTCTAGGTATAGGATACCTATTCTTTACAGTGATCTTGTTTAATGCTCGGTAGTCAATACACATCCGATAAGTATTATTCTTTTTCTTGACTAAGAGCACAGGTGCACCGAATGGGGAACTGCTAGGTCGAATTAAACCTCTATTTAGTAATTCTTCTACTTGAGTCTGGATTTCTTTTTGCTCTATTTGATTGTGCCTATATGGGGCTTTGCAAGGTGGTTGTGTGCCAGGTATTAGGTCAATCTTATGGTCTTCTGGACGTGATGGAGGTAAACCTGGTGGTAGGTCTTTGCAAAACAATCCTTAAAATATGCAAGAAATTCCTTATGCCTAGGGTGCATATGAGTTTCTTTTGCGTGTAATTCATTCACCCAAATGAGATACGATTTAGTATTCTTGCGTAGTGCACGTTTTGCTTGATTATGCGAAAGCAGTGGAAACATATGAGATGCATGCATACCAAATAATGTAATAGATTTTCCTTGAAAATTAATATTCATTGTGTGTGTGGAATAATCTATATTGGGATTATGTTGGTGTCTCCATGGCATTCCTAGAATAATGTCGCTAGACTATAATGGGACAACTAAGAAATTTCTTCTTTCAATATATGGACCAATTTGAATTTCTAAATCTTGAACTTCTTGTGTGCCATTGTACCTAGTGCCTAAAAATGCAGCTTTTATGCGATAGTGCGTAGGTACTGTATGCAATTTCAATTCCTTTACCATTTTTGCTGAAATAAAGTCATGGGTACTACCGTCATCATGCAATATAATTCTTTCTTTTCCATGCACCATACATTTCATAGTCAATAATGAATGTAAAGTAGGCATACCTGGTAAAGTGTCGGAAGTAGTAGTAGGATCATCTTCTTCTTCAGTGAAGTCCGGCATATCCTCATGCTCGTCCTCATCCATAGCTCCAAGGTAGTTGATATGTGCTGATGGCTTCTTTGAATGACAATTTGCTGCGAGATGGCCTGGCTGGTGACACTTGTAGCATACGATGGGCTTGGCTTTGGTCACATTATTTGCAATGGCTGGGAGTCTGGGTATATTTGAATTTGCTTGTTGGATAGGCTTAGGATTTGGATTGACAGTGGATGGTAATGCGGGTGGTTTAGGCCAATTCTTGCGGAAAGATGGTGATGAAAAACGACCTGGATTAAACCTTCTGAAATTTGAATTGAATTGTTTAGATCCATAATTACCGTTTGCTTGGAATGGTTGTGGTCGTCGATCTCTTCCACGTAACTTATCTTCAGTGTCGTGAGCTAAGGAGATGGCATCTTCAAGGGTAGCAGGCTTGAACATATTCACCTCAGCGTAGTAATGTCCAAGAGGTCCAGACATATACTTCCGCTTATGTGTCGTCTCTGGTACGTCTTCAAGCATGCGTAATTGTAGGAGTGCATTCCAAAAACGCTCTGTATACTGTGGAATAGGCTCACGGTCGCGCTGTTGGAGTAAATCCCATTGCTTGATTGCCTTCTCATGAAATTGCGGTGGAAGGAAATTTTGCATGAACTTCTTCTTAAAATCTTCCCATGTAGCAGGACATTCTATACTCTTGCAGACTACAGTCCACCAAAGTGATGCTCTATCTATCAGATGATTAGTAACACACTTGATTTTATCTTTCTCAGGATAAGTTTCCTCATGGAAATAGTCATCAAACTGGCTAATGAATGATAAAACAGTTTTTTCTTCTCTTATGCCATTGAAAGTGCGAAACTTGAAACTTCGTTTACTTATCTTGGATTCCTTGCGAATGGTTTGTGCTTCAAGAGTGGCATCGATGGTACGGCGAATCAGATCTTTAGCTTGAGGTTCTTCTTTATCAGTGGACGCTCCTTGTAGCTTTGTCAATTGCGCTTGCAAGGCTTGCCTAGCTCTTCGCTCTTCGTCCAATTGTAGCATGATAAGATCCAGCTTTTGTTCCATGGTAGGCTCGGGTAGATCGTCTTCAGCCATAGTATCATCCATATGTGGGGTAGTCATCCTGTAAAACTCAACAAACCTTTCTCACTCAAAATCAGTTAACGGGATGAGCGTAGCTCAAATTTGGGGTTACAAGGCTATGTATTTTTGGGTATTTTCTTCTTCAACTTTCAGAAATTCTGCAATATTTCTGTCTCCGTTTGCTGAAAGTACTTCAACGAACTTGCAGATAGGTAAAACAGCTTGCTGCGAACAACTTTCCAGTTCTGAGTTTTTGCATACGAACAAGTCTTTTAGGAGTTTCGAGCGTTAGTCAGTTCTGATTTAGTCTGACTTGCAGAGTTGCAGACTTAACAGACTTGCAGGGTTGTTGACTTGCTGAACTTAGCTGATTTGCAGAACTTGCAAGACTTGTTTACAAGTGACTTGCTGAACTTGTCTTCTGGAGTGCGTGACCCGGAGTTTGCAGACTTATTTGCCTTCACTGACTTGCAGAGTATGGAGGGACTTAAGCTTAATTAGTTAAGCTTAAGCTAATAAGCTTAAGTAAAGAAGAAATAGGCCGCCGTTTCTGATCGTGGGGGGGGGGTCCATTTTTTTTTCCGCCGAAAATTTCGGGGCCCTCCTCTTGCCAAACGATTTGACGTTTTGATGATTGGAAGCTTAATAAGCTTCTTAAGCTTTATGATTAGGCTTTTGATTAATAGGATTAAGAGTTTTTCTCACAGTTTCTTCACGACTTCATGAAGGAGGTGTTTGAGTGGTCCTCCGCCGACAGAGAGTGGTCCTTCGCGATCTGACAGTGGAAATAGGGGTTCTTGATCGCCAGAAGTCTGCCTGTATCGACGGTTCGCGACGAGATTGACTGTAGAGGCCGTTTGTTCCTGGAGCTCCGCCTTCGCCCGAGATTGGTAGCGATTGGAAGCCCTTGATCTCTGCTCCGCTCTGATACCACTGGTGCGCAGATCGGACGCAGGTAGCTCACGTAGTGAATTCCCAAAGGTCCCCAAGAACAAAGTACTCTACTTTTTAGCACAAAAACCAATGTAAAAGCAAGCACGACATGAGACAAGAGACAAATTGGGTTGAATCTCCCCCATGCCTTGTGTGAGCGCTTCACAAAGCATGTATTTAATATATATTTCCAATCTTTTTGCTCAAAAATAGCCCAATTACAAAAATATGACAAGCTTTTAGCTTTTGAGTTTGCTTTCTACCAAAAATAGGAAAATAAAGCTAATGGACGGTGCCCAAAGAGTCTGGCACGCCCAATCTCAATGTCCAAATAAAAATAACATATCCAGGCGCATAAGCGCATACAAAATAATAATAAATAATCAATGTCTCTATAGACATAACAAAATATAGGCGTGGCGCCTATCAAAATATAGTCCAAAGGTCGAAAACCCGCTAGACTCCAATGCTTTCCTCCGCCACTGCTGCTATCTCTACACATCAACTGAAGCATTCACAATCGTTAGTAAAATAACACAATTAAACCGACAAAAGTGAATACCTAGCAGTCTTCAGCTACATAAATAAATCAACTGGTTAGAAATAAATCCTAACCTTAATTTATTACGAGTGCGCACTCTAAACTCATAAACGTTTATTAATTTAATATGCATTTTGCGGAATCACCCGCTATGGAATCACCCATGTACACACTAAATTAATGAAACGCCCGAAAAGGACAGGCGTCCCCATCAACTTCTCGCACAAAGAATCCTCTTTGCGTATGAGCCCCGGTCATCTAAGTTTACGGAATCCACCGTAAAACCTCACGGAATCCACCGTGGAATATGCCTCCTGGCATCACCATGATACCTCAATCCATCATCAATAAGTACAATTCTTTGATATACTTTACTTGAAAGTATTGACCACATGACCACGCTATGCTATAGACATTGTATTGTACATTGAAACTTTTGGATTCATTGTCACTTATAATTGCTAGATACAATAATGATGAAAGCATATATTTACCTTTGGACTACATCCCTTGAGAACTTCAACTCCTTTCTAGTGACTTCTTTCTCTTCACTTGAAATTGTTGTCAGTGCTTCAAGGCAACCACCTCATAGGCCTGAGTGGAGGCATTTTCTCCATGCCCTTAGGTTATTGAACATGTTACTAACATACACTATGTTGAAACTTCGATTGTGCTGCCTCTCATTGCCTTCTAGCAATCTCGCACCTATTCAAACACTTCTCCCTAGATGCATAGTGCAAGCATACAAAAAGGATTCACTTTCTTCTCCATAGTTCCATCCATCTTCTCTATTACATTTTCAACTACCATATCTCTAGTTAGTCTGTCATTGTCTATACCATTTTATTGTTTGTATCCATTGTCAGCAGCCACTCAAAAATATATTCAAATTCTTCTAACACTAGCCTTTAAAAACTTTCATGAAGCTCTACAAAAAGAACATCCACCAGCATGGACTGGTCCTACAATCTCCACTTCATTCACAAGATGTACTAGGAGGTGGATTTGTATCGTGAGTATAAGTTGTGGATAAATAGTTCTCAAAAAAAAAAACTGTCTTCACTCCTCCTTGCCTTACACATTCAATTGAAGATGTCTTGATCTCCTTCTGCAAGATCAATTGCACTAAGTTTAACAACTTATAAAATTACCAAACGTATCTTTGGAGTAAGATAACTTGCAATCGTGATTGGTAGTATAAACTCCTATAAATGTAGCACATTGTGTATTATAGATCAATGCAAAATAAAAAATACAATGAGCACTTAATCAAGTCAATGACTATCATGGCCAATACAAACTGACATATCTTATGCGAATTGTGGGCTTTCAGTCTTCTTAGCTAGTCATCTTTAGAAATGCAAACCTGAGAGATCATTTCATACCCACTGGTGTACCGATAGACTTGATGATCTATCTGTATACTCCTCTTTAGTAGACAAGGTGAAAGGAGCATGAGGTAGTTGCACGTGACTATCAAAGCTTGTTTGTGGCCAATAAGACTCTTATCTTACCTTTTTGTTTCAAGTCTATCCTTGCCCCCAAAGTGTCTCTCTTTCCCATGATATGGTCCCACAAGAAGTTGGAAATACTCTTGAAAATGTGCATGGGATCCAGAAGATGATTGATCTATAAATGAGTCCAATATAGCAACTCATAGAAAATTGAGAACCACTACGTTCCACTTAGAAGCGGTTCTTTATGGACCATGTTCCAACCATACAAGCTTTGGGTATTCATCCTTGGATGAGATAGTCAAAGGAATCCCTCTCTCAAATCATTGCTATCCTCTAATAATGCTACATGCCCTTGATAAACTATCTTCTTTATCATCTATGATCTTTGGGAGTCCAACTTTGTTCACACAATGGACATACATGGTAATTTGAGGTGAACATGCCCACCGTAATATCTATATCTAGTCAACACAATGGAGATACATGGTAAACAGAGGTGACCAAGCCTGCCATAACATCTTAATCTAGTTAGCATAAACATAAAAGTGTGATATTAGAGAAAATAATGAGAATGGAGACTCGTTTACCTAAGCACTCTCCAAAACCTAGGAAGTCATCCATGGTCCACATAATAATGGCCCTTATATTAGTGGAATGTCTCCCAACATGCTTGCTCGTATCTTTCATAGTGATCTCCTTTTCCCACAATATCTTAACCTCCTCAATCAATGGATGAAGATAGATATCTATATTTTGGACTTTATAGCATTAAGGCACAAGCAAGATAAGGATTAGATACCCTTTCTTGGTAGAAAGCCATGGTGGAATGTTGTAGTCAACAAGGATTACTAGCCACACATTCTAGAGGTCAAGCAGAGTTCAAATGGATTTATGACACTAACCTCCCCAGGAGCAAGACCAAGCCAAAGATTCCTTACCTCTCATGCGAAGGCAGTGAAGGTGGCATCAATGTGATGCCATGTCTACAAGTCCATTCATATACACTAGATACCATTCATGGATTTATTCTACATGTGCCATGTTGAGCTCACCATGCCTAATGTGCAAGACATGTGACACATACATGGTATGAGGAGATTGTTCTTGAGAACCTTTTCAGGGATAGTTTGACTCTATAAATCTTATCCATACCTATAAGAACCACACTTTGGTTATGTTTCAATTAACTTGTCTTCTCCTCAAAAGAGCACATGTTAACCCTCAAAATGACACAAGGCACAAAGAAGGCTTAAGAAGGAGCATAACAAGATAGCCTGATGGAAAAAGAACACCAAGAAGCACGAGAAAATTTTTGCGTGAAAATTTTTGAAAAATCAAGAATATGAAAAATAAGAGATAATGTGCATTTTAGACCTTTGTAAAAGAGGGACAAGCTCTCTCCTATGCAAGTTTTAAATGAAAAGGCACATGTAAAGGAGCCATGAAAAAAGAAAAGAATAGAAAAAGAGTGGAAAAGAGTACCATGGCCAGATGACCAGTCATGGAAATGGATTGGGTCCCCAAGGGACGAAGGTATGTATGAAAGCCAAAAAGTGAATGGATAAGCTCATTCTTGGTGTGTGTGCAAACTAGCTCTCTTCTTGTTCTTGCTCTCGCTTTCTTCTTGTGCATAAGAGAGGGAAAGAGGGAGTGTGAGAGAGGGAGAGTCTGAGTATGTGAGAGTGAGAAAGCGTAGAGAAGCTATTTTTCTCCTTCTTCATTTATATTTTCTTATGCAAATGACTATGGAGGTTGGAGCTTGGGGCATGGAGATGGAGCTTGCTTGAGCTAGCGCCTTGAATCTTGGAGCCATTGAAGGATTCGAGGAAGAGAACTACAATGATCAGATTCAACTATAAGCTCACTACATCATCGTGTAAGAGCATGCACAGCTATGTGAAAGATAGCCATTGCCACTCACTTGAAATGCTTGGCTTGATAAGTAATCCATAGGATCTCGGCAGTTGCTAATGGCAGTGATGACATTTTGGTTCCATTTTTGGGGCAAAGGGATTCAAGTTTGAGTGCTTGTGTGCTCCAAATTGAGTGATAGAGTAGGATTCTATCTCTGAAATGGTGCTTGGTTTAGGTAGGAAGTGAGGGAGTTAGGAGGTGTTCTATCTCCTTTGCTGAATAGTCTAGATGTTGAAAGATCTAGAAACATTAATTAGTGTCATGAAGGAGACCTAGAAGAGAGAAGGAGAGAAGGGAGAGACTGCAGAGAGGAGAGAGAAGGAGAGAGAAACAGGGTGACGAGGAGAGAGAAATACTAGGAGTAGAGAGAGAAAGACAAGAAGAGGAGAGAGAAATGGCTGGCAGCCATGGAAGGACAGGGAAGAAGGTGAAGAAGGTGAAAGGACAGATCTATATTCATCAAATGGTACCCTAACCAAGTCCTTGTACACCTTAAATACCCCATTCATGTAACCGGGTATTCGCATGTGCTATTCCCGTGTTAACCCCGTGTAAGACCCTCTAATCCCATTCTTTACATTCCATCCCAACCCGGAAGGTTTTTTTCCCTCAAAAACAAAAAGAGGACGTATTGGTATGGCTGGGTGGGGGGGAAAGGGGGTGGGGGTGGGGGGGAATCTTGTGGAACGGTGGGCTATGAGCATGTACGCAGTGTGAGCATGAGGGGAGAAGGTAACTCGATACAAAGATAGGCACCAATTCCAAACAAGAAGGGGTGGACAACACCGGATAGCATGCTATCCTGAACATGCCTGCAATGGAAAACTAATCATAACTTGCCATGGGCAACTCCAAACGAGATGTTCCGCATGTCAAAATGAAGCTCGTTGAGCCTACTTTCAGCCTAGGTAGGTCATGCATGGGTGAAATTAATGCAAGCCCAAAACTATTCGAAAGCAGATGGCTGTCTACTGCAAAACATGCCCAAATCGAGTTGTCCTTCAGCCAAGGTTGTTGCCTCAAGGTGAGGGGACTACACCGGGGGAGTGCTGATATAGATAGAGCTTTTCTTTAACCCTCGGGATCAAATGGATAACCTGCATGGTAAGCATCACCAGCATACAGGTCATCCATGCAAGCGTGGGTCTCTATAGTGCCACCGGGGTCAAATGGAAAGTGGTTATCCTTTCTATGCATTGGGTTACCATCCAAAGTAAAGCTAGAATGGTCAGAACCACCAGTTGCTGCATTGAGTCTACCATAAGCATCATATGATTAAGCTCGGTCTGCGCTTGGATGTTGTCAACAACACCCAGGGTTGCATAAGCTAAAAAGTTTACTGCATCAACCCCTAAGTGCTGCATATTCATGGACCCTGTATTCTTAGTGATGTCCAAGCATTCAAACTGCAGGTCTGTGGACTGAAGGGGCTCCCGCATGGGGTCATGATCATCCAAATCCACATGTTGCCCATGATCTTCTTTCTTGAACTGAAGTTCTTGTTGTGGACCCATACCAAAATGGTCTTCAACAAGATCTTCTCCATCCTTTGCATCATAATACTCTAATACCAAGAGTATTTTGGCAGACTTTGCCCTGCATGTGGCTTGATGATTACAAGATATTGGCTTAGCACATCGATAGCATAAGCCCATAGCATGCAATTCCCGTATCGTATCACTAGTAAGGTGTCTAATGCATTTAGCCTTAGATAGCAATTTACACACTTGCTCATCACCATTGGTCAGCTAAGTAATAGTTTTGACATGCTGCTCATGTACAACAGATGGCTGTCCATGCTCATGACCATAATGCTCATGCTGTCCATATGGATGGTCATACCAATGTGGCTACTGCTCATAATGATAATAGCCCTGCTGCGCATCACACGCATAACCGTCATAAGCATGCTGCCTTTGATCATTGATCCCACATCATTGGTCATGCTATCCATAATCTCTAAGAGAATGCATGTCACAAAAATGTTCATGTTGCTGCCCAAATACATCTATTTGCTATTGCCTACTACCAAAACCTTGGCCATATTGTTGCCCATAAACATGATGCCCAAGATTGCATGATGACTGTCCAACATGACTACAGCAGTGTCCTTGCATCCTAGGCTGACCATAAGTATGATGATTGGCAAGTCCATGAGCATAGGTATGGGCATGATGTCAGTCATAATCACTTGCTTGCCACTCCTGCATTGCATCAAAGTCTCCATGAGGCAGCTGCCCATATGATTGCATGGCATAAGAATCTCCATATGCATGCTACTGATCCATATGATTGGCAAGTCCATGAGCATAGGTATGGGCATGATGTCGGTCATAATCACTTGCTTGCCACTCCTGCATTGCATCAAAGTCTCCATGAGGCAGCTACCCATATGGTTGCATGGCATAAGAATCTCCATATGCATGCTGTTGATCTGTAAAGTCATAGGATTCTCGATGATTTTCATAGTAATAATTCCCAACATGTCTATGAGAAGGCTCAGGCTACTGCCCATAATAATCAGGCTGTCCATGTCCATGGCAAGGTACACAACATGTATGACCAAATTTGGCATGAACATAATCATTATGTCACTGTCTAGACTCTTGATGCAACTGTTGTTGCTTGTAATGTGCTAATGGTTGTTTAAGCTGTTGGGTAAAAGGCTGCCATTGCACCTCAAAAGGCTAGTGTGATTGCATTGACTGTTGTTGAATTACCTCAGAAACTTTCTCCATCTTATGGATGTTACGCATGGTATGTGACATTATCATGTAGCCTACATATCCATTGAGAAAACCATTTCATTCCAAAATGAATAGCATGGTATGTGACATTATCATGTAGCCTGCATATCCATTGATTACTTCAATTTGCAAACCATGGCAGCCAACCGTGTCAAAGACTTACCGATTCGCATTCAGAACAATAGTGCCACTCTGAGCTGACTAGACAATTCTGCTTGCATTAACCTCAGATCTGACAAAGACATTTCCAAACGTGCTTTTCTCTGGTAATAAGCCTGACAAGGTAGTTTCCAACTGTGCCTTCTCTGCTTATAAAGAAGTGCTGCCAATTACCTGGTAATAACCACGGTTTTTAGAGATGTTGAGTTGTATTCAAGGCCCAAATGACAATCTCCATTACTGCAGCCCCTAGGGAGTTTGACTTCGACCTCTGCATCATGTAGGAATTCAAGGCACAAGCAAACCCACTCATTATCATGTACTTGGGATGAGTTGATCAGCTTCTCTGTTGCTGTAAATGGGTTTAGATGTTGTCAACTCCAAGGCATGTCCTCTAGCAGACACTCATCTTACCATAGCAGCATCTTGATGAGTTGACAAGGGAGGCACTCGAGATCAAATCCTTTAAAAAAATTTCAAAGTTATTTTCAAGGACTTGGGTCCTTAAGTCAAATACTCAACTCTTTTCTTCTTTTAGTGCGTAGGCCTCTGCCCATTTATGCAACTTTCTACTCCAGCTGGGAGAGTGATACATATTGTCTAAACTTATGCCACAATATATTGGTGCTTCCCTTACTTAAAGAGAATTATTGGGACCTTCTTTGTCCACAGATTCAGTCAGGCAACTCTCATCATCTACCCAGACAGACATAAAGATTTCCTTCACAATTGGTGACACATCTGGTGCAAAACATCTATGTGACCCTTAGGTAGGATATTACATGCTTCCTCCAATGCTGTCGCACTTCTCTGTTTGTATAGAATAGTGATCTGCACGTAGTACTTCGATGCAAAGTAGAGTGGCATGCAAGAACAGACAATATCAGCTCTTGTATCAAGCTTGTGTGTAAATAGGAAACTGATGTTTCCCACAACAGACTTTCAGGGCCAATCCCTTACTCAATTTGGAGATTTGGAGCACCTTTGACTCTAGAATTGAACTACAGCAGTCTGGCTGGTGTGATTCCTCTAGAGTTTGGCAAACTCAAAATCATTTCTAAATTGGATCTCTCAAACAATGCTTTGAAAGGCAAAGGAAAGCACTTTCACAACTGGCAGTAGTAAAGTAGCTCTGTCTGAAATCTTCTCTGCATCATGTGGCTGTTGTCACAAAATTTTCCTTCCCAACTTCAAGACAAGTTGCACCAATAGTCGCTAATTTAGAGCCTTGTCAATGAATTCCTGATCTAGATGCATGGCATTCACAAGGATGCATCAGTGCTACTGAAGAAAACCTTCTCGAAAATGGCCATCTGTTCGTATATCTAAATGTGGTTTGATATCTCTATGGCATACACTGTGAACTCAATGAATGCAGGCCAATGCACGACAAATCTGGTAAGTGTAAAGCTTGACATAAATAAGAGGCATCCGTTGATTAACTTGGCTATAATGTTTTGGTATTCTGTACACAGTCTCTGGAACAAACTCCAGCACTAGATTCCAGTGTTCGGGAAAAGGCGGGTTCGCTTCATCCTAGGGCCGGTTCATTTTAGGAGAAAACTCGTTCGATCCAATCTGAGGAGGAATTGTCTACTTGTGAAAAATACATGCGAAAAGGATTTAGGCCGGTTCATCTTTATCATAGAGGGAGAATATCCTTCTCATGATTAATGTAGAAGGATAAGATCTTTCTAAATATAAATGAAAAAGGATTTTTAATAATACAATATATATTTAGCTAAGTGTCCACTGTCAACTTTCAAGTGAAACTTTAAAGTTTAAACGTTTTAAAATTTAGCCTTAATTATAATTAAAGCTGGCTGCTGCTGACTACTGTCAGTAAATTGGAGAGAGAGTGCCAAGTGGAGACTCGAGAGTTCAATGTTCATAACTTCATCATGGCACATGCAAAGTTGCAGTGTGCACAATGCAAACTTTCAGTCTTCAAAGTTGCAGTTCAAAAGATGCGTGGCGCCGTGGCCCTGGGCACTTAGAAGTTAGTAGATTGAATCCAAATTCCAAAAGAACTTCACGAATCACAAGTTCACAGCCTCAGACTCTCGACTCTCAGGTCGGAACTTCCTGGGACCTGCACGCTCAGCGCTGCCTCTCGCTCGACTCGAGTCTTCTGTAAGCCTCAAGGCCGCACGGCGCAGGCTGCCTCTTGGGATTCCAGACTCCTGCACAGTGCAAG
Organism: Lygodium microphyllum; assembly: GCF_053477565.2. Lineage (NCBI taxonomy): Eukaryota > Viridiplantae > Streptophyta > Polypodiopsida > Schizaeales > Lygodiaceae > Lygodium > Lygodium microphyllum. The sequence continues at coordinate 183,522,091 of NC_141135.1, forward strand.
GCCGCAGGCTGCCTCTCGGGTCTCGACTCTCAGCCTCGGCCCTCATTGCGTCTCGAGCCCCAGGTGGCAGGACCCGCAGGCTGCCCCTCGGCCCTCATTGCCTCTCGAGCCCCAGGTGGCAGAAGTCAGGACCCGCAGGCTGCTTCTCGGCCCTCGGGTCTCAGCGTCAGTGCCTCTCAGGCTCTCGAAACTTCCTGCAGGGCGTAGCCGCCCAGGCTGCCTCACTGCTCAGTCACCAGTGCCTCTCGAGCCTCGCTACTCAGTGCCTCACCTGCAGGCTGCCTCTCAGACAGTCGTGACTCCAGAGTCCACCTGGAGGCTGGCACCGTCCAGGCTCCTGCCTCTTGGGGTTTCAACTTTCCGTGGCCCGCCTCAGACTCCAGAGTCCAAAGCCTCGGCCCTGGACTCTCCAGTGCTGAGTGACCGTGACCCGTCCGGCGTCCAGGCTGCCGCCTCCTGGCCCCTGGGGCCTCGACTCTCCAGAGTCCACGCCTCTTGAGTCCTGGGGCTGCCGCCTCCACGCCTCCTGAGTCCTGGGGCTGCCGCTTCCTGGGGCTGCACCGCTGCAACCTCCAGGCTCCCGCTACGACCTCCTACTACCTAGGCTCCTGGGGCTTACTCCCGCCTCCTCGGGCCTCCAGGCTTCCGCCTCCAGGGGAGGCTGCGACGCTGGCTGCTGCCTCCTGAACTAAAAACTTTGAAGGCTAACTCGTGAAGGTGAGAATCATATTTAACAAATAATGAGTGATTCAAAATAACAAAGAAAGGTGAGAGGTGGTAGTTCTAAGTTTACACGATCAATCATCATTTGATAATACTCCGAAGTCTGATGGAAAGTACTTTGTATGGCCAACAAAGCTCGTAGGAGCACTTGCTTTGTCAACCATAGACACAAACACACACGTCACACACACACACATGTCACACACACACACACACATATATATATAGAGAGAGTGTGTGTGTGTGTATAATAATATATATGTGTGTGTGACATACATGTGCAATGTGCATTGTGTGTATATGCGTGTTAGTGAAAGCTTAAAGGCAAAATATTAGTACTAATTTTTATTTTTATTTTGCTATGTGGTTGTTAATAGGTTAAAAAGCTTTGTGAGACATTGTAGTTTGAAGATAGAGGTTGGCTATTGGAGGAGCTTAGATTTTCAAAGGGAACGAATGCCTAACAAAAGGTATAAAATTTCAACGATTATAAAAAACACGGTAAGATCGCAACCACTCTTTTTAACTTTGAGAATGGCACCTAAATTGAAAGATAAGAGACAAGGAAACCTTCTTGCATGGGTTGGGATTGAAAACATAGCCAAGCATCCTTCTAAAAAGTTAAAAGAAAATACGGATGATATTGGGGGCTCAACTTCAATTAATGTGTTATCTTCAAATGAATCATTCGATAACATGTCACTTGAAGAAAGGGCTGAATTTGAAAGGAAAAAAGAAGGACGCTTACTTTTTCAAGAGGATTGGCTAGACCAATTTAAATGGCTTGTTTATGATAGAGATGAAGTAAAAATGTTTTGTAAATTTTGTTTGAAATATCCTCATCCCCATAGTGCATATTCAAAAGGGGGATCTATAAATTTTAAAATTAGCAACTTGAAATCCCATGTTCGCACATCATGTCATAAGTTTGCTATGCAAGCTATTTTACTCGAAGGAAAAGACTCAATTGAAAAGAGTGTTAAAAAAATAAGAGAAGTAAAAGATGAGGCATTACTTTCATTATTTAGAACGGCATATTTGATTGCAAAGCAAAATTTGCCATTTTTTGTGTTTCCTGACATGATAAGCTTATTGCAAGATTGCCATGCACCATACACTACTAGTCTTTATAATGATGATAAGGCATGTGCTGAAATGATTTTTTGCATGGCATCGTCTCTTATGAAAAGTACAATAGAAAAGGTTTCAACTAGTCCATGGTTTGGTGTTTTAATTGATGAGTCAAATGATATCTCCTCACATGGACATATGGTTATTTATTTATCATATCTCGAGGCTGATTGTGTTCCTAAAACAAGCTTTTATGGTATCATACGTGTGCATGATGGCACTGCAAGGTCTTTGTTTGAGGCTATTATTAAAGAGCTAAAGAAATGTAAGCTAGATTTATCTAGATTTGTTGCATTTGGGTTTGATGGATGTTCCACAATGGTAGGAAAGGAGAATGGTGTCCAGGCCTTATTGAAAAAACACGTTAATCCATTTTTAACATCAATTCATTGTGTTGCCCATCGTAGTGCCCTTGCAATATCTAGTGTAGCAAAAGAGATGCCTTATTGCAAAAAACTAGAAAAACTTATTAATGCTATAGCTTCGCATTTTAATGTTAGCACGAAGAGATTAGAAGGGTTGCAAGCTATGCAACAAGATTTGGCATGTCCCATTCTTCGACTTGAGCATACTTTTGATGTGAGATGGTTAAGTAGATATAGAGCTATTAGTAGAGTGTGTAAGTCTTTAGATGCAATACTTGATATCACTAAAAGAGAGGCATTGCATATTTATGAAGAATTGGTTGAGTTTGAGTGTGTTTATTGCTTACATTTCTTAGCTGAAATTTTGAGAGGTTTAACAACACTAAGCCAAATGTTTCAAAAAGACTTTGTAGATGTCACCACTATAGATAGTCTTGTAAAGAACGAAATTGTATCCATAACACAATATTACATTGATTGTCCTCCTGTTGATGTGAATGCATTAACTATTGGAGTATATGGATATGATATCCTTCCAGACTATGGGCCTGAAAAAGGATATTTATATACATTAAGAGGTGCTTTGCATGGGAAGAAATTTTATGAGCATGATTTAAAACGTAAAATTAATGGAGAAGACTTTAACAGGGCCTTAGAATTTCAAGTTGCTTTTGCCAATTCAGTGGTAAGTAACTTGAATTCTCGATTTCAAGATAATTCTATACTTAATTGTTTAAAAATACTTGTGCCTGCACAACATCCAATACATGAGAAGGCCTTAAAAAACTATGGAACCCAAGAGATAGATCAATTAACTTCATATTATGGTTTTCCTAAAAAGCTAAATATAGAAGAATTCCCTGCAATGATAGAAGTTGACGAGTTTAAGAAAGAATTTAGAAATTTTAAGCATCAAGCTTCTAGAGATTGGATACGATTCACATTGTTAGAAATAACTTCAACACTTGCTTGCAATAGTATGTGGAGGGATGCTTATCCGAATATTCTTACTCTTTGTCAAGTAGCTCTTGTCCATTGTTCGAGCATTGCTATTTGTGAGAGAGGTTTTAGTGCTCGAACTGTGATAAAGAGTAAGCTTCGTAATCGTTTGGAGATTAAGAGTTTAGATGCATTAATGAAAATCTTTATTGAAGGGCCTTCTAAGTTCACTGATATAGAGTTCATTGAGAGTATGGACTTATGGGCTGAAAAAACACATCGCCATTTATACACAGCACAAGGAATTTGTTCATTGATTTTGCAATAAATTTGCATATTCATAAGAGCAATTGATTTTTTATGGCCTATGGTGATTTTGAAGTCACTATGCATTATTTGCACTTTTGTTGTTTTGATTCTTTTGACTCTTAATCATTTTCCTATGTTAAACTTATTTTTCCCTTGCTGGCTTCTATCTTTTGAATAAAAATCTTCCAATTTGTTTTTAGATCATGCTTGCTTTTATAAAATGTACTTGAACTTTTTTGTTTATAATGTTGGTTGTATTTCATTATGTTCTCTTTTATGTTAGTTTTTGTTTTCTTTTTGTATCATGATTGCTTTTCATAAAATGTGTTTTGACTTTTTCTAAACTTTTTTATTTTTTGTTTTGCTTAAGTTTTTTTTTTCTTTTTGTATCATGATTGCTTTTAATAAAATGTGTTTTGACTTTTTCTAAACTTTTTTATTTTTTGTTTTGCTTATATTTTATTATGTTATCTTTTATGCTAGTTTTTTTTTCTTTTTGTTTATTCTATGCTTTTAATAGTTAACTTCTTTTCTTTTTGGGTTTCTATTTTTTTTTAACGTTCTCTTTGTCTTTGTGCCTATAATGTGTATACTTCTCTGAGGCCATATGGCATAGACCCACTAAGAGACATAGAAACAACTTGCATACATTTGTTTTTATCTATTTAAATTTTAGATATGTAATGTAGATCAAGTTACTAATGATAATAAGGGTTTTGATTTCTAAGGTATAAGAGAAGTAATTGAACAAATTCCAAGGAAAAGTTTGAGATAAAAACCCTTTCAAATAATAGAAAAAAAAGATTATCCTTTCATTAAAGATTTAAAAAGGAATTTGACCGATTCAATTTTTAGAATCAAGGGAATTGGGCCGATTCGATTTAGAATGTAAAGGTTTTGTAAGGTTCAAATTTTATGAAACCGCCTTAGGTTAAGAGAAGAAGGATCTATGTTAGGCTCACAATTTTTTTTTTCCCGAACACTGCTAGATTCAAGTATAGCTCATCCTTCTCAGTGTATACTGTGAACTCAATGAATGCAGGCCAATGCACGACAAATCTGGTAAGTGTAAAGCTTGACATAAATAAGAGGCATCCGTTGATTAGCTTGGCTATAATGTTTTGGTATTCTGTACACAGTCTCCGGAACAAACTCCAGCATTAGATTCAGGTATAGCTCATCCTTCTCAGTGTTTGAATAAAAATAATGCTTGAGGGCAACCAATGCGGGTGATCGAGCATTTGCATGATTTGCAGTTCATCTTCTTTATAGTCATGGATTACATCAGTAATCTGACTGCCTATGGGTACGAAGTATCAAATATGGCTGTTGTCCAAGTGGGGAGATGCCCGCCTCCAGTTTATGCAAAAAGGCCTGCATGTGGGACCTTTGCTGCAAGGATTCAGCCTCTGCTTACTTCCTTGCAGTCGATGGGCTCCAAGACCTCATGGGTTCCCTCTCCCTCTCACACCAGGATTCGACCGTGCAGAGAGCCTCCTCCAGCTGGCCATGTCACGGCTCGAAGAGGAATTCCAACACCTCCTCATTTCATTCAGCCGCATGATAGACCTAGAATGGATTTCTCGGAGGTTGCCACTGCCCGACTGCCATGGCAGAAATAGGACAGGTCCTCTCCATCTGCGTCTGCTACGGCTTTCTCCTCCTTCTGGCTTCTCCTGAACAAGATTCAAGCCAGACACTGAGCATTGACGTCAGCACCCTCCTACAAACCAAGGTCGCTCTCGGCCACTCGGAGCGGATCTGGCAGGCAGGGGAGGCAAGCCCCAGGGCTGCCCTCGTAAAGCTCCCCTACTTCTGAAGCTGCCCTTCTTTCCAAGCTTGGGATTTGTCCCTTCTCGTATGGTCTAGTTGTACAGTCAGTTTATGAGAATGGTTTTGTTTTTGACCCCGCTGCTCTAGATCTTACGGAGGATGATTTCGTGGAGAACCTGACGAGCAGAGACTGATCTTTGCTAGCAAACAGCTTGAGGATGGTCGCACCCTGGCATACTACAATATCCAGAAACAGGACAGGTCCTCTCCATCTGCGTTTGCTACGGCTTTCTCCTCCTTCTGGCTTCTCCTGAACAAGCTTCAAGCTAGACACTGAGCATTGACGTTAGCACCCTCCTGCAAACCAAGGCCGCTCTCGGTCACTCTGATGGTGCCGTCCTATCTAGTTGGGATGGCAATAGCTCCCTCTGCAGATGGAGAAACATTCAACGGCCACCTCCAACTCCTGCTCCTCCAAACCCTCTGCCATGCCCTCGCAGCTTGTTGTGCACCAGTTCAGGGCCCGCCATAACCCATTGCAGGGTTAGTGGAGTGCTCCATTACTGGAATTTTCATCACATTTGAGCTCTGCAAATTTGAGATGCCACTTCTTCCACCCATGGCCATCAGAAAGGGAAGAAGAGCCTTTGCTGAGACTGTCCAGGTCACCTTTTCTTTGACCTCGCGTCCTGCCTCATAGCCACGATTCATTCATCACAAGTAGGAAGCGTTCCGATTTTATCGTTTCTTGTCAATTATCTGCAACCACATCATCAACCCGGGGCATTGGACAAAGGACATGCGGGAGGATGCACTGGAGCCTGCAGACTTGAACAACCGCACCCTCTTGCAGGACCCCGCCGTTGCAGCTTATAGCATCAGCTTGGCAACTGCAGGGCTTAATGGTAGCATTCCGCCTACGCTCGGCAAGCTTTCTTCCTTACAGAAGCTGGATCTTAGCTCCAACAAACTTGTGGGAACCCTCCATGTGGATCTTGGCATGCAACAGCCCATCTTTGGAGGTCGTGTATTTGCGCATCAACACTATCACAGGTCCCATACCTTCTTCTATTTGGAACCTCTGTGGGCAGGTAGTGGAGCTTCATCTGGATCACAATGCTCTCTCTAGGAGCTTTCCCTCTCTAGCCACTACGAATACAGAATGCTCTTTCTTGTAGAGCTTGATGTAGACAGCAACCAGCTCTCAGGTTCCATATCTTTCTGGGGGACTTCAAGAACTTGAGTGAGATTCTCCAGTGGTATGAGTGTGGGGGCAAGCTCATTTACAAGCAATCCTAGCTCTGTGGACCTCCATTATCCACAGCATGGAGTGGCAGCAGAGAAATGGTCAGTTTCGTGGTTTACTTCTAAATACGTCCAAAGCTTCTATGCAAACTCGAAGAAAGCTGCCATCTCTGTACCCCCTGATTCCTGTGGCTTTTCAATGATGTACTTGTCCTGATGTACCTGTCTTGATGTACCTGTGTACTTGAGTAACTAGGGTTCTTGAACTAAAAAGAAACTAAAACCAAAGGGAGGAGAGAGAAAGGAGGATCAAAGACCAGGCTCTGATACCACTTGTCATGAAGGAGACCTAGGAGAGAGAAGGAGAGAAGGGAGAGACTGTAGAGAGGAGAGAGAAGGAGAGAGAAAGAGGGTGATGAGGAGAGAGAAAGACTAGGAGTAGAGAGAGAAAGACAAGAAGAGGAGAGAGAAATGGCTGGCAGCCATGGAAGGACAGGGAAGAAGGTGAAGAAGGTGAAAGGACAGATGTATATTCATCAAATGGTACCCTAACCAGGTCCTTGTACACCTTAAATACCCCATCCCTGTAACCGGGTATTTGCATGTGCTATTCCCGTGTTAACCCCGTGTAAGACCCTCTAATCCCATTCTTTACAGTTAGATTAGTGATATGGTGTTTTTCAATATTGGATACATTAAGGTTTATGAAATAAGAAAAAAGAAAGAAAAAATAAGTTTCTATAAGAACCACAAAGCAAGGAAAGAAAAGAAAAGAGATTTTGAATATCTTAAGGAAAAGGGAGAGTAACAAAAGGAAGAGAGTGCATTAAAAGAAGAGAAAAGGGGGGGGGGGAAGGAGCTCATTTGAGCTGGTGAGAGATTGAGAGAGAGAGAGAGAGAGTAGCAAGTTAGGAGAGAGCAGTAGGTCAAGAGAGCAATAGCAGAGCAAAATCTATTATATCATCACTCTTGGTGACTCCATGTATGCTCTTAACCTTCCTTGTGCTAATTGAGGAATAAGGATAGGATCATAGCTAGATGTATATGTGATTTAGTGCATCATTCTTCATGGATTTGTATTATTTGATTTATTTTTTTCAACGCTTGGATGGTGCCCTAGGCCTCGGACAACTGAGTCCTAGTTGTGTTTAGATAGTCGAGTCAAAACTCTCCACTCTAACACACCTTCTTGGTCTCAGTCACTCCCCACTCTAGATGGTCGAGTCAGTCCTCCACTTGCACACCTAAAAGTCCACTCAAATATCCCCCATCCTTGGACGATTGAATTGTCCACTTAGACACACCTTTTTAGACTTGGATGGGCATCCCTATTTGAGTCGGATCTAACCATTTGGACATGCCAAATCCGCTACTCATAGACGATTCTGGACCTCGAATAGACAAAGACCTATAACTCGGATATCCAAATTGGAAGACTACTTAACCCAAAAAACATTTTAGGGGCCATCTAGACCTCCTAAAGGCTATGAGCGATTATGAGGTGACCCTAGCTAGATCCCCGACCTAGAAGTTTGACCATAGAGTTGGCCAACACTGGAATTTACCTTGACAAGCCCAAGAATTGACCAAATCACTTGGTCCCTTACAATTTACTTCCCGATAGAGACACTATTTGACTACTTGGGGGGACCACTCATCACATGAGGACCCCATAGAGGATCAAAATTGACTACCAAGTGTGATCACAACTTACATAAAAGGACTGGAACCGTGCAGAACTGACTCCCATGGTGTGTGTGTGAATGATTTCATTGATAGTTGCACATCGCATTGTAGGCCCTTAGGTGTATGAGAAAAGTTGAAAGCCTAGTTGTACACAACTTACATTGCATTATACCATCCAAGTGTGTGAGTAAGCATAAACCTAAGAAGTGATCCCATTAAAAATGAACACTCTGAAGGGGAATTAAGCCAAGAGACAAACCCACTAGTAGGACTTGCGAAATCCACGGGACCACAAAAATAACCCAGGAAACCCAACACTAATAAGTGAACAACCTCAAACCACATGATAACCAAAGGAAGAAATGAATAAACCACAATTAGAGACATGTCCTTAGCTGAACTAATCACCCTCATTAACACTTTAGTGATTCAAGAGACCACCAACATGGCAGGTGTTAGTACGAACACAGACAACCAAGACCTTGACCTAAGGGATTTTTAAATATTGAGATACAACAACTTATATCATGATACGACCATAAAATGAAATAGCATATCATGGGCGATCCACAAATAAAATCAAAGCCAATCTCAAGGAGGAGAGGCGGCTAGGAAGATTTTCCCTGCAATGCTTAGCCAACTATAACTAGGAGCAACATGCTTAGAGGCTATGCCAGGAGATAGAGCTAAATGAGATCTAACAAGTCCTAGCCATCACAATAAAAAATAGAGCAGAAGAAAATGTTGACAGGAAGAGAGCATTAGAAGAAGTAGATCTTACACTGAGCAAGCTTCTTAGAAGCGAATGTTAGATAACACTGTCGCAAAGCAAAATGAAGTAGCCCTAGCAACTTCATTGCTAGCTAGATTTGGACTCACCCCAAACACTAAAATGCTAGACCAAGATACCTATAAATGCAAAGCAATAAGTGAAGTATCAAGCAGCTAGCAATCCTTGTAGCGTTGTTGAGTAGTTTGAGAAGGTGTGTGAGGCAAACAGCCTCATGGACCTTGCTTAGTGTGCACAAGCTTTTGGACTCTACCTAGGAGACAAGGGACGAACTTGGTTTATTGGCCTAGACAATGCTGAGCAAAAAAACTTTAATAACTTAAAGGATCTTTTAATTAAGAGATTTTCTAAATTTGGATACTTAGATAACCTCATTGTTAGCTTGATGAATGTTAGCCAAAAAAACAAGTTGGAAATCTGAGACTATGTCACTCATGTGAAAAGTCTCTATAAGAGGATTCAAGTGATGGAGTGACCTAATGAGAGACCAGTCTCCACCGTGTTTACTTGGGGAAGTTACTATATGCATATCCTCTATATCATGTTCGTTCAATGCCTATTTAGAAATATCCTTAATATATTTGAATTTTTCCTAAATAAAACATAACCCTTTTCTATTCAATCTATAAATAACCCCTTTATATTACACCCTCTCTATGTAAAAAATGTATAAATAATACCTTCTTTTGAACCCATGTGATACACACATATATTCATGAGTAGCTTACGTGAGCATGTTTATCAATGGAATATGAAACAAATAACTCTATAAGGCCTTAGCTAGTAACTCGAACCTGCAAAGGGACATGTTAGCGAGGGTCTTTAAAGAGGCAATATGTGTGGATGACATGTTGAGAGAGAGAAGCTCAAGAGTCACACCACAAGAGAATATCACGTCTAAGAATACCAGAAAAACCACAACCCTTAGTGTGATCGATCAAGCCATGGCATGTAAGATAAGGGAAAAAACATTAAGCAAAATCAAGAGATAGATGACTCAAAATTAGAGTTGGCCAATCTACAAGAGATGTTGAGAACGCCAGTGTGACCTCACATACAATGTGTGCATTGTGGTGGGAACCATCTTCCAACAGAATGTCCCAACCCTAGATCATGGCCTTGTGCTAACTGCAATAGATTTGGACATGATGTGATACACTATTGCTTTCCAAGAAGGCTCCCATACCCACAGCCCTATACTTAGCTCTACTATCCATGGAATAGACATCCCAACTTAGGAAGAGGAGCTCCATTAGCTCTATGAGTTCCCAATGACTCGAAGCCAGCTACCCCTAGGATTGACATTAAGCCCATAAAAATTCCAAGGCCATCTACACCCATAGTGACCCATCCACTGAGCAATGTGCCGATATACTTTGTAGAGTAGCCACTAGAGGACAAAATGTATGTGAACCCTTGTATCTCCTATGATGAGGAGGGTAATCCTATATTGATGGACTCTAGGCTGGTGGACTCTAGGCAAGTGCTTATGGCTTTAGGTAGAGAAGAGGTAGAAGTCTAGGAGGGGGCCCAAACAAAGAGCCACTAGCATGTTGAAATTGGTGACATATCAGGCACATTAGTAAGTCTCCCCTATGCACTTGAGATAAAGAGGCACATTAGCACCCCATGTAGTGCCACACAAGCATAATCTAAATGCCATGGATAGACGAACTAGCTAAGAGCATTGGTAGAAAGTTCTTGAGTTAGAGAAAAAGGAAAAGGTTGCCAAGTTGCTGACGACACTTATATCAACTCCTATAACCTCACCATTCTGAGAATTGCTTAGGGAAAACCCCATGCTATGGCAAATGTTGAAGTAGTGGGTAGAAAGACCCAATAGAGATGGAGCAAGTGACTTATCGAACCATGATGCAGAGATGCATATACCAAGCTTAACCTCAACCCATTATCCAAATCCTACAAGTGAATGCCTTTTGGGAGGACACACGAATGCACACAGTATTATCTATTGTTGCATTAGGTGATGCCACACAGAAAGGAATTGTGGACATAGGAGTAGAAGTTGGTGTGCTTAGCCATATAGTTCTATAAGCTTGGGAAAACCCACTAGTGGAAACTCCATGATTTAATGTTACACTAATGAATGGAATGAAAGTGAGACCATTCAAAGTGCTACACAATTGGCCTCTAAAGATAGTAATAATCTAATTATTGGTTAACTTCATAGTAATGAAGGGAGTGGACTACAATATTCTGTTCAGTAGGCCATGGATGAGAAATGATTGAGTGATAGAAGATTGGGGTAATGGCATGGTATTCTTGGGTAATAGAAGAGAAGTTGTTTGAGTAGAGATGGATACTTGGAAAACCTCACAAGTTACCTTGATGCTATATCTACAATACTAAAGCGTGACTCATAGAGAAATCATGAACATAAACCCTTAACTAAACATATTTCTTGCCCTGAGGATGAGCATGATTGGATGCATTTATTGGCAACCATCGACTTGCTATTCTCAGATGATGAGGATGACTATAGGCAAGCTATAGAAACAACTAGTAAGTGAAATAGAGTCATGGCTTTTGAGTTATCCAAGAATGATGCTACATCATCAATACCACTTTGCATAATGGTTAGGAGTTCCATAAGTCGACCAATGCCTATCACCTACCATATGTCAACTAATAAACTTGAACTCCATAGAATTCTTGAGTATCTGATGAGAGAGCTAGTTAGTAACCCAGCTGTAAACTGTAAACCTCTTAAGGATCTCGTAGAAAATCCAAAGTGGCAATGGACTAAGGTGCATGACTCAAACATTTTGAACAACTAGGCTCGCATTGTAGATGAGAAAATTCCTACAAATGGGAGCCCTGGGAAAGATGAATAGTCTGAGTATGAGGATTCAAATGATGGGTATAAAGACTACACTTCTAATGGTGAGGAAATACTACAAGGGAATGAGCAAATAGAGACGGCCATTTATGATGAAAAATAGCGATGTCGCTATTTGCATCGCTAGCAACATCACATTTTGTGACATTAGCGATGCTAATAGTGATATCATTCTGAGAAAAAAAAAGCACCGAAGACTCGAGCACAACATTTTCCGTAAATAGTTTCAAGAGAGAGAGAAAGAGAGAGCGAGAGAGATTGTGGCTTTGGGAGAAAGAGGGAGAGAAAGAGGGAAAGAGAGAGGAGAGCTTCTCACCACCACTGCCACCACCACCGCTGTTGTACGTAAAGAAGAGGGAGAAGTGCATGAGGGACAAAGAAGGGATGTCGTGTGAACAGGAGACGAAGAATCCATCCTCGGGCCTTTGTGGTAGGTATATTGCCTCTTCTTGCTTTGTTCTTGTGTTTTGAGTCTTTTCTTTTGTTTGTTTTTCTTTGTAATGAGATGCATTGAGAGAGAAAGAGACAAAAAGAGAGAGGGAGAAGAAGGAAGGAAAAACAAGAGAGAATGAGAGAGAGAAAATAGAGGAAAGATAACAAAGAAAGAGAGAAAGAGAGAAAGAAAGGGAGGGAGAGAAGAGAATGAGTGAGAGAAATAACAAGGGGGTGGAGAGAAACAAAGAGAGAGGCAACAAAGAAAGAGAAAGAGTGAAAGAAAGAGAGGAGGGAGAGAAGAAAAAACAGAGAGTGAAGAGAGAGATGGATAAAACGGTGAAGTAAAGAGAGTGAAAAAAAAGAGAGAGCTAGAAAGAGAAGGGGACAAAAGTGGACAAAAAGAGGGAGAAAAAGAGAGATAGAGAAAAAAACAAATAGAGAGTGAGAGAAGGAGAGAGAAAAATGAAAACAATGAGAGAATTAGAGAGAATGGAATGATAGAAAAATAAAGGCAGAGGGGAGAGCAGGAAGAGGGGTGGGGAGAGAGGGTCTTTCAATGTCTTGTTTTATGAGTTTTTTATTTTATATCTTTGATTTTGATTGTAAGATGTGTTGAGTGCGAATGGAGAGAAAATGAGAGAAAGACATAGAGAAAAGAAGGGAGGGAAAGGAAAAGAGAGAAGTTCAAGTGAAAGTGGGGAGAGAAAGAAACATTTATAGAGAGAGAGGGGAGAGAGAAACAAAAAAGATTGAGGGGAGGAAAATAAAAAAAGAGAAAGAGACAAAGAATGTGAAAGATGGGAAGAGAAATAAATAAGGAGCATGGGAGGCAAATTAAAAAAGGGAAGAGACAGAGAATGTGAAAGATGGGAAGAGAAATAAATAAGGAGCATGGGAGGCAAATTAAAAAAGGGAAGAGAGAGAGAGAAAGAGGGATGGGGAGAGAAATAAAAAGGGACATAGATAAAGACATAGAGACATGGAGAGAAAAGGAAGGAAGAAAGAGAGATGGAGGGAGGCAAAAAAAATAAAGGAAAAGGGAGAGAAAGAGGAGTAGAGATTAAAACAAAGGAAGAACATAAATGAGGGAAACAAAAACCTATTGTTTATCATAATGTAGACCAAATCGAGAACAATGATAGTCATGATATCCAAGATCGTGAGGTGTATCTTAATCACCATGTCTCATGTCCTTGCTCTCAATGCAAGCTAGCAATCAGATAAAAACATTGCTTGTCTATAGAACACCTACGACACTTCGGTGAGTTGATCAAGCAATCTCAGACTTTGAGTGAATGGTAAGAAAAGTGTATATCCATCATGTCTTATATTCACAAAGCAATTGAATATCATATACAAAAACATTAGACATGCCCATAAAACTTAGATAGGGAGGTGATGCCTCATCCCAAGGAGGAATGTGCCTATTGCAGCCAATTAGAAGAGTTTGTGGGCATGTGATAAATGAACTGCCTGAGCCAATCCACTAGTTGGAAGGCACGACTTAGTCTACACCCTCAATACCAAAGGAGACAGTCAGCCTTTCAAACCTTCCTCTAATCTTGGGGCCTGAGATGGAAACAATGATCGATGCATTGATGCCCATGGATGCCAAGTCATCTGATCCACTAAGAGGGGAAGTGTCCATACCATTATATGATGGGTACTAAGTATCTTGCCTGAAGACGCTACTTACACTCCTAAGTGTGCAGGAAAAATATAGGTGGAGCAATGCGAGTGTGACCGAGTTGTTGAGGTATATTCTATGTATGCTTCGTTGATCTTTTTGACTCCATTGTGAAAAAAACTTGTTGAATTTGTTCAAGGTGTTTTATGATTTTTTTCACATTGCTAAAGTATCATATATTACTACCTAAAAACACGATGCATGAGTCTTGTGATGATGCATGACTGGTATATGAAAGCTTGGCATGGACTACAATAACATCCATGCATGTGTCAACGATTGTATGCTGTTTTGAGGAGACTAGGGGACTATGGAGACATGTCCAAAGTGTGGTGCTCACGAGTATCAACACGAATTACAAGGGAAAACCATCCCTTAGAAAGTTCTTAGACACTTTTCACTTATACCGCATATACGTCACATGTTTCATACGTCAGACATAGCAAGCTTGACAACGTGGCATGCACAAAATAGATCCATAGATGGATTCCAACGAATATCAGCAGATTCATGCACATGGAGCCACATTGACTCTACCTTTCTATGCTTTGCATGAGAGCCAAGGAATCTTTGGCTCAGTCTTGCTATGGATGGTATGAACCCATTTTTTTTCCACTCAACTTCTTATAGTGTGTGGCCCGTAGTCCTTGTCAACTAGAACATCCCGCCTGCATGGCTTTCTATGAAGAAATGACACCTAATCCTTACCCTGCTCGTTCTTAGGTGCTACAAAGTCAAGAATATGGACATCTATCTTTGTCCATTAGTTGATGAGCTCAAGATTTTGTGGGAGGAGAGGGTCGTTATGGAAGATATGAGAAGGTGTGATGGTCGACAGTTTGCCAATATACGAGCCATTCTCATGTGGACCATACATGACTTTTCAGAATCTAGGGAGTGCTTAAGTAAGTAGGCTTCCATTCTTGTTGGTGATATCAAATATAGCTTATTCAAGTTTGGGTTGACTGAATAGGGATGTTAGGATAGGTCTGGTTACCTTAGGTTATCATGCATGTCCATTGTGTGGGCCACAATTAGACTCTAGAAGGTCATAAACCATGAAGAAGATGGTATATTAAGGACACATGTTTTCTTGCCAAAGGGTCATGAACTGAGGGAGGGTTTTCTTGAATGAACTCTAGCCTGAATAAATGCCCAAAGTTGGTATGAGTTGAATGGTCCACACGGAGTGACATCCAAATAGAATGCAGCAATTCTCGATTTTCTACGAGTTGTGGTATTAGACACACTTACCGATCAACCATTTGTTGGATCCCATGCATATTTTCAAGAATGTAGCCAACTTATTACAAAACCACATCATAAGAAATAAAGACATTGCAAGGGCACGAATGGATTTGAAGGAGATTGGCAAGATGGAGGCGCTTTGGCCACAAGCGACACTCATGGTCACTTACAATTACCTCGTGCTCCTTGGGTCCTATCCACTTAAGAAGACCACATTGTAAAGCAAGTTATCAGATCTATCCACACCCTAATAGATATAATGAATTCCCTCAAATCTGCTTTCTCTAAAGACAACAAACTATCAAGGCTAAAATCCCATGATTGGCATAAGATATATTAGGTTTGTACTGGACTTGATGATAAGTAGCTTACCTTTTTTATTATTTAGTGTCTAGTTGATATTCATAATGCTTATTCATTTGTGGCAGTTTGTACTACTGATCATGATGGTCACGAGATGCCTCACTCAAAAAATATGCAAGGCGATTTACAAGTTATCAAATTTAGTGCAATGGATCTCATAGAAGGAGGTCAAGATGTTCTCTATTGAATTTGCAAGGTGGGGAGTGGTGGAGATGGGTCTGTCTCTTTGAGAAGTACTTGCCCACTAGCATGCTTACGATACAAACTCACCTCTTGGTACATCTTGTAGAGGAAGTGGAGTTTGCGGGACCCATCCATACGCGATGGATGTTATTCTTGGAGCACTTCATGAAAACCCTCAAAGGTTTTGTGTGACAATGAGCTCATCCAGAAGGTAGCATAGCTGGCTGGTGTCAGTGGAGGCATTAGTGCATATTTCACAATGGCTACCAATAGTGGATTCAAATAACAATGTGCTATGGTCGCACTGAAGGATGATGATAGACTGATCAGAGATGTCATGGTTAGAAATGGGTTAGGAAAAAGGATGGATGCTGCAATGGAGGAGAAAGTGAATTGTTTTTGTATGTTGCATCATGCATCCATAGAGAAGTGGCTCACTAGGTACAAGCAGACCCTAGGAAAGATCGCGAAGAAGTGTGATCAAAATTTTGATGCAGTACACACTATCAATCGATTCTATATCCTGGCCACAGTTTATGTCTATGCAATGGTTACATGGAGATTTGATCACAGCTTCTTGCGAAGGGGTAGAGGTCTCTAAAAATAAGTGGGAATTCTCGAGGGGATGTAGTTCAAAGGTGAGCATATGTTTTATAAGCTATCATATCTAGATTTTATATGTGACAACTAATCTAACTGTTTCAATGTACAATAAAAAATCTAAAGTGCGGTGTGGTTGCATGGGCAAAATTTCCTCCTTGAGTGCATCGACAAAATGCGCTTCACAATGAATTGTGGTATCATGGCAAAGTTCAAGCAAGAGAGCCGACGGCGGGCCACAGATCCAAACATTGTTATAGATGAGATGGAGTTTTTTGGGAACTAGCAAAGTGTTATCTCAGTGGATTACCGTAGCTTTTAATTCATAATCATATTTGATGTACAATGGTTCAAAGTGGTATTGTAAGGAGCTCGGCAACCATTCGTGGGATCCATCTAGATTTTTGAAAATAGATTTTGAGAAAAGATGGACGAATCTGCATGACACATTTGTCTTTCTGGCCCATTATGAATTTGTGTATGACTTGTTTTTTTTTTAAATTCACAACACGGAACAATCACAAATGTTGATTCACTCTTATATGTGATTTTGAATATGTAATTTTCTATCCAAACCACCGACAACCTTAATGGTGGTATGATGTGCCGTCAACTCCTTAGAGTACAAGAGTATATGATGAAAGTAATATTCCCAACATAGATGAGGAGAGTATGCAAGTGGACGGGTCGATATTACGGACAATGGAGGTGAATGAGAGCTTGGAGCATGTAGAGGAGGCAGACACGAGCAACAATGATGAAAAGACAGGAGGCCATGAATTCACTACAAGGATTTAAACCTATAGCAATGGCAGGTAGCGACGCAGGTAGCGGCGTCGCTATTTGTGTCACGACGCCCCACAGGGAAAAAAAACTGGCCGCAACCAAGCGCGGGTTCATTTTGTGCATTTTCGTCGATCGTTTTGAGAGGGAGAGCGAGAGAGAGAAAGCGAGAGAGAGAGCGATTGTCGTGAGAAAGGGAGAGGAAGAAGGCTTGTCGCCGCCGCCGCCATCATTTGCAAAGGAGAGGAGTCGCGAAGAGGAGCCGCCAAACCCTCGCTATATCTCATCGGTGAGTCCATTCTCTCATTCTTTTGCTTGTTTAGGGTTTAATTCTGTTTCTCTTTTGCTTGTTTAGGAGAGGAAATGAGAGAGAAAGAGAGGGATAGGGATAGGGAGGGAGAGAAAAAGAAAGAGAGAGGGAGAGAAAGAGAAAGAGAAAGAGAAAGAGAGGGAGGGGGAGGGGGAGGAAATGAGAGAGGGAGAGGAAGAGAAAGAGAAAGAGAGGGAGAGGGAGAGGCAGAGGGAGAGGGAGGGAGAGTGCATTCTCTTCCATCTGGATTTCTCAAAATAGATTTCGAAAAAAAATGGACGGATTTGCGCGACACCTTTGTGTTGCCGGCCCATTGTGAACAGGTGCATGGACTCATTTGCTTGCTAATTATATTACGACATGGTTTATGTTACAATGGTTTGAACTCTCTTGTACGTGTTTGTGAATAGGTAATCTTCTATTCAAACCCCCAACAACCTTGATGGTGGTATGTTATACCTTCAACTCCCCAAAGTGCGAGATTATATGATCAAAGTGATGTTCTGAGCATAGGTGAAGATAATATGCAAATAGAGGGGTCGATATTGCAAGGGGTGGAGGCCGTCGAAAGCTTGGAGCCAGCATCGGCTAAAAATGATGGAAATAGAGGAGTCCAAGAATTCTTTGAGAACAAGCGGACTCATTCTTTTGTGGTGACATGTCTATCGACCTTCCAGTGTATGCGGAGTTGTGTCAGGAGATTAACATGGGACCATAGGATACTTCATACTTGGAGCATCCACTTACTCAATTCATTGACCAATCGCTTATAAGGGTACATAAGATATGCATTTTAAGTGAGATTTTTTTTAAATGATTTATATTGCTGTGCTTTGTGCAATTTAAATTGATTATTCTAAAATCATTTTTTGTCTGTGCAGGTGACATGTTCAGGATGAGTCGAGGGATGAGCGATGAGGAGTTACAGGACATCTTCACACGCATGTCTCCAGACCAGATCGCCAGATTCAGAGAGATGGCAGACCAGGAGCTGTCTCGGTCTTCGTCAGGGCGTTCTTGCTAGATCTGCTTCAGCGCGATCGGATGCTTCAACTTCGAGCAGACGAGCTCGACGCTCATGACTTGGGCCAGAGAGAGGGAGTGCATTGGGATCAGGGGGACGCTGCAGAGATATAGAGGCAGTGAGCCTGCGGTCGACACGGGATACAGGTGCGACTTCTCGCTCTCGTGGATGTTGTGGAGACACAGACGCGGTGTCTCCGTCTCGTTGTTCAGCTGGAGCTGCGTCACCTCCAGGATTTGTAATACCTGTGGGGATGTCTACTCCAATTACTTTGGCTTTTGCAGAGCCGTCATCAGGTGGCATCCCTGTGGGTGCCACTCTGAGAGATATTACCCCCATCGATACACCGGATGCACAAGGGTCTCCTGGATATGCCCAGGAGCGTGGACGCAGATGGGAGAGGACCCATCTTAGGCAGACTCTAGGGGGTTATGGATATCTAGTCGATAATAGGTCAGGAGCCATCATCATGAATGATGAGGGGAGGAGGGTGATGGCTCACATGAGAGAGTTGTGCCAACAAGTTTTTCGGCACAACGTCTTGGATCATTGGAAGAACATACCGGAGGGGAGCAAGGACTACATAGTAGCATCCTTGCACGAGGAGTTTCCGGTGCCAGCCGGGCCGCAGTAGATAGATTCTCTACGAGCTAGATGATGGATTGCATGCGTGCATACATGTCACATAGACGATCTGACACACGTAAGGCAATTAAGAGTGGGGCTGCAAAGCCAGAGTGGTTAGATGCAGATGATTTGCGCCGACTGAGGGAGGAGGCTACAGATTTTTCAGGACGTTGGAGTCAGCAGTGCGAGGCGGCGAGGGCACGACTCGAGGCCAGAGTGGTCCATCATCTTGCGAGTGGCGGCCACAGGACATATTTGGAGGACTTTGTAAGTTTTTCTTTTGTTTTACTTGTTTATTTTTTGAAATATTCTTTGTACTGACAACAATCATGTTTCTAATAGCTAGCATTTTGTTTTCTTTGTAGCACTCCATTACAAATCGCGATCCAACTGGCCTTGAGACTTGATATACAGAGAGGCATGGTCTCACTGCATTGATCGACTGATTGTATAGACGCGGCGGCCTTGTAAGTCACTCATCTTTCTTGTCCGTAGTTACCATGAGATATTTGAATGCATTATTGTATGGTGGACTGATGTGCTGTTTCTTTTTCTGCAGAGTCCGTTCGATGCTCCTTTGTGGCGGGACGAGCTTTCGAGGGACGAGGATACGTAGCTCACCCTTGGATCCCTGGAGCTCACACACCTTTATTTTTGAGTCGCCTGATCTATGTAGACATTTTCTATGTATTAGTGATATCCTGTCATGATTGTACCAATCGCTTTTTATGCGATCATGTATTTATTTCATGTATCAGTTTTATGATTTCAGTATACATTGTTTTTGTTTGCAAGTGCATTGTACACAGTAGTGCAAAAACTATTTTGTGTGCCACAAATTCTTTTTTCCCCTATTACCGTCGCTATTAGCGTCACAAATTTTACTGCTTGCATCATTATTAGCGTTGTTATGCAGGTCGCAAACCGTCGCTATCAGCGTCGGTATTGGCGTCGCTATTAGTATCGCATAGCGACACCAATACCGATGCTGATAGCAATGCCAATACCGACTGTTCTATGGCGTCACCAAGAACGACACTTTTTGCGACGACAGGGGCAAATTTTGTTATTTGCCTTTTTGTTGCTTTAAACATTAGTATAAAGCCCATATCTTGTAGTGATTCTTTGATAACAAAGTGGACTCCTTCTGTGGTGACCTATCTATAGACCTTCCAGTGTACGCGGAGTTGTGCCAGGATATTAATGTGAGACCATAGGCTAGGTCATACTTTGCTACATCTGCCTACTCAATTCGTTGATAAATCACTTTTAAGGGTACTTTAGAATATGCATTTTAATTAGCATAATTTTTTTCAAAGTTATATTACTATGCTTTACTTAAATCTTTATATTGATTATGCTAACATCATTTTCTATTTGTGTAGATTACCTTTGACGATACTTGGAGAGAAGGATGAGTTGAGGGATGAGTGACGAGGAGTTGCAGGAGATATTCACATATATGTCTCCAGATCAGATGGCTTGATTTAGAGATATGGTAGACCACAAGTTGTCTCGGATACTATTGAGCCATTCCGTGAGATCTACTTTGGCAAGCTTTGATGCTTTAGTTTCTAGTAGACAATGTCGACACTCTAGACTTGGTCGGGATGGAGGGAGTGGTTCTAGGGGGTGTTGCAGAGATGTGGATGATATGAACTTGTGGTCAATTCCAAATAGGGGTGCTACTCTTCGCTCTCGTACAGGTTCTAGAGACGGTGGCTGAGGTGGGTGTTGTGGAGACACTGATGCAGTGCCTCCATCTCGTTGTTCTAGTGGATACTTGTCACCTCTAGGATTTGTCACACCTGTGGGGACATCTACTCTAGTGACTCTGGGTTTTTCTCAATTGTCCATAGGTGGCACCCTTATGGGTGCTACTCCGAGAGAGACTAACCACATGGGTACACCACATATACAAGGGTCTCCTAGTTATGCCCAGGAGCGCGACCATAGGTGGGAGAGGACACACCTTACACATACCCCAGAGGGGTATGGATACCTTGTAGAGGATAGGACATGCTATGTGATCATGAATGATGAGGGGAGGAGAGTGATGTTTCGCATGAGAAAGTTGTGTCAACAAGTTTTTAGGCACAACATCTTGGACCGTTGGAAGAATATACCTAAGGGGATCAAGCACTATTTAGTGGCATCCTTGCATGAGGAGTTTCAAGTACCTACCACGGTAGAGAGGTTTTCCATTGGGTGGATGATAGAGTGTATGTGTGCATATATGCCACATAGACAATCGGTCACACACAAGGCACTCAAGAGTGGCACCTCAGAGCTCGAGTGACTAGACAAAAATGATTCATGAATACTCAGGGAGGAGGCTACTAGGACGTTGGTGACAACAGAGGGGAGTTAGCGAGGGTATGATTGGAGGCAAGGGTCATGTATTATCTAGGGAGTGGTATCCATAGGAATTATCTAGAGGACTTTGTAAGTTTTTTTTGTTCTTCTTGCTTTCTTATTTACAATATCACTTGTAAAAATTGTGTTTCTAACAATTGTATTAGGTCTTCTTTGCACCATTCCATCACAAACCATTATCCCACCAGCTTGGAGACTTGATATACAAAGAGACATGGTCTCACTGCACTCATCGATAGAGTGTATGGACGTGGTAGCCTGGTAAGTCAATTATCTTTCTTATCCGTAGTCACTATTTTTTTTTAATGCATTATGTATGGTAGATTGATGTGTAGTTGCCCATTTTGTAGAGTCTGTTCGATAATCCTTTGTATCGAGACAAGCTTTTTGATGGTGAAGATCTGTAGCTGGTGCTTGGATTCGTGGAGCACACACCCTCTTCTTTTTTGGTCCTCTGATCTTTGCAGGCATCTTCCATATACTATTTCTTAGATGTACTTATCATCCTTTGTATAAAATGGTATCTTACGATAATTATATATAGAATTTCATATGTGGAGAAGAAATGATCAATGGACTCATAAGGAAAGTAGAACTCATAAGGAGAGCAGTAAGATAGTGCCTCCATGAAAAGGCACGTAGAGCTAACACCAGCTTAAGGATGGAAGAGAAAAGGCAATGTATGATTAAGGCAAGGTTGTCTAAGCAAGAGCTTGACCTACTAGGAACAAGAGCAGCAAGCAGCATAGCCCCCTAGCTTGTAGAGCCAAATCTTAAAGAATGACCTAATTTTGAGCATGAGGATGATGAGAAAGAGTAGCCTAATATGCCAAGTCCACCCCCACAATCCGAGTCACACAAGAAAAAGCACATGAAAAAGACCCTACTGCCCTAGAGAGAACTAGGATGGAAATGAAGCACAAATGGAGGGAATTGCCCTATGGGAGCAATATGAAAGTTGCTACTGCAACCCATTTGAATTCATCTTCTCCTACCCCCGATCAGTTGATCAAGTATGTACTATCACCAAGAGTGATGTAGGAGGTGATCAAGCTTTGAAGGTGGCTAGAGAAAATGACAAGGCACCCAATGCCATGTCAAAGGGAACTAGCCTGATATTGGGAGGATAAAGTGATGGATGAGTATAGGGAAATGAAAGGCTATGAATCACATTTGAAGTGGAGATGGAATATATGGGATGGCAGTATGGATGTTTTGATAGCTTTTTGCAACACATTGCCATATGAAAGGGATAATTTGACCTACATGCCCTACCCAAGGAGATACGGAGTAGATTTTGATCCAAAGATACATGGAAGATATGATTTTCCTCCAATTTACAATGTTAATGCTGTGACTCTTGAGGAATGCATGACTTTCACTAAAAAATATCTTCACCCATCCATTGTGTACTTCCTCGAGGAGTTTTCTTCATGTCTAGATCCAACATTTATCAACACATGTAACTATCTATGTCTCCTAAGAATGCTTCTTAAGCAAAAGCCCACTACAGGGGAAGAGCAACTACTGCCCCTCTTTTTTGATATAAATGTGGGCATAGATAGTTATGCTATAACTAGACTCATGATGAGAGCTACCTTATTGCCAATATTTTGTATGAACCTACTAGAGGACATAAGTGATAGTCCGTTCATGAGGTGTAACTACCCATTTTTCCACTACACCTTTGATTGAACGCGCGAGTTAACTTAAAAGACTATTTGATGAGCCAATCTTTTCTAAATAAGTCATTTTAACCTCCACCCAGCTCTACTTCTGCAAGAGAATGAGATGCAATATAGTATTATCCCTTGCAAAAAAGAAAGAAAGAAAGAAAGAAAAGAAAAACACAATTTTCTAATTTATAATGTATGAGTTCCACGATTACTGTATCTAGGGATCATTAAATCACTAACCCCTCCTCGCTTTAGGCACTTAGGGCACATCAAATGTAGGACATTGTGATAGACCTATCTCCTTGAGTCCTGCACAACACCTCCCCCTTCCACGAACTAGGTCCTCAAGTGTGGGACAACACCTCAGGCTTGTTGGCTTGTCGATCCATCTCCTAGTTCCACCATCACTTGCACTATGTACTACATGGTAAGACACACACATTCCTAGGTAGTACACTTATTCTTACTTTACAATTATATTTTTTAGTTGTGTGGTTAGCCAATAACTTTGAAGGTCCTCTTCAATCAATCAATATATCTTCAACACTAGCAATCTCTAATCATATGTCACAAGCTTATCCTACATTACCAATTTTCCAAAATCCCCAAGTACCATTTCTGAGATCACCCTCAACCTGTTGAATCCATATTATCTAGTGCCATGGGACTAGCACTTAGCTAGGAGGGGGGTAGTATTAATCCTCGGAATGACACAATATGCAAAGAAGGGTTAAGAAGGAGAATAAGAAGACAACTTGATAGAAAAAGAAGACTAAGAAGTGCATAAATTTTTTTGAAAATTTCAGAACAAGGCAAACAAGAGATAAAGTGCATTTTAGCCCTTTGTAAAAGAGCACCAAGCTCCCTCTTGTGCAAGTTGTAAATGAAAAGGTACATATAAAGAAACCATAAGAATAGGAAAATATTGGAAAAGAGAACCAAGGCCAAATGGCCGGGCCATGGAAATGGTTTGGATGGCCAAGGGGAGATGGATATGTATAAAAATCAAAAAGTGAATGGATAAGCTAATTCTTGGTGTATGTGCAAACTAGCTCTCTTCTTAATCTTTCTCTTGCTTCCTTTTTGTGCATGAGATAGGTAGTGTGAGAGAGGGAGAGTGTAAGTGTGTGAGAGTGAGGGACCATGGAGAAGCTCTTCTTCTCCTCTTTTCTTATTTTCATTCTTCTCTTCTCTTTTTATATGCACATGGCTATGGAGGTTGGAGGTTGGAGCATGGAGATGGAGCTTGCTTGAATTAGTGCCTTGAATTATAGAGCCATCAGAGAATTCGAGGAAGAGGACTACACGATTGGACTCAATGGTAAGCTCACTACATCATTGTGTGAGAGCGTGCACGGCTATGTGAGAGGTAGCCATTGCCACTTGCTTGAAACATTTGACTTGATAAGTAGTCCTAGGGTCTCAACAGTTGCTAGTGATAGTGTTGATATCACATAATCATTTACACATGTATGCATGCTATTGTAATCCATGCCTAGCTTTTGCAACACTTATCATGCATCATCATGAGACTACGGTACCGTGTCTTTCGATGCAAATATGTGATATTTTTGTAATTTGAAAAATCTCAAAAAACATTGAAAAAATTAAAAAACCATTTTATATAATTTAAATAAGAGTACACTCTATATCTAAATGACTTAGTGACACTTGCATCACTCCATTTTAACTTTGCATGTATACTCAATAGTGCAAGAAGTGTCTTTAAAGTGGGATACTTGACACACATCATATAATGGTATGGATGCCTCCTCTCTCAATGGATTAGATGACTTAGTATCCATGGATAGTAATGCCTCAATCATCGCTTCTATCTTAGGCTCCAATATCTGAGGAAGATCTTATAAGCCCCTAATATCTTCTCTAATGGAGGGTGTACTAGATGAAAGGGTTTATTAGCTCAAGTGTTCCTTTTATTGTATGCACACAAACTCTTCTTAGCATGTATGAAACATCCATTACTTCTAATGTACTAGCATCCCCTT
Source organism: Lygodium microphyllum (assembly GCF_053477565.2). NCBI lineage: Eukaryota > Viridiplantae > Streptophyta > Polypodiopsida > Schizaeales > Lygodiaceae > Lygodium > Lygodium microphyllum. The sequence continues at coordinate 183,547,230 of NC_141135.1, forward strand.
ATAGAGATTTTTCATAGATGAACAATATTATTAGAAATATTTTAAATAAAGTTTTAGTGTAAAGCACAATTATTGTACACTTTTCTCACCACTAACTTAAATTCTAGGATTGCTTGATCAATGATTTTTGGATGAAATTTGTCATAGCATCGTATATGGTCTATAAACACATGATATTTTTGGTGAATTACAAGCTTGCACTAAGTACAAGAATATGGGACATGCTAATTGAGATATATATCTTGATCTAGTACTCTGGTCACTATCGAAGGTCATTTTTGCTATAGTATAAGCAAATAATAACTTAAATGATTAGGTCATCCACACTAAATAAAAATTAGTAAATTCAAGAGGTTTTTAGCAAATATTCTAGAATTTATTAATAAGCAAGTATGTGTTTCTATTCATAAGAAAGTATGTGTTTTTATTTTTTGAATTGTTAGAAAATCAAAATCTCTAATCTAAGTCTAATTTTAACTTATTTTTGAACTCATTGGTTGATCCCATTCATCCCATTTGGTCCCTACACTCCCTCTCTCTTTTTTCCAAAAAAAATATATTTCTAAATCTCTTTTTCTTTTATTCTCTCTCTTCCTCTATTAATTGAAATTTGATTCTCCCAATCTCTCCCCTTCCATCTTTCTCTCATTCCCTCTCTCTCTTTCCATCTCTCTTTCCCTCTTTCACTACTTTCAAAATTCACTCACTGACTCACACACACAGACACACACACACACACACTCTCTCTCTCTCTCTCTCTCTCTCTCTCTCTCATATACATAATCACTTGCCTTGTTTTTACCTTTGTCCTTTGTTATTTTTAACTTTGACACAACCTTTCACATTGATGTCCAAACAATATACTTTTTTGATTTAAATCAAAGGTAAGGATGCACTCTTCTAGATAATCAAACTGATTGTGAGGATCATATCTAAATATTCATGAATGTTTTTTTGTGTGGCGATATATAGAGCAGTTTAGCACCTTGTAAACTCTTTAATTTTAGAGAAAAACTATGTGTAAAATCTATTTAAGGACTCTAAACTCTATATCAACCACTCTAGGATCCCTAAAACTTAAATGCAATCTTGTAGGCCCTACACTCCACATGCATGGGTTTAGTAATACTTTTCAATACCCTACAATACCCGTAAACTACTTGAAAATGGCCTAAAATTCCTTTTTTCACATGTATCCTATTATCCAATGCCTATGGGAACCTATAAAATCATGTAGAGATGTGAAAAATGCCTTGATTCTTTATGCAATATTGTGTCTTCAATTCTCCACACATTGTACTTGTGCGAATGACAAAGCATTATTCTTGGCTCTCTGTATGGGCTCCAAGACTTAAGAGGTGTGCAAATTTCATTGTTAAGCCTATTTGTGCACCGCTTTGAGATATTTGATATAGGAAAGGGTCACCTCTCTTTCGTCCTATACCTCACTCAGTGCCTACTTTCTCCTTGTGGGTATGTGAACATGCCATGAGCATGCTATTCTAAAAATTAGGGATGAAATGCATAGACTCAAATGAAAGCTTTTGATGTCTAGGGATCAAATGGAAACAAGGAATCAAGAAGAGGAATTATATTAGCAAACCAATGTCTTAATGATTGCTAACTCACCCTTTACAAATTTCTTTTGGGGATGAAAATTGATTCAAGCACAAAAATACAGAGGTTATGCAATCCATGAGCAAAATTTCTAATGAGAGCTTGATTTTAGAATAATGATTCTAAGTATTGCTCAAATCCCTTATACCAAAATGAAGAGGCACTTCTCTTATGTAAGAATTAGAAATTAAGCCTATGAATGTCTCTTCAAAAAGCTGTTGTTCGCTAAAGCAAGTGGAATTAGAGAGATTTTAAGAGAAAGATGTAGTAAAAAACCTCTTCAATAGAAGCTTGAAGCTTGTAGAACCAAAGAAAAGTAACCTTTAGTTGTAAAATCCAAAAATAGCTCCCAAATATTCAATAATCTTCAATGTCCTACAATGATCAATAATGGTTTCTTGGATGCCAATGGAACTTTAATCTTGAAGGGCCTTTACCATTCTTGAATGCTTAATTCAAGCCTTCTAATAGAATCCCCAAATGGATCCCCCATAATGGCTTCTTAATGGCAAATGAGATCCAATGCTTCAAATCTTGACCAATGTTAGAGTACCAAAGCTATAAAAGAACCTTAGAGCCAAAATACAGATGAATCCTTTAAATATTGAAAGCTTGGAGAATGGTTGTCCATAAGTATCCATAGTTAGGGTTTGCAAGAGAGGGTAGAATGGAAAGATGAAGAAGAGAATTTTTCAGTGGAGATCACAGGACCTTTCCATAACATAGACTAAGCATTGTGATTTAGTAGATATGAATCCCTGGAGCAAATCAATAGTTGTGAGCTAAATAATAGGCGTTCTAGATGATCACTCCACAGTCAAAGCAAATCAAAGAAGCCATGAAAGTTGCAAGAGAAGATGAGATGATAGAGACTACCTTTGTTATTACTAAACAATGGAAAAATAAAAGTCTCTTGCATCTTACAATAAGATAGTGTAGCTAGTATTTTACTTTTTCCAAATTATTAATAACCTTAGCTCTTTTTATACCACCCAATTTTTTCTTGTTGCTTAGAACCATCACTATGAGTGTCAATATTTTTACTACATTCATTGTAATTAGGATTGCTTTTGGTGTCACTAGACAACATTGCTATATAACAATAGTAATAATGACACCAATAGTGATGCTAGTATTGATGGTTTTGTGGTGGTGATGATTTTAGTGATGCTTTTATTGATGATGAGGGAGATTTATCCTAGCTAGAAACATTTCTATAGGCCCATTACATTGTCGTGTTAGAAAGGTGAGATAATCACCACTTCAAAGATGTGATGCCAAGCCAAATCCCATTACATTATATTGTTAGAAATGTGAGATAACCACCACTTCCAAGATGTGAGGCCGAGCTAGACTCAACTCACATGCAATTTCCTCCCTCTATTGCTTCCAAATTTCTAGATTTTGATTTATTTCCATCTCTGTTATTTTTTATTAGTCTTTTTTAAGTTGGATAGGATGAGATAGGCCATTATTATTAGCATCTCATGCCTCTAAGAAAAGGTGGGAGAGATGTCTTAAGATGCATGTCTACATATAATCATTTACAAATCTATGTCCTACAAATGGTTGTGAAAACTCATCCATGAGAGTCATTGTGACTTGATTTCTTCTCTAAGGGACTTGGACTCTCCATGTAGTTTCAAGATGTGTTTTTTACATTGACACATAATCTTATGTATCTAATTGATAGCTCTCTTTCACTCTATGTTCATGATCAACCAACTTATCTAGTTATTACTCATGTACAAGTAGTCAAGAGGATTCATGGGCGTAATAACCATACGTGGTGGTATAGATCATGTCTTTAATTGAAAACGGTAATCACTATGGGATAATTGGTGGTCACACTATATGATGGCTCTCCTCTCTATTATATGTACATGCCTCAGAAGGCATCATATCAATGGATGAAAGAGCAAGGGCATGGTTAGTGTCAAGGGAGTAGAAGGTTGACCCAAGGTGGTAGGACATTCGAAACTCTAAAGAATGGTGAAGCCAAACTACAAAAGCTTGGGAAGCTATAGTTGAATGGGTCTGCTGTTCACTCCCTAGTCAATGTAGCGAAGGGGCCAATAATGGCCCAAGGGACTAAGAAACTAATATAGAAGGGTTTGATTGTCTTTGTTATGATGACAAGTGAAGGGAGCTCAGCGGAGTAAAGGAGTACTACCTCTTGAGGAGGTAGAATCATCACCACCACAAGGGTTTCACTCACCATAGTACTGGTCACCACATCCGAATTGTCGAGGCGCTAGCTCAACATGGTATGAATCAAGTGCTTCAATGCTACTTGCAATGTTGAGCATAATAATCACTTAAGCATAGCCTTGATTATCCACTCTCTACTATGAAGGCCAATGCTATCTAATAATAATATTGTCTCATGATCATTTCTCATCCAATGACCCTGGCTCATAATGTCAACTCTCCTCTCTTTTCTATCTAGTCTTTCTACTCTCTACCTACTCTCCTTTCTACCTCCTCTGTCTCATCAATCTATTATCTCTCCTTGTCTCTACTCTCCTCTCTTCCCTCTCTTCTCTCTTCTCTCTCTATTTTCTCTTTGCTCTTGCCTCTTTTTGAATCTATTGTGTCTCCTCTTTTCTCTATGTACTCTCTCCTTTCTCTACTCCCTCCCTCCTCTTTCTATTATCTATTCTCTTTCTCTCTCTCTCTATACTTTCTCTCTCCTTTCTTCTTTCTTCTCACCCTATTGCACTTTCTTTCTCCTCTCTCTCCTCCCTCTCTCTCTCTCTCGCCTCTTTCTATTGTGTGTACACTTTTGCTCTCTCTCTCTCTCTCTCTCTCTCTCTCTCTCTCTCCTCCCTCTCTCTCTCTCTCGCCTCTTTCTATTGTGTGTACACTTTTGCTCTCTCTCTCTCTCTCTCTCTCTCTCTCTCTCACAGTTGAGAGTAGAACTTCAAAATAAAAACACTTCACTAATCTAAACCTACGTTGCACATATATGTTCAAAGCTTACAACAATCTAGCATGAAGTAGGGGACTAAAAAATAGACAATGTCTTTTTGGAGAAGAGAAAATTTTGACCCTTTTATTGATTCACATGGCACACTAATAGTTTTTAAGGTCCCCCCCCGCCCCCCCCCCCCCCCCCCCCCAACCCAACTAGGAAATATATACACGTTTAGTTTTAGGTTTGAGAGAGTAGAATAATTTGAAAGCATATCAAGAGGTTTATTTTGTGAGGTTGAATCATGGATAATTTGATTCTCAAGTTACTTCCTTTTTTCTTAACATTGTTTCAAGTATGTTTGTGTAGACACACATCAATCTTTGCATGTGTAATGATATAATGTAGTGTTATTCTTAGACTTGAAGGTAAGATGCAAGAATGATCTATAGATATCAACATAGCATTTTACATCAATATTTCACTGCTCATTTGGAATCATACTTATATTACATGGTGTAATACTTCCAAGGCTTTTGATCAAAGCTTCCAAATTTAGTAAGTATTTCTACTAAATTTGTTGATAAATAGAGAAACACATACAAAAACCCAATGAGCCAAATTAGGAAGCACTCTATTTTATATGTAGGAGAATTGGAAAAGGAAATTGTGTATAAAAGGCATGGTTTAGTTGTATAAGAACGAGAATTGGATCTACCTTTTGGTGCATAAAGAACCTCTTCTATGCTTTATCAAGCTTTTCAAGGTAAATAAAATGAAGAGCAACCCACATTACACTCTTCCATATGCTATCACATCAAGTCTTAGATAGTGAAAATAGTTTTTTCATAAATCTATTGTTCCATGTATGAAGGCCAATTCTAAGATCTTAGAATCCTTAAATATATATAATAATTGTTTAAAATCATGGTTTCTATGATAAATTTATTCCTTCCAACTCAATACCCATAATAGTATTTGTTATCAAATTGAGAGCTCATACTCCATAAACGATGCATGTGAACGTAAGTACTATGCTAAAAGTGTTCTAAGGATAAAGGAATGCGCTTTTATTGTGTGGGTGAATGAGAACCTCTTGTATATAGTGGGGTATGATGACCACTTATATAAAAAGTGAATGATTACCTTTTGATGATTTGTAGTCATTCCATTTGATTTGATTCCAATGAGATAAATATATTAGCTAGATATTTGAAGTTACATGGTTCACAAAATGTTTTGAAATGGAATAAAAGCCATAAAGCTACTTCTTCCCTTACGTGCATTCCCATTTTGAAGGTGTGGAACGTGCATTCCCATTTTGAAGTAGTGTTCCACATCTAAATATTTATGGCTTAGATAAAAGACTAACAATTGCAAGGTAAGACTTTTAACTGAAAGTTAGTTGAAGTTGTAATATCTTATGCTCGTACAACAACTAAAGAGATGCATAATATATCATGTCAATGGGCAGAACATTCATATAAAGTGTATTATTCATAAATTGAACAAAAGGCTAAAGAGTGAGGAAGACATCAATTAAAAAAAAAGAGGAATGCATCAATATAATGAAATGCTTGCATGGGTATAGATAGGTATGGGCTAGGAGAGGAATGTGATGTCTTAAAGGGCGGCTTTGAGATTACAAATGTTTCACTAGTAACTTTACATTTTTCAAAATCTATGACTAAAAGAACACTTTGTTAAATTCAAAAAAATATACCTTACAAAACGACAAGCAAACCTATGAGAACTCCAAGAAAGGAGGATTCATCCTATATAGGATAAGCCTTATTATGGTGGTTCATTGGTTCATACTTTGGACATCCATTTTCTTACTTTATTCATTTTATTTCACTAGTTGGTGGTTCACACATTAATTTTCTTGCTTTCTATATGTAAGAACTAGCAAAAAGGCATTATTCCAATGCGCATGTGAAACAATTCACATGGCATCCTCAAAGCTTGTACAAGAAGTACAATGCGGTAGATATCGTGGTGTCATGTGTGCGGCAAGGAGGAATCGAACCATAGACCCTTTGAAACAAACACACCCACCTGGACCAACTAGGCAACAACTCGTTGATACAATTGATATGGCTGGAAATTTTTAAAAAAACTACAACATGGCATCGTAGTGTATGGTGATTTTTAAAGTAGTACATACACTTGTAGTCTCATAAGTAGAAATCCTAATCACCACTCTTTAGGGGTGTGTTACAATATGCATAACTAGTCCCTCTATAAGGTAAAGTTTCAATAGGTCCATTCATACATAGAGTTTTGGGAGATAATATAATACAAGCCACTTGGAGAGGAAGGATGTTTCTGTCCACCCACACCATTAAGGATCAAGGATAACATTAGGTTATCCACAATATTCAATCACACCAAGGATCAAGTATGATATTAGGTTCATCCCAATATTGAGCAATGAAGAGGTTGTTGTCATGGTGGATAGGTTGAAGAAGGTGATGGGCTCCAGCTGCATTGGTGTCTGGCCATTGAGCAAAGATGAGGTTGTAGTCCTCGGTGAGGCAACCACCTTCGAGCTTGCACAAGGAGAGTTGTTGCAGGAGGAGGGGGTTGGAGGTCATGGAGGTGGAGGTGGCGGTAGCGGTGGTCATGTTTGCAATGACGAAGTCTGCATCGATTGGGGTGGGGCTAGAAGTGGCGGTGGTTGTGGTTGTGGTGGTGGTTGTGGAGGCAGAGAGGATAGTAGCTGTGGTTGCAGCTGCTCCATCGTCGACGCTGCAGATGGCCGGATCGGCCTTGGCTGCTGCTAGGACGGCTGCAGCTGCTGCCGCAGCAGCTGCCGGATTTATCAATGGCAACGGCACGGCCACACTTGCAGCAGTGCCAATATTGCTAGACGTCATCATCAATGGCGTCGGTGGCGTCAATGAGTCCAGCACCTCGCTCTTGGGTGACTCCAGAACACGTTGACTCATGGCGCTTGATTCATTAACATGCAGGGTACTGCTATTTATAATATTGGGTTGTGGACTTTTCGTCGTGGTGGTGGACGTCACTTCCAGCTCAATCTTGACACCTACCGAGGCCATGCCGGTTTGGGTTGCATTGCCTTCGCGGCCATCGTTTCCAGTTTGCAAAAGCGAGGTCAGTCGCACCACCTGCCAAGTGCTATGCAGATGTATTAGAGAGACCGATCAAGATATAAGTACGGTAGGTTCTCCCTCGGGTTCTCTCTCATGATTTAAACCAATCAGTTAAGCATGCTTATAATTAGATCTCTCTCTCTCTCTCTCTCTCTCTCTCTCTCTCTCTCTCTCTCTCGTATACGTGTCCTTAACTATACAGATAATAACCTCCTAATCCCCTATTTTAGACGAAACGCTAAGAGGATCAGTTGCGCTTTTTAAGGCCGGTTTGCCATTTGCGTATACAGGTCTGTGTCGTATACAGAGGCAAATTGCTGGTGACCCCTGTGAAATCGTGTTGGGATAATTTGGCTCGTATGCATGGGCCTTGATCTGTTGATGGTGTGAGCTAGATCTTGATGCCTTGTCGATAGCCAGTATTTACTTGCATGTCTTTCTTGGTAGACGGTGAGTTTTTCACGGGGTTTGAACTTGGTACCTTCTCAGAGAAACGATGGTGATATTGATGGTGTATTCGCTCTGAGAGAGAGAGAGAGAGAGAGAGAGAGAGAGAGAGGGAAGAAGAAGAAGAAGAAGAAAAGAAGAAAAGAGAGAGAGAGATAATGAGAGCGTGTGTGTGAGTGAGAGAGAGCGAGCGAGCGTGTGTAAGAGAGAAAGAGATAGAGAGAGTATGTAGGTACGTACGTGTGTATATATCAATATTAATAGAATAGCGATTAGTAGTTCCGACTTATAACGTACCTCAGCATGGAGTTTGCGGTTCTCGCTGAGGACGGCGTCGTACTTGGCCTTGAGGTGGGTGAACTCGCGCTCCAACTGCTTGGACTTGGAGCGCGCGCGCCGATTCTGGAACCAGACAGCCACCTGGCGCGGCTGCAGCCCCAGCTGCCTCGCGATCTGCAGCTTCCGCTCGGGCTCTAGCTTGTTCTCCGCCTCGAAGCTCTCCTCCAGATACCTCACCTGCTCCCCCGTCAGCCGCCTCTTCTTCCCATTCACCAGCGTCGTCGTTAATACGTTGCCGCCTTCCACCGACCCCTCGATCACATTCACCTCATCCTCCACCACCACCTCATCCTGCTGCTGATCGAAGGCCGAGTAGAATTGCCTCTTCGGGCTCCCTACCGCTTGATGATTCTGATCCACATGAGCATCTGCGACGACATTCCATTGCGTATCACACCCAACCCAACACAATAGAGACTTCCAGTCAGTATATATGATTGAAAACCTCTTTTTAAAAATTAAAGACCACAATTGACAGGCCCAATAATTATATGATTAAACCTTGTATTGGATTGAATATAGTTCTATCAACCATCCCATAGCTTTTCCCACTCTACAGTTAAGGTAATGCATCCTATCCCACTTCATATTCGACCATGGGCACCTTGCTAGAGCTTGCAGGAGACCACCCCTACAATATGAATGGCATCATCGCGTGAAGTAGGATGCCCCCAATCGTTCTAAACAATCATCCACCCCAGCAAGGTACAGAAACATAAGGTTGTTGGCACGTTGCCTTCATCCCATGTGAACGAACACCAACTACCTTATCTTAACCCCATGTGTATACAATATAGTGGTAAGCACACGATTACCACACATCATCATGGGTTTGTCAGTCTCATGCTCCGTCACCAAACCATGTATGGCCATGCCTTCCATCTTGGTAACAACGCACCTTTCAACATCAATACGTCCATATCCAACCATGCAGGAGGTTGTTGGTGCTTCCTTTTGCCCTGGGAAGACCAACGAACCACCCAATGTCATACACATGGCATTCTTTCGTGCACCCATGCATGTCTTCACCCCATTTGTGCACTGTTTAACTAAATACGGATTACAAATGGGGCGAATAGTTAGCTTTCACCTCTTCGGTGCCATCATTGGTGTCAATCACATCCCTGACGCAACACCATTGATCAGTCCTCCACAACATGGGGATCCGACATGTTGAAAGGTGATCAATGACCTTGTTCAATTGGGTGTGAATTGGGCAATATGAAGCGTTTGTCTATCTCATCCCTTAAACACCCTGGCAAATCGATTGTCATAATTAAACGTTAGTTCTCTAATGTCGTCGATGACCCCATGGCGGCCAAGATGCATGCCAAGGTAGGGTCCAACGAACATAGCATAGGGGCATCCCAATTGGGCACATGCCCTGGCTGCTACTTGTCAACACCCAGACCATAAATAAACACTCCATACCCTTGTTGACACCCAAACTATACAATTTCTAATTGTTAGATTAGTGCTAATCAACATCAATCAATCAACTAATCAGCAATTAACTCCATGTTCCTAAATTAATGCTACCTCGTATGACACTGGTAGGAGACATTTGAGGAGAAGCCACACCCAGCATCTGTACTTCACCACGGCTCTTGGTACTCAATCTTAAGAGGCTAGGGGGGGAGCAGATGGTCACATTCCAGGCCATGTTTCTTGTCTGCCTCTCGGATCAGATGGTCTCTAAAGGCAGGCTAAAACATCTTAATTTCTAGGAAGAAACAGAGACACAGAGCGAGATACAAGAGACAGAGGAGAGAGAGAACGAATTGCCCCAAACGCTGATCTTTTGGGTTGTGTTGTTGTTGCAAGGAGACTACCTGGTGGAGATGAAAACAGTCAATTGGGAGCATGATGGATTACGTGCTTCGCCAGCTTGAAGCCAATAGGGATCTCCAGGCACAGATCCATAAAGCATAAGAGGGTAGGGTTAATGCAGTTTGGTTAAGAGGGCAAGCCTGGAGCAAGCTTATAGCCTCTCTCTCTCTCTCTCTCACTCTCTCTCTCTCTCTCTCTCTCTCCTAATCTCTCCTGGTCTCTCTATGAGAGGATGTCTGTGTGAACCGGCGAGCGAATGACTGTCTTCTTTCTTGCCCTGCCTCTTCTGGTTGTGGGGGGTGAGGAGGAGAGAAGAATCAAAAGGAGGAAAAAAGGGCACTGACGGGGCCCGTCTGGAGAGCGACGTCGGCATCGGAGCGGGCCCGCATGCCACCACCTCACGTCGGGAGGACCACGCGCAGATCGCGACCGGAGCGGGGCCCGCCAGCCCCGCCACGTCAACGCGGTCCACGCGGCCGCCACGTTGTCCGGTTTTTGTGTTCTCGCAGCTACGTAAAAGGACAAGACGTCGTCCGCCAGCCGTCGATAGCCGCGGGCGGCGAAGCCGACGCTCTCAAGGTGGTGCCGAGCTTTTCCCCATCCCTTTGCTGCTTTGGGCCAGGGCGCGGGGCCCGCTGCCCACCCGCGCATGCGGCCATGTCTCAATATGCCAAAACAGTCACGCTCGTCTGAAGCGGCTCGGTCGACGCTCTCCCTTTTCTTCTTAAGTTCTTCAAAGTTCATCCATCCTTCCTTCCTCTTTCTTCCCCCCCGCCCCCCCAAGTCTCTCTCAATTGTGGAATCCTTCTCATGTAAAGGCCCCTGAAACGTGGATTGCTATCCCTACGTTCGGTGATCTTTGCCAATTGCCACGAAAGGGCCTCACATTCATGTCACTTCTCCCTTTTAAAATCTACCAGGTGAAACGCACCTAGCAAATCCTCAAATTCGAAGGGTTTTCCACTTCCTCATTTGTTGTCCAATTCAAGGCCTTACACAATTGAATGTTTGGATCTTTCGAGGGCATATTATAATTTTTGCCAATCTATTATCATAGAATTTGAAGATATCATTGAATTGAAGGATAATGTCATTTTAACCTTTTCCTCATAGGCCAAAACCCTTTTGAAAGGTGCCCCATCTTTTAATCATAGACCCATCACCTTGCATTCTAAAAGGAATGGAAACCAGACATGATGACACACAAGGCTACACGATGTTGGCCCTACTTGATAACATTTAATAAGTACCACTTGTCACACAACTGCCCTCATAAGTTATTAGTGTTATAAGGAAGAATGTGTACATGCCTTCTATCCTATCCTTGCTCTTGCCTTTCGCCTAGCTATTGCCATCTTGGGGTTTTTGACACCTATAAATGAGCATGCACTCTAAACCATAATTGACCTAAAGGACTTGGTTGAGATAATTCCTAGAGTTAAAATTTGAGTGCAAAGTTTGTGCAAAGAAATAATCAATCTCGTTTATGAAAGGTTGCCTAGAAGCTTTATAAATCATGTAAAGCTTACTTGTACCCCTTTCTTCCATGTAATGTTTTATAAGGTTTATAGCAATATCAACTCTAGTTATAAGGGATTAATGAGTTTACATATGTGCTATATGTTAACTAATATGCATCATTATGTCACTTTAAATATATTGACATTATGACACTAAAAGACAAAGATAAAAACTAAAGTACCTTAGATAGAAAAATCAAAAGAAACTCTAATCCATTGTGAAATCCAAAACACCATAAGGTAAGTGAAAAGTAGAATAACATTAGTTTCATATACTAAAACACATATGTACAACTAACACCTCTTGCAGCTCAAAAGAAGAGGATATATCATCACAAATTTTATGGCCAAAACTCAAGGGACATGGCATATAGAGGATGTGTCCATGTTACAGTTATTGGTTCGTGAAGATAGCTCCCCCTCCAAGAAGATAACTCCTTGATAAGGAAAATTCTTCAAGAATGGTAAACACAAAACACTCTCAATATCGGATATAATGGAACCTTTATACTCAAAGTCTTCATCAAGCAACACTAAGTTTTCTACCCAAGGTTTGCACACTAAGAGCATTAACATCACAATCCTCTTCTAACTCCACATCCTATACATAAGTAGAACTCTTCGGATCACATTTGGGAAGGTTATCTCCCTCAAGCCCGAGGGGTGCACCTACAAGAAATCATCCATATAACACATGTTCAAAGGGTATTAGGAAATACTCTTTTGTTACATGCTATAAGTCCATAAAATGACCCCTTTTACTTTACTAAAATCATGGGGTTTTTTAAATTTATAATTTAAAAATCCCTTTTGTAAATATAATCCTATAAATTTTACTGAATAAAATACCATTTTCCTTGAACTCACGTGATATCTTACATGTTCTATAAGGTGGAATCCTTGGGCCCTCAAGACTAAGCAAGTTGGCAAAGAATTACACTCTATGAGTCATCTCCAAACCTCCATGAGCACACTACCAAGCTATGATGCTAGCAATCTCAATCATTACCTTGGCTACTCATCTTCTTCACCACACAATGGAAAGCCAAATTTTTGAGCTAAATGCACAACAATCGTGATAGTGGATGGAATTCTTATTCTTTCAAGAGCTTCAATCTCCTTGAATCAAATATCCACATTGTTCTCAAATCATATGAAATGCATCTTACTTATTTGATGAAGAATGTATTATGAATTACCTGTAACTTTTATTTGAAGTACAACACAAGCATGATTCCGAGAGTGCCTCATGATGTTGATGTTTGATGTTGAAGATGTGACTTTAAAACTTTTCTCAACTATGAAAGTCATAAGTGAACTTGCTTGTCATCACCGTGAAGTAGAGGTATCTACTTCTTTCATTCAAGACCAAAGTTTAACCGCATCCTCTCATTATCCATGTGGCCCTTGGGCCTCTTTGATTGTAAAATCACTCCTAGCTTAATAAACCGCTCTTCGTCATGACTTTCATTGAGACTTAGATCTCTTACATGGACTCCATTTCTCCCACAAGCCTTCAACCTAGTATATTTGTAGCAATATTACATATCTTAGTGTAATCCAACACACCAAAAGAAATGCCATTGCCTAGTTATTCCTTCGTGAATCAAAACCTGCTATGATAAATTGAAATTGTTTGATTATTTAAGCTTCCAATATAATGACCAAGGCCTTGACTTTTTCCAAGCTTCAATGGCCTTAAGCCCTTGTCTCTTCCAAGAAAGTTGTCTGCATCTTCAATTTCTATCTGCACAATAAACTACAATAGTATAAGATTTCAGTAGATAAATATCCAATAATATTTGTCTATAATGCATAACATGCTCTAATATAAATCACAATGGATATCTTAGAATTATCTTTCATACCTTAGGGTTTTCATCTTCCTCAAGAAGACTATCATCATATAGATTTATTGAACTTTTTGGTTTCTCATCTAATGGAGATTTCAATTTATCCTCATACCCCATGTTATCAATACCAAGTCTCTGCTAAATTTGTAAGTACTCTTCCTCTGTAGGTATCCCCCCTTTTCATATTCCACAATCTGATTAATACAAGAATGCAAGGCTGCAGAGCTGTCTTGAAAATTCTCTCCGTCAACATCAAGAGTTGCTAGCAATTACTCTTCATAACTTATAAATTTCTTATCATTTTGACACCATGCTGCAAGGATTGCCAAATCTTCTCTAAGATAAAAAAGGTGTTGAATATCATTTAGCAATACAAATTTCTATTTACTGATGAGATAACTGGGAAATGTTAGGACACATTCAAGAGGACCTATTTCAATCTCTACACTCAACTATATCTCCTTTTCTTTGAATTTTGTAATGTTCTCACTTTTAAACAAAGCAACATCAAATCCTTGCACTAACTAGTTCTCAATATCCTCCCGAAACATTTCCCCCTCCTCTTCAACTTCTTTTTCTTTGCATGCAATATCCTCTATCTTCTTCTCTTGTATTGCATCTAACGAACAACTATCCATATATTGAAAATATACAAGAAATTCAACATCCTTCTGTACAAGAAGACATTGATGCTGTTTCTGATGAAAAGGGCGATTTGCTTTCCACTTCTTGAATTTCTCATCAATAAGGCTAAACCTTGTTTGCAAAGTTGTTCTAGCAGCATTGGTAGCTTCCATTACATCGTTGTCGTAGAGTTCGTGCAAGAGCTGCAGAACACGGGGTTCAAGGTACAGCAAGGAATGAGGTTAACAAGAATATCTCAATAACTCAATATTTGATGCCAAAGATCACTATATTGCTTGTCAAGTACAATACAAAAGAAGAGTCAAAATAAATGACAAAGCATGACAATCTGTCCACTGCTTTACAATAAACGTATGAGCTTGGTTTTCAGGGCACCAAATAATTCAACCAGATTCAGGACTTAGTCATAAACAGCTTGTTCAAACTCCAGGTCCAATGGATAAAGCATCTGATAAGTGCATGCATAGGCTCCAGATATGTATACTACTCAGGTCAGCATCTGAAATCTATTGCAGAGAGATGCAGTCCATAATGGCATATAGGCACTCTTGCATCCACTGCATCAAAACTTGTCTTGTAGACCACGGCATACACTCCTTAGAGCTTGCTTCACAGCCCCTAATAGAAGCTTATCATGTGAAATAGAGCTTTTACGTCTCTGTTCTTTGTATAGCTTTTTCATTCATTTTATGCTGCACATATTCTTTGCTCGGTCCATCCCTTGAAAAGGCTACAGAGAGTTCTGTTAAAATGCCCCTTTTAGCATGTACAAGAATCTCTTCCTCATAAATGTAATCCTGTTTCCTTGAACGGCAACCAAAAAAAATAGAAGTGCAGGTCCGAGCTCTTTTCCAGATGCTTGAAGTGCAGCTCTTTCCTGTAGAAAGCCCCTCAAAGGTGTCAAACCAGTCCCTGGACCAACCATTATTATGGGTGTTAATGGATCCTTTGGTAGCCTAAAATTTGACTGTCTTACAAAGATCGATGATTAGCTACATTTATCATCTGTTTCACATGTGACTGGAACAACATTCTTCATCCATGTGGACCATACACCTTTATGCAATCGACCAATGGGACTCCTACCATAAACCAGTCCACATGTAACATGTATCCGCTTAGGAGAGGACTTTGGAGATGAAGAAATTGAGTAATAGCGAGGCTGGAGACGAGGTGCAATGGCAGCAAAGAATTAAATGCTGACAGAGAGACCTCCCCATTCAGTTCACCGACATCAACAATCCACTCATAAGTGGTGTGGCATAGCTTGTCACTATGAACAAGTGCACCATCTCTGTTGCCTGAGTCGATGCTGTAGATAAGAAAGAGATGCCAGATTTCACCACGATTCAGGATTGAGAGGTCCAGTCAAGGCTGATAGCTGTATTGTCCTGGCTGTTGTTGAAATCTCAGCAAATCTCGTGTATGCATAGGAGGATGAAGACATTTTGGCCGGTTGATGATGCCGGAAGAAGGAGAAATGTATGGAGACATTGATATTTAGTTTGATCAATCAATCCATTGAACATTGGGAAAGAGAAGCTGACAGAATTATCCGACGCCTCCTCTGATCAAGAGACAGGCACAACTGCATGTGGTACCAAAAATTGCAAGAGCCAAAGATAGGCTATGGTGGTCCGGGGAAATAGGGCGTATCTGAGAATAGAGACTGTAGTCTCCGCGCCTCCGTA
Organism: Lygodium microphyllum; assembly: GCF_053477565.2. NCBI lineage: Eukaryota > Viridiplantae > Streptophyta > Polypodiopsida > Schizaeales > Lygodiaceae > Lygodium > Lygodium microphyllum. The sequence goes on from NC_141135.1 coordinate 183,563,205, forward strand.
AATTTCCAAAATTTTCAATGTCAGACGGGCAGACCCCCCCAATCTCAACATAGCATTGGTAAGGCTATTTTGAGAATGCAAAGCTTTTTATCTTTCCCTCCAACTTTCGAAACAGGAAGCCTAACCCACCTCTTACACTTGTTCTAGACACTTGTCTCTTATCTCCCCCAAGATTGTTTTGACAGAGAGAACAGAACCAATCTCCCTCCGGTATGCGGGATAGACCAGCACATTCTATGTGTTATGCTCCTGGGCATCCATCACAAAGAACAAGATCTCCCCCCCATCACCACATTCTACACAAATGTCAACATTATCATTGGGCTTATACCAGCAGCTCTATCCTGTCTCTTCACTGAAAGAGCTACTGCAACCTCATGTAGTGACTGCCCATCTGATAGAAATATACTCAAATACGGATTTCGTCGAGAACCCCAACCAGCATGAGCTTCAAATGATGAACAACTAACCACTTCATTGAGCATCCACAGCGAATTCCTGAGCCTTCCTTTGATTCTATGATATCCTGCACTTTTCTTGGAATTCATCATTGTAATTGACAACATAATATTACTCTTTAGCATCAGTTTTTCATATTTTTCTGACACACATACAACATGCATACAAACTGAAACACACACAAACACAAACACACAAGTGCAGTATGTACATTGGATGCGGGTAGTGAAAAGGACGGAAAGATAATGCATCAATCACACACAATGAAACACATGCGAAAAGATAACAGAGATGCACAACAAAAATGGAGGTGTTTACGGCTCGGATGCGCAGCAACACGACATCCACCCCCTCTAAACCTGCGCATCCTCCGGATGAGCCAACTATCCAGGATCATCCATGTCCACAAACAGGTCTAGTCCATCATCAGTTTCCAGTAGACCTGTTTCTCCATCAGCTTCATCATCCATATTCTCTGCTTCTTCTGCTAGAATTTCTTCTGACTGCTCTTCTTCTGCTAATGCTTCAAGTGCATACTCTTCATCTTCTCTTCTCTTGAAAATCTTGACTTGTTTTCCAGCAATGGGCACCTTCAATACCGTCCCATCCAATTCAGCCAACTCATAAGTAACATTATCAAAAACCTGTTTCACCTCATATGGTCCAAACCATCTTTGAACCATTTTTCTCATGCTACTATGCTGATTCTCTAGGCTACTATCATAGACTAGAACCCAATCTCCCTCTTTTATGGCTCTAGGCCGCAAGCGATGCCTCAAATCAAACCTGTCCTTGTTTCTAAGTCGGGCTGCCTTCAAACGATCAACTGCTAGTTGCACATCTTCTGCCCTTCTCTCTAGTTGACGAATCTGAAGAGCTAGAAGCTCCTCTCTTGATAAATTCTCATGCCATGGAAGAACACTCCATGTGAGAGCACAAATTTCTGTAGGCATGATAGGTTTCTGCCCATACATCAACTCTGCAGGCATATATCCAATAGTCACGCTATGTGTAGAGCGGTCTGCCCACAATGCAAAAGGTAGTAATCTCGGCCAATCTCCAACCCGACCTCTACAAGATTTTTCCAATGCCTTAACTATCGGCGGATGTCCTTTTTCACTCTTGCCATTCCCCTCTAGATTATAGGCAGTAGTAAGAGCCAACTCAATCCCAAGCCGTGAGAAAAATTCTCTAGCTTTATCTGCATCTAGCTCTCCATGATCAGCTATAATCTTGCCTATACATCCATACCTGCAAAATATCTCTTCCAACAAGAATTTACATACTATAGTGGTGGTCTTCGTCTGCAAAGATCTGCCTTTAACATAGTTTGTAAGATCCTCCCTAGCCAAGACAAGATATCTCATTTGCCAAAGTCCCACTGGCAAAGTAACCAAGTCTACCACCCACTTATAATGCATACATAGCGGATAGGTCCGATGCAACTCATCACGATGCCGCACTAAAGAGTAGAGCTGACAGTCCCTGCAAGTCTCCACAAAGTGGAAAACATCTTTATACATCCCTTTCCACCAGTATCTTTCTTTGATTTTCTCATAGGTAGCCCACACACCTCTATGTCTAGCCCAAGAACTCTCATGAAACTCTCGCATAATCTGTATTTGCATCGCTGCCTCACAAACTACCCTCAAGGGTAGGCCGCCTCTCTTCTTTGGGTGCTTCCAAAGAAAACCATCTTTCAAGAAATACCCATAAGCCTTTCTTCTAATTTACTTGAATACATCATCTGTCCAATCAGCTTTTCCAGTCAATGAACTCAGATACTGACCAATTTGCAGCCAGTCGCCAACATAGAGTTCTTCAGTAAAGGCTTCAATAGTAGATACATGACAATCATGAATAAGGACAGAAGCTGCAAACTCTGTCTCATCATCATCTGCAAGCATTAACTCCTCATCCTCATATCTTGCTCTAGATAGCATGTCAGCAAACTGGATTATATTTTCCTGCTATGTGTCAAAATTCTGGATTCAATGATTTGATGTAGGCAATTCACCGAAGCATTGCTATATCTGGAGTCGAACAGCTAGTAATCATGCCAAGCAAAGGCAAACAATCTGTTTCCACAACAACTGAAGCATCAATAAAATACCCTTTATTACACTTCACTGCAGTGACTACTCCCCACAACTCTCTTTTAATCTACGGATATCTCCTCTGCCGCTCATTAAGAACTTTAACTCCAAAACGGATTGCATATCTGTTTCCATCAGCATCATCATGTCCCACTGCCCAACCTATGCCAATAGGGCTGGTATCAACTGTCAACATGATTGGCCGTCCACACTGATAATCCGCCTTGCAAAGAGTAGGAGCTGACTGCAACAACTTCTTGAGTTTACACATGGCTTTCGAATGCTTCTCATCCCAATGAAATTTCTGCCCCTTTCGAAGCAGCTGATAGAGAACATCTGCTATGTGAGTAAAATGAGGAATCCAAATCATGTAAAATACACAAGCTCCCACAAATCTCCGCACCTTTGAAGTAGTCAAGCAATACTTTGCAATCCTGCTTATGGCATCCACCTTTGCAGGTGAAGGCTTCCTGCCATAATAACCAACCATGTGCCCAGCTATAATAACTTCATTAACACCAAAGACAGATTTCAGCCCTGAAAGAGTCAAATTCACCTCTTCTAATCGTGTCAATATTTGCTCACAAGCAACCAAGTGTTCAGCCACAAACTGTCTACATCCTCGCAAATCAAGACTCTCATTCTTTTCTTCTTCTGCACAACCCTTAATAGGCACATCATCTAAGAAAGGCATGGTATACTGCGGAATATAGTCTCGTAGAACTCTATGCATAGCATTCATCATATGAGCAACTGAGTTGGTGGCACCTTGAGGCAAGGTACACATCCTCACAAGACCAATAGGTGTCCGCATAGTAGTAATATCCCTGCTTTCCAAGGCAAGCTGAAACTGATCATAACCAGAATACAAGTCACCTAGGGAATAGATGGCTCGTCCTGCAAAAGCCTCGGCAAACTCATCCACAACTGGACCTATTCCCACATTCCTGATTGTCACTCTATTCGCGGGCTGCATATCCTGAATAAATCTCAAGGTAACATTCTTCTTTGGTACAGTAAACCACCTGTTAGAATAGGGCGCAGAAGAGGGTTCCAAAATCCCCATCTTAATCTTCTCATTCAGCAACTCTATTAGCTTTGGCAAGTGTGCTCTAGGCATAGGTATAGGACATATATTCCATGGCACATGAGGGACAGTGAAGATGACCATAGGCGCAACCAATTCGGGACTAATGCAGCCAATTTCATGAGGAAAGAAAGAAAATACCTTACCATGTCATCCAAGCATTTCTCTAAAACATTCTTTTTCCACTGGAAGCAAGAAATCATCATTTCCAATCTTCAATTCAGCAAGAGTTTCAGCTGTAAATTTATGTCCAATATTTGCAGGATCTCTCAACATAGGCTACTTCATAGCTTTTTCTATCTGCTCATCACTATCAGGAGGAAGTGGCCCTGCAATCGGCTTAACCTTCTTATCAACTGTTTTATACTTCGTGTCAACCTTGGCATCAATCAAGCACTCTTTTCTTTGCTGCAATTTTTGCAATTTTTCAGCAACTCTCAACTCTGTTGGTGGCTGAAAGATTTCAGCCCTTTGCTCTATGGACTGCATGGGTGCAGTCTGAAACTCTATATGCTGAAATTTTTTAGCATTAAACTCTATTGGCTGAATGGTTTCAACCCTCTGCTCTATGGAATGCCATGATGCAGCCTCATACTCTATATGCTGAATTTTTCCAGCATTTAACTCTGCTGGCTGAAAGGTTTCAGCCCTCTGCAACTCTGAAAGCTGATCTCAAGATCAACCATAACTTCGGTTTGATGAGTTTTCTCAGCCTTTGACTCTGTTTTCAGCATAAAATCAAAAATTTCCTGATACATATCCAAGGTTTGCACAGGTATGATCCTTGAACCCTTACATACATCAGTTTCCAGCATATTTCCCATCTCAGACAATGTATCTACATAAGAGATTCCTTCATACAGCCCATCCACATGCTCCTCTGCTTGCAAAATACCTGCAATCTTCAACTCTTTCTCCTTACGACCAATGTACTACCTGGCAGCTCTAGACAAATCTAAAATTTTCTGATAACTCACTGAGCTATCTGAAGAAAAACCAACAAAATTAGTGGAGAAAGACTGGCTGCAAGGAGGCGAGATCTCCTCTTTTCTCCGCTCCGTACCACTGGCGTCTCGCAAGACAGCAGTACCTAATGAAAATCCAACTCCTTCACAAGTAGTGGTGCCTCACGCAAGGAGTCCCTGTTTCTCGGATGATTTACTTTAACAGTCATAAATTGAACAGCTCGCATACCATCCTTACTGCGTATCTGTGCATAGGCTGAGCCGTCATCCATCACTTTCGTCTCCATTCTTGCTTCTGTAATGAAAGGCTGTCCAAGAATAATCGGATAAGAGCAAGAATCCTAAACAAAGCAATGATAATCCTCTTCAACATTACCAATAGAAATTCTGATGCTCGGACAAGCAGCATACATATCACCAGAAGTATTATTGGTTGCTCTCATGCGCCAGCCATGTTCTGCATCCATAGGCCACTTGCCACTCTCATAAACACCTCGAGCAATAAGATTAATCTCGGAACCATGATTGACTAAAGCGACCAAAGGAATCTGTTTCTCTCCAATCCTTACCACCGTCTCAGTGGTTGCTCTAGCCCAATGACTGCGTGAAAAATGGCTGCGAGGAATGAGGATAGGGGTATCATCATCTTCATACTGCATAGGCTGAACTATTTTCTCCAACTGTGGATTGACAGAAGCATTCTCAACCATCACCGCATCATCATGCTCTTCTCCAAGAGCTCCATGCCATAATCCTGTAAAGCAGGTCCTTCCATCGCATGTCGTTTCCTCCGCAAAAGATCCTACATCTGATCCTATATTTCTCTTCCAACAATCCCAAGAGCTTCACCAACAGTAAAAGTGACTTCACTATTCAAAATTCTTTCATGAAAAATCTTACTCATATCCGTCTGCATATCAAGGTCTGACAAGAGCTTGAATCCTGGCTCCTTTCTTGGTTGTCTCTTTTCTTTTATTTGTTTGTCTCCCATAGGTTGCTCAGGACCTGATTGTGCTGGAGAACTCGTCATAGGTGGAGCTGTAATAGGTGGTGAAACAAAGTCACCCCCTCTAGTCTTTTTGGAGGTGCTAAGACCCTCCTCATCTATTCTTCTCTTTTCCTCAACCATGGCATCTAAACCTTGTGTTTTTGCCATATAAGCAAAAATAGAATACCTATCAATAGGAGAATCCCATCCCGTTTCTCCTCAGATGCTGGAGCCCACACAAGTCATAGTGGATGCCTGAACTTTCCCTCTTCTCGCTATCTCCAAGGCAGAGGACCATAAGGCAGAGTCTCCATCTAATTTTTGCTCAAGCTGGACTCCATAAGCTGAAGCATCTCCTCTAACACTCACATAAGCTGATCGCGCAGCCATATCTTCAACGAGCTTCTTCATGCCTCCCTTACCAAAGTTCGTGTCAAGAGGAGCACCAGTCTCTGTCAGCCATATCTTCCCATCTTGTCCCCAAAACACTACATTCTTCTTACGTGCTTCCCGAAAAGCATCACAATCTCTGCAGTGTTGGTGCTTTGTACTATCACACCAAATACATCGTCTCCCTTTTCTTTGGCCAGCTGGAAAAGCAGTCGCTGGAGCAGGTGCTACAGCAGGTACTGACATAAGTTGCTCTTTTAACTTCCCAAATTCAGCTTTGACTACCTCTATCATCAAATCTGCCAAGCCTTTAATAACATCATCTACGGATAAGGGCATTGGAGCAGCATGAACTAGTGGATTTACAACAGGAGGAGTAGGCTTAGGCATAGAACTTGCAGCAGGGGTAGAAGTAGAGGCCTCCAAGGATTTTTCAAAAACAGATCCTATATTACGATGCAATCGTACTCTCCTGCGCTGCTTCTTAAGAAGAGCATTCACAGCATCAATGATATGTGTCCACTCGGTCTTTAAACCTGAATCGGTAGCTTGATCTTCCAAAAGATCATCCAACTTTTCCTGTAAATCAGCATCAACAGCTTGTAAAAATAATTCCACTTTCTGCATCTCCAAAGCTTGCTGCTCAGTTCCATCCAACTGATCATAGCGGCTCTCAAACTCTCGCAAAAGGGCGGTAACTGAAAGTCCCTTATTAGGCATAGAAACCCATGCTAAGAAATTCCTGCGGTTCATAAGACCTGTATCCTCCAGGAAGTATTCATCTTTTAATGCCTTCTTAAACTCTGCCCAACCAGCATGTGTTCCTTGAATTTCTGAAATTCGGACTTCAAGAGTGCGCACCACGATCCCCAAGAAGTAGCGGCTCCAAACATCTTGAGAAACCCCAAAAAACTTCATCTTTTCTTCATACAAATGTAGGTAAGTTAAACTTGTTGGCCGTTGAACTGCTTCATCTCCTGTTGGACAGCTTTCAAGGCATCCATGGCATCACTATCACGTTTTCGTGAGCTTGCTGCTGCATATAGGTTGTAAATGACTGAAACAGATGCTTCATGACATTGTCATCTGTCATCTCTTCTTGCGAGTCTCCCATCTTGCTGAAAATTGACGCAACGCTTTCACGTCGGGTTCACCAAATATGTCATAGAGTTCGTGCAAGAGCTGCAGAACACAGGGTTCAAGGTACAGCAAGGAATGAGGTTAACAAGAAGATCTCAATAACTCAATATTTGATGCCAAAGATCACTATATTGCTTGTCAAGTACAATACAAAAGAAGAGTCAAAATAAATGACAAAGCATGATAATCTGTCCACTGCTTTACAATAAGCGTATGAGCTTGGTTTTCAGGGTACCAAATAATTCAACCAGATTCAGGACTTAGTCATAAACAGCTTGTTCAAACTCCAGGTCCAATGGATAAAGCATCTGATAAGTGCATGCATAGGCTCCAGATATGTATACTGCTCAGGTCAGCATGTGAAATCTATTGCAGAGAGATGCAGTCCATAATGGCATATAGGGCACACTCTTGCATCCACTACATCAAAACTTGTCTTATAGACCACGTCATACACTCCTTAGAGCTTGCTTCACAGTCCCTAATAGAAGCTTATCATGTGAAACAGAGATTTTACGTCTCTGTTCTTTGTACAGCTTTTTCATTCATTTTATGCTGCACATATTCTTTGCTCGGTCCATCCCTTGAAAAGGCTACAGAGAGTTCTGTTAAAATGCCCCTTTTAGCATGTGCAAGAATCTCTTCCTCATAAATGTAATCCTGTTTCCTTGAATGACAACCAAAAAAAATAGAAGTGTAGGTCCGAGCTCTTTTCTAGATGCTTGAAGTGCAGCTCTTTCCTGTAGAAAGCCCCTGAAAGGTGCCAAACCAGTCCCTGAACCAATCATTATTATGGGTGTTAATGGATCCTCTGGTAGCCTAAAATTTGACTGTCTTACAAAGATCGATGATCAGCTACAAAGGTACGCCAAGAAAAATCGAAAAACACAAGAAGTGTGAAAATTTCCTAAATTAAGGAGAGATACTCAAGAAAAAGCACAAGTCAATACTTTTGCAAAAGAGCGCAAGACACACGGTGATTTATTTTAAAAAGCACTGAGCCTTGACCTGTGCAAATTGTAAATGTAGATGGGCAGTAGAAGGGAAACTAGGAAGATAGGAGGACAATAGAAAAAGGGCCTAGGCTATGACCGGCCATGTAAAAAGGGGATGACTGCCCAAATGGAATTTAGGGCTTTGTATGTAAAGTTCAAAAAGTGAATGAGAGCTCATTCCAGGGTGTGTGGCAAAGTGAACTCTTCTTCTTCTCTCCTTCTCTTCTCTTTGCTTGCTTGTGTGTGCTTGAGGGAGGGAGTGTGAGGGAGTGAGTGTATAAGGGTGAGGGACCGTGGTGAAGAAGCTCTCCATCTTCTCCTCTCTTCTTCTCTTCTCCTCTCTTCTCTTGTCTCGCAAGTGGCTATGGGGGATGGAGCTTGGAGGAAGAGGCTTGAGGATGCTTGAGCTTGCATCACGAATTGTGGAGCTATCAACGTGCTTGAGAGAGGAAGCAACTCAATCATGCATCAAGGTAAGATCACTACATACGTAGAGAGGCAAGGTGCGTCGACCATGTGAGAGGTAGCCATTGGTGCTCCCTTGGAACACTTGAACAATAAGTGATCCGTGGGTCTTAGCAATAGAGCTTGTACTCGCCACTACATTTTGGTTCCATTGCTGGGACCAACCGATTCAAGCTTGAGCACTTGCACATTTCAAATTGAGCATCAAAGTAATGGTTTCATCCCCGAACCGAAGCTTGAGGTAGATAGAAGGTTTTGGGTCTTTAATCCATGCTACAAGTATTTTTTATCTTTGATGGTTAGTTTAGTAGGAGAAATTAGTTCAGTACCTTGCTTTCGATTCTTGTTGCATTTAGAGTAGGTTAAGGTTAGAAAATTGGTTGGAGAAGTGTAGGGTTTGTTGTTGTAAAATAGGCCAAATAGGGCACAGATCTGTGAAAAATGGAAGGAAGGAGAGTTGAAGGGGCCTAAGATCGACCCGCGAGGGGATAAGAGTGGCAATAACTTGGTGAAGAAGGGGTTTAATAGCCAGGAGACCTAGGGGAAGCTCATTCGAAACCCTGGTTTCTTGAGAGATAGATTCAGAGAGAGCTTCATTGCATAGACTTGATTCAATGTCATTGCCGACGAGTTCTTTGCCCACTATAGGTATTCCCACACCTTCTCCAACATGTGTAGTTAGGATGATCTGGAGGTGCTCGAGTAGTGCGAAGGCTTGGATCACTCGGCGCGATGAATTTTGTGTCAGCTCGGCAAAAACGAGTCACATTTGGCATGTCTGAGGGATGTCAATTTTGGTTCAAGTCCCAGAATTGGCCCTCGGTCAGTATTCGGCCACTTGGCCCAGTTGACTCGGACACTCATCGCTTGGGCTGTCTAAGTCAACCATTTGGACACACTGGATATTTGGCCCTTGGCCGTAATGACTCGGCCCACCCACACTCGGACAAGTTGACATTTGACCAATCTTACTCGGACACTCAAAAATTTGGCCCTCGGCCATTCGGAAGGGCTGAATTGGACATTTAGCTTGACTATGCTTATGAATGTCAAGCAGAAAGAGAAAGAGGATATTCGGGATTATGTGACCCATGTGAGAAGCCTCTTCAAGAGGATCCCCATGGGTGAGAAACCAACCGAAAGGGTGGTATCCATTGTATTCGTCAATGGAATATGAAGGCAGGAGCTCTACAAACCCTTGGCCGACAACTCAAGCTTGCAACGAGATGCACTGGCGAGGGTGTTTGAAGAAGCTATTAGAGTAGATGACTAGCTCAAGGAAAGAAGCTCCAGAGACTCAAATCAAGAAGGGTCCAATGCAAGGAGCTTTGAGAGAGCCACAACACTGAGTGAGAGAGCATACTCAAGCAGTCAGGACAAAGGGAAGGGCACTGAGTCAGGACAAGAGCTAGCTAAGATTAGCATGGACATAGCCAAACTACAAGACATGATGAGACAACCAACGCGCCCACACGTCCAATGTGTGTATTGTGGTGAAAACCACTTTCTAGCTGAGTGTCACGACCCTAGGTCATGACCTTATGCTAATTGTGGTAGGTTCGGCGATGACACCATGTATTGTTGATTACCTTGGAGGCTTGCATACACACAGCCTTACGGTCAACCCTACCTTGCGAATAGGCCACCGAACTTATTTGGAAGGGGAGATCCACTGACTCTTTTGGCACCAAATGATGCTAAAATTGCCATCCCTAGGATGGAAATTAATCCTACGGGTATTGCTAGACTGCTTGAACCCTACGTGACCCATCCATTGAGTGACACCCTAGTCCATTATGTGGACAAGCTTAGTAAAGATGAGCCTTATGTAAACCCATACATGTCATATGATGAGGAAGGCAATGCTATCCTCATGGACTATAGACTAGTACCGATGATGCTGTTGGGAAGAGGGAGAGGCACGGGCCTAGGAGGGCAAGCCCAAGAGCCAATCATGTGGACTTGCGGTCACCCAGGACATATTTCTTAGAGTTGCCACAAGAGGGAGCAAGCAAAGAGAGATAAGACTGATGTGAGATGTGCCGAGTGTTGAATCACTCATCTCTTTGTCGACTGCCCTGGGCAAAGACCATCCTCTAGTCTGGCAAACAAGCCATTGGTTCCATTGGGGTTGTTTGGTGTCGAGACGCTCGATGGAGAGGCCACACCTATCCCGTTGCATGTCATGATCCATGCGTAAACGAAGCATGCCAACATATCATTGCCAGGGCCTAGCAACCTTGACGCAACCTCGGTTGGAAAGAAGAGTTGCGGAGACAAAGGAGGAAGAGACCGGGCACTAAGATCACCCTCAAAACCAAAAGTGCCACAACTTTTCCAGTTGGAGGGAAAGTCATTGATGTAGAAGAAGAGACGTCCGCACGTCAGACAGCTAAAAAGGGAAGTGCTAGTGTCAGGGAGTACCCCAACCCGAAGCGCCAACTCGAAGCTATCAAGAAGGTAAAAGAGTGGGTGAAGGAGGCCCAAGAACACCTAAAGGATGTTGAGCCCATACTAGAAGACAAGATCAATGATCTCTCAAGCATAAGCACACCAATCTCTCTACCACAAGTGAAATCAAGGGAAACAATGGCACCACAAGTAGGGTCACCTAGACAAAGCCTAAATGCTTCGAGCTAGCAAACTAGTCTAGGCCATTGGCTAGGAATCGCAGACTTAGGAGAGAGACAAGTGACTAGAAATCTCCTCAATACACTTGTGACCACCCCTGTGACTCTAAGGTTGGGTGACCTGCTTAGGTAGCATCCAATGCTATGGATAGAGTTAAAACGTTGGGTCGAAGAATCAAATGAGACAATTATCAGGACTTTCATGAGCACGACGCAATAACTCAAATACCGAGTCTGACCTTGCACTCCATGCCTAGATCCTTACACGTCAATGCTTTTTGGGAGGGCATGGAAATGCATGCAGTCCTCCCAGTCTTGGCTTTAGGGAATGTCACAAGAAAGGAAATTGTGGACACAAAGGCAAGAGTGAGTGTGCTAAGCCACGCAGTACTTTAAACTTGGGGTAACCCACCGGTCGGAGACTGCTAGGTTCAATGTCACTCTAGCTAATGGAATGAAGGTGAAACCATGTGGAGTATTAAAAAATTGGCCAGTGAAGATTGCAGTAGTCCAATTCTCAATTGACTTCATAGTCATGAAGGGAGTAAACTACAACATCCTGCTAGGCCGACCCTGGATGCGCAACACGAGAGTCATCGAAGACTAGGGAAATGGTCTTATCTTCTTAGGAAATCGAATAGAGGCTCTTAGAGTGCATATGGACACTTGGAAGACTACGCTAGTCAACCTAGATGCCATCTCCACCGTGCTAAAGGATGGTGGAGAGTAGACTAAGGGATCCTATGGGACTCTTACTAAGTATATCCCGTGTCTTGAGGATGAGCAAGATTGGATGCATGTTCTTGATACCATCAACCTACAGTTCTCGGATGCTGAGGAATACAAACAAACCATCAAGGCAACTAATAAGTTCAAGGACACACCTTCAATGCTATTCTGCATGATGATGGAGAGTCTACGTGGAAGACCCACTCAAGTTGCATTCCAAGTCCCAGGCAATAGATGGGAGCTCCAGGAGATCCTAGGATACTTAACCAATAAGTTGGCTGGCAATCCAATGAACCTTAAGCCACTCCAACATCTCTTGGATGAGCCTGAATGGCAATGGTCCAAGGTGTACGATTTGAACTTGAAGTACAATTGGGCCTTACTTCTTGACCAACAAGAAGAGAATAGTTAGAACTAGGAGAATTAGGAGCAACCGGACAAAGTCAGCTCCAACGATGAATATGAGGACTGTTGTTTCTTTAGTGATGAGACCAAAAAGGGAATCGATACCCTAGAATACGACATTGGGGGGCATATAATCAAAAAATACAAGTAGATTATAGACCACGCAAGCAAGGTGAACTTAGAGGTGGAGTCAGACTTAAGGACTACAATTGAACTCGGTTGGAGCACATAGGTGTAATCGATTATGAGCACGTAGGCCTAGCCCAACCAAGTGATGCACCACTGCTGCAAATGGACTCACCTTCTAAGCTACAACCACCAAGAGAGAGCCCCTCTTCTAGCGACAATGGAGAGTTCGATTCTGAATCGGAGGTCAACTTAGATAGTGACCCTTAAATACCTCAGCCTCCCAAGACTAGAAGCACTAAGGGAGACCTACACGTCCACCTACGAATGCCAATAATTAAAAGAGGAATGATAGGCGTGAAACCAGGAAACACGGGCAGACGAACAACAAAAACCGCAAGACCTACCAAAACAATTCACAAAGTTCAAAAAGAGAGATAGGGTGGTGATCTTGCCAGGAGCCAAACGACATGGGCAAGCAAGCGAACCAATCAAAGGACCCGCCAAGGTCAAAGAGGTCAATTTAGCTAGGGAAGGGGAGACCCCATGACTTGTCTTTATAGTAGATGACTTGGCGGAGCAAGATGAAGCAAATCTTGTTGCTCTCCTGTGAGAGTACATAGACGTCTTTGCTTGGTCCCTAGAAGAGCTCAAAGGAGTAGACCCAAGCATGGTGACACACAGCATACCCATGACACCTGATGCAGCACCTGCCAAGCAGCAAACCATACCCCATGAATCCAAAGGACATCCATGTTGTCAAGGAAGAAATTGACAAGCTAATGAGAGCATGATTCATCTACAAAATTGAACACGTGGACTAGATCTCTCCCATAGTCATCATCCTAAAGAAAAATGGGAAGATTCGAGTGTGTGTCAATTACAAGAAGGTAAATGTAGCTACAAAAAGAGATAATCATCCACTATTGTACATCAAGCACATGTTAGAGAGAGTGGATGGCAAAGAGGGCTAGAATTTCCTGGACAACTTCTCAGGATACAATCAGGTGTAAGTGCATCCTAACGATAGGCATAAGACAGCATTCACCATTGAATAGGGAGTCTTTGCCTACATAGTCATGCCTTTTGGATTGACTAACGCACCAGCCACTTTGCAACAACTCATGTGTACAATATTCAAGGATATGCTGAGGAAGGAGTTGAAAGTTTTCGTGGAAAACTTGTGCATTCACTCTACTTGGCAGGAACACTTAAATAGGCTCCAAGTGGTCTTTGAATAATGTCAACTATATCGCCTTTCAGTGAACCCCTTGAAATGCTAGTTCTGGGTGAAGCATGGATCTATCCTAGGACACGTGGTGTCAAAGAATGGCGTTGCCATAGATTTCTCGAAGATCAAGATCATTGTCGACCTTCCGCCCCCAGCCGATTACAAGGGTGTCGAGTGCTTCTTAGGACACATCGCGTACTATTGACACTTTGTGTTGAACTACCCATTGATTGCTAGACCTCTATACAAGGTGTTAATTGTATTCAAATGGACTACCTAGTGCCAACACACATATGAGGAACTAAAAAATACTTTGGCCACTGCCCCAATACTACGAGCCCCAGATTGGACACTCACGTTCCATGTGCACATCGATGCTTTGAAATTCATCGTAGGAGCTGTGTTGTGCCAACCTGGTGAACACAACCTAGACGACCCTGTGAGTTTTGTTAGCAAACAACTCACTGACACTAAAATGGACTACTTGACAATGGAGAGAGAGAGCTTGGCCATGGTGTTTGCTGTGAAGAATTTCGACACTATCTTTTGGCTAGGCATTTTGCTTTCTTTGTTGACTATCAAGCCCTGTTGTATGTGGTCAATAAACCATGTGCTACAAGATGCATTCCAATATGGCTTCTTTTGCTTTTGGAGTTTGATTTCTCCATGACGGTGCATAAAGGAAAACAACATTGCATGGCTGACCATCTATCTTGCATCACGGGAGAATCGGCTAGACAAGGCATTCTGGACAAACTACCAGACGCACATCTATTTCGATTGTCTAGTGAAAAAGATTTTTTTAGAGCTAACATGACACCTTATTGGGCATATGACATAGTTCAGGTGCTTGAACACGAGCTGTCGGAGCAACCAATAGATAAAACCCGACTTAGACGTCTTATCCTAAAAATCCAACCCTATAAGTTGATAGCTGGCCAACTTTATAGGCTAGGAAAAGATGGGTTTGTGCATAGATGCATGTGTGAGCATGAGATGCATGTGTGAGCATGAGACGCATGGCGTTTGACAGAGGCACACGGCGGAGTCGCAGGAGGACATTTCAACGGAGACATGACAACTTGCAAAGTGTTGCAGTCTCAACTGTGGTGGACTACCCTCTTCCAAGATGTGATGTGATTCGTGAAGCATTGTGATGGGTGCCAACAAACTAAAGTACCTATTTGTAAAGATTGCATGGAGCTAACCCTAGTTATTTCACCACAACCCCTCGAGAAATGGGGGATTGACTTCATCAAACCCATTAGTTCTACATCACAATATTTGCAAGACAAATACATTATTGTGGCTACTAATTATCTAACAAAATGGATAGAAGCACAAGCTACAAGAAACAATGACGCTTTGACCACTGCTAAATTCCTATGGGAGTAAGTGATATCATGATTCGGCTACCCCATGGAACTAGTTAGCAACCAAGGCACCCACTTCATCAACAAAGTGACAGCTCACCTCTTATCCTCTTTCCTAATCATCCATAAAAAATCTTCACCATATTACCCATAGGCAAACGATCAAGCTAAATCAACAAATAAAATGCTAGTGAACGTCCTGACCAAGGTTGTCTCCGCGTCACGCAGTGATTGATACAATAAGTTGATGGCAGCCTTGTGGGCCAACCATATGGCTTATAAGACCGTTGTAGGAAATCCTACCCTTGGAATTCTTTGTACCAAGCCTTAGAATCGCCCTTCAAGAAAGATGGGATGGGAAGGGGGCATGGACTGAGCGCTTGATTGAACTCGAACGCTTAACAGAAACCTGTTTTCTAGCCACTCATGTGCTCATATGCGAGAAGGCAAGACGCAAAAGCTGGTTTGACAAGCATGTCAAGTAGTGCAACTTTAAAAGGGTGACTTAGTATTGTTGTACTTAGTCAAAGAACATAAGCAAAAACTGAAATTTTGGGGGCTAGGACCTTTCAAGGTTTGAGCCATTAGGCAAACTGGCAACGTAGAACTTGAAACCCTAGAGGGCGAGGGCATAGGCTTCTTCAATGGTAGCCGCATAAAGAAGTACTTTTCCCCCACACACCCATTGCATGAGCCCCCAATGCCAACACTGCCTATCAAAGTACGAGTAGCCACTATCACCGAGATGGACAGTGAGGATGAGGAAGCAGTACCGCCAGCTTACCTACACATGACGGTCACTACCAAACACACATGCACCATCAACGCATTGATCAATGTGGGAGCTGATCTTAATATCTTAACTCATGACCATTGGACCCACATTGGCAAACCATATTTGCATCCCACTAATGCTAATCTTATCCCTTATGGAGACCGACCCTCCAAACTTTTGGGAAAGTGCAAGGTTGCAGTTTCTATCGAGTTTGAAAGCATACTGATAGTTTTCTCTGTGTTGTCCAACATTAAGAATGCATGCACAAAATTGCTATTGGGACGAAATTTCAAGAAGCAAGCTCGTTGGAATGTCGACAATGAGCTGCAGCACATCCACCTCACCATAGGTAATGTTCGCATAGCTACAGCTTTCAGTAAGGGCGGGTTGACCTTTTCCAAGTCCACAATGCCACCGGTAGAGCAACCCACCACCAAGGCTAAGTAGGGGGGTCTTGAGTCGTCACAACCCACCCAGTCTTGAGGGCCCGCAACCCACTAGAACCCACCCTGAAGCCCATGAACCCCATTTAAAATGGGGGCCTAAACAAGGAGCGCCACCTAGGAATAGAAATCCTTGACCTTGCAAAGCTCATCATCCGCACTCAAAACCTAGGAAGCCAAGGCTTTTCCATAAACGTCAATGCACGGTGGGTCCCTACGACCTTATTGCAAGCACAAGGCTACTATGTGGGTAACACTTGGATTTGGCTACCTAAAGCCAAAATGACCAAAGACCCTACTCAAATGTCACCCTCAAACTTGACCAGACAAAACATCATACCAGAGACCATCACAACATAAGAGAATTAGGCTACTAAGTCCATAGAACCTCCAAAGTCTAGCTCAGCAGGACCTAAAGTGGCACGACAACCAAAAGTCCCACTTAACCCATCGAATGTGAGGCCAAGCTCCAACCTAAAGAACAACCGACATTGTGACTATTGGCTACTTAAAACTCTAGTTGAGGTAAGCCTCAACCCCCCACTGGCCTTCGACCCTCTTATGAGCAATGATCAATCTTGATCTTGGCCACGGACTTAGCTGAAAACATGGGGGATGACTTGATTGCTTGCCTGCAATGCTTGGACGCTACTTTTATGACCCTAGCTAAAAGCTACAAACAACTATACTTAGGCCTCTTGGATGAACCTATAGCAATGGAAGATCAAACACTCTCGTGCTCTTGGGAAGAGTCAAAATTTGTATTCATCAAGGCTTCTACAGGCAGCTCAAGAATTAATTGCAACTGAGATATCCCACAAACAATCCATCAAGCAACCTCTCATTATTTCATATAACAAGAATACAACCCCAGCCATAAATCAAGAAATCACTGAGTTGGAACAACTTGTCGACCATAACTCATCCTTCTTACATAGATAGTACACTCTACGATTGCAATGGGAGCAAGTGGGATATCAAATAATGACCAATGCTGATCAGCAGTGCGGAATCAAGGCATCTGAATATGACCCAACCTATGTCGCTCCAACTTCCTATAGGGTGTTTTATTCTAGTCGTAATTGACCCATAAAAGAGCACATTAAGGGACATATGTTGTTAGATCGCACCAACACATAGGAGGAGTTGCATGTCGCTAGTTGAACAGACTCCGGTGACTTTTTGCTTGACGTCCTCAATTATAACATGCACATAGGCATTTTCCCTTTCGACATGGACAACTATACTAATCATGAGTATAATCCAAATTTCTATGTCTAGCTCATGCAAAGGTAGCACTATCACATTAGGTGGTGAACGACTGTCACCCTCTAACCCTTTAATCCTAGGAAGGATTCTTGTCATATTCAAAGAGGGGAAGGTATGGTATTAAAACAAACCAAAACACATAACAAGAACCATAAAGGAAAATAACACATGTGGGACATGAGGGACCTCAATCATAGGATGAAGTAACTTGTGAGACTGAGGAATTGATAATAAAACTTGAAAGCAATGGACTTAGATTGTTGAAGGAAAAAGTCCAATCATGTATTAAAAATAGGTTTATCTACCTAGCATGAAGTCTTGTCTTTCGGTAAAGCTAGGTGAAAAAGCACTAATGGCAAAACATGGCTTACGATAGGAGCTAAAGATGTCGTAGTAGGACCGAGCCCATCACCTACCTTTCATGGAAGAGGAAATAGCAAAGTACGGCCTATCCCTTGAAAATCGGGTATACAACCAGCTCAGGTTTAGGAGCATCCACAATATCAAAGGAATGGTGACCACAGTGAGGAAGCTATCAAGAGGATTGTGGATCAGTGAAACCTCGCCACGTATATCAAAAAGTTTTGATCACACTAGGTGGGTGGAATTATTGAGGACATATGACCTTGACAAGGAGAGTGGGACAGTGTCCTTGGCAAGCAGGGAAGGAACTAAGCAGGTGCAGGTCAGCAAGACGCTAGTGAAAAATGCATTGGGATCGGAACCAAAAGTGGAGAAGAGGCACAAAAGAGATGTTTATGCCATGCTGGGGATAAATATCAAGATCCACTATAGGATCTTTGCTAAAGTTATCAAGATTTTGGTCTAAAGCAACGATACTACCACCAACATAATGCCATCTACTTTAATAAAAGCTAAGGATGAAATTTTGAGTAGCAATCATATATTTACAAGCTATAGATTCTTGATCTATCTTACGTATAAATTTTCCTTCTATCGTCCTAGTGTCCCATCCCTCATCAACAAATTGTATAACATGATCATACGCTAGTCTCTTCACTAAAAGCATGGCCTTTGATCTTCTTATCTTAGCATTAGAAAAGAAGTCAACAAATATATATAGGCATGAACAAAGTAACTTTTCCTAGCCTACTTGAGATACTAGGTTTGAATACTCTTTGTATCCCAAAAAATATTTTACATCTATAGCCCTCACTAGGAGTTGGCAAAGGCCACTCAAAGCTTGAAGAATTTGGCAAAGAAAGGAGGGATATTGATCCCCATTGGCTACACTACATGGGGATAATATAAGAACGGTCATAGAAGAACATTCCATTCTTTGTGAGCTCTGTCTTCTTTCTACCTTTATATGTCTCTTCTCCAACCAAGCCATGCATCACATCAATCACATCAACAATAGATTCGACCAGTTGCCATTCTTCAAGATTAAAGGAATAGACATCTACAAGACAAATGAACAAATGCTATAATTGAAAACCTTAAACCAAGTTTAAGAAAAGAAAGACTTTAAAAATCAAATCCTTACAATTTGGTTTATGCATTGGAAGATTTGAACTTCCAATTTCCAAATATAGCTCTCTATGCATAAACACATGTTTCACTAGAACCTCTTTTATGTTATTATTATTTACTCCAAGCTTGAAATCTAAGATTCTACCCTTTCAACTAGAGATGAACAAGCTCTCATATCTTTGCATTTTCTCACGTTTTTCCTATTACATGGTGATCCAACAGCCTTTGCTAATGATTGTAGGAATCCATCTTCCATCTTTTTGGAATGAGTTAAACACTGATATGGATGTGATTTGGAAGCTTGGACACCTTGTTGAAGGTTGAATTTTTGTATCCATATGAGAGAGAGAGAGAGAGAGAGAGAGAGAGAGAGAGAGGACTAAGCTACGAAAAGGAGGGAAAAACTCGAGAGAGATCAAAGAAAGGAGGGAAAAAAATAAGTGCCAAGCTCTTTATTAATTTGAATTTAGATTAAACATATCATTATCATTAATCTAGACATATCATTAGTTAAAAGTTGCGGGGATTGTATATCATTAATGCAAAGAATATCATAATCACAAATATAAGAGGCTAAAAATAGATATTGATAATACAAAGTCTTAATATTATTATATATATATCTTTTTGTAGAATCACTTTTTGTATTTTTAAATATACAAATTCTGTTATGGAGGCTCTGCTCCTATTGGTCTAGGGCACTCTCTCTCTATCTCCTAAAAGACATTTTCAAGACCTCAAAACTCCCCTAATGTCTACTTTGGCACGCTCTCATGCTTTGATTTCTAGTAGACAAGGTCAATGCTCTAGATGGAGGGAGTGGTTCTAGGGGGGTGCTATAGAGATGAGGATGTTGTAAGTCCATGATCAGTTCCAAAGAGGGTTGCTACTCCTCGCTTTCGTTACCAGTTCTAGAGAGGGTGGCTCAGGTGGGTGTTGTGAAGGCATCAATATAGTGTCCCCGTCTAGTTAATCCGGTGGATACTTGTCACCTCCAAGATTTGTCACACTTGTAGGAGAATCTAATTTGGTGACTCCAAGTTTCGCTCAGCCATCTGTAGATGGCACCCCTATGGGTGCTACTCCTAGAGATACTACCCCTCCAGGTATGCTAGATGTGTACAGGGGTCTCCTAGTTATGCCTAGGAGCGTGCTCGTAGGCTCAAGGATGTCACTGTGTACAAAAATGTGTATCACGTGAGTTCAAAAAAGGGAAATATAAAAAAATATAAGCTTACATATATACATTCACACAATGAAATATTTTAAGACGTATAAATTTATTCACAGAATGGAATTTTATATTTCATATACATGATTTTTATAGAAGGGTGTTCTTAGTTTACAAAAGTGACCTAGATCATTTTACGAAAGGGTATGATGAGCCTTAATAAGTAAACAAAGTACTTTTGTTTTTCAGAGTACTAACTTGGGGGGGAGGGGGGGGGTTACCTTATTTTTCGAAGCACACTTTTTAGGGAGGTGGAGGGGGGGGGGAGGTGGGGGGATGGGGGTGTGTGTGGGGTGGGAAGGGGATGGGTGGGGGGAAGACGGGGGGAAGGGAAATCAATTCCACCTACCCAACCTCCACAAAATCAAGTCCCTTTTAGCTAAAGACCCTTTAACTCGTTCTTCCCCTACTGTGAGTGATCTCATGTATTAGGAATTTGAAATGGAATTTGAAGAAGATGATGAGGTCGAGGAACAAGAGGGAGACAACCTCTAAGCTATACCAGATATTAATGCTACCACAATGATCAATGAACATGTTGCCTCTAGTTCTCCTCTACCATAGGACATCCCCAAATATACCCTTGATACACCACCTTCTATCCTTGGTCTTAATGGAGGACTTTTAGTGAAATGATGTAGATTTTTTCCATGTGCATTGGCCTTGATGAAGAGACATTATCAAAAAGATCTAGGTTTCATCAGCATGCCATTGAAAATCCCCTTATGGAGGAGACTATGTGGCATCTAGATGGCATTGAAGGGAATTGTTGTGAGCTCGTTGATGACTATAGGGGCATCCATGGAGGCTATCTAGACTCTTCAGATGAAGAATTTGGGCTGGATGATCTTGCTAATACTACTCTCAATCATGAAGATGAAGGTGACTCCTCACATGATTATATATACATATATACATACATACATACATACATACATACATACATACATACATACATACATACATACATACACACACACACACACACACACACACACACATATATATATATATATATATATATAATATCATTACACACACACACACATACATTATTTTAGATATACATTTATATATAGACATCAATTTATAAACATATAAAAGTAAAATATATACACATTAATATTTTTAACTGAGACTTATGTTATCATAATATCAATACGTAATTAATATTTATACTGATGTAATTTATATAGACATCATTATAATAGTAATATCTATATGTCAATATTAAAGTTAATCTAATATTCGTACATATTCATGTACGTCCATCTTAATGACAGATTTGTCGTGTATTAGATTTTATAGTGCTTGTTACCCTTCATTAAGGCAGTAGGGCCATGTGATGCCAGGAGGCATATTTCACAGTAGATTCTGTGCCACGGTGGATTCCATGAGATTTTACGGTAGATTCCATAAACTTTGTTGACCAGGGCTCATACACAAAGTGGATTCTTTGTGCGAGAAGTTGATGGGGACGCTATCTTTTTTGGGCATTTCATTAATTTAGTGTGTACATGGGTGATTCCATAGCGGGTGATTCCGCAAAATACATATTAAATTAATAAACGTTTATGAGTTTAGAGTGCGCACTCGCGATAAATTAAGGTTAGGATTGATTTCTAACCAGTTGATTTATTTATGTAGCTGAAGACTGCTAGGTATTCACTTTTGTTGGTTTAATTGTATTATTTTACTAACGATTGTGAATGCTTCAGTTGATGTGTAGAGATAGCAGCAGTGGCAGAGGAAAGCATTAGAGGATAGCGTGTATTAAAGTTATCACTTATATTTTGATGGGCGCATACCTTAGGCATGGCGCCTATATTTTGTCGCGCCTATTTATTGAGGCGTTGGATATTTATTTATTATTTTATATGTGCATGGGCGCATGATTATGATATTTGTATTTGGACATTGTATTGGGTATGCCTGACTCTTTGGGAGCCCACCTATTATCTTTATTTCTATTTTGTGCTAAAGCAAACTCAAAAGCCAAAAGCGTGCTATTTTCTAATTTGGGCTATTATTTGAGCTTGAAGATGATTAATACATTAAAAAAACATGCTTTGTGGAGCGCTCACACAAGGCATGGGGGGAGATTGCACCCAATTGGTCTCTTGTTCATGTCATGCATGCTTTCTACCTTGAGTTTTGTGCAAAAAGTAGAGTTCTTTTGTTCTTGGGGACCTTCTAGCATTCACTATGCGAGCATACAACATTCGATCTGCGCACCAGTGGTATCAGAGCGAAGTTGAGATCGAGAGCTTCCAATCGCTACCCATCTTGTGCAAAGGCAGAGCTCCTAGAATGATCAAGCTCTACGGTCAGTCTCATCGCGAACGGTCGATATGGGTGGATTCTTGGCGGTTAAGAACCTCTGTTTACAGCCTCTGATCGCAAAGGACCGGCCTATAACAGCGGAGGACCACATCAATATCTCTCCTTTCAAGTCGTTTTTCAACAGAGAAGAGATAACCTTCCATATCTCCAAGTTTCACTTCAAAGTCAATAAAGCTTTAGTAAAAAGCTTAGTTAGAAGCTTTAAAAAGCTTCAGGAATTCAATTCCTCAAAAAACAGCAAGAGTATGCACTAAACGGCGTCAAAACGGCATCAAACGTCCTCAAGTCCACGATAATCACACAGATTTTATTAAGCTATTAAGCTTCTTAATCTTCTAAGTTCTACAAGTCTCCAAAGCCTGCAAGTTCTGTAAGTCTAAATTTACTAACTCTGTAAGTCCAACAAGTCATTAAAAGTCAGAACTGACTTGTGTCAAAAACCCCCATAAGGACTGTTCCTACACAGAAGTACCGAACTGCAAAGTTGTTCCCTCAAAGACTCTGTTCACATACGTAGACTTACTGAACCAGTTTCAGCACACACAGAAGGTCATACGCAGAATGTACGAAGATTTTAAACCCCGCAATTGCCAAAGACGAAGACTGTGAAAGCCAAACAAAAAAATCTATAAGCCTTGTACACTCGACTTTGAGCTACACTCATCCCGCTAATTGGATTTTGAGAGTGTGAGGTCTTTTAAATTTTTACAGGATGACAGAATAAAATATGGATGATTTAATGGCTGAAGGTGATCTTCTTGAACCTACGGTGGAACAAAAGTTGGATTTAATTATGATGCAGTTGGATGAAGAACGAAGAGCTCGGCAAAGCATTGCAAGTTCAATTGGCCAATTCACAAAGATCGACTACCGACAAAGAGGGACCACAACCCGAAGATCTTATCCGATGAACCATCGATGCGACTCTTGAAGCTCAATCAATCTGTAAAGAAACAAAGATAAGTAAAAGAAAGTTCAAATTCCGTACTTTCAATGGCACTCGAGATGGAAAAACTGTTCTTGCATTCATCAGTCAGTTTGATGATTACTTTCATGAAGAGACATATGCTGAAAAAGATAAAATCAAGTGTGTCACTAATCATTTAGTGGATAGAGCATCTCTTTGGTGGACCGTGTTTCGTAAGAGCATAGATTGTCCCACTACCTGGGAGAGTTTCAAGAAGAAGTTTATGCAGAATTTTCTTCCTCCACAATCCCATGAAAAAGCCATAAAGCAATGGGACCTTCTTCAGCAAAGAGATCGTGAGCCTATTTCTCAGTACACTGAACGCTTTTGGAATGCCTTACTCCAACTACACATGCTTGAAGACGTACCTGAAGTGACTCACAAGCGTAAGTATATGTCTGGATTACTTGGACATTACTACGCTGAAGTCAATATGTTCAAGCCTGCAACTCTTGAAGATGCAATTTCTTTAGCTCATGACACTGAAGACAAAATTCAAGGAAGAGACAAGCGTCCACAACAATTTCAAACAAATGGTAACTATGGTTCTAAGCAATTCAATTCAAATTTTAGAAGATTCAATCAAAGTCGATTTCCTTCATCATCTTTCCGTAAGTCTTGGACAAAACCACATTTTTTGCCATCAAATACCAATCAAAACCCTAAGCCATCTTCACAGCCAAATCCTAATATTCCTAGACTTCCTACCATTGCAAACAATGTATCTAAAGCCAAACCTATAGTGTGTTACAAATGCCATCAACCTAGACATCTAGCAGCCAATTTCCAATTGAAGAAGCCCCCTGTACATATCAACTATCTTGGAGCAATGGAAGATGAAGAACATGAGGAAATGCCTGACTTTACGGAAGATGAGGACGACATTGCTACTCCTTCGGATACTTTACCAAGTATGCCCACTCCACATTCTTTGCTGACAATGAAATGTTTAGTGCATGGAAAAGAAAAGATTATTTTGCATGATGATGGTAGTACCCATGATTTTATTTCTACAAAGTTAGTGAAAGAATTGAAATTACAAACTATTCCCACGCATTACCGCATTAAAGCAGCATTCTTAGGCACAAGGTATAATGGAACACAAGAGGTGCATGATTTAGAAATTCAAATCGGTGAATATACTGAAAGAATGAATTTTTTTAGTTGTACCATTACAGTCCAGTGATATTATCTTAGGTATGCCTTGGCGTCATCAGCATAATCCTGACATAGATTATTCCACGCATTCAATTAAAATTCATTTTCGAGGAAAACACATTACATTGTATGGTATGCATCCATCTAATAATTTTCCACTGCTTACTCATACTCAAGCTAAACGTGCATTACGCAAAAGTAGTAAATCTTATCTAATTTGGGTGAATGAACTGCAAGCTAAAGAAAAATATATGCACCCTAGGCATAAATAATTCCTTGCACAATTTAAAGATTGTTTTGCTGAAGATCTACCACCTAGACTACCTCCTTCACGTCCCGAAGACCACAAAATATATTTAATTCTTGATACTCAACCACCTTGTAAAGCACCATATAGGCATAACCAGATAGAGCAGAAAGAAATTCAAAATCAAGTTGAGGAATTATTAAATAGAGGATTGATTAGACCTACTAGTTCTCCATTTGGCGCACCTGTTTTGTTGGTAAAGAAGAAGAAGAATACTTATCGTATGTGCATTGACTATCATGCCCTAAATAAGATTACTGTAAAGAATAGATATCCAATTCCTAAGGTAGATGATCTTATGGATAAACTATAAGGTTCTGCCATATTTAGTAAAATAGATCTTAAATCTGGTTATCATCAGGTGAGATTAGATAAATCTGACATATTCAAGACTACATTTAGAACACAATTTGGTCATTATGAATTTTTAGTGATTCCTTTTGGATTGACTAACGCACCTACTACATTTAGTAGAATGATGAATCACGTATTTTTGAAATATCAGCATTGTGTTATAGTATTCTTTGATGATATCTTGGTTTTCAGTAAAAATGAGAAAGAGCATTATGAACATCTGTCTTTGCTTTTCAAGTTGTTGAAAGATAATCAATTGTATGCTAATCTAGAAAAGAGTGAGTTCTTTCAAACAGAAATTGAATATCTAGGTCATATTGTGTCATCAGAAGGTATTAAGGTTGACCCTAAGAAGATAGAAGCAATGTTGAACTGACCTATACCTAAAAATGTGCATGAGTTACGTTCTTTTCTAGGTCTTGCTAGTTTTTACAAGAAATTTGTGTGAAATTTTTCATTACTTGTTTTGCTTTTGACTAAATTTTTAAAGAAAGGTATTGTTTATCATTGGTTTGATAATCAATAGAAATCTTTTGATTTATTGAAACATGCATTAACCCATGCTCCTATATTACAACTACCTGATTTTAATAGACCATTCTTTTTAGTAGTTACTAATGCTAACGGATGTGGAATAGGAGCCATACTTATGCAAGATAATCATCCCATAGCCTATTCTAGCTGTAAATTGAAACCATCCAAACTTAAATATTCCACATATGATAAAGAATTGTTAGCTATTGTACAAGCTTTAAGACAATGGAAACATTATTTAATGGATTGTGAGTTTATGATTAAGACTGATCAACAAAGTGTTAGACATCTCCTTAGTCAATCCCAAATATCTGACCGACATATCAAATGGACAGCTTTTATTCAGATTTTTCATCCTCTTATCCAATATCAACCAGGTAAAAAACATGTAGTGGCCGATGCATTAAGTAGAAGACCAACCATTCATAATATCTCTGTTATATCATTTGATTCTCTAACTCCTATGAAAGATACTTATCATCAGGACATTACTTTTCATGCTAATTGGAATAAATTAGTTGGAAATAAATGGATTCCTATTGATTCACTGTCTTTCAATGATGGATTCATGTTTTATGAAAAGAGATTATGTGTTACAGTTCCATTTAGATCCTTTGTTTTGAATGAGATTCATTGTCCTCCATATCAAGGTCATGGAGGTATTATATCTACTTTACGTACATTGTGACTGAAGATTTTTATTGGCCACATATGGACACTGATGTATCTAACTTTGTTTCTGAATGTTTGGTTTGTCAAAGAATTAAGAGACATCATGGTAAACAACATGGTTTACTTATGCCTTTATCTATTCCATCAAGACCATGGAAACAGATTTCTATGGATTTTATTATTGGTTTACCTAATACTGAAGCTAACCATGATATGATTTGGACTATTGTAGACAGGTTTAGTAAACAAGCATATTTCATTCCATGAAAGAAAACTTTAACAGCATCTCAGGCAGCACAATTGTTTTTGAGAACTGTTTTTACTAATCATGGATTACCAAAAGTTATTATTTCTGACCGTGATTCTAGATTTTGTAACAACTTTTGGATTACTTTGTTTGCTAACCTAGGAACAAAGATTGATTTCTCATCTGCATTTCATCCTGAAACTAATGGACAAACAGAAGCCAGTAACAGTACTATTTTAGATCTTTTACATGCTTATACTATTTCTAAACCACAAACATGGGACACACATTTGCATTTACTGCAATTTGCATATAACAATACACCACACACATCTACAAAGAAAGCACCGTTTAAAGTGATTTATGGTTATAGATTGTCTACACCTGTTGCTTCTTTATCAAATAGAATTCAGAGTACTGATAATATTGCTAATATGCACGCTACTATTTTTTATGAGGTTAAAGACATGATTTCCAAAGCCTAGCAATCGTATACAAAACAAGCTAATAAGAAAAGACAGGCCATGAATTTCAAAGTTGATGACTATGTTTGGTTGAGAATAGAAAAACGTAGATTACAAAGTGTAGATAATCACCCAGTTGTGAAATTAGCACCTAGATTCTATGGACCATTTAAGATCATTCACAAAATCAATGACAATGCATTCAAGTTCGAACTACCACCTCATTGGAAAATTCACAACACATTTCACATTAGTTTATTACGACCCTTTAGAGGCCAATTACCTATACACCCTGTTTATGAAAACCCACCTCTGTTAGATGAAGAGACTAAAATACTTGAACCTGAAGCTATCATAGATACTGACTTTATGACTACTAGAACTGGCTGTAGATATTCTAGATATTTGGTCAAGTTTAAAAACCATCTTGTTGAAGAGGCCCAATGGATGCACGCTAGAGACTTAAATGCTTTCCCCACTCTATTAGCTCCACATTGAGCTAATAGCAATTGAGGACAATTGCTATCCCACCCTGGGGGTATGATGCCACGAGGCATATTTCACGGTGGATTTCGTGCCACGGTGGATTTCGTGAGGTTTTACGGTGGATTTCGTAAACTCTGTTGACTGGGGCTCATACACAAAGTGGATTCTTTGTGCGAGAAGTTGATGGGGACGCCTATCCTTTTTGGGTGTTTCATTAATTTAGTGTGTACATGGGTGATTCCATAGCGGGTGATTCCGCAAAATACATATTAAATTAATAAACGTTTATGAGTTTAGAGTGCGCACTCCTGATAAATTAAGGTTAGGATTGATTTCTAACCAGTTGATTTATTTATGTAGCTGAAGACTGCTAGGTATTCACTTTTGTTGGTTTAATTGTATTATTTTACTAACGATTGTGAATGCTTTAGTTGATGTATAGAGATAGCAGCAGTGGCGGAAGAAAGCATTGGAGGATAGTGTGTATTCGAGTTATCACTTATATTTTGATGGGCGCATACCTTAGGCATGGCGCCTATATTTTGTTGTGCCTATTTATTGAGGCGTTGGATATTTATTTATTATTTTGTATAGGCATGGACGCACGATTATGATATTTGTATTTGGACATTGTATTGGGCATGCTTGACTCTTTGGGCGCCCGTCCATTAGCTTTATTTCTATTTTGTGCTAAAGCAAACTCAAAAGCCAAAAGCGTGCTATTTTCTAATTTGGGCTATTATTTGAGCTTGAAGATGGTTAATACATAAAATGCATGCTTTGTGGAGCGCTCACACAAGGCATGGGGGGAGATTGCACCCAATTGGTCTCTTGTTCATGTTGTGCATTCTTTCTACCTTGAGTTTTGTGCAAAAAGTAGAGTTCTTTTGTTCTTGGGGACCTTCCGGCATTCACTACGCGAGCATACAGCATCCGATCTGCGCACCACCATGAAAGGTTTGAGCCTTGTGTTTCCCATATCTTCTTTTATAATTTCTACAGGGTCTCTCAATCATTGTGCAATTGTGCCTATGTGATACGAGGCAAACAGAAGAAACCACCCATTGCACGTGGGTGTTCGTAGTTGGGCATGCACGTCGACACATGGCTATCATAAATCCACTCGCAAGGAAAGCTTGTAATGACATATGTCCCCCTCCCAAAGCTTCTTTCTAATAATGATAATAATAATAATAATAATAAAAGATTAACAAGGCTCTAGAAGAACACCTAGATATTACTAATAAACATGGAGAAGTGGTCAAATATCCTAGTCAGTACCATTGCAAAGGTCTGAACAAGCGTCAAGAAATTTGGTCTGCCCATGCATCATGACTAAAACATAATTTCACTATTATCAAAATCTAGAGGGAAAAAAAAAGAACACAAAGAATGTGTAAATCTAGCCAAGCTTTGAACTCTTCTCCCTTATAATTTTTGTCTTTATAAGGATTGGGTTGGAGGGTCGATCGTCCCCCTCTATGTGTTGTTCCTTCGAGCTTGCGGCTATGGTACAGAATGCCGAGTTGCCACATGCTCCCCATTGCCTCGCCCCTGACCTGTAGGAGGATGGCCTCCAACTTAACATCAACTTCCCCCAAGTCAACCTCGATGACAATGTCTTACCCTTGATGAAGATTTCGGGATCAAGAGATGCACGTGGCTACCGTTTTCTTGATGCCAAATATTTCCAAAAAATTATGAGAAGCTTGAGGGTGTGGTTCAGAAGATTTTTGGTCATGGCCTTTGAATGCCCAAGGATGAAGAAATTGAAAAGACTAAAGGCTATGCTTTTATAGAGTACACAACGCCTCAGTTCTTGTTGGACTCTTAGATGTGAATGCCAATTTGTGGATTGTTGTTTGATTTCTATTTCTGTAGTATACATAGAAATCTAGGATTGGATCATACATTTGGTTTTTCAGCTTATAATCTATACAATTTCATGCTTTTAGGAGGCTCAAATATCTAGAGAACAAACTAATGGCTACAAATTGGATAAGTCCCATGACAAGTATATGAAAGTGCCAGATGAATGGGCACAAACCTCATACTTGGGTATGCATGTACCTACTCTTGAAGGTGCATTTGTACCATTCTACACAACTCAGATATGATCTCATCTTGATTTGCATGTATTTCAGGAAAATCTTTTAAATTGGCTAAAGGATGAATGAGGTTGAGACCAGTTTGTCGTTCCGTTTGGATCAGAGACTGAAGTTTATTAGAATGACACTAGATTAGGGAAACTGACCATATTTACCACCATTCTGTAAGTTGAAATTTTTTTGCAGTTTAGATAGTTGCAACAAGAGAACATGTTGTATATTGACAACTAGCTTTTGTAATAGTTTTGGATAGAGAGCTTTGTGAAATGGTATCTCCTTGGATCTTACCTTGCCACAATTCATAGACAAGGTGCAGTTATATGGGGTGGCGCCCAATCCTTTAACCAAATAATTAAATACATTCATCCTCAACTATGACTCATCTTCTCTAGTTTATGATTTGTAAGTTGGGAATGCTGCTGAATATGAATGTTGGCTCTTGTATCAATTCTGTGATTTGCTCTTTCAGGTTAGGCTAATTGACTTCTCTCCAAGAGAGATATATAACGTGACATATAGTAGTCATGAACCAAGCAACCCCAGAGATACAAAGATTATTGATGAATTTTATTTTTTCTTTGGAAAATTGCATGCACAAGTGTTTACTAATGTCTAGATATGTTTATGGAGAGGGTAACACTTAACATTTATGATGTGAGGACTAGGAAAGTGCTCAGAGAATTTAAGGGAAGTAATGATTTTGCAACGAGTGGAATAGGGGGTGTGGCAGGGGTCTCTTGGCCAGTGTTCATGTATAGTTATTCTCTACTTATTCTCTGTTTCTCTGTTATCATTTTAAGTTAACTGAGATTAATGGAGGTTTTCGTTCTGCTGTAAATGGGCGGGAGGCAGAGATGATAAGTATTTTTCTTGCATAGGCAAGAATGCAATCAGTGTGTACGAGAATGAGACCATGGGTGTGCTTGATAAGAAATCTTTGAGAGTAGACAATGTCATGGACTTTAGTTGGTCCCCCACAAACTCTATCCTAGCTTTATTTGTTCCTGAAAGAAATGGAGGTAATTAGCCTGCTAGAGTGAGTGCATTTGGTCTTATGCTAAACTTTCATAAGATGCATTATCTCTAGAAGTCGTAATTGTTGTTGTGCCTTCCTATTATGAATGGTAGTTTTTTGTGTTATGCACCATTTTTTTCTTCCATCTCATTGTTGCTACTATGCTGAGTGGGATGTCCCCTTTATCTTTATCATTGACAATAGTGTAGTTTTGGAGTGTCTCGATAGGACTTGTTGCTTTAATTGGCTCCTGCATAATTTGACAAGTAAGTCTATTGTAGATCCCCAATAGGGAGGAGCTCAAAAAAAAGAACTTGTTCAATGTTAGTGATTGCAAAATCTACTGCCAAAGCCATGGAGATTATTTGGCCAGTAGATAGATACACAAAAATAGAAAAGAGTACGTACACTAGATTTGAGCTATTCAAAATCTAGGAGAGAGACATTCCAATTCTCTGGTTTTGGAATTGGAAAACAAAATGACAAAATTATTGCATTTTCATGGATGCCTAAAGGTCACAAATTTTCCATCATTCACGGAGATGGACGTAGGCCATTAGATGTTACATTCTACTCCATAAAAAGTCCAAACAATGTGGGGCAAGTAACAAAGTTGACGACTTTGAAGGGTAAGCAAGCAAACGCCCTTTAGTGGTCTCCAGTTGGGTGATTTATCATTTTGGTTGGACTGAAGGCGTACAATGGGTAGTTAGAGTTCTACAATGTTGATGAATTGGAAACAATGGCCAGAGCTGACCACTTCATGGAGCCACATATATAAATTGGGATCCAATAGGATGGTAATGATTTTTGGAACTCTCATGGTTTTGGTTCACACAATATATGAAAATATAGTAGATTATAGAACAGTTACCATTTACTTCTAAGTAGTGTGATCTACAATCATTTACATTTACTTTTGTAATCAAGTTCATGTCAACATTAGTCACATTTGTACATCAAATTGAGAATGGTTTCAATATCTGGTCTTTCAGTGTTGATAAATTTCTTAATTGACTTCCTAGGGATAGGTTTTTCCAGGTAAGGAGAATGGGTTGAATTTATCCAGCTGACTTATGCCTTGACGTAGCACATTATGTGTTTCCATTTAGTGGAAGTTGGTGTTTGGATTTAACATATATGTGCAATGTAAATTGGATTTGACCTAAATTACTATGAAGTTTTAAATGTTGCCAGAGTAGTATGGGTTGAATTTGTACCCACTGACTTATGCATGGAGTAGTGGATTAGGTGTTTTCATCTAATAGAAGTTGGTGTCTAGATTTAAAGATATATGCAGCGCAAATTGGAGTTGAGATGAACTATTATGGAGTTTTAAGTGTTTGGAAGCTGCTCTTTGGAAGCAATAGTCATCATTATCCTTTTCGTAGACTCTACTCTATGTAGCCACCATAGCCAAACTAGAACTGCAACACTTTGAGCAACTAGATCTTCCAAACCAGGATATATCTTTGAGTACTCTCTTCTATGGACGCTTTATCTCTTCTGTCCAAACCAGGACATATCTTTGAGTACTCTCTTCTGTGGACCTCTTCCTAACCTGAAGGCGCTTTATCTTGGCATGAGAAATCCTGACATTATGTACTCTATGCTCAACATTTCAGAAATTGGACGTTGCTACCTATTTTTGTGCAAGTTCTATTCATACAGTTAGATATCCCTCTATGCGACGTGGTACTCTCTGTGACCTTAGGACTTTTGAAGCCCTCCTCATAAGCTTTCTAGCCACCATAGATCTTCCATAATGATTGCTTGTACATGCATTAGGGGAGTTTTGAGGTATCGAAAATGCCTTGTAAGAGATCCTAGAGATAGAAAACAATTTAAGAAATAAAACCATTTTATTTTAAGAGGTTTATATTTTGGTAAGTTAAAATATCAAAATTCGTTAATAAGTCATTGTCGTGATATTCTCGTGGTCACATCGAACCTAGAAATCTAGGTCGCCATAAAGTTGGCAAGGTTATCATAATGCAGATCTTACCTCTCCTCATTAAAGTGAAAAGTAATATTCAATTTGAATTTTGGTGGATACTCAATTGCCTCCCTCCATTGTTTCTCTCTTCTTTTTTTCTCCTCCTTAGTAGTCTCTTCTTTGTTTTCGTTCTTGCTTCTAATCATATCCTTAGTTATGGATCAATCACCCAATGATCTCTGTAACTTAGCTATGAATCAATCATCTAATGATCTCTGTAGCTCTCATAAAAGACCTTTCTATCACCTTCATATTGAGTTGGACAGTGAGTATGAACCAATAAGAAAGAGAACAAAATCTATCACGGTTACAGAGTCTATGAAACATATACTGAGGTTTGAAGGAAAGAAGAATATTGATCTTTGGTTAGATGGAAAGCTATATCCCAAAGATCCTAGCAGAAATAACACTCCTCCTTTCTATAATAGCTCATCATTAATGAGGTTTATTGGTGATGGCTACAATGGATTTTTAGGTTATACACTTAATCTTGTTACAGAAAAGGATATCGTTGGACTAGAGAATCATCTTTTGATGAAACACAATATAGAGTTGTTGCAGAAGCTAGAGGATTGTCAACAAAAAATTCATTCATTGGAAAAGCATATCAAAGCTTATCAATGAAAGTAAACTTTATTAGGCCTTCGAAATCGACAAAGAGCTCTTAAAATATTGAGAATATCAAACGAGGAGGAGGAGGCTGTGGTAAAAGAATCCAAGCAGCAAGGTATATTTTTTTTCACTTGAAAAATCTTAAATATGGCTTTATTTAAACTAATTGCATTGATTTGTGATGTTAATTTTGCTTAGATCTCTTCTACAACCAAATGCAAGTGAAAGAGATTCTTTAAAAGCAGCTCAATTTTATTATCATCTTCTTCCTTCGGTAGTTTCAAAGGATATTTTGGAGAAGAAGAAATTTAAAAAGGCAAAGAAACAATGCTTGGAGTCATTTGTAAAGAATCATTCTTTGGATTCTGAGTTAGTACAGAAGACACTGGATAGTATTTGTATCAGTCGAGATGCTTATATGCAACTTTTCCAGCTTTTACAATCAAATATGAAGCAAGGACAGGTACGCAATTGCATACTTCCGAAGCCATTTGTGGTTAGGACTATCAGACAGAGAGTTAATAACAAAGTGATGGAGATTCTAGGTGAGTCTTTTCATATTAAGGCTAGCTTCAAGGGCAAGAAAAAGGAGGTTACATTCAATGAATTTAACAATATTTTCCTTGACTTGCCCACCCTACAATGCTTAATGATCAAATTTTATGAGTTGTCAGGCACAGGGAGTGGCTAGATTTGTGATTAAACTTAATGAAAGTGAGATTCTGAAATGTAAAAAATTGGAGAGAATCTCTATCACCTTGATGAATAGAGCACTTTCCTCAGGTCATTGCAATCATTCAACATCATTTAGTGTTCAATCTGAATATAACATCTGGTGGCTAGGAGCATTTGAGGTAGATACTGAGAATTTTGATATACTATATTGGGTTTTTCATCAAACATCAATACCTAATGTTATTCAAAGGCAACAAGCAGGAGAAGAGCTATTTGTTGAAGGATTTGGGAACTACAGGATTGAGTGGCACATAGCTGGTGACCTAAAGACACTCAAATGTATGTATAATGTATCGAAGGGAGCTAACTCGAGATCTCCTTGCTTATACTACATGTCACCAGCTGCAGAGTTAAACTCAAGCAATTGGAATAGAGCTCCCTCTAGGCACAATAAGGATCCACAGTTTAAACCAGTCTTGGACATTCCTTTAGCGAATGCCCATATTTGTATACTTCATGCACTTTGCAGGATAATTGAAAAGCTTGTTCATCTGTATATAGGATTTGCATGGAAGCTGAAGCCATTATCAACTAGAACAGATTCTATAACAAAGGTTGAAAAAGTTCTCTCTGCAATTGGTTTGCATGGTGGAAATGTTGTTATTGAACCAGATCTCACTACAAGATATAGACCTTATACCGACGTTTAAAGAGACGAAAATACAAACAACAAAATTTGCCCCCGTCGTCGCAAAAAGCATCGTTATTGATGACGCCATAGAAACGTCACTATTGGCGTCGCTATATGCGTCGCAAATGCGATGCATATAGCGACGCAACCAGTAAATTTGCGATGCACATAGCGACGCCAATAGCGACGCGAGTAGTAAACTTGCGACGCAAATAGTGACGGTAACAGGGGAAAAAAAAAATTTGTGGCAGGGCAGTAGCACTGTGTTGCTGTATGAGAGCCATACAAAATAGTTTCTGCACAACTGTATACAAAGTGCTTGCAAACAAAAAGAATGTATACTGAAATCATAAAACTGATACATGAAATAAATACATGATCGCATAAAATGCGATTGGTACAATCATGACAGGATATCACTAATACATAGAAAATGTATACATAGATCAGGCGACTAAAAACTAAAGGTGTGTGAGCTCCAAGGATCCAAGGGCGAGCTACAAATCCTCGTCCCCCGAAAGCTCGTCCCGTCGCAAAGGAGCATCGAACGGATTCTGCAGAAAAAGAAACAACACATCAACCCACCATACAATAATGCATTCAAATATCTCATGGTAACTACGGACAAGAAAGATGAGTGACTTACATGGCCGCCGCATCTATACAATCGGTCGATCAATGCATTGAGACCGTGCCTCTCTGCATATCGAGTCTCAAGGCCTTGCGGATCGCGATTTGTAATGGAGTGCTGCAAAGAAAACAAAATGCTAACTGTTAGAAATACAATTATCAGTACAAAGAATATTTCAAAAAAACAAACAAGCAAAACAAAATAGAAACTTACAAAGTCCTCCAAATATGTCCTGTGGCCGCTACTCCCAAGATGATGGACCACTCCGGCCTTGAGTCGTGCCCTCACCACCTCCTGCGCTAACTCCAACATCCTGGCGAATCTGTAGCCTCCTCCCTCAGTCGGCACCAGTCGTCTGCATCTAACCACTCGGGCTTTGTAGCCCCACTCTTGATTGCCTTGCGTGCGTCGGATCGTCTATGTGACATGTATGCACGCATGCAATCCATCATCCAGCCCGTAGAGAATCTATCTACTGCGGCTTGCATTAGAAACTCCTCGTGCAAGGATGCTACTATGTAGTCCTTGGTCCCCTCTGGTATGTTTTTCCAATGATCCAGGACGTTGTGCCAAAAAACTTGTTGGCACAACTCTCTCATGCGAGCCATCACCCTCCTCCCCTTATCATTCATGATGATGGCTCCTGACCTACTATCAACCAGATATCCATAACCCCTAGGAGTCTGCCTAAGATGGGTCCTCTCCCATCTCCGTCCATGCTCCTGGGCATATCTAGGAGACCCCTCTACATCCGATGTACCGACGGGGGTAACCTCTCTTGGAGTGGCACTCAAAGGGGTGCCACCAAAAGGGGTGCCACCTGTGCTGACGGCTGAGCAAAAGCCGAAGTAACTGGAGTAGACGTCCCCACAGGTGTGACAAATCCTGGAGGTGATGCAGCTCCAGCTGAACGACGAGACGGAGACACCACATCCGTGTCTCCACAGCAGCATCCCCCTGATCCCGATGCAGTCCCTCCCTCTGGTCCAAGTCATGAGCGTCGAGATCGTCTGCTAGAAGCTGAAGCATCTGATCGCGCTGAAGCAAATCTAGCAGAGCGCCCTGAGGAAGAATGAGACAGCTCCTGGTCTGCCATTGCTCTAAATCTCGTGAGCTGGTCTGGAGACATGCGTGCCATCATGTCCTGAAACTCCTCATCGCTCATCCCTCGACTCATCCTGAAAATGTCACCTGCACAGATAAAAAA
Source organism: Lygodium microphyllum (assembly GCF_053477565.2). Lineage (NCBI taxonomy): Eukaryota > Viridiplantae > Streptophyta > Polypodiopsida > Schizaeales > Lygodiaceae > Lygodium > Lygodium microphyllum. The sequence continues at coordinate 183,599,963 of NC_141135.1, forward strand.
TGGTGTTAGAAAAATCAATTTAAACTATACAAAGCACAATAATATAAATCATTTTTTAAAAATCCCTCTTAAAATGCATATCTTATATACCTTTATGGAAGATCTAAACAGCGAATTGAGTAATACAATTCTCCAAGAATGAAGTATCCTATGGTCCCATGTTAATCTCTTGACACAACTCTGCATACACTGGAAGGTTGATAGACATGTCACCACAAAAGAATGAGTCTGCCTCGTTCTCAGAAAATTCTTGGACTCCTGTATTTCCATCATTGTTAGCCGATGCGGGCTCCAAGCTTGCGGCGGCCTCCACCCCTTGTAATATCGACCCCTCTATTTGCATATTATCTTCATCTATGCCCGAAACATCGCTTTGATCATATACTCTCGCACTTCGAGGAGTTGAAGGTATAACATACCACCATCGAGGTTGTCGGGGGTTTGGATAGAAGATTACCTGTTCACAAACACGTACAAAGCGAGTTCAAACAATTGTGACATAAACCATGTCGTATTACAATTAGCAAGCAAATGACTCTATGCACCTGTTCACAATGGGCCGGCAACACAAAGGTGTCGCGCAAATCCGTCCTTTTTTTTTTGGAATCTATTTCGAGAAATCCAGATGGACCTCATCGAACTATTGCTCTAGCTCCTCCAAGTACCACTTTGAACCACTGCACATCGAATAGTATCATGGAAAAGCTACGGTAATCCACCGTAATAATACTTTGCAAGTTCCCAAAATACTCCATCTCATCCACAACCGTGTTCGGATCCGTTGCTCGTCGCCGGCTCTCTTGCTCAAACCTTGCCATGACACCACAGTCCATTGTGGAGCGCATTTTGTCAATACGCTCCACGCGAAAATGTCGTCCGCGCGACCACGCTGCACTATATATTTTGTACTGTACATTGAAACACTCAAATTAGATGTCGCATATAAAATTTAGATACGACATATTCTAAACCCCTCATCACCTTTGGACTACATCCCCTCGAGAACTCCCACTCCTCCATTGAGACCTCTGACCCTTTGCTGGATGCTGCGGTCAAGGCTCCATGCAACCATCATGTTGACATAAACCGCGGCATCTCCTCCATGCCTTCGGGATATCGAATCGATCGATGACACGTACTGCGTCGGAATTCAGCTCGTGCTTCCTCTCGATCTTGCCTTGCAATCTAGTACTTGGCGAGCCACGTCTCCATGGAGGCACGGTGCAACATACAAAAGCGATTCACCTTCTCTTCCATTGAGACATCCATTCTTTTTTCTACCCCATTTCCAACCACCACATCTCCAATCAGTCTATCATCGTCCTTCAGCGTCCATAGCATTTCATTGTCTGGTTCCACTGTTGGTAGCCATTGTGAGATATGCACTAACGCCTCTAACACCAACCAACCTTCGGCCATGCTACCTTTTGGCCGAGCTCGTTGTCGCACAAAGCCTTTTAGGGTTTTCATGAAGCGCTCCAGGAAGAACATCCATCATGTATGGACAGGTCCAACAATCTCCACTTCGTCCACAAGATGCACAAGAAGGTGGACTTGTATCGTGAGCATGCTAGTGGGCAGGTATTTCTCAAAGAGACAGACCGTCTCCACTGCTCACCGTCTCCACTGCTCCCCGCCTCGCGGATTCAATAGAGGACATCTTAATATCTTTCTGTGAGATCCATTGCACCAAGGTCAACAACTTGTAAATGGCCCTGTGAATTTCTGGAGTAAGGCATCCTGCGATCGCGATCAGTAGGACAAACTGCCACAAATGAGAAAGCATTATGAATAATGGCCACTTTTCAGATTGCAAAATGGCCACACTAATTACAATCCATTCTGTTCACAAACCTGACATATCTTATGCCAATCATGGGATTTTAGCCCCGACAATTGGTCATCTTTAGAAAATGCGGACTTGAGAGAACGCATCATACCTGTCGGAGTTGGATAGACTTGATTACTTGCTTCACAATGCGCTCTTCTTTGGTGGACAAAATCCAGGGAGTGCGAGGAAGCTGCACTCCCCCTTCAGCACTCGAGTGCGGCCAAAGCACCTCCATCTTACCTACCTCCTTCAAATCCATTCGTGACCCTATAGTGTCTCTCTTTCCTGTGATGTGGTCCCATAGTAAGCTACCCACATTCTTGAAAATATGCATGGGATCTAACAAGTGGTTGACCTGTAAGTGGGTCCAATATGGAAACTCGTAGAAAACAGAGAAACGTCGCATTCCATTTGGATGTGATTCCGGGTTTACCATTTTCAGCTCGTACCAGCTGAGGCGTTCATATGTGTTGGAGGTCATCCAAGAAAACCTTCCCTGAGTTCATGATCCTCTGACAAGAAAGCGGCGTGTCCTTGATATACCATCTTCTTCATGGTTCGTGACCTTCAGGAGTCTAACTATGGCCCACACAATGGACATGCATGATAACCTGAGGTAACCAGACCTGTGAGGCAAGCCAGGACCTAGTGAATACTTGATTGAATGAGATAAAATATAGATATTACCAGCGACGAGAATAGAGGTCTACTCACCTGAGCACTCTCCCAATCCCGGAAAGTCATGCATCATCCACATGAGAATGGCTCGAATGTTGGCTGACCGTCGACCATCGTGCCTGCTCATATCTTGCACAGTGACCCCCTCCTCCCACAAAATCTTAAGCTCATTGACTAATGGACGAAGATACACATCCATATTTTTTACTTTGTAGCGGCCCGGGACAAGCAAGCTAAGGATGAGATGTCCTTTCTTCGTAGAAATCCATGGAGGGATGTTGTAGTTGACAAGCACTATAGGCCACACACTGCAAGAAGTCGAGCGCAGACCGAATGGGTTCACACCATCCATGGCGAGACCGAGCCGAAGATTCCTTGGCTCTCGCACAAAGCCTGGGAAGGTAGAGTCAATGTGACTCCATGCGCGCGAATCCGCTTATATTCGTTGAACTCCATCCGTGGACCTATTCTGCTTATGCCACGTTGTCAAGCTTGCCATGCCGGACGTGCGAAACATGTGGTTTATGCGGGGGATGAGCGGAAAGTGTCTAAGAACTTTTTGAGGGATGGTTTGCCCTTGCAAATCCTGTCGATACCTGTGAGCACCACACTTTGGACATGTCTCCATAGTCGTGTATTCATCTCGAAACAGTATGCGGTCATTGATACAGGCATGGATGTTATTGTAGTCCATGCCAAGCTTCCGTAAAACATGTCGTGTTTCATCACGAGACTCAGGCATGGTATTTGCAGGTGGTAATACATGATATTTCAATAACCTGAAAAAAATCATAAAACACCTTGAAAAAGCACAAATGTTTGCAATAATAGTGTCAAAAATAATAATCAATGAAGCCTATGTGCAAGGTACCTGAATAACTCGGTCACACTCGTATCGCTCCACCCGTATTTTGCTTGCACACTTAAGAGTGCAAGCAATGTCTTCAACCGAGATACTCGGCACCCATCATATAATGGTATGGATGCTTCCTCTCTAAGCAGGTCAGATGTCTCGACATCCATGGGAATCAATGCATTGATCATTGCCTCCATCTCAGGCTCCAAGTTTGTAGGTAGGTCAGGAAGGTTGTCTGTCTCCTCTGGCATTGACGGTATAGATGGGCCTTGCGAGTGGTGGATTGGCTCCTGCAATCCATCCATTGCACGTCCACGAACTCTTCTAATTGGCCGCAAAGGGTGCACTCCCCCTTGGGTCGAGACATCACCCCCCTAGATAGAAAATTTGCCAACAAGACCCAATCTTATTGTGTATGGTTTTCAATTAGCTTGCGAGTACAATGCATGATTAATATTAACTTCAAATTACCGTTTGTTGAAAATCCGCAATCGCCTGATCAATGATCTCAGATTGAAACTCGCCAAATCGTTGTACGTGTTCTATAGACAATCGGCGTTTTCGTCTAATTGCCAACTTGCATTGAGAGCAAGGACATGGGACACGATGATTAAGATACGTCTCGCAATCTTGAAAAATAAGACCTTCTTCATTTTCCATCTTATCTACATTACAGTAAACGAGGCTTAAATGGATAGCTTTATGGAGATGTATGTTAAGTTGCAAGTTGACCATAAATCTTGCATTGTACATAGTGGTTGAGAGATTTATTGATGTTATATCTCGGCCCTGTATCATGCTCAAGGATTTGTTTGTGCCGGTAGATAATTATTTGTTATTGTAAAAAATTGCAATAGAGGGCTTTGAGTATAAGTAATCCATTTATGAGCATCATTGAGGATATCTTAGTCTAATAATAAATCAGTCTCAACAAAAAGCATCTAAGAAATGTGGTTTTTTTGTCCTAGGATCACGTATTAAAATTAATGCCATCTATGAAATTTATCAATTATAGTAATAAAATTTATTTCAATCAATTCTACTCATAGTTATAAGACCTAAGAGAAAATATCCTATACTCAATTTAAGGGATTCTTCTTCTATAACAATACTTTTGGGTTCATTTTGATGAAGTACCGTAATGACCATTAGCTAGGGTATCATTTTCTTTTAGTCCTTCCGTTGACTAGTTGGCATGATTTCTAATTTGTTATGCCTATAAAGTTAATACAAAAACAATGAATTATGCATATCACAATTAGATCCCCTACTCGGACATTATGAAGGACATGACCAATTTTAAGCCATCTTAAAGAGTCACCAATGTACGTGGCCCATGGCAAAGCACATTGCATACCATTATCGATAAGTCTATTATCCTGCATCTTAAATCTCCTAATTAGACTTTATAAAGTGTATGACTAATTTTTAGCCCTCTTAAGGAGTCAATGTAATGGTACCCATAAAAAAAGTAAAGTGGATACCATTACCATAATCATGGATATGCTATCATTCCAATATATGTTATCTTTCTCTTTCTCTCCCTCTCCCTTCCTCTCTTTCTCTTTCTCTCGCATTTCCTCTCCCTCTCACAATATATCTTAACACTCTCCAAAAGCAAAAGGGAGAGGGAGAGAGAGAATGCTTTCTCCCTCCCTCTCCCTCTCCCTCTCCCTCTCTTTCTCTTTCTCTCCCTCTCTCATTTCCTCCCTCTCCCTCTTCCTCTCCCTCTCCCTCTCTTTCTCTCTCTCTCCCTCTCTCTCCTTCTCCCTCTCTTTCTCTCCTTCTCTCTCATTTCCTCTCCTAAACAAGCAAACAAGAAAGTGATTTAAACCTTTAATAAGTAAAAGGGAGAGAGTGTGTGTGTGTGTACTCTCTCTCCCTCTCCCTCTCTCGCCCTCTCCCTCTCTTTCTCTCTCATTTCCTCTCCTAAACAAGCAAAAAATAAAGTGATTCAAACATTAAACAAGCAAAAGGGAGAGGGAGAGAGAGAATGCACTCTCCCTCCCTCTCCCTCTCCCTCTCCCTCTCCCTCTCTTTCTCTTTCTCTCCCTCTCTCATTTCCTTCCCCTACCTCTCCCTCTCCCTCTCTTTCTCTCCCTCTCTTTCTCTCTTTCTCTCTCATTTCCTCTCCTAAACAAGCAAAAAATAAAGTGATTTAAACATTAAACAAGCAAAAGGGAGAGGGAGAGAGAGAATGCACTCTCCCTCCTCTCCCTCTCCCTCTCCATCTCCCTCTCTTTAAGATCTCTGATTTCAGTCTTTCTCTCTCCTCCCTCTCTCTCTTCTAAAGGCAAGTTCATGTGGGAAGAAGAAGGAAGAAAATACACTCGAATAAGTGGCGCTTAGTGAAAGATGGGATAGACTTAGAGAATCATGGAAGACTTTTAATTGGGGTATGCTAGCTTTTTTAGCTCTTTTAGCTAGCTTAAAGAAAAAAAAACTATATAGTAAGCTTATCTTTATGCAAGCTTTTGGCTTACATAGGTGTGGGTTTTGGAAGCATGCTTTTTTCATCTATCATCTACTGTAGGAGGACGAGGAATGCAAGGGTTGGCCTGCCATGACATGCCATGCCTAGCATCTTCCCACCCGCCAAGGTGATGCTGTCAACCTTATGTAGTATTTGATCATTGACTTCTCCTTCAAAATCTACAAATTAGGTCAGTTGCAAGTTGGTATAGAGTTGTGTAGACAACATTGGCAAGCCTCATGCAATCTATGAAGAGAGAGTCGTACACCATGAGCATATGGTGTCAGAAAGAGTGAAAAACTCGCTATGGGGACGACAAGATGATTAAGAGTGGCCACTGTTTGCATTGGGGTGATTGGCATTGATCTGTAGATTTTTGGGAAGCTTTTCATGATCTTAATCAAGGTGTGATGATAAATTTGTAAGTGTTTGATCTTCGGAAACCTTTGCATACATTCCAGGACACCTTGGAAATATTGAAGATTATCACCTTTATATCAGTGTGATCATAGGAGAAAAGAAGGATGACTACCAACTAGTGGGGGCTACAGAGCATGATTCTCTAAAAGTCACCACAAACATCATGGGTCATGCTTGGATGCAACAAACATAAGATGGAACCAACTTGATATGTAAGAGAAGAAGACTGTGCGGATCATGAAGCTATTTTTTAAAGGTGAGGATTGTACATAAGCCATGATCATAGAGTCTTCTATGATAAGGCCTGGGGGGTCCACTAGGGTTTACCATATGGTACCACATGAGTGTAAGGGAGGGGGGTTATTAGGAAAGGAAGGTACATTTTATAAGGTAAGGTCCCATAAATAGGGGGTAGATAAGGGATACATTCATATATTTCTTACATGCAGGTGACATCTCCTTATTACTACTAGTGAATCCCCCATGTGATAAGACAAGCATCATGAAGACTAGTAGAATTTGCGGAGTTCCTAACCATAGTGGATTCACGAAGGAATAACTAATCAATGACATTTCTTTTGGTGTGTTGGATTGCACCAAGATATGTAATCTTGCTACATATATGCTAGCCTGAATGATTGGGTAAGTTACTCATGAATATATGTGTGCATCATGTGGGTTCAAAATAAGATATTTTTAAAATACTATTTTTATACATTTTATATATACTAAAGGGTGTAATATAAAGGGGTTATTTAAGATTGAATAGAAAAGGGTTATGTTTCATTCAGAAAAAATTCACACATAAGGATATTTATAAATAGGCCTTGAACGCACGTGATGTAGATGATATACATATAGTAACTTCCCCGAGGCTGAAGGCTTGTGGGAGCGATGGAGTCCATGTAAGAGATCTAAGTCTCTCTAAAAGTGATGAAGAAGAGTGGCTTATTAAGCTAGGAGTGACTTTACAATCAAAGAGGCTCAAGGGCCGCATGCATAATGAGGTGATGAGGTTAAACTTTGGTCTTGAATGAAAGAAGTAGATATCTCTGCTTCATGGCGATGACAAGAAAGTTCACTCATCACTTGCATAATTGAGAAAAATTTTAAAGTCACATCTTCAACATCAAACATCAACATCGTGAGGCACTCTAGGAGTCATGCTTATGTTGTGCTTCAAATAAAAGTTAAAGGTAATCCATATTACCTTCTTCATAAAAAAAGTAAGATGTATTCCATATGATCATATGATCAACCTTGGGCCTTGTGATTTGCATTAGATGCCACATTCTTATGCTATGGATTTTCTAGTGGTTCATGATGTTTGTGAACCTTGGTATCTTAAAAACCATGACATAATTGGAGCTAACTTCTGGTCAAAGGAGTATACAAAGTTCATAGGATTGTGAAGATTCATTCATTGTATCCCCAATTCATCTTACCTTGCCCACATATGTATTTGATTGAATGTGCATCCTAATCATTCTTCTTACTCCATGTATTTGCCTTGAGTTGAGTACTCTTCATAATCCTTTGCTTCCATCTCGCATAGCATCAACGAGCGACTTTCATGAACTCTTGTGCGCATTCAATGTGACATCTGGTGAACTAGATGTGAAAGCGTTGCTTATGTTCATCGAGATGGGAGACCCTTTGAATAATCCAACTTCATCATCGATTGTTTCTTCCTTTTCGATCGCTGAGATGAATACTTTGTTACAAACTCTTTCTTTAGCCATTATGGTGCAAAATCAATAGATGCAATTATCTATGCAGTAGCAACAACAGTTGCATCAGTAGTAATCGGATCAATGATGACTGTTGCATCAAGAACACGAGCATATGCTTAGTGCAACCAAGGCGATCAAGGATGTGGTTAGTGAGCAAAAATTATTTGATGGATGGAATGTTTCCACCCTATATTAAGGCTTTTGAAAGCTAGATGCCCTTCTTCGGAGTTTCGACCAACTGGAGCAACTATTTCTTACGGCTTGTCATGCCTGCTTTGCGAGTTAGAGTGAGAAATCTGTTTGTACACGACTCTAACTAGGATGCTTTCAAGAGATCACTCAAAGATGAATATTTTCTAGAGGATTATTGTATTGCTACGTGAAAGACATTCAGACAGTGGGTTTATCAGTCCAACAAAGGACTTGTTGCTTCTGAATTGTTGCAAAAGTTTGAAGAGCAAGACAACTAGTTGGATGCACTAGAGCAAAGAGCTCTAAACTCAAAGAAAGTGGAGTTATTCTTATAGGAAATTGATCCTAAACTTCAAGATGAGTTGGGAGAGCTACTAGAGGACCATGTGTAGCCTCTGGGATTGAAGACGGATTGGCAAGATGCTGTCGATGCAGTTTCTACACTGACGAAGAGGCAGAGGTGGAAGGCTCGCATGTAGAACGGGATGAAGTCACCATCAACGATGTCTTCTCCTACCACAACCTCTCCTACTTATCCTATTGCACCATCCATTACTTCTCCTATTTCCTAACTTGTGTCTATGCCTATGCCTATTCCTGCTGTGGTTGTAAGACGACCAACTGTTAAAGATATGGTAGAGAAGATATCATAGACCTTAAAAGATCTATAAATCAAGATGACTAGAATGGAGTAGTAGCCACTTGGTCGAGCTCCGATTTCAACCCCAACTTCTTCTACTCGTACAAATTCTTCCAAGAGTTATCATGTTCTTTGTTGCATGTGGTGTGATAGTCCAGATTATGAGTAGAAGGAGAAGAGGCGAGAAGGCTAAAGTTAGTAGTCTAGAAAGACAATATTATATGTTTTGGAGATAGAGAGCAGTCGATCAAACCAATTTTCTGTAAGGGTGGTATGAAGATATTGTTAGAGGAGTGTCTTGTGCACTCTTCTTATGTGATGCAAGAGGTGGCAAGAGAAGATGCTACCCATGGCCTTCAGTTAAAGCAGTTGCCAAATAACAAGTCTCCTTTATGGTCCTATGCACTGCATGCAAAGAAAAAGGGAAAAGCTTCACCATCCAAACTTTTAGCCATAGGGGATGAGATCAAGAAAGGGTTTGGATGGGATGATCGATTTGATTTATTTTCTATATATGCCTATATGGCAAAATCTCAAGGATTCAATGTGCTTGTTGAGGAGAAGTAGAAAAGAGATGATGATCAACTTGAAGGTTTGAAGAGGGTGACTAGGAGGAGTGATCTAGTTTCTCAGCCTTCTTCTTCAGGACCAGAGCGGAGTATGGCTAATGTTTAGAAAGTTGAAAATACAAGAAGATTAGAAAGTCCCAACGACAAAGGATCCAAAGTGGAAAAAGCAACCTGGATTCAAGCTACTCAACATTGAGACGTTTACGAACTTGAAGAAGGTGCTTAAGGATCGAATTCTTAACTGTAAAATTGAATTCACTCTTGGAGAAGTCTTGGGAATTGCCAAAAGAGAATTTCATGATGTTATCATTGACATCATTAAAAGAAAACGACAGAGTGTTGAAGAGCTAACACATGATATGATCCATCAAGAGGCTTTAGCAATTGCTGAGGCTATTATCTATGGCTTGCAGATTGAGGAGATTGATTCTGATGAGGAGATTACTGAGGAGTCTAAAAATGGAGCTTTATGTATGTAGTCCAAGAAGACTCTTCAGTCTTTATTTTAGCCCATACAATATGCTTAGAGTGATGATGCACCTAGATTGGTGCCTCATAGCCATTTTTCTCATAGTCACTCAGCTCGTACAACTATGAAGACGGTAGTCAAGCTTGGTGAGGCAAAAACCCCTTGTGATGCTCTTTTGAATCAGGGCTCTAATATTAATCTCATAGTGCGTGGATTTTATGATACCACTAGATGGCCACTTAATGTGGATAATGGTTGACACATGCGTGAAACCAACACCATTGTAGGATATTTGTATGCTGCTTGTCCAAATTTGAAGATTTCTATTGGAGATGTGGATGAGACTTATCAGTTCTTTGTGCAGAACTCTTGTTCCTATCCTATTATTTTGGGGCAGCCATTCATTGCTGAGTCTGAGATGGAGACTAAGGTTCTGGATGATGGGTCTACGTATGCACGGATCCGAAGCAAGGGTGGAAAGAGGGCTGTCTAGTTCATGACAGTTTGTGTCAACCATAAGCGGAATAAGGATTCTTTGAAGGATTCCCCTCTTCTAGCAAGAGAGCCAGATTTTTTCAAAGGTACCACTATCTTGCGAGACGATGCTGGTATTAGACAAGGAAATCTCTCGCCTCATGGCATCGTAGCAGTTTTTCCTCAAGACTTTATGGTGTGTCTGTTGAAAGTACTTTGTGTTTTCAGCATATTACGGACATGCCTAGAACTGCCTAGCAATGTTGGAAGACAAAAGAAAAAGAATTGAAGCTTGCAGGTCTTTTACAAGCTGAAGACATGATAAAAGGTCTCTATGATGGGCTACCATGCTCATATACTATGGAGGATCTTTCACCATTGCTGAAAACTGAAAATGAAGAGTTGTCATATGTTTTACAGGTCCATTCTCTAGCGATGTATTGTGACATTGCTAATCTCATGCTGCAAGAAAATTGGGGTGCTGAGAATTCTCAGCAAAAAGTGTTATTTGTTGAAATATTTTAGCAAAAATATTTACAAGGTGCTGATTTACAACATCAAACAAGATTTTCAACTGAAGTTGTGAGCCTCAGTGTTGGGCTATTCCTATGTATTTCGAAAAAGATATGGTTCATTTTTGTTAGTCAAAAGAGTTAGGTGCTCTTTATCCACATCAAATTTTTTGTTTACCAGGGTATTTGTAACAAGGGCTGAAATTTGTAGGTTGTAGAAAAATGTAATATCCCTCCCGTACCCCCGTGCATAAGAACGCTCCCCCCTTAAAAAATTTTAAATTTAATTCAAAATTTTTTACTCTCCCTCTCTCTTCCCCTGCTGATAGCATGACGGGGAGAGAGAGAGAGAGGGAGTAAAGAGAGAGAAGGGGGGACATGCACCCCCCAGGTGGAGGGGTGGCGGCCGTTAAACGGCCATCTCCCCCCTATATACCACCCCCTCCCCATTATAAAGGGGAGCTCCCCCTCTGTCATCTTCAGTAGCGCCCCCCCCTCGTGATTAGCAAGTAGCACCCCCCGTCCACCTGACACCCTCACCACCCCCCTCCGCCTGGAATGCAGCAGCCCCTCCCTTTTTCAAAAAACAAACAAATTAAAGAAGCTTCTTAAGCTTCTTGGAAGCTTCCAAAAGAAAAAGCCTCCTACGGGGTGTTTCACCCGTAGGCCATGGTAGGATGCAATTCGTTCGCGAAGGGAGTTCCCTTGCGGGAGGGATGGACTGCCAGTTGCAAGGAATTTCAGCATACCCTCCACCTACCCAAGCCTCGATTGCAATGGCCCCAAAGCGCCACACGAGAGGAGCACATGTGGGACTAAGAGAGGAACATGTAGGAGTCCCCACCCGATGCACGAAAGTCGATAATACCCCTCCTATGAAAGTTCAGGTTCCATCAAATTCACCTTCTTCATTTTCGCATGATATGGGTACAATAAGTATAAACTCACATAGGGTAGTCTTAATCGTATTGAAAATTTACTATGATTGAACGATTTGTTTTAAAAAGATCATAGGAATGTTCAGGAAATTTTTAAATCGCATCACACGGTACTTATAATTCTTGCACCCTCTATGTGAAAGGTTGTGTATTTAGAAATGGTTTGATGGCACGAGTATTGATGATTGTAGGGAAGGGTTTGAAAATGATAAACCCATCCCTATTTGGTTAAATCACATAGAGTACATCTACATTGGTTTCTCTCACTTTAAATATATATATATATATATATATATAAAATTGAAAGGGACTTTATACCTCCCCCTTCTATGTGGATAGATATGAAATCAATTCCCCCATATAAACTTGATTACTAGGCTTGAGATAAGCCTTTCATTTTATGAATGTAAAGGATGTTTGTTTGTCTTGGGAAGAGGAGTGCAATCCCGAGTTAAATATGAGAGAGAAGTTTAAAACCACAAAGTGAGGGATAAAGACTTGAATTGGTAGATAAAAGAAGGAATTTTTGATGATGATGATTCTTATGCATGTATGGAACCCATGGACTAATAATGATGACTCCACCAATTAAAACTCTACTCTCATATCAATGTTGTTGAATAGATCCTTAAACCACAAATGGATGACCCAATCACACAAATTAAAATTGCACACAAGAGGAGAATGGAGCGGAGAGAGAGGAGAGGAGAAGAGTGAAGTAGTAGGCTAGTTGTTGTTCACATTGAATGATGAAAAGAAGACCTAGGAGGAGTCAATAACTAATTGAAGGGAGTTCATCTCTTCAGGGTACACAACCAACATGTATGCTCTCATATGATCTCTATTCTTCCTTACCCATATTTGTTTGGGACTATCTTGAAGGCACACTTTTTTGTGGTTCGTCTCACCATCTAGGCCTCTCGACTTGAAAGAAACTCCTCAATCAGGTAGGACACTATGGATTGTTTGCCCTTAGCTTAGACTACTTGAACTACCTACAAACCCTAACCCAAAGAAAAAGGGGAAACAAGCAACCTAGCTTGCCAAGCCCTTGGAATCTCTCCAAGTCACGAACGGATCGAATGCTAGGAGTATTCGAGAATAAGGAATCACACCTTAGCGGTTGGTCGTACGAACGACCTCTGAAATGATCGTGATTATACACTTAGGTACATTGTTTGAACTTCTTGCTCAAGAAACTAATTCAAGGCCAAACACTTAATAATTTAGGTTAATAGCCTGGAGGGAGAGGCATGTTTAATTACCTCCGACTGCCCGCCTGGCCCTATCCAAGGGGGTTGTTAGCCGCGCTGGGTACATGGACCGAACCCATCGCGAGAGGTCTCTCCGTGGGTGCTGCTTGGAGCGGGAGGACGCTTGGGTGCCAAGGGAGGCTCTGGATGTAAATTCCTTGCCTTTGGATCCTGCACAAGAGGCCGACATGAATCGAGATGGGATCTTGAGGCCCGTATACTAGTCTACGAGTGAAACTTGGAGCAGCAATCCTGTTGATTGTTGGGATAGCCTTTGGGCAAGATACTTGATGTATTCCAAGACTATGATAAATAAGGGTCAAATATTTTAAAAAATGAACTTGTTTGACATTTTTTTTTTAAATGTTAGTGCCTAAGTTGCGTGAAGGAACCTGTGTTTAAATTGATTAATCAAGGAAGCTGCTTTTGCATATCAAACATAATGTGGTAGGTAATTAGATAACTAAGCAACCCGAGGAAAGTGCAGTGGACGTGACTTAGGTCCGTCCTACGGAAGGGTGGCCCCGGTTAGCTGGGAACTTTTCTCAAAAGATGTGATAACGAAACTATGAAGACCTAGAGTCAATTGAGTTAGGATCCCGATTTATACTGTTTCAGGGGTGCGGAATGGGACTATGCCTTATGGGCAAAGAGATTGAGCTTTACATCCCTCTTTTTTTCCATTCTCGATGAACCAAGTGCAGCATAAATCTGCTTCGGCTTTGTTGTTCCTACTCAAAGTGGGTCACCTGGAGCTCGACGCTAGCTACTCCCTAGAGACGTGGCTGATAGGAAAGAAACCCTGACTTCAGGTCGGTCCTAAGTGGGAACGGCCGGATACTTCTGCTTTGGGGCAGACTCGGTAAGACCTAGATCGCAAACCCAGTGACATTCCTTGCGAGTGCCAGGTGGCGCTTTCTAGACTCCCCTCTTGATGGGCTGCTAAGACGTGTCCCACAAGTTGACAAGCAGACACATTACAGTTGGTATCAGAACAAACCAACGAGATCTAAAGATTACAAAGGAACTTAATGGAGGAAAATAAAGGGAATAAGGGGATAAATAGAGGAAGGTGAGTGCAATAGAGCAATGTTTTCTATTGGAAACATTTATTTACTCACTTATGGATGCTGGGTTGTAGAGTCACGAAGCATGGAGCAAGTTCTTGGTGTTCCAGGTCATGTTCATGACTACAATGCATGCTTCAAATTATCGTCAGAGGCTTGGCATGATGAATATTCTGGACTGCATCTATAATCCTTCACCCCTATATGCGAAGCAGAGATGGACGGGAGACTCGGGAATATACTACATAGCACCCCATCGACTCGCGTACCTTCAGACCAACTTGAAGAGAATCAAGTGGATGGAGGATTTAAAAATTATGAAGCTGTTCATCTTTGTCGAAGCTCGCGTAAACGCAACTTTGTATGTTAGCAGTCGGCAAGTCAAGCAGAACAAGCATGTCTATGAAGAAGTAACCCGGGTGATCTTTGGTGACAGAATCAAAGTGTTAGGGCATTATGAGAAGAACGGGTATCAAAGGAAGGGATACCCCAAGCTTCCTATGACTTATCGTTTCCTGAAAATCCATGACCCCACTCCATATTATTATTCCATCCCTATAGCCGATTGTAACACAATCCTATTTTCCCCAAACTGATGTATCAATCAGCCTGTCCCACTTATCCAAAATAAATATACTCAAGGGGTTATGCCCTCATGAATAAATAAGACTTTTTACAATTGTCTAACTTGATCATAAATGTTAGCTAAGGTGTTAAGTGATTAAATCACTTAGCTAAAAAGCTGTACTAGTCATATTAACGTAATATGAGAACGTATGATAAGATGTTAACGTAAAGAATCTTATTGTTCAGACGCAACCCCAAGCGCAGGTTCCAAATCTGACTCCTGCACTAAGTCCAACTGTGGCTCAAGTCTAACAAATTAAGCCACCTGAGTTTGATGGCAAGGGAAGGAATGCTCAAGCCGACACCGAGATCTGGATTGAGTCCATGGAGGACTATTTTGAGACAGCAGGAAATGCACCTGCTAACCAAGCCATGCTCTCCAAACTTAAGCTAACATACGAAGCGAGACTTTGGTGAAAACAGTGGTGCAGAGACCAAGCGATCTCGGAGGGGACTGTCACTTGGGATAAGCTTAAGGAAGCTATGCAAGGGAGGTATCTGCCACCTTCCTATTGTACACAAAAGATCAATGAATTCTATGACTTGAAGCAGCTAGGATTATCCCTTGAAGCATATTATTCAAAGTTTGTTTCACTCCTAAAGTATGCATCTCCAATGGATATGACACAACAGGTGTCAAAATTCTGTGTTGGGTTGAATCCACCCATAAATACTCGATTGGAATCAATGCGCCCAACGGACCTACAAGACGCACTCATTCGAGCTGCTCCAATAATACAAGAGGTACAGACCAAACCAAGGAACAATAGGATTTAGCCTTACAAAGATCAAAATAAGGGCATGTCTAAGGCTTAGACTAAGAGAGCGCAGGGTCAGAATCAGGTCCAAAGAAAGAAAGCTAGGGTCAATGCTATTAACAACTTTGTTCCAATACTAAGCAATGATCCCAACCCACATTGCTTCCATTCACTATAAGGGAATGGGGCAATAGCGACAGCCATTTGCGACACAAAAAAGCAGTGTCGCTATTAGCATTGCTATTAGTGTTGCTATATGCGTCGCTAAATAGCGACGCTATCGCGACGCATATAGCGACACTAATAGCAATGCATATAGCGATGCATATAGCGACACTAATAGCGATGCCGGTCTGAGGAAAAAGTTTTGAAAACCTGAGCGTAACATTTACCGAGAAAACATTTGCGAGAAAGAATGAAAGAGAGAGCGAGAGAGCTTAAAGCTTTGAGAGGGAGAGAGAGAGAGAGAGGGAGAGGGAGAGAGAGAGAGAGAGAGAGAGAGGGAGCTCATCACCATTGTTGCCGCCCCCGCCGCTATACATGAAGAAGAAAGAGAAGTGTGCAATGGATAAGGGAGGGAAGGTGCAAAGAGAAGGGACAAAGGGTTTTATCTTCAGGCCTTTGAGGTAGGTACATTGCCTCTTCTTGCTTTATTTTTGTGTTCTCTTGTTTTCTTTTTTTGTTTTTCTTTGCAAAGAGATACATGGAAAGAGAGGGAGGGAGGAAGGGAGGGAGAAGAATGAAGGGAGAGGAAGAGAGAAAAAGGGAGAGAAAGGAAACAAAGAGAAAGAGGAAGACAGAAATGAGAGATGAAGGGAGGGAGAGAGAATGAGTGAGAGAAACCACGAGAGAGAGAGGGGGGAGAAACAAAGAGAGAGGAAACAAAGAAAGGGAAATAGAGAGATAAAGAGAGGGGGAGAGAAATAGAGAGAGGGAAAGGGAAGGAAGAGAGAAGGAGGTAGAAAAGAAGGGTGAGGTAAAGAGAGAAAGGAGAGTGAAAAGAAGAGAGAGAGAGGGAGAAAGAGAGATAGAGAGAAAAATAGAGAGCGAGATAGAGGGAGAGAGAAATAGGAAAACAATGAGAGAATGAGAGAGAAGGTTAATAAAGAAAAGTAAAGGGAGAGGGGGGACAGAGAGATAAAGAGAGGTGGGGTGACATTTCTTTCAATATCTTTGTTTCTTAAGCTTTTTATTTTCTATCTTTGATTGTCTTTGCAATGAGATGAGTTAAGTGAGAGTGGGGAGGGAAGGAGGGAGAGAAATAGAGAGAAGAAGGGAGGGGAAGAAAGAGAGAGATGGAGAGAAATAAAAAATAGGAGAGAGAGGGGCTTCATAAAAAAGTATCAAAACCTGAGCATGGTATTTTACAGGTTTATAAACAAGCAAGAGAGAGAGAGAGAGAGGTTGCCGCCACTGCTGCCATCCACGAAGAAGAAGGAGACAAGCGTAAAGGAGAAGGAAGGAACTCCCGAATGAGAAAAAAATGAGAGAAGTACGAAGGGATTCTTCTTCAAGCTTTAAGATAAGTGCATTATCTCTTCTCTCTTTGTTTTTCTCTTTTATTTACTTCTCTCTTTCTTTTTGTTGATGAAGAGTGTATAGAGAGAAGAAGTGAGAGAGATCAACATGTGCAAGGAAGATTGAGAGAGAGAGAGAGAGGTCGCTGCCACTGCCAATCCACCATAAAAAGAGAGGGGACAACTGCAAAGAAGGAGGAAACCCGTGAAGGAGAAGAAGAAGAAGGAGAGAAGCGCGAAGGGATTCTTCTTCAAGCTTTGAGGTAAGTGCATTATCTATTCTCTCTTTTTTTTTTCTCTTTTCTTTACTTCTCTCTTTCTTTTTGTTGATGAAGAGTGTATAGAGAGAAGAAGTGAGAGAGATCAACGTGCGCAAGGGAGATTGAGAGAGAGAGAGAGAGAGAGAGAGAGAGAGGTTGCTGCCACCACCAATCCACCACCAAAAGAGAGGGGACAACTACAAAGAAGGAGGGAACCTCTGAAGGAGAAGAAGAAGAAGGAGAGAAGCGCGAAGGGATTCTTCTTCAAGCTTTGAGGTAAGTGCATTATCTCTTCTCTCTTTGCTTTTCTCTTTTCTTTACTTCTCTCTTTCTTTTTGTTGATGAAGAGTGTATAGAGAGAAGAAGTGAGAGAGATCAACATGTGCAAGGGATATTGAGAGAGAGAAAGAGAGAGAGAGAGAGAGAGGTCGCTGCCACCACCAATCCACCACGAAAATAGAGGGGACAACTGCAAAGAAGAATGAGGGAACTTGTGAAGGAGAAGAAGAAGAAGGAGAGAAGCGCGAAAGGATTCTTCTTCAAGCTTTGAGGTAAATGTATTATCTCTTCTCTCTTTGTTTTTCTCTTTTCTTTACTTCTGTTTTTCTTTTTGTTGATGAAGAGATGTATAGAGAGAAGAAGGGAGACAGATCAACACAAGGGAGATTGAGAGAGAGAGAGAGAGAGAGAGAGAGAGAGAGAGAGAGAGAAGTTGCCATTTCCACTACCATTGCCACCACATCCACTAAAAGAGAGGGGACAACTAAAAAGGAGAAGGAGGGAACCCCCAACCTCTGTTTCTTCTCCATATTGCCCCCCTCGAGCTTGCATGGCAGGCACCAAGCAAGCTTGTCCCCTTTTCTCGACCATGGGAAGGCCTCATGCCAAAGCCTACCACCTGGAGTACAAGGTGAAGCCTCCTCTAGTGCAGCAAACAGGTGCTTCCCATAGAGCATAACGACCACCAGAGAAGAAGAGGAGATGGAAAGATTTTGCTGGAGATAAGGAGAATGCAGTGCGGATACGAGCTTCTCATCTCGAAAAGATCTTTTCATAAGGACATTGTTTGGGAAGTCATGCAAGACTTGGAGCTAAAAGGGATGGAAAGATTTTGGGCACGAGTGCGAGAAAGTCCACCAGTAGGATGGTAGACTGCTGCAGCTATGACGATAGAAAGAAGAGCCTACATGATGTACTACATGTACCTTCTATTATCAAGAATCTATTGTCCATTGGACAGATGGCAGAACAAAATTTGCAAGAATCTAGTGTCGGTTGGATAGATGATTTCAACTGATACACATGGCTGTACATTCGAAAGTACAAGGATGAGGTACTCGATGTCTTTAAGAAAATGGGTTTATAAAGAGAAATGCAAGTCAGATGGTTTGTTGGAAAGGTATAAAGCCCGGCTCGTTGCAATGGGATATGCACAGCAATATGGCCTAGATTATGAGGAGACTTTCAGCTCGGTTGCCAAGATGGAAATGGTGAGAATAGTCATTGCATTAGTGGCTTATAAGGGCTGAAAATTATGAAAAGTGAAAGTCAAAAATGCATTCCTGAATGGTGACTTGCTTGAAGAGGTATCTATGGAGTAGCATGAGGGTTATGTACACAACCTGAGGTGTATATAGATGCTAGCTAGCAACCCCGTCTATCATGCTAGATCCAAATACATAGAGATTCATTACAATTTCATCAGAGAAATGGTACTTGCAAGACAGATTGATCTACTTCATGTGAAGATAGAAGACCAGGTAGCCGATATCTTTACCAAATCACTTGGTAAAGAGAAATTCGTTTGTTTCATGGATCTACTTGGAGTACAGTAACTAGTCGGAGCTCAAGAAATGGAGTTTGAGAAGGGGGAGGATGAGCTTGATTCTTTTGATCTTAAAACACCTCCATCCATTGAGATTGAGGGTGAAGACAAGAAAGAAGAGATAGAAGATGACTTAGACGTGGGTAAAAACAAAAAGGAAGAAGTAGAGCTTAGAGACACTACCACTCCCTATATAAGTGTTTCTCGCTCCAACACCATGGTATAACTCTTAGAGATGTCCAAATGCTCCCCCAAAAAGACTTGAACAAGTTTGGAATAAGCTGGAGTGAGCATAAGATCAATGGGACTTATTCATACCTCACGGTCCTGGCTATAATGAAAGCTTGAAGTGAAGCTCTTCTTCTTGGGCCTAACAAGTGATAAAAAAGATCCTTGAGCAATACTTTTTTGAATTGATTATATCTAGCTTTTGCAATCACAAGCTCTTTTTCTTCTTGGGCCTCAGCAAGTGATGAAAAAGCTCCTTGCAAAATACATTTTTTAATTAATTATATCTTGCTTTTGCAATCAAAGGATTCAGTTTTTTTTAAATATTTTGATACACAATTTTTAGAAATTAGGTGTAGCTGACATGCCTTGCCACCTATTTTTTCCCCCTCTGTAACCGTCGTTATTTGCGTTGCAAATTTACTCTGCAAAATCGTCGCTATTAGCATCATTATTTGCATGGCTATTCGCTCGCTATATGCGTCGATAACCCAATTAGCGATGCAAATAGGGACACAAATAGCGACGCTAATAGCGATGAATCGATCGCGTTGCTAATAGTGATGATGGGGATAATTTTTTCCATGAATAATTTTGTCGCTTTAAACGTCACTATCGGGTCTATATGTTGTAGTGATTGCAATGAGCCCGTACACTTCAAGAGGGAGTATCCCAAGTTTGGCAGAGGGCATCGCCAGGGGCAATTCCAAGGTCAAAATAGAGCCACTCATGGCCAAGGAACCACCGTTATGGCCAGAGGGAGAACCTCTAGTGTCTTCAATAAGGAGTTGGACAATGAAGAAGATCCATCCATGGATGCTGACATTGAGAGGACAACGGTTCACGCCACTCTTCACAAGAAGAGTCCAAATTGCCAATTCTCGATGCTCCATCAAAATATCAAGGTAAAAGCTTCAAAACCATGATTGACTGTGGTAGTACACATTCTTTCATCTCACCAATCTGTGCAAAAAGATTAGGGATAGCCACAATAGATGCATCTACCTTACTTGTGGAATTAGCAAATGGTCGTGAGGTCACTTGTACTAGGAAAACTGCTAAGGTGAAATTCCTACTGGGTGGGATGCCAACTTCTATAAGATTCAGGGTAATGAACCTAGGTGTCCATGAATGTTTACTCAGAATGGATTGGCTAATACCCAATGATTCCCACATCCACTGTGGAAAGGGCAAAGTCTCCTTCCAAAATTCTGAAGGGGAACTAGTTACGACTCAAGGTGAGGTTGGTAAGCCAAAAATATAGTTGGCAAAAGCAACACAAATAATAAAAGGTGTTCAAAAGGGTCTACCTGTCTATCTGATTAAACTGAATAAGCTAGATCAGAATCAAGAATCCGAAGAAGAACCTTCGTGGTTAAAGGAATACGCAGACGTATTCCCTGAAGATCTGACGAAACTTCCTCCCCAAAGGGAAGTCGACCACGAAATCAAACTTGTACCAAGAGCTGCACCAGTCTCGCAAAGAGGCCGTATAAGATGTCCATTCCGGAAGCTATCAAGCTGAAAGAGCAACTCAAGCAACTGCTAGATCAAGGCTACATCCATCCTAGCAGTTCACCATGGGGAGCTCCAGTGTTGTTCCAAAAGAAGAAAGATGGAACACTTCGCCTATGCATTGACTACAGAGGGTTGAATCAAGCAATCATAAAAAATAAATACCCCATTCCAAGAATAGATGAATTACTTGACCATCTTCAAGGGGCAAAGATATTCTCAAAGATAGATCTCAAATTTGGATATTACCAGATAAGGATCAAGGATGAATATACCCCGAAGATTGCATTTAGTACAAGGTATGGACACTTCGAATTCCTAGTGATGTCATTCGGACTGACAAATGCTCCTGCTACCTTCAACAGATTAATGCAGGATATCTTTAGGCCCTATCTTGATGACTTTGTACTTGCCTTTTTTTATGATACCCTAGTCTACTCAAAACAGGGAAAAGATCATGAACCCTAGCTTCGCATTGTTCTTGAAACAATGATAGCACACAAGCTTTATGCCAAGAAGAAGAAGTGCGCATTTTTCAAGCGACATATTGAATATCTAGGATTCATTGTATTAGCAGAAGGAATTTCAGTAGATCCAGTTAAGGTCAGAGACATTCTGGAATGGCCAACACCAACTTCTATCAAAGAAATACGTAGTTTTCTTGGTTTGATAGGGTGGTTCAGGATTTTCATCAAAGATTATGCCTTGGTTGCAGCATCTCAAACTGATCTACTAAAGAAGCAAAAAGCAATTGCATGGTCACCTACTGAATAGACCAGCTTTGAAAAACTAAAGCAAAGCTTAGTATCAGCACCCATCCTGAAACTTCCGAATCTTAGTAAGGAGTTTGAAGTAGTAAGTGATGCTAGCTCACTTGCTTTAGGATGTGTACTTATGCAAGAAGGCATCCTGTAGCATATTCTTCAAGAAAATTAAAGAGCCATGAAAAAAATTATGCTACCCATGACCTCGAGCTGTTGGCTATCATCTATGCTCTCAAACTTTGGAGACATTACTTGCTAGGTACCAAATTTTCCTTAGTAATAGACCACAAAAGTCTTAAATGGATTTTCACTCAGAATGAGCTAAAAAAGAAGCAACGTCCATGGATCGAAGTGCTGGAATAATATGATTTTGAAATCAAATATAGGCCTAGAAAAGAGAATGTAGTTGTCGATGCACTCAGTCGTCGAAATGCATTTCTAAATTCTCTCATTTTGCAAGACACAGTCTATCAGAAAATGCTAAGAGAGATCCCCATCAAGGATCAAGACTCGAAGCTAAAGACCAAGTATCAAGAATTCTCTATCAGTAGTGGGCTTGTTTACTTTAGGACAAGATTATGTATCCCTGCAAGCCAAACCCTCAAGCAGAAGATACTTTGGGAAGCCCATGACTCCCCTTTCTCAAGACATCCTGGTTATGCGAAGACCCTTAACACGGTCAAGAAGAGCTATTTTTGGGAAAGGCTCAAGGTAGACGTACTCAAATATATCACGGAATGTTTGTCTTGTCAATGCATTAAGGCAGAACATGTTAAAATGCCTGGGAAATTGCAACCACTTGACATTCCCCAAATGAAATGGGAATTCATTAGTATGGAATTCATTGTTGGATTACCCCAAGTTAAGGGAGGATATAACTCTATTATGGTTGTAGTAGATATGCTCACCAAGGTCGCACATCTCATCCCTATCAAGACAAACATTCAAACTTCATACTAATGAGAGAGAGGGAATTCATTAGTTCAGGGGGAGAGAGAGGGAGAGAGAGGAAAATATTCAAACTTCATGGGTTACCCGGAAGAATCATTAGTGATCGTGACTCTCTTTTCACATCACACTTCTGGAGGGCTATCTTTGAGGCTATTGGAACTCAACTCTGTTTCAGTACAGCTTACAATCCCCAAACTGATGGTCAAACAGAATAAGTCAATCAAGTCATTGAAGATATGCTTAGGGCATACTACTATCGCAAACCCAAAAAGTGGATTCAATACTTATCCCTGGTTGAGTTTGCCTACAATGCTTCTTACTAATAGAGTATTCAGATGACCCATTTTCAAGCATTGTATGGGCATGATTGTCATACCCCTTTGAACTTCTTAGATCCAACTTTGAGAGTAGAAGCTTCAAGAAAGATGATGGAAGACATTGATGATCAAATCAAATCAATAAGACAAGACATTCAAGCTGCCAAGGATAGATAGAAGGCTTACGGTGACTTGAAACAGCAAGGCAGATCCTTCGTTGAAGGTGATATGGTCTTCATCTGTGTACACCCTAAAAAGAGTTCACTGTCCTTGGGGGAGTACAAGAAGCTAAGTCCAAGGTATTGCGGAACTTATAAGATCATCAAGTGCCTAGGGCCTAATTCTTACAGACTACAGCTGCCTGCAACTCTAAAGATTCATAATATATCCCACGTTACCCTATTGAAAAAGTATCTACCTAATCTGAATCATGTACTTGACGATCAGCAAATTGTGATGCCGAGCAAAGGAGTCCTTTGAGCTACGGCCTGTTCGTCACTTTGCAATGCAAAAAAGCAACTTGCTAATAAGGTACTAAAATGCATAGACACCTTATGTTTTTTTTGTTCATTCCATTGGAAGTACAAATGACCAACTTCGTATCGTGAGTTACTTCAAGTAAACTTCAAATAGCAAATTTATTTCAATTGCAATTATCTAGGTGGATTTGACAAGCATAAGTGCATCCTAGTTCCATGAAATAACCATGCATAATTGCAATACTTCTACATAAATCAAAAATAGGAAGAAAACCTGGACTTGTGGGCTCGGTGAAATATCCACATGAATACTAGGAGATGATCCTCCTGCAAGTGCGCCTTGTGACTTTTTAGGGGCCATCATAGACGTGATTTCGGCTTCTTGTAAGCCTTCACGGTCTATGAATTTCTCGCCTTGGTATGTAGCTTTAAGATCTTTGCCCATCTCCCTCGTACGCGGAAATTCCCTTTGAAGTACGAATCCTTGACAGAAGTGCCGACTTGCGGAATTTGGCTTATGGAAGGCCTTAGGGTTTGACGCTTGGGCCTTCTTTATTTCGAAAAAAAGGGGGTTCGTGAAAGGGTTCTTATGAAGTACCTTGCGGGAATCGAAGGCTTGAGAGTTTTTCTTCTTCTTCTCTTAAAATTTCGGGGCTAGGAATGGTTTTATGGGGGCCTTGCGGTAAAGGGAGGCCTATGAACTTCTTCTTCCCTTCATAAAAATCCTGGGGGGAAAAGATGTAGCGGGAAGGGGGTTTAAGGAAGCCCCTCTTCTTCTCTTCAAAGACCCGGGGGTAGGGATGGGCTTGTGGGTGGTTGGTGGGAAGTGCCTTTATACGCTTCCTCTCTTCCTCTTCAAAATCCCGGCCTAGGGATGATTGGTGGGAAGAGGCTTTGTAGCTTCCTCTTCTTCAAAGTCCCGGGATGGGGTTATTGAGTGATTGGAGGGAAGGGGGCTTAGGGAAGCCCCCTTAGAAGCTTCCTAAAGAAGCTTCTATTACGATCAGAGGACCACGTTATAATCCCGATTTATTCTGTTTTAGGGGAATGGAATGGGACTATGCCTTATGGCAGAGAGTTCGAGCCTTGCATCCCTCTTGTTTCCCATTCTACTTGAACCAAGTGCAGTGTGAATCCGCTTTAGCCCTGGCGTTTCTGTGTAAAGTAGTTCGCTTGGGGATTGACGCTAGTTGCCATTTAGGAAATGACCATTAGGGGAAACCCTGATTCAGGTCTGTCCTAAGTGGGAACGGAAAAATACTTCCGCTACATGGCAACGCGGAAAGTTCTAGATCGCAAGCCTTGTAACATTCCATGGAAGTGCCGGGCGGAGCTTTCTAGACTTCGTTTCCGATGGACTGCTAAGACGTGTCTTGAAGGGAACAAGTGGACACATTACAGTTAGTATCAGAGCGAACCAACGAAGAATCAAGTGGTTGGAGGACCTGAAGATCGTGAAGCTGTTCATTTTTGTGGAGCCTCACGTAAACTCAACTTTACATATCGAAGGTCGGAGGGTTGAGCTCAACTCATATATATACGAGGAAGTGACCTGCATAATCCCCACTGAGACAGGATCAAGGTATTGGGATGCTACGAGAAGAATGAGTACCAAAGGAAAAGATACCCTAATCTTCCGATGACTTATTAATTCTTGAAGATCCATGACCCAAAACCATATTATTATCCAATTCCTATGGCTAAATATAACACAACATTATTCTCCCCGAACTTGTAATATTTCCGCGTACCGCGTACCGTAAATATTAACTTACCGCACGCCATGTAAACCCTGTGCAAGGGTATTCCCTACTTCGTAATTATTGGTAACCTCATCCACACCATGCACGCTAAAAAATGAGGCCTCCACATCGAGAATTAAAGGCCGGGGTTGAAGACCGTAAAAGCCGCGAGGAAACAACCGCTTGGGAAGGGCAAATTGGATAAATTCAAGGCAAATTTTTTTAATTATTATCCCTTCCCCCAGCCGATGCATGGCTGGAGGAGAGGGAGTGTGGGGGGGAATGGCTAAGAGGAGTGAAGTCGGACTGCATGAGGGGGAGTCCTCCACGTGTGTGGAGGCCCTCTTCCCCACCCCTCCCAAGGCCTATATAAACACCCCCTAGCTAGAGGGTGCTAGGGGGTGTGCCGACGTGCTAGGGGGTGCTAAGGAGGTGCCGGACGTGAAGGGAGGAGGCCGGGCTGTGAGAAGGGGGAGGTCGTCGTGAAGCGCCACGCTGCCGCCAGTCCGCCAGTCCGCCATCGCTGCTGCCCAGACCGCCAAGCCATCTCAGGCCGCCGTCGCCACGCTGGATCACGACCCCCGCCCTCGACGTTGCTGCAGGGGGTCCAGAAGCTTCTTAGAAGCTTCTAAGGAGGGGGCTTCCTTAAGCCCCCTTCCCACCACATTTCCCAAAGGCCCATTCATACCCCTCCCCGGGACTTTGAAGAGGGGAAGGTGAAGCCCGTAAGGACCCCCACTAGACCCATCCAAAAAGGCTTTTCACAAAAAGACTTTAAAGCCCTTTTTCCGCAAGCGCCATCCCGCAAAGGAATCTTCCGCATACGAGGAAAAAGGCAAAAGTCGGGAGGCCGCATTCCAAGGCAAGTCAATTCATAGACCACAAAGGCAAATCAGAAGCCGAATCTACGCCTACGATGGCCCCAAAAAGATCACAAGGTGCGACCGCGGGAGGTTCATCTCCGAGTATACAAGTGTATATCTCCCCGAGCCCTCAAGTCCAGGTTCTTTCGAGTTATTTTCACATAAAGAAATGATTAGGCGCGCTTAATTCATAAGGGAGATTGCATTTTTACGCTTAATTTTAATGCATCTGGAAATTGGAAAAAAATACATTTGATAAAGTATCTCTTGAAACATTAGGCAAGATTGAAATATGTCATGAATTTGAAACGAGTTATCCACCCTAGAAGACTGGTTGCATGTAGTTTTTTTTGGTACATTATCAAAGTAATGAGCCTAAACTTAGGGCAAAGAAATGGAATTTATAAGTGCATTCTCTTTCGTCCTAGACATGGTAGGAATAAGCGTGTGCCGCATGTTAGGTAACATCCTCCTCGTAATGATTTCATGAGGAAAGGATAACACCCATAAGATATTATCCGAAAAGAAATAATAGAGTACGAAAATGATCTTATGGACCTGCAAATAGCATGTAAAATGGAATGAGTTAACACTAGCTTTAGTTTGGTATAAACTTCGTTAACTACATTATAGCTAGGAGAATGTTGCGTATTGCATAGTCATCATGCGAAGACGTCATTCATCAGAAGCCGCATTTAGGAAAGGTTGCATGGTTCGTCAAAGCATAAGATTCGAAAGTATAGACTACAAGGTTGTAGGCATGATTAATAAACACCATATTGGGGAATATGAGAATTTCCCATAAGTTTAGGACAAGTGGTCAAATCCTTGGATTTGTCATAACTTGAACACTATAACTCCAAATCGAGCACTCGATAGCTCAATAGATTCCATTTTTCAAGCGCTTTCTAATGATAGGTTACATCATATGGTTTTGAGAAACTTATGGGCATGTTATCCGGGTGCCACATTTTTAGTATTCAATAAATGGGAATTGGGAGATTCCCAAACTCACTAATATTGTGTTAATAGGTCTTAGGAAAAGTTAGTATCCAGATTATCATGCATTTTTGCTACACCTGGGAAAGATAAAATTATCGTGAACCATGTGATGCGTAGAAGCAATAAATCGCATGTTTACGCGTATTGGTGTAGTTGTAACTATTGTTCTCCATTAGATTTAGTTTATTACCTTTAGAAGGTTCATCCTTGTCGCAATACAAGTATATTGAGTTGTCTAAGTAACCTAAAACACAAGGGATTCATATGGGCATGGCTCAGTCGATATGATAGGTATCCCAAGTGCCAAGTGCAATAAGAATTCGACCTAGTTTTACACTTGTTGCCAAGTCTAAACCCGCAAACCCAAAGATCTTACACACGTTCACGAAATGTCGAATCAATTGGATGTTCATGCATAAAATGATCTAAGGTTTTATCCTAAGGATCATTCGTTCAAATGATGAAACTCCGACGGAGTTGCAAATTTCTAGGACCATGGGACAACATAATTAGGAATGGGTTGGAGGATACCCTAAACCCTGCTACTCGGCTAGAGGTAATTCCGTGGCCGGAGGACGCCATTCAATGGGTGGAATGATCCCGTGGAATGATGCAACACATGTGCAAAAAGGTTGCAACATCGTATAGACTTGAGATTTGTCCACAAGAGAGTTTTGTTATCTCTCGAAATGAGGTTGGCAAGTTATTGAAAGAATTTAACTTACAAGAGGATGAGTAATCATCCTGTTACTCACTTTTCTTGGGGGATAATTGCCAAGGAAAAGGAAAGTTAGGTATTTGCCTTAAAGCAAATGACCAGACAATAAACTAAAGCAACATGGTCGCTGGAACCTACCACAACAAAACCTAAAGTATTGGTAGGGTATGACCCTAACCCAAGAATGATAGGAATCTTGCCAAGTTGCAATTGATTCCGGATCGAATGCGGGTTGCATTCGGAGAAAAGGAGTCACTCCTTAACAGTTTGCCAGCTAAACGATCACTGGAAATTGATTGTGCTTGTAACAGTTTAGAAAGCACTGTTTGCATTGTTTGCTCAATGAACTAAAGGATGAGAATATATCTAAATACTTCAGGTTGAAGGCCTGAAGGGAGAGGTAGCTTCAGTTACCCCCGACTGCCTGCCTGACCCTAACCAAGGGGGTTGTTAGCCGCGCCGGGAACGTGGACCGAACCCGCCGCGAGAGGTCTCTCCGTTGAGTTCTACTTGGAACAGGAGGACGCTTGGGTGCCAGGGGAGGCTCTGCCCGTAAATCCCTCGCCTTCCGGGCCCTGCACAAGAGGCTAACGTGACTCGGGATTGGATCTCGAGGCCCGCATACTAGTCTACGGGCGGAAACTTGGATTAGTGATCCCTGGTGGATTACTGGATAGCCTTCGGGCGGATTATGAATACGCCTACGGGCGGGAACTCCTTGTATTTCAAAGATAAAAGGATAAAATGATAATAAAGAAGTTGTTTGGCATTGTTTTCTTTATGTCCTGTGATAAGATTACGTGAAGGAACCAGTGCATAACAGGGTTAATCAAAGAAGCTGTTTGTATATGTCAAACTAATGTGGTAGGTAATTACATAACTAAAACAAACCGAGGAAAGTGCGGAGGATGGACCATGGGTCCGTCCTATGGATGGGTGGTCCCGGTTAGCCGGGAACTTTTCTCAAAGTCTTCGACGAACAGAGGATGATCGTCATCTCCGAAACAAGTAACGAGAACGATGACTTAGAATTAACTATTACCCGATTCACGCTGTTTTAGGGGAACGGAATGGGACTATGCCTTATGGCAGAGAGGTCGAGCCTTGCATCCCTCTCGTTTCCCATTCTCCTTGAACCAAGTGCAGCGTGAATCCGCTTCGGACCTGGCGTTTCTGCGTAAAGTAGTTCGCTCGGGTCTGACGCTAGTTGTTGCTAGCTAATGACCAAACAGGAAAACCCAAATTCAGGTCGATCCTAAGTGGGAACGGCCAGGATACTTCCGCTACGTGGCAGACGCGGGAAGACCTAGATCGCAAGTCCCGTAACATTCCATGGGAGTGCCGGGCGGAGCCTTCTAGACATCCTTCCCGATGGACTGCTAAGACGTGTCCGGGATGATTCTAGTGGACACGTTACAGTTGGTATCAGAGCAAACCAACAAAGGACTTGTTTTTAGGAAATTTTAATAAGAAGAAGTAAAGCAAATGTTGTGTCCCAAACATTTCCTTACTTTGATTACTGTCTTCCAGAATTATGAAGCATGGAACAGGTTCTTAGTGTTCCGAGTGATGTTTATGACTGCGATGCATTCCACAAATTATCGACAAAGGGTTGAGATGATGAACATCTTAGACCGCATTTACAATCCATCGCCTGTGTACGTGGAACAGAGATGGATGGGTGTTTCAGGGATCTATTACATAACTGCCTATCGACCTGCGTACCTTCAAATTAACTTGAAGAAAATCAAGTGGATGGAGGATTTGAAGATCATAAAGCTGTTCATCTTTGTTGAGGCTCACGCAAACGCGACTCTACAGGTTGGAGGTCGAAGGGTTAACCAGAATAAGTATGTGTACGGAGAAGTAATTCAAAGAATCCCTGCCGACCGAATCAAGGTTTTGGGACGTCATGAGAAGAATGGATATCAAAGGAAAAGATACCCTAATCTTCCAATGAACTACCGATTCCTGAAGATCGATGATCCCAATCCGTACTACTACTCAGTTCCTGTAGCTGAATGCAACAACATCTTATTCTCCTCGAATTAATGTATTAACTTGTTCCATCGGCCCAAGAAATAATTATACCATGAAAGGGCTATGCTGATATGAATGGAATAAAACTTTTTCCCGATTGTCTTGACTGTGAATATTGATAAAAGTAGTAAAGTGAATTGGTCACTTGGCTGAAGGAATACGTGGACGTAGTTCTGAAGAGTTAACAGAACTCCCGCTTTAAAGAGAAGTAGATCATGAGATCAAGCTAGTAATAGGAGCTGCGCCAATTGCAAAGAGACCCTATAGAATGTCTATATCGGAAGCTATTGAGTTGAAGGAACAACTCAAGCAACTGTTAAACCAAGGCTACATCCGGCCTAGCAATTCACCATGGGGAGCTCCAGTCCTATTCCAGAAAAAGAAAGATGGGACACTTTGACTATGTATTGATTACCGTGGGTTGAATCAATCAACAGTCAAGAACAAGTACCCTATTCCTAGAATAGATGAGCTTCTTGATCGTCTTCAAGGTGCAAAGATCTTCTCCAAAATTGATCTCAGGTTAGGTTACTATCAAATCAGGATCAAGGATGAGGATATTCCAAAAACGGCCTTCAATACAAGATATGGGCACTTTGAATTCTTGGTTATGTCATTCGGGCTTACAAATGCACCTGCCACCTTCAATAGATTAATGCAGGATATTTTTAGACCATATCTTGATGACTTCGTGCTTGTCTTCTTCGATGACATTTTAGTCTATTCTAAACAGGAAGAAGATCATGAACCTCAACTACGGATTGTGTTGGAGACAATGAGGTCTCATAAGCTGTATGCAAAAATGAAGAAGTGTGCATTCTTCAAACGTCAGATTGAATATCTAGGATTCATAGTATCATCAGAAGGAATATCAATAGATCCAGCCAAAGTCAGAGATGTGCTTGAATGGCCAATACCAGTATCTGTCAAAGAGATACGTAGTTTTCTTGGCTTGACAGGATGGTATAGGATCTTTATCAAAAACTATGCTTTGATTGCAGCACCTCTTACCGACTTATTAAAGAAGCAGACTTCTATTACATGGTCAACTCCCGAACAAAATAGCTTCGACCAATTGAAGCAATGTTTGGTATCAGCACCTATTCTGAAACTTCCTGATCTCAATAAGGAGTTCGAGGTAGTAACTGATGCCAGCATTCTTGCCTTGGGGTGTGTTCTTATGCAGGAAGGTCATCCAGTAGCATATTCTTCAAGGAAATTGAAGAGTCACGAAAAGAATTATGCCACTCATGATCTGGAGTTATTAGCTATCATCCATGCTCTAAAGCTTTGGAGACACTATTTGTTGGGAAACAAGTTCACTCTAGTAACCGATCATAAGAGCCTCAAATGGATTTTTACCCAGAACGAGCTCAACATGAGGCAACGTCGATGGATTGAAATATTGGAGGAATATGATTTTGAAATCAAGTATCGACCAGGGAAAGAGAATGTAGTTGCCGATGCACTCAGTCGCAAGGCATTCCTAAACTCCCTAATCTTGTAGAATCCATCAACGGCCAGATCTCTGGCTACAAAGGTATCTATGCCAAGCAACCCTATACTCGAATTGGCTAGAGAGGAAGCATGCCATGACTTGGCCTACCAAGCAATGATAAAAGAAATATCTACCAAGGATCAGAATTTGAAGTTACAGGCCAAGTATCATGAATTTTCTGTTGACAATGGACTTATTTACTATAGAACAAGGCTATGTATACCAGCAAGCCAGTCACTTAAGCAGAAGATATTGTGGGAAGCTCATGACTCCCCTTTCGCAGGACATCCAGGCTATGCAAAAACTCTTAATGCAGTCAGGAAGAGCTATTATTGGGAGAGGCTCAAAGGTGACGTCCTCAAATATGTCACCGAATGTTTGTCTTGCCAACGTATCAAGGCTGAACATGTCATGATGCCAGGAAAGTTACAACCACTTGACATTCCCCAAATGAAATGGGAATTCATCAGTATGGACTTTGTGGTGGGCTTACCCCAAGTCCAAGGAGGATACAACTCCATTATGGTTGTAGTTGACATGCTTACGAAGGTTGCACACCTGATTCCAGTAAAGACAAACTATAAAGCCTCCGATATTGCAAGAGTGTTTATCAAAGAAATATTCAAGCTACATGGATTACCTAGAAGGATCATTAGCGATCGAGATTCTCTTTTCGCTTCACACTTCTGGAGAGCTATCTTTGAAGCTATTGGAACCCAACTCTGTTTTAGCACTGCCTACCATCCCCAAACAGATGGACAAACAGAGCGAGTAAATCAAATCATTGAGGATATACTTAGGGCTTACTGCTGTCGAGAGCCGAAAAAATGGATTCAATACTTGCCGTTAGTAGAATTTGCTTACAATGCTTCTTACCAGCAGAGCATTCAAATAACTCCTTTTCAGGCATTGTATGGCCATGATTGTCAAAGTCCCCTAAATTTTTCTGATCCTACCCTGAGAGTGGAAGCTTCAAGACAAATGTTGGAGGACATGGATGACCAAATAAGGTCAATAAGACAAGACATACAAGCAGCCAAAGATAGACAAAAGGCATATGCGGATTTGAAGCGCCAAGAGAGGGTCTTCGGAGAAGGAGACATGGTTTTCATTCGTGTACGCCCCAAGAGGAGCTCTTTATCTCTAGGAGAATGCAAGAAGCTAAGTCCAAGGTATTGTGGACTGTATAAAATCCTCAAATGCCTAGGACCCAATGCTTATAAATTGAAACTTCCTGATAACCTAAAAGTTCACAATGTATTCCATATTAGTCTCTTAAAAAAGTATGTACCCAACCCAAATCATGTACTTGATGACCAACAAATTGTAATGCCTAGTCAAGGAGTCCTTGAACTAAGACCAGAAAAGATTTTAGATGTCAGGGAGAGACAGTTGAGATCTAGAACCTTGAGAGAATGCCTCGTCCAATGGAAAGATTATCCCGAAGAGGATGCTACCTGGATGGATGAAAGCTCTCTCAATCTTCAATATCCCCAGTTTACCTCGAGATGAGGACATCTCGATTCTTCTAAGGGGGAGAGAATGTAATATTTTCGCGTACCGCGTACCGTAAATATTAACTTACCGCACGCCGTGTAAACCCTGTGCAAGGGTATTCCCTACTTCGTAATTATTGGTAACCTCATCCACACCATGCACGCTCAAAAATGAGGCCTCCACGTCGAGAATTAAAGGCCGGGGTTGAAGACCGTAAAAGCCGCAAGGAAACAACCGCTTGGGAAGGGCAAATTGGATAAATTCAAGGCAATTTTTTTTAATTATTATCCCTTCCCCCAGCCGATGCATGGATGGAGGAGAGGGAGTGTGGGGGGGAATGGCTAAGAGGAGTGAAGTCGGACTGCATGAGGGGGAGTCCTCCACGTGTGTGGAGGCCCTCTTCCCCACCCCTCCCAAGGCCTATATAAACACCCCCCTAGCTAGAGGGTGCTAGGGGGTGTGCCGGACGTGCTAGGGGGTGCTGAGGAGGTGCCGGACGTGAAGGGAGGAGGCCGGGCTGTGAGAAGGGGGAGGTCGCCGTGAAGCGCCACGCTGCCGCCAGTCCGCCAGTCCGCCATCGCTGCCGCCCAGACCGCCAAGCCATCTCAGGCCCCCGCCGCCACGCTGGATCACGACCCCCGCCCTCGACATTGCTGCAGGGGGTCCAGAAGCTTCTTAGAAGCTTCTTAGAAGCTTCTAAGGAGGGGGCTTCCTTAAGCCCCCTTCCCACCACATTTCCCAAAGGCCCATTCATACCCCTCCCCGGGACTTTGAAGAGGGGAAGGTGAAGCCCGTAAGGACCCCCACTAGACCCATCCAAAAAGGCTTTTCGCAAAAAGACTTTAAAGCCCTTTTTCCGCAAGCGCCATCCCGCAAAGGAATCTTCCGCATACGAGGAAAAAGGCAAAAGTCGGGAGGCCGCATTCCGAGGCAAGTCAATTCGTAGACCACAAAGGCAAATCAGAAGCCGAATCTACGCCTACGATGGCCCCAAAAAGATCACAAGGTGCGACCGCGGGAGGTTCATCTCCGAGTATACAAGTGGATATCTCCCCGAGCCCTCAAGTCCAGGTTCTTTCGAGTTATTTTCGCATAAAGAAATGATTAGGCGCGCTTAATTCATAAGGGAGATTGCATTTTTACGCTTAATTTTAATGCATGTGGAAATTGGAAAAAAATACATTTGATAAAGTATCTCTTGAAACATTAGGCAAGATTGAAATATGTCATGAATTTGAAACGAGTTATCCACCCTAGAAGACTGGTTGCATGTAGTTTTTTTTGGTACATTATCAAAGTAATGAGCCTAAACTTAGGGCAAAGAAATGGAATTTATAAGTGCATTCTCTTTCGTCCTAGAGATGGTAGGAATAAGCGTGTGCCGCATGTTAGGTAACATCCTCCTCGTAATGATTTCATGAGAAAAGGATAACACCCATAAGATATTATCCGAAAAGAAATAATAGAGTACGAAAATGATCTTATGGACTTGCAAATAGCATGTAAAATGGAATGAGTTAACACTAGCTTTAGTTTGGTATAAACTTCGTTAACTACATTATAGCTAGGAGAATGTTGCGTATTGCATAGTCATCATGCGAAGACGTCATTCATCAGAAGCCGCATTTAGGAAAGGTTGCATGGTTCGTCAAAGCATAAGATTCGAAAGTATAGACTACAAGGTTGTAGGAATGATTAATAAACACCATATTGGGGAATATGGGAATTTCCCATAAGTTTAGGACAAGTGGTCAAATCCTTGGATTTGTCATAACTTGAACACTATAACTCCAAATCGAGCACTCGATAGCTCAATAGATTCCATTTTTCAAGCGCTTTCCAATGATAGGTCACATCATATGGTTTTGAGAAACTTATGGGCATGTTATCCGGGTGCCACATTTTTAGTATTCAATAAATGGGAATTGGGAGATTCCCAAACTCACTAATATTGTGTTAATAGGTCTTAGGAAAAGTTAGTATCCAGATTATCATGCATTTTTGCTACACCTAGGAAAGATAAAATTATCGTGAACCATGTGATGCGTAGAAGCAATAAATCACATGTTTACGCGTATTGGTGTAGTTGTAACTATTGTTCTCCATTAGATTTAGTTTATTACCTTTAGAAGGTTCATCCTTGTCGCAATACAAGTATATTGAGTTGTCTAAGTAACCTAAAACACAAGGGATTCATATGGGCATGGCTCAGTCGATATGATAGGTATCCCAAGTGCCAAGTGCAATAAGAATTCGACCTAGTTTTACACTTGTTGCCAAGTCTAAACCCGCAAACCCAAAGATCTTACACACGTTCACGAAATGTCGAATCAATTGGATGTTCATGCATAAAATGATCTAAGGTTTTATCCTAAGGATCATTCGTTCAAATGATGAAACTCCGACGGAGTTGCAAATTTCTAGGACCATGGGACAACATAATTAGGAATGGGTTGGAGGATACCCTAAACCCTGCTACTCGGCTAGAGGTAATTCCATGGCCGGAGGACGCCATTCAATGGGTGGAATGATCCCGTGGAATGATGCAACACATGTGCAAAAAGGTTGCAACATCGTATAGACTTGAGATTTGTCCACAAGAGAGTTTTGTCATCTCTCGAAATGAGGTTGGCAAGTTATTGAAAGAATTTAACTTACAAGAGGATGAGTAATCATCCTGTTACTCACTTTTCTTGGGGGATAATTGCCAAGGAAAAGGAATGTTAGGTATTTGCCTTGAAGCAAATGACCAGACAATAAACTAAAGCGACATGGTCACTGGAACCTACCACAACAAAACCTAAAGTATTGGTAGGGTATGACCCTAACCCAAGAATGATAGGAATCTTGCCAAGTTGCAATTGATTCCGGATCGAATGCGGGTTGCATTCGGAGAAAAGGAGTCACTCCTTAACAGTTTGCCAGCTAAACGATCACTGGAAATTGATTGTGCTTGTAACAGTTTAGAAAGCACTGTTTGCATTGTTTGCTCAATGAACTAAAGGATGAGAATATATCTAAATACTTCAGGTTGAAGGCCTGAAGGGAGAGGCAGCTTCAGTTACCCCCGACTGCCTGCCTGACCCTAACCAAGGGGGTTCTTAGCGGCGCCGGGAACGTGGACCGAACCCGCTGCGAGAGGTCTCTCCGTTGAGTTCTACTTGGAGCAGGAGGACACTTGGGTGCCAGGGGGGGCTCTGCCCGTAAATCCCTCGCCTTTCGGGCCCTGCACAAGAGGCTAACGTGACTCGGGATTGGATCTCGAGGCCCGCATACTAGTCTACGGGCGGAAACTTGGATTAGTGATCCCTGGTGGATTACTGGATAGCCTTCGGGCGGATTATGAATATGCCTACGGGCGGGAACTCCTTGTATTTCAAAGATAAAAGGATAAAATGATAATAAAGAAGTTGTTTGGCATTGTTTTCTTTATGTCCTGTGATAAGATTACGTGAAGGAACCAGTGCATAACAGGGTTAATCAAAGAAGCTGTTTGTATATGTCAAACTAATGTGGTAGGTAATTACATAACTAAAACAAACCGAGGAAAGTGCGGAGGATGGACCATGGGTCCGTCCTATGGATGGGTGGTCCCGGTTAGCCGGGAACTTTTCTCAAAGTCTTCGACGAACAGAGGATGATCGTCATCTCCGAAACAAGTAACGAGAACGATGACTTAGAATTAACTATTACCCGATTCACGCTATTTTAGGGGAACGGAATGGGACTATGCCTTATGGCAGAGAGGTCGAGCCTTTCATCCCTCTCGTTTCCCATTCTCCTTGAACCAAGTGCAGCGTGAATCCGCTTCGGACCTGGCGTTTCTGCGTAAAGTAGTTCGCTCGGGTCTGACGCTAGTTGTTGCTAGCTAATGACCAAACAGGAAAACCCAAATTCAGGTCGATCCTAAGTGGGAACGGCCAGGATACTTCCGCTACGTGGCAGACGCGGGAAGACCTAGATCGCAAATCCCGTAACATTCCATGGGAGTGCCGGGCGGAGCCTTCTAGACATCCTTCCCGATGGACTGCTAAGACGTGTCCGGGATGATTCTAGTGGACACTTTACAGAACTAATGTAACAGTTGCTCTATCATCCCAGGAAATATTGTACTTCCGAAAGGGCTATGACTATATAAATGAAATAAGACTTCTTTTTATCAATGTCTGTCTTGTCTACGAGAATTGATAAAAAGTTAAGTGGCTACGGTTCTTGGTTGATAGAGCTGAATTGGGTATGAAGTATAATCATACAATTAGCGAGTTGTAACAATAAAAATCCTCTATCCAGGCACAACCCCAGGTACAGATTCCCAGTCCGCTCCCTACATCAAATACGATCGTGATCCAGGAGAAGAAGTTTCTTCTCAAGCAGATCAAGCCACCAGAATTTGACAGGAAAGGAAGCACTGTCCAAGCAGATGCTGAGATTTGGATAGAGTCCATGGAAGATTACTTTGAAGCGGCCGGTACTGCACCCGCCAACCAAGCTATGCTCGCCAAGCTGAAGCTCACCAGTCAAGCTAGGCTTTGGTGGAAGCAACGGTGCAGAGATCAAGGGATCTCGAAAGGATCCGTTACCACCTGCGTATCACACGTAGAAAATGAATGAGTTCTACGAGCTGAAACAGCTGGGTCTCACTCTTGACGCATACTACTCAAAATTCGTCTCACTTCTGAAGTATGTGCCACAGATGGATATGACACAGCAGGTGTCGAAATTTTGTGCCGGTTTAAACCCACTAGTGAATACCCGCCTTGAATCTATGCACCCAACAGATCTACAGGACGCACTCATTCAAGCTGTGCCCATAATTCAAGAGGTGTAGGGCTAGGCCAAGAAGTAAGAAAACTTGGTCTTATAATGACCAGAACAGAGGAGCATATAGTCCCCAAGTGAAGAGAGTTCAAGGTCAAAACCGGGGACAAAGAAAGAAAGCAATGAGCCCGGTCATTTCAAAAGGCAATGTCCCAAGCTTGGTGGAGGACATCGTCAAGCACCTTTCCAACGAACTGGCCGTAGCCAGGGAGCTGCTACCTGAGGTAGAGGAAGGACCGCCTGTGTTGCCAACAGGAAAATGTGCGAAGAAGAAGATCCGGCCAGGGAAGCAGAGTTTGAAAGGGCGACAGTCCATGCTGCTCTTCACAAGAAAGGCTTGAATCACCAATTTTCGGTGATTCAAACACCATCAGACTATCAAGGTAAAAGTTTCAAAACCTTGATTGATTGTGGCTGTACGCATTCCTTTATCTCACCAGCTTGTGCAAGAAGATTAGGAATAGCCACAGTAGAAGCACCTGCCTTGCTTGTGGAATTAGCAAATGGTCGTGAGGTCACTTGTACCAAGCAAACTGCTAAGGTGGAATTCTTTCTAGGAGAAAAGTCGACTTCGGTCAGATTCAGGGTCATGAACCTAGGTATCCGTGAGTGTTTACTCGGAATGGATTGGCTTAAACCTAAGGATGTCCACATTCATTGTGGAAAGGCCAAGTTTTCCTTTCAAAACTTTGAAGGGAAATTGGTTACCACTCAAGGAGAGGCTGGAAAACCGAAAATTCAATTGGCTAAAGCATCTTGGATTATAAAGGGAGTTAGAAAGGGACTGCCTGTCTACTTGATTAAGCTTAATAAGCTAGAGAAGAAGCAAGAGTCTAGTGAAGAACCTTTATGGATAAAGGAGTACGCGGATGCATTTCCTGAAGAGCTGACAGAAGTCCCGCCTGAAAGAGAAGAGGATCATGAGATCAAGCTAGTGCCAGGAGCTGCGCCAATTGCAAAGAGGCCTTATAGAATGGCCATCCCAGAAGCAATTGAGATGAAGGAGCAACTCAAGCAACTGCTAGATCAGGGCTACATCTGTCCTAGCAGTTCACCATGGGGAGCTCCAGTGTTGTTCCAGTAAAAGAAAGATGGAACGCTTCGACTGTGTATTGATTACAGAGGGTTGAATCAATCAACTGTTAAGAACAAGTACCCTATTCCTAGAATAGATGAGCTTCTTGATCATCTTCAGGGTGTGAAGATTTTCTCCAAGATTGATCTCAGGTTTGGTTACTATGAGATAAGGATCAAGGAAGAAGATATCCCAAAGATGGTCTTCAACACAAGATATGGACACTTTGAGTTCCTAGTTATGTCATTCGAGCTCATGAATGCGACTGCCACCTTCAACAAGTTAATGCAAGATATCTTTAGGCCATATCTTGATGACTTCGTACTCATCTTCTTCGATGACACCTTAGTCTATTCTAAATAGAAAGAAGATCATGAACCCCAGCTTTGGATTATCCTTGAGACAATGAGGGCACACAAGCTCTATGCTAAGATGAAGAAGTGTGCATTCTTCAAATGTTAGATTGAATATCTGGGATTCATCATATCAGTAGAAGGAATCTCAATGGATTCGGACAAAGTCAGAGATGTTCTAGAATGGTAAATACCAACAACTGTCAAAGAAATATGTAGTTTTCTTGGATTGACAAGATGGTATAGGGTCTTTATCAAAAACTATGCTTTGATTGCAGCACCTCTGATGGATCTACTAAAGAAGCAAACATCCATTGCATGGTCAACTACCGAAAAATCTAGCTTTGATAGATTAAAGAAAAGTTTGGTATCAACACCTATCCTAAAACGTTCGAACCTCAGTAAGGAGTTTGAAGTAGTAACTGATGCTAGCATGCTTGCCTTAGGATGTGTGCTCATGCAAGAAGGTCATCCTGTAGCATACTCTTCAAGGAAACTGAAGAGCCATGAAAAGAATTATGCTACCCATGATCTAGAACTGTTAGTTGTCATCCATGCTTTAAAGCTTTGGAGACACTACCTATTGGGTAACAAGTTTACTCTAGTAACGGATCATAAAAGTCTCAAGTGGATCTTTACC
Organism: Lygodium microphyllum; assembly: GCF_053477565.2. Classification (NCBI taxonomy): domain Eukaryota; kingdom Viridiplantae; phylum Streptophyta; class Polypodiopsida; order Schizaeales; family Lygodiaceae; genus Lygodium; species Lygodium microphyllum. Next base: position 183,639,555 of record NC_141135.1, read on the forward strand.
CAGAACGAGCTCAATATGAGGCAACATCAGTGGATTGAAGTGCTGGAGGAGTATGATTTTGAAATCAAATACTGATCTGGAAAGGAGAATGTAGTTGCCGATGCACTCAGTCACAAGGCATTCCTTAATTCTCAAATCTTGCAAAATCCATCAACAGGTAGATCTCTAGCCACAAAGGTATCCATGCCAAACAACCCAGTACTTGAACTAGCTAGAGAAGAAGCATGCCATGATCCAGCCTATCAAAAGATGCTAAGGGGGATCCCTATCAAGGAACAGGGCCAGAAGCTACAGGCTAAGTATCATGAATTCTCTATCAATAATGGACTTGTCTACTATACAACGAGATTATATATACCGGCAAGCTAGTCACTCAAGCAGAAGATACTATGGGAAGCTCATGATTCCCCTTTCTCAGGACATCCTAGCTATGCCAAGACTCTCAATGCGGTTAGGAAGAGCTACTATTGGGAGAGGCTTAAAGGTGACATTCTCAAATATGTCACTGAGTGTTTGTCCTGTCAACGTATCAAAGCCGAACATGTCAAAATGCCAAGAAAGTTGCAACCACTTGACATTCCCCAAATGAAATGGGAATTCATCAGTATGAACTTTGTTGTTGGCCTACCCCAAGTTCAGGGAGGATACAACTCCATCATGGTTGTGGTTGATATGCTTACTAAGGTTGCACACCTTATTCCTATTAAAACAAATTATAAAGCCTCAGACATTGCAAGGTTGTTTATCAAGGAGATATTCAAGCTGCATGGGTTGCCCAGAAGAATCATTAGTGATCCTGATTCTCTCTTCACATCACACTTCTGGAGAGCTATCTTTGAAGCAATTGGGACTCAACTCTACCTTAGTATAGCCTACCATCCCCAAATTGATTGTCAAACGGAGCGAGTCAATAAAGTCATCAAGGATATGCTAAGGGCACACTACTGCCGTGAACCAAAAAGGTGGATTCAATACTTGCCCTTGGTTGAATTTGCCTACAATGCTTCTTACCAACAAAGCATTCAAATGACCCCTTTTTAAGCATTGTGTGGGCATGACTGTCGAAGTCCCCTAAACTTCTCAGATCCAACCTTGAGGGTTGAAGCTTCAAGGCAGATGTTGGAAAAGATGGATGACCAAATAAAGTCAATTAGACAAGACATCCAAGCCGCCAAGGATAGACAGAAGGCATACGTAGATTTGAAGCACCAAGATAGAACCTTCGAGGAAGGAGACATGGTCTTCATTCGCGTATGCCCAAAGAAGAGTTCCCTATCCTTAGGGAATTGCAAGAAGCTAAGTCTAAGGTATTGTGGGCCATACAAGATCCTCAAGTGCCTAGGACCCAATGCTTATAGACTGCAACTCCCTGAGAACCTAAAGGTTCATAATGTATTCCATATCAGCCTATCGGAGAAGTATGTACCTAATCCTAGCCATGTACTTAATGACCAACAAGTTCTAATGCCTAGCTAAGGAGTCCTTGAGCTACGGCCTGACAGGATCTTAGATGTTAGGGTGACACAACTGAGATCCAGAACCTTGAGAGAATGCCTTGTCTAGTGGAAAGATTATCTCGAGGACGATGCCATTGGATGGGTGAAAGCACTCTCATCCAACAATATCCCCAGTTCATCTCGAGATGAGGACATCTCGATTCCTCCAAGGGGAAGAGTATGTAATATTTCCACTTAAAAATATTACTAGACCAACTTTCCACCCCTGCGTGAAACTCATGAAAAGGTTATTTTCAGTATTGGAGTTATTGGCAGTGTAACCTGTAAACCGTACGCAAGGAATCAAAGCCTCTGCATTGGCAAACTAGGACTGGGGTTCAAAACTGCATAAATCGCAGGAAAACTCCCTCTTGGGAGGAGGCTAAGTGGATAAAGGGAAAATTTACTGCAAATTATTTTTTAATTATTTTCCCCCAGCCGATGCTTGGCTGAGGGAAGGGGATGGCTAGGTGGGAGAGGTGGTAATCAAGGGGGAGTCATGGGCTGCATGCACAGCCCACGTGGGGGAGGTCCCCTCTACCCCCTTGACCTATAAACCCCCCCCCCAGGGGGGTAACTACCAAGATTGTGGGAGAGAAGGAAGGAGTCTCACTTGTAGCTTTCTTGCTTGCACAATGGGGGAAGACACACAAGGGTGGAGGCTGAAAACTGTTTTTCTCTTCTTAGTTGTGGAATCCAAAAGAACTCACATACAAAGAAATAGAAGAACCCTATATATGGGTCTCAAACCAAACTCAACTAACTAAGGTGGCATACTAACTGAGCCACGAACTAGAGTAGATAAGGATAGCTATCATGTAGCTATTATTCATGGACGGTGTACCAACCGCATCTGCAACTGACAAGTCGGTGACATAAATACACAACGGTCACCCTGGCGTATCACGAGTGGAGCTCGATATCTCAACACTCCCCCTCGAGCTCAATCCCAATTCCTGCACAGCAAGCAGGTCTCTGAACTTGCGCAACTTCTGTGTGCCCAATGCCTTCGTAAATATGTCAGCTACCTGATCCTCTGTGCTGACATAAACTAGATCAATAAGACCTAGTAAAACCCTCTCCCGCACATAGTGATAATGCACCTCAATGTGCTTTGTTCTAGCATGATAGACTAGGTTATTTGCCAAGTGTATACTACTCATGTTGTCACAATAAATGACAACTGGCCCATCTGTAGACTGATGCATATCATAAAGTAGCTTATGCAACCAAGCTACCTCACATACAGCCATTGCTGCACCCCTGTACTCAGCCTCTGTGCTCGACAAGGCAACTGTAGGCTGTTTCTTGCTGCTCCAAGTGACTGCAGCACTCCCAAAAGAGAACACATATCCACTGGTAGATCGTCTATCAGAAATGCTACCAGCCCAATCAGCATCAGTGTATCCATGCAACTCTATCTGAACCCCAGTCTCATAAAATAGTCCATACTGCAATGTGGACTTCACATACCTGAGTATGCGTCTAGCCGCATCCAAATGTGGTTTCCTTGGAGCCTGCATAAATTGACTTACCAATCCAACAGCATAGCTCAAATCTGGCCTGGTAATAGTCATATAAATCAAACTTCCTACTATGGGTCTGTACATAGCAGGGTCTTCCAGAAGCTCACCTGCATCTGTGCTCAGCTTCACATTCTGCTCCAAAGGAACTGAAATAGGCTTACAGCCTGTCATCCCATATTTGGACAGCATGTCCAATCCATACTGCCTCTGCAAGAGCTATATCCCACTTGGTGATCTAATCACCTCAATACCCAAGAAATAACGCAGCTCTCCCAAATCCTTCATCTCAAACTTCTGCTTCAATAGCATTTTCACATGAAGGATATCTTCATCACTGTCACCTGTCCTAATCAAATCATCAACATAAATGACAAGTAGCATAATACCTTTCTCTGTTTTTCTCACATAAAGTGAGAAATCTGCCTTGGAAATCTGAAAGCCAATAGTGACAAGATATTGTCCTATCTTGTCAGACCATGCTCTAGGTGCTTGCTTCAAGCCATACAAGGCTTTCTTCAACCTGCAAACAAACTCAGGATGAACAGTATGCACATAACCTGGTGGCTGCTCCATATAGACCTCTTCTTGCAAATCACCATGCAAGAAGGCATTCTTTACATCCATCTGATGTAAAGACCATCCCTTTGATGCAGCCATAGCAATGACTGCTCTTACGGTTGCCATCCTCGCAACCGGACTGAATGTTTCTTCATATTCAATGCCATATGTTTGTGCATACCCCTTGACTACTAATCTTGCCTTGTATCTGTTTACAGAACCATCTGCATTGTGCTTCACCTTATAAACCCACTTACAGCCAATTGCATTCTTACCTTTAGGCAAAGGTACCAATTCCCATGTAGCATTTTCTTCCAAGGCATCCATTTCTTCATCCATGGCTTTCTCCCATTTTTCTTTTTCCATGGCTTGCTCAAAAGAAGTGGGTTGTGGTTCCTGTATCACTTTGACCATATATGCATAGTGAATGGCTGTAAATCCATCATATTTCAGCCTATCCACAGGATACCTAGCTCTGGTAGACCTACGCAAAGTAGGCTCACTTCCAGGTGCTCTCAAAACATCCCTGGTCTTCCTTACTCCAGGTGTAACAATAGAGGGGATACCCAACTCATCATCAATGCTCTGTTCTGAGCCACTGGATTCACCATCCACATAAGAGTGACTTGCATTCACATCAAACATGGGCTGATCAACCTTCTCTTTTCCTTTTCGTGATACCTGCATACTAGTATCTGCATTGCTTTGAGAAGATTCTCCTGATCTCAATCTGCCTGTCCATGGCGAAGAATGTGAACCACTTCTAGGGGATGCTCCAGGTCCACTAATATTTTGTGACTGCTGCTGTGAATTCTGTGCAGCATTACCATTTTGTGCATCTACATCATCAATCACATTTACTAGTTTATACCAACTACTCATCTCATCAAAAACAACATCTCTGCTCACTGTAAACTTACGAGTAGAAGGGTTATAGCATCTATACCCTTTTTGCTGCAGAGAGTAACCAATAAAGATGCACTTCTCAGCTTTTGGATCCAACTTGGATCTCAACTCATCTGGCACATGTACATAGGCAATGCAACCAAAAATTTTCAAATGAGAAATATCTGGTTTCCTACCAGTATACCTCTCCTCTGGAGTCATCCCATATATTGCTGCAGTGGGAGTCCTGTTCATTATGTAGACTGCTGTAGCAACTGCTTCAGCCCAGTAAAAATCTGGCAAGTCTTTTTCGTTGAGCATGGCACGAGATACCTCTCCAATATGCCTGTTTTTTCTTTCTGCAATTCCATTTTGTTGTGGGGTATGACTGCATGAATATTGATGCTTTATGCCATGCTCCTGCAGGAACCTTGCAAACTCATTTGAGAGGTACTCTCCCCCTCCATCTGACCTTAGGCATTTTATCTGCAGACCTGTTTCTTTTTCAGCCATAGCTTTAAGAGTTTTGAAATGCCCAAAAACTTCACTTTTCTTTTTCATAAAATACACCCAAACTTTTCTGCTATAGTCATCAATAAAACTAACAAAATAATGACAGCCTCCAAGAGACGCAGCTTTAGTAGTCCACACATCAGAGTGGATTAATTCCAATGGCTTCTTACTCTCTTGAACATGTCTAGGAAATGGTTTCCTTGCCTGTTTTCCAAACTAACAGGCTTCACATACCTTATGCATTTCTGCAACCTTGAATTTAGGCAATCCTGCAACAATATTTTGGGCCTGCATTGATTTAAGTCACTGTACATTAACATGACCAATGCGTTTATGCCATATATCAATATCTGCAACTACACCGGTCCCATATGCAAACATTGCCGCACTCAATTCAGACATGTCTGCATCCAACGTAAACATTCTGCCCTTCTTCTTTCCTTTTGCTATCAAGCGACCTTTATTTTTCATATCCTCAACATAGCATCCATGAGGATTAAATCTGACCTGCAAGCCATGTTCAACCATTTGACCAACAGAAACTAGATTCTTGGTGATATTCGGGACATGAAATACATCGGACAGGTATTTCTTTTTCCCATCCTGTATAGACAAAGGAATTTTTCCAATCTGCACAATAGGATGTGCAGTGTCATCACCAGTCTCCACAAATCCTGGTTTTTCCATTTTCCTTGCATCCTCCATCCATTCTGCATGACCTGTCATGTGGTTTGATGCACCTGAGTCAACATACCATACATCATTGCTTTCTTCTGCACTTGTCACAGAATTGTTCATGTGCTGCACCATAAACAAATGCTCATTTCTGTCATCACCCTGTCTACTAGAAGATGCATAGTTCCCTTGTTGCAGTTTTTCATTCATGGTGTCATTCTGCTTTTTATAGCAGTCTTTAGCCATATGATCCATTTTACCACAGTATAGCATTCAACATTACTGTTTGCATTTTGGCCTCTTTGCTATCCACCACGACCTCTTTGGCTCCCCCTGCCTCTAGAGTTACCACGTCCTCCTCCATAGGACTGGTTTTCTTGAGTTTGCTGCATATTCTGATTTCTGCCACGGCCTCCAAATCGGCCTCCTCTACCTCTGCCTCTACCTCTTCCAGCATTTGAGTAGAAGACAGCTTCTTTTGAAGTTCCTCCTGAAGAAGATGCACCACCATTTCTCTGCTCCTTAGAAATTAGAAGAGCAATCAACTCCTCAAAATCAGGAAATCTTTCACGAACTGAAATGGATGTCCGAAACTGTGCATAATCCTTTCCTAGACCATTCAAGGTCACAGAAACTAAATCATCATCTTCCACTGGCGACCCAATGGAAGCAAGTGCATCTGCAATCTTCTTCACCTTCATGTGGTAGTCGTTGATGCTCATATTTTCTCTTTGCACATTATGCAACTCTTGCTTGAGTTGCATTTTCCTAGCTTGAGTATTTGTGCTGTGAATTTTTGACAAAGTATCCCATGCCTCCTTTGGCGTACTTGCATCCTGAATATGCACAATCATAGAGTCTGAAATACTGATTGACAGCGAGTACATAACTTTCCTGGCTCTCTCATGCCATGCTTTGAATGCCTGCATTTGCTGTTGATTGGGAACATCAGGAAGAACTGGTTCTTCTTCATTTCCTGCAACAAATTCCCAATATCCTTTTCCCATAAGGAAATTCGTCATTCTAAACTTCCATGCTTGGAAGTTGTTCTTGTCAAGCTTTTCAGTTACAATCTGTGAAAGAGAATCAGACGCCATTACAGAATCCTGCAAAAAATTCTGTCACTGCAGAGAACACAGCTTCAGCCTCACAAGGGCAAATCTGCAAAACTGACGAAAGTGGTATTTAACCACACAGTCACTTCCTAGTGACGATTTTGCATATACAGGAACCAAGGATGATTCTGTAACTCCCGATGTCTCTGCACACGAGCATACGATGCAATATTTGTGGTAACTTTTCACCGACCTGTAGAGCAGTGGTCGCACAGCATAAAACAGGGCTTTTTCCTGAGTGCGTGCAGAAAAATTTGAAGGCAAATTGGTTACCACTCAAGGAGAGGCTGGAAAACCGAAAATTCAATTGGCTAAAGCATCTCGGATTATAAAGGGAGTTAGAAAGGGACTGCCTGTCTACTTGATTAAGCTTAATAAGCTAGAGAAGAAGCAAGAGTCTAGTGAAAAACCTTTATGGATAAAGGAGTACGCGGATGCATTTCCTGAAGAGCTGACAGAAGTCCCGCCTTAAAGAGAAGCGGATCATGAGATCAAGCTAGTGGCAGGAGCTGCGCCAATTGCAAAGAGGCCTTATAGAATGGTCATCCCGGAAGCAATTGAGATGAAGGAGCAACTCAAGCAACTGCTAGATCAGGGCTACATCCATCCTAGCAGTTCACCATGGGGAGCTCCAGTGTTGTTCCAGAAAAAGAAAGATGGAATGCTTCGACTGTGTATTGATTACAGAGGGTTGAATCAATCAACTGTTAAGAACAAGTACCCTATTCCTAGAATAGATGAGCTTCTTGATCATCTTCAGGGTGTGAAGATTTTCTCCGAGATTGATCTCAGGTTTGGTTACTATGAGATAAGGATCAAGGAAGAAAATATCCCAAAGACGGTCTTCAACACAAGATATGGACACTTTGAGTTCCTAGTTATGTCATTCGAGCTCATGAATGCGCCTGCCACCTTCAACAAGTTAATGCAAGATATCTTTAGGCCATATCTTGATGACTTCGTACTCGTCTTCTTCGATGACACCTTAGTCTATTCTAAATAGGAAGAAGATCATGAACCCCAGCTTTGGATTATCCTTGAGACAATGAGGGCACACAAGCTCTATGCTAAGATGAAGAAGTGTGCATTCTTCAAATGTTAGATTGAATATCTGGGATTCATCATATCAGTAGAAGGAATCTCAATGGATTCGGACAAAGTCAGAGATGTTCTAGAATGGTAAATACCAACAACTGTCAAAGAAATATGTACTTTTCTTGGATTGAAAGGATGGTATAGGGTCTTTATCAAAAACTATGCTTTGATGCAGCACCTCTAACGGATCTACTAAATAAGCAAACATCCATTGCATGGTCAACTGCCAAAAAATCTAGCTTCGATAGATTAAAGCAAAGTTTGGTATCAACACCTATCCTAAAACGTTCGAACCTCAGTAAGGAGTTCGAAGTAGTAACTGTTGCTAGCATGCTTGCCTTAGGATGTGTGCTCATGCAAGAAGGTCATCCTGTAGCATACTCTTCAAGGAAACTGAAGAGCCATGAAAAGAATTATGCTACCCATGATCTAGAACTGTTAGTTGTCATCCATGCTTTAAAGCTTTGGAGACACTACCTATTGGGTAACAAGTTTACTCTAGTAACGGATCATAAAAGTCTCAAGTGGATCTTTACCCAGAACGAGCTCAACATGAGGCAACGTCAGTGGATTGAAGTGCTGGAGGAGTATGATTTTGAAATCAAATACTGATCTGGAAAGGAGAATGTAGTTGCCGATGCACTCAGTCACAAGGCATTCCTTAATTCTCAAATCTTGCAAAATCCATCAACAGGTAGATCTCTAGCCACAAAGGTATCCATGCCAAACAACCCAGTACTTGAACTAGCTAGAGAAGAAGCATGCCATGATCCAGCCTATCAAAAGATGCTAAGGGGGATCCCTATCAAGGAACAGGGCCAGAAGCTACAGGCTAAGTATCATGAATTCTCTATCAATAATGGACTTGTCTACTATAGAAGGAGATTATATATACCAGCAAGCTAGTCACTCAAGCAGAAGATACTATGGGAAGCTCATGATTCCCCTTTCTCAGGACATCCTAGCTATGCCAAGACTCTCAATGCGGTTAGGAAGAGCTACTATTGGGAGAGGCTTAAAGGTGACATTCTCAAATATGTCACTGAGTGTTTGTCTTGTCAACGTACCAAAGCCGAACATGTCAAAATGCCAAGAAAGTTGCAACCACCTGACATTCCCCAAATGAAATGGGAATTCATCAGTATGGACTTTGTTGTTGGCCTACCCCAAGTTTAGGGAGGATACAACTCCATCATGGTTGTGGTTGATATGCTTACTAAGGTTGCACACCTTATTCCTATTAAAACAAATTATAAAGCCTCAGATATTGCAAGGTTGTTTATCAAGGAGATATTGCAAGCCTACAGTGCCGATAGTCGTCCCATCATTCCTTTTCCCTTCATCGTAATTATTACCCCCTCTCATCCACGTGGTCCTTTGATTGTAGTAGAAGCTTCATAGAAGCTTCTAAGGGGGCTTCAGTAAGCCCCCTTCCCACCAATCACTCAATAAGCCCATCCCGGGACTTTGAAGAAGAGGAAGCTACAAAGCCCCTTCCCACCAATCATCCCTAGGCGGTCGAGATTTTGAAGAGGAAGAGAGGAAGCCTATAAAGGCCCTTCCCACCAATCACCCACAAGCCCATCCCTACCCCCGGGTCTTTGAAGAGAAGAAGAGGGGCTTCCTTAAACCCCCTTCCCACTAGATCTTTTCCCCCCCGGATTTTTATGAAGGGAAGAAGAAGTTCATAGGCCTCCCTTTACTGCAAGGCCCCCATAAAACCATTCCTAGCCCCGGAATTTTAAGAGAAGAAGAAGAAGAACTCTCAAGACATCGATTCCCGCAAGGTCCTTCACAAGAACCCTTTCGTGAACCCCCTCTTTTCCAAAATAAAGAAGGTCCAAGCTTCAAACCCTAAGGCCTTTCATAAGCCAAATTCCGCAAGTCGGCACTTCTATCAAGGATCCATACTTCAAAGGGAATTTCCGCGTACGAGGGAGACTGGCAAACATTTTAAAGCTGCATACCAAGGCGAGAAATTCGTAGACTGCGACGGATAACCATAATCCGAAATCACATCTACGATGGCCCCTAAAAAGTCACAAGGTGTGTCAAGATTGTGGGAGAGAAGGAAGGAGTCTCACTTGTAGCTTTCTTGCTTGCACAATGGGGGAATACACATAGAGGTGGAGGCTGAAAACAGTTTTTCTCTTCTTAGTTGTGTAAGCCAAAAGAACTCTCATACAAAGAAATAGAAGAACCCTATATATGGGTCTCAAACCAAACTCAACTAACTAAGGTGGCATACTAACTGAGCCACGAACTAGAGTGGATAAGGATAGCTATCATGTAGCTATTATTCATGGGCGGTGTACCAACCACATCTACAACTGATAAGTCGGTGACATAAATGCACAACGGTCACCTTGGCATATCACGAGTGGAGCTCGATATCTCAACACTCCCCCTCGAGCTCAATCCTAATTTCTGCACCCCAAGCAGGTCTCTGAACTTGCGCAGCTTCTCTGCGCCCAATGCCTTCCTAAATATGTCAGCTACCTGATCCTTTGTGCTGACATAAACTAGATCAATAAGACCTAGTAAAACCCTCTCTCGCACATAGTGATAACGCACCTCAATGTGCTTTGTTCTAGCATGATAGACTGGGTTATTTGCTAAGTGTATACTACTCATGTTGTCACAATAAATGACAACTGGCCCATCTGTAGACTGATGCATATCATAAAGTAGCTTATGCAACCAAGCTACCTCACATGCAGCCATTGCTGCACCCTTGTACTCAGCCTCTGTGCTCGACAAGGCAACCGTAGGCTGTTTCTTGCTGCTCCAAGTGACTGAAGCACTCCCAAAAGAGAACACATATCCACTGGTAGATCGTCTATCAGAAATACTACCAGCCCAATCAGCATCAGTGTATCCATGCAATTGTATATGAACCTCAGTCTCATAAAATAGTCCATACTGCAATGTGGACTTTACATACCTGAGTATGCGTCTAGCCGCATCCAAATGCGGTTTCCTTGGAGCCTGCATAAACTGACTTACCAATCCAATAGTATAGCTCAAATCTGGCCTGGTGATAGTCATATAAATCAAACTTCCTACTATGCGTCTGTACATAGTAGGGTCTTCCAGAAGCTCACCTGCATCTACGCTCAGCTTCACATTCTGCTCCAAAGGAACTGAAATAGGCTTACAGCCTGTCATCGCATATTTCGACACCATGTCCAATCCATACTGCCTTTGCAAGAGCTGTATCCCACTTGGTGATCTAATCACCTCAATGCCCAAGAAATAACGCAGCTCTCCCAAATCCTTCATCTCAAACTTCTGCTTCAATAGCATTTTCACATGAACGATATCTTCATCACTGTCACCTGTCATAATCAAATCATCAACATAAATGACAAGTAGCATAATACCTTTCTCTGTTTTTCTCACATAAAGTGAGAAATCTGCCTTGGAAATCTGAAAGCCAATAGTGACAAGATACTGTCCTATCTTGTAAGACCATGCTGTAGGTGCTTGCTTCAAGCAATACAATGCTTTCTTCAACCTGCAAACAAACTCAGGATGAACAGCATGCACATAACGTGGTGGCTGCTCCATATAGACCTCTTCTTGCAAATCACCATGCAAGAAGGCATTCTTTACATCCATCTGATGTAAAGACCATTCCTTTGATGCAGCTATAGCAATGACTGCTCTTACGGTTGCCATCCTTGCAACTGGACTGAATGTTTCTTCATAGTCAATGCCATATGTTTGTGCATACCCCTTGACTACTAATCTTGCCTTGTATCTATTCACAGAACCATTTGCATTGTGCTTCACCTTATAAACCCACTTACAGCCAATTGCATTCTTACCTTTAGGCAAAGGTACCAATTCCCATGTAGCATTTGCTTCCAAGGCATCCATTTCTTCATCCATGGCTTTCTCCCATTTTTCTTTTCCCATGGCTTGCTCAAAAGAAGTGGCTTGTGGTTCCTTTATCACTTTGACCATATATGCATAGTGAATGGCTGTAAATCCATCATATTTCAGCCTATCCATAGGATACCTAGCTCTCATAGACCTGCGCAAAATAGGTTCACTCCCAGGTGCTCTCAAAACATCCTTGGTCTTCCTTACTCCAGGTGTAACAATAGAAGGAATACCCAACTCATCATCAATGCTCTGTTCTAAGCCACTGGATTCACCATCCACATAAGAGTGACCTGCATTCACATCAAACATGGGCTGATCAACCTTCTCTTTTCCTTTTCGTGATACCTGCATACCAGTATCTGCATTGCTTTGAGAAGATTCTCCTGATCTAAATCTACCTGTCCATGGCGAAGAATGTGAACCACTTCTAGAGGACGCTCCAGGTCCACTAATATTTTGTGACTGCTGCTGTGAATTCTGTGCAGCATTACCATTTTGTGCATCTACATCATCAATCACATTTATTGGTTTATACCAACTACTCATCTCATCAAAAACAACATCTCTGCTCACTGTAAACTTACGAGTAGAAGGGTTATAGCATCTATACCCTTTTTGCTGCAGAGAGTAACCAATAAAGATGCACTTCTCAGCTTTTGGATCCAACTTGGATCTCAACTCATCTGGCACATATACATAGGCAATGCAACCAAAAATTTTCAAATGAGAAATATCTGGTTTCCTACCAGTATACCTCTCCTCTGGAGTCATCCCATGTATTGTTGCAGTGGGAGTCTTGTTCATTATGTAGACTGTTGTAGCAACTGCTTCAGCCCAATAAAAATCTGGCAAGTCTTTTTCGTTGAGCATGGCACGAGATACCTCTCCAATATGCCTGTTTTTCCTTTCTGCAATTCCATTTTGTTGTGGGGTATGACTGCATGAATATTTTTGCTTTATGCCATGCTCCTGCAGGAACCTTGCAAACTCATTTGAGAGGTACTCTCCCCCTCCATCTGACCTTAGGCATTTTATTTACAGGCCTGTTTCTTTTTCAACCATAGCTTTAAGAGTTTTGAAATGCCCAAAAACTTCACTTTTCTTTTTCATAAAATACACCCAAACTTTTCTGCTATAGTCATCAATAAAAGTGACAAAATAATGACAGCCTCCAAGAGATGCAGCTTTAGTTGTCCACACATCAGAGTGGATTAATTCCAATGGCTTCTCACTCTCTTGAACATGTTTAGGAAATGGTTTCCTTGCCTGTTTTCCAAACTAACAGGCTTCACATACCTTATGCATTTCTACAACCTTGAATTTAGGCAATCCTGCAACAGTATTTTGGGCCTGCATTGATTTAAGTCATTGTACATTAACATGACCAATGCGTTTATGCCAGATATCAATATCTGCAACTACACCGGTTCCATGTGCAAACATTGCTACACTCAATTGAGACATGTCTGCATCCAACGTAAACATACTGCCCTTCTTCTTTCCTTTTGCTATCAAGCGACCTTTATTTTTTATATCCTCAACAAAGCATCCATGAGGATTAAATCTGACCTGAAAGCCCTGCTCAACCATTTGACCAACAGAAACCAGATTCTTGGTGATATTCGGGACATGAAATGCATCGGACAGGTATTTCTTTTTCCCATCCTGCATAGACAAAGGAATTTTTCCAATCTGCACAATAGGATGTGCAGTATCATCACCAGTCTCCATAAATTATGGTTTTTCCATTTTCCTTGCATCCTCCATCCATTCTGCATGACCTGTCATGTGGTTTGATGCACCTGAGTCAACATACCATACATCATTGCTTTCTTCTGCACTTGTCACAGAATTGTTCATGTGCTGCACCATAAACAAATGCTCATTTCTGTCATCACCCTGTCTACTAGAAGATGCATAGTTCCCTTGTTGCAGTTTTCCATTCATGTTGTCATTCTGCTTTTTATAGCAATCTTTAGCCATATGACCCATTTTACCACAGTAGTAGCATTCAACATTACTGTTTGCATTTTGGCCTCTTTGCCATCCACCACGACCTCTTTGGCTCCCCCTGCCTCTAGAGTTACCACGTCCTCCTCCATTGGACTGGTTTTCTTGAGTTTGCTGCATATTTTGATTTCTACCATGGCCTCCAGATCGGCCTCCTCTACCTCTGCCTCTACCTCTTCCAGCATTTGAGTAGAAGATAGCTTCTTTTGAAGTTCCTCCTGAAGAAGATGCACCACCATTTCTCTGCTCCTCAGAAATTAGAAGAGCAATCAACTCCTCAAAATCAGAAAATCTTTCACGAATGGAAATGGATGTTCGGAACTGTGCATAATCCTTTCCTAGACCATTCAAGGTCACAGAAACTAAATCATCATCTTCCACTGGCCACCCAATGGAAGCAAGTGCATCTGCAATCTTCTTCACCTTCATGTGGTAGTCATTGATGCTCATACTTTCTCTTTGCACATTATGCAACTCTTGATTGAGCTGCATTTTCCTGGCTTGCGTATTTGTGCTATACATTTTTGACAAAGTATCCCATGCCTCCTTTGGCGTACTTGCATCCTGAATATGCACAATCATAGAGTCTGAAATACTGATAGACAGCCAATACATAACTTTCCTGGCTCTCTCATGCCATGCTTTGAATGCCTGCATTTGCTGTTAATTGGGAACATCAAGAAGAACTGGTTCTTCTTCATTTCCTGCAACAAATTCCCAACATCCTTTTCCCATAAGGAAATTCGTCATTCTAAACTTCCATGCTTGGAAGTTATTCTTGTCAAGCTTTTCAGTTACAATCTGTGAAAGAGAATCAGACGCCATTACAGAATACTGCAAAAAATTCTGTTACTGCAGAGAACACAACTTCAGCCTCAGAAGGGCAAATCTGGAAAACTGACGAAAGTGGTATTTAACCACACAGTCACTTCCTAGTGACGATTTTGCATCAACAGGCAACAAGGATGATTCTGTAACTCCCAATGTCTCTACACATAGGCATACCATGCAATTTCTACAGTAACTTTTCACCGACCTGTAGAACAGTGGCCGCACAGCATAAAACTAGGCCTTTTCCTGAGTGCGTGCAGAAAACTTCCGCCTGCAAAACAGGCCCCGAAATGGCCTCAAATCAAAAAAACAGGGTTGTCGAGGGCTAAATCCCATGCCCGCAGCATATACTGTCCTCTTACTTCACCGCGAAGGGCGTCTCAACTTGAGACAATGCACTCTTGCAATTTCCGACTGTGCTACCTGCAGAGATCTGCTCCCAAAACAGAAAATGAAAGCAACACTGCTCCTGTTACCAGAACACCGCGATCTTGGCTTGCTTTCTTGAGCTCCTTACCATGAACAAGGCTCTGATACCATGTCAAGTTTGTGGGAGAGAAGGAAGGAGTCTCACGTGTAGCTTTCTTGCTTGCACAATGGGGGAATACACACAGAGGTGGAGGCTGAAAACAGTTTTCCTCTTCTTAGTTGTGTAAGCCAAAAGAACTCTCATACAAAGAAATAGAAGAACCCTATATATGGGTCTCAAACCAAACTCAACTAACTAAGGTGGCATACTAACTGAGCCACGAACTAGAGTAGAAAAGGATAGCTATCATGTAGCTATTATTCATGGGCGGTGTACCAACCGCATCTACAACTGACAAGTCGGTGATATAAATACACAACGGTCACCCTGGCATATCACGAGTGGAGCTCGATATCTCAACAAGGTGCACCTACAGGAGGATCATCTCCTAGTATTCATGTGGATATTTCACCGAGCCCACAAGTCCAGGTTTTCTTCCTATTTTTGATATACGTAGAAGTATTGCAATTATGCATGGTTATTTCATGGAACTAGGATGCACTTATGCTTGTCAAATCCACATAGCTAATTGCGATTGAAATAAATTTGCTATTTGAAATTTACTTGAAGTAACTCACGATACGAAGTTGGTCATTTGTACTTCCAATGGAATGAACGAAAAAAACATAAGGTGTCTATGCATTTTAGTACCTTATTAGCAAGTTGCTTTTATGCATTGCAAAGTGATGAGTCTAGAACAACTAATGACTATCATTACTAAGTCAAATTTATTGTAGTACACCTTTGATTATGCGTGGAAAGATTAAATCACATGTCGCATTTTTAGACAAATCTTCTTTGTAATGATTCATTAAGATAGTCGTTATTAATTGTAGGAAATTGCAAAGCATGGAAAAGATTCTAAGGGCTGCATGAAATAGGTTAACTCTAGCTTCAATTGGCATGAATCTCATTTAACTACGTAGTAGTTAGGAAAAAATTTGCATGTTGCATATTCAACGTACGCAAGAATTTCATTCATCAAGGGTACACTTAGGGAAAGGTTGCATGGTTCATTTAAGCATAAAATCTTAAAAGCTTAGTGGCATGATTCATGAATGCAAGCCCTAGTAGGATCAATGGAAATTATGCCGTAATTTAACATGTGTTTTGGTCTTAACAAGAAAAGTTAGGGATTGTGAATCTAGTCGTACATAGAGGCAATGAATTGCGTGCCTATGTGCATTGTGACGTAATGCAACTAGTTTTCCCCTTTTAGATCAAATTAACATCCCTAGGATATGGTTCATCCTTGTTGCAAGACAAGTAAACTGGATTACCTAAAACACCTATACCGCAAAGGATTCGCATAGGATGGTTCAATCGATACAATATACTCCAAGTGCTAACTAGGGTTTAGCACGTTAAGGACTTGACCTAGTTTCGCACTTGTTGCCAAGTCGAAACCCTCATACCCAAAGGTCCTACACACATTCAGGGAATGTAGGGACAATTGGACGCGCTTCCAAGAAACGATCTAGGGTTTCTACCCTAAGGATCACTCGATCAAATGTTGAAACTCGGATTGAGTTGGAAACCCTAGGACCAAATGTTGTCGACCTAGTGCAATTAGGAATGGGTTGGATAACAAGACACCTTAAACCCTGCTTCTTGTCTAATCATGATTCCGTGACCAGAATACGTCATTCGATGGGTGAAAAGATCCCATGGAATAGATGTGACACTTGTGCAACAAGTTGCAACGTCGCATGATCTTGTGGTTTGATCACAAGAGAATTGCCAATTCCTCGGAATGAGATTGGCAGATTCTTGCGCAAGTTTAACTTGCAAGAGGATGAGTAGTCATCCTATTATATCACCTTTCTTGGGAAAAATTGCCAAGTTAAGAGAAATTTAGGTATTTTCTTGGAAGCAAAGGACAAATCAATAATTTGGAGCGACATAGTTGCCATGATTTACTGTTAATAAAACCTAAGGTATTGGTTAAGTTGGGTTAATAGGGTATAGCCCTAACCTAAGGACAAAAGAGAGAACGGACAAACCCTTGGGAATCTTGCCAAGTCGCAATTGATCCCGAATCGAATGCTAGATGCATTCGGAGAGAAGGATTCACTCCTTAGCAGTTGGCCAAATAAACGACCACTGGAATTGATTGTGCTTGTAACAGCTTAGAGAGCACTGTTTGCTTTGTTTGCTCAAGGAACTAAAGGATAGAAAGATATCTAATGCTTGAAGGGCTGAAGGGAGAGCCAGCCTCAGTTATCCCCGACTGTTTGCCTGACCCTAACCAGAAGGGGTTGTTAGCCGCACCGGGAACGTGGACCGAACCCGCCTCCTGAGGTCTCTCCGTTGGTCACTACTTGGAGCAAGAGAACGCTTGGGTGCCAGGGGGGGCTTTGGCGGTAAATCCCTTGCCTTCCAGGCCCTGAACAAGAGGCCAACGTGACTCGAGATTGGATCTCGAGGCCTGCATACTAGTCTACGAGCCGAATCTTGGATTAGTAATGCCTGTGGATTGCTGGATAGCCTTCAAGCGGATTCTGGATAGCCTTCGGGTAGATTATGGATGAGCCTGCGGGCTAGACTTTATGGATGTATTCCAAAGATAAATAAGATAACCTGTTGAAAAGGAACTTGTTTGACATTGTTTTTCTATATCAAGTGCTAAGATTACATGAAGGAACCAGTGTCTAGTGGGCTAATTAAGGAAGCTCCTTGATGCATGTCCAACTAAATGTGGTAGATAATTAGACAACTAAAGAAACCTGAGGAAAGTGCATGGATGTGGCCATGGGTCTATCCTACGGATGGGTGGTCCCGGTTGGCCGGGAACTTTTCTCAAACGAAATGGACAGCAAGAAGCTCTTCTCAAAGGAAACGAACAGCAAGGGCACTGACCTAGAGTTTAGGTTACTATAATCTCGATTTATGTTGTTTTAGGGGAACGGAATGGGACTATGCCTTATGGCAAAGAGGTTGAGCCTTGCATCCCTCTCGTTTTCCATTCTCGTTAAACCAAGTGCAGCGTGAATCCGCTTCAGCCCTAGTGTTTCTGCGTAAAGTAGTTCTCTTGGGGTTCGATGCTAGTTCCCGTTTAGGAAATGACCATTAGGAAAAACCGTGATTCAAGTCGGTCCTAAGTGGGAACGGCCAGAATACTTCCGCTACATGGCAGACGCGGAAAGTTCTAGATCACAAACCCCGTAAGATTCCATGAAAGTGCCGGGCGGAGCTTTCTAGACTTCTTTTCCGATGGACTGCTAAGACGTGTCCTGAAGGGAACAGGTGGACATGTTACAAATAAGAAAGTTTTACATTCTTGCTGCAGTTGATTATTTGACCAAATGGCCTAAAGCTAAGGCTACAAGGAATTGCAAGAAAGAGGACTGAACTCAGTTTCTCATGGAGGACATATGTAGCAGATTTGAAATACCACTAGAAATAGTGACAGATCAAGGTCCTAGCTTCATAAATAAGCTATTGAGAGAATTAAGAAGGAAACTAGACTTGAAACATAGATTTGCTACTCCTTATTATCCTCAGTGCAACTGATGGTGAATGTTACAAAAGATTCCCTTTAAGCTGGTGGAAGATCATCCTAAATATTGGGACAATTATCTACATCAAGCTTTGTG
This sequence comes from Lygodium microphyllum, assembly GCF_053477565.2. Lineage (NCBI taxonomy): Eukaryota > Viridiplantae > Streptophyta > Polypodiopsida > Schizaeales > Lygodiaceae > Lygodium > Lygodium microphyllum. The sequence goes on from NC_141135.1 coordinate 183,658,275, forward strand.
GGCTTGTAGAACAATGCAAAAGACAAGTACAATATTCACCCCTATTTAGTTAGTATATGATCAAGATACTTTATTATCTATGAATGCCATGTTCCCTACAATAGAGTTTGTAAGAAAGCATCAGTTAAATAAAATAGAATTAGGAGTTGACAGAGGACTGAAATTGCATACCCTACAGTTGGATAGGCAACAAGCAATGGATTGTTATGAAAAATAGATTTTAAAGAGAAGGGAATGGTTCAATACACAGTTGAAGAAGAAGAAATTTGTTGAGGGAATGCTAGTAATGAGATATGAAAGTATCTTGGACTCCACTTTTCAAACAAAGTTTCGAGTCAGATGAGAAGGACATTTCCGTATCAAGCACAATTTTGAAAATGGCACGTACTTGCTACAAGAGTTAGATGGGACTCTTCACAATAGCCGAATCAATGGGTTCCATCTAAAGAAATATATATGAAGAATTCTGTAAATAAAGGGGATGTAAGTAATGTACATACTATACATAGAGTAGGTTTCTTCTAATTTATTGTTTGGGGTAGATTTAGTTTTTTGAAGTATGGTGTTAATTAGATGGTTATAAATGATATACATCATATTTAAAGTGTGCTTTGACACCTATTAAAGGTCTCTGTCAAGTTTGGTGTTGATCCAAGCAAGAATGTGAAAGTTATGGTCTCTCGAAGGTCGATGTTTGAAGCAGACTGCATATAGAAATTTAGGACTGCAGGCTATGCAAAGCTGTTTCAGGATAGCACTCAAAGAATTTGGCTCTGAGTTGCTCTAGAGAATTCTAGATTGGAAAGAGAGCTACAACTTTCCTTTTTAAAGCTTGGCGATCCAAGATCTGATTAGAAAGTTATGAGTTGTTCTATGCAGTGCTCTATGAGGCAAATTTTCAAGAAAAGGAGTTTGTCTTTGTCAAATGTTTTTGAAGCTTTTAATAAAGGTTTATTCACACTTTGTGTTCCAAACCATGGGGGGCTAATCATGGTGGGTGAAAATGAGTGACCCAGGACATGATGTTGCATGGGGTCAAGTGGGGTAACACATGAAAATATCATTTTTTTGTCTTTTAAACATCTACTCGTAGTGGGAGTCGGGTTGATAGATGGAAATCCCAAGTGTGACCATGCATGTTTAACACGTGGTTGTGATATTTCAATTTTGGAACACATGTCTCATGTAGAAAGAGATATCCTCATACATGGAATGTGTTCTCCTTTTTTGATTTTGATTCCCTGAGTGGAATTTTTTGTGACAGGGGGCATGTTTGCCATCTAGCAACTAAGGGGAAGTAGGGGGCAGCTTAGTAAAACAGGGGAATAAGCAAAAATGTGAGGATTTTTTTTTTATAAAGGAGAGAGGGGGAGAAGTGTTCTACACAAGACAATTAGCATATCAGAGAGAGAGAGAGAGAGAGAGAGAGAGAGAGAGAGAGAGAGAGAGAGAGAGAGAGAGAGAGAGAGAGAGAGAGAGAGAGAGAGAGAGAGAGAGAGAGAGAGAGAGAGAGAGAGAGAGAGAGAGAAGAATCTTATAGTTTTAAGAGAAGGGAGAAATCTAATGCTCAGACGAAGAAGAACTAGTTTTTTAAAAAAAAGAGGTTGTGCAATTGAAATCAGCAGAGCCATGGAGAATGATGGCGGTACATTGAATATGGGGCTTTTGAAGCCAATTGGCTAATGCGAGTTCTCAGTTTTCAGATGATGGCAATAAGATTCTTCCTTTTGTCTTGTTTTCTTCTACTACTGCTATGTGGGGCACAAAGTATGTAGATATGTTTTGATGTATGGATATGAGTGAGAGACAATAGAGTGTTATTCTTCATCATGTTGAGAGTGATGTATGTTAGTTGTTTGCGTGAGGCTTCCCGTCACGAGGAAAGAATAGAAGTAAAGGATCGCTACATCTAAAACTAGGTATGTGCCAGAGAATATGTATTATGGGTGGGTGTTGAAAGACTCGAATTAATGGAAATTCAAAAGGATTTGTAGCTAGGAAAATGATAAATTAGAGCTCATAACGTTTGAAGCTCCACAACTCTTCATCAATGCAAGATATGTTGAAATACATCGGTTGTTACGCTGAAATGATAATCTAAAATCAAAGAAAGTGTCCTCTCGTTTGCAAGTTTGTACTTCTTGGAGCAAAGAAGTTATGTGTTTGTTGTATAGATCAATAGTGTATTTTTGCAATGCTCTATGATGCAATATCTATGTTGCATAATGCAACATGTGAATTCAGCTACATCTACACCACCAACTTGGCTTCCCATGAAATTCATCATGATCATCCATTGCTATATCAGTGTAAAATCTATTTTGTTGCAGTAATGGAATGTCTACAATAGTGAAATGTTTGTAGCAACTGAATTGGTATGAAAATTCGTCATATAAAGCTTTGGTTGCCTGAGTTTTTTATTTGTATTTATGTGTGCTCTGAGAAAAGAATAGAAAGGATCTACAACTAATTTTGCAGTGCTTCAGGAAACCATGCTTTGTGGGGCCGCTTTCGCATGGGACTACCATCCTTAAAAATTAAGAGTTGTGTGAATCTAAAAGCTTGTGTTGCTAAAGTCTCAGCCATGGTTGTTTCCACATCAATTTCTCTCTAAAAATGGTAAATTCGGAGCTTAAAGCTTTAAAATGCTTAAGTGTTGAGTTGAAGTCTCAGTGAGGAGTGAGTGATTAGGAATATTTGATCATATGCTCAATGGCGCTATCTCATGGGTTTTGTTGAGGGGAGATCCTCGGTCTTTATCCTATGGTGTTGTCTTGGTGGCTGTTAGAGGCCGATTACCCAATTCACCTACCAACGTGTGCACATTCTCTTTTAAAATATTTATTGATACTTGAGATTTTAAGAGATATATTGAAGATATTCTAGAAATATTTTATGACTCTTAGCAATTATGAGTTGTACAACTGATGCAACCATTTATTCAATGAACTTGAACTCTTTCATAAAAATAGAGATTTTAAAGTACCTATCTTTGAGCATTACTTTTCATCTTGGGCGAAAGATTGATGGAAATACCTATCCTTTTTGGGCGGCATAAGACATGCAAGTGTGAATATGGGTGAAGCCGTATGTGGATGATGCCATAGTATTAATATCTCAAGTGCTAACATCTGGGTGATTTGATTATTTAATGGAATTCCAATGATTATTTGATTTATTATGAATACCAGCATTTATTGGGTTAATTAGTTTTCTAAAATGAATTTCTTAATTTTTGGCAACTGATATGTAGAGTAAGATGATTTGGATACACGCGACAAAAGTGCAGTTTATTCCATATATTTTTCTTATTGAATTATTTAAATAGATGCCTTGATGTTTACTCTAAGATTTGCACACATCCTCTCTGTAAATATTTATTGATACTTGAGATTTTAGAAAATATATTAAAGGTATTCTAGAAATATTTTATGACTTGGAGCAGTTGTGAGTTTGCACAACTAATTGAAACCACTTACTCAATGAACTCAAACTCTTTTATAAAAAGAGTGATTGTAAAAATCCAGCAAAACTCATTTTAGTATTATAGATACAGCATGGAGGAGATACTTAGTCCATGTGGTGCAGGGGGAGATTGCATCTAATAGTGTGTCGCTCATTTTTTAGTTACTTTTCTTTAAGTATATCTTGAGTTTTATTTTATGAGTTGTGCTTTTGTTTTTATGAGTAAAGAGAGTGATAGTGAGCCTCTTCTACTCGCTACGTGTAAGCCTTGCATCTGATCTGCCCAATAGTGGTATCAAAGCCAAGCCTACATATATGGGGCTTCCAATCGCCTACCCTGTTGTGTGAAGGCCACCTCTTTGGAGAAAATAGGCTCTATGGTCCATCTTAGTCCAAAGTGACTTCACGGCTAGATTACTAGGACTTCAAAACCCCAAATTCTCCTATCTCTATTGAGAAATTTCTCAATCCACTCCAACATTGAAAAATCACATCCCCTTACCATGGCACCATCATTCTCGAGCTTCTATGGCCAAAGAAGATGAAGAAGAGCCTAATTAAGCTTTTTGTTTAAGCTTAGTTTAAGCTTCATGTTTAATCTTAGTTTAAGCTTTAAGAAGCTTAAAAGCTTCATCTCATGGTTCTGTTGGCTCCAAAAGGGGGGTAAAACCCTAGAATTTGTGCTCAAAATTCTCACAGATCACTCTTTCTTCTTCTTCCCATCCATAGTACTGTTTGATGCTGCCTGAAAACTGTGATCCCGCTCGCACAAATTCGAAAGCCCCTCCTTCTGTATTAGATCTCCAAAACTATCTAAAAAGAAATTTGCTTTTTGCATGTCACCCTATTCTAGAAGTTTTCTACACCTTTTTAGGATATTTATAAGAAATAATAGCCAAAACATTAAAAATAGGCTAAACTTGTCCCAAAACCCATATTTTGGAACTATCCGTACTATGGACATGAACGACTAATATGACATTGACTCTTTAGATTAATAAAATAGCCAAATGATGATAGACTCTAGGGTTTTTCACACTAAGAGGACAAATTAGCACAACAATATCTACGTGATTTGATTATTTATGAAATTCTAATGATTATTTAATTTATTATGGCTAGCTTCATTTATTTAGTTAGTTATTTTTCTAATACAATTTTCTAAATTTTTAGCAGTTAATGTGTAGAGCAAAATGAATTGGATACACGGGGCAAAGCATAATTCACTCTATAAACTTGTTCATTGAATTATTTAAATAGACGCACTACTCTTTACTCTAAAATGTGCACATAACCTCTTTGTAAAAATTTATTAATACTTGAGATTTTAGGAGATATATTGAAGATATTTTAGAAATATTTTATGGCTCTCAACAGTTGTGAGTTGTGCAATTGATTGCAACCATTTATTTAGTGAACTCAAACTCTTTTATAAAAAGAGTGACTGTAAAGGGAATATCTTTGGGCAAAGCAAGATTCATTTTAATATTATAAATACGGCATGGATGTAATATATCAAATATATATCAAATATTTATTTTTATTTTCTCTCCCTCTCGCGCAGCGGCGCGTCATGTTGGCATGCATATTGACACATAGGAGGGGGAGGATTCCCTCCCCTCCCCTATATAAATGAGGGAGAGGAGGCCGTGAGGGAGGAGGATGAAGCCATTGCCCTTTTCGTGTTGCTGCCGAGAGAGGAGGAAGGACAGCTGCCGAATGTTGCGCTGCCGCCCTACAAATCTCTAGAAGGAGGGAGAGATAGCCACTTCGTTGCCGCCTACAGACTTTCACCCCCCTGTGGACGCCGTCGGAAGATTTTCCCCCCCACGTGGCTCCTGACCGACCCCCACAGAAGCTTCAAGAAGCTTCTTGAAGCTTCTAAGGGGGGCTCCTTAAGCCCCCCTTCCTATATCTTAGAATCCTTTCACACCCCCCCTCCAATTTTTAAACCCTTAAGCCCTTTTCTCCCTCAAAGCACCTTCCCGTGGAGGCCTTAACCCTTTCCGAGGAACCCTTAACCTTTCCCGTGGGGCCATTAAACCCCCACTCCCCTTGGCCTCAGAAACCCCAAATTTTCCCCCTGTGCTTAAATTTATAAGTCCCTTCTTGTGTTTCCTTGAAACCCCATGTTGCACCCCCTCATATTCCTTTTAACACACCCCCCTAGGCCCCTTTTTAACCCCCGTGTCCCCTTTTTCTTTACACACTTTTTTCCCCATGCTATAATCCCTTGTGTTACCCTTCAAATTTCCCCCCTGGGTTTGAAAACCCATAAGTCCTTTCACTCCCGTGCCCAAAGATCTCCCAAGGTTCATATGTTTGCAAAGCCACACTCACACACAACCTTTTTGCCATGTATATACCCTATAGGGCCTTTTTAGGCTTTGTAAACCTTTCCCTCCCAAAGAAGCTAAGACCTTAAAGGTCTTATTACCCCCCCCTCTCGTAGTCAATCCTTTAACGGCTCCTTGCCTCGAAGAAAGAAGAAGAGTATTGAAGCGAAGGTGGAATTCCGAAAAGGAGTGTAAAGTTGCCTTCACGTACGAAGGATTACAACTGTGATGCTGCCTAAGAAAGTCCAAGGAGTAGCTACGGGAGGGTCATCTCCTGGTATCCATGTGGATATTACATCCCAAAACTAGGTTTTTCCTTCTTAAATTTTATATCAGTTTTAATTCAATCATGCAAGATGAATTGTCAGGGATAAAATATATTTTGTCCTAGTTATTTACGATGAAGGAATTTAGTTTAATTGATCATGCAAAATGGATAAAGTATAAACATGGTTTTTCTTCAAATAGCCTTATGCACTGAAACGAATTACGAGCAAGATTATTTACCCACTAAAGTAGTATATTCCAGTTAAATCTTGAAGGAATTTTAAAAAAAAAACTGCATTTTGCACCATTAACCCCTATTCTTTGTTGCAACGAATCATCATAGAAGGTGAAATTCATGAAAGGTTTCTTACGTTGCTTAAACTCTAGGAAGTTATCAATGCTAACTGCATATCTTAGCAAGGAAAAGATTGTTTATTTGGCATGAGTTTTGTTCGCAAGGAAAAAGGAAGTTTAATTGAATTTACCTAACCTCAAAGCAATAAAGTTTAGGACTGAAAAATCAATTGTCACATAGATAACAAATCGTGCCGAGGTGATCTCAATATTACCTTCTAAAAATTAACCGAACTAATATAAACTTAGAAATACCTATGCTACGAAATATGCATTGGAAATGATTTAAAAATCCAAGAGACGTTATACCTTAAATACTTGCCTACCTTCCCTGATTGTAGGGTCAATAAATCGTAAATGAAAAAAAACTAGGGTTTGTCCCTGAGGTTCTTAAAAAGAGACCCTAGGTCTAACAAACGTCAGCTTAAAGAAACTAAAATTGATTGTTTCATCGTATATTATGATGCAAGACTTGCGCAGCAAGTACGAAGTCATATGGTCTTGTGATTGATTCACAAGAAGAAAGGTTAAATACCGTCAGCAAGGATGGCGGATCCTTACGCAAGTTATCTTGCAAAAGGATGTATTCTTTGATATCCTTCTAAGTAAGGAAGGTTAAAAAACCGGAAACTAAAGTATCCAATGAACTTTAGGGTTGACCAAGTTGGGTTAATAGGGTACGTCCTAACCCAGAATATAGGGATCTTGCCAAGTTGCAAGGTACCCCGGATCGAGTGCTAGATGCATTCAAAAGGAAAGACTCCTTCCTTAGCAGTTTGCCAACAACAAGGTCAATTAATGGAAATGTTTGTGCTTGCTAGAGATTTTAAGCACTGTTTGATTTATGAACTACAAATTAAATGAATATCTATACTTTAGGTTGAAGGCCTGAAGGGAGAGGCAGCTTTAGTTACCCCCAACTGCCTGCCTGACCCTAACCAAGGGGGTTGTTGACCGCGCCAGGAACGTGGACCGAACCCACCGCGAGAGGTCTCTCCGTTGAGCTCTACTTGGAGCAGGAGGACGCTTGGGTGCCAGGGGGTGCTCTGGTCGTAAATCCCTCGCCTTCTAGGTCCTGCACAAGAGGCTAACGTGACTCGGGATTGGATCTCGAGGCCCGCATACTAGTCTACGGGCGGAATCTTGGAATAGTGATCCCTGTGGATTACTGGATAGCCTTGAGGCGGATTATGGACAAGCCTACGGGCGGAACTCCTTGTATTTCAAAGATAAATATGATGATGTATTAACAAAGAACTTGTCTGATATTGTTTTTCTATGTCACGTGATAAGATTATGTGAAGGAACCAGTGCTTAACGGATTAATTAAAGAAGTTGATTGTTACATGTCCAACTAACGTGTTAGATAATTACCTAACTAAAACAAACCGAGGAAAGTGCGGAGGATGGGCCATGGGTCCGTCCTAAGGTTGGGTGGTCCCGGTTGGCCGGGAACTTTTCTCAAATCTCGAAGAACAGCGGGGTGATCGTCAAAGGACATGAACAACAAAAGCGATGACCTAGAGTTCTGTCTTACCCGATTTACGTTGTTTTAGGGAAACGGAATGGGACTATGCCTTATGGCAGAGAGGTTGAGCTTTGCATCCCTCTCGTTTCCCATTCTCCTTGAACCAAGTGCAGCGTGAATCCGCTTCAGACTTGGAGTTTTTGCATAAAGTAGTTCACTTGGGTCCGACGCTAGTTGCTGTTAGGTAATGACCAATTAGGAAAACCCTAATTCTGGTCGATCCTAAGTGGGAATGGCCAGAATACTTCCGCTACGTGGCAGATGCGGGAAGCCCTAGATCGCAAATCCCGTAACATTCCATAGGAGTGCCAGGCGGAGCTCTCTAGACATCCTTTTTGATGGACTGCTAAGACGTGTCCTAGATGATGCTAGTGGACACGTTACAATGGAGGACATGCCAATTCCATGTACGAGGGGAGATTGCACCCAATAGTGTATCGCTCAAGTTTTCTTTATTAATCTTTAAGTCTATTTTAAGTTTTATGAGTCATGCTTTCATTTTTATGAGTAGAAGAGAGTGAGGGAGAGCTTCTTCTACTTGCTATGTGCAAGCCTCGCATCCGATCTATGCAACAGTTGTATCGGAGGTAGGCTTACAGTTGGGGCTTCTAATCAACTATCCTCTTGCACAAAGGTGAGCTCTTTGGAGAAAATGGACTCTATGGCCTATTCGGTCTCCTAAATTTTTCATTGAGCTCCTCTTTATTTTGGTGCTTATATGGAAAAAAATTTCTACCATGAGCAAAGCATCTCTTTAATTACAAGGCATCTCTATTAATTGGATCTTTTCACTAAGTCGTAAGCAATCACCATGTCTCATGAAGGACCATCCATCACTACAAAATTTGATTCCACATGGTCACTTCCTGAACCAACTATGGAGCAACGTGGATCTATTGACCATGCAACTAGAATAAGTGCTCCAACATTGAGTCCAAGTAGAGCAAGAGAGGTGCTATCTCTCAAGGGCAAAGATAAGCAGACATACCTTTCAATTTAATACTTACGATGGTATTAAAGATGGTTGTAAGGTTCTCTCCTAGCTAAGTCAAATTGACTCATATTTTGATAATGAAAATTATATTGAAATTTATAAAATCAAGTGAGGTTCACATTATTTTATTGACAAAGCTTCTTGAGGGTGGGATGTCACACGTAAGAGCACTGGAATATCCTCTTATGTGGGAGGCATTCTGTAAGAAGGTTCTCACTAATTTTCTTCTTGCCCAGTTCGAGCTTCACGTGCAACAACAATGGGATGTCTTTATGCAATGAGAGCAAGAGATCATTCCTTAGTAAACAAAAGGATTCTAGAGCACTTTGCTACAACCTCAAATGGTTGAGCCTATAGAGCCAAATCAACTTTCAAAAGGAAGTATATGTTCAGTCGTTTTTTGGTTTTCCAAGATGAAGTCAACATATTTTAAATCCAATACATTGGATGAGGCTATCTCTTTGGTGCATAATGTTGAAAAGAAACAAATTAAAGATTGACATCAACTTCCAGTTTCCATAGGAAATAATATGGGTAACAAAAAATCTCATTTTAACTATTTTCATGCTTCCAACTTTCAATTTGGAGAGAATTGCCCTAATCACCCACCTTGTGTTAGCTATATATAGTCTGTCTATATATAGCGCCCATGTTAGCTATATATATAGTGCCCCAAGTCCCCTCTATATATTTCTATCATGTGTGCTCAGTTGACACACTTCTCGGGTTCCACTTTTGGTGTCTCGTGTCTCTCTTCGCCTGTCTTTTCCTCCGTTCCTCGTCTCCCTCGCACACTGTTCAACACCTTGGATGATAAATTTTTATAATAATCTAGGCCACCCTACTTCAAATTCTAATCCCAAGATTTCTACTTTGCATTCTAATCTGCCTAGATCATCTAAACTTAAAAATGTTAATGTGGGTGATTAAATACCAATTCTAAGAATTTAATTTGTTATAAATGCAATCGCTCTAGTCAAATTGCGATTCATTGTTCTATGAGCAACACTTGTGATTGAAAAAAGCCTATTGCATATTTAAATTATCTTGGAGCTAAAGAAGAAATTAAAGACCTTGAAGTGATGCCTATTGTTTTGATGAAGCCACCATGGGAGAAAATTCTAATGACATTAACAAACTTGTTAGTAAAATTTCTATCCACACTTTATTAAAAATGAGATCTAAAATCCATAATAATGAAATGATTGTCTTGCATAATGATGGCAATATGCATAAGTTTGTTTCAAAAAAGGTAGTTAAAAAATCGCAAATTAAAATTGTTATGTTCGCTTATAAAATTAAGGTTGTATATTTAGGACAATGATTTTATAGAACTAAATAAGTATATGGATTAGAAAATTTCATTGGACCTTGTAGGAGAAAAAAAAAGTTGCACCATTACAATCTATCGATATACTTTTAGGTATGCCTTGGTGGCATCAATTTAATCCTAACATTGATTATGGCATGCATCCAATGCATATTCAATTTGAAGGTTTTTTTTTTCTTAAAGAACTAATAAACACTAAGATATATCCATTAATTAGTCACACTTAGGCAAAGCGTGCTATTCAAAAAATATCTAAAGCTTCTCTCGTATTATTTAATGTAGTCAAAGCTACCAATTCTAAGTCAACCATAAGACAATCAAATTTTATTAATAACTTTTTTGGTTTTTTTCTCTTAAATTCTCTCTTTAACTTTCTCCATCATGTCTGCAGAATCATAAAATCGACCTTTTACTTGGTAATCAGCCTCTCTGTAAAGTTGCCTATTGCCATAATCAAGTATAATAAAAAGAAATCCAAAAACAAGTTAGGCCTGTCATGGACAACATGTTGTTCCTAGTCTTTACCCATCCATTTTCATTGTAATGTAGCTCAAAGTAGTACTCTACACCCCATTCCCAAAGACCACCTATCACTTCCCTCTAGTTGTCTTAATTTTTAAGGGAAAAAGCCTTCAAGGTGGGGATGGATTGTAATGAGGGAGATACATAGAAATAGGGGTTGGACACCCAAAACACCATATTGGGGAATATGGAAATTTCCCATAACTAGTTTGGGACACGTGGTCAAATATTTGGATTTGTCATAACTTGAACACTATAACTCCAAATCGAGTGCTCTGTAGCTCAATAGATTCCATTTTTCAAGTGCTTTCCAATGATAGGTCACATCATATGGTTTTGAGAAACTTATTGGCATGCTATCCGTGTGCCACCTCTTTAGTATTCAAAAAATTGGAATTAGGAGATTCCCAAACTCACTAATAATGTGCTCCAATCACATTGATGACTGAGGTATATAAGGTGTAAGAGTCCCAGTTTAGGGAAACTTAGGGCAACTTGTGATTATCAAGAACTTACTGAAAGGGAGAGAAGGATCGAAGCTTGGACTCGAGAGCTATGGCGGGAGAGCAAGAGCAAGATAGAGAGAGACAAGAAATGGGAACTCCAATAGTCACAATGTGTGACCGGGCCTTCCTTTATTCAAACTGTCACTAAAAGAATAAAGAATAAAGTGATGGTGATGGGGGCCCGCCACCTGCAGTGTGTAGTCGTAGTGACTGTTAGTGTACCCCAACAACATCCCACTTAAAGGCAAATCTGCCCTAATGAGGAATGAAAAGAAAAAGAAAAAGATAGTACAGCATGTACACATGTACAACAAGATGAGGAAAGACGTCATCTCATCCCATGCCCATCAATCTCCTGAGGAAGGCAAAGCGCTCTGTAGAGAGGCTTTTCTGAGCAGATCTGCAGGATTCTGGTCAATCGATATCTTGATAAGATCAACAGACTTGTCCTCAATGACCCCACGTATGAAGTGATACCTCACCTCAATGTGTTTCGTCTTCGCGTGGAAGATCGTATTCTTGGCTAACTGAATAGCACTCATAGAATCTGAATGCAGTGTAGGGATAGCATCAATACCAAGGTTAATAACCAAACGACCCAACCAAATGGCCTCCTTGCAAGCCTTAGTGGCTGCAACATACTCCGCCTCTATAGTATAAAGAGTGGTGCATTTCTGCACCCTGGACATCCAAGAAACAACACCTCCAGCATATGTGAATACATAGCCCGAAGTGGACTTCCTACTATCTGCATGTCTTGCATAATCAGAGTCAGTGTACCCCACGACTCCTGTATCCTGGCTGCCATAGCATATGCACATATCTGTAGTGCCCTTCAAGTACCTCATGATACCCTTCACGGCATTCCAATGCTTCTTGCCGGGTGTGGCCATATAGCATGCCACAACACCAACTGCAAAGGCAATATCTGGACGAGTGGCTATCATGGCATACATAAGACTGCCCACTGTGGATGCATAGGGAATCTTGGCCATCTCGGCCCTCTACTCATCTGTCTACGGATCATCAGCCTGTGATACCTTCACATAAGAAGGCAATGGATAGCCAATAGGCTTTACGTCGTGCATGCAGAAGCGCTCAAGGACTTTATGAATGTACTCCCTCTATGACAAGTAGAGGAGTCCCTGATGCCTGTCGTGTCTAATGCGCATACCAAGTATGTGAGCGGCCTGTCCCAGATTTTTCATCTCAAAGCTCTTCTTGAGCTAAGCCTTAAGAGCATCTAGCTCATCATGAGCTTTCCTTTCTATTAGCATATCATCCACATAGAGTAGCAAAATCAATAAAGAACCATCACGGGCTTTCTTCGTGTAAAGACACGGATCCATAGCACTCCTGCTGTAGCCTTGTGACTGCATAAAGGCATCAAACTTATGACCACTCCCTAAGTGCCTATTTCAAGCCATAAAGACTTTTCTTCAATCTGACACTAGGTGCTCCCTGCCAGGTTCTGCAAAGCCCTTAGCCTGCTCCATATAAATCTCATAATGCAAGTCTCCATGTAAGAAAGTCGTCTTGACATCCATCTGGTATAAATCCAAGTCAAGCTGAGCAACCAAAGCCAAGACTAAGCGCAGGGTGGTCATCTTAACCACAGGAGAAAAGACCTCATCAAAGTCCACAACATGCTCCTGCTTAAAACCCTTTGCTACCAATCTAGCCTTGTATGCCGACTTAGGGTGTCCAGGGTACTTTTCAGCTTGTACACCCACTTGCATGGCAAAGCCTCCTTGCTCGAGGAAAGGAAATCAAATCCCAAGTGTCATTCTTATGCAAGGAGTCTATCTCATGTTAGAAAATCAAGCTCTTTCATGTGTGTTTGACCGCCGACATGAGCTGGACATAGCTAGCCTAGCTATATTAGTCAAGTATATTAAATAAGCCGGTACTCTAGTCTTTATGGTTGGTGTGAATGGTCCTTCGTGACTTGTAAATACTTGACTTATGTTCTTTCAGTAAATGAGAAGAAGAGAGAGGAAGCATGTTGCTTCACTATGTGTGTTGCTCTTTATCTGCATCCATGAAAGCGAACATGGTATCAGAGCCATGAATGGGCTCACTGGTGGAATGCACTAAAAAAGAAGACTTGAAGCTTGAAGACAGAGTGTCTCTATGAAGAAGAAAGGCTGCCATTATTACTCTATCAAGGTATGTGTCAGGGTTTATCCATTTTATCTATGCAAGAGCTTGCTATAGCTTGTTGGGCAGTCTCTCAGGGCCTTATTGAGCACTAGAGTGTGCTCTATGATCATCATTGTCATTGAATGCTGCTGCTGCATACTCTAGATAGGTCTACGTGTTTGCACCTATTGTGGCTGAAGACATATCTGACTGCGAAACAAGGCATTGGGAGCTTATCAAGCAATCTACATCTTGCATATACACCTTGGAAGGTGGTTGAAGGTCTTGGCATAGTAATACTTGGATGTGTGCTTAGTTATGAGCTACAGATCTAATCTACAGATCTAAAACAGGAGCAGTCCAGCTATAAACAGTGATAGGGCAGCTTGTATCTGATCTTGGTTGGAGCTTGAAGCTCTCTGACATGCTTTGTGGACTTCATTGAAGCCTAGATGCACTCTGGAAGACATATGTATCTGTCCTCATGCCTTTGAGCTGAAATTCCTTGAAGAAAATACTTAGATCTAGAAGTGTAAATAGGCTAGAAAATTGTCCAAATCTGTGGGCAACAAGCATTGTCTTCATCTGAAGCATTGCATTACATTAGTTGGTGTCAATCGGATGTATGACTTGAAATATGTCTGACAGTTACTATGCAACCTAAGATGAGCATTGAATGCTCTTGAAAGACTGAAATCTGGAGTAGAGAATAAATGTAATAACAATGTATGGGCTGGTTACAAATAGTTGATGCATCTCCTGACTTGGTTCCTTCAAGACGGGTTTGACTCCTTGAAGACGGGTTGTCTGTGGTTACCTGAATGATCATATATTGAATTGGTCATCAAGTACTGAATGTATGGAATGTATTTGGAGTTCTTGGACTAAAATATACGCACTGTGATTGAATGTCTTTGGTTGATTGAAACCTGTAGCCAGATTACTATGCTTTTGTACTTGCAGTACATGTATAAAGTGTCAGATTGACTTGTTTGGAACCTTGTATGCAGAGGTTAACATCTGAACTGCTGTAGGTGTATTTTGGATCATATACCACTCAGTTTTGGGCTTGAAACCACTGCTGGTCACTCACAGATTACAGTTTTCAGACTGCATGTATGTACCCTGGCAGTGAGGTTGCAGGAGTTTAAACTGAAGCAAATACATAGCATATGTATTGAATGTTTTACCTACAGGTTAGGCCACTTGTTTGTGGGCTGTTTTGGGTTGTCAGTGGGTTGCAATACCCTGGTTTTTTACTGCAATTAATTGCAAAAAACTGTCATAAATAGTTGCGGGCTGAAATTGAACTGTTAAGAAGACCTTGGTTTGCACGTAGTCAGGGAATGTCTACAAAATGGCAAATGCAGATAGAACTGACAACATAACCCAGATTGTGGGGGAAAATCTTGATAGCAACAATTATGCAATATGGAAGTTCCGCATGAAGAACTTTCTAATAGGCAAGGGATACTGGGACTTAGTGATAGGTGTTGAGGCTGAACCTGAAGTTCCAGAAAGGAATCCTACAGCTGATCAAAGACGAGCGCATCGAGCTTGGATGGAAAGAGCTCGCAAGGTTTTACATTGGCTGCCATTATGCATCTCAGATGCTATGGTGATGCAGATCATGAATTGTAAGTCCCCAGTAGATGCATGGAACATATTGGTCAAATATTATGGCACAACCACAAGTGCCAGGAAGATACAATTGAAGTAGAAATTCAATAACATGGAGAGAAAGAGCAGATCCATACAAGATTATGTCACAGAGGTTAAGACCATAGTAGATCAGCTGGCATCTGTTGGTTCACAGGTTGAAGATGAAGATATGGTTGCAGTGACTTTGAATGGCTTGGGTCCTGAATACAAGTCTTTTGACACTTCAGTGTCTGTGCGGGCTGAAATGCCTGATGAGCTGGTTCCATTATTGATTCATGAAGAGGTGAAGCTTGGCTTAGCTACAGGGTCAAGCAGTTCAAAGAATAAGAATGCAGTTTTTTACTCGAATCAGCGTGGCCGTGGCAGCCGTGGTAGGGGCTATGGATCTCGCAGAGGAGGCCAGCAGAATGCATCCTATGGCAATAGCAATCAGCCATCATCAAATGCAAGAGGTGGTAGAAATTTTTGAGGCAGGGGGAGATCTAACTCCCGTGGGAGAGGCTCATGGCAGCAGCAACGTTTGTCTGACAATCCAAACAAGGATAAGGATTGTCATTACTGCAGAAAGTATGGGCATATTGCAAAGGACTGCTGGAAGAAGCAGGGAAACCAAAAGGGCAAACAGTATGGACACTATGCTACGTCCAGTCAGGCAGATGACTCTAGTGATAGACTGTTTGCCATGCAATATGTCAAAGATAAGGCTGCTGAAAAATCATCTAATGATGCAGTGTGGTACATTGACTCAGGGGCGTCGAATCACATGACCCCTCACAGTGACTGGTTCACTAATATGGTGGTTGAAAAGCATGGCTATGCATGCACAGGTGATGGCATGCAGCATAGCATTGAGCATAAAGGCAAAGTGCCTCTTGTGGTTCATGATGGTAGGAAGAAAAATTTGCATGATGTCTTGCATGTCCCTTCAATTACGAAGAACTTATTGTCTGTCGGAGCAGAACTTGCAGGTTAGATTCAATAAGCATGGCTGCTTTATTGAAGAGTTTGGCAACGGCTACAAGTTGATAGCTTGTGGTCACAGGAATGGCAGAATGTTTACTCTTGATGCTTCTTTGCCAGAGCTGAATTCAGCTATGTTTGCCTATGGTTCTGGCAATGTTAGGGATTTGGAAATATGGCACAAGAGAGTGGGGCATGCCAATTTGCAAAGGCTGCAAATTATGTAGAAAAAACAGCTGGTTACAGGTTTACCCAAGTTCCAATATTCAGATATTGGTCATGTATGCGATGGTTGCTAGTTCCGTAAGCAATCTAGATTGTCGTTTGTCAGGCATGTAAGGCAGAGTACACGTCCATTGCAGTTAGTGCACTCTGATGTTTGGGGGCCAGCTCATAATGCATCTATGGGAGGTTCCAGATATTGTGTATCTTTCATTGACGACTACAGTCGCTATACCTGGCTTTACATATTGAAAACAAATGAGGTCTTTGCTATTTTTCAGCAACTTAAAGCACAGGTTGAGAAGGAGTTTCAATGCTACATCTCTTGCTTGAGATCTGACAGTGGTGGGGAGTATGTATCAAATGAATTTGATGATTTCTTGGCTGAAAATGGCATTCTAGGCAGTTAACCTGCAGCTACACTCTACAGCAGAACGGAGGAGCTGAAGGAAAGAACAGGGTTCTGATGGAAGCTACTAGGGCCATGATGAATGAAAAGCATATGCTGCTTTACTATTGGGCAGAGACTATTATGACAGCCGTACACATTCTGAACAGGACTCCCACTGCAGGTATTCATGAGATGACACCGTTTGAGAAGCTGTATGGCTATAAGCCAGATGTAAGTCACATGAAAGTCTTTGGCTGTCTTGCTTATGTGCATATTCCAGATGAGAAAAGGAAGAAGCTAGATCCCAAAGAGAATAAGTGTGTTTTCATTGGATATGCGCAGGAGAAGAAGGCATACAAATGCTATGATCCCTCTACCAGGGAGACTTTGGTGAGCAGGGATGTTATCTTTGATAAGATGGGCTCTTGGTATGTATCACCAGTTGCAGTGCCATCGGATATGCCTTCCACTCATGTCTCTACAGTTCATTTATAGCAGAGCACTGCTCTGACAGGACCTAGTAGTCAGACAGTATCCCCATGGACAGGGAGATTGAGGAGCTCACCGTCCACTGACACCACTATGTCAGTGAGGGGGAGATATGATGTCTTGGACAGCAAAGGAAAAGAGAAAGCTACTGAGGATGCATCTGGTATGATGACACCTGGCAGAATGACTTCTAGCTATGAGTCTGCTGATACTTTAAATAGCAAACTTGGTATTCCGACTATCTATATGCCTGGCACAAGGCAGAGCAGGTATATTCCGCCTCATGAGAGAGGGGAATCGAGTAGTGCACCACAGCTTAGACGCTCGTAGAGGGTCAGATACCCTGTTGACAAGTTGACATATAGTGGCTACTCCACAAAGCATTATGCTTACATGACAAAAGTGATGGAGGTCAAAGAACCAGGTACATATGCTGAAGCAGTGAAAGATGAGAACTGGTGTGTAGCCATGGATGAAGAAATGAATGCCTTGGCTGAAAATAAGACATGGGATTTAGTGCCACTGCCTAAAGGGAAAAAGACCATTGGCTGCAAATGGGTCTACAAAATCAAATGCAAGTCAGATGGTAGTGTGGAGAGATACAAAGCCAGGCTGGTCGCAAAGGGGTATGCCCAACAGTATGGACTTGATTATGAGGAAACATTCAACCCTGTTGCCAAGATGGTAACCATACGCATTGTGATTGCCTTGGCTGCTGCTAAATGCTAGAAATTGCAGCAGATGGATGCTAAGAATGCATTTCTTAACGGTGGCCTAGCAAGGGAAGTCTATATGGTTCAGCCGGAAGGGTATGTTCACCCTAATTTTCAGCATTATGTATGCAGGCTGAAAAAGGCATTGTATGGGCTGAAGCAGGCTTCAAGAGCTTGGCATGCTAGGATCAGTAACTACTTGCAGAAATTGGGTTTTGATGTTGGCAGGACTGATCACTGCCTATTTACAAAGAAGACTGACAATGGCTTGGTAGTGCTGGTCATATATGTTGATGATTTGATAATCACTGGTGATGATGACTTGGGCATACAACATGTAATGAAGATGCTGAAATCTGAATTCGACATGAAAGACCTGGGAGAACTGAAGTATTTCTTGGGCATTGAGGTAGTTCCAACTGAAAATGGTTTATGGCTGATGCAAAAGCATTATACCATGGAGATGCTGAAGAAGTATGGCATGGCTGAATCCAAACCGTTGGATACACCTCTTGATCAGAATGTCAAGTTAGACATGAACACTGGGGCTGAAGTAGAGGATGTGACCATGTATAGGCAGATGGTTGGCAGCTTGATTTACTTGACCATCACTAGGCCTGACTTGAGCTATGCTGTAGGGCCCATAAGTCAGTTTATGTAGAAGCCTAGAAAGCCGCACTTGGATGCAGTTAGAAGCATTATGAGATATTTAAGTCCACCGTAGAGTATGGGCTATTCTATGTCAGAGATAAGCCCTTGACATTGACCGGATACACAGATGCAGATTGGGCAGGTTGCTCATATGACCGTAGATCTACGAGTGGATATGCATTTGGATTTGGTAGCGGTATGATTAGCTGGAGCAGCAAGAAGCAGCCTACGGTTGCTTTGTCGAGTACTAAGGCAGAGTGCAGGGGTGCTACATTGACAACATGCGAGATTTCATGGCTACTCAAGCTTATGGTTGATTTGGACATACAAGTAGATGCTCTAATGAAGTTACTATGTGATAACCTAAGTAGTATACTCCTGGCTATGAATCCAGTCTATCATGCCAGGACGAAACACATAGAGGTACACTACCATTTCATCAGAGAGATGGTTCTTATAGGACGAGTTGATCTTATACATGTAAAGATAGATGAACAGGTTGCAGATATCTTTACCAAGTCCTTGGATAAAGATAAATTCTGTGGTTTTAGGCAAATGCTTGGTGTACAGATGCTGTCTTGAGCTTGAGGGGGAGTGTTAGAAAATCAAGCTCTTTCATGCGTGTTTGATCGGACACAGCTAGTCTAGCTATATTAGTCAGGTATATTAAATAAGTCGGTACTCTAGTCTTTATGGTTGGTGTGAATGGTCCTTCGTGACTTGTAAATACTTGACTTATGTTCTTTCAGTAAATGAGAAGAAGAGAGAGGAAGCATGTTGCTTCACTCTGTGTGTTGCTCTCTATCTGCATCCATGAAAGCGAACATCTCAGACTGCATAGCCCTGTCCTAGGAGTGACTGTCACCCCTGCGCATAGCCTCATCATAAGTGAAAGGCTCTCATGCATCTGTAACCAAGGCATAATGAATCGAGGACTGAAATCTCTCAGGTGGACGTTTGTCTCCAGTAGACCATCTCACACTAGGCTCTGCTGCGTGCCCAACTGCCTGTCCAACACCCTGACCATGAGCATCTGCTATAGCTATAGGCTGTCCAACTAGCTGTGCGGGAGCTCTCGGCTCCTCTTGAAATATGACTCTGTGGATCTCAACAACTCTCTCAGGCTGTCTATGCATCTTGTCTTCATGGAAGACTACATCATGATTGCGGATGACTTTCCGCGCCTGCGGATCCCAGAAATGGTAACCCATCTTGCATGCATTCCCATAACCAAGGAAAATGCATTTGACACTCTTAGGATCCATCTTACTTCTCTTGTCCCTGGGCACATGGCAAAATGCCTCACATCCAAAGACACGAAGATGTGCATAAGACGGAGGTTTTCCAGTCCATACCTCCTCTACAACCTGGAAATCCAAACCACTAGAAGGTGATCTGTTTATGACATGCACAACTATACTAACTGCCTCAGCCCAAAATCTTTGTGGTAGGCCTGCATGTCTAAGCATACTACGGACATGCTCCTGGATGGTTCTATTCATCTGCTTAGCCAAACCATTCTGGGGGGGTGTAGGGGGCGGTCAATTGATGCTTAATACCCCTCTCATCACATAACTACTCAAAAGAACGTGAGACATACTCACCCCCATTATTTGTCCTTAGACATTTTAGCCTATACCCAGACTGGTTCTCAACCAATGCAAGCCATCTCTGAAAACACAGCCAAGACATCGGATTTCAGCTTAATGGGATAAGCCCAAACTTTTCATGAAAAATCATCTATGAACGTAACAAAATACTTTGCATCACCCATAGACTGACAAGGCATGGGCCCACAGACATCCAAATGTACCAATGCCAAGGGCTCACTCATGCGTGGCCTATCAAAATTTTTATCCATAGACCTAGTCTACCTGCCATAAAGACAATGCTCACATGAATCAAAACATGCATAATCAAGGGGTGGTAAGTATTGCAAACCATAAATTATTTTCATTCCCTTCAAAGACATATGGCCCAAATGGGTATGCCAAAGAGATACATGTGGGATAGAACCCATAGACAAAACATGATCAAGGGAAGAAGCTGATACAATCAAGGGATAGAAGCTGCCAGCCTTGGCACCTCTCGCAATCACAAGTCTGCCATGAGTGATCTTCCATGCAGAGTCTCCAAAAGATACATGATAACCTGTGTCATCAAGCTGCCCAGCTGATAGGAGACTTCGTGTCAAAGCAGGTACATGACGTACATCCTGCATAACAAAATTGCTGCCAGAAGGAAACTGCAACCTAACATCACCAATGCCTACAATATCAAGAGAGCTGTCATCACCCAAGACCATAGAACTCGAAACAGTACGGTATGAATGAAACCACTCTCGGAAAGGAGTCACATGAAAGGATGCACCTGAGTCCAAGAGCCAACACTGTGCATACATAGAGTGTATCTCTGTCATCTGCGAAGCACTAGAAGAAGTTGCAAGGATATAATCATCATCATCAATATCCTTAGGCTGCATAACATTGATCTCTTTAATTTTGACATTGGACTTTGCAGGCACTATGTTGCGATCAGAAGACTTATCCAGCACTTTGTCTTTCCCCTTATCTTTGTGTAGTTCATGGCATTGTGGCCTAATATGGCCCTTTTTCCCACAATGGTGACAAGTAACATCTGCATTCCTGCCACATGATTTGCTACGTGACTTCGCATGAGACTTGGATTGAGATTTCTGAGAATCCTGTCCACGGCCACGGCCACTGCCATGCTTTCCATATCCATCATTCATGCCTCTAACTGTCATAGCATGCGACACACGAGAGGCATCCAAATTCTTACGGTTAACCTCTTTTTGCAGAAGAGCACTCTCAACATCAGATAATTTCAAGGTAGCAATAGAGGCACATAATGCAGTGTAGAATACAACCCATGAATCATTAAGAGTACCAAGCAAGAATACATCCTCTGCAAAAGTGAGCAGACATGGTCACATTCTCCTTCATGCGTAGATCCATAAGCTGCTTCAGCCAATACATTTGACTCGCTGGACTTTTCTTGTCATAGAGATTCTTGATTTTACCCCACAACTTCCATGCACTCTATTCTTCCTCAAATACATTGTAGTGAACCTGTTCTGTGAGAGATAATACAATAGTGGACTTGCATAACTCATCAAGCTCAAGCCATTCCTCATCTGGCATAGTTGCAGGCGGATGCCGCTCAACCTCAAAGGTTTAATCTGTAATTTTTGCACCAACCCTTGCCAAATCTGGCTCTTCCAATAAGAGTAATTCGTACCATCAAGCTTAGTGATGTTGAAAATAGCATGTTCAGTGGACGAACTTGCCATAATGTAGGCTGGAAGACTGTAGACAGTTCAAAACTGCTTGTTGTTTACTGCAAAAAATGACCAAAAAATAACCAAAATCGAGAGAAAATGGCGAGAAAAGTGGAAACAAAGCTGCTGCTCACCAAGTACTAGTGAAAGTACATCATTTCAGAATTTTTCAGCATGAAAAATCCATGTCATTCAATACATATATGCTTGCTATAATAAATTACAAATGTAAGTAAATGAGAGCTAACAATGCCAAAATCGGATCCCAAGACAATCAGATACTACAAAGACCAAAGCCCACATCATGCGCGCATAACATAAGCATATGACGGTCGATAAGCATGAATCCAACACCCAAGTATGTCATACAAACATCTGCCAGTGAGTAGGTACATTCTCCAATCAATGAGGCAAAGTGTTCTTGCCACTACCAAAACTTGATACAAGTAGGTGTCACCTCACAAAGATGCGGATCCAAATCTGAGACTCAGCTCATAAGCATACAGTGAACCAAGATATATAATGTATCATCCCAAATGGTAAGAAATCCCAAAGTCTCAAGTGTCTGTAACTGCTCAATAGCATGTAATTGCTCAATACATAAAGGCACCGCTTGCTCAATGTCTGATAAGCATTCAAGAATGCTCCCACTGGCACAAAAGCCATATGTACAAGCTCAAGAGTAACTGCTCAATACATAAAGGCACCGCCTACTCAATGTCTGATAAGCATTCAAGAATGCTCCCACTGGCACAAAAGCCGTATATACAAGCTCAAGAGTAACTACTCAATACATAAAGGCACCACTTTCTCAATGTCTGATAAGCATTCAAGAATGCTCCCACTGGCACAAAAGCCAAATGTACAAGCTCAAGAGCTCAAACCAAGGCAAGACACAGTACCAACGATATAATTCCAAGACAATACCTCAATAGTACATCCCAAACATATAGGCGGTAGAGCATCCATATGTAGCATCCATAAGCATGTAAGACATCAAGTACATCCCAATCCAAACTTTGACAAGCCAAGTAACATCCAAGAAAAATCTAGATAATCCAAAATGCATCCAAGGTAGAGCTTCAATGAGCACTCAAGCTCAACATATGCATAGGATAATCAACCGGGACATGAGCATCAAGCCGTAGGCAACGGGTATGCATGAACCCAAGGAGCATCACTATCAAAGCATATACCATTGTCAAAGAGTACGTAATGTTAAAGCTCTTCCAAAAGCATCCCGAATGAAATCAAAGCTCGAAGTCATACCCCGAATATCAATACTTCATGGCATATAACCAAGACATAGGCCGAAACCAATAGTCATAACCCAAGGCATGTGTAATAGCTTCAGCCCACTTTTATTACAGCATGAAATAACAGTAAAAACTGAGAAATTTCAGTGCCAAATCAATGCCAAAATGATGGCATAACATGTGCAATCCATCCCCAAGTCGATCGGCATCCAATAGGCATCAAACTGGTTGACTATGTATGCCTAGACAAGCATAGCATTTACTGTCAATGTAGCATCAGCATAACATGACTGTGAACTGCTGTAAACAATCCCAAACAATGTTTGAATCAGCCCCAAATTAATGTCTAATGCTCAAGACTTTAAGACCAAGCCATAGACCATGTCAAGAGTGCATTATGAAGCCCAAACATCATGCCAATGACCACTAGGAAGTAGGGGGCTGCTTTGGTGTTGTACACAAGCTACAGGAAGATGGCGCAAATTGTCTAGATCTGTAGGGGAGGCCTGTTGCTAACGTGGCTGAAGTTTGAGGTGTTGGGGGGCAAGAGAAGTGGCCAATGGTGGCCCACAATGAGCCCCAAGAAGTCTTGTTCAAAGGCAAGTGAGATATGAAGCAAGGGAGCTTCAATGGTGGCTGCCCCAATCTTGTTTACAGCTTGCATACTTGAGAATTGAAGTAAACCCTAAAGAAAATGATCAAATACCTTTGCTTGAATGCCCTGAGGGTGCCTCAATAGGCCAGGAAGAAGCTCGGGAAGCCGGGGAGTGAGAGGAGCTCAAAGGAGTCAGATATGGCTGCCGAGAAGGAGACCCAATGCGAGTAGGGAGTCGATGGGAAGCTGAGAATGCCATGAACCAAGCTCAAGAGTCAGGAAGCCGAGCTCTGATACTAGTTGAAAGGGAGAGAAGGATCGAAGCTTAGACTCCAAAGCTACGGAGGGAGAGCAAAAGCAAGAAAGAGAGAGACAAGAAATGGGAACTCCAACAGTCACAATGTGTGACTGGGCCTTCCTTTATTCAAACTATCACTAAAAGAATAAAGAATAAAGTGACGGTGACGGGCGCCCGCCACCTGCAGTGTGCAGTGGCGGTGACTGTCAGTGTAGTAATACACGGGCGGCTAGGCAGAGGCGCCTTTACCCCCAACACTTACTCTTCACCTTAATCTTCAGCTTCCATGGCTTCCTTTTTCTTTCTCCCCTCTTTTTTGTCTTTCTCTCTCCTCTTATAGTCTTTCTTTCTCTCCTTGCCCTCTTTCTTTCTCTTCAATTCATTCTCCTCTCTCCTCTCAGTTTCATTTATTACCATGTTGTGGAGCAAGATGAATTGGATACACATGAAAAGTGTAATTTATTCAAGAGACATCTTCATTAAATTATTTAAATAGACACATTGCCATTTAGTATAGGCGTGCGCACACCCTCATTGTAAATATTTATTGATACTTGAGACTTTAGAGATACGTTGAAGGTATTCTAGAAATATTTTATGGCTCTTAGCAATTGTGAGTTTGCAATTAATTGCAACCATTTATTCAATGAACTCAAACTCATTTATAAAAAGAGTGATTATTAAGTGCAATGTTTAGGCACACGAAGACTCATTTTACTATTATAAATATGGCATGAAGGAGATGCCCACTCCATGTACGGGGGGAGATTGCATCCAATAGTGTGTTGCTCAATTTTTTTTCACTCTTTTCTAAGTCTGTTTTGAGTTTTATGAGTCGCACTTTCATTTTTATGAGTAAAAGACAGTGAGGGAGAGCTTCTTTTACTTGCTACGCACAAGCCTCGTATCCAATTTGTGTAACAAATATTGTTAGATAGCACCTACATGAGGGGATGAGGGCCCTTAATGGTTTTCTCTTCTGTACACGTTGACGGGATGACTGCCTCCTTGAATGGTTCTCCATTAGTGTGGGGCATGTTCCTAAGAGCAAATTACTTTCCATTTTGGGTAGAACGTCAATGGGGATGCTTATCCTTTTAGGGCATAAGGCTTGTAGGTGTGAACACAAGTAAAGTTGTACGTGGATAATGCCACAATATTCATATCTCAAGTATTAATGTCTACATGATTTGATTATTTAATAAAATTTCAATAATTATTTGATTTATTACGTCTAGATACATTTATTCAGTTAATTATTATTTAAACATGATTTTCTTAAATTTTGGCACAACTAATGTATAGAGAAAGATGAATTGGATACATGTAGCAAGCACAATTTATTCCATCGACTTCTTCATTGATTTATTTAAATAAATATACCATCATTTACTCTAAGGCATGCACACACCCTCTTTATAAATATTAAAGATATTCCAAAAATATTTTGTGACTCTTAGGAGTTTTGATTTTATGCAATTGATTGCAATCATTTATTTAGTGAACTTAAACTCTTTTATAAAAAGAGTAATTGTAAAGGGTTGATCTTTGGGCAATCTTTGGGCAAAGCAAGATTCATTTTGATATTATAAATACAACATGGAGAAGATACCCACTTTACGTACTCTTCTTTAAGTCTAGTTCTAGTTTTATGAGTCACACTTTCATTTTTTTGAGTAAAAGAGAGTGAGAGAGAGCTTCTTCTTCTCGCTATGTACAAGTCTTGCATATGATCCAATAGATTTTGCTAGGTGGCACCTACACGATGGGATGAGCACCTTCAATGGTTCTTTCTTGTGTGCACGTTGATAGGATGAGTGCCTTGAATAGTTCTCCCTTAGTGTGGGGTAGGTTTCTAAGAGCAAATTACTTTTTGTCTTGGGCAAAAGGTCAATAGGGATGCCTATTTGTTCCAGGCATATATACATGGAATGGGTTGTTGCTTCTGATTTTGAGTCCCCAAGTGGAATTTTACATGACAGGGGCATGTTTGCTATCTAGAAACTAAGGGGAAGATGGGGGCAGCTCCATAAAATAGGAAAAAAAGCAAACACGTGAGGAGTTTTTATTTTTAAAGGAGAGAGGGGGGGAATTGTTTTGCACAAGAAAATCAACGTGTATGTATCACAGAGAGAGAGAGAGAGAGAGAGAGAGAGAGAAGAATCTTGTAGTCTGAAGGGAAGCGAGAAATTTTATGCTCAGAAGAAGAAGAACAAGTTTTTACAAGAAAGAGGCCATGCAGCTAAAATTATTGGAGTCGTGGAGCATGATGGCACTATATTAAACATGGGGATATTGAAGCCAATTGGCTGATGCAAGTTCTCAGTTTTGTGATGATGGCAATAAGATTCTTCATTTTGTCTTGTTTTCTTTTACTATTGCGTGGGGCACATAGTATGCATATTTGTTCTGATGTATGGATATGAGTGAGAGACAATAGAAGGCTGTTTTTCATCATGTTGAGAGTGATGTATGTTAGTTGTTTGCATGAGGCTTCCCGTTTGGAGGGAAGAATCGAAGTAAAGGATGTCTACATCTGAAACTAGGTATGTAGTAGAGAATTCATATTATGGTCAGGTGTTGAATACACGGACTCAAGTTAGTGGAAGTTTAAAATTATTTGCAGCCAAGAAATGATGAATTAGAGCTCATAACATTTAAAGCTCTGTAATTCTTCATAAATGCAAGATATTTGCTATTATGCTTAAATGATAATCTAAAATCAAAGATATTGTCCTCCCATTTGCAAGTTTGTGCTTCTTGGAGCAAAGAAGTTATGTGTTTGCTGTATAGAGCAGTAGTGTATTTGTACTGCAGTGCTTTATGAGGCAATTTCTATGCTGCATGAGGCAACATGTGAACTCAGTAGCATCTACACCACTAACTTGGTTTCCCATGAAAGTCATCATGATTATCCATTGTTATATCAGTGTAAACTCCGTTTTGTTGTGGTAATGGAATATCTACAAGTGAAATGCTTGTAGCAAAGCTGAATTGGTATGAAAATTTGATGTATAATGCTTTGGTCACCTACATTTTTTATTTGTATTTATGTGTGCTCTGAGAAAATAAGAACAAAAAGGATCTACAATTGATTTTTCACTACTTGAGGCAACCACACTTTGTGGGGTAGTTTTCGCATGGGGCTTCCATCCCTAAAAAATAGGAGTTGTCTGAATTTGAAAGCTTCTGTTTTCAGAGGCTCAACCATGGTTGTTTCCACATCAGTTTCTCTCTAAAATTGGTGAATTCTGAGCTTGAAGGTTTAAACTCCTTAAGTGTTGAGTTGAAGTCTTAGTGAGGAGTGAGTGATCAGGAATATTTGTTCATCTGTTCAATGGTGCTATCTGGTCGGTTTTGTTGAGGGGAGATCCTTGGTCTTTATTATGTGGTGTTGTCTTGGTGGTTGTTAGAGGCCAACTACCCAATTCACTTACCATAGATTGGTGTCCCCATTGAGGATCTCCCTTGTTGAAGATCTCTTACTGATCTTATCAGTTGGGAAGTGTAAGTTTTGGAAACCAACGTATACACAAACTCAAGCATGGCGGCTTTTGGATATGAACCCTTCTTTGGTACTGAAAATGAGGATGCTAATGATTTTATCAAGAGATTGGAGTGGATGGCTTACCAAGATTGAAGGGACAATGATGCATATAAGCTTCAAATGGTTAGCATGTTTCTAAAAGGTTTTGCAAGATTATGGTGGAACTCACTGAAGAGACAAGGGCAATTCGGAATGAAGTAAAAAATGGGTTCCTTACAAGGTTTGCAGCTAAGAAAACTCCCGAGAGTTTATGGAAATCTTTCGAATGGATGTTTCAAGGGGAAAACAAGGAAGTGTCTAAATTTGCTGCGAGATTTAAAGCAAAATGGATTGAAATTGCATAGAGTATGGAGTAACCTCCGATGATGTTCTTGAAAAATGACAAGTTTGTTTCATTGCTCAGGCCTGAAATTAGAGAAAAGATTCTAATCAAAGACCCTGATATAAATGAAGATGCAATCAAAATAGCCAAAGAAAAGTAAAGGAAAATACAATTGAGGTGGGATCAATCAAAGGATATTACTGTGCATGTGTTTTTACGGCCTAATCAGGTTGACACTGTTGCAGGAAATACAAAACAAGCTGTGAATCTTCATGGGGCATTGGAAAGAGTAGAGAATGAAACACAACAAGGCCATAGGAAACCTGATGATGATGTGATTAATAAACTGTAGGAACAATTGGCAAATCTGAATTTGAATGTGAGCCTATTGTAGGCAAGGCACTCTCAAATGCAACTTAGATTTAGAGGACCCTCCAAGAAATAGATTGGAAAACTTTGAATGCTTTAATTGTAGGGAGAGAGGTCATATTGCTCCTAATTTCCCTTATGCAAGAAGAATAGGAGGGAAGATGTATCCCATGCCACAGGCAAGATGCTAGACCTCAGCACAAAAAAAGGCCACTTGAACCAGCTAATTAACAGTTGGAAAGAAGACCTGATGAAGGAACATTGAAACTAGCATGTTTGATGATGGGGAAAATGCAGATGTTTTAGCTAATAAGAGAGCTAGAGAGAGGGATACTGAAATTGAAATTCACAAGGCAATAAGGATTAAAAAGGGAAAACAGGTTGCAGACACGATCCAAAAACGAGTAAGAAATCTAGACAACAAAGGAAGATTCAAATGGAAAACTTTGCTTTGGGAGTCCATCAAGTTCGTTAAAACTTGATTGAGGATTTAAAAGGTAATAAGGTTGATGTTACATATGGTCAGCTACTGCAGATGAACTCATCTCTGATGAGGCAATGGCAAGGGTTGGTTAGCATTAGGAAATGAAAAATTCGAACTAGGCATGTTGGAGTGGTATACCTATCAGATGTGAAAGACATTATAACTGTCATGGATGCATAGATACACGGAATGAAAATTGATTAAGTTTATGTTGATGGTGTTGCACAAGTTTGTGTAATCACTAAAGAAGCAATGCTACAAGTGCATCTTAAAATGACAAGGAAGTCACTATTTAAGGTTAAAATGGCAAACATCTCAAAAGTGAAATGCTTAGGAGTCATTGAGAACTTGGAAATCAACATTGGAGGCCAAAGAGCATGTTTGGATTTCATGTTCTGTCTGCAAAACTTGAGGCATATCCTCTTATTTTGGGATGATCAAGCTAATTGATATGAGGTCTAGACAAGAATGGTATAGGGGTCAATTCGAACTCTATCTAGAGAAGCCATCTCATAAGAGGTTGATCTTTGACATGAAAATAGGGCATGTCATTCAAAACTGGACATGAAAGTGATGCTAGAGGTGATGAAAGTAGTGATTCAGTGAATCCCAGCCTTGATGAGTAAGATAGACAATGGGAAGATAGCCTACTCTCTAGGGATGTGACCTCTTTGGGTTGTCAATCTAAGGTTCAAAAACCAGAGAAAATTTTTGTAAATATATTGCTGCAGGAAGTATAGACCTCATGCCTGAAACATATGATCAACAACCTGAAATGAAGATTGGATTGCCCAAGCTTATGAATATGTTGGGAAATGACTTCACTAATGATGAAAGAGATAAATATTTAGCCATTTTTTAGAAATACCGGAAACTGTTTGCTATAGAATATCACCAAGTGACGGGTACTAATAGCATTGTGCACCATATCAAATTAAAAGAAGGGTATAAACCAGTGGATCAAAAACTTACGAGACTTAGTACAATTCAGGACAATGTACTTAAAGCTGAATTTCAGAAGTTACTTGATGCATGATTTATTTATCCTGATGATCATGTAGAGTGGGTAACTCATATTTTAATCAGGCCAAATAAGAATGGAAAGTGAAGAGTATGCATTGATTTCAAGCCTCTTAATGCAAAGACTAAGAGGGACCACTATCCTCTTCCATTTCAAGATCAGCAACTGGCTGGTCATGAACTATATAGTGTGTGCAACAGATACACTAGATATTTCAAGATCAGAATGGTAAAACAAGAACATAAGAAAACAACATTCATTACCCCATGGGGATGCTTTTCTATAGAGTAATGTCCTTTGGTGTGATGAGTGCATATGTTGTCAAGTGTTTTTTTGAAAACTGAAAAACCCTAGTCCAAATGCAATTAGGCTTAGTTTTTGTTAGCTTAATTGTTTGCCTAACTAATTGCTTTGTTGTATTGTAATTGGATTTTTTGTGTTTGTCTAGCTTTAGATTTGTTTCTGTCATTTTGTTTGGTTTGTTGAGTGTGAAACTTGATAGCCTTGGTCAAGCTTTTGGACTAGTTGAAGTTGGAGTTCGCTAGTATAGCTATCGAACATTTTGGAATAATGTATGTTTTCTTGCCGAGACTCTTGTACCTCACAGGGATTATGGGTTCACGAGCACTTCACGTTGCACTTGTTGATGCACTGCACTCAACGGTCATCTCCTGAAATGTTCAAATACTTCCATGCCATGAGTTGGGATTATACACGTCTTGCACCATTTTTGAGCACTTGCATAGCATGAGGCCTGCTCTGCAGCTATGTAGTAAATCATAGTTGCATGCACACTTGATTGAGCACTTGTCATTTAGCACACACATTTCTTGCATAGATGATATTCGAGATGTTCATCACTAAAATTTAGGAACCCTTGGTTGAGTGGGTAAGGTGGTTGGATGAGTTTGAGGGTCATGAAGGACGCCGCCAATCTTGAGGACCATCATTTCTAAAGAGACTGTGAGATTTTGGATGGGTGGAGCGGAGTATGATGTATCTTTTTTATGAGCTTTGAGAGGTGAGGATAAGGATTTAAATAATCAAGGAGCTTTGTTTGCATTATGGATGATGCACAAGCACGTGTAGATAGGCTAGGGACAATTCTTCAGTGCATACATAATTTTCATGTGAGCATTGATTGATTAGGTGGATATCATAGATCCACTATTGCATATTTTCCAAATCATGTATGAATGGACACAACGTACATTTTTCAAAACATATTTTTGCTAGGGCGCACTGCATAAAAAACAAGTTCATATCTAGAAAATGTTTATTTTGAAGACTCAAGGATCAAAGGAAAATGTCATAAGTTTTACATCATCAATGAGTATTTCTTGAAGAAAAAGAGGAGATGTGTGCTGAAAGTGTGTGCAATTACAAGAAGAAAAGGCCAAGTAAGGGAATAAGTCGTCCAAGATAAAGATGTAGAAACTGGATGCGATTTACGAAAATCGATATTTTTGCCCATTTTTTATGGATTTTTGCAATTCTGCATGCGTTAGCTTGCGTTCCGATCGTTTTCAGTACTTAGACAACTATATTTGGAGGTCATATGACGAATTCATGATCCAAACAAGTTGCAAACAGGCATAGGGTAGAAAAAAACGAAATAGTGAAAACCGGTAGAAAAGCAAAAGCCAAAAGCTGAAAGCAAAAAGCCCAATGTATGTGAGACAACTTGTGAAAACTATATAAGGATGAGGAAGAGCAGAGTAAGGGGCGTTCTTCTTCAATTCCAATTGTATCTTGTGAGTTAGGAGAGAGGAGGGTCACATGCAAGAGGATACTCTTGTTGTGCTACTTGTGAAGTTGGAGCATTTGGATGTTGAAGCACCAAGTATCAACCAAGATTATCAAGATATGAAATTTCCATGATGTTGGATTTATCTTAAAAGTTTGTTTTTGACCTTTTGTGTAAAATGTTGGTGTTTTTGAAATTGTTGAAAGGTTGTGTGATGCTCTACCCAAATTTGGGTTCTAGTTATTTGAGCTGCAAGAGGCATTGTGTGTTGTTTTGTTCTCGTGTGTGGTTTGTGTGGTGCTTGTCAAAACAATGAATTTTTTTTGTGTTGTGTTGTGCATCCTACAAAGTCAATTTTCCCAACTGGCACTCCTTGACGTCTCCTTATCGCATTGTGAGTGAGACTTGCTCTCAATCGCCGCTCGTGTAATATCTCTTTTTTCATGCCCCCACTGAGGTGTGCCCCCACTGAGGTGTGCCGAAATTGGAAAGTCAATGTGAGATTTGGGCAAAATTAGAAACTTTTGTTCAAAATGATGATCAATGTGTTGAGGATTTTTCTAGGGATTTTTAAAGATTGTGGAATCGATGGAGTTTGACATTGTCCGAAGGTGAGATAGCCCCAGTTATGTTGTTGAAAACGGAAGACTCGAGAGTGAAAATAGAGATTAAGAACCCTAAGACCTTTGTGGAAGTAGTGAAAATTGCTAAACTTTCAAGAGAGGAAGACCAAAATAAAAAAAAGTTAAGGTTTGATGAACCAAGGGAAAGGTATAGTTCAAGGCGAGTTGAGAGAAAAGTTTTCAAGGAGATTTAGAGAGTTAGTTATGTCGATCCTAAGAGTGGTATACTATATTCTCTATTTAGAAGGGATGAGTTGACTTGTGAGAAATCAATTGAAGTCTATGAGGAGAATCTCCCTAGGGTGGTTGAGGAGAAAAATACTTGTGTGACTGATTGGAATGAATAATCTAGGAGTGTGAGTTGATACTCATTGACCACGGATACTTCTAGTCCAATGATTAGTGATTTAACTAAATAGGAGGGATCGATTGATGATGTAAATTGTTGCAATCAAAGATTGATGTATATCTTCTACAACAACAAAATGACAATGTCTCATGCTATGGTCATCATTGTAATCTTACTTCTCTTGTAGCGAAGATGATTGGTAGAGAGTCTTTATACTACAAAGGAAAATCCTATTTTCTTTTGAGAAGGGAGGAAGCATGTTAGAAAATATTGTTAGCCTTTACTAGAGGAAGAATGTCACAATGTTAGAGTGCACTCATAAGGACATGCATTTAGAGAATATCTAAGAAGACAATATCTAGATATTTTGGAGAATTAGATAAGATGGATCTAGAACATGTGGAAGATACTTTAGTAAGAGAGTCTACCCTATCCAAAACTTTCTTGCATATAAATGTATATTATAGCTAGTGCAACACAATTAAGCAATATAAGTGTGTGGCTCATTCTCCATCTCATTATCTCATTCTCTTTGTCTTTCTCTCACCATTACTTTACTACAATTTTAATTTATGGACATGCAGTGCCAAGATAGTGCTTATGCCCATGGTGGCTACTACTAGTACTACTCTCATGTGAGGGTCATGCAATGAAGATGATTGAGGGGTGTTCATATACTCATATAGCTTGGCCCGGGTAGGAGGATGTCCAAAGAAGGCCTCTACTTTACCTTGGCCATCATTCTCTCTCTCTCATCCTTAGGGTTGAGATCATAAGATGATGACCCTCACCACATCAAAACTTGCATTAAGATGAATAGAAATATCTACAAAAACACAATATAACATGATTTATAGTGTAAAATGATGTACAGATACATACAAATATATCAATACATATACATATAGGCACATGCATAGCCTATGCATATACATGTCTATATATATATATTAATAACATAGCATGACATACGAGTACATATAGGCTTATGCATATGCATATGTATATACAAAGATATACAAATATGCATATGTGTGTAGCCTATGTCTATGCATGTGTTTATATGTATAAGTAGCATGTGTGCATATATATATGTATATGTATAGACACATGTATATGTATAGGTGCATGTGTAGCTTATGCATATACATGTGCCTATAGATATAAGTAGCCTTTATGCATATGTATATGCACAAACACATGCATACACTGTGTACATATATATGTATAGGTTATGCATAGTACTTTTTGTGCATTCATATAAGCATAGACTACATGTCTACATATGTATGGGTGTATGGATAACCTTTACCTATGCATGTACATATTCACATATGTATGTGCAGTTCATGAATATGTATACCTATGCATATATGTATACACACATATGCATGCGTATATGTAGTGACTAGACATGTATACATGCTACACATCATCATATGCAAAGACTATATATATGTATATATATAGGCTACACAAACATATACATATACATATAGGCTATGCAAATATACACATGCATATTCATAGGCTATATATATGGACATGTATAGGTATATGCATAAGTAGCCTATACATATATGTGTGCACATATGAACACATACACATGCACATATGCTATACAAACAACACGTACATGTATAGGCCATGCATATATGCGCATGCATATGTATAGACTATGCATACAGATATAGATATGTGTATGTGAAGTCTATGCATATATCTATGCACATATACCTATGCATTAGCATAGGCTATGAGGAACCATACATATAGATACAAATTATGTGTATGGTACACAAACACACGTCTATACATATAAGCTATACATAGGCACACATACATATGTATAGGCCACACACATACATATGTGTAGATGTATGCATAGCCTATGCATATATGTATGCACATGTGTACAAAAAAATACGCGTGCTACACATATACATATATGTACATACATACGCGTAGGCTACGTACAAGAACACGTGCATATATGCATAGCCTATATACATGGGTATGTGTGTGCATAGGCATAGGCATTGATATTCACATAAGCATGACATAATCACTTTCTACTGACTATCAATCCCAAATCCAACATTATAGAATTTTCTCAAATACAATGGTGACCATGTCACCACATCACAATGATAGTCTTCTCCAAGTAGCTTAACTACCATTGTAACGTGTCCACTAGTATCATCCACGACATGTCTTAGCACTCCATTGGAAAGAATGTCTAGAAAGCTCCGCCCGTCACTCCCATGGAATGTTACGAGATTTCTGATCTAGGTCTTCCCACGTCTGCCACGTAGCGGAAGTATCCTGGCCATTCCCACTTAGGATCGACCGGAATTAGGGTTTTCTTGATTGGTCATTACCTAACAGTAACTAGCGTCGGACCCAAGTGAACTACTTTACACAAAAACGCCAGGTCCGAAGCGGATTCACACTGCACTTGGTTCAAGGAGAATGGGAAACGAGAGGGATGCAAAGCTCAACCTCTCTGCCATAAGGCATAGTCCCATTCCGTTCCCCTAAAACAACATAAATCGGTTAAGACATAACTCTAGGTCATCGCTTTCGTTATTCGTTTCCTTTGACGATCATCCCGTTGTTCTTTGAGATTTTGAGAAAAGTTCCTGGCTAACCGGGACCACCCATGGCCCATCCTCCGCACTTTCCTCGGTTTGTTTTAGTTATGTAATTATCTAACACATTAATTTGACATGTAACAATCAGCTTCTTTAATTAATTTGTTAAGCACTGGTTCCTTCACGTAATCTTATCACCTGACAAATAAAAAACAATATCAAACAAGTTTTTTATTAACATATCATCATTTTTATCTTTGAAATACAAGGAGTTCCGCCCGTAGGCTTGTCCATAATCCGCCCGAAGGCTATCCAGTAATCCACAGGGATCACTGTTCCAAGTTTTCGCTCGTAAACTAGTATGCGGGCCTCGAGATCCAATCCCGAGTCACGTTAGTCTCTTGTGCAAGACCCGGAAGGCAAGGGATTTATGGCCAGAGCCCCCCTGGCACCCAAGCGTCCTCTTGCTCCAAGTAGAGCTCAACGGAGAGACCTCTCACGGCGGGTTTGGTCCACGTTCCCGGCGTGGTCAACAACCCCCTTGGTTAGGGTCAGGTAGGCAGCCGGGGGTAACTAAAACTGCCTCTCCCTTCAGGCCTTCAACCTGAACCGTCGATATTCATTTAATTTGTAATTCATAAATCAAACAGTGCTCTAAATTCTCTAGCAAGCACAAACACTTTCATTAACCAATCTTGTTGTTGGCAAACTGCTAAGGAATGATTCTTTCCTTTCGAATGCATCAGCACTCGTTCCAAGGTGTCTTGCAACTTGGCAAGATCCCTTATATTCTGGGTTAGGGCATACCTTATTAACCCAACTTGGTCAACCTTAAAGTTCATTGGATACTTTAGATTCCGGTTTTTACCTTTCCTTATTTAGAAGGATATCAAAGAATATATCCTTTTGCAATATAACTTGCGTAAGGATTCGCCATCCTTGCTGAGGATATTTAACATTTCTTCTTGTGAATCAATCACAAGACTATATGACTTCGTACTTGCTGCGCAAGTCCTACATCATAATATACGATGAAATAATCCGTTTTCGTTTCTTTAAGCTGACGTTTGTCGGACCTAGGGTCTCTTTTTAAGAACCTGAGGGACAAACCCTAGTTCTTTTAAATTTTACGAATTTATTGACCCTACAATCAGGGAAGATAGTCAAGTGTTTAAGGTATAAACATTTCTTGGCCTTTAAATCATTCCCAAGGCATAATTCATAGCATAGGTATTTCTAAGTTTACATTAATTCGGTTATCTTTTAGGCGGTAATATTGAGATCACCTCGACACGATTTGTTATCCTTATGACAATTGATTTTTCAGTCCTAAACTTTAATGCTTTGAGGTTAGGTAAATTCAATTAATCCT
This sequence comes from Lygodium microphyllum, assembly GCF_053477565.2. Lineage (NCBI taxonomy): Eukaryota > Viridiplantae > Streptophyta > Polypodiopsida > Schizaeales > Lygodiaceae > Lygodium > Lygodium microphyllum. Next base: position 183,694,685 of record NC_141135.1, read on the forward strand.
CCTTTTTCCTTGCAAACGAAACTCATGCCAAATAACAATCTTTTCCTTGCTAAGATATGCAGTTAGCAATGATAACTTCATGGAGTTCAAGCAACGTACGAATCCTTTCATGAATTTCATCTTCTATGATGATTCATTGCAAAAAGAATAGGGGTTAATGGTGCAAGATGTAGTTTTTTTCCCTTCAAGATTTAACCAAAATATACTATTATAGTAAGTAGATAATCTTGCTCGTAATTCGTTTTAATGCATGATGCTATTCGAAGGAAACTATGTTCTATACAATATCATTTGTTCAATTAAACTAAACTCCTTCATTGTAAATAACTCGAAAAAATATATCTTATCCCTAACAATTCATATTTGCATGATTGACTTAAAACCGATATAGAACCAAGAAGAAAAAACCTGGTTTTGGGGTGAGATATCCACATGGATACCGAGAGATGACCCTCCCGCAGCTACTCCTTGGACTTTCTTAGGCATCATCGCAGTTCGAATGTGAAGGCAGCTTTTTCTCTTTCTTCCAAATTTCCACCATCTCTCTTTCGAGGCAAAGAGCCGTTTAAATGGTTGATCACGAGAAGGAATAATAAGACCTTTAGGTTCTTAGCTTCTTCGGAGAGGGAAAGGTTTATAAATCCTAAAAAGGCCCTATAGGTTATATACACGGCAAAGAAAGTTGTGCGTGAGTGTGGCTTCGCAACATACGCACCTTGAGAGATTTTTGGGCATGGGAGTGAAAGGACTTAGGGGTTTTCAAACCTAGGGGGAAAATTTGAAGGGTAACACAAGGGATTATAGCACGGGGAGAAGGTGTGAAGGAAAAAGGGTACACGGGGGTAAGGGCTTAGGGGGTGTGTTAAAAGGAGTATGGGGGGTGGAAGGGAAAAAGGATTATGAGGGGGGGTGAAGGGTAAAAGGAATATGAGTATAGGAAGGGGGGTTGAGGGTTTTAAAAACCCGTGTTCAAATGAAGGAGTAGAAGGGATATGGGTATAGGAAGGGGGGCTTAGAGGATCCCCCTTAGAAGCTTCAAGAAGCTTCTTGAAGCTTCTATGGGGGGTTTAGGAGCCACGTGGCGGGAAAGAGAATCTTGACAGCGACGACTAGGAGGAAATAGTCTGTCGGCGGCGGTGATGGCGTGTGTGGGGAGAGAGGATAGGGCGGTAGCAAGCAGCTCGGAAGTGGTCCTTCCTCCTCCCTTGGTGGCAACATGAACGGCGATGGTTTCTTCCTCCTTTCTCACGGCAGATGGACGTCAGGTGGCAACAACATTTTCCCCGTCCTCTCACGATACCCCTAGCACCGTTCCCTTCTTCTCACGACTCTCCCTTATTTATATAGGGGAGGGGAGGGAATCCTCCCCCCTTGATGTGTTCGCCTGCATGGCGAAGGATCCGAGCAAGCTCCAGCAAGGAGCTTGCTGGTCCCTCTATCCTCCCTCTCCCGCTCCAGCTCGATGCGCCACCGCGAAGGAGATTTATATATATATATATATATATATATATATATAATATTACATTCTCTCTCTCTTAGAGGAATCGAGATGTCCTCATCTCGAGATAAACTGGGGATATTGATGGTTGAGAGTGCCTTCATCTACCCAGGTTGCATCCTCTTCGGGATAATCTTTCCACTGGTGGACGAGGCATTCTCTCAAGGTTCTAGATCTTAACTGTCTCTCCCTAACATCTAAGATCCTATTCGGCCTTAGTTCAAGGACTCCTTGACTAGGCATTACAATTTGTAGGTCATCAAGTACATGGTTAGGGTTGGGTACCTATTTTTTCAATAGGTTGATATGGAATACATTGTGAACCTTTAGGTTCTCAGGGAGTTGCAATCTATAAGCATTGGGTCCTAGGCATTTGAGGATTTTGTACGGCCCACAATACCTTGGACTTAGCTTCTTGCAATCTCCAAGGGATAGAGAACTCTTTTTAGGGCGTACACGAATGAAGACCATGTCTCCTTCTTCGAAGACTCTTCCATGACGCTTCAAATCCGCGTATGCCTTCTGTCTATCCTTGGCCACTTGGATGTCCTGTCTTATTGTCTTTATTTGATCATCCATCTCTTCCAACATCTGCCTTGATGCTTCAACCCTTAGGGTTGGATCAGAAAAGTTTAGAGGACTTCGACAATCATGACCATATAATGCTTGGAAAGGGGTCATCTAAATGCTTTGCTGGTAAGAAGCATTGTAGGCAAATTCTACCAAAGGTAAGTATTGAATCCACTTCTTGGGTTCTTGAGAGCAGTATGCCCTAAGCATATCCTCGATGACTTGATTTACTCACTCTATTTGGCCATCTGTTTGGGGATGGTAGGCGGTGCTAAAACAGAGTTGAGTCCCAATAGCTTCAAAGATAGCTCTCCAGAAGTGTGATGTGAAGAGAGAATCTCGATCACTAATGATTCTTCTGGGTAAACCATGTAGCTTGAATATCTCCTTGATAAACAATCTTGCAATGTCAGAGGCTTTATAGTTTGTCTTTACTGGAATCAGGTGTGTAGCCTTGGTAAGCATGTCAACCACAACCATGATGGAGTTGTATCCTCCCTGGACTTGGGGTAAGCCTACAACAAAATCCATACTGATGAATTCCCATTTCATTTGGGGGATGTCAAGTGGTTGCAGTTTCCCTCGCATCATGACATGTTCGGCTTTGATACATTGGCAAGACAAACACTAAGTGACATATTTGAGAACGTCACCTTTGAGCCTCTCCCAATGGTAGCTCTTCCTAACTGCATTAAGAGTCTTAGCATAGCTAGGATGTCCTGCGAAAGGGGAATCATGAGCTTCCCACATTATCTTCTGCTTAAGTGACTGGCTTGCTGGTATACACAACCTTGTTCTGTAGTAGACAAGTCCATTATCAATGGAAAATTCCTGATACTTAGCTTGCAACTTTTCATTCTGCCCCTTGGTAGATATTTCCTTTAGCATTGTTTGGTAGGCCAAATCATGGCATGCTTCCTCTCTAACTAATTCAAGTATAGGGTTGTTTGGCATAGATACTTTTGTAGCTAGAGATCTGGCCGTTGATGGATTCTGCAAGATTAGGGAATTTAGGAATGCCTTGCGACTAAGTGCATCGGCAACTACATTCTCTTTCCCTGGTCGGTACTTGATTTCAAAATCATATTCCTCCAACACTTCAATCCATCGACGTTTCCTCATGTTGAGCTCCTTCTAGGTAAAGATCCATTTGAGGCTCTTATGGTCGGTTACTAGAGTAAACTTGTTACCCAACAGGTAGTGTCTCCAAAGTTTTAGAGCATGGATGATAGCTAGTAATTCCAGATCATGCGTAGCATAATTCTTTTCAGGGCTCTTCAATTTCCTTGAAGAGTATGCTACTGGATGACCTTCATGCATAAGTACAAACCCCAAGGCAAGAATGCTAGCATCAGTTACTACCTCAAACTCCTTATTGAGGTTAGGAAGCTATTTTGTTCGGAAGTTGACCATGTAATGGAATTCTGCTTCTTTAGTAAATCCATCAGAGGTGCTGCAATCAAAGCATAGTTTTTTATGAAGACCCTATACCATCCTGTCAATCCAAGAAAGCCGTGTATTTCTTTGACAGATACTGGTGTTGACCATTCAAGCACATCTCTGACCTTGGGTGGGTCTACTGATATTCCTTCTCATGATACTATGAATCCCAGATATTCGATCTGACGCTTGAAGAATGCACACTTATTCATTTTTGCATACAACTTATGTGACCTCATTGTCTCAAGGACAATCCGAAGTTGAGGTTCATGATCTTCTTCCTGTTTAGAATAGACTAAAGTGTCATCGAAGAAGACAAGCACGAAATCATCAAGATATGGCCTAAAGATATCCTGCATTAATCTATTGAAGGTGGCAGGTGCATTCGTAAGTCCGAATGACATAACAGGAACTCAAAGTGCCCATATCTTGTATTGAAGGCCGTCTTTGGGATATCTTCTTCCTTGATCCTTATCTGATAGTAACCTGACCTAAGATCAATCTTGGAGAAGATCTTTGCACCCTGAAGATGATCAAGAAGCTCACCTATTCTAGGAATAGGATACTTGTTCTTGACTATTGATTGATCAACCCTCGGTAATCAATGCATAGTCGAAGTGCCCCATCTTTCTTTTTCTGAAATAGTACTGGAGCTCCCCACGGTGAATTGCTAGGCCGGATGTAGCCCTGATCTAATAGTTGCTTGAGTTGTTCCTTCAGCTCAATTGCTTCTGGTATGAACATTCTGAAAGGTCTCTTTGCAATTGGTGCAGCTCCAGGCACTAACCTAATCTCATGATCCACTTCTCTTTGAGGTGGAAGTTCGGTCAACTCTTCAGGGAATATGTCTGTGTATTCCTTTAGCCAAGATGGTCCTTCATGAGACTCTTGCTTTTGATCTAACTTGTTGAGTTTGATCAAGTAAACAGGTAATCCTTTTCTGACTCCTTTTATGATCCGAGATACTTTGGCCAATTGGATTCTTGGCACTCCTGCCTCACCTTGAGTTGTGACTAATTCCCTTTCAGAGTTTCGAAAGGAAACTTGACCACAGTGAATGTGGGCATCGTTGGGCTTAAGCCAATCCATTCCGAGTAGACACTCATGGATACCTAAATTCATGACTCTGAATTTAACCGAAGTCTTCTTTCCTCCTAGAAAAAATTCCACCTTAGCAGTTTGCCTGGTACAAGTTACCTCACGACCATTTGCCAATTCCACAAGCAAGGTAGGTGCTTCTACTATGGCTATTCCTAATTTTTTTTGCACATGCTGGTGAGATAAAGGAATGTGTACTGCCACAATCAATCAAGGTCTTGAAACCTTTACCTTGATAGTCTGAGGGTGTCTAAATCACCAAGAACTGGCGATTCGGCCCTTTCTTGTGTAAAGCGACGTGGACTGTCGCTCTTTCGAATTCTGCTTCCATGGTCGGATCTTCTTCTTCTCCTTCTTCACACATTTGCCTATTGGAAATGCAGGCAATTATTCCTCTTCCACGAATAGCGGCTCCTTGACCACGGCCTGCTCCTTGGAAAGGCGTTTGGCAATGTCCTCCGCTGAGCTTGGGACATTGCCTCTTGAAGTGACCGGGTTCGTTGCAGTGGAAACAACGGAGGTTTCGGCCATTACTTTGAGTAGGAACAAAGTTGTTGATGTTATTTTTCCTTGCTTTCTTTCTTTGTCCTTGATTATGACCTTGAACTCTCTTCATTTGAGGTCTGAATGCTCCTCTGTTCGGGTCACTATAAGACCAAGTTTTGTTACCCCTTGGTCTAGCTTGCACCTCCTGAATTATAGGCGCCGCTCGAATGAGTGCATTCTGAAGATTTGATAAACGCATAAATTGGAGACGGGTATTTACTGGTGGATTTAAGCGCGCACAAAATTTGGACACCTACTACGTCATGTCCATCTGTGGCGCATACTTTAAAAGTGAAACGAATTTAGAGTAGTATGCGTCAAGAGTGAGTCCTAGCTGTTTTAGCTCGTAGAACTCGTTCATTTTCTGCGTGCGATATGCAGGTGGTAAGTATCTTCCCTACACGGCTTTCTTCACCTTGTCCCAGGTAACGGATCCCTTTGCAATCCCTTGATCCCTGCACCATTGCTTCCACCAAAGTCTGGCTTCGCCGGTGAGTTTTAACTTGGCGAGCATAGCCTGATTGGTGGGTGCAGTACCGGCTGCTTTGAAGTAATCCTCCATGGATTCAATCCAAATTTCAGTATCAGCCTGAACGAATCTACCTCTCCCATCAAACTTGGGTGGCTTAATTTGCTTGAGGAGGAACTTCTTCTCCTGGATCACATCAGTACTTGATGTAGGAGGCGAGTTTGGAACCTGTACCTGGGGTTGTGCCTAAATAAAGGTCTTCTTAACGTTATTATATGATAATCGACGCTAGCTTAGCTATCTCGTAAACAATGTAGCTACTTAACTTTTTATCAACACTTATGCACAGCCAGACATTGATAAAAAAAAGTCTTTATTTGTATTTACAGGCATAGCCCTTTCGAATACAACGTTCCCTATGATGATAAGTCAATTGTTACATTTAGTTTGGGGAGAACAACGTTGTATTGCATTTATCTACATGAACTGTGTAATAGTAGGGTTTTGGGTCATGAATCTTCAGGAATCGATAAGTCATTGGAAGTTCAGGATATCCTTTCCCTTGGAATCCATACTTCTCATGGCGGCCCAACACTTAAATCCTGTTGGCAGGGATTACATGGGTTACTTTCTCATATACATATAAGTTCATCTCAACTCTCCAACCTCGGATATGTAAAGTCGAATTTACGTGAGCTTCCACAAAAACGAACAGCTTCACGACTTTCAAGTCTTCCAACCACTTGATCCTCTTTAGGTTGGTCTGTAGATAAACAAACCGGTGGGCGGCTATATAGTAGATTCCTGAAGCACCCGTCCATCTTCGTTCCATGTATAAAGGTGATGGATTATAAATTTGCTCCAGGATGTTCATCATCTCAATTCTGTCTATAAAGCAGAGAATGCATTGCAGTCCTAAACATGACCCGAAATACCAAAAACTTGTTCCACGCTTCATAATTCTGCAAGACAGTATTGAAGGTAAGGAAATGTTTGGACAGCAACAATTTCTTTACTTCCTTTTATTGAGATCTCATAAAAACAATTCCGTTGTTGGTCGGCTCTGATACCAACTATAACGTGTCCACTAGTATCATCCAAGACATGTCTTAGAAGTCCATCGGAAAAAATGTCTAGAAAGCTCCCCCCAGCACTCCCATGGAATGTTACGGGATTTGCGATCTAGGTCTTCCCGCGTCTGCCACGTAGCGAAAGTATCCTGGCCGTTCCCACTTAGGATCGACCGGAATTAGGGTTTTCTTGATTGGTCATTACCTAACAATAACTAGCATCGGACCCAAGCGAACTACTTTACGCAGAAACGCCAGGTCCGAAGCGGATTCACACTACACTTGGTTCAAGGAGAATTGGAAACGAGAGTGATGCAAAGCTCAACCTCTCTGCCATAAGGCATAGTCCCATTCCGTTCCCCTAAAACAGCGTAAATCGGTTAAGACATAACTCTAGGTCATCGCTTTCATTATTCGTTTCCTTTGACGATCATCCTGCTGTTCTTCGAGATTTTGAGAAAAGTTCTCGGCTAACCGGGACCACCCAACCGTAGGACGAACCCATGGCCCATCCTCCGCACTTTCCTCGGTTTGTTTTAGTTATGTAATTATCTAAAACATTAATTTGACATGTAACAATCAGCTTCTTTAATTAATCTGTTAAGCACTGGTTCCTTCACGTAATCTTATCACATGACAAAGAAAAACAATATCAAACAAGTTCTTTATTAACATATCATCATTTTTATCTTTGAAATACAAGGAGTTCCGCCCGTAGGCTGTCCATAATCCGCCCGAAGGCCATCCAGTAATCCACAGGGATCACTGTTCCAAGTTTTCACTCGTAAACTAGTATGCGGGCCTCGAGATTCAATACCGAGTCACGTTAGTCTCTTGTGCAGGACCCGGAAGGCGAGGGATTTATGGCCAGAGCCCCCCTGGCACCCAAGCGTCCTCCTGCTCCAAGTAGAGCTCAACGAAGAGACCTCTCGCGGCGGGTTTGGTCCACGTTCCCGGCGCGGTAAACAACCCCCTTGGTTAGGGTCAGGTAGGCAGTCGGGGGTAACTGAAACTGCCTCTCCCTTCAGGCCTTCAACCTGAACCGTAGATATTCATTTAATTTGTAATTCATAAATCAAACAGTGCTCTAAATTCTCTAGCAAGCACAAACACTTTCATTAACTGATCTTGTAGTTGGCAAACTGCTAAGGAATGATTATTTCCTTTCGAATGCATCAGCACTCGTTCCAAGGTGTCTTGCAACTTGGCAAGATCCCTTATATTCTAGGTTAGGGCGTACCTTATTAGCCCAACTTGTTCAACCCTAAAGTTCATTGGATACTTTAGATTCCGGTTTTTAACTTTCCTTATTTAGAAGGATATCAAAGAATACATCCTTTTGCAAGATAACTTGCGTAAGGATCCGCCATCCTTGTTGAGGATATTTAACCTTTCTTCTTGTGAATCAATCACAACACTATATGACTTCGTACTTGCTGTGAAAGTCGTGCATCGTAATATATGATGAAATAATCCGTTTTCGTTTCTTTAAGCTGACGTTTGTCGGACCTAGGGTCTCCTTTTAAGAACCTCAGGGACAAACCCTAGTTCTTTTACATTTTACGAATTTATTGACCCTACAATCAGGGAAGATAGTCAAATGTTTAAGATATAAATGTTTCTTGGCCTTTAAATCATTCCCAAGGCATAATTCACAGCATAGGTATTTCTAAGTTTACATTAATTCGGTTATCTTTTAGGAGGTAATATTGAGATTATCTCCACACAATTTGTTATCCTTGTGACAATTGATTTTTCAGTCCTAAACTTTAATGCTTTGAGGTTAGGTAAATTCAATTAATCCTCCTTTTTCCTTGCAAACGAAACTCATGCCAAATAACAATCTTTTCCTTGCTAAGATATGCAGTTAGCAATGATAACTTTCTAGAGTTCAAGCAACGTACGAATCCTTTCATGAATTTCATCTTCTATGATCATTCATTGCAAAAAGAATAGGGGTTAATGGTGCAAGATGCAGTTTTTTTCCCTTCAAGATTTAACCGAAATATACTATTATAGTAAGTAGATAATCTTGCTCGTAATTCATTTTAATGCATGATGCTATTCGAAGGAAACTATGTTCTATACAATATCATTTGTTCATTTAAACTAAACTCCTTCATCGTAAATAACTCGAAAAAATATATCTTATCCCTAACAATTCATCTTTGCATGATTGACTTAAAACCGATATAAAACCAAGAAGAAAAAACCTGGTTTTGGGGTGAGATATCCACATGGATACCAGGAGATGACCCTCCCGCAGCTACTCCTTGGACTTTCTTAGGCGGCATCGTAATTCGAACGTGAAGGTAGCTTTTTCTCTTTCTTCTGGATTTCCACCGTCTCTCTTTCGAGGCAAGGAGCCGTTTAAATGGTTGATCACCAGAAGGAGTAATAAGACCTTTAGGTTCTTAGCTTCTTCGGAGAGGGAAAGGTTTATAAAGCCTAAAAAGGCCTTATAGGGTATATACACGGCAAAGAAAGTTGTGCGTGAGTGTGGCTTCGCAACATACGCACCTTGAGAGATTTTTGGGCATGGGAGTGAAAGGACTTAGGGGTTTTCAAACCTAGGGGGAAAATTTGAAGGGTAACACAAGGGATTATAGCACAGGGAGAAGGTGTGAAGGAAAAAGGGTACACGGGGGTAAGGGCTTAGGGGGTGTGTTAAAAGGAGTATGGGGGGTGGAAGGGAAAAAGGATTATGAGGGGGGGTGAAGGGTAAAAGAAATATGAGTATAGGAAGGGGGGTTGAGGGTTTTAAAAACCCGTGTTCAAATGAAGGAGTAGAAGGGATATGGGTATAGGAAGGGGGGCTTAGAGGATCCCCCTTAGAAGCTTCAAGAAGCTTCTTGAAGCTTCTATGGGGGGTTTAGGAGCCACGTGGGGGGGAAGAGAATCTTGACGGTGACGACTAGGAGGAAATAGTCTGTCGGCGGCGGTGATGGCATACGTGGGGAGAGAGGATAGGGCGGCAGCAAGCAGCTCGGAAGTGGTCCTTCCTCCTCCCTTGGTGGCAACATGAACGGTGATGGTTTCTTCCTCCTTTCTCACGGCAGATGGACGTCAGGTGGCAGCAGCATTTTCCGCGTCCTCTCACGATACCCCTAGCACCGTTCCCTTCTTCTCACAACTCTCCCTTATTTATATAGGGGAGGGGAGGGAATCCTCCCCCCTTGATGTGTCCGCCTGCATGGTGAAGGAGCCGAGCAAGCTCCAACGAGGAGCTTGCTGGCCCCTCTATCCCCCCTCTCCCGCTCTAGCTCGATGCGCCGCCATGAAGGCGATTTTTTTTTTACATATATATATTTAATATATTACAACCATGGCCTCTAAAATGGGTGTACTCTATAGTTTTGTAGTAGTGAAATGAAACCCCTTTTATATTTATACAATATCCATGGAATTTCAGTTCGTACCCCTTTCCTTCATGTAATTTTTTATAAGGTTTATAGCAATATCAACTCTAGTTATAAGGGATTAATGATTTTACATATGTGTTTTATGTTAACTAACATGCATCATTATGTTACTTTAAACATATTGACATTATGATCCTAAAGGAAAAAGAGAAAAAGTACTACCTTAGATGGAAAAATCAAGAGAAACTCTACTCAATTGTGAAATCCAAAACATCATAACGTAATGGAAAAGGACAATAACATAAGTGCTCATATACTAAAATCCATACGTACAACTGAACACCTCTTGCAACTCAAAAAAAGAGGATACTAAAAAAAGAGGATAGATCATCACAAAATTTATGGCCAAAACTCAAGGGACATTGCATATAGAGGATGTGTCCATGTTATAATTGTTTCAACATGAAGATAGCTCCCACTCCAAGAAGTTAACTCCTTGACAAGGACAATTCTTCAAGAATGCTAAACACAAAACACTCTCAATATCACATATAATGGAACCTTTATACTCAAAATCTTCATCAAGAAACACCAGTTTTTCTACCCAAGATTTGCACATTAAGAAAATTAACATCAAAATCCTCTTGTAACTCCACATCCCATACATAAGTAGAGCTCTTTGAACCGCATTTGGGAAGGCCATCTCTCTCAAGCCTAGGGGTGCATATATAAGAAATCATCTATATAACATGAGTTCAAAGGGTTTTAAGAAATACCCTTTGGTTACATGCTATAAGTCCATAAAATGATCTGGCCCAAATCTTGAATGCATTTGAGTCTATCAACATAATACTTGTTCCAAAGGGTTGAAATCCATCTATGTACTTGAAATAAAAGCCATTAGAACTTGCATTTGATATTCATAATTGAATTGAGAATCTGAAAACGTCCTTTATGAAATTATATATGTATCCAGAGGCATTTGATGTTATCAAGATAGAGTTATTTCTTCCGTTCATGTATGCTAAATACATAGAGAAAAAGCTTGAATTCTTCTTCCGTACCTAAATCATTTCTGAATCCCGGATCTTATTAAACCCCAATCTATTTCCCCTTCCTGAGCCTTGAATCCTAAACTCCTCATCTGCACTAAAGCCCCGGTAGTAGACCTTCAACCCTTAAGACGACGATACCGCTCTCTCTTTACCAACATATGCACTACCTCAATTACATTAGACCAATTTTATTTCAGCCCCGTTTCAGAAGAGGCATCTTCTAAACAATCTGTCAGCTTCTCCTACAAGACAAGATTTGCAGCCTTTAGAAACAAATCAAATTTTTGACTCTCTAATGATGTAATGAAGGAGACCTAACTAATCTAACTAAAAAAGAGAGAGAGAAGGAGAGAAGGAAGAAGATTGTAGAAGAGAGCAGAGGAGAGAGAAATACTAGGAGAAGAGAGAGAAAGACATGAAAAGAGAGAGAAAGAGGGGAGAGAGAGAGGAAGCCATGGGAGCTGAAGGTGAAGGTGAGGAGACAGATTTGTAATTTATCAAAAATGGTCCCCTTATCAGGTCCTTGTACACCTTAAATACCACATCATTGTAATTGGGTATTCGCATGTGCTAACCCCGTGTAAGACCCTTGAATCCCCATTCTTTACATTCCATCCCGACCCGGAAGGTTTTTGCCCTCAAAAACAAAAAGAGGATGTATTAGTATGGCTCGGTGGGGGGGTGAAATCTTGTGGAATGGTGGCCTATGAGCATGTATGCAGTGTGAGCATGAGGGAAGAAGGTAACTTAGTACAAGGATAAGCACCAATTCCAAACAAGAAGGGTTGGACAACACTGGACAACATGCTGTCCCGAATAGTCCTGCAGTGGAAAACGGATCATAACTTGCCATGGGCAACTCCAAGCGAGACGTTCTGCATGTCAAAACGAAGCTCGTTGAGCATAATTTAAGCCCAGATAGGTCATGCATGGGTACAATTAATGCAGGCTCAATATTGTTTGAAAAAATATGGATGTCTACTACAAAATAGGGCCAATCTTGATGTCCTGAATAGGCATGCAGTGGGAAACTGATCATAACTTGCCATGGGCAACTCCAAATGAGACATTCCGCATGTCAAAACGAAGCTCGTTGAGCATACTTTCAGCCCAGGTAGATCATGCATGGATGCAATTAATGCAGGCCCAAAACTGTTTGAAAACAGATGGCTATCTACTACAAAACAGTAATATTTTCGTTTGAAAAATATTACTAAACCAACCTCCCACGCACCATCAACTCGTGCAAAGGTTATCCCCAGTGCCGACAGTTAATCTATAACCGTACACGAGAAATGGAGAACTCCATCTTTGCAAAACAAGGCCGGGGATTCAAACCCGCATAGCCGCAAGGAAACATCCTCTTGGGAGCAGGTTAAGAGATAATTGTGCAATTAATTTCAAAAACAAATTATTATTATCCCTTCTCCCCCAGTCGATGCACGGCTGGAGGAGAGGGAGTGTGGGGAGATGGGCTAGTAAGGGATGCATGAGGAGGTGGGGGGGAGAGAGCCATGCAAAGGGCCACGTGGGGGGAGGTCCCCTCTCCCCCTGGACTATAAAAACCCCCCCTTAGGGGGGGTTAGGAAGGTGTTGAAGGAGGAGAAGTTTTCGTGCGCCACAAGTCGTGGATAATGCCATCCTCAAGCCACCACCTGGGGCTTGACAGCCGCTGCCAGCTCCACCACAGGCTATCACGCTGCCACCATCCCTCATCAAGTCCACCCTGCTTCCTCCCGCGAACGACGTCATCTATCTCCACGCCCTTACATAGCTGTTGCCTGAGTCAGAAGCTTCATAGAAGCTTCTCTAGGAAGCTTTTAAGGGGCTTCTCTAAGCCCCCCTTCCCATTAGATCCTCCATAAGTCCATTTTTCTCCCCCCGAGCCTTGAAGAGAAGAAAAGGAAGCCTATAAAGCCCCTTCCCACCAATCATCCCTACCCCCGGGCTTTTGTAGAGAAGAAGAGGGGCCTCCTTAAACCCCCTTCCCACTAGATTCCCCAATAAGTCTGTTCCTAAGCCGGGTTTTTATGAGAGGAAGAAGAAGTTCATAGGCCTCCCTTTCCCAAGGCCGTTCACAAGAACCCTTTCAACGAACCCCCTCTTTTTCCGAAAGAAAGAAGGTCCAAGCTCGGAACTCTAAGGCCTTCCATAAGCCAAATTCCGCAAGTCGGCACTTTTGTCAAGGATCCGTAATTCAAAGGGGATCTCCGCGTATGAGGGAGACGGGCAAAGATCTTAAAGTTGCATACCAAGGTGAGTAATTCTTAGACCGCGAAGGCTAACCAAAAGCCAAAATCACGTCTACGATGGCCCCTAAAAAGTCACAAGGCGCACTTGCAGGAGAATCATCTCCTAGTATTCATGTGGATATTTCACCGAGCCCACAAGTCCACATTTTCTTCCTATTTTTTATTTATGTAGAAGTATTGCAATTATGCATGGTTATTTCATGGAATTAGGATGCACTTATGCTTGTCAAATCCACCTAGCTAAATGCGATTGAAATAAATTGGCTATTTGAAATTTACTAGAAGTAAGTCACGATATGAAGTTGGTCATTTGTACTTTCAATGGAATGAACGAAAAGAACATAAGGTGTCTATGCACTTTAGTACCTTATTATCAAGTTGCCTTTTGTGCATTGCAAAGTGACGAGTCTAGAATAACTAATGACTAGCATTACAAAGTCGAAATTATTGTAGTACACCTTTGATTATACATGGAAAGATTAAATCGCATGTCACATTTTTAGACAAATCTTTTTCGTAATGATTCATTAAGAAAGTCGTTATCAATTGTAGGAAATTGCAAAGCATGGAAAAGATTCTAAGGGCTGCAAGAAATAGGTTAACTCTAGCTTCAATTGGCATGAATCTCATTTAACTACGTAGTAGTTAGGAAAAGGTTGCATGTTGCATATTCGACGTACGCAAGAATTTCATTCATCAAGGGTACACTTAGGGAAAGACTGCATGGTTCATTTAAGCCTAAAATCTTAAAAGCTTAGTGGCATGATTCATTAATGCAAGCCCTAGTAGGGTCAATGTAAATTATGCTGTAATTTAACATGTGTTTTGGTCCTAACAAGAAAAGTTAGGGATTGTGAATCTAGTCGTACATAGAGGCAATGAATCGCGTGCTTACATGCATTGTGACGTAATGCAACTAGTTTTTCTCTTTTAGATTAAATTAACATCCCTAGGATTTGGTTCGTCCTTGTCATAAGACAAGTAAACTAGATTACCTAAAACACCTAAATTGCAAAGGATTCGCATAGGATGGTTCAATCGTTACAATATACTCCAAGTGCTAACTAGGGCTTAGCACGTTAAGGACTTGACCTAGTTCCACACTTGTTGCCAAGTCGAAACCCTCATATCCAAAGGTCCTACCCACATTCACGGAATGTAGGGACAATTGGACGCGCTTGCAAGAAACGATCTAGGGTTTCTACCCTAAGAATCACTCGATCAAATGGTGAAACTCAGATTGAGTTGGAACCCCTAGGACCAAACGTTGTCGGCCTAGTACAATTGGAAATGGGTTGGATAAGAAGACACCCTAAACCCTGCTTCTTGTCTAATCATGATTCCGTGACCAGAAAACGCCGTTCGATGGGTGAAAAGATCCCATGGAAGAGATGCGACACTTGTGCAACGAGTTGCAACGTTGCATGATCATGTGGTTTGATCACAAGAGAGTTGCCAATTCCTTGGAATGAGATTGGCAGTTTCTTGCACAAGTTTAACTTGCAAAAGGATGAGTAGCCATCCTGCTACAGCACCTTTCTTGGGGAAAAATTTGCCAAGATAAGGGAATTAGGTATTTAGGTATTTGCTTGGAATCAAAGGACCAATCAATCAATTTGGAGCAACATGGTTGCCATGATTTACTGTTAATAAAAACTAAGATATTGGTTAAGTTGGGTTAATAGGGTACAGCCTTAATCCAAGGACAAAAGGGAGAACAGACAAACCCTTGGGGATCTTGCCAAGTCGCAATTGATCCCAGATCGAATGTTGGATGCATTCAGAGAGAAGGATTCACTCCTTAGCAGTTGACCAAATAAACGACCACTAGAATTGATTGTGCTTGTAATAGTTTAGAAAGCACTATTTGCATTGTTTGCTCAAGGAACTAAAGGATAGAAAGATATTTAATGCTTCAGGTTGAAGGCCTGAAGGGAGAGGCAGCTTCAGTTACCCTCGACTGTCTGCCTAACCCTAACTAAGGAGGTTGTTAGTCGCGCCGAGAACGTGGACCGAACCCGTTCCGTGAGGTCTCTCCGTTGAGCACTACTTGGACTAGGAGGATGCGTGGATGCCAGGGGGGGGCTCTGGCTGCAAATCCCTTGCCTTCCGGGCCCTACACAAGAGGCCAACCTGACTAGGGATTGGATCTCGAGGCCCGCATACTAGTCTGTGGGCGGAATCTTGGATTAGTAATCCCTGTGGATTGCTGGATAGCCTTCGGGCGGATTATGGATAAGCCTACAGGCTTGACTTTATGAATGTATTCCAATTACGATAACCTATTGAAAAGGCACTTGTTTGACACTGCTTTTCTATGTCAAGTGCTAAGATTACGTGAAGGAACTGGTGTCTAACGGGCTAATTAAGAAAGCTTCTTGATGCATGTCCAACTAAATGTGGTAGGTAATTAGACAACTAAAGCAACCTTGAGGAAAGTGCGGTGGATGTGGCCATGGGTCCGTCCTACGAATGGGTGGTCCCGGTTGGCCGGGAACTTTTCTCAAACGAAATGGACAACAAGGAGCTCTTCTCAAAGGAAATGAACAGCAAGGGCGCTGACCTAGAGTTTAGGTTACTATAATCCCGATTTATGCTGTTTTAGGGAAACGGAATGGGACTATGCCTTATGGCAAAGAGGTCGAGCCTTGCATCCCTCTCGTTTCCCATTCTCCTTGAACGAAGTGCAGCGTGAATCCGCTTCCGCCATGGCATTTCTGCATAAATTAGTTCTCTTGGGGCTCGACGCTAGTTGCTGTTTAGGAAAATGACCATTAGGGAAAACCCTGATTCATGTTGGTCCTAAGTGGGAACGGCCAGAATACTTCTGCTACGTTGTAGACGCAGAAAGTCTTACATCACAAACCCCGTAACATTCCATGGGAGTGCCGAGCGGAGCTTTCTAGACTTTCTTTCCGATGGACTGCTAAGATGTGTCCTGAAGGGAACAGGTGGACACGTTACAAAAGCATACCCAAATTGAGTTGTCCTTCAGTCAAGCTTGGCGCCTCAAGGTGAGGGGAGTGCACTGGGGGAGTGCTGATGTAGATAGAGCTTTTTTCAACCCCCGGGATCAAATGGATAACCTGCATGGTAAGCATCACCAGCATACAGGTCATCCATGCAAGTGTGGTTCTCTGCACTACCAGCGGGGTCAAATGGAAGTGGTTATCCTTTCTGAGCATTGGGTTACCATCCACAAGTAAAGCTAGAATGGTTAGTACTACTAGTTGTTGCATCGAGTCTACCATAAGCATCATATGATTAAGCTCATTCTGCACTTGGATGCTGTCAATAACACATGGGGTTGCATAAGCGAAAAATTGTACTGCATCAACCCTTATATGTGACATGTGTACAGACTGAAGGGTCTCCTGAAAGGACATGTTTTCTTGATTTGTAATATGAGCATGATATTTAAGATCTACATGATCTTCTTTCTTGAATGTAAGTTTGTTTTGCTTTGGACCCACATCAAAATGGTCTTCAGCAAGATCTGTCCTATCCTTGGCATAATGATATTCGAATAAAAATAGGAGTTTTGCATTGTGTGCTCTACATTTATCTTGATGATCACAATATATTGGCTTAGCACATCGATAGCATAATCCCGCACCATGCAGTTCTCGTATCGTATCACTAGTAATGTGTCTTGCGTTTAGCCTTAGATAGCAATCTACACACATGTCATCACCATTGGACAGCTCAGTAATAGTTCTGACATGCTGCTCATAGTCATCTTGCTGCTCATGTACAACAGATGGCTGCCCATGACCATAATGCTCATGCTACCCATATGGAGGGTCATACCAATGTGGCTGCTGCTTACAATGATACTCATGCTGTCCATATTGCATATGGTGATAATAGTCCTGCTGCTCATGTACATCTATTTGCTGCTGACTATTACCAAAACTTTGGTCATATTGTTGCCCATAAACATGCTGCCCAAGATTACATGATGACTGTCCAACATGACTACAATGGGGTCCTTGCATCCTATCCTGACCATAAATATGATGAGTGGCAAGTCCATGAGCATAGGTATCGGCATGATGCTGGTCATAATCAGTGGCTTGCTACTCCTACATTGCATAAGAATCTCCATATACATGCTGCTGAAAATATTCATAATCATCATATGCATGTTGACCATAAGTAGGCGTATGAAAATGGTCATGGTACTCATAATGTTTGTGAGAATGCCCATACATGCCTTGTTGACCAAAATGTCCATAGGTGCCATACTGCTCATGCATTACATGTGTGCCTAACTAATTATTAGGGCCTTGCTGCCCATGCAATACATGCGAACCAAACTGAATATTGGGGCCTTGTTGCTGCCCAAAACTGCCATGTGCATGCTACCCATGTGCACCTATATTAGGGCCTTGCTACCCAAAATTTGCATTTTTCCCTTGCATATAGCTTCCACTACGGGGGAGGTGCTATCCCAAGGATCGGCTAGAAGGGTTTGTCACGGGTGAGGGGAGGATGAGCTCATCATGTCACATAGAGGGATCGCCTAGCTCATAATGGGAAAGACCATGGGTGCTAGGGACACCTTGCTGGCCATATCCCATCTCCAAGGGGGAAAGGCAGTTGGTCTCATGGGAGGACCATGCTGCTTGGGCTAAGCTGAGGAGGGTGAGAAGGTGGAGATGAGGGTTCCCATGCACTCTATGAGCAAGTCCATCTTAGCCATCATCTTGTTATGATGCTAATCTTGGTGTTTTTCCACCTCCCTATGGCGGTGTTCCAGTTCTTGATGTCACTCATCATGATGGGTCTCATGTTGACATAGTGTGTCATTAAGCATATCAAAATGGTCTGTCTTGGGGGACCCCTTCTTCAAGCATGTCTTCATGATCCTCTTGGGCAGAGCTAGGATCATTCATAGAGGCACGGGAGTCCCTTATTTCACGCTAGAAGTCCTCTTGGGCCTTTTCTTTTCCCTTGTGGCATGCCATCCTAAGTGCAGTCCACTAGACCCCCTGTTACAGAAATGAAAATATCTTGAGCTATGAAGCTCTGATCACCAAAATTTCTAATTCAAATTAAAGCTCTGAATCCCCTCTATGAGTCTATGTAAAAATATATCTGATAGTAAATGATCAGGGCTTTGCTGTAATTGACTTTTGTGGGTTGACTGTGTAGGACTGTAGCCTGTCCCATTGTACCTATGAGCACAAAATTGGATGTATCTCCCAAACCTTAGGGCAGAATGGGGATATTTTTGGCTCAAATTGATGGGGACGATGCCCTTTTCGAATTGAGCTATGGGCTTTGTTCTTAGTCACACAAGAAGGCTTTGCTGTAATTGACTTTTGTCAGCAATTCCCCGAGTCTACATCCTTGCAATACTTTGCAACTTCCATGCATCAATGTGCATGGGAACCATTGCCAATATGAACCAAATCCTTGCTAATTAGGGCTAATATATTTACAACAAGAGCATAACCTTACCAGACATGACATCTGAAGACCAATCCTAAGCATCATTACCAAGATTTCCAATCAAGGCATAGGCATACCACTATGAGTACCATTGTCAAGTTCACTTATTGTTAACTCAAATTTGGTCGTAAACTCTGGAGTCAACACTACAAAGGCTTGTTGGAATCCTTTTGAATAACAAAAAATAATCTCCTTGGGTTCTCCTATTATTGAAGGTGAAGGTGAGGAGACATATTTGTATTTTATAAAAAATGGTCCCCTAATCAGGTCCTTCTACACCTTAAATACCCCATCAGTGTAATCGGGTATTCTCATGTGCTAAACCCATGTAAGACCCTCTAATCCCCATTCTTTACAAATGATTGCTGCTCATTGGCATCCAATTGTGCATATCAACTTTCAAATTCATGGAGCAAAGCTGTAGCAGCCAATCCTTTATTGGGTTTTTCAATCCAATCTATATACCAAGACATGAATGTATGTCTCGAAGATCCACCATGTCAAATGCAGAAGATAAAACCTTCTTTACTTATTGAAGAAAGTTGAGATTGTTAAAAACAAGTATGCTATCATCCACATATAGAGAAAGAATAATAAAACTATCATTGCAATGCTTGCCATATAAGTTAGGATCTGAAGAACAAGAGATAAAACCTTGTTTTGTAAGGAAGAGATCAATCTTTTGATACCAAGCTTGTGAAGATTGTTTGAGACCATAGAGTCCCCAATGAAGTTCTCAAATAGGTTTTCCTAATGTTTGACTACAAATCCCTTTGGTTGCTCCATGTATATCTCTTTCCTTGAATCACCATTAAGAAAAGCACTTGTCACATCCATTTGGTGAACCTCTAAATCAAATGCAACAGAAAAAACTAACCAGACCTGAATAATACTAGTAATATGAACAATAGGTGAGAAAGTTTCTTGAAAATCAACTCTTACAATTTGTGAAAAACCTTTGGCAACTAGTCTTGCTTTGAATTTATCAAATGTTCCATCTACTTTTCTTTTAGTCTTATAAATCCACCTGCATTGAAAAGCAGTATGTCCAAGTGGTAGCTCAATTCGAACCTATGTACCTTTAGAGAGAAGAGATTCATACTCAGCTTCTAGAGCCCCCTACCATTGTTCCTTTTGTGGGGAGTACCATACTCATTATCAATTGGAAGATCAATGCCAAGGTCATCATCATCAATAATAGTGCAGGTTGTGAATCCTTATTTGAAGAGTAAATATTATCGTGTGAAGGAGGTTCACCAATCATATATAAAAGAGAAAGTAGTGAGTAATGACTTTGTACCACCAATGTTCTCTAGTAACCATGTCCTCCTAGCATCCTCTTAAGACCATGTGCTGCCCATAAGTTGCTAATTGAAAATAGCATCACGACTTACGATTACCTTTTTGGATGGATCATAAAACTTGTATCCCTTAGAAAAAATTGAATATCCAATGAGAATAACTTTCAAACCAAGAGGATCTAGTTTTTTACAAGTCTCTTTGGGTACATGAATATAAGCAACATATCTAAAGGTTCAAAAATACGAAATAAGAGTTTCACCTATCCAAGTAGTAATCAATATTTTATTAGAAGGCACAGTCGTAGGAAGATGATTTAGCACAAATACAATTGTTAAGAAGACTGCTTCAGCCTAGAAACATCGAGATAATCTAGAATGAATCAGCATACATTGCATGGCATTTAGGATAAGTCTTGTTTTAATATTTAGCCATATCATTCTGTTGAGGAGAGTAGAGAACTATAAATTCATGATGAATACCCTCATTATTACAATAATCATTCAATTTATTTGAAATTTATCCTCCACCATTATCAGTACGTCAAAGTTTATTGATGCGATGACTAGTATGAATTTTTGGATCTTTTTGATATTTCTTAAAAGATAATAAAGCACATGATTTGTGTCGCAAGAGAAAAACAATGGTGTAGTCATCAATAAAAGTCATGAAATACCGATATTGAGATTTCGATGGAGAAAAAGGTCCACAAATATCAATGTGAACAAGGTTTTATTCAAATGTTTGAAATGAGTTTGGTGGAGATGAAAAAGAGCCAATCAAAATGCTTTCCAACTGCACAATACTTTACAAATACCCATGTGAGGATGCGCTTTGAATTCCATACCTTAAATAGGGTCACGTCGATAAAGATCAACAAGCTTAGAAAAATTAGAGTGAACAAAGTGATGATATCATATTTTACTATTAAGATTGCCACGGCATGTAACAATATTTGAAACATCTTCATTTAAAGATAACTCAAAAGAATTACCATTTCGAGGAGAAACATCTATAATTGGCTATCTTTTTCAATGTAACACTTGGTATGGTCAAAAATGACAAAGAGACCAAATCCATAAGTCTTGCAATTGAAAGAAGATTCCTTTGTAGATTTGGGACATGTAAAACTCCACACAAAATACTTGTTGAAGAAAGAGTACCAAGATATAAATCACTTATACCTTTGACTTGACAAGTAATTGTGTCATTAACAAGATAAACCAATTTCTTGACAGGAATAGAATGAAAATTATGTAACCATTGGGACTGACATATCATGTTTCCTATAGCACCATAATCAATAATAAAAAGAGATTCATCACAAACATGAAGTATCCTCTCCAAAAAGATCGAATAACTCATACAATTTGCTTATTCAATAGTATTGTCATGTGTAGCAGCATATGCTCTATTATGATCTGATTCAAATGGCCTCTTGAAACATAGATGGATTAGATGATCACTCTTTTTGCACTAGTTACAGAGAAAATAATCTCTACATAAATGTGGTTGTTTATTTGTAATACCACTTTCTTCATGAAATTATTTTACCCAACAATCATCTGTAGTGTGACCATTTCTATTGCAATAAGAACAATGTCTATTAGGAAACTTGAGACACAAAAAGTTACCACCACGACTCCTCCTAAGTGTAAAGCTTGGAAAGGGTTGCCTTCAAGCAAGTAATGTGTGATCGATTTGTTCTAACTATGTGTTCTCTTGTGAGATCATAGTTGTTTTTTGATTTATGTGTAGTCGTTCATGTCGCTGTGAATATTTAATCAAAGATATACAAGCTTGATCAAAATTGATCCCATCTTTATTAGGTAATATTGTAGAAATATTATCATAATCAAGATCCTTTACAATATCAAGAAGCTATGTTACCAATTTCTTTCATGGAATGGTATCACCAGTAGCGCAACAAGCTGATTGATAATGTTCTTCAATGATTTGATATGTTTTGTCATAGAAGTTTCGATGTTTTATTGTAACTCCATGAGCTAACTACAAAGATAAAGTATTTTTGAAATAAATTTCTTTTCAAAATTTACTATCAAATACTCCCATATAGCTTGTGAGGTTGAAAGATTACATACAACAAGCAAAAGACATTCTTGAAGACTAAAAATAATATACCGATGAGCTACTTTGTCACGTCAGATCCACTCATTATAAATAGTTTTCCATTCTTTAAAGATAGGTCATTTAGTTATTACAAGGATAATATCGTGAGCATGATCAATTGATTGAGGCAAAAATTCATAATTACTAAGAATAGTATCATGCAAGTCATTACCTTCAAGGATTAGCAACATCTTTAGTTTCCATCCAAGGAATCCTTGTCTTTGAAAGTGAGGGACAAAACCTTGTCATCCATAAGGAAATACATTGACAATTATAGAATTTGACATATCTAGATGATAGAATACGTACAATATGACATCATAGAATCTATACACCATATATGAAACAATGACGAAAGTATAGCACAGTCGTACGCAAAAGCTATGTTTGTAAAGAAAGACATTTAGTTCAAAAAGCATACTCCAAAAGAAAGAGACCCAAGATAGACAAAACATGGGCAAGAATAAAGGGGCAAGAATAAAGTGACCTAGAATAGACGAAATGTGTGTAAGAATAATTAGCCCAACATAGATGAGAAATATGAACAAGGATTAAAATGTTATTGCTTTACTTTATGGACAAGAATAGATGATGATCTCGCTAATTTTGATAGAAACTCAAGAGTGAGTAATCGTGACAAAACCTGTATTGTTGAAGTTTATACAAAAAGTTGTTGTCTTGTTTATTTTTGTGTTTGAAGTCTAGTTTACCTCAACTGACATAACTTTTAATGTAGAACTCGAAATTGAGCATGGATTTGCTAGGAAGAAAGCTTGAGAAATGTGTTCCCTTAAGACTTTCCCAAATAGAAACTTTTAAGGTGTCTAAGCAGCATATCTACAATCTAAATGATGATTGAGTGAAATTATTCTATGCTGAAAATTCATAACATAAAATGCTCATAGTATACACAATGCATTAAATTTAAGCATGAAAAGAACATGAATCAAGAATTGAAGAGATACTACATAGATATACTTCTTGATTATCTTCTTCAAGGAATTAGTTGTAATCAATCATGGTAGCTCTGATACCATGTTGAGATGTAGAAAGAGAAGATATGTAGAGATGTGTGAGAGAGAAGAGACACACTAGATACACTCCTAAACACTATTTCATATTGATTTCAATCTACATATATACATATGAAACCTAATCTAGACACGGTGAGCTATATATAGCTCTAACATATTAGTGAGATCTATTGGTGACTTAGTGCAAGAGAGGATGGAGTTTATGAAGTAAAAGATAATTAACTAAGGCTTATAGGCCTTAACAAAAAAAAATTTGACTTTCTTTGGCAAAAGGATACCGTCTTGACATGCTCAATGGCATCCAAAAAAATAGTCCCCCCTCCCTACAAAATTGATCAAAAAACTTTTAAGCTTAAACAAAAAGCTTATATAATCTCTTCTTCACCTTCTTTGGCCACAAAACCTCTACAATGATGGCATCATGGTATGGGGATGTGATTTTTCAATGTTGGACTCGACTGAGAAATTTCTAGGTAGAGATACGAGGGTTTGGGGTTTAGAAGCTGTGGGAATCTAGCTGTGAAGTCGGTTTGGGCTGAGACGAGAACCATAGAGCCTGTTTTCTCCAAAGAAGTTGCCTTCGCACAAGAGAATAGGTGATTAGAAGCCCGGCTCTAATACCATTGTTGCATAGATCCAATGCGAAGTTGGGGAGAACCATTCAAGGCACTCATCTCTTCAATGTGCACACAAGGAAGAACCATTCAAGGCCCTTATCCCCTCATGTATATGCCATCTGGCAACATTTATTGTGTAAATCGGATGCAAGGCTTGTGTTTAGCAAGCAGAAGAAGCTCTCTCTCACTCTTTTACTCATTAAAAATGAAAGCACAACTCATAAAACTCAAAATACACTTAAAAAATAGCAAAACAAAATTGAGAAACATACTATTGAATGTAATCTCTATGCGTACATGGAGTGGGTATCTCCTCCATGTTGTATTTATAATATTAGAATGAATTTGACTTTGCCCAAAGATAGACCCTTTACAATCACTATTTTTATAAAAGAGTTTGAGTCACTCAATAAATGGTTGCAATAATCAGTTGCACAACTCACAATTGCTCAGAGACATAAAATATGTTTAGAATATCTTCAATATATCTCCTAAATTATCATGTATCAATAAATATTTACAAAGAGATTGTGCACACATCTTAGAGTAAACGGTGGTGTGTCCATTTAAATAACTCAATGAAGAAGTCTATGAAACAAATTATGCTTGTTACGTGTATCCAATTCATCATAATAAATCAAGTTTACATTGAAATTTCATTAAATAATCGAATCACATAGACATTAGTACTTGAGATATGAATATTGTGGCATCACCCACGTACGACTTTACCTGCATTCACACCTATAAGTCTTATAATACCCGGAAAGGATAGGCATCCTCATCGATCTTCCACCTAAGACAAAAAGTAAATTTCTCCTAGGAACATGCCCTATACTAATAACAAAGAACCATTCAAGGCACCTGTCTCTTCAACATGCACACAAGGGAAAAACATTGAAGGCACTCATCTGCTCATGCCGGTGCCACTAGGTAATGCCATAATATTCATATCTCAAGTGCTAATGTCTATGTGATTTGATTTTTCAATAGAATTCAAATGGTTATTTGATTTATTATGGCTAGTTGTATTCATTCAGTTAATTATTTTTGTAACATGAATTTTTGATAGCTAATGTGTAGATCAAGATGAATTGAATATATATGGCAAGGGAAATTATTTTCATAAACTTCATTGAATTATTTAAATAGACACACCGTCATTTACTCTAAGGTTTGTGCACACCCTCTTTATAAGTATTTATTGATACTTTAGATTTTATGAGGTATATTGAAAATATTTTAGAAATATTTTATGACTCCTTAGTACTTGTCAGTTGTGCAACTGATTACAACCATTTATTCAACGAACTCAAACTCTTTTTATAAAAAAGAGTGATTTTAAAGGGCCTATCTTTGGGCAAATCATTTTTTATTTTAATATTATAAATACGTCATGAAGGAGATGCCCACTCCATGTATGGAGAAAGATTGCACCCAATAGTATGTTGCTCAATTTTTATTTACTCTTCTTTAAGTCTATTTTGAGTTTTATGAGTCATACTTTCATTTTTATGAGTAAAAGAGAGTGAGGGAGAGCTTCTTTTACTCGGTACATGAAGCCTCATATCTGATCTATGTAACAATAGTATCAAAGAGCTAAGCTTATATTTGGAGCTTCCAATTGCCTACTCTCTTCTACAAAGCTGAGCTCTTTTTTGGAGCGAATGGACTCTACAGTCTTTCTCAACCTAAACTTACTTCACGACTAGATTCCCAAGGCTTCAAAACACGAAACCCATGTATCTCTATCCATAAATTTCTTAGTCTAGTCCAAAATTGAAAAATCACATCCCCTTATTATGGCGCCATCATTCTAGAGCTTCTGTGGTGGCCAAAAAAGGTGAAGAAGAGCTTAATTAAGCTTTTTGTTTAAGCTTAGTTTAAGCTTTAAGAAGTTTAGAAGCTTCTTTATCAAATTTTTGGGGGAGGTATGCCAACTTTTTGCAACCTTCGAGTAGGTCGACGACATCCTTTTGCCATAAAAAGTGAATTTTTAAAACTGAGGCCTATAAGCATTAGTTAATTATCTTTTACTTCATAAACTCCATCCTCTCCTACATCAAGTCACATGTTGCTTACAGACTTCACTGACTTGCCTAAATCATAGTTGATTTACAGTCCTCAAGGGGGCATTCCTACATAGTCACTCCTGGACTGTGAAACTTCATCAAAATACTATAAAAAATTCCAATCTCTCTTACCTATTCCATCTCCTAATTTTGTCAAGAAGCCCCTCTTTATTTTGATGCTTACATGCTGAAATTTTATTTGCCACAAGCAAAGCATCTCTTTCAGTACAAGGCATCTTTATTATTCAAACCTTTTAACCAAGTCGTAAGCAATCACCATGTCTTATGAAGGACCGTCCATTACTACAAATTTTGATTCCACATTGCAGCTTCCTAAACCAACCATGGAGCAACACATAGATTTATTGCCGATGCAACTAGAAGAAGAGCGCCAACAATGAGCCCAAATAGAGCAAGAGCTAAGATCTCATAAACATCCTGCATCCCAAATTTCCTCTCCAGATGACGCTATGGTCTGCACCATCAATGCCACCCTTGAAGTGCAATCCATCCATAAAGAGGTGAAGGTAAGCAAATGTACCTTTGCATTTAATACTTACAATGGTATTAAATATGGTCATAGGGTTCTCTCCTGGCTTAAGTCAATTTGACTCATATTTTGATATGTAGAAACAAAGATAGAAACACCTTGATTCATGTGAGGCCAATAAAAATCTTCTTGCAAATTACGAAGCATAGAAATGATGCCATAATAATCCATATAAGGTGGATCGTGAATTTCATGGAGAACAAAATGAAAAAAGGGACGAGTAACACACAAATATTTCCCGTGAAAGAGAAATCCATCAGAGATAGAAAAATTTATAACAGGAATCCATTGATTTTGAGACAAATGTAAGCAAACATCATGAAAATCAAAGTCATGAAAATAAGTATTTTTCATAGCATCTAATGAAGATGTAGAAAGCATAGAAATATTATTTATAGATGGTCTACAACTTAATGCATCAGAGCTATAACATTTTCTTTATCGGATTGATACTGGATTAAAGGATGGAAAGACTGAATGATAGATTCCCATTGAATATACGTATCAGAAATTTGTGGTTGAAAAAGGTGTTTAATACTTTGGTTGATATGTCTTAATCATAAATTTTGAGTCCATTAAATAATGTTTCCATATGTGTAATGCATGTACTACAACGAAAAGTTTTCTCTCATATGTACTACACTTAAGTTCAGAAGCTTTAAATTTACAAGTAAAGTATGCAATTGGATGGTCATCTTGCATCAATATGGCACCAATGCCAAAACCACTAGTGTCAATAAAACAACTTGAAAGAATGGTCTACTAAAATTAGAGATTTGTAAAATAGGTACATGAGTTAATGCATGCTTTAGTAGATCAAAAAACCGTTGTTGATTGTCACCCCAATGAAACACAAAACCTTTCGTTAATGAAAAAGTGAATAGCAAATAAAGTAATGAAAAGTTTTTAACAAATTTATGATAAAAATTGACTAGTCCTAAAAACGAGCAAACTTCATACACATTTTTGGATGTAGGCCTTGTATTAATAGCCTCAATATTTCATGGGCCAACTTATATTCCTTTAGCAGAGACAATATGACCTAAATATTCAATTTCTTTTTGAAAGAAAGTACTTTTTTTTGTTAGCAAAAAGATGCTTTTGTTTTAAGAAACCGAAGACTCAATATAAATGGTATTTATGTTCTCTTTTAGTTTTACTAAAAACAAGGATATCATAAAAAAAGACAATAACACAATGCTGAAAATTTAGAAATATTTGATACATCATCCTACTAAAAGTGATAGATGCATTAGTAAGAACGAAGGACATTACTAAGAAATCGTAGTGGCCAAATTGGGTCCTAAAGACTGATTTGTAAATGTTAGGTGTAGCCATATGGACTTCGGACTTAAGGTCAATCTTGCTAAACATAGTAGCACCTTGCAATTTCTCGAATAGATCATCCACATGAGGAATTGAATATTGATTTTTAACAGTAATTTTGTTTATAGCTCGCTAGTCTATGTACATATGATAGGTTTGATTCTTTTTCTTTACTAAAAGAACAGTGTTAAGTGAGTGGTGATCGAGAACAAGCCTCACTCACAACTTGATAATGAGATGTTAAGGAGCGCAAATAGGAAAATTGACATTGTTAATGCTCAACACAAACAAAAATTTTCAATGTCTCTCAAACACAACACATCCAACACATGAAACAAAACGACCAAATATGCCTCTTGTAGCTCAAGTATGCCTAAAAATCAAACACTAAGTAAAGCAATTGACAAATATGAAAATTAAAAAAAAACTTGAGTCCAAAACAAAGCATCAACACTTCATACCTCTTCAAGAATGATACAACCCCTTGCGCTTCCAACTTTCATAATTACAAGAACTTGATCGCCACACATGAACAACCATACCATTGTATGGGACCCTCCACTCACTTTTCTCTCGAGGCATCAAGTTGAGTAACAAGGGAAGGGCAAGGGCCCCTAGTCTTCTTTCTCTCCTCCTTATATAGATTTTCCACACATTGTGTTTTCAAAAGCTAAGGCTTTTTTATCATTTAGTACAACTTAAAACTTTAAACTTTTTAGAAGTCTTGGAAAGTCGTAAGGATTAAAGCTTTCTAATAAAGCTTTTTAAAGCTTTATTTGTGATCGTGCCACCCTTCCCAATACTATCATATGTTTCTCATCTCGTCCGCAGCTTCCTTTTTCCTCTCCATTCTTGCATGCCACAGCCTTCATCTCTTTCTAATTCTTTACCGCCACCATGATATGGCTCATTAGGCTCAAAACTTTTCTTGCTACCTTGTGTTTTCATTTTTCTAATGCCTTTCAGGCCGTTGTATCTACCTATAACCCATGTTTCCTTCTTGATCATCTCTATGCGTTGCTTTTTTCTTTTCTTTCATCATTCAATTTCCTTCTAGACAATATCTTTATCCCATATAGCTGCAAAAATTGCTAGCTACTTTTTCTGATCCCATACTTGAGCACATACTTTCTCATTTTGATTTGGACTTTTGGTAGCACGAAGCGCAAGACAAACAACTCTATTCTTTTCTTTCTTCAGATCCTTCTTAATATAAGCCATAGACTCCTTACTCTCCAAAAACTCAGTCACCACTCAAGCAACTTCCTCTAATTTATCTTCATCATTTTTTGAGATTTCCACCATATTCTGAAATGATCAAATCTTCCAACCTCTAAAGAACTTCCATTATCAATAACTATTACCATACCAAATCGTGAATTTTCATATGAGAATTTAAATTTTGCCTATTGCCAAAACACACGCAATAATTGTAGATCCAGCTGAAATGTATTGCAATGTTGAACTGTCCCAATGCTTATCCCATGTGATATTCGACAATTTCCTTCAAATCAACATCGATGCTTTAAAGACAAAGTTCTGGCATTCACAAGTTCTAGCATAAAATGGCATCTACTCCCAACATTTCATACATCAATGTCCTTTCTGTTAGCTTTGTGTGATTGGAATATTCACTCGAGAAGACCCAAAGTAGCATAAATTTGCATCTAATTTGTACGCTACTTGTCCACCAATACATTCTTTTTCAACCAACCAATCATTCTGAGCAAATTCCTACTCTAAGAACTTGTCAAGTGTCAAGCCTTCAACATTGATAGCCTCAGTAAGAACAAGACTTGTCAACCTTTGATAAGTGAGATCACATGAAGAACATATCCTTGAAATGTTTGCTCAAACCCTGGAATTTGACTTTGAAGATTGAATGGAGCCTCACTTCTTTTATAAAAAGTGATCGAGCATAAGAATACTAGATGACCCTATCAAGATTCAATTTAAAGATTTACATTAATCATCATAATATACTCCATGTCATGCAAAATATGTCTTTCATTTAATGTGTTTCCAACCAACTCCTAAGATAAGGATGATACTGATATGAACCAATGGAGATTTCCCATAGCCTCTAAACTATTGACTATCCTTTATACTACTATCCAAAATCAAGATATCAAAGGCCACGGAGTCTTCTACATTTGTCTTCAAACCTCCCCTTGAATCTTCCAAGAATGTTGTTTTCCATAGTTTCCTACTTTTGGTTCAGTGCAACTGTGTCCTAGAGAAAATGCTTTGAAAATATATGCCATGCTCAATCAAACATGATTTGAGAGAAGATGCAACATTGAACCCATATTATGCCATCAAATAAGCGATGCTCCACACGAAAAAAATGGATGCACTGAATAATAATATCTGGCCTATCTTCATGTGCCCGTGCATCATGCAAGATGCAAACACAATTCCTTATTTAAATTATATCCTTAATCTCACCTCTCATCACTCAACAAAGGAAACATTGTACTCCTCTCCTCCCACCCAAAATCTCAAAATCTCTCTAGAAAATAATGGTCCTCAAGATGTTGACCAAGAGAACAACTCATCTCACAATTGGTGGTGTCCTTCATGACCCTCAAACTCAACCAAAGATTCCTAACTTAGTGATAAATATCCCAATCAATCAAAGATTCCTAACTTAGTGATAAATATTCTAACTCTCGTGCATACAAGAAATAGTGCATGCTCATTGAAGGTGCTCTCTCAAGTACACATGTAACTAAATTTAGAGCATATATTCACAGCTGGCCTCATGCTATACTAGTGCTTAATGATGGTGCAAAATGTGCATCAGCCCAACCCATGGCATGGAAGTAACTGAAAATATTAGGGGATGACCCTTGAGTAGTGTAGTGCATAAAACAAGTGCAATGTGAAGTGTTCATGAACCCATAATCCCTGTGATGTGAAAAAGTAATGGAAAGAAAACATATTTGCTTCAAAATATTCAATAGCCATCAACAAACTCTAGCTCCAACATGTCCAAAAAAAAACCAACCTCAACCAAGGCTATCAAGTTTCCATACTCAAAAATTCAAATAAAATGGAAAAAAAAAATCATAAGCTAAATAACCATGGAAAGTACAACTACAAAATGACAAAACAAACAACCATGTAGGCAACTAAGCTAATAAAACACTATCCTAACTACAACTTTACCAGGGGTTTTCAATTTTCATGGAAACACTTAACAATAGGAGCGTCGAAAGGTGAACTGCTAGGTCAATTATGGCGATAAAGAGCTTTGGAGGGAGGTTGATTGCCAGGTAGAAGGTCAATTTGATCATCCTTGGGTCATGATAGAGGAAGTTGAAGAGGCAAGCTGGAAGAAAAACAATCAAAAAATTTATTAACAGGAAAATTTTACTATCTTATGGTTGACTTTGACTTAGCAACTTTGACTTCATCAACTAATATGAGAAAAGCTTTAGATTTTTTTTGAGGCACTCTTTGTCTAAGTGTGACTAATTAATGGGTATAGCTCAATGTTTGTTAGTCCTTCAAGAAAAATAATTTTATTTGCATATTAAATATGCATCGAATGCATGTCATTATCAACGTTAGGATTAAATTGATACCACCAAGGCATACCTAAAATTACATCGCATATGATTGTAATGATGCAACTTAAAATTTTTATTTTTTCCTATAAGGTCCAATGTAAATTTCTAATACATTTATTTCTTTAGTTCCTTTATATCGTTGCCCTAAAAATGCAACCTTAATTAAATAAGTGGATGGAACAATTTTAAGTTGCAACATTTTTCCTACCTTTTCCAAAACAAAGTCATGTGTGCTACCATCATCATGGAAGATAGTTATTTTTAATTATAGATTTTACATCTCATTTTCAATAAAGGGTGGATAGAAATTTTACTAGCAAGTTCATCATCGTTGTTAGAATTTTCTCAAATGAGCATGGCTTGAGGTCTTCATTTTCTTTGCTAGATCCAAGATCATTTAAATGTTGCTTTTTTCAATCACAAGTGTTGCTCATAGAACAATGACTCGCAATGTGACTAGAGCGATTGCTTTTATAACAAATTACATTCTTGAAATTTGTATTTGAGACACTCGGATTAACATTTTTAGGTTCAGATGATTTAGGAAGATTAGAAGGTAGAGTAAAAATCTTGGGATTAGAATTTGAAGTAGGGTAGCCTACATTATTATAAAAATTTATCATCCAAGGTCCGTGATTAGAACTATTCTTTCCAAATTGAAAGTTGAAAGGATGAGAAGAGTTAAAACGAGAGTTGTTGTTACCCATATTATTTCATGTGGGAGCTAGAAGTTGTCACCGATCTTTAGTTTGTTTCTTTTTGGTGTTATACACCAAAGAGATAGCCTCATCCAATATGTTGGGTTTAAATATATTGACTTCAGCTTGAAAAAACAAAAGAAGTTTGGATATAAAATTCCTTTTAAAAGTTGATTTGGCTACATGCTCAACCATTTGAAGTTACAGTAAAGTACTCCAAAATCTTTAAGTTTACTAAGGAATGGTCTCTCACTCTTTTTGCATAAAGACATTCCATTGTTATTGCATGCAATGCTCAAAATAGGTAGGAGAAAGATTAGTGGGAACCTTCTTATGGAATGCCACCCAAGTAAGAGAAACATTAATGCTCTTACATGTGACATCCCACCATAAAGAGTCTTTTTTTATAAAATAATATGAAGTACAAATTTTCATTATTTTCAATATAAATTTCGTTATCAAAATATGAGTCGAATTGACTTAGCCAAGAGAGAATCTTACGACTATCTTTAATACCATTGTAACTATTAAATTTAAAGGTACATTTGCTTATCTTTTCCTCTTTGTGGATGGATTGCACTTTAAGGGAAACATTGATAGTTTGGACCATAGCATCATTGATAGTGGAAATTTGGGATGCATGATGCTTGAGAGATTGCAGCTTTTGCTCTACGTGGGATTGATGCTGGTGCTCTTCTTCCAGTTATATGGCCAATATATCCACATTGCTCCATGGTTGGTTCAAGAAATGGTGATGTGGAATCAAAATTTGTAGTGGTGGAGGATCCTTCATGAGACATGGTGATTGCTTACGCCTTAGTGAGAAGATCTAAATAATAAAGGAACCTTGTAGTTAAAGAAACACTTTATTCATGGCAAAAAAATTTGGCATGTAAGCACCAAAGTAAAGAGTAGCTTCTTGATAATTTTAGGAGAAAAAATAGGCAAGAAAGACAAAAAATGTTTATGGTATTTTAATGAAGTTTCACAGTCCTCGAGTGACTACACAAGAATGCTCTCTTGAGGATTGTAAGTAGACTATGATTTAGGCAGATTAGTGAAGTCTAGAGAGGGCTTGGTATAGGAGACGATGGACTTTATGAAGTAAAAGATAATTAACTAAGGCTTATAGGCCTTAGTAGAAAAAAATTGACTTTTTATGGCAAAATGATATCATCGACTTGCTCAACGATGGCCAAAAACAGCCCCCCTCCCCTATAAATTGACTTCTAAATAGCAAAGAAGAAGCTAGTGTTTGATGTGTGTTTTTTGTCTACCAAGGAGCTCTAGGAGATTTAATGCTTGGAGATTGCTTCTAAGTAGTCCCATACAAGGATTTTGTTTATCTTCTCAAGTTCTATCAATACATAGTGCTTTGAATCATTGAGCTTTGTCTTTATCTTGTGTACATCCTACCTATTCTTTTTCTTCTCGTCTATCTCCTATTCTCTACTTACTTCTCTCTCTGATCCCAAGTGGATATGACCTTCCAACTAAAACCCTTCGACATTGGTGAACTCAATGTGAAAGGTCATAAAAAAGAAAGACATGATGGAAGAACCTTGAAGCACAATCTCTAGTGATATTTGCACTAGTTATAGTGCAAAATATGAACATACTTATGTAGGTACAATAACAACAATAGGTGATGCAAGCTTCTGCTCAAACAAGAACTATTGTGATGAATGCTCTGTAGGCAATTGAGTGTGAGATGAAGTTGTTTAATGGAAGAAATTTATCTATATATTTGCAATCTTACACTAAAAAATAGAGTTCTTCGGGGTGGCTCAACTCGCATGGAGTCAATATTTTGTACAAATCACTGTACATGAATTAAAAGCCCGAGTTTTGCATGCTCTTGAAAGGATGAAAGTTACTGATAGTGAAATGTCTCATGTAGAGAAATACATTTGTTATATAACTGGCTAGGAATCATCAATAGATGTATATTCAATGTATGCATAATTAGGAGAAGTGCAAAAGACAGATGTACTTATAAAAGAGAAATGGAATAGAGTTGAAGATAATGCATGGACATCTAAGAGAGTGACAATAAGAAGTGTGGATCAGCCTAAAGCTGCAAATCAACCACCTCCTAAGCATGTTATGGAAGAGGTTGGGTGAGAGAAGAAACAAGATAGCAAGCAAGAGAGCATGTAGCTAGGATATAAGCCGTAGTTTGATATTGGGTGAGCCACCACGGATACCTTGAAAGTTCCTGTAGTGGAAGCCATTGCATTTGTAGATTTTGTTGATGCATCTAAAGAAGTCTACGAAGCTCATGTTTTACTTGTTGTAGGGACTCAGAGAGAGATTGGTGACTTGTTGGATCCACATGATTTGTAGGGTATAGTTATCACTCTTGAGACTGTTGTTCATGAGCTCGAGGATATGCCTTTAGAGAATGTTAGATATGATACTCCAAAAATGGAGAATCTTTTAAATGCTTTGTCTGATGTCCTAACAAGAAATATAGAGATGCTTCAAGATTTGAAATGGTTAGATGTTTTCATAGATCATTTGAGTGTGTTGGATGAATTGGTTATATTGGATGTGGAGCAAAACAATTATTAGAAGCAGCTTTCCATACGATGGATTCTAAAAGAGAAAAAAGGTTGCTATGTATTTGTTGATGGGTGTGTTTTGAGCATGTATATGGAGGTTTCACAACCTCTAGTGTATGATGCACACCACCCAAGGCCTTATGACCTTAGAGGGGGTACTAGGTGTAGCTCAAGAGTTGTGCAAATGCTAATCATTTTGATCTATGATCTAGGGGGATGTCTTCTTATATGCATGATGAGCAACAAGTTGATGCTATGGGTGTACATCATTGACATATACCAAATGATGTGCACGTTCAGAGGGGGTGGATGCCGTGCTGTTTTGCAGTCATAATGTGAAAAACCTAGAGTGCATCACCATCTAGCTTTCTTATTAATCTAGAGAGTCAATGTCATATTAGTAATTAGTATCCATATACAAATAGATCCAAAATACAGGATTTTTGGACAAGTTTAGTCTATTTTTAATAATTTGACTATTGATTCTTGTAAATATCTTGAAAAGGTGTAGAAAACTTTTAGAATAGGGTGGCATGCAAAAATCAAGTTTTTTTTTAGCCAGCTTTGGAGATCTCATGTTGAAGGAGGGGCTTCCGAATTTGTGCGACACGCGATCAAAAATTTTCAAGTAGCAAACAACACTTCGAACGGGAAGAAGAAGAAAGAGCACTCTAGGTGAGTTCTGATCAGGTGTCCTAGGGTTTTACCCTCATTTTAGAGCCAACAGAACTATGAGATTTATCATCTGAGCAACACAAAAGAAGCTATTGTTTGGTGCACATTTTTAGTGTACCAAGGAGCTCTACGAGATCTAATGCTTGGATATTTCTTCTGGCTAGTCCCATATAAGGAATTTGTTTATGTTCTTAGGTTCTAACAATATATAGTGCATTGAATCATTGACGTTTGTCTTTATCTTGTACCTCCTACCTATTCTTTTCCTTCTCTTCTATCTCCTAATCTCTACTTCCTTCTCTCTCTGATAGTGAATAGAACGTTTCGAGTAAAATCCCTCCAACCAGGTTAGCATTTGAGATATGAATATTATGACATCACCCACGTATGGCTTCACTGGCATTCATACCTACAAGTTTTACACCCAGAAACGATAGGATCCATATCGACCTTCCGCCCAAGACAAAACACAATTTTCTCTTAGGAACATGCCTCGTACTAATAGAGAACCATTCCAGGCACTCATCTTATCAATATGCATACAAGGGAGAACCATTGAAGACACTCATCCCTTCATGTAGGTGCCACTTCACAACAATTTGGATGAGGTGGAGTTTTTGGGACTTAAGCTATCATGTTTGACTAGCATTTGAGTTGATAAGTAAGATGTCTAAAGAGTTGCAAGTGCAAATAATTTGACATATAATTAGCTAATTGATGCAAGGAATTATAGATCTTTCAAGTTCAAAGTATTGTTCAATTCATTTTAATAGTTTAATTTTGTAATCCTTGTAAATGACATGAGCAAAGAAGTTATGCTAAACATTATGATTAGTAAATTTTTATGGAGTGTACTATCCTTGACATTACTATTCAAACATGCATAAGGTCCTTTTCACTTTAAGGGAGTAAAGAGCATCACCTGTTTGATTTGAGGTCAAGGGTGCCCTCACTATTGTCACCATCAATGTTTAGAAAACCATATTATATGATTAGAAATGCTAATTAGCTACCACCAACATCTTTTACAATTACTTTTTATGTTGTACATCTCAACACCATGTCATGAAACAATATTTTTCCCCTTGCATTAATAGGAGCACTATTTGTAGTTACCCCCATAACCATTATAAATAATGGAAACTCAATTGAGTATAAATATCATCCAAATCCAAATCTAAATCTTTTATGGAATGTGTCTATTTATCCTAGTATGGAAAATAATAGATAGTGTAGGCTACTATTTTGAGGGATGTTAACTATAATATAATTTTCATGCAGAAACAAGGGGTTGTCATGCTCTACATATAAGAGAAAGAGAGAGAGGAATAGAGTGAGTATGTGTGTATGCATGCATGCATGTAGGTGGGTGTGTGCATGCATGCATGCACCCGTGATAATCCCTAGGCTCACAAATTCTAACCCCTTATCCCCTAAGCATATGCCTCTCCCAAATATTTAAGCATAGGCCTCTCAAAACTAATAATCCCAAACAACCCTAGTCCTCATACCTTACACAATCCCTAGATCCCACATGTTAAAAATCTCCTAACCACCCTAATAAAATGATAAAAAGATGCTTTGTGCAAAGCTGCAATGTAGGTGCACACTAGAAACATTGCTTTACTCAACATTGGTTATGCATGAAGTTTTTTAGAATTCATATGAGTATTTCATTTGTGTTGCCCAATGCACTTGTAGAGAGAGAGATAGAGAAAGGGGTGTGAAATATATGGTGAGAATGTAGAAGTGTTAAATATATTTGTGGTAGTGCATGGAATTCAACATACATCCTTCAAGCCTATCTACAAGATGTGGCCAATATGGCTAAGGTTTTGAAGTACTCATAATACTTCTCAATGGAGATAAGGACTCAAGCCTACTAAACCATTCCTCTAATATCTCCAGTTGTACAAAAGTAAGGATCTTTAATGTTAAGTTTCAAAAGTAAGCCAATATTTTTCTTATATAGTCAAGGGAAACCATATTTCAACCTAGTCCGTTCCAGAGTCTTACACCACCAAAATTTTTCCCTTTATCGAAGATCAAACAAAATGTAGAAAATTAAGGACATCATGGTAATTCTAAGCTCAAGGAGAAGAACATATCCTATGGAGATATAGTTCTTTATTATAATAATGGATTAGGTTTTCTATTGTAATATAAAGTTTTATGAGTAGAATGATGTAATTTTAAGCTCTTACATAGTCCTTCAAGTAGCATGCTAAGGTTGGGTTTCAAAATTTCTATCGGCCACATCAAGATAGAAGCTAGTAATGCCCAATGGTTTATGAATCTTAGATATAAGAGATTAAGATACTTCTTGTATACTCATCAATGGTTTCTTGCACTGCATTTGGGTCCTAGATTTGGAGGGCTAAAAAGCAATCTCTATAGTTTGCTATGCTACAATATGCAAGTAGTTGATCAAGACCACCTTTCCCACATGATTTTGGTGGACCCCACCCAAAGAATCTAGTTGGTAGTATACATCTAGCTAAGGTTCTACTTCCCTCTTTACATGCTAGTGGGCTTCTATTGATCTCTCTATTTTATGGTGGAGAGGAGCTTTGGCCACTACCAAAAAAACCTCCAACTCAGTGATGTCAAGAGGAGGGGCATATGTGTCAATCCACTAACCACTGTGGTTTAAAGTAAATAGACGAGATAGATGGAAGTAACCAAAAAAACCCAAAACATATGGTGTACTATTCTATGATAACTCTTTTAGGATTGCAAACTTTGTGTCTAAGACATTGGCTTAGACTAAATTCTATCAAGATGATTGTATAACCACTCTATGTAGCTCAAAACTCTTTGCTATAGTAATACATTGAAAGAATAAGCTTTCTACATTAACCAAAATAACTAAAATTCTCTATGGTCATCTAGTACTTTAGTCCATTTTCTTGAAGAAAAACCTATAAGGAATACTCTCCCATAGTAGTAAAAACTTTATCATAAAACACCTACAATAGTAGGTACCAAAAACTTCAGATTTGTTCACTCTCTTTCCTATCCCAAATAAGCTTTTTGGATAAGAAAGCACGCATAATAAGGTAAGAAACATCATATCTTGAGTTCTCTAAAGTTTAGACTTGTTAGGATTGATCATGCAGTAGCAAAAGTGTTAGTAAAGCTCCCCAAAATATTCCAATATCATTTTTGTAGAGATAGGCAAGAAAACCAAAGTGTATAGCATGATTTCTTCATGTTTATCAGGCTTTTACCCTCCTTTCTATTGTGTTTGAGTTGGATTTTTTCAATATTCTTACCTTGTTTCCTTTCATCTTGTTGTTTTGGTCACTAATCATGGTGCCCAAAAGGCTATGTTTCCACTTTCTAACATCTTGGGAGGGCTGCCCCTATTCATGGCTTAATACGACCTTATTATGAATTTCCTTTTTCACTCTTTTGGCTACTCTCATGTCCCATCTATTCATTTTATCCTGTAAACACTTACTTGGCCACTTACTTTGTCCCCTAGGGCCACTTGACTTTAGCCTCTTTCATCTCTTAAATGTCTTGACCAACCACTTGTCCACTTGATCTTTCACCTAGAGATGAAGACTGCCCAATCACATACTCCTAGAAAACTAGTCATTATTCTTATAAACATAGTCAATCATATCGAGAACCGTGTGGTGGGGGGACTTGCTTGAGTTGCTGTGCCAAACACATGTCGTATACAAAAGAGGAAGCTCACTTAATGACACAAGAAGTGAGATGGAGCCAAAACGTTTTCTTGCTAGTTCTTTCTACTTCTACCATACACAACACAATGTATACAAAGCATAAATAAGATACAACATAAAGGAAAGTGGCCTACTAAGTCAAATAGTGCATAATTGACTATACTAATCGACTGGCATTGTAACTATACTAAATGTAAGTAGGTGCAACAAACTAAATATAATAAGTGATAAGTTAGTGGCCGTGTGAGGATCATAATGACCACCAATGTATTAAGTATAGATGTGTGGACCCATCTAGCCAGGCAGTGCATCATTAATGTCTTCATGTGTTGAGCTTGCCATCTCAATACTCTCCCTCAAGCTCAACCGTATCTCTGCAACTCCAAGTAAACTTCCAAACTTTCAAAGCTTCTATGCATCCAATGCCTTTGTGAAAATGTCAACTATCTAATCCTATGTGCTAACATATACCAAGTCAATCTCTCCTACAAGTACATTCTCTCTCACAAAGTGGTAGTGCACCTCAATGTTTTGGTCCTAGCATGAAACATTGGGTTTCTAGCTAGTTGTATGTTGCTTATGTTGTCACATTGAATGACAACTCGACCATTCCCCTATACATCCAAATCACACAATATCTTTTGCAACCTTACCACCTCACATGCTACCATAGCAGCACCTCCATACTCAACCTCTTCACTCGATAAAGAAACTACAGGTTGTGTTCTGCTGCTCCATATAACTACTACACTACCAAGGGAAAACATGAATCCATTGGTAGATCTTGTCTAACATGCTATCAGCCCAATATGCACATGCGTATCTAAACACATGTACATCCTTACATGCTTCATAAAAAAGTCCATAATGTAAAGTGGACTTCACATACCTGAGTATGTATCTAATTGCATCCAAATGAGGGTTTCTAAGCATTTGCATAAAATAACTAACAAGGCCAACAACATAGCTCAAGTATCTGGCCGTGTGATAGTCACGTAAATCAGACTCCCTATTGTCTTTCTGGACATAGTAGGATATTCTATCTCATCCCCAACATTAGCACTCAACTTCACATTTTTCTCCAATGGTATTGAAAGAGGCTTACATGCTATCATACCATACTAGGATAATATATCCGAGCCATACTACCTTTGGGATAGCCATATACCATCATCACATCTAATCATCTCAATACCAAGAAAGTATCTCAGCTCACCCAAATCCTAGTAAGTGATCAACAACAAAATTATAAAAGCTAATATTGACAAGATACTTTTCGATCTTGTCAGACCATGCTCTAGGTGCTTACTTTAGCCCATATATCACCTTCTTTAACATGCACACATATGTGGGATGTTCTAAATTCTCATAACTTGTTGGCTGCTCCATATATACCTCTTCTTTTAATTTACCATGCAAGAAGAAATTCTTAACATCCATTTGCTACAAACTCCAACCTCTGGCTACTACCAAAGCAATCGCACATCTAACAGTTGTTATCCTAGCATCTGGATTGAATGTCTCTTCATAATCTATGCCATATGTTTAGGCAGATACTTTTGCAACTAGCCTGGTCTTATACATGCTAACCAAACCATATACATTATGCATTATTTTGTAAACCCACTTACAGCTAATAGTTTTCTTTCCCTTAGGCAAGGGTACCAAATCCCAAGTGTTATCGGCTTCTAATGCAGCCATCTTCTCATCCATTGCTGCATCCCAATGAGCATGAACAACATTATTCTCAAAACACGTGGGCACAACATCCTCAACTACCTTCACCATATAAGCATAATGGTGAGTTGCATAACCTTCAAAACCAAATATTTTAACAAGGTATTTGACTATGCTAGACTTGCCTATCACTAGATCACTAAGGGAGCCTTTACATTACAATGTGCTCTCTGTACACCCAATTTTCTCACTGAAGGAATACCAACCTCATCATCCAAACTCTCTAAACCACTAGAATTTCCATCAAATCCCAAATGACTAGTAGATGCATCATTATCATCCACACTTTCTTCTTTTCTTTGACATTACTTGCAACACTTGTAGATCCACCTAAATATATGGGGCTACTCCTTAGCCTCCCAGACCAAGGGTTGACTGTAGTTGTATTACCAAATGATGTTTTTGGTCCACTAATGCACTATGATTCCTATTTTTCCTTTTGCACACATAGCTATCATGATCATTATCATCATCTATTATATCACCCAATAGATGCATACCAATTTTTCATCTCATAAAAAATAACATCTCTACTCACGCTGAACTCATGATAGGGTTATAATAACAATATCCTTTCTACTCTAAAGATTATCCACTAAAAATATACTTTCAGCCTTTGGATCAAACTTTTTTTGCAGCTCATTTGGCACATGAACATGTGCAATACAACCAAACACTTTTAAGTGTGACACATCAAGCTTCTTGCCTATAAAGCATTCTTCGACGGTCATCCCATGAACTGCTATGGGAGTTCTACTCATAATATAGAGAGTAGTATGAGCAACTTCTGATGGGACCTCAAATGGGCCGGCATTGGCTATGGCACTAGCTGGACCTCATGCTCATAATAGACAAACACACCCTCATGGCCTCACAGGCCAGGAGCGTCTATCTACTGCTGCTAAAGGACAAACTGTCCTAAAGCCTAATCTATGAGTTTATAGTTTTGTAGTCCAACGTTTCCCTTTCTATAAACTCCACAGAGGGAGAACCCATACACATTGGCAATAAATGCCCCAATAATCACATACATGGGAGGCAACCTCTCGGTGGAATGACCACGACCTCACTGCAGCTCTCCTACATCACAGGGATTAGCCCCTTGATGCACTGCTCAACATATAGCACAAACGAACAAACTCCACTCTTTCATTTTGAAAGTATTCCAGGAGATACCATGTGTCCTTACCAAATGATTCCCCAAGAAATGATCGTCTATCCTACGGCTTAGGTTGCCTTTCCACACTCAAGCGTGGGTCATCATAATCGAAAACAGGTGCTATGCATCTAGTCCTTTGTATTCTGATACCATGGTCAACATGCACATGCA
This sequence comes from Lygodium microphyllum, assembly GCF_053477565.2. Lineage (NCBI taxonomy): Eukaryota > Viridiplantae > Streptophyta > Polypodiopsida > Schizaeales > Lygodiaceae > Lygodium > Lygodium microphyllum. The sequence continues at coordinate 183,736,804 of NC_141135.1, forward strand.
AAAGTGGATGATCCTAAAGTGCTCAAATATAATTTTCAATCAGAAATGTGTGGTGCACAACCAGGCTTTCCAATGCTCATTCACTAACCCGTTGCGGTGATGTAAGGATAGCACCAAGACAATACTCATGCTACTATCCTCTTAATTAAAATACACAAACTCTATGTCATGATATACATCAGAAAATTAACAACAATCAGCACGCAAACCGCACCATTCAAACCTCCCAACTCCGTACCTTTAGGTATTGCTTTCGTTGCATAGGTGTAGAGGTTCATTTTGTCATGTTTTGATGTAAAAAAAGTGATAAATCACAAACTTTGACAAGGAGATAGGGCAAATTGAGGCTAAACCTCATGCTTTGCCACTACCATACATCCACAAACAATCATCATAATTTTCCTTATTTTTGTGAGTCGTATTTCTATTTTTTCCTTATTTTCCCTATTTTCTTGATTTATTTGTCAATAAAATATACTATTTTCTGATTTTTCTTGTTCCAATCACTTCAGCATACTAAAATTCAATTTATTTTCCATTTTCCCCCCATAGGAATACATTTCACCCACCCGAAACGACAAAACTATCATTTTACCGCTTAAAAACCGCATTTCGGGTTTACGAAAATTAAATAGCGCATGTAAATCATTGCAAAATCAAAATTTTCTGATAAACAGCAACTAATCATGATGCAACCAGCACTCAAACAAATTTTCATCCAATAAGAACATCGTTACGATCATAAATGATCAAAAAACTTCATTTTCCTTCATAAAAATGATCATACCGTGTTTTTACGAAACCCGAGACTCATTAAGTGACTACGTGACAAGCCTATGGAGCCTCCATTGCTCTTAATCCAATGCTGCACATCAATCTTCAGCATCTTCATCAATCTCCATCACCGTTTGCTTCAATCTCCTTCCCAATTCCTCCTTCAAGATAGTGCGCATGAACAGCCCATAGAGAGGAGAGAGAGGGAGGAGAGAGAAATACTAGATTCTCATCTCTTCATCCAGACAGCCATATCCCGCACGAAGACTGGCGATAGAATCAAGGAAGAAGGAGAAGTTGCTAGGTATCATCTGTTAGATAGGTTGCTTGTAGCCCAAAATTCGAATGGGGCGGGGGGGGGGGGGGGGGGGGGGGGGGATGGAGAAAAAATCGGCGCCATTTTCTGCAGGCCGCCATATCTCCACGCCACGTTCTTTTCAAATTGAGGGCAGGGGGTTAAAGTCCCAAAGGGCACCCCTCCTTTGGCCTAAGTTTTGGTCCACCTTTTCAAATCTTGGCCAATTTTTGGCTTCTTCCGCGTTCGGACTCCGTTTCAGCCTCTGAAAAATCCTGCGCGTTCGTCTCGGCATCCCCCACTGACTGGCAGCTCCCGCCATCCCACAAGGCAGTCGGAAAAATTATCGAAAATTCACAAGTGTCGCTCGGGCGCCTTTTAAAAGCCGTCTTTCACTTGGTGCTTAAAATCGTCCTAGCTGCAGCCGCTGCCTTTGATGTCGAATATTTTTTCCCTAAATTCCAAATTTTTTGGCAAATTTTGGGCACATCCCAGGCTCAAAATTTTGCTCTCATTGGCGACCACAGGATAGGGTGACTCAGCCCGTCGAATCCCACAAATAGATTTGCACAAAATAACAAAAGGAAGCATCAAGCTGATACAAAATAGATACATATTAAACCACAGCACAATGCTCACCCTACCCCTTGACAAAACCAATGCATGAAATCCACAAGGAGTAGGCCTAGCATAATCTAATCGAAGGTCCGAAGCTAGTCACTAACTAACTACTCCAACACGACCAAACTAAAAAGAACTATCAAAGAGGTCGCCCTAAGTGGTGGTATGAACTACCTACCTAACTAAGGACAACACACCCAGGAGCTCCTACTAGGGGAGGATTCCTATAGCTTGATCAAGAAGTATTTTCTTTTAGCACATTTCTTCTTTTAGGTTTTTATTTCCCCATACTCAGGCGTGTAAAAAGGAGGGAGCTGAGCATAGTGACCCAAGGAGAACAGGGCATCAGCCTCGGGCCTGTCCCGGTACCCAAGAACCTACCAAGCCCTCGCAAGGCGACACTTAATCCTTTTTTTATGCTCACTTTTATTTTTTCCTCCAACCTTCCTGACTTTCTTCTTTTCCAGCAAGATGCCACCCCTAGGAAGACAAGGCATCGGCCTCGGGTCTGGCTTGTCCCCAGGAACCTACCAAGCCTTCGCAAGGCGATGAGCAACTGCTTATAAATTTTCCTTTCTTTTCTTTTCTATTTTTATAGGGGTTAGAACCCCTTTTTACACACCTTTGTATATATTTATTTTCCTTGAGATATTCAGGGTTTTTTCCCCCCTCTATCATCATCATTTTTCCTTCTGGCAGGCTTCTCTAACTGCCTCACAACTAAGCAAAAACTCCAAAAGCGGCTGCCTAGTAGGCTAGCAGAATAGGGTCACTAGGACTGCTTTCTAAAACAGGTCTCTCGATGCCTGGAAATGTCTTCACAGGAGGCAACGACTGCTTAGCCCTCCCTAAACCTGTGACTTCATGCCTTGGACGCCGATCCCCAATCAAGAAAAGAAAATTCCCTACAAGTACACAGAGACATATAGCATAAAACACGTTACTCGTAAAGGAGAGATATCACCTGAATAGGGCCACGAGAAGTCTCCGTGTGACATAGGCTCCTTCTAAGCTCTTCTTTGAACCTGTCGAGCACAGGACTAAAACAAGAAACCATTAACCGCACCCATACTAAACAGACAACTGGCCCTCTTGGCCTAATGAAATAAAGCATTTAAAACCTCGCAAAACTGGTCCTCTTGGCCTAATGAGATCAAACAGAATAGCATCTACACATCCCTCCCCGAAATAGTACAGATATACAATAACATGCTCATTTCCGAGGAGGAAAAATAGGGCTTGCAACCTAAACTAAATGCATAAGATTATGACCCATCCCTCCTACATATATAGCAAGAGGCGTACGCATAACATGTTGTCTAATCATCCTATGGGTCCAGGATAACAACGGTAGATGGGTCTCGGCTACTCTTTGCATCACCCATATCAACCATCACCTGCCATATATTGCATGCTCTAATAACATTCCCCACAAGCGACCGGGTCATGTCTCATTATTGATAGCAATAACCAAACTAGGACCACAGTTGAAGAAAATGTCTTCTTCATAAGCAAGGTTTGCCAGTGAATTCGCAAACTGATTCCAGTAACGTGGAATCAGCTGAAGAGACACTCTCTCAAACTCCTCAAGTAGGGTCATGGCAGTTTGATGATACATACAAAGGATGGGATTCCACACAGTATATGTCCCATCTAGCTGATTCAAGATCAACCTGGAAATCCCCTTTTACTAAAAACCGTCGAATGCCACCTTGCTTGGCAATATGCAGTCCCATAATCAAGGCTTTATACTCTTCCATGTTGTTAGTGAATCCTACCCCGAGATAAGCAGCTTACATCATCGTAACTCTACGTCGAGGATCTCAGATTACTACTCCAACACTCCCTTTTTTATTAGGGCCCCTGAACGCTCTGTCAAAATATAATGTGTACGTCCACAATGGGTTTACACAGCCTGCCATCACGAACTCCTCTATTCGTAATTATGATAGTCAAAATTTAACATGTTTAGAGGATGAACTCATGGCTCCGTCCCACCTTCTTCATTAAACTCAACAGGGATACTTGTCAACACTCGTAAGCAATGATGGCAAAAGACTTTGATGTCTCACACAAAGGTTCCATCTTCTTGCTCACTCACTTTGTATCCTTTGCTCCACCAGATAAGTTTCCCCTGATGGTATCTATGCTCCAGATATGGATGCTCCAAATAAGGAATTAACCGCCCCATCAACTAGCTTTAAGCTCTTTTGCAGGTCTCAAATCAGCCCCAGCATGGACATGCAATGCATTTTTCCCGTGTTAGCATGCTTAGAAATAATAAGGTTTAATCTTATTAAGATTAACCTTATTTTTAAACTCTACTCCCTACAGATAAGCTAGTAGAGCCGTAGACCTATTTTTTCCTATCCTAACAATCTTGTAGGAGACATCCCATCTAGGTTCTAGCTTCCCTGGAAATAGCTCCCTACACGCATCGTAGTACAGAACTAATTGCCCTTTTTTAAAGGTATACTTCTTTGCTTTAAGGTCGTGCAACTGCTTCATCCGACGTTTAGCTACCTCCTGGTGTAATAAGCTCTGCAATTTTAGCTCATCTAGGTGGGCTATGGTCGTGAAACATTTAAAGAGTGCATCCTCATCTCCCAAAGAGTGGTTGATTGCAAACCATATGGTTGGCAACTCAATTTCGAGGGGTAACACACACTCTTCCCCATAAACTAATTTAAATGGAGTATGGCCGGTAGCTCGCTTCAACGTTGTATTGTATGCCCATATTGCCACATACAACTTCCTGTCCCAGTCTCGTTTCTTCTCCGAGACTATTTTAGACAAGATATCCACAAGTTGCTTATTAGTACTTTCGACTTGCCCGTTGGCTTGCGGATTATAAGGGGTCGTTTTGTTGTGCTTGATTTGCCAAGCTTCAGCCAGACTTTTGATCACTTTATTCAAAAAGTGGGTTCCACGGTCCGACACCAGTTCTTTCGGTGGACCGAAACGGCAAATAATCTGCTCTAAAAGGAAACTTGCTGTCTCTTTTGCATTGTCCTGCCTCGTCGCCCGCGCTTCTAACCATTTTGTAAAATAATCAGTTGCTACTATAATGTACCTCTTATGAGGAGTAGACGACGGGTGATAGGACCCACAAATTCAATGCCTCACTTCTCAAATGGAAGGATAGCCATAATAGGCGTAAGTGGGCATTTCCTATTCTCTCTGCTGTCATGTCTTTGACAGGTATCACATCTCTTAGCATATTCAAAGGAATCTTGGAAGATGGATGGCCACCAATATCCAGCTCTTAAAGCTTTCTGTGCCGTCAACCATCCAGCGAAGTGCCCTCCACACGCAGAATCATGGCACTCTTCCAAGATGAAAGGAACCTCGTTAGGCATTACACATCGGTGGTAGATATCATCAACACCCTGCCGATATAGTGTTCCTGCGATCAGGGAAAACTTCAAAGCCTGTTGTCTGATTTTCCTCTTTTCAAATTTTGATAAACAGCTCCAGTCTCTCCCGTTGATAGATAATGCGTGATAGTAGCATACCAAGATGGGATAGAAGCTGTATCAATTTTAAACATTTCTTCGATATCATTGCCTTCAACCAAAGTCTCTTTCGACTCCCCGAGATCCACAAGGCATTCCACAATCCCCTGCAACCTCAGTGGCTTACTCTTAATCTCATAATCGAACTCCTGCAAAGTAATTAACCACTTTGCCAAAACAATCAGGCGGTTGCAGCTTGTTCATAAGCAATCACGGCCCTTCCACCTTCGTATAGAAAACTACCTTCTCACAAAGGATGTAGTGACTGAATTTTTTAGTCGCAAAGACCATCGCAAGGCACAACTTCTCCAATGTAGGTGTGTAATTTCTGATATGGTCAATTTTTTACTAGCAAAATCTATCGGATGATACCACTTTTCCTCCCAGATTTGGGCTACACATAGTTGATAGTATGCATGGTGGCTGCTGCTGAAAATATGTAAAATACCTCGCATCTTTTGGGTACTTTTAAAACTGGTGCTTTTACTAGCTCCTGTTTCACATCTTCGAAAGCTACCTTACAAGGGTCGCTCCATACAAATAGACAACTAAAGGATAATAAGTTCATTAGTGGCAACGTCCTTTCTGCCAAGGCATTTATAAACCTCCGATAGTACCCTACCGATGATAGAAAGCTATGTACCTCTTTCGGAGTGCGTGGTGGACTCATAGCGACTATAACCTTGATCTTTTCAGGGTCAGTTTACGATCCCTACTGAACTGACCACATGGCCTAGCAATAGCCCATAAGGCACTCCAAAGACACACTTCTGTGGGCTAAGAGTGATACAAAATTGTCTGCAACGCTCAAAACACTTTCTTAAGATAATCAACATCCGTTCCCTTACAGTGGCTGCCCCCAGGTCATCGATAAATACTTTCAACTCATCTAGGGATATGTCACCAAAGGTCTTTTCTGATGTTCATTGCCATGATCCGGGTGCGTTGCACAAACAAAAGGCCATCATATGGTACGCAAAAGTACCAAAGACAATAATGAAAGTTTTTTTCAACTTGTCCTCTTCTACAATTGCCATCTGGTTGTATCCTGCAAAGCAATCCATAAACAAATATATTTTCCTACTCGATAATTGATCCAGAATCTTGTCAATAAATGGCAACGGGTAGTAATCCTTAACCGTCTGCTTATTCAGCTCTCTAAAATCTACACATAGTCGAATCTGGTTGTTTTTCTTCTTCCTGATGACAACTGGTGAACACCATTCTGTGTGCTATACAGGGAAGATTAAACCAGCTTTTCGTAACTTCTGTAACTCCTCAAACAGCCTGTCCCTCAATTCAAAAGGCATACGCCTTACCTTCCGATGCATAGGACGACTACCTTCTTTTACATGAATAGTATGAACTGCCAGGCTGGGAGGAATGCCTCTCAGCTCATCATAACTCCAAGCAAAGATGTAGTGGAATTCCTGAATCAAGGACACATAGTCCTCCCTTTCTGCTGAACTGAGCATGGAACCTAATTTAATTGGCCACGAATCATTCGGTGTGCCAAGGTCCAACTCAATCACATCCGTGTCTCTTATCCTATCTTGTGGTTCTATCGGCTCATTTAGGGTTATCTGATAAATATCCTCTGTAGTGGACCCCTCTTTAGATTCATCGTTGGATGATGTCTCACTACCAGATGGATCATCTATTGTCTCTAATTCAATAGAGGATAAAGAAGCTCTCTCACTCTGAGGAGACTCAGGGTAAGCATCGACTATTACTCGATTAGCACCTCTACCTAGAACCACTCGATCGACGGGTATATCGACTTGACAGTTTGTTCGTAAGATCCAAGGCCTACCTAACAAGACTCAATAGCTAGGACGTCCTGCAAATCTTATCACCCTAAAGTCCAAGAAGCATTCTACACTTGCAACTTTAACATGGACTTTAGTAACGTAACCTTCTGGTTGCCTTAGACTATCATCAGTCATTCTAGGAAGGGTGGAGCCGTCTTTTTGGATTCCTAGACCCAACCTCTCCATCAACTCTGAACTCATGATATTGATGGAGGACCCGGTGTCTAGGATAGCATGCTCCACTAATATTCCATCCACGTATGCTGGAACCCTAGGGGAATTCTTTTCAGCATGATCAAACCAATCTTCCCCTACTCATGCTATGCCCAAAGGTTCTACAATATACCCAATATGCAGGATCTTCTTGAATTCCTTGCGTACTCCTCGAGATAAACTCCACAGAGGGAGAACCCATACACATTGGTAATAAATGCCCTGATAATCACATACATGGGAGGCCACCTCTCGGTGGAATCACCACGGCCTCACTGCAGGTCTCCTACATCGCAGGGATTAGCCCCTTGATGCGCTACTCAACATATAGCACAAATGAACAAACTCCACTCTTTCATTTTGAAAGTATTCCAGGAGATACCATGTGTCCTTACCAAATGATTCCCCAAGAAACGACCGTCTATCCAACGGCTTAGGTTGCCTTTCCACACTCAAGCGTGGGTCATCATAATCGAAAACAGGTGCTATGCATCCAGTCCTTTGTATTCTGATACCATGGTCGACATGCACACGCAAAATTGGATGATCCTAAAGTGCTCAAACATAATTTTCAATCAGAAATGTGTGGTGCACAACCAGGCTTTCCAATGCTCATTCACTAACCCATTGCAGCAATGTAAGGATAGCACCGAGACAACACTCGTGCTACTATCCTCTTAATTAAAATACACAAACTCTATGTCATGATATGCATAAAAAAATCAGCAGCAATCAGCACGCAAACTGCACCATTCAAACCTCCCAACTCCCTACGTTTAGGTATTGCTTTCGTTGCATAGGTGTAGAGGTTCATAGTGGGATTTTATTTTTGCGGGCTTTCATTTTCGTTCTTTTCTAATCAATCTCTTTTTTTCGAGCTTTTTCGTGCAACATATCCATTTTGCATATAAATAGTCTTACTTAAGGAGTACGACACGTTGCATTTACATGAACACACATCAAGAAAACAAAACCAACGGAAAACTAGTAAAATATATTCGTGTCAAATAGTCGCAAGGTACACTCTTCCTAAAAACAAATCAAAGATCCCAATGCATGTAATCTCTTAGACAAAATCGGGCATAGTCACATGACGAAGTGTATAATAAACATATAAAAGTAGTAACAAAATGAAATGTCTAGAGTCTCTCGAAAAAAAAACACACTCTCTTTCAGCATGGTACCGGTCCACACACTATGGTGGACAAACACTCCCCATAGAGCACATCATCTATTTCTAGACGCATGCAATGTCTCATCTCCTCTGCACTGGCCCGCGCCAAACCACCACACCCCGCAAACACATCCAAAACATAGTCGTAGCGTTTCGTAAATGTAGCTAGTAACCACCTAACCATATCACCAATCACATATCACCAATCAAGATACAGAATCTTTGCGGCCATGCAAGTAGAAACAATGAAAATACCATACAAGGTAACCTGAGAGCAAAAACATGCAAGACTACTTATCGAAAGAAAAGATGAGACCTCTCTGCTCCGCCTCTGACAATGACACCATCAACGTCCATGGGAAATACACAATCATCCATCATGTAGCTACGATAAGCTGGAAACAATCTCTCTGAAATCTTCTCCCCAGCCTCTCTGTCGTAGCAAGGCACAACATGACCAGCACGATGCCAAAGACAAACAGTAAGATCAAGTACCTATTCACGAGTGGAAATAGAATAAGTGATCCATGTTTTTATTTAAAGCATGTAACACAAACTTTATTTAGAACATACAACCATACGTTCAACATATCCAACTTTGTTATCGTACCGCCTCTCTAGTAACGGGATGTCGATAAGCCTTCGAGTCACACATGAGTGTCCAAGTGCGGTGAAGCACAAGACCCACTCTTGCCGCATCCGTAATAAACTCACCTATATGCTCTGCTAAGCACATAGTGACTAAGAATCCCTGGTCGGCCAAATACTCGCGAGCAAGGTCCATACAACCCATAACTAGACCCTTTGAGAACGTGTTCCACTTGGGAATAGTCATGCCCTCTACAAACAACATTGGCATTATGATATATGAGAAGTGAGTTTGATGTAAACCTTGTGTGATAGAAAGCATAACTTACCCAATGGGATGGGACCTAGAGCATCCACAAGCAAGCTCGTAAGAAAATCCGCAAATATCAATCGAGCCACCTCTTGACATGGAACTCCATCTTTGCTATAAAGATGCATCTTTTGTGTTGCAAAAAACTTGTTGATGCTATACACAAAACAACATAGTCATTAATGCAAAGTAAACGATGATGCAATGCTATATGCAACATGTAAATTGATGTTCTTGCAATATGTAGTTGTCATGTCTACCTATCAAGGGCAAATCTATCAATTTGGGTCACATCCACTAATAAAGCATCGACATATGTTTGATACTGGAACCCTGCAACAATTATTTCAAAGTAATTTATTTTTAATAATCATACACAAATTTCAAGTTAATATAAGACTTCTCACCTACTAAACGGGTCATAGGTCGCCTCTCCCAATTCTCTCGACCAAGAGATGAATCTGCAACAAAGGAGGTGGTGGGCGCCATAGAGGACTCTGGCACATTTTTTCTCCCTGGATTACCTTGAGTACCTTGGGTGGCACCTTTGGTAGCCTTGGTTGCTTGCTCCTCTATAGTGGTGGGTGCGGTAAGCGGTTCATGAGTATCAACTCCCTCCTTGAATCCTACATAGTATCATTCACCCTTAGATTCCCATGCATGAGCACAAAAACTATTGCCACAAAAGCGATAAGATGTTTACATAGATTGAAGTACTTACTCTCATGCAGATCTTTCTCTTGCCTAGGGATAACCCCCACAAGGTAATCCAGCCACCAAGGGCAAACACTTGCCTCCCATGCCGTCAATTTTCTCTCACGTAATGATGGAGAATACATAGTGTTCTCGTCACGAACATCAATCCACTCTCTTGTGAATTGCGGAGCTGCATCCAGCCTCTTCTCTTCTACACATTGTAGTATCCACCTGCAACATTCTTGCCAATTACGCAAGCAAATGCATGCAATCTAATATGAAAATCAAACACACAATCTAATATGAAAATGCATGCTAACCTATAAATCACACGTTTGGCTGAAAACGTAAGCTCTGGCATCTTCTCTGCAACATCTGAAGATTTCACTCCATCCAAGAGGTGTACAAAATCCTACTGAGAGCGGAATTTTGGTGCCGAAAAGTGCTTAAAAATAGCTAAAAATTATGAATATCAAGGGAAAAATATTCACCGTCAAAGGCGACGGCTCGATCTAGGACGATTTTAAGCGTCAAAGTATGAGAGCAGAATTTTGGTGCCGAAAAGTGCTTAAAAATAGCTAAAAATTATGAATATCAAGGAAAAAATATTCAACGTCAAAGGCGGCGTCTCGATCTAGGACGATTTTAAGCGTCAAAGTGCTTTAAAGGTGCCCGAGCGACACTTGTTGATTTCTCATAATTTTTCAGACATTCGTGCGGGTTGACACGAGCTACTGGCTAATGCGTGATGCCAAGCCAGACGACCAAGATTTTTCAGAGCTCAATTTGGAGTCCGGACGGGGAAATGGCCAAGAAACCGGTCAAGATACAAAGGGGTGGACACTTGGGAGGCCAAAATTGGGCATGCCTTTTGAGTTTGGACCCTCCCACCCAAAATTTTATGCACCTCCTGATCAAAAAACATGGAGAGAGAAGGAAGACATGGCGTGATCAAGAAATTGCGCATTTTTCACTCTCTCTCCTCTCTCATCATGATTGTGGGCTGTGAGTACCCCATGGAACAGACATTAGGGCTGATCTTCTCCTTCTTGGCCAATCTTATCGCCGCCCTTCACCCGTAGAATGGTGGACTGAATGAAGAGAACCAGATCTAGTCTTTCTCTCTCCTCCCTCTCTCTCTTCTAAGGGGGAATTCATGTGGGAAGAGAGAAGAAGAAGAAAGAATGGTGGAGGCTTGTCCGGCATTGATTGGATTGCTCCATGGGCTGGAAATGGTGATTTGTGATCGTCATGAGCATGAAGTGCTGCTGATTTTTAGATTTGCAGCCATGGACATGAAACCCGAAACACGCAAATAAGCGGTAATTCAATTTTTTCAAAGGAAATTTGAGATTTCATGGCTTTTGATTGATAAAATGTTGTTCATGTGGGCTAAAAATTGTTTATGTTGCTGTTTTCCATGATTATTTGTTGATCATAATCAGAAAATCAGAAAAACATGCATCTTGTGGCTCAAAATAATACATTAAAACACATAAAATATAGAAAATCAAGGGAAAATGATGTTTTTGGGCATAAAAATGGAAGAATGGATATGAACACCAACTAAATGTTCATTTTTGTTGCAAGAAGGAACTAAGGGCCACAGCCCATAATCTATTTTGAATTTTTAGTAATAAAATAATGCAAAAAATAAGGAAAATTACAAGAAAAATAGAGAAAAAACACTAAAAATAGGGGAAAAATGCATTTTGGGTGCGGAAAATTAATGAAAATTAAGAAAAATGTTCGTGAATGTTTGTGGGGACTGAAGCATGAGGATTTGCCTCAGTTCAACCCCACCTTCTTGTTCTAGTGTGGTTTTCCCGCTTTTTACACATAAAATGATGGCAAAATGCCCTATAAATCTATACCACAATGCAACATTTGATCGATGGGAGGATAGAGTGGTTAAAATGTGTCTAAATGTGGAGTCAAATCATGAAAAGATTGCTGTTTTTGTTTGCATGCCATATAGGTCGGTGAATAATTATAAAATAAGAGCCTAGTAGCACGAGGGTTTCCTTGGTGCTAGGTATGTGCAATGCCGCATAAGAACAGTAGTTGAAAATCATTGAAAGGATGTTTTCCACATGTGCACAATATTGATTTCATAATTGTTTGAGCACTTAGCATCCACAATGTGCATAAATCATGGAAATATTTAAAGGTATCAGAAATCCTGGATGCACAGCAATTGTTTTCATTAGGACCTTAACCCACGTTGAGTGAGAGACAGGACACCCTAAGCCATAGGCTAGTCGTGGGGTTTGGGGAAAAGAGAAGTGAGGACAATGGTACATTCATGTATACGATTAAATGGTACCTTGAGTGGATTTTGCGCGAAATGTTTATATGTTGAGCGACGCACCGAGGGGCCAATCCCCAAGGTGTAGGAGAGTTGCAGAGGGGTGGCGGCACTCAGCCGTTGGAGGACCCCCTATGTCTGTGCTTCGTGCCATTAGGCAATGTGTAAGGGACTCCCTCTGAGGAGTAGTGGGTGAGAGAAGAGTGGACTACAAATGACGTAATACAAACGCAAGATGTCTAGGAAGGCAATGTATGTGTCATCAACGCTCCTGGCCGCGAGGCCGTGGGGTTGTTGAGCGCGTGTGATAGAGGTCCGGCTAGTGCACGAGCCAGTGCCGGCCCGTTTTAGGTTCCATCACCTACACAAGTTTCACAAGCGCTTAACATTAGCACATATACATTTTAAGAAAGAACTTAAGAAAGCAATATGAATGCACTGCATTGAGTCAACCTGCATGACATTATTCTTCATGTTAAGCTTAAAGAACCCCTCAAATGAACTGGTAGCTGTGGACCTTCTACTTGTATCCTATCAATCTGAAGTAGTGCCTCTGAATGCAAGTAAGCCCAATATGTCTCTTTCTTCATGTAAACCCGAAAGAGCTTATAATCACAAAAATGCGGGTATTGGGGGTCTTTGGCCTTTGTGAGACTCATAAGATGCAACAATATTTTTTTCCTGTGATGCACAACAATATACGCAAATAGAAAGCATTGAAGAAAAAAGCATCACATACACACACCTTGCGTTATATATATAAATTACCTTTCCGCAGGGATTTTTGAGCTTGTGAGACAATACAGCTTGTCTCTTGTGATCTTGAGCATGCTTGCATCATCCCACTTTAGCCCAAATAACAACTTAAAGAACTCATCACCATTTTGGGGATTAGCAATGGATAGGTATTTGTAACCCCTATCCTTAAGGCGCTCCTCTTCCACCCTTGTAGCCTTCTCCAAACGTTTCTTCCTCTCTACCTCATCTAGACCAAGAGCCTCAAGCTTAGCAGTTTCTTTTGAGATGAAGACATGAAATTCATCCTATCATTCCAAAAAAAAAAAACTAAATTAGAGATATAAAAGCACATCTCATACAAGTGAGCCATAGAAAGAAAATCACCTTCCATACAAGCTGAGATATTAAACCACAAGGAGAGTTATACCATGGAGCAACACCATGATAATACATTGCCTCTATACTCGTCTCAACCTCAGCCCACTTCCTCATGGCCGGACTCAATCTATCTAGAATGGAGTCTTTGTTTGCAATACCAAACTTTTGAAACATATACACCTCATGCGCAATATTTGGAGTAACATGAGCTCTGGAAATACTATTGAAAACAAACAAAAGCATAATATGAGAATGTAAGTGTAACATATTACAAAGAGGAGCATAGTTAAAGGAAGAAGACTTACGTGTTGGTGGTGTCTAGTGTGAGTAGTAGCTTTGCTTCCTTCGCCTTTGGCACCTCAATGAATTGGCACTGTATACTAACATGGTAGTGAGCACAGTCAGAGTACTCTGTAATTGAAAACCAACAAACATAGAAATGGGATACAAACATTCAATACTTGCATGTATAGTGGACAACTTACTTTCTTTGATGCGTTTCCACCACGTTTTAAGCCTGTGGTTTCCATCCCAAACCAAGAACTTTTTACCCTTAAGGTCTTGCCACTCTCTTCCAAGAGCCCTCTCAAAATCCTCATTTCTTTGACGCCATATTGGACCCCATTCATCTAGATTGCTGCCTGTCACAGACATGGTCTCCCCTCTCGGACCTTCAACTGACACAAGGAAGTGTCCCATAGTCTCAAGATAACGAGTGGAATCAAAGGAAGGAATCAATCACTGGGCATCATCCGTAGCAAATCTGACTGCCTCATGAGCCACTAATCTGCAAAGAGGCACAAGAGGAGGCAGCGTCCTCTTTTTTATATAAAATTGACTCAGCACATCCTTCATCAGTCCTAGAGAGACTTGCTTGCCTATGTTCCTTGAGTGCTTCTTTTCTTTTTCATCATCATTCTCCCCTTGATCACTATTACCACTCACCTCTTCTTTGTCATCTAGACTATCATGCTGCACATTAGTCTCTGTAGGAGCAGATATTAATAAGTAACAATAAAAAATAGTAGCATTAAACCAATTATATTTAATACATAACACTGAACAAAGAGTCATATGTAAATGAAATGGACACATAAGTGACTACCTGTGTGCTCCGCAACCCCGTCAATTGTATTGGAGTCCCCATCCACTTGTGCTTCGTCATCAATGTAGACACATATTTTTGGACCACATCCTTTCTTTGTTGAAGGAGTGTCCACTAATCTCAAATGCGATGATGCTTCTTGCTCTAAGATCCGCCCAGGAACACATCCTGAACGTAGCTTCATACAGACTTCACGACTACTATGAGGTGACACACATTTCTTTCTCTTTCTAAGCACTCTTTTAGGTGCCATAACTTTCTCTACACACTTACAAATAGATACACAATCAACCTCTTTAAGATTAACAACACAATCAATCTCTTTAAGATTAGCAACACAATCAATCTCTTTAAGGTTAAAGATTAACAACACAATCAATCTCTTTAAGATTAATAACACAATCAACCTCTTTAGGCCACGGGACGAAGCCACATGCTTGTGCATAAGCCCACGGATCGTCTGCGTGGACGCGGACAATTGGGGGGCTTCAATCTCTTACCTTGTTCTCACGAAGCATATGGGACGAAGCCACACGCTTGTAGCCATGGGACGAAGCATAAGCCCACCCAACGGTTGCGCGGACACAACCATAAGCCCACCCATCGTCCGCGCGGATGCGGACGATTGGGGGGCTTCAATCTCTTACCTTCGAAGCCCGTCGGACGGCATACGGGACGGCATACGGGACGGTTGCCACGGGACGAAGCATAAGCCACAGGACGAGGCATAATCCCACCCATCGTCCGCGTGGACGCGGACGATTGGGGGGCTTCAATGTGTTACCTTGGAGGCCCGTCGGGTGGCATACAGGACGGTTGCACGGACGCCATACGGGGCGAAGCATAAGCCACATGACGAAGCGTAAGCCCACATGACGAAGCGTAGCCCACACAACAAAGCATAACCAAATGACGAAGCTTAAGCCCACCCATCGTCCGCGTGGACGCGGACGATTGGGGGGCTTCAAGGTGTTACCTGGGAGGCCGCACGAAGCCGCAGGAGACGCACGAAGCCGTTGACGAAGCCGCAAGAGGCTGCACGAAGCCACAGGAGCTGGACGAAGCCGCACGAGGCTGTAGGAGCTGTGGGGTAGGATTTGGCACCGTCGCGAGAGTTGTGGGGCAGGAGTTGGCACCGTAGGAGGCCGCACGAAGCCGCAGGAGCTGGACGAAGCCGCACGAGGCCGCACGAAGTTGCACGAAGCCGTAGGAGCTGTGGGGCAGGAGTTGGCAACGTCCCGAGAGTTGTGGGGCAGGAGTTGGCACCGTTGCGAGAGTTGTGGGGCACGAAGCCGTAGGAGCTGTCGCGTAGGAGTTGTGGGGCACCGTCGTGAGAGTTGTGGGACACGAAGCCGTAGGAGCTGTCGCGCAGGAGTTGTGGGGCAGGAGTTGTGTGCCAAGAGAGAAAGACGGAGAGAGGGAGAGAAGGGAGAAGGGAGAAACAGAGAAGGGAGAAAGAGAAGGGAGAAGGGAGAAAGAACGGAGAAAGAGAAAGAGAAGGGAGAAAGAGAAGGGAGAAGGGAGAAGGCAGAAGGGAGAAAGAGAAGGCAGAAAGAGAGAAAGAGAGAAGGGAGAGAAGGGAGAGAGAGAGAAAGAGAAGGGAGAAAGAGAAGGGAGAAAGAGAGAAGGGAGAGAAGGGAGAGAGAGAGAGAGGGAGAGGAGAGAGAGAGAGAGAGCAAAGAGAGGAGAGAGTTGAGAAAGAGAGGAGAGAGTTGAGGAGAGACTTAATAACCCTAATAAAGTAGTTAGCCATTGATTACATAATTAGGTAACTAGTTAGCCGTTAAATAATTAAATAATTAATACAACATAAATAAATTATGAGTGCATAAAGGTGAAGGATGGTGGGTGGTTGAGTCGTAAATTTTTCTATTGATTTCTGATGATTATGCTTATTTGTTATTACTCTTAAATGTTGATGAATGACTCTTAAATAGTCATCTCTGCTTGTAGTGACGGTGAACTGTTGCCTTCTCTTCATCAAATACACACTGTGAGCTATATTCAGAGTTTTCTTCTCTTCATCAAATATTAACCCACCAGAGGGCACAACATGTCGAGTTTTGCTATTTTGACATGGAGACTAGCCAGTGATTGCTTAGAGCACAGGGTTTCATTAAGAAATGGGGAGATTCTTTTGAGTGAGTACTACCTACAGAATCTATTGCCTCCAACACAAAAATTCCAGGGGTTGCAAGCCGTCATAGACAATGATGGTGGAGCAAACAACGTCACTGTGTCTCCAAGATGGGATCATCAAGGGCATGCGCATTATCTGATTAATAGTACATTATCAGCCACCTACTCTATCATGCACTCAAGTAACTATGTGTGCATCTCTAACAGTATTGAGTCAATAGAAGCTGAGATTGACAACTACATTGATTGTACTCCTGGTTGTAGCAAATCAACTCCAGTGTGTCTTACCCTTAGATAACAAGAAGGATGTTGATGACACAAATGTCGGGGAGGACCTATGTGTGGGTAGCCAAAGCGAGGACTTATCTTCCTATGATAACTCGATTTACAGCCTTCATTGAGGAGAAAGCTAGAACGGGTAGATTGAAAAAATTACTAGCGCTCTGTGGACCTCCACGAAGGGTGGATGAGCTCCCAGTCGAGTATAATGGCACAATTGCTTTTGAGCTTCCAGGCACAGATAGCAAGAAACGAATGATGGGTATGGAACAAAAATATGATGGTCACCTGTGGTCGCGGCCCTCACAGACAAATATGGCAATTGAGTGCACTGTGCGCTTGATCTATTGTCTTGGAAGTCTTCAATGTCTTAGGATCACTTGTCCTTACTACATAAGAGAGGGAAAATACAATGAAGTTTTTTTCCATGGTCACTTGGATAGAACCGTGAGCATGGGTTATCCTGCAAGTGAGGGAAACTCCAAGATAACATGTCACTATTGTCTTAATGTTGCTACTTGTGCTGCCATTTGCAAATGCATGATCTATTATGTGTTGCCACTGGATCCTACAATGACACGTTTGGTGATCCATGTTGGGGAGCATGCTCACAGTGTTCAACATGGCACTATGAGGGCAACCCTTGACAAGGTGTGGAGTCTTGTGAGCACGGTCCTAAAGATCGAAAAGGGAGGCCCATGAAAAATACAGATGCTAGTCGCTCGGCAGATGTTGTTTGAATCTTTAACAAAAGAAGACGAGTCGGAAGCGACAGAGGTGGACCTTAATCATTTTCTAGAAGAAATGATGCCACTTGTGCAGAATAAAGGGTAGGCTTGTGCATTATTATTTTCTGCTTACAATGTGTGTCCTGCATTTGAAATAACCCTCTAATAAACACATAGGTTCAAAGGCATTGTTTCACAAGAGAGAGCCAAACAAGGTTAGGTGTTTGGTGATGGGTATGACAACATACTTCTTTTGCAAAAACATTGTGTCTTCCCATTTTTCCATGGAAGTAGATTTCCAGGACAAGGTGATGCCAAGGAGAAGTGCTACTTGTTTAAAATGTCCACCAAGGGACCAGCATCAGGGGTGGACTTAGTGAATCGTATGAGGCGAATTGGGACTGGAGATTTACGACGTGCATGGGTGCACTTTGATCATACCCATAGGATTGATGGGTGGGAAACTATGTCTTGTTCAGTTTATGATCATGGATATGTGGCAACATAATGAAAGCTTTTATTGAAATTAAATTGTTGTTAATGAACACAATACTAATGTATCAATCATGAACTAGCATGAGAGCATTACAAGTAATTGCAATATGTGAATTTAAAGAGGAGGATGAAGAGTCTCAAATCCTGTTTTGGAGAAATTTGAATTCTGTCATGGTTCAATGTGGCCATGATCCACCTGACTTTGCTGGATTTATGTCCCATGAGGCAAGTGTGAATTGGATGGCAATAAGGGCTGTGTACAATGGAGGGCCTCATAACATAATGGAAGGGAGGGAGCGTTCTTGTCTTTTTCATTGGGAGCAAAGTTTGCAAAAGCATACCAAGAAATTAGTCACTGTGGATAAACAAATGCACCACATTGAATTGTGTGAAGCATGGAGGCTAGCAACGACAACTCAACTAGCCTCACTTCAGGCCTCTGCTATCCAAGATTGGTGGGCACGAAATGTAAACAAGGAACACATCAAGGCTTTGGATAGGTGGTTGAAATGGTGGGAGCAAAGAATTGCCCACTGGGGAGGAATTGAATCTCATGTAAGTGTGACATTTTTTCCAGCTCATTAAGATTTGTTGCACAATGTAGCAATGGGGAGAGCTACTGATTCTATTTTTGGATTTGACTCCGCAGGCTAACAAAAGTCCTTGGGAACATGCTCAAATTCCAAGCATAAACTTATCAGAAAGTGTCCATGCTAGTTGGTTAGCAGGTGAGGGTGGAAAACGAAAGATATCACTTTATGATGCATGTGTTAGTGATGTTTTGAATGCATATATTCAATGTGCAAAGAGGTTGGGCTATACCACAGGGAGGTTTATTGGATCTGGGCCTTCTATGGAGTCTTTGTTGGCTAGTGCCAGCAAAAGGGAATCCCCAAATCCCTCCTCTGTTGCACATGCGTTGCAAGGTGTTGTAGCTGGAAGTCCTTTGTACGAGGAGCCTATAATGCAAGGTGATAAGGAGACTATGCAAAGAAAAAAGAAGGGAGGTGGAGCAACTGTAAGTTCTCATAGACCGGGATATGTGATGGAGTCAAGGCAAAGGAAAATCAGGGGCAGGCCGCGGAGTATACAGTTTGACGATGGAAAGATGGAAGAGATATGTATCGAAGAGGATGAGGAGATACCAATCAAGCCCTTTGCAAGTGGAGTAAGTGCACCAAATGTGGAAACGTCAACCCACGTAGAAGAGGTAGAAGTGGCACAGGAGGAGTGGGCTTTACGAAGGACACCACCTAACTGTGTGAGAAAGTGTTTTGGTATGGAGGGTAGAAAGAATTGCAGCAGCAAATTACAGAGTCGGCAAGTGGGGTTAGTTGCACCATGCTTTTGGTCTGAGAGAGCCTATAAGAACAAGGCCATTGCACAATGGATATGGTTCTATAATCATGATGTCAAGCATACAAACGCTGTGCAGAAACAAGTGATAGCATCACCAATTGTTCCATCTTTGTGGCCAGTTGATATAGGAACAAATATATCGAAGGAAGAGTGTAGCAGCCTAAGACAGGCTGGTTTCAAGTTTTCCTGCTTTACAACACCACCAAGGAACGAGAAGAGCAAACCTCGTATTTCTACAGAATGTGGTTCAAGCGAGAGAAGACGCAAGTGGAGACATGGAATTTCCAAAGATGCACAAAAGAGAATAGAGGCAGCAGGTTGCATGGTTGTGACATTCTTGGAGGAGGTAGTGCAACTTGAGAGACAACATTAAGTATTTCGAGTCTTGACAGAGAGTTGTTATGATGTGCACATCAAAGAAGAGCCTAGGTGCACTTGTCCTGATTTTCAAAAAAGAGAATCTACCCAAAAGGCATTTCTTGCTTGCAAACATATGTATTATGTGTACATGCACATACTTGACCTTCAACCCAAGGAGCACATGGTCATACATCAGCCTGCACTAACCCCCACTGACCTTGCCTTTGTGTTAGGGCAAACACGTAAGATATGCCCTGTTATGTAGGAAGCCCAACGTAAGCATGGCTCATTCATTGTTTTGGAGGACTCATCATCATGCACTTCATTAGGGTGTGACATGTCCTTTTTGTTACATGAAGATCTTGGAACCTTTCTAGATATTGTACTCCTTTTGGGTAATGCAAAACTTTGGAATGTTATTATTTGTTGTGATTATTCAACACCATTGCTCCCTTTATTGTGAATGGGTTAGTAATGCATGATGTGCAATATATGTTTGACATGTCATTTGTAGAAAGCATCCAAGGTTGTTTCAAAAATCTCTAAAAATCAATTTCAATTGCAAAAGCACGAAATCAAAAGCTCACAAAAATAACACACCCGTTCATTTTGTCATGTTTTGATATAAAAAAACCGATAAATCATAAACTTTGACAAGGAGATAGGGAAAAATGAGGCTAAACCTCATGATTTGCCACTACCATACATCCACAAACAATCATTATATTTTTCTTTATTTTTGTGAGCCGTATTTCTATTTTTCCCTTATTTTTCCTATTTTCTTGATTTATTTTTCAATAAAATATGCTATTTTATGATTTTTCTTGTTCCAATCACTTCAACATACTAACATTCAATTTATTTTCCATTTTCCCCCCATAGAAACACATTTCACCCACCCGAAACGACAAAACTATCATTTTACCGCTTAAAAACTGCATTTCGGGTTTACGAGAATTAAATAGCGCATGTAGATCATTGCAAAATCAAAATTTTCTGATAAACAACAATTAATCATGATGCAACCAGCACTCAAACAAATTTTCATCCAATAAGAACATCATTACCATCATAAACTATCAAAAAACTTCATTTTCCTTCATAAAAATAATCATACCATATTTTTACGAAACCCGAGACGCATTAATTGACTATGTGACCAGCGGACGGAGCCTCCATTGCTTTCAATCCAATGCTGCACATCAATCTTCAACATCTTCATCAATCTCCATTACTGTTTGCTTCAATCTCCTTCCCGATTCCTCCTTCAAGATAGTACGCATGAACAGCCCATAGAGAGGAGAGAGAGAGAGGAGAGAGAAAGACTAGATTCTGATCTCTTCATCCAGACAGCCATGTCCCATGTGAAGACCGACGATAGAATCAAGAAAGAAGGAGAAGTTTCCCAGTATCATCTGTTAGATAGGTTGCTTGCAGCCCAAAATTCGAATTGGGAGGGGGCATGGCAAAAAAATCGGTGCAGTTTTCTGCAGGCCGCCATATCTCCACGCCACATTTTTTTTCAAATTGAGGGGGGGGGGGGGGTTAAAGTCCCAAAGGGCACCCCCGCTTTGGCCTAAGTTTTGGTCCACCTTTTCAAATCTTGGCCAACTTTTGGCTTCTTCCGCGTCTGGACTCCGTTTCAGCCTCTGAAAAATCCTGCGCATCCGTCTTGGCATCCCGCACTGACTAGCAACTCTCGGCATCCTGCACGGCAGTCAAAAAAATTATAAAAAATCCACAAGTGTCACTCGGGCGCCTTTTAAAAGTCCTCTTTCACTTGGTGCTTAAAATCGTCCTAGCTGCAACCGCCGCCTTCGATGTCGAATATTTTTTCCCTAAATTCTGGATTTTTTGGCAAATTTTAGGCACATCCTGGGCTCAAAACTCCACTCTCAACTTCAAACCAATAGTGTTTTGGCATATTCTTTTTAGCTATCAATGCCCATGCAACTTCTATAATATCCCTATACCTAAAAGAGTAAATTGTCTTTTTATCCCGTAAGACCTCAAGAAGCCACTAAACTCATTATAGAGGTACTCTTTTCCCTCCATTTGATCTCAAGGACTTAACTTTCAAGCGTGTTTCTATTTCAATAGCCGCCTTAAAATATTTGAAGTGCTCAAATATATCACTTTTTTCCTTCATGAAATATATCCATAGCTTCCTTGAACAATCAATAGTAAACATGACAAAGTATTTGCTACCACCAAGAGATACATTTTATGTAGGCCTCCAAACATCTGTATGCACAAGATCAAGTATATTTCTACTCACATCTCTGTCATGCAAAAAGGGTTGCCTTCCCTATTTACCACACTGGCATGCTTCACACACTTTATAAAATTTTGCAACTCTAAAAGTAGGTAATCCTGTAGCCAATCCTTTGGACTACATTTATTTTAGCCTTTGCACATTTGCATGTGCAATACATTTATGCCATATTTCATTGTATGCAACTACTCCTTTTTCTTTAGTGTACATATCAGCATTCATTGCAAAAATTCCAACATCTAAAGTAAACATGTTGCCAACTCTACTTCCTTTTGCGTGACCAACCTACACTTATCATTAAAGCCTTTTACAAAATACTATTTTGCATTTAATCAAACATGAAATCCTTGCTCTACCATTTGGCCAACAGATACAAAATTCTTTGTAATTGATGGCACATGCAATACATCTAAAAGACTCTTTGTCTAGCCACCATGCAAGTATAAGAGAACCTTTCCAATGTGTGAGATTGGGTGGCATGAATCATTACATGTCAACACATAACCGGGATTTTGTAAGTCCCGCATCTTTCCAAACCATTCAATATGACTAGTCATATGATTAGATACACTTGAATCAACATATCATAGATTATCATGTGTCCCCTTTCTTATAATGGTATTCATCATATGCTGCATAACAAGGAACATATGCTCATTTTTGTATTCATTGTTTTGTGAAAATGATGCATTATTTTCTGCATGCAATTTATCACCATGAATATTATCCTTCATAGCATAAAAATGGGTTGCAATATGATTTGTTTTACCACAATAATGGCAAACAATAGCAAAATTTTTAGAACCTCTATTCTACCATCCACCTCTTCCTTTAGAGGTCCCCCTACCTCTAAAGTTTCCACGGCCTCCTAAAACCTGCATTTTACCAAATTTCTAATTTAACATGTTTATTTAGTTATCACCAACATCTCCCATACCATGGTCTCTTGAAGAGGATCTACCACGTCTCCTTTCTAAACTTGAGTAAAATACTTGAATCTGTTCACCATTTCTTTCAGACAAGTCACTCTGCATATTGACCTCTTCAGTAATCATGAGTGAGACCAACTCATCAAAATTTGGAAATCTGTACAAATAGAAAAGTGACAAATGATTTCCAAGCCTTCCCATTATTAAGGCCATCCAAAGTAGATGAAACCAAATCATCATCATCAAGCATTGCATGAATCATTGCTAAAGCATCTGCAATGCTCCTCACTTTCAAAGCATACTCATTGACAAAAATTTTCCCTTTCTTCAAGGTTTTAAACTCTTTCTTGAGTTAAATCTTTCGTGCCTTTGTATTTACTGAAAACATGTTCTTAAAATTGATCCAAGCTGTATGTGAAGTTTTTGCATTCTTACTATGTCCCAACATAGTATTATCAATGACTGTAGATAGGCAAAAAATCACCTTTTTGTCTTTTGTATTCCATTCTTTCCACGCCTTTAATTCATATATAGTCACAAGGATACTCTGCTCCTCTAGATCCTTTTCTTCACCTAAAACAAACTCATAAAGGTCATTTGCAATGAGAAAGTTCACCATATGGAGCTTCTATGAATGGTAGTTATTCTTGTCTACTTCTCAATTATGGAATTTTCATTGTTATCTGCCATTATCACAAAAATGATACAAAATAGTAAACAAGTTTTTTGTAACCTTTCCCAATACAAGTGCACAACAATATATCAAACAACATTTTTAACTGGTTGCTCAATAGTACATGCAATCTACAAATTGTTTGTAGATAAAACTTATGTTTACTTCTTGCCAAACACCTCAAATTTTATAGATTTGAAATCTACAACCTACGCATCCACTTTTAATCTTGATATAGTCAAACTTGAAATTGTTGTATGCAACATTGTAGCTCTAAAACGAGGCCCGAAATAGCCTTAAATGCCCAAAAAAGTAATGGACAAGGTGTGAAGCGCATATTTGCAAAATATATAGTGCTTTGCTTGCACACCAAATCTCACATCAATCTGAGATTTTCACTCTTCCTTACTTTTGATGTCGTGCCATACGCAGACATGATGTAAAAAACCTTGGAGTATATCATCAGGGGTTTTTATTGATTAGAGAGTCAATGCCATATTAGTCATTAGTGTTCATAGTGTGGATAGTTTCAAAATATGGGACTTTTGGACAAGTTTAGCTTATTTTTGATATCTTGGATATTATTTCTTATAAATATTCTAAAAAATATGTAGTAAACTTCTAGAATAGGGTGAGATGCAAAAGCAAGTGGCTTTTTAGCTAGTTTTGGGAGATCTCATGCAAAAAAGGAAGAAGAAGGAGCAATCTCACAGAATCGTGATCACGTGTTCTAATGTTTTACCCCCCTTTCTGAGCCAACAAAACCATCAAATTTACCATCTAAGAAACAGAGAAGAAGTTAGTGTTTGATACGCATTTTGGGTCTACTAGGGACCTCCATGAGATATCATGCTTAGAGATTGCTTCCAAGTAGTCCCATACAAGGATTTTGCTTATCTTCTCAAGTTCTATGAATAGATAGTGCTTTCAATCATTGAGCTTTGTCTTTATCTTTTGTACCTCCTATTAATTTTTTTCTCTTCTATCTCCTATTCTCTACTTCCTTCTCTCTCTGATCCTCGGTGGATATGACCTTTCGACTAAAACCCCTTGGACATTGGTAAACCCGATGTGAAGGGTCATCAAAAGGAAAGACAGAATGGGAAAATCTTCAAGCACAATATCTAGTGATATTTTGTAGCAGCTAGTGTAGAATATGAACATGCTTATGTAGGTACAACAACAACAATAATTGATGTAAGATTTTTCTCAAATAGAAGCTGATGTAGGCTTTTGCTCAAACAGAAACTATTGTGATGAATGCTCTATAGGTAGTAGAGCATGAGATGAAGTTGTTTAATGGTAGATATGTATTTGTATATTTACAAATCTATGCTCAAATAATATAGTTCTTTGGGGTGGTAGCTTAACTTGCATGGAGTTGGTATTTTATACGGGTCATTGTACATGAATTGAAAGCTTGAGTTGCTGAACTATATATGTAGGATGCTGGTTGGGTAACTTTCAGGAAGATACTATGGGAAAAATTCTGCATTGAAGACACGAGTTTGATTATCTACCACAAGACTTTCTAGCAAGGGGTTCTAAAACTCAATAAGGATCTTGTGGCTATAGAGCTATTAAGAGAATATGAAAGTTTGTGTGAGTAGTTAGATCTTGCAGAACATTAGCAAGCTCTTGCAAGTCGAAAAATTGAATTATTTCTATAAGCATCAAATCCTAAGCTTTAAGAGAAGCCTGATGATTTGTTAGAGGATTAGATTATAGAGAAAGGGCTTAAAACAAAGCAAATGCATGTTAAGGATGTTGTTACTACATTGGTGAAAAATCATAGAAGAAGATAATGATTTCATGTATCTAGCTTGCCAAATGTTAGGAGTAAAACAATTGATGTATCCAGTAAGCCACGTGCTTCTATGGCTATAAGCTTATGGCTACACGTACTATTCCCACTACTAGGGAAGATGTATTAGTTGAATTGGTTAAATGAATGCATGATCTTTAGTTGAAGGTTGCAAAATGGGATGAGAAATAACAATAAGAAAGGGGACAGGTAGCAACACCTAAACCAAGGAAAAGATGTATATGATGTGATAGTTTGCAATATGAAAGGAAGTATTGTATTGCTTATTAGGAGGCCTTGGCGTGACAGCTCATCTTTTGGAAATATGGTGAGATCCATGCACAAGAAATGGGATTTCCTCTTCCTTTGAATTTTGGAAAGGGAGGTATGCAAAAGTTTTTGGAAGACTTAGCTGTCCGAAATGCTTATAAGCAGCTATTCATGCTTCTACCTTTGGTCTATAGTTGCATAGAATGCCTAGCTAGTTGGTATGAAGGCTGCAATATGGACATATGCTTTGCATGCAGCTGAAAAGAGAAAATTTATTGATAGTGAAATGTCTCATGCAGGGCAAGACATTCATGATACAATTGGCTTGGAATCACTAGTACATGCATATTGAGTGTATGCATAAATTTTAGAAAAAGTGTAAAATACAAATGTACTTATGGAAGAGAAATGAAAGAGAGATGAAGATAATTGGAGGGACATCTAAGAGAGTGACAAGAAGAAGTATGGATCAGCCCAAAGCTACAAATCAGTCACCTTCCAAGCATGTAATGGAAGAGGTTGGGCAGGAGCAAAAACATGATAGCAAAATATGGCAAAGAAAAGGGCAAACATTTGGAATATATAAGTTGTTGTTTGATATTGAGACAGCCGCAAATGCCTTAGAAGATCCTATAATAGAATTAGAGTTGGCCATTGCATCTTTATATTTTCTTAATACATCTATATGAGATTTATTTTATGTAGGGACTCAAAGGGAGATTTGTAAAGTGTTGGATGCACGTAATTTTTAGGACATGGTTCTCAGTTTTGAGACAATTCATGAGCTAGAGGCTACAAAGATAAAGGATCCTATGTATGATACTCCACAGCTGAAAAATGTTTCAAATGCTTGGTCGAAGGGCTTGATAGGCATTTCAAATATGCTTCAAGATATGGATTGTTTCACTATTTTTTGTGATGGTTAGCATGTGTTAGATGCAAGTGATGCTCAATTTATATGTGATATGGTATACAATTGTCAGTATAAGCAGCTGTCCATACGCTTGACTCTGAAAGAGCATGCATGTTGCTATGTATTTATTGATGGATGCATTGATAGCATGTATAGAGAGATTTAACAGCCTCTAGTATATGATGCATACCCAAGGCTTGATGACCCTAGAGTGGATGCTTGGTCTGGTGTTAGAGTTGTGCAATTTCTAATCATTTTGATCTATGATCTAGGGGGATGCCTTCTTATGTGCATGATGAGTGGAAAGTTGATGCTATGGGTGTTTGACCTAGGTGGTGCATTGGTGGCATATATTGGAGGATGTGTAAGTTCAGATGGGGTGGATATTGGGCCGCTACACAGACATAGAGTCAAAAACCCTGGAGTGCATTGTCATTTAGGTTTCTTACTAACCTAGAGAGTTAATGTCATATTCTTCATTAGTTTTAGTGTCCATAGTATGGATAGTTCTAACATACGGGGTTTTTGGACAAGTTTAGTCTATTTTTAATATTTTTGCTACTATTTCTTATAAATATCGTGAAAGGTATAGAAAACTTCTAGAATATGGTGACATGCAAAAAGCAAGTGACTTTTCAACTTATTTTTAGGAGATCTCATGCAAAAAGAGGGGCTTTTGAATTTGTGTGACATGATCATAGTTTTCATGCAGCAAATAGAACTTTGATTGGGAGAAAGAAAAATGAGTGATTTGGGAGAACCTTGATCAGGTGTCCTAGGGATTTACACCTCTTTTAAAGCCAATGAAG
The DNA here is from genome assembly GCF_053477565.2 of Lygodium microphyllum. Classification (NCBI taxonomy): domain Eukaryota; kingdom Viridiplantae; phylum Streptophyta; class Polypodiopsida; order Schizaeales; family Lygodiaceae; genus Lygodium; species Lygodium microphyllum. The sequence goes on from NC_141135.1 coordinate 183,764,363, forward strand.
CTATCAAATTTTCCATTTGAGTTGGAGAAAAGAAGCTAGTAATGTTTGGTCTACATTTTGGGTCTAGTAGGGAGCTCTAGGACATTTAATGCTTGGAGATTGCTTTTGAGGAGTCTCGAACAAGGATTTTGTTTAGCATCCCAGGTTCTATCAATATATAGTGCTTTGAATCATTGAGCTTTGTCTTTATCTTGTGTACCTATTATCTATTCTTTTTCTTCTCTTCTATCTCCTATTCTCTACTTCCTTCTCTCTTTGATCCCCGCTCAAGGAAGTCATTATATATATATCCTCTACATCACGTGTATTCAAGGCCTATTTATAAATATCCTTATCTGTGAATTTTCCTTGAATAAAACATAACCCTTTTCTGTTCAATATGTAAATAACCCCTTGAATAAAAATTGTATTTTTAAAATACCTTATTTTGAACCCACGTGATGCACACATATATTCATAAGTAACTTACCCGAGGATCCTCGGTGGATACCACCTTTTAACTAAAATCCCTTGGACACCGGTGCATCCATATCTATTATCTAAGAGAAAGAGTGCAAGAATGGGAGAGCTTCTTACTAGTTGCTTACTTGCTCAAATCATTGCTTCTTCTCATTCACTTTAACCTTCAAAACTAGTCTCTCTCAGTGATACCACTCTGATACCATGTCAAGAATCATGAGGTAGGGGGGACTTACTTGAGCTACTGTACCAAACACACATCATACACAAAAGAGGAAGATCACTTAATGACAAAGAAGAGAGATGGAGGCCAAAACATTTCCTTATTGGCTTTTTTTCTTCTCCCATACACAATACAATGTACACAAAGCATAAATAAGATACAACATAGAGGAAAGTGGCCTACTAAGTCGAACAATGTATAACTAACTATACTAATCAACTGGTATTATAACTATGCCAGCTGTAGGTAGGTGAAACAAACTAAATATAATAAGTAATAAGTTAGTGGCCACATGAGGATCATAATGACTAGCGACATGCTAAGTATAGATATGCGGACCTATCTAGCTAGGTGGTCTATAATCGATGTCCACACGTGTTGAGAATGCCATCTCAAAAAATCACACTCTACCTAAGAGACACATGAAATCTTTTCATAAATGGGAATCTCATAGAATTTTAATTTATGGACATGTAGTGCCACGATAGTGCTTATGTCATGGCTACTACTAGTACTACTCTCATGAGATGATCATGCAATGGAGATGGTCGAGGATTGATCATATACTCATATAGCTTGGCTTGAGTAGGATGATGCCTAAAGAAGGCCTCTACTTTACCTTGGCCATCATTCTACATAGCTATATGCATAGCCTATGCATCTATGTATGCACATACATACATACAAATGCATAGGCTATGCATACTTTCTACTAACTATATCAATACCAAATCCAACATTTTAGGATTTTCCCAAACACAATGGTGACCATGTCACCACATCACAACAATATGCTCCTTCAAGTAGCTTAACTACCATGGCCTCTAAAATGAGTGTACTCTATAGCCTAGGGATTAGAGGGCTAGTTTGAATCTAGCAAGAAAATTGAAGCTTATGGGCTATCACAAGCAATGTATGATCTAGTGCAATCACCTTTGATAGACATGGACTGATTGTGCCAAACTTGGACATGCAAGCATAACTTGCAAAGGTTGGGTATCATTGGTGAGAAGAGACTCTAGCAAAATTATTGAAAGAGAGAGAGAGAGAGAGATGAGAATTATAAGAAGGAGATATAGGAAATATTATTGAATATCTAGAAAACTATAATTTCCTTCCTCTCCTTCTAGATGAGGAAAACTATCATTTCATTGTCCTTCTAAAATTAGGGTAATGTGATGCTATCTTCTTCTTTTCTTTCTTATCATGATGACTTGGCGAGAGTGGAGTGATCCATTGGTTGTGATTCCCAAGCGGCTCTCTCCTTGCTAGGTGTACCTTTTGTGCCTTACAAAATCATCATTTCATAACTATATATTGCTTATTCATGTGTCCCACATTGTAACTCATAATAAAGAGTCTAAATGGTATCCATTAAGAAAAAGAAGATGAACTATGTATCTTTACCTTGCTAGTATGACTTGTTTTGAAATCATTCAAATATTGCATTGATTTGCTTTGGTCCCTTGCGAAATGTTGAAGGGTGGTGTCCTCATTATATTTTGCATAAATTGGGTGGGAGATCTAGAACATTTTATGCGCATGTGTGTGCCATCGGGGCCCATGTGCCATTATGTTGGTATAAATTGGGTGGGAGATCTAGAAAATTTTATGCGCATGTGTGTGCCATCGGGGCCCGTGTGCCACTATGTTGGTATACACACCAACACCAACACACACACATTCACACACACACACACACACACACACACACACACACACACATATTAGCATTGCATTATGTAGCAATAGATGAATATCACAATAGGCTTTAAACCTACAAACAAAACATATCATCATATTGAAGTTCTTTAATACAATTGTAGATCATGTGATAAAAATGAAGACAAATAAGTGAATTAAAAGTCTTGTATCTTTCATGCCCTATTTAATGTTGAATGGTTACTTTAACAAAATTGAATTATGCCTTGAATTCTTGTCGTATTTGATGTTGATGGATAATGGAAATGAAATTGAGATATGTGTCTTACAATTTTTACAATATGCTTCTTGATTTCTATGTGTGCTATGAGTGCTTTGAAAGGACACTATTATGGATATATCTTGTAGAGGACTCACTATTAAAAAATACATGAGATAAACCGTATGCCAAAAGTAGAACCTAGATTCAAGCACTCTAAGTGATCCAACAATTCAAAAGTCTTGTATCATTCAAACCCTATTTGATGTTGAAGGGTTACTTTAATGAAATCAAATTATGCCTTGCATTCTTGTTATATTTGATGTTGATGGATAATGGAAATGGAATTGAGTTACGTATATTACATTTATACATTTATACAATATGCTTCTTGAATTCTACGTGTGCTAGGCATGCTTTGAAAGAACACCATTATGGATATATATTGTAGAGGACTCACTATTAAAAAACACATGAGATAAACCATATGCCAATAGTAGAACTTAGGTTCAAGCACATTGAGTGATCCAAAAATTCAAGTTAAGAGCATGAGCACACACACACACACACACACACACACACACACACACACACACACACACACACACACACACACACACACACACACACACACACACACACACACACACACACACACACACACACACACACACACACACACACACACACACACACACACACACACACACACACACACACACACACACACACACACACACACACACACACACACACACACATGCATGCACATATGCACGCATGCAGGTGCACGCGCACGCGCGTGCGTGCACACACACACAAAACATTAAGTAGTAATAGAGGGATGTGTTTTTTTTAGGAGCTTCCTTGGGCAATTTTGTCCAACTGTGTGGCTAGTTCGATGAGTTTTTAGGGAATACTTACTAATTCATGATATGTAAAGATATGTTTAGAAAATAATCTTAGTTGTGGGTGACGGTGGATAAAAATGTGTTTGTGTAACACACACACACACACACACACACACACACACACACACACAAAGGTTATTTCAAGCTTGAGGGATGAGCCCCACAAATTGTGGGGGGTATTTCTTTGTGCTTAAGAAGAAAATAAATGTAGAGACCCTATTTAATAATGGAGGGGTATTCTCATACATACATACATACATACATACATACATACATACATACATACATGTGTGTGTGTGTGTGTTTGTGTGTGTTCTCACATGCATACATATATATCGATAGAAAAACACTTGAAGTTACTAGCTAGGTTCCATTAAAATGAATACATGATCCATATAATATAGAAAATATGAGACTAATATACAATGACCCATGATAATATGAGCTATAATCTAGAGACACATCAATAATTACGTGGATTATAATATTGTATTTAGAAACAGTAGTACAAAAACTCTTTCTTGTGAATGATATTTTTGTATGAAAGAATTCTTTAGGATGAATGAGTTATAAGTATACATAGCACCCTTTAGATGAGCCTTAGCACAAACGAAAATGTGGCTTGTCTCCTTAGTAAAACTTGAAGAGACTTGAGCTACTCAATAAAAAATTCCAAGTAAAAGAATAATAAATTAGTTATGAGGTAGAAATAATAATAATTCAGTATTAAAATTTGATAAACATAATAATTAACTATTTATATTAATAAATAATATTAAATAAATGAATTTCATTTATAATAGTTAAAATAATAACAAAAAAATATTATCATAATTAATTAATAAATAAAAATATTATCAATATATTATAAATATAAATAATAAAATAAAATTTTTAAAATAATTTTTAAAAGTAATAATTATTGATTAAAATGATTTATAAATTTCTAATTATTATTAATATGTAATATTAAATATTTATTTATAAAAACTATGAATTATTTATCAAAATAAGTTTCTTTTTTTAAAATGATTATTAATGTTTCATATAACGAATCAATGACTATATAATAATTAAGATATTATAAAGGTTGTATGAGGATATTAAATGCATAAAGTGTAGTTCTTAATAATATGACTGTATAAATGCAGCCTAGGTTACTAATATTCAACTTTTTAAAAAATGGATCTATACAAAATATACTTAAGATTGCAAAGTTTGTGATTTTGACCTCAAAAGTAAGCTCAAAAGGCCCAAAAAACCTCAAGATTTACGGTAAGCATGGCTTTCTTTAGATCTAGATAAAGTTTCGGGAATGATGCTTTCTGAGCCTTGGGAGGTTTGCACTATCATTGAATGACTACTTTAGAGCTTGAAATGATTTATTTTGGCACCAAAATTGAGCTCATGCGGTCTCAAAACCTTAAGAGCAAATGTAAATATACTTTTTAAAGGGGTTTCTAGGCTTGAAATGCATGATTTTAATCCCCAAATTAAGCTCACAAGGCCCAAAAACCATTGTCATGCCTTGTGAGCTCAATTTCGAGGTCAAATGCATACATTTCAAGCTCTAAAGAGGTATCTACTATCCCAAAGCTCACAAATTTACATCCTTGAAATTTAAACCTGAAATAGGTCATGTGTACAATCATTTTTTAGGTTTTTAAGCCTTATGAGCTCAATTTTTGGATCAAAGTTACCAAATTTCTCAGTCTTAAGTATTTTATATATGAATTCAATTTTAAAATAAAGAGAAGAAAGAGGGGTGTCTAATGTAAAGAGACATGGTGTCAAAAAATAGACGGGAGAGACCAAGTTATGAGTAGTTACACAAACCAAGAAAGAGTATCCTAAAACAAGAGGACATGTATTTTGAGGACTATGAGGGAAAATGAGAAAATACATTGTGGATTTCACCTTGAGAGAGATGGAGCAAAATAGAATGTGAACACGTGAATTGTAATGAGGATCTTCCACAATGAAAAACAAAAACCTCTTTTTCGGGGGGGGAGGATAGAGAAGGTTGCTTGAAAGCAAGGAAGATCCATGAGGAGAAAATCTACTCTTGAGAAAAAGGAGGCATACATTATAAACCTAAAGTGGAGGTCAAAGTAAAGACCTCAACTAAAAGTCGAGAAAAAGCTTGGCTCAAATCTTTGATGATCTAAAAACGCTAGCTCAAGAAAGATCGCCAATATATTTCTCCCATAGTACATAAATATCATAAATAATTATGCATGTGCATGCAAACTAAACATTGGACATAAGAAGACTATTTGTATCAAAGTGGATAGAATGCCCATCAATATGGTCTAGTAGCAACTTTTGTTTCTCCATGATACACTATAGTAGGTAGGAGTCTACTCCCTCTAGGTTGTTCTCCTCAGTGATAACATCAAATATATCCCCAATAAATAGCATGTTAGTGAGTGCATCATGCTCCTCATTATACACCCTTCCTCTCTCTCACCCTCCTTTGTGTGTGTGTGTGTGTGTGTGTGTGAGTGCACATGCTCCTCATTATACACCCTTCCTCTCTCACCCTCCTCTGTGTGTGTGTGTGTGTGTGTGTGTGTGTGTGTTTCCCTCTCTTATCCTCTCTCTTAATCTCCCTACCTCTTAATCTTCCTCTCTTTCCCTCCCTTCTAATCTCCCTCTCCCTCTCTCTCTCTCTCTCTCTCTCTCTCATCCACTCTTTTAATCTTCCTCTTAGTCTACCTATATTTCCCTTCCTCTTTGTCTCTCTCTCTCTCTATAATGAAAGAGACCTAACTATCCTAACTAAGGGGAAGGAGAGAGAGAAGGACTCCAGAAGAAGAGGGAGAGGAGAGAGAAAGGCATGAAGAAGAGAGAGAAAGAGGGAAAAAGGAAGAAGAAGAAGCCATAGAAGCTTGAGAAGGTGAAAAGAGAGTTTCTTGATAGTTTCTGTGATGCCTCAAAATACCCTCTTACACCTTATATACCATCAGTGTGACTGGTATGTTCCCATGCCGTGTTCTTGTGATCCCCGTTCATTACAAACCATCCCGTCTCATAAAGTTTTTGTCCTAAAAAACAAGGGATGTAGTCATGGACTGTAAGGGTGTATTGTAGGAAATCAGCCATAACTTTGTGTGAGAAACTTCGAATGGGAAAGTTGAGGTGTCCTTACGTAGCCCATGAGATGTACTTTCAGCCCATGAGGGTGGGGTGAGGCTACAATCAGGTCAGTACCAAAACTATTACAAAATAGAGGGCTGTCCCGGAATTACTAGTGTGCTGTCCCAGATGGTATGGCTGGAGAAAAACATCCATAACTTCCACTAGGGAACTCCGATTGAGGCAAGTAAGGTGTTGGCACAGAGTCCTTGAGGTGTAATTTCAGCCCATGTATGGAGGATGGGGCTGAAAATGGACTAGGACCAAAACTGGTACAAAATAGGTGGTTGTCCAGATGCAGACTGCAGCCCAAAACAGGTGTCATGGTTAAGTTCCAGCCAATCTGGCCTCCTTGAAGTGTGAAAATTCATCCAAAATAGATGCTGGGCGCTAAGAGGCTTCCTCTATTGGTAGGCCTTGCCATTTGATCAGGTATTCATGTATGGAACGGGTGCGTAGTTGCTTTTCACGTTGTCCAATGAGTGCTTCATGAATGTACTGGATAAGGCCCTCCTCATCTATGGGTGGTAGCTCCTCTACATGATCTTTGGGAGTGCCAATGAAAGGTTTCAATTGGCTCACATGGAAGACATCATGGATCTTAGTAGTGGGAGGGAGTTGGAGACGGTAAGCCAAGTCCCCGACCTTCTTAATGATTTTGTAGGGCCCATAGTAACGGTGTGCCAACTTGTTGTCAAGAATCGCGTGGTGGGGGGACTTGCTCAAGATGCTCCATCGAGCACACACAGAATGCACAAGGAGAGGCTCACTCAAGAGACAAGAAGAGAGATGGAGGCCAAAACGTTTTCTTGCTGATTTTTTCTTCTTCTTTCACACACTTTACAATGTACACAAAGTATAGATAAGATACAACATAAAGGAAAGTGGCCTACTAAGTCAAACAATGCATAACCGACTACACTAGTCGACCGGCGCTATAACTATGGCAGCTGTAAATAGGTGTAACAACCTGAATATAATAAGTCATGAGTCAGTGGCCATGTGAGAGTCATAATGACCACCGACGTGCTAAGTGTAGATGTGTGAACCCATCTAACCAGACGGTCCATCATCAATATCCGCATGTGTTGAGCTTGTCATCTCAACACTTGTTGCAAGAACCATCCTTTAGTGTGGCATAACGTGACTTGGGGACCTTGAGGAGTACCAATTCACTCTCTTGAAAGTCAAGGGGTCCTCTTTTTGCATCAATATGGAGCTTCATGTGCTCTTGAGCCCTTTTGAGGTTTACCTTGCATTGTTGAAGTAAAGCTTGCATGCAGTCCAACTCTTCTTTTCCAAGGGGGTTGAGCTTTTCATTGAAGATCATGGTAGGAAGGGGCACCCGATAACCATACAATGCTTGGAAGGGAGAGACTCCAATGCTCGAATGAGTGGAGTTGTTGTAAGAAAATTCAGCCAAGTGCAGCCATACGTCCCAAGAATTCTGCACGTCATGACAAAAATGTCACAAATAAGTTTCAAGCCACTTATTGACTCTCTCGGTTTGCCCATCCGTTTGGGGATGATAGGCTAGAGCCAATTTGGTCCCCATGGAGCTGAAAATTGTCTGCCAAAATTGACTCATAAATTTGGTGTCCCGATCATGTACTATGACGTGGGGTAAGCCATGCAACTTAAAAACATGCTCCATAAACTGAGTGGCAACTTGAGATGCCGTAAACTGGGATTTTGTAGGGATGAAATGGGCTTCTTTAGTGAGTCATTCAACTACCACATATATGCTATCCCAACCCTTCTTGGTTGTAGGTAAACCAGTGATGAAATCCATGGTAATGTGGGTCCATTTTCCTTCGGGACAGGTGAGGGCTGCAACAATCCACCCGGTTTAAGAGTGCTATCTTTATTTTGTTAACAAGGCACACATCTAGACACAAAGTCTTTAACATCCTGCCATAGGCCTTTCCAATGGAAGCTTTTTGAAACTCGGTCATATGTTTTGAAGACCCCTAAGTGGTTAGCAATCAGTGAAGAATGCATCTCTTCAAGGATCCTTTGGGTAAAAAGAGAGGCATGGGGAATCACAATACGGCCATGGATCCAAATGAGGCCATTGTGTAGCTGATATTGGGAATTGTCATCCGTGACACCTTGCTGTAATTTCTGGAAAATAGGATTGAATTCAGCATCAAGCAAGTATGCCTCTTGGAGCTCTTCAATCCAATCATGGTGAATTTTAGTGATGGATGAAACCTTGCATGCCCAAATGTGAGAGAGTGCATCAACCACTACATTGTCCTTGTCACGGGTGTGGGTAATCTCAAAGTCATAGTTTTGTAGGGTAGCCACCCATCTACATTGTTTGGGAGTGAGGTTGGGCTGAGTCAAGAGTATTTGACACACGGTGGTCACTTTTTACCTTAAATCTGCTGCCATACAAGTAGTGATGCCACTTTTTGATAGCATGAATGACTGCCAACATCTCCTGATCATAGATATGCAACTCTCTCTCTCTTTATTATCCAATTTTCACCTCTCAAATGCTATTACCCCGTGTTCTTGCACCAAGACTGCACCAATATCCCATCCACTAGCATCACACTGGATGGTAAAATCCTTTGAAAAGTCGGGGCATACGAGGATGGGGGCTGAAGTGACTAAGTCTTTCAGCTCTGAAAACTGCAGTCAGCCAATTCATCCCATAGAAAAGCCTATTTTTTCAGCTTGTCTGTTAACGAGGCTACAATTGTGGCATAATGGTGAATAAATCTCTGATAAAAAGAGGAGAGGCCAAGAAAACCATGCAAGGAGGTAGTGGTAGTGGGGGTGGGCCATTCTCGGACACATTGCACTTTCTTAGGATCAGCTTGGATGCCTTTTTCACTAACAATGTGTCCCAAGTACTCAACCTCTGTTTGCATGAAGACACACTTGCTTTCTTTGGAAAATAGCCGGTGCTCTCTCTGTACATCAAAAATTTGCCTGACATGCTTCAGATGCTCATGTAGTGACTTGCTATAAATGAGTATATCATCAAAGAATACTAACACAAACTGGAAAAGCCATGGTTGCAATATTTTGTTCATTAAGCTCTCAAATGTAGCGGGTGCATTAGTGAGCCCAAATGGCATGACAAGGAAATGGTATAAGCCACGGTCAGTCCAAAAGGCTCTTTTGACTTCATCACCCACCCTCATTCTGATTTGGTGGTAACCAGATCACAAATCAATCTTGGTGAAGTAGCGTGCTCCCTTGAGTTCATCAAGCAAGTCATCAATTTGAGAGATGGGGTATCTATTTTTGACAGTGATCTTATTGAGATCACGGTAGTCAATGCACAACCAGAAAGATCCGTCATTTTTCTTAACCAATAGAACCGGGGAGGCATAAGAGGATCTGTGAATGTGGGTAGGACCTTTGGGTATGAGGGTTTTGACTTGGCAAGAAGTGCAAAACTAGGTCGAGTCCTTAACATGCTAAACCATAGTTAGCACTTGGGGTATCTATCGTATCGATTGAACCATCCTATGTGAATCCCTTGCAGGTTAGGTGATTTAGATAATTCGATCTACTTGTCTTGCGAAAAGGACAAACCATTCCTAGAGATGTTAACTTGATCTAAAGGAGAAAGCTAGTTGTAACATCTCACAATTCACGAAAACACGCGATTCATTGTTTCTACGTATCGCAAAGATTCGCAATAACCCTAACGTTTCTTGTTAAAATCAAATCGCATGATAAATTGCAGAATAACTTCCATTGAACCTACTAGGGCTTACATTCAAGCATCATGCCTACAATTCTTTTTCTAAGATTTTAAGATTTCATGCTTTTAATGAACCATGTAGCCTTTCCCTAAATAAACTCTTGATGAATGAAATTTTTCATACGACGAATGTGCTACATGCAATCCTTTTCTAACTACAACGTAGTGAAATTCATGCCAAAAAAAGTAGAGTTAACCTATTCCAATTTACAATCACATGCCACACGCAAATTCCTAGAATCATTTCAGCGTTCTGCTATTTCCTACGAGTGATAACGACTTTTCCTAATGAACCACTACAATGAATATTTGCCTAAAAATGCGACCTACGCTTAATCTTTCCATGTCTAGTCAAAGGTGCACTTAACAGTTCAACTTTATAATGATAGGCAACAACTGTTCTAGGCTCATCACTTTGAAATGCACGAAAGGGAAACTTACTGATAAGGTCGTAAGATGCATAAACAACTTTTGTTTTTTTTGTTCATCCCGTTCAAGAATACCAATGACCAATTTCATATCATGAACTAGTTCTAGTAATTGTTCAAAAAGTTAATTTATTTCCAATTGCATTTAGCTAGGTGGATTTGACGTGCATAGATGCTTCCTACTTCATGAAGTTATCGTGATTAATGCAATATTTTTACGTGAAATCAAAATTAGTTAACCCCTGGACTTGTGGGCTCGGGGAAATATCCATGTGAATGTTAGGAGAAGATCCTCCCCCAGGTGCGACTTGCGACTTCTTGGGGGCCATCGTGGGCATAATTACGGAATTTCGGGTTTCCTTTGCCCTTACGCGATCGGTGAATTTGCTCTCCTTGGTACGCAGCTTTAAGATCTTGCCCTTTTCCCTTGTATGCAGGAGATACCTTCAGGGAACTTCGGATCTTTAAAAGGCCGGGCTTGTGAGACTTGGGCTTATGGGATTTGGAGCTTTGCTTGGGGGAATGGGGCTTTTACAACGAAGCTTACGGAAATGGGGCTTCACGAGAGGGCTTGCAGAAATGGTGTTTCCACGAGTAGGCGTGTGGGATTTGAAGCTTGTTTGCGGAAAGGGCTCTTGCGAATGGGTCTTGCGGGAAGGGAGGCTTTATGAGCTTCTTCTTCTTCTTTTAAAAATCCCGGGGGCTAGGGATGGACTTATGGGGGATTAGTGGGAAGGGGGTTTAAAAAAGCCCCTTAGAAGCTTCTTAGAAGAAGCTTCTAGGAAGCTTCTGGCTACAGACAACAGCCACGTGGAAGAGGGAGGGGTAGTAATGGGGTAGAAGATGACGTCGAGTGGGGGGGGGGATTGCCTTGTCACGGAATCGGCGGCCAAAAATGGCGACGTTGGCGGCTGGACTGGGTAGCCGACTTGGCAACGACAGCAGGGCGTCAACAGTAACTTCCTCCTCTCGGCGTCCTCTCAGTCCTCCTTCCTTTCCACCTACTAAGGGGGGGTTTTATAGGCCAAGGGGGGAGAGGGGAGCTCCACCATGTGGCCACTGCATGGCATCCCCCCTCCTCATGCAGCCCACATCTCCACTAAGCCCATCCCCCCACACTCCCTCTCCTTCGGCCATGCATCGGCTGGGGGAAAGGGATAAACTTTAAAAAAAAATTGCTTTAATAATATCCATTTTTCCCTTCCCAAGAGGGTGTTTACCCGCAGTTTGCGGATTTGAACCCCCGGGCTTGCTTTGCCAATGCGGAGGTCCCGTATTCAGGCGTGCGGATTACGAATTAGACTGCCGACAGTTCCAATACGGAAGATAACAAGAGTTTTATGCGCAGAAAGCTACAAGTGAGACTCATTCCTTCTCTCCCACAATCTTGACAAAAAATCAGTGCAAAAACAACACTACTACTTTGTAGGACATGGCATCTTTTCCATGACAAGTGGTGCTCCACAAGCTCCAAACAATGTGTAGAATACCTATCTATAGGACTCAACAAGTGATGATGGAAGACGTGGAAGATAGGAGTAGATCTATGGCTAACAGTTCCATGGAAGCTTGAAGTGGAATAAGAAAAAGAAGAAGATGTTCTTTCAAAAAGTAACTAAGATTTTAGTCTTCTCTAACTCTTGGTACCTCTTCTTTGACCAAAGTATCTTCAAAATGGCATAGAACTTAATCAAAACTTGCTATTTTAGCCACTACATTTCAAATTCATCCAAGACACTTGCTAGATCTCCCAAAATAGTATTTGCTTCATGTAGATGGTCTACAAGTACTTGCCATATGTCTCTTGTAGGCCTACTTCCTTGAATTTTATGGAGTAAAATAGGAAAAATGGATATGGAAAATGAAGTCTAAATCAAATGGGCCAAGAGCCTAAGCTTTCTTAGGAATCACAAATTTACTGAAGTATGTGTGCAAGGGTGAAAATGGGTTACTTGGTTATACTAGGCGGCTAAATGATCAGGCATTCAAAGTATTTACAACTTTCCAAGCAACCATGAAAAATTGCCATGATGTGATCGCTGCACATCAACTTCATATACAACAGCTCATAGGACAAGTGGTACAGCTAAATGACACTATAATTCAACAAAACAATCAAATTATTTCAATGCAAGACACTATCCATGGCATTGGTATCTCATATGAGGAGGCAAAGGCACAATTGGACGACTTGAGAAAGATCAACATCAAGCTAACACAAGAATGCAAACGAAAGAAGAAGCCAATCAATGAGTTAATTGTGAATAGCGGCCAGTGGAAGCGACGTATCAAAGCATGTAAGGTAGCTCAAAAAGAGAACCTAGGTGAGGGTGAGGTTGGATCGTGTATTAGTAGATTGCTGAAGGCAAGTACATTGAAAAATGCTTTGAGCAATCCTAAGTTTAAGGCTGTGAAGGAAAATGTGATTGAGTGTACATTAAAAGATGTGTCAAATGAGTTCTTAGTTGTGGATGCATAATCTATTTGTGATAGGGCCGGTATTAGCACAATTACTTACTCAAAGATATTCAAAGGTGTGAAGGCTGGGTTTGGTCATGTGCTGAAGAGAAATAGAATTGTGCCTCTTCCTTAACCTTCAAAGTTAATAGTGGCCTAACGGCAACTTAATACAAAGGTTTTGGAGCTGATATGAGATCCCATGAATGTTCAATGCGTGGAAATACTAAAGGTTGGGACCAAAAATGCATATGAGGTGAAGTTCACCGAACTCAATAATAACTATTTAGATTTGTACAAGGTGCAATAAGCAATGGTAATGTACTACAATATGTCTGTTGAGGAATGTAATGGTAAATTGCAGTTTTTTATAAAATTAAATGAAATTGAGGTCGTCAAAGGAGTAAATCTTGAAAGAGCTAGTGTAACTCTGATGAATAGAGCTTTACAATTTGAAAAGAACAACCAGGGAACTTTAGTGTTCAATCTGAGCGCCATGTGTGGTGGCTCACTGCATTTGAAGTTCCTACGGAAACATTTGAGGTGCTACAGTTGTTCTTTATGCACATAAGCATTCCAAGCATAATCAATCATCAAGAACATGGTGAGATGCTCTCGGTTGAAAGGTATGGTCAATACTTGGTTGAATGGCATCTTGCAAGAGACTTGAATGGCATCTTGCAAGAGACTTGAAAACTTTAAAATGCGTGTGTGGAATCTTTAATGGTGCAAATACAAAGAATCCATGCCTACATTTCTTGACACAGAGGATGGAAGGAAAGGACGGAAAGAAGAACTGGCAAAGGGTGACAAGTGTTGCACCGACATGCAATAGAGAAGATCCCACTTGGAAGCCCATCTTCAACATTCCATTGGATCGTATTCACATTTGTTCATTGCATGCTTTTGTCAGAATTATGGAGAAACTTGTATATGAATACATTTGCTTTGCTTATAGGATGCAACCAGAAAAAGAATCCATTGCAACGTGTAGGAATGTGGAGTGAGTGCTATCAGAAATTGGGCTACACAAGCATCAAGTGACGATTGAAAAAGATGAGAAGAGATAAATAAAATCTAGTAACTTGCCAAAAAAGCCTTGCTTTGGAGGAGCAAAGGCTAGGATTTTTCTCTCGTCACATTGATGGGAGGGAATGTCATGGTTTGTAGGCCGCAGGACTACGATAGGTGGAAAAAGTTACATTTTTCACTTCTTTCCTAATCGAAGTAATGGAGGAAAAACAAGATTGACCAAAGCTAAGGTTTGGATAAGTCTTAACAAATTAGCTCCCTTACCTTGCAAGATGGTGTTTAACAATGAAGATAAGCAAAAATTTATCAATGTTTTGCATAGCTTCTATGAAAACATGGTGGAAGCATGGGGCAAAAGCTCTATCACACATTACATGGTGCGTACTAGGTTAATATTTTAAAATTATATGAATTGTATAAACTATTGAGCATAGTTTTACTCATGTGTGATATGTGTCTTTGTAGCATATCTTTGACGCACATGGGCCATACTTTGCAGAAAAGGGAAGCATCGGAATTTGGTCAACACAAGGGATGGAAAATTCACATTGGATAGCACATGGTGCATACCAAAGAAAAACTAATGATGGTGGAGCGACGAATGGTAGCAATGCAATGATCCAATTGCTATCTTGGTGGTATAGGATTATAGTAGCAGATGAATCTAAACTCTCGCAAAAGAGAGAAAATGAAAGTGCTGATGAATCAATTGCAGACATGATGGAATCACATCGTGTCACTAAAAGAGTGTGTTATAAATCCTCAAGTGCCAAATAAAACCATGACAAGTGGCTAGAAACAAGGCTTTGACAAGGCAGAATATGGGTTTGAAGAGAGCTAAGATAGTAAGATGAACAATGTGTTCACTATGAATGCAATTCATAGTTTAAGAGATAAAGATAGAGTGTGCATCTATGTGAATGAGCCTTACAGTTTAGGGTTATATAAAAGAGGGTTTCACTTTCTATCTTATTCATTGAGTTCTTACATCTCTTGTGCAGGAAAGATGGCTAGGTCTAAGGTAGTTGCAAATAAGCTTCCACTTAGAGCCCCATATCGTATTCAGCCCATTGGAGCATCTAATAGCTCAGATGCACCCCCTTCTCAACCTAACCCACCTTCCTCAAGCTGCCCTCATAAGGGTCCTCCTGAGGCATCCCCACAAGAACCGCAAGTGGAAGCCAGGTATAGTGGCCTTGAGAGAAATTAGGAGGTATCAACGCTCTTTTGATCTCATCATTCCGAAGGCGAGCTTCTCAAGACTTGTTCGCGAGATTATGCAAGACCTCTATTGCACAGAAAGCAGGAGGTGGTTTTTGGCACAAGGTCACGATAGACCTAATAACTTCACAAAAGAATGCTTTCATACTCTACAGTGTGCTGCAGAGGCCCTTTTAGTTGTCTTGATGATTGACTGATGCTCAACATTGTGCAATACATGCGAAGCACATCATTGTAACTCCCAAGGACTTCCAACTTGTAAGAAATCTTCAAGCATTGAAGGATGCATTCATTCCAATGGAATGAACACAGTTTGTAATGTTATCTTTTTTAGCATAGTGTTATCCTCGTGCATTGGATATATGACTATATTCCAGTCCAAAACTATTGTATGCACCCTTAAAATATGAATTAAAATTTTGCACTTGTCCTTTGCTCTCAACTTTGACTGTGCATCTTCATTGTATTTTCAATTCTTACTTAGAGTTTTTGTTAGCACTGTCAATTTCAATAGGAAAAACATGCAAAAATTTACCATTTCTTATTGTAGACTTTACTCGTGATGCCTATGTATAGTCTATGTGGTGAGAAGTTTCTAAGGGCCAGTAGTCATGATGTTGATTTCTCAATTATCAATCCATCCATAATTTTGGTATGGGATAATTTTTAAAATACTAAACTTTATTGGAATGTGATGAAACTTCATAGGCACACTCGTTAGGTGGCGAAGAGCCCAAATTAGTAAGACTAGGGGCCTACAGGCATTTTTTTTCAAAAAACAAAAGGGCTCTTGGCCACCTAACAGGTGTGCATGTGAAGTTTTGTCACATTCGAATAAAAGGCTATGGATTTATGATCACACGATGGATAGTGTATATGAAGCTGCATTAACCTGATTTTGGGGTTTAAATGGGTTAAAAGTTCATTCTTCTTCTCATTTTCACACCTTTCTTTCTTTTCTTTCTCCATTTTCACATCCCCAACATCTGTCTCTTCTCAATCTTGCCCTCCTCAAGCTTGCATGGCACGCACCAAGCAAGCATGTTACTGTTTTGGCCCCGAAAAGACCTCATGCCAAGGCCGGCCACCTGGATCACAAGATGGAGCCTCCTCTAGTGTAGCAATAGGTGCTCCCCATAGAGCACAAGTACCACTATAGAAAAAGAGGAGATGGGAACTAAGCACTATCGCCCTTCAAGAGATAAGGAGAATCCAACGTGGATACGAGCTTCTCATCCTGAAAAGTTCTTTTCATAAGGTTATTCGGGAAGTCATGCAAGACTTGGAGCTGAAAGGGATGGGAAGATTTTGGGCACAAGTGCAGGATGGACCACTAGCAGGAAGGTGGACTACTACAGCTATGGAGGCCCTACAAACAACTGCAGAGGGGTTTCTCATCAACTTGTTCAGCTTGCGGCCATCCATGCAAAGCGTGTCACAATTACAGATAAAGACATGAACTTTATCATTTGTCTTCGACACGGCAAGGAGAGTCTACCATAGTTTACTAGATTAATGATGTAAGATTTGTAATGAGTGTTATAGTACCATAGCATCTTGGAAGGCCAAATTTTTTTGTATATCTTCCACATTGGAATATTTATTTATATATACATAATATCTCATGCGATGTGTACTGAATTCAAATAATTGAGTAAAGTTATTTTGTTTTGTTTCTTAAAATGCATGACTCTTAAATTTTGTTTAATGTGAGAACGCATCGAAAGTAGTAATACGTACGGATACAAGTTACGTTATTGCTTATGCACAATCGCAAGTGCAGTACTATGCGTTGAATTATGCTAATGTATGTGGTTGCGTCAATCACATATACCACACATTATCGTCACACTTACACAATCGCAAGTACAGTACTACGCGTTGAATTATGTTAATGTATACGAATGCATCATTCACGTACCACACATTATTGTCACACTTACACAATCGCAAGTGCAGTACTATGCATTGAATTATGTTAATGTATGGGAATGCGTCATTCACGTACCACACATTATCATCATACTTATATGAACCACACATTTATTTAATGAATATTTATTTATAGAGACAAAGTAAAGTATCTTATATTCATCAATAAAAATACATGTGATGGTTACTAGTGATGGTAGATATAAAAAGCCGATAGCCAACAAGAACTCTCAATTGTTCCTTGGCTTTTTCATTGGTAGAGAGGAGGGGCCAGCTTCCGATGAAAATATAAGTTCCTTCGTGCACTCCCCCTTCAGCTCTTTCTCCAGGAGAAGCATATCTGACACTTTAGAAAGGTCACCTAATGTAGCAAGCACACACATTTCTCCACCAGGCATTTGGTCAAACAAGTAAAGAAGCTTTGACTGCTTGATTAGCACCACCTTCTCCAAGCTAGATGTCACAGATATCGCTCAAAAAGGTCCAAACTTGGTCAAAGCTCAAATTTTCATGATTATTTTTTGCCCTCCTGGTGAGCACTTCTTATGGAAGGTCACCAAATCTACAACAAGGTTGCGAATATAATCCTTCAGAGCTAAATCCTTCCATCGTCGATTCGCATGTCAAGCTCCTCCTTGCCTCGATGCAAACTCAGCTATATACAGTATGTCCTGAATGACAAAGTCAAATCAAACAATATATTTAGTGACTAACATAGAGTTATTAGAAAGTGATGAAACTTGACAGTAGGGTGCATCGGGTCCCTCGAGTCCACCGGTGAAATCTTGGCAAAAAATGATGCATGCAACTGCCCAGTTCGGAGTCTGGCATCTGGGGCCCACTTCGGACAGGGCAGCTGCAGGCATCCTTTTTGGCCAAGATTTCACCGGTGGACTCCGCGGGACCCGATGCACCCTACCATCAAGCTTCATCACATAAAAATATATGGTAGTTAGAAATCTTACCTTCTCTCGATCATCTTGTATCTTCATTTCCTCATGTGTTAGGGAGGCATCTCTTTGGGCAGAGGGATCTACAAACTCCTTGGTAGGAAGCTAGGGTCTTGGTCCAAACAAATCATGCTGTAGTGCTTCAAATTCAGCATCCGGCATAAGGTAATATTCTTCAATCGAGGTAATATGCTCCTGTGCTGCTATGATGGCACTCACAATATCTAAGCTTGTGTCATCATATCTTCCAATCTTTGCCCTCGTTGGATACATATCTATGTAATCATAATCGATCAGGTCTTAAGATAGAAAAAAATTATTCTTCCTTCATTTCCAAGTATTGCAGCATATCTGATAGAAGAAAGTATTGTACACCACCTACTTCAATGGGTGTCAAAGAGGCAAGGTTGGGTTTGTCGACTTGAGGTTGTTCTGAAGAAGATGGCACCATGAGAGCCAACCCTTGCTCTGCCACCTCCTGATGTTCCTCTTCAACATTTATGAGTTCTTCAATCGGTTCTTCTCCCTTATATGTGATAGCAATAACCTTTGGAGTTGTATCTTCATCGCTCTTCTCCTCTAGGGGTGTATCCAATGCAAGGAGGTAAATTTCCAATTCATAATCACACTCCGCAAGATCCAAAGGTGATGTACATGGTGCACTTCCCATGGGAATATTGCATACTTTGTGCAAAGGATCCACATGGGCCAGACACCTATTCACCACTTTTTGGTGATTCTTCCCTACCTGAAATACCATAAGCTGTTCTAGAGGCACCCAAGTCATGTCGGATCCCTCAATGGAGTATGTGCAGGTAGCAATGGTGCTCACAAAGTTTTCCAAAACCTGAAGAGGGGGGTCTAGTGATGAGACACGCTTTCAAGATTGAAGTTCGTAGAGAAAACTTGGAATATCTCATCACCCTGGTTGGAAAAGATAGTCTCGTGGATCCACTCATCAAAGTGTGCCGGAGCATCCATCGTAGCAAGTAGGAGGGATGTGGTGGATATTAAGAAATGAAGAGAGAAAGTGTGAAATGAAACAATGAAACAAGAACTAAACTAGTTCTACCTTAAAAACCTTAACTTTTAAATCATTAAGGGTTGTCTGCATACGATATTTAGTTATGGTTTTACTTATGTCTTTGTAAAGTTTACATGCATATGTAAATGTGTTGATGTGGAAAGTGTATAACAAGTTTATGATTTTGCATAAATAATTTTTAAATATTGCAAGTTTGCAAGCGACAACATTCTATTGGCAAAAAAAATCCAAAATTTTATAGGTGTTAAATATTACAACTTATGGTGTTGGGAGTTTTAGGGAGACTCTACAATTTCTAAAATATGTGGAGCCACAAACTTTCCGTTAATAACAGTATCCTCAGCTCGGCTTCGAATTTTCCTGCCATCTAGTTTAAAATAGAAGCTAACAGGTGGATTCTGCATTAACATTGTAATTTCTTGGCGCGTTGTACTCAAGGGCCAATCATCCTCCATTTGCAACACTTGGGGCTCACAGCCCTCACAAATGACAGTAACATCCACAGCTGCACTTTTATGCATGTCTTGATCAAGGCACAACCATTTACCCTTGAGCATCCTCCATCTATGATACTTGAACACTAGGCATAAAGTCTTTCGTGTGACAAAGTACCTGTAGTTGGAAAGGAAAGTTAGCCGATTCATCCCAAAGTAAGATAATAGTCAACTAAGAGATAAAATTTTTACCTGAAAGCCATGTCTCTTGTTGTGACTCGACAATCCGTTGTATCAGGACTGAGTTATTTTTTATGTCCAAGTTTTGCCTAGAATCCTTGTCACATAATCTTGTGATGTATTTTTTATGATGTACGTGCTTTTACTACGTCTCAAACCCTTACATTCCTTGAATATGTTTACAAATATTGCAATCAGTATGAACCAATTTAGATGTACATTCTTTGAGATGGTGCTTAGCTTCATAGAATTCAATATGTCTGTTGAAATTTTTGTACTCTACATGTGCAAAATGTCGCCACTACACAATGGCCATTCTATGCTATTGAGATTCGATATGTGCATAGACTCAAGGGTTCTATATTCTCAACTCCCCTTGGGCAATATGTACTTGGAGTCATAGAAAAAAACAAGGTCCTCTGCAAGCTCCTTAGCTGTACATCCCTGCAATCTACCAATTTCGAGGTGGTAACACTTGAAAGAACCAATGAAACTCTCAACATTTTCCCACTCACAGCAATCTGAAGGGTATGCTTGTGTAAATACGAGACAAGTTGTTACATAGGTATCATGAAATTTCTCATTCTCAATGAGTTGCAAATACAAACTGTTTGCAATTTTTCGTTGAAAGGGCACAGTAGGCGCAATATGTATTTGTTTTTGCATGAATACATGTTGTACAAACGCCTCTGTTACAAGGTGAGACTCCACATTCCTTTGTCTGAGAGCTAAAATTTTACCCTTCCAATGCTTTGATACATTTGCAATTGCAGATGCTTTCACCCTAAAAGCTCCCTTCATACTTGGATGCATATGTACCCAAGACGAGCAATGATATGTATCCAATTCCCTTCTTCATCTTTTTTGTTACATACTTCTATCGAGAGAATGCTTGTTCTTCTCTCATGCATTATAACCTATGCATTAGATGTAAAGAAGTATGTATAAACCCCTAAATAATAAGCATTTTAAGTCTGTCTAGTAATCACCAATATGCCATACAAATCAACATGGCATTAAGAGATGTTTATGTTGTGAGAGAGAGAGAGTACGAGAGAGATACACAAGACATGCTCCCAAAGAATGATTCATATTGATGTAGAGTTAGTATATATAGGTGAGACCCAAGTCAAGTGAGAGATGATATATATAGTTGTAACATCCCCACTCAAACAAAGGTCTCTGGCTACGAGTGAAAAAAACCCTTGGGGAGAACAAGGGAAAAACCCGAGCCCCTACACATACCTACGATACAAAAATGATTTACTATAAAGTTTTCTTGAATACAATGATACATGCCTCAATCAGTGAGACAAGAACTTGGAACAATACCAAGTGCAAGCAAGTTCACTAAGAGCTTTTGTGAAGATTTCTGCAACCATTTGATCACTGGGACAATGCTCCACCATAGTGGAACCTTTCTTGACTTCATGTGAAACATAATGATAATGAATAGCAATATGCTTTGATTTACTATGTTGTATATAGTCTTTGGTAAGACTAATAGCACTTTGGTTATCGCATCGAAGAGATGTACTAGATGATGAAGGATGTCCCAAATCTGCAAGTAGTTGTCGAAGCCAAACTAGCTCGTGAGCTGCTAATGATGCAGCAACATATTCGGCCTCAGTTGTAGAAACCGCAACACATTGTTGTTTCTTGTTGGACCAAGAAACCTTCATAGCATCCAAGAAAGCAATATTATTTGACACAAGAATAGTATCATCAACATATAGAGCAAGAATAATAAAATATTTGTCCTCCCTTTTGATCTAAAGATTTGGGTCAGAAAAACATGCAACAAAACCTTTAGATGTGAGGAACTGATCAATCTTAATATACCAAGCACGAGAGGCTTGCTTCAATCCATATAATGCACGATGAAGCTGGCATACAAGATGCTCCTTCCCTGCAATCATAAAACCTTCAGGTTGCTCCATATAGATTTCTTCTTCAAGATCTCCATTGAGAAAAGCCATTTTAACATCCATTTGGTGAATTTCTAGATCAAATAGTGTTGCAAAAGCCAAAATCATACGAACAGTTGTGGAGCGCACAACGGGAGAAAATGTTTCTTGATAATCTACTCCTGCAATCTGTGAGTAACCTTTTGCAACAAGTCGTGCTTTGAACTTATCAAACGAGCCATCAGCTTTGTTCTTGGTTTTATAAACCCATTTACATTTGATAGGAACACGATTTGGGGGGAGTTCAGTAAGAATCCATGTACCTTTGGAGATTAAAGAATCGTACTCAGCTTGCATAGCTTCTTGCCATTGATCCCTTTGAGACGAATTGATAGCTTCCATATACAATATTGGATCCTCTAGGACAGACATAGCATCATGTAGCGTGTCCACTAGTATCATCCAGGACACGTCTTAGCAGTCCATCGGAAAGGATGTCTAGAAAGCTCCGGCCGGCACTCCCATGGAATGCTAACGGGTTTGCGATCTAGGGTTTCCCGTGTCTATCACGTAGCGGAAGTATTCTGGCTGTTCCCCACTTAGGATCGACCGGAATTAGGGTTTTCGTGATTAGTCATTTCCTAATAGCAACTAGCGTCGTACCCAAGCGAACTACTTTACGCAGAAACGTCAGGTCCGAAGCAGATTCACGCTGCACTTGGTTCAAAGAGAATGGAAAACGAGAGGGATGCAAAGCTCAACCTCTCTGCCATAAGGCATAGTCCCGTTCTGTTCCCCTAAAACAACGTAAATCGGTTAAGACATAACTCTAGGTCAACGCTTTCATTGTTCGTGTCCCTTAACAATCATCCCGCTGTTCTTCGAGATTTGAGAAAAGTTCCGGGCCGATCGGGACCACCCAACCGTAGGACGGACCCATGGCCCATCCTCCGCACTTTCCTCCGTTTGTTTTAGTTAGGTAATTATCTTACACGTTAGTTGGACATGTAACAATCAGCTTCTTTAATTAAACCGTTAAGCACTGGTTCCTTCACGTAATCTTATCACGTGACATAGAAAAACAATATCAAACCAGTTCTTTATTAATATATAATCATATTTATCTTTGAAATACAAGGTGTTCCGCCCGTAGGCTTGTCCATAATCCACCCGAAGGCTATCCAATAATCCACAGGGATCACTATTCCAAGCTTCCGCTCGTAGACTAGTATGCGGGCCTCGAGATCCAATCCCGAGTCACATTAGCCTCTTGTGCAGGACCCGGAAGGCGAGGGATTTACGGCCAGAGCCCCCCTGGCACCCAAGCGTCCTCCTGCTCTCCAAGTAGTGCTCAACGGAGAGACCTCTCATGGCGGGTTCGGTCCACGTTCCCGGTGCGGTCAACAACCCCCTTGGTTAGGGTCAGGCAGGCAGTCGGGGGTAACTGAAGCTGCCTCTCCCTTCAGGCCTTCAACCTAAAGTATAGATATTCATTTAATTTGTAATTCATAAATCAAACAGTGCTCTAAAATCTCTAACAAGCACAAATATTTCCATTAATCGATCTTGTTGTTGGCAAACTGCTAAGGAAGGAATCTTTCCTTTTGAATGCATCTAGCACTCGATCCGGGGTGCCTTGCAACTTGGCAAGATCCTTCATATTCTGGGTTAGCGCGTACCCTATCAATCCAACTTGATCAACCCTAAAGTTCATAGGATACTTTAGTTTCCGGTTTTTAACCTTCCTTACTTAGAAGGATATCAAAGAATACATCCTTTTGCAAGATAACTTGCGTAAGGATCTGCCATACTTGTTGAGGGTATTTCACCTTTCTTCTTGTGAATCGATCACAAGACCATATGACTTCATACTTGCTGCGCAAGTCCTACATCGTAATATGCAATGAAACAATCAGTTTCAGTTTCTTTAAGCTAACGTTTGTCAGACCTAGGGTCTCCTTTTTTTCTTTAAGAACTTCAGGGACAAACCCTAGTTCTTTTACGTTTACGATTTATTGACCCTACAATCAAGGAAGGTGGGCAAGTATTTAAGCTATAAACGTTTCTTGGATTTTAAATCATTCCCAATGCATATTTCGCAGCATAGGTATTTCTAAGTTTATATTAATTTGGTTAACTTTTAGAAGGTAATATCGAGATCACCTTGGCATGATTTGTTATCTATGTGACAATTGATTTTTCAGTCCTAAACTTTATTGCTTTGAGGTTAGGTAAATTCAATTAATCTTCCTTTTTCCTTGCGAACAAAACTCATGCCAAATAAACAATCTTTTCCTTCCTAAGATATGCAGTTAGCAATGATAACTTCCTAGAGTTTAAGCAACGTAAGAAACCTTTCATGAATTTCACCTTCTATGATGATTTGTTGTAAAAAGGATAGGGGTTAATGGTGCAAGATGCAGTTTTTATACCTTTAAGATTTAACTGAAATATACTACTTTAGTGGGTAAATAATCTTGCTCATAATTCGTTTCAGTGCATAATGCTATTTGAAGGGAACTATGTTTATACATTATCCATTTTGCATGTTCAATTAAAATAAATTCCTTCATCGTAAATAACTAGGACAAAATATATCTTATCCCTAACAATTCATCTTGCATGATTGAATTAAAACCGATATAAATTTAGGAAGGAAAAACCTAGTTTTGGGGTGAGATATCCACATGGATACCGGAAGATGACCCTCCCGCAGCTAAACCTTGGACTTTCTTAGGCGACATCGCAGTTGTAATCCTTCGAACGTGAAAGCAGCTTTATCTCCTTTTCAGAATTCCACCATCGCTTCAATACTCTTCTTCTCTCTTTTGAGGCAAGGAATCGTTAAGGGATTAACCACGAGAAAGGGTTAACAAGACCTTTAAGGTCTTAGCTTCTTCGGAGAGGGAAAGGTTTATGAAGCCTAAAAGAAAAGGCCCTATAGGGATTTATACGCGGTGAAAATGGTGTGTGTGAGTGTGGTTTAAAAAACATATGAAGGGGCCTTGGGAGATCTTTGGGCTTGGGAGTAAAAGGTATAGGAAGGGGGATTTTTGGAGAGGTTTTAGGACACGGAGTAGTAAAGGCTTTAGGGATTTAAACCGTGGGTGAAAGGGGAAAGGTGAAGGGTGAAGGGCTTATAGCACGGGGGGGGAGGGGGGAAAGGGTAATAAGGCTTTTCAAGCCTTAGTTCTTTTTTTGGGGATTCCATCCATGGGAAGGGGTTTTATGGGGGCTCCACGGGAAGGCTTAAGGATTTCACGGGAAGGGGTTAAGGGCTCCACGGGAAGGGGAGCTTAAGGGCTCCATGGGAAGGGGTTTAATGGCTCCACGGGAAGGGGCTTAAGGCTTATAAAGCATGGAGGGGGGTTCATCCATGGGAAGGAGGCTTAAGGATTTAAAACCGGGAGGGGGTGAAAAGTTAATGAAGGGTATAGGAAGGGGGGCTTCTTAGGAGCTATAGAAGCTTCTTAAGAAGCTTCTAGTGCTTCTGGCAAAGTCGTGGAAGCCCCACATGGAAGGAATGGAGGCACAATAGATAATTTGATTGCGGTAGTGGCATCAACGACTTCTTCCACGACCAATGGCAGCGACGTGATGCCTCTTCCTCTCCCAGCGGCAACGTTCAGTCTCTCCCTCCCCATCCTCGTCCAACAGAGCAGGGTGTCGGCTCCCTTCTCCAAACTTCTCCAACACGACCTCTCCACGGCCGTTCGAAACTCACACCCTCCTCCCTCTCTCCTCTAGGAAGTTCAGATGTAGCCTTTAAACTTCCCTCTCTCATTCTCTCCTGGCGGTGTCACGGATCCTTTTTTTCCCTCTCCCAGCTAGCTCTCTTCGTGAAGGTTTTATAGGGGGAGGGAGGGAATTCCTCCCTCACGGCGTGTCGCCATCCATGGCCGTGAAGCCAAGCAAGCTCCAGCGACGAGGAGCTTGCTGGCTCTTCTATTCCCTTCCCCTCTTCCAGCTCAACCGTCACGGACAGGAGGATAAGGGAAAAAAAATTTCCCCTTTTACCTTAATTTGATATATTACATTCTCTCCCCCTTAGAGGAATCGAGATGTCCTCATCTCGAGATAAATTGGGGATATTGATGGTTGAGAGTGTCTTCTTCTATCCAAGTGGCATCCTCTTCGGGATAATATTTCCACTCGATGAGGCATTCTCTCAAGGTTCTAGATCTTAATTGTCTCTCCCTAACATATAAGATCCTATCAAGCCTTAGCTCAAGGACTCCTTGACTAGGCATTACAATTTGTTGGTCATTAAGTACATGGTTAGGGTTGGGTACATATTTTTCCAATAGGCTGATATGGAATACATTGTGAACCTTTAGGTTCTCAGGGAGTTGCAATCTATAAGCATTGGGTCCTAGGCATTTGAGGATTTTGTACGGCCCACAATACCTTGGACTTAGCTTCTTGCAATCTCCTAAGGATACAGAACTCTTTTTAGGGCGTACGCGAATGAAGACCATGTCTCCTTCTTCGAAGACTCTTTCTTGACGCTTCAAATCCGCGTATGCCTTTTGTCTATCCTTGGCCGATTGTATGTCTTGTCTTATTGACTTTATTTGATCATCCCTGTCTTCCAACATCTGTTTTGAAGCTTCAACCCTTAAGGTTGGATCTGAGAAGTTTAGGGGACTTCTGCAATCATGACCATATAATGCTTGAAAAGGGGTCATCTGACTGCTCTGCTGGTAAGAAGCATTGTATGCAAATTCTACCAAAGTTAAGTATTGAATCCACCTCTTTGGTTCTCGAGAGCAGTATGCCCTAAGCATATCCTCGATAACTTGATTTACTCGCTCTGTTTGGCCATCCGTTTGGGGATTGTAGGCGGTGCTAAAACAGAGTTGAGTCCCAATAGCTTCAAAGATAGCTCTCCAGAAGTGTGATGTGAAGAGAGAATATCGATCACTAATGATTCTTCTGGGTAAACCATGTAGCTTGAATATCTCCTTGATAAACAATCTTGCAATGTCGGAGGCTTTATAGTTTGTCTTTACTGGAATAAGGTGTGCAACCTTGGTAAGCATGTCAACCACAACCATGATGGAGTTGTATTCTCCCTGGACTTGGGGTAAGCCTATAAAAAAATCCATACTGATGAATTCCCATTTCATTTGGTGTAATATTCCGCGTGAACTGTCTCCATAAAAACGAAATTTGATAATGATTTTTTTTAAAATTCCCCTTATCCCCCCCCCAGACGTCTGACAAGCTGGAGAACGAGGGGAATAGAAGGGGTGAGTAAGCTCCTTGCTAGAGCTTCCTCATCAATGGTTGCCATGCGAGTCGACAGGTAGGGAGGGAGGATCCCCCTTCCCCTCCCCTATTTAAATCAGGGAGTCGTCAGTGTGCGTAGAGAGGGAGAGAAGAGGGGATACTTTGACGCTGGGTAGCCGTGAAGTAGAGTGGGAAGCTGTTAGTCATGAAGGGAGAGACCCTGTCGTTGTCGTGTGGAGGGAGGAGTCGTCATCTGCTGTCGCAGTCCGCCTCAGTGGGGTTGCCGTGAGAGGAAGAGGAGTCACTGTAGTCTTCGCCTGCCACAACCATTCGCCACAAAGTCGCCAGCTCGCCACGAAGTCGCCCTTTCTCCTTCCACGTGGGCTTCTGTCATATCCAGAAGCCTTGGAAGCTTCTTGGAAGCTTCCAAGGTTGGGCCTCCTAGGAAGCCCCCCTTCCTATAGCTCCTTAAGACTACCCCCCCCCCCCCCCCCCCGGGTTTAATCCCCCCCAAGCCCCCTTGTTCCCCCCCCCCCCCAGGTTTAATCCCCCCCTAAGCCCCCTTGTTCCCCCCCGGGTTTAATCCCTCTAAAGCCCTTTTTCCCCCCCCTCCCCCCGGTTTTAAACCCCCCTAGGATTTTAAATTCCCTTTTCCCCTTAAGCCCTCCCTTGACTTTGGGAACCTACCCCCCGTGTTTTATTCCCCTAAACCTTATCACCCCCTTATAACCATTTTTAACCCTTTTTCAACCCCCTCATAACTCTTTTTTTTTTCCCCACAACTCCCTAAGCTTTCCTCTTAATCACCCGTATAACCCTTCTATTTTTCCCCCCTGAACCTAAAAATCCAAATCATCATCATGGCCTCGGATGGAATCCCGTAAGGAAGAAATAGCCGTGAGATAAAAGATAGGGAGGGAAAGTAGAGGGAGTGAAAAGAAGGAGTGAAGGAGGAAGAGTGGGAAAAAGATAAAAGAAAGGGAAGGAAGGAGAATAAGTGCTTCCTATTCCTTCTTCCCCAAGTCAAAATCCTCCAAGGGTTCCTGTGGTTGCAAAACCACACTCACCCATAAACTTTTTTGATCCAAAGAGACGATGGAATTCCAGAAGAAAGAGAAAAAGGCTATCTCACATTCGAACTACGATGCCGCCGAAGAAAGTCCAAGGTGTAGCTACGGGAGGGTCATCTCCCGGTATCCATGTGGATATCTCCTTGTCACAAGGATAGCAAAACCGTGACAAGGAGATTAATGTTACCTTCCGAAAGATAACTAAACCAATCTAAACATAGAAACATTCATACCCTAAGCACTTGACTACTTTCCTTACTGTAGGGACAATAAATTCGTAAAGATAAGAAACTAGGGTTTGTCCCTAAGGTTCTTAAAAGAAGAAACCCTAGGCCTGGCATACGTCAGCTTAAAGAATCTAAACAGATTATTCCATCGCAGGAGTTGCGCAATAAGTATGAAATCATTTAGTCTTGTGATTGATTCACAAGGAGAAAGGGTAAAAACCCTCATCAAGGACGGCAGATCCCTATGCAAGTTATCTTGCAAAAAGACGTATTTTTGGATATCCTTCTAAATAAGGAAAGTTGTAAACTGGAAACTAGCATATCTAAGGCACTTTAGGGTTAACCAAGTTAGTTATGCCCTACACCGGAATGTAAAAGATCTTGCCAATTTACAAGACACCTTGGGAACGAGTGCTGATACACTCAAAAAGGAAAGAACACTTCCTTAGCAGTTTGCCAAACAACTCGATTGATTAATGGAAATGTTTGTGCTTGCTAGAGATTTTAGGACTCTATTTGAATTGTGAATTACTAATTAAATTAGTACCTATACTTTAGGTTAAAGGCCTGAAGGGAGAGGCAGTTTCAGTTACCCCCGACTGCCTGCCTAACCCTAACCAAGGGGGGTGTTGACCGCGCCAGGAACGTGGACCGAACCCGCCGTGAGAGCTCTCTCCGTTGAGTTCTACTTGGAGCAAGAGGACGCTTGCGTGCCAGGGGGGGCTCTGGTCGTAAATCCCTCGCCTTCCGGGTCCTGCACAAGAGGCTAACGTGACTCGGGATTGGATCTCGAGGCCCGCATACTAGTTTACGGGCGGAAGCTTGGAATAGTGATCCCTGGGGATTATTGGATAGCCTTCGGGCAGATTATGGATAAGCCTACGGGCGGAACTCCTTGTATTTCAAAGATAAATTGAGGAAATGTTAAAAGAACTTGCTTGATATTGTTTTTCTATGTCACGTGATAAGATTACGTGAAGGAACTAGTGCTTAACAGGGTTAATAAAAGAAGCTGATTGTTATATGTCAAATTAATGTTTTAGATAATTACATAACTAAAACAAACCGAGGAAAGTGCGGAGGATGGGCCATGGGTCCGTGCTACGGTTGGGTGGTCCCGGTTAGCCGGGAACTTTTCTCAAAATCTCGAAGAACAGCGGGATGATCGTCAAAGGAAACGAATAACGAAAGCGATGACCTAGAGTTATGTCTTAACCGATTTACGCTATTTTAGGGGAACGGAATGGGACTATGCCTTATGGCAGAGAGGTTGAGCCTTGCATTCCTCTCGTTTCCCATTCTCCTTGAACCAAGTGCAACGTGAATCCGCTTCAGACCTGGCGTTTCTGCGTAAAGTAGTTCACTCGGGTCTGATGCTAGTTACTGTTAGCTAATGACCAAACAGGAAAACCCTAATTCCGGTCGATCCTAAGTGGGAAACAGCCAGGATACTTCCACTACGTGGCAGACGCGGGAAGACCTAGATCGCAAAATCCGTAACATTCCTTGGGAGTGCTAGGTGGAGTTTTCTAGACATCCTTTCTGATGGACTGCTAAGACGTGTCTTGGATGATACCAGGGGACACGTTACAGTTGGTATCAGAGCCGACCAACGACGGAATTGTTTTTATGAGATCTCAATAAAATGAAGTAAAGAAATTGTTGCTGTCCAAACATTTTCTCATCTTCAATGCTGTCTTGCAGAAATATGAAGCGTGGAACAAGTTTTTGGTGTTTCGGGTCTTGTTTATGACTGCAATGCATTCTCCCCTTTATAGACAAAGAATTGGGATGATGAACATCCTAGAGAAGATTTATAATCCATCACCTTTATACATAGAATGAAAATGGAGGGGGTCTTCAGGAATCTACTATATAGCCACCCACTGGTTTGCTTATCTACAGACTAACCTAAAGAGGATCAAGTGGTTGGAAGACTTGAAACTCCAACCATACAACAATGGTGCTGTGCATTTGGTGTAACTATACATACCTGTCCATTATTGTAAGCAGTACAAAGATTAAGAGGCACTAAGAGATTCTTTACATACCTGTCATTTACTGTAGGAAGTTGCTTTCACACATCATGAGCCCTACGTCAAGAGCAATATCTTTTATTTGGAGGGGGAGAGAGAGATTCCTCTACATTGCATAAGCTTTGTTTGATGCAAACAAGGAGCTGATCATTGATTGTCCATCGTCCCTCTTGTCGCTTGGTCAATGCATACCCTTCTTCATAAAGAAACCCAAAAGGCTCCAAGAAAAGCTCGTCCCCTTCAATCTGTTCTCGAACATGAGAGAATGTGGATTGGCCTATGTCTCTTCTGACTCTAACAAGGACTATTTCCTCCTTTCTTTCACCATCAACCACTTGAATCCTAAAAAAGGATCCCATGGTCCCAAGACTCCTATGCAAAAAAAGCCACAAAATAAACTCATACAATCTACTTGCATAGAAACAAAATATCCATAAATATGTAAGAGACAAAGAGAGAGAGAGATAGAGAGAGAGAGAGAGAGAGAGAGAAAGAGATTTACCATATTCTTTTGTTAGTTGCTACTATACTTGTCAAGGCAAGGGTAGTGCACGGCAACTCTCATTGTGATGCTATTCAATGTTGACTACATATAATACAACAATGTACATCACACAAATGTGTATATATAAATTCACACCTACCTACCTGCAAATACAGATGCGCATTACAACAATAACTTAGAGAATGAATGCAAAATTATAGTAACATTCCATGGTTGTATGAGATTGCCAACAAACTAACTGTTTAGTGTGAGAAGCGGTTTGTAGACTTATTTAAGCCCAATGATGAATGAAGGCGGGTTACAATGTGATGTTATTACAATTTGATGACACCTTTGGACTTTTTAACAAGTGTCATATCGACACTTTTGTGAAAATTTTAGGTGTCAATGACCTCCATTAGCATGTCACCCTAGTTTAGGGCTCTCTCTCTCTCTCTCTCTCTCTCTCTCTCTCTCTCTCTCTCTCTCTCTCTCTCTCTCTAAAACAGTCCACTCTCTTTGCATTTCCAATAGCCAATCTGTTTGTAAATGCTTTGCAATGATTTGTAGCCCAAAACGGACCACCAGTAGTAGCGTCAACCACTTGGCTTGGAGTTCACAGTTGCACGTTGTATGCAACACAATAGTAGTGAACAAATAGGTCGCATCTTGTTGCATTGCGGTAGCAACCAACACACTTGGCACCACCCACCACCCAAATTCTTCAACGGATACTTGATTTGTTACAAAGCATGTTGCAAACCTTATGTGCTTTAGGGTGATGGATTCAAGGAACTGAAAGTAGATAAACAACTCATCCATATGCTAAGAATATTTTTATTGAGCCTATTTGCTATCTGATTCTATACTTTGCTTACAAATTTAATTGGTTGAACATACAAAATTCAATGGATTATTCCTCTTTTTTTTCAAAAATATTTGCGTGATAGTAGCATTGAGAGCCCTGTCCAAAATCAAGGTAATTGTGGCTCCTGGTAGACACTCAACTCAATTACCTTCATTTGGGGTTGTCCAATGTTAGCTTCCAAATTCCATGCCTTAGGCATCACAGAAAAGTATATATAGCAACATGCAAACAAGAATCTAGTAATAAATGGACATTGATAATGCTCTTTAACTAGGACATTGGTTGGGCTCATCATTGATCCCTATTTTAACAATGCATCCTGTAAATGAAGGTCTTGCATAATTGGGCGGAGTAAAATGCTAAATTCATAATAGAGAGAGATAGATATGTGTTTGTGTGTGTGTGTGTGTGTGTGTGTGTGTGTACATTTGGGATTACAAAATTTTCTAAGAAGATATAGTTGAAGACATGCTTACTAATGATGGTGCTCTTGTTGTTGCTCCACAGAGAGATGACAAGGAAATTGATGATGGTGCTACTCTACTGCTACTCAATACAAATCTCATAATGAAAAAATTGTGTTGCTCACTATTGTTTGAACAAACCTAATCGTCAAGGAAACAATTTACCATAGAGTTTTTTCCTTCTACAAGAATTTCTCGTAGCCATAAGCACACCCAATTTAAAAATTAAATTGACCTCTGTTAGGATTAAACACTAGAGAAATTAGAAGAAAGCATACCTGTCAAAATAGCTTGACTCACAGGATGAAGCATGATGTTGAAGACTTGCTTCTCAAGGCTCATCACCTACTCCAACAAGTCATCATTGTCTCTCACCTCCTCAATCTTGATGGCCTTGCACACAAGCATTTTCCTTCTGAAGCCTCAAATCTTTGAACGTAACCTCACACCTACTTGCTTGGTAGCAAATGGTGCCTACACACATACACACACACACACACACACACTCTCTCTCTCTCTCTCTCTCTCTCTCTCTCTCTCTCTCTCTCTCTCTCTCTCTCTCTCAGCGAATATAAAGGTGTGAACTCAGAAGAAGAAACAAATGAGTAGAGTAAATACATGTGGAACTTGCACATCTTATCTCCTCGCTCACGTTACCTAGAAATCTTGATGTCTCTTAGATCACTCAAAAACCAAAGGTTCTAGAATGGTGGCACAGTAGAAGGTGTTCTTCGGATGCGAGCAGCAAACTATGAGATAGAGAAGCGAGGGAGGCTATAGAACAATGATCCTTCTTAATCGGTGCAAGGAAAACCCGAGCATGCAAGCAAAGGAGGCAATGAAGGGAAGGGAACAGAAAGCCTGATGAACGCGATGAAGAAGGCGGTGGGCCAAGCCCCACTAGCATAGGCACTCAGCAATGGAGATGGTGGTTGATGGTGGGAGCCAGGGAGGAAGACCACAAGAGTGTCAAACCCTAATCTTGGCATTGGAGACCCTTTACATGTGGTCAAGTCTAAACTTGGAAAGGGTTTTTGGGAGGGTCACTGGTGTGGGAGTGTTTCTGGGGGGAACCCTTGATTTTGAAACCCCCCCCCATGTGGCCTAGAGTGGTTTTTGGTTTTATCTAAAAACCAAACCCCCCCCAAAAAAAACCCCCTGCGTGAATAGCTCCATTGTGTTTGCACCTTCTTTTTCCATCATTGGAAATTTTTTAGTGACCCTATTTTTTAGGGCCCCCACTATCACTGTGCTGGGACACTTGAATAATGGTAATAGTGGGGCCTCAAAACCCCTACTAAAATTGGGTGGGAAGCGGCTCTAAGAGTAGCTTTCAACGGCCCCTTCTCAGAACAGGATAAGGAACATTATGATTTTCAACTTCACTTTCTCATGCAATCAATTGACGGGGTGTTGAAGGTCATATCTGATTTTGTTGCAGCCGTTAAACACTATTATGGCTCCGTAACTAGCTATCAGTTGTCTTAAAGTTTGAAACGATCAGTGATGGTTCGTAACTTTAGTTACAAAACTCACACAAAGAGCGTGATATTCACCATAATTTCCTGGTGTGAGTTGTAGAAAGGGATTGTGAAAAGGTGCTATAAAAAAAAGTAGCATATTTTCAACTACTAAATCCACAAATCTTAACTCAAAAAAATGGGACACTTAACTCCAATTAACCATCGGTAAATTTTTTTGGGGCTTGAACTACCTTGCCACCGCACCATTGTATAAGCATATACCCTAACGAGCAATTCTAATAAACTAAAACTCTCACATGCTTAAAAACTTATAGGATGCCATCTTTGGGAATTAAACCTTTAACAGTATGCAAAAACTCCCTTGTTCCAAGTAAACCATGATACCCACACATGCCCAAGTTGCAATAGGAACTTCTGAGAATTTATTAATTAAAAAACCCATTTTGTAGATTAACTTTTAGGCCTTAATTTTCACCCTTTTGTATTTGTAAATATGTAGATTCTAGGGATATAAAATACCCTTATTTTGAACTCACGTGCTAGAGGTACATATTGTTGACCGACCCCCCGAGGGGGGTCGATGCATGCATCATTGATGAAAATGGTCACACATACACTTTATTTTTTACTCCAACCATGTTGATTAATAATGCAAACACCAAGGTTTCATGATCCATATCACTAGACAATGAGGAGACTTGAGGATGTGGAGGAGACCTTCTACCTCAGGATTGGGACATCTTCCCTAATAGATTAATGAGTATTGCAAGACCCATGTATTATCATAAAATAGTTTAAGTCCATTATGCATTTACAAGCATGTCAAAAGGTGCATTCTTACTCTGTTTGATCACATTCAACTTTGCATTCAAAATTGCATTTAAATGTGCCCAAAATGCAAAATTAGATGTGTTGTCTTTAAAAACCCTTCCTTGACAAATGATGTTCAAATTTATTTTTGATATACTATTCAAGAGTCTTCTTCTTTGCTTCCACTTGTATGAAAGACAAACAAGATATGCTTTATTTTTTTTTCATTTTCTTTACTAATGATGCATGAAGCTTTGTCATTCAATGGTTGGTTTCCTTTTTCCTTCATTATTTCCTACTAGTCTATGCTTATCTAAGAAAAGAAATATCAGTCATAGGTGAAATCCATAGCTCAAAACATCATGATTTGTTATTTGTAGCTAGAGAGAAATCTTCAGTTTTCA
Source organism: Lygodium microphyllum (assembly GCF_053477565.2). Lineage (NCBI taxonomy): Eukaryota > Viridiplantae > Streptophyta > Polypodiopsida > Schizaeales > Lygodiaceae > Lygodium > Lygodium microphyllum. The sequence goes on from NC_141135.1 coordinate 183,799,467, forward strand.
TAGAATTTTAAATGGGATTTTCTTTTTAACAATATGCATGCCCTACTATAGTTTTCCGAGAAAGATAAACATTTTGTTAAATGTATTTTCCCTAGGTCTTTATGCATTTTGGTGAATGTACTAGTAAATGTGTAGATAAACATGTTCTTTCACATGTTTGAAAATGTGGTTGTAAATGCTATCGATACATATCACACATCAACAATGACCATCTATAATGCATACTCTACTTCTAGCCCATCTATAAAAAAATATTGTATCCTCTAGATTTGGGAATCTCTTATGAATAATATTTATTATTTCTTCCAAAAATATTGATTTCTTTTGCTTGCACTACAAGAGAAAGGCCCTATAGACACGCACTGTACACGCAAAAAAGTGGGCGCCTTTATAAGCGCGTGTATCAGCGCGTCTATTAACACTAGTATAAAAAATGCGTCTATATATCCGCGCTGATAAACGCGCTTATAGATGAAAAAATAAACGCACATATTTTTCATTTCTCATGAAGTCCCTAAATATGACCAAACCTCTTAACAGCTAGTATTTGTTTGAATAGGGCATGATTGGATAGGGCATGATTGGATGTATATACGACATAATTACACGTGGATCATACGCTAGGACATGATATACATGTATAGGGCATATACATGCATAGGACATGATATACATTACCAACTTTACTTCTTTCTAAGTATTACAAATATACATCCAATCATTCAACGCTAATTACATATATGTGATTTCATGCCCTATATACATCCAATCATGCCCTATACAAATGTGATTGGATAGGGCATGATGATTGGATGTATATATAGATCAAAGGTTGACTTGTGCATTTGCAATATATATATATATATATATATATATATATATATATATATATATATATATATATATATATATATAGAGAGAGAGAGAGAGAGAGAGAGAGAGAGAGAATTGATTAATACACTCACATGTCTTATTTGTTGTGCACTTAACCTAGCCATGCATGCCAATTCATAGCATGAGTAGATTGATGTAAATCAGTTGGCTTGTGCATGTGCAAGCTATTCCAATCATGTCAAGGTGCTCTTATAGCTCACATATAATTTTAGATAAGGTGGACCACATGTAGCCAATGTGCACATGTCCTCTTTTCATCATCTTTAGCCAGTGTGTCCACTTGTTCGTGACTAATACCAACAAGCCAACTACAAATCTCTTATCTATGAAATGTATAAGTAAATTAACTTGGTTAATTTTATGAGGCCAAGTTTTCCTTCCATGGACAGTGTGGTTGGCTATATTCTACTTCAAGGTTATAGGAGCTTGTAGAAGTCAATGGAGCATCCTAAAAATGACGATACTTTAATTACTATATCAAGTCACTTCATGTACATATCTTTGATTGATTGATGGATAATATGCCTTTCTCTATCTCTTTTGTGTGCACCTTCATTGCATTATCTCTCTCTAGCTAAAAACCATTCGTGCTTTATCCACCTGCAATTGTAAGTGGGATGGTCTAGTAAGTCACTACATATGTGCCAATTGACTTGCCAATGTGTTATCTTTTATCCTCAAGCTTTGTTATATATGTCACCACATAGGTCAATTGATTCCCTAAATGCATGTATTGATTGCCTAAATTGTTCCTGCACGTCTGTAAGCGCGTGTAATAGGAATTATCTGCGCATATACACGCGCAATTACACGCACTTACAGATGCGCCACGCAGGTATAGAAAAATTTAAAAAAAGTTGTGGCTTTCTTTTCAAACATGTGCTTTCTTGTGTTTTTTGCGCGTTTTCTGCAATTTGAGCTCGACATCACTACTCGTGTCTATCTATCACTTCATGAAGACAATGAGGCAAGGAAATAAGAGTAAAAAGAGGACACGAGGAAAGAAGAGCCAAAGAGTAAAGAATAAGAGCCAAACATCAAGGAAGAGAAGAAGATTCAAGCAACTTACCAAGGGAAGGGAGAAGGAGGACAAGGAGCTTGCAACCTAGCCGCCACCCGTTGGAACAAGCAAAGAAGGTGAGTTCTTCTTCTCTCTCTCAATCTTGTTTGCTTTCTCTGTTTGTTTGTCTCTCTCTTCTCTCTCTTCACATGCTGGATCTTGTCATCTATGGAGGTTTTTTTGCACGTTTTTTAAGAAAGTTTGAAAAGAAATGGTCGGACTGTGCGTGTCTGTCAGCGCATCCAGATGACAGTGTAGACACAGGTATAGACGCGGAAATAGACGCGCTGACAGATGCCCACAGAGACGTCCACAAAGACGCGCTGACAAACGCCCACAGAGACGTAGATATATACGCGTACAGAGACGTAGGTATAGACATTGCATGTAATATGTTTTATCTGCACAGGGTAATATGATTTTTCTTGTGTAGATGTGGAATCCTGGATCCTCCAGCACCCCATTCAACAAGGAGCAATTCATGGGGGAGATGACCAATTATCTTGGTCGCCCTCCCACTGTAGAGGAGGTTTTCAGTGTGATGTCTGGGACACCTATCACATATTTGCCTAGACAGGGATCAGCTGAGATACATGGATCGGCCGAAGCACATGCATCTGCAGAAGCACGTTTATTGAGTGAGGTAGAGGGTAGTGCACGTCGAGGGAGGAGGGAGAGTGGTGCGGGAGGACGAGGAGGTTGAGGGCTTTGTGGGGGTTGCCTAGGTGGTGGCTCTCGATCACCCTCACTGGAAAATGAGAGAGGTGAGCCTCCACAAATGTACTACTCTATCACTGATGTTGGTGGTATCTTGCATGACTTTGAGGGGAGGGAAGTGATAGCCTACTTGAGGGATGTCGTGCATGCCACATACAAAGATTGCATGATTCCCTTCAAGCACCAAAAAAATGGTTTGTGGCAAGAGGTGCTGCGGATAGTACATAAAAGGTACCCTAATCCCGAGAATTCACGATTCTCAGAAGATTGGGGACGGTCAAAGGTGAGAGACGCGCTTCATAACAAGAGGTCTCACCTTATGACGCGCGCCGAGTCATTACGGAGACAAGAGCAGGGGTGCCCTGGATATGGCCAACCACCCAATTGCCACCGCAAGGAGTGGAAAGAGGCTAAGAAGAGAGCAGCGGAGAAAATGACAAGTCGCCAGCATGCAGAGGCGCGATGTATCCAGATGGCAACCATGGGATCATCGCATTATGGATCGGGTGGCAGGGAGTCATGGGAGGCTAAGTTTGTAGGTATTATTTGATTTCTTTTTTTAAATTAAATTTTGTAATTTGTTTCACTTCATTATGTAGTGTGTTTTAAAACGTTGTATGTTCAAATTGTTTTGTAGTATCATATCGTTGGTAGGATGTCTACTCCTAGAGAGGTAGGCTACCATCGAGGTCATAACTGGGCATCCACTTGGCAGCATTTCTACGAGGAGGGACTCATCACGGAGGAGCAATATAATCGCGCCATGAGGATTCCACCACTAGAAGAGGTATGTTTTATTTTTTACATGAAAAGTATAGATAACTCCAATTTATTGTTTGTAATGGTATTTATATACCTTAATCCTTTATGTAGGCGAACCCTAATGCAGTTGAGGATAGCCAAGGGGGGACTAGCAGTAGCGGTGGCGGCAACGGCAGCGGTATAGGCAACGGTGGTGGTAGCGATGATGATGCCTCTTTTGAGGAGATATAGAGGAGCCCCATGCATGCATGCCTCCCCTTGGCTTGTAATTTTCATTTTTGACATGTATTACTTTCAGCTAGTGCTTGCGACCATGACGTCACAAGCAAAACGTTTCATCTATATATATGAAATTTCGTGTTCTACATACATTGTTTTGTTTTCAGTATCCAATCTTCGAAATAATCTTTCTCTATTTTTCCTAAGCATACAATTTGATGTTGATGGGGTGCAAAGCCACATGCTCTCTGGTTTTTTTTCATACCTCTATTTTGCGCGTCTATCAGTGCGTCTAAATTGCAGGATAAATGCACGTCTATTCTCGTCAAAAACTTGTAGAGTAAACGCGGTTTTAGACGCGTAGATATGCGCATGTATAGACGCACAATATGAATATGTCTAATTTTTTATAAATATGATTATATATTTACATAGCATGTCAATACGCGCGTCTATATGCGCGTCTAAGTATGGTGTAACTTTGATCATAAGCGCGCTTTTAGACGCGATATGGTAGATGCAGAAATAGATGCGGTTATAAACACGCTCGACATTTTTTTTCACAATTCAAATATTGCATCTACAAGCGCATCTATGGAGCCTTTTTGTTGTAGTGTTTTAGATCAAGAGAAAATATTTGTATGTGGCATGCATGACACCACAAAAGTAACCCAAAAGTAATAATCCCCTTCCACGTGCATCCAACACCTTGCTCATCTATGTCACACGATATATTACCTTCCCTAGGGGGTTCCATTGGCTCTAAAGGTATATTAATTATCCCTTCTACCCTTGAGGATTCACCACCTCCTCCACTCACCTTGCCCCTATGACATCCTTGATAAGTGGATAGACCTGCCACAAAAGTTTGTGTGATGGAAGGACCTACGACATCACTTTTAGATGCTTTTTGTGACACAAATGCTCAAGGGGATGATAGAGAACATGTGACTATCCATGGTCAAGATGGTTGAGGACAAGAATGGATAGTCTCTATAGATGGTTGCAATCCATAGGATTGAGTTATAGACCATGTAGGTTGTATGACACTTTGTGATTTAGATGGACATATAGTCAAATACCTCCTTAAGGATGGGGCATGCCCCAAATAAGCTTGTATGTTTTTCATCATCTCTTCTTGGTTGTAATTATAGGGTTTTAAGATTGATAGCATCTCTAATATGGAAAAAAACAATATGTGCTTACAAACAAGCATGCACTATGTGCCTTGTAATGTAAAATGTATAAGTAGAACTACAAATACTATTTCATTAGGTGATAAGTGAATGGAATAGAAAAGTAATAGGGGACAAAACACACTTAATATGCAATTAAAAAATCAAACAAGAAGAAAAATCATGCACAAATAAAAAATAAGAAAATATAAGTAAACAACTCCCATGATGTGCATAATCAATATTATTTACTATTAGTATCCTATCTTTACCTCCAAGAATGGTATATTCAGCACCATGACACCACTTCTATTTAGCACTGTGATATGTACTTATATCTCTATTCAAAGGTCTGTAGATACTAGTTTAATTAATTAAACTTGTGTTTTTCTAAAATTACTTATATATTCTAACACATGTATATATTATTTTGTAGATGGATCTTTTGGGTCAACTTTTGACAAAGTGAAAGGTAGAATATCATCATTGCAACATAATATGTGAGGTATATGGGATCACCTCTTTCGAGAGAGAAAAATGAATGAGTAACAATATTTTTGTGCCATAGAAACATCAATATGCGAAGATGTATTTATAATTCATTTCTAATTTGTCATGTCAATAATTATTTGACACATTGCAATCATATTCATATTGTAAGCTTTTCCTTTTTTCTACCAGTCTCATAAGATAATCAAGAGGAAAAAGAGGAAGCAAGATCAAGTGATTCTAATGCTTCAAATAAGAGTAGTGAAGCCAATGATAGTCGGCCCAAGGAGGGTTCACCCATGCATGAAATATACCATCTTAGATAATAGTTTTTCAAGATTGTAATGCAAGCCAAAAATTTGGCTATCAAATTTCAATATACGTAGCTTAGTTATAATGGAACAAATAATATTCTTTAGAAACTTGTATTTTTTTGGTCTTATGATTGAAGGAAAATTTTGGCTTCCAAATCTTCATGTACACCTTTTTATTTTATGATAACATAAATGCTTACTTTATACTTAGAAGGGGAAGAGAAAACAGGAAGTTACTCATTCTAGAATGATTTGTAACAATTTTAGAACTACTAGCTCCATGGTTATTTTAAAATATACCCAGGTACATTTAATATCACTTTAAATGGTTTGTGAAAACTGCAATCAATGCACTATTCTGAGGCTGCAAGGCCACTCCCAGAATACTAGATAGGGTTTTAGTGATCTTAATAGTCAACATCCTTACTAGTGTGATTTGGTTTGTTGTTTCTTAATGTATCTAGATTTTATCTTCATGTTTTAACCCTTATACATCAAAAAAATAATAAAAAGATGTGAAGGGGTTTTTATCAGTAGACAACCAAGCTGAGTTGGATAGCAAGAAGTTGAACATTAGTGCTATGAGAGTGAACTAGTCTTGTGACGAAGAGAACTTGAACCAATTTCAGTATAAAGACAAAATGATGATGTGGCTAATTAAGCTAAGGATAAAGCTCAATTAAGATATTGATTGAAAATAGGGTTGGGTCCACAAATCATGGGGTAGTATATGAGAAAAGAGGGCACTACTTTTGGATCATGAAAGGAGGAAAAAGAAACTCTATATGGAATGAGAGGCTCGATCGACTGTATGTTCATTGCTATGATGATGAAGGTTGATTGAATGGAGTTGAACAAGAAATCAAGGAGGATGAGTGAATGTCATGTCAAGGAGGATGAGTGAATGTCATGATTCTCAAACTTCTCGATATTTCTACTACTCTGCTATAGTAAAAACTGCTTGCATGCTAATCCTATGGGGGGGGGAGCTAATTGTCTCTAACATGAAGACATTATGTATATGATGTTGTTGGTTTGAAGTCTAAAGACTCAGTGTTGATGGCATGCTATAGTAAATGATGATTGGTCATGAAGAGAATAAGTCTATTGTGATCTATGCTAATTGAAGTACAAGGAAACAATGACTATTATGATCATGATGATGGCCAAGTTGGTTCAAGATTTGTGGGTTTTTTTAGAGGCAATAATGAAGCTATGAATAGTGTTGACTACTACTTACATACAAATTACTACATTTTTTTGATTGTATGATGCTAATTTGGGATGCTTTTGATTGGGATGATATTGATCAAGACGATGTCTAAGAGCTGTTGTGAATTTTTTTGTTCATGTGTAGAGAGTAAAAAGAAGGCTATTGCATAAAAGATCATCTGATTAGAAACATGCTAATTCAACTAATGTAAAGAAGCAATCATGAAAATGATGTGTTGGAATCTACCATGTGTATATACTATAGTCATGAAGCCGAGAATTTTTTTGAATAATGTAAGGAATTAGCAATTGTGTTGAAGTGACTAAGAGAAGCTAAATTGGATTGTGTGGGATAGAAATCAATCAGTTTGTTGATCCTTCTATAGGGGTTGCTTTGAGTATGTGTGTAATGTTCTCATAATGAAAATCTGACCATGAAGATGATTATGATGCTTCTTTTCCTATTGTATTGATTTATTGAGGACACTCATGGTTTCTATGATTAATGAGTTGGTATGTTGAAGTTTTTGTCGATTGTGGATAAGTTAAATGTAGGCGTATGGGTTGATACATACTCTTGTGATGTAACTTCAAAGATTGTGATGTAACTTCAAAGAGTTTGAGATTTTTCATGTATTCTGATAACATGGACTCAAGGTTGCAAAGAGTATGCATGAGCTTTGACATGATGGAGATTTATTTGATATAATGCCTTGATCATAGTGGCTTGTATCCAGAGGGTATCTCTACAGTGTATCTCTTGAGTTATCATAATACAGAGGGACTCTTACATCATGTCAATTTCTTTTCATATTCTATCTTGCCTTGTCTCTTTATCCCCTACTACGGATTGTGGCTTGTCATAGAATACCACGACATGTTTGATGAACTCGACATGAAAAACCGTGCCAAGTTTTTGCATGATAGGAGATCCTAGTAATCATGAAGCTAATAAGGATTTTATCACGGACTTTAATAGGGAGTGGATGTAGATATTGAAAGAGTGTATATAGGTATTTAAGTATAAAGATTTTGATATGGTCTCTAAGATACAACTAGCTCAAATATTTATGGAGACAATACAAATACAGATACCACACAAACTCATACATATGTAGGGACATGAAGCTACTCAACAAGAATCTAAAATGGACAGAGGATTTGGTAATTGAATAACTTCAAGATAATGTAGAGAAAGTGGGTCAATTTAACAAGTGGAATATATTTAACTATCTTAGAGGTTTTGACAAAATAACATAATCGTATGTATCCTACAAGATTATAAGATTGGCTATTTTGAACGTACTATTGAGAGTAGGATCAAGGCACTAGTTCATGAGATACGATAGGTATATGGAATAAATCAGGAAGATTACAAGCATGCTCTTAAAGCCTAGGCAGAATGTTTGCATGCTCATAAAGCCAAGTTTTATATGCCAAATTGTGACCTGTCTATTGGATTATTCGATCTTACATCATCAGATGTAGAGGAGATAGAGGATGTAGCAAATACAAACATAGTGCTAGAGAGTATTGATGATGCAGAGATTTGGACTGCGAATGCTTCTATGTTGTGGGATATGTTGATTGTTGATGCTTAGGACATAGATGCATTGACTAATGTAATACTAGGAGAGGGTATTATACATGCTATAGTTAATCATGTGGATCATCTAGCTCTACTGATGTTAATACAAAAGTGACTGTTGAGATGATTTAATGATTGAGTCTATGGATGCTTTCATGCAAGAGAGGGAAGATGCTATGGTACTTAAGTATGCAAAAGAAATATATGCTTTGAGAGAGCATTCAATTAGATGGTCTATCTAACCATACAAGCCAAACAAGATGCATTTATAAGTCATATTCTAGCAAAAAATAAAGAGATATATGTCATGGAGTGTGTTTCCTCATGGATAATTGAAGTTGTGGTCATATACTTCAATGTGCGAGATGATGGGGAAAAGATGGAAATGATTTATATAGGGTAAGTTCTAAGATATGAGATGTTGTAATGGGGTTTTGATTTATAAACTGATCCTAGAGGGCCTAAAAAATTGGTGCATTTTGGTAACAGAAGGTTACATGATACTTGGATGTTAGGAGCTATTGGTGCCTTATAATCCAGATCGGAGTGTTTGGGATTGCTATGCATTTTTGAGGATGCTTGTGATTTGGGTTTATGATAATGGTGGGAGGATGATTATGGGCATGCTCATTTGGGTGAAGATCATATGGGTGTTTGATCTTAGTGAGCTACATATGTGGCACATTTGAGGGACATGCAAGTTTAAAGGGGGTGAATGTTGTGAGGATTATCATTCAATCCATGAAAAAACTTACAAAGATGATTCGATGGCATTTTTTTACCAACTCATGACTCTAGGTTCTTCATAAGTCTTTGTGACCAAAGAATCTCAGAGTGGTAATGTGGGTATTTAGCATCACCTGGGGGGGAAAAACTATGATATAAATAGTTGACAAGAAAGTAAATAGGTGGAATAAAATAACAAAATGATAGATTAACATGGGGTTGGAAGGAAAATATTTGTTCTATAATGGATTTGAACGTCGTAGCCCCATGCACTACAAGATACCGGCCTCATACCAACGTTTAAAGTGACAAAATGTTCATAAAAACATTTACTCCCGTCGTCGCTAAACACATCGGTATTAGTGTCTTCATAGGATCATAGCTATTGGCGTTGCTAGATGCATCATATTTGTGATGCCAATAACGACACAGATAGCAATGCACCAATAGCGATGGTTTGCAATGTGTGCAATAAATTTGTGACGCTAATAATGACGGTTACAGAGAAAAAAAATCATGGCAGGGCAGCTTGATAGCAATATGTGTTGTATTTACATTCTACAAATGAGTTACATGTAAAGTGTAGAATGGTCATCAAAATGAAGGCAAAGTGTACTTGAATCCACAAGACTGATACATAAAATAAATACAAGATTGCTTAATGAAAGTGCTCATGGAATCATGGCAAGATACAAAGGATGATAATAAGATAGTGCATAGAAAATGCCTACATAACTCACAGGACCAAAAAAGAAAAGGATGTGTGCTCCATGAATCCAAGCGTGAGCTATAGATCTTCACCATCCGAAAGTTCATCCTAACGCAAAAAAGCATCGAACGGACTCTGCAAAAAAAGAAACAACTACACATCAGTCCACCATACAATAATGCATTTGTAGTGGCAATCAACCGCCAAGATCCACTGACCACTTATTGCTTCAAGTGTTTCAAGACGAGCACTAAAGGCTACATATCACATAGCCGATGTGCTATCCATCTCTACATGTGTAGTGAGCTTACATCCATGCCCGATCGAGTTACCTCCTCTCTCGAGCACTCCGATAGCTTTATGATCCAAGTGCAAACTTCAAGCAAGATCCTCAAGTAAGCTCCATCCTCAAGCTCCACGCTTCAAGCTCCATTGCCACGAGGAAGAGAAGAGAAGAGAAGAGAAGAGAAGAGAAGAGAAGAGGAGAGGAGAGGAGAGGAGAGGAGAAGATGGAGAGCTTCTCCACCACAGTCCCTCACCCTCACACACTCACTCCCTCACACTCCCTCTCTCAAGCACAAGCTCAAACAAGAGAGAAGAAGAAGAAGAAGAAGAAGAAGAAGAAGAAGAGAGCCACTTTTGGCAACACAAGAATGAGCTTCTCATTCAATTTTCAACTTTACATACAAAACCCTAAATCCCTTTTGGGCAGTTATCCCCTTTTTTACATGGCCAGTCGTAGCCTAGGCCTTTTTTTCACTACCCATCTACCTTTACAATTTGCACAGATGAGAGCCTAATGCTCTTAAAATAAATCATGGTGCAACTTGCACTCTTTTACAAAAGTGTTAATTTGTGTTTTTTCTTGTGTATCTTTCTCATTAATTTAGGACTTTTCTACACTTCTTGTGTTTCTAGATTCTTCTTGGTGTGCCTTCATCTTTGGTTTCACTTTTGCCTTGGCGTGGACTTTTGCTTTAGATTTTTTAAAATTTCCACCTTGTTTGTCTGAGGGTTAACATTATCCCCCTCCTAGACGAGTGCTAGTCCCATGGCACTCATAATCGTAGGTAGCAAGCTTTGGCATGTACTGAAGATGTGGTTGAAAGGGACTGCTGAGGTTTGCCTTGGAGGAGTTGTGGTGATGGTGTAGATGAAGGTCGTTGGTGGTACGATTGGATGGTGATAGGGATGTTGTAGTTGCAGATAGGGTTGTTCTTTGTTGGGAGTTACACTCATGGCTGTCACAGGTGTTGGTGTTCTAGGGATTTTGCATGTGACAATTCTTTGGTGGGCTTGCATGATGATAAAGGATAAGAATTCAGAGTTGAGTGTTGATGAAGGGTTGACAACACTTTCGTTGGAGTCTTCAACACTTGCAATTAGAAACCTCTCATTTGTGGTCTCTCCCTAGGGTTAGTTCTAGTCTTCTTGTCATGCACAAGACATAGTTTGATTATTTTGGAAGACAAGTGTAATTCTAAGGAAGCTGAGAGTATTGTCATGCACTTGAGGATCCAAACTATGTATAGATTGTGGTGCATATATTATGTGAGTGCACGTTGTCCTCGTGTTAAGGGTTGAATGTCTACCACTGAGGCTTTAGTGTAGAAGAGGAGTTTAGGATTCAAGGTTCAGGAAGTGGAAATAGATTGGGGTTTCATAAGATCTAGGATTTAGAAATGATTTAGGTACGGAAGAAGAGTTCAAGCTTTTTCACTATGTACTTAGCATACATGAACAGAAGAAATAAGTCTATCTTGATTACATCAAATGCCTCTGGATACATACATCATATCATAAAGGGCATTTTCAGATTCTCAGTTCAATTATGAATATCAAATGCAAGATCTAATGGCATTTATTTCAAGTACATAGATGGATTTCAATCCTTTGGAACAAGTATTATGTTGATAGATTCAAATGCATTCAAGATTTGGGCCAATGATATATGAAATGAATTGAAGAAGCATAATTTTAGCTTCAACCCTGTTTTGAAACAGAAAATTCCATCCCATAATCAAGCTCAAAATGAGTGCATAAACTCATGAAGAAGCACTTCTAATCATTAATGATCAAAGTCTTGATGAAAAGAGGTCATTTCCTTCCATTACAACCACATAAATCTCTTGTTTTCTCATAAAAATGGACCATAACAGTGGGCTGCCCTGTTTATGACTGGTTATTTCAGCCCATAACAACCCATATACCTTCAAAATCCTCACCCTTTGCTTTCCCCAAAGTCACTCAAGTACTTGGGTACAAGTCGGGCTTCATTGGACCAAGAATAAGGTAGACAAAATGAGAGAAGTCGTGCATAAGAGCAGGCTGAATACTTTTCTCTCAGATTTTCCTCTTTTATAGACTGTTTCAACATGCATTTTCGTCAGACCAAATGGGTAGAGAAGTGGAGGTCTCACCATGTTTACTCCTTCAGTTTTTGGGCTTGTTGTTCTTCAGTTTGCATGCTCCAAATCATGCACCATAGCTTCAGCTCTCTCCAGTTGTGCATCAGACTGTGCAGCCCGCATTTTTGTGCCGAAAAATGCGGGCTGCTCCCTGCTCAGCCCCTGATCACTTTTTGACCTACCCAGGTCACTTGCTGGTCACTTAAGTCTATTACTTCAGGTCCCATGTGAACCTAGTGGACTTTTGGCAACTTTTGGCAATTTTCTTTAGTTCTGACCATATTTTTGAACCTGAATCAATGTGATTTATCCTGCAGACTGTCAATTACTTCCAGTTGGCCAAGTTGTAGGTTCCCATAGACTTATTTTTCATAAATATACATGGTATAACTGAAAATTATATGCTAAATACAAAAGAACTTGTGTAACTAAGTTGGTTATTGGATAACAATGTCTAAAGTTTGTATGCAAATTCCTCATAGAACTTCCAGTGAAGCTCTTCTGTGTTCATAAGAATCCCATGATTTATATTATAAACAATAAACTCTTTGACATTCACCCCCTCCTAACCTGCACATCCTCCAGCATGTGCCATTTCATAAGATTATAGGTCAAGGAGGGTCTTCTTGTTATATAACTTAATCTTCATTCTCTAAGGCTTTTTCTTCCTGCATGTCTTTAAGTAGAGGGCTCATATCTAAGTCATCAAGTTCATAAGTTGAAGATTCTCTTCGTTTGAAGAGTTTGATTTGTTTCTTGGCTATTGGAATCTTAATCATGGTCCCATCCATTTCAGCCAAAGAGTAAGTAGCGAGTCGATGATGCTTGTCAAACCTCTTCTTATTCTTTAATCTTGCTGTTTTCAGCCTTTCAATGGCTGTTTTGACATCTTCTGGCCTTCTTTCAAGTTGCCTTATGCGCAAAGACAGCAACTCTTCTCTATTCATGCCTTCATCCCAAGGTAAGATACTCCATGTGACAATGGATTCCTCAATAGGCATAACAGGTGGCTGTCCATATATAAGTTCAGCTGGCATATATCCTGTCACTGCACTATGGGTAGTTCTATCAGCCCATAATGCGAATGGTAGCATTTTAGGCCATTCCCTCATCTTTCCTTTGCATGATTTTGCTCAAGCTTTAAGAATTGGTTGATGACCTCTTTCACTCTTACCATTGCCTTCAGGGTTGTAGGCTGAAGTAAGAGATAGCTTAATTCCCAATTGAGCAAAGAAATGGCAAGCCTCATCAGCATTCAATTCTCCTCTATCAGTAGTTACTTTAGCAACACATCCATACCTGTAAAATACATATTCAAGTAAAAATCTACAAACAGCATGAGTGGACTTTGATGTCAAGGCTTTTCCTTCCACTTGAGTTGTGAGATCTTCTCTAGCAAGTACTAGATATCTCATGTTCCAAATTCCTGTAGGCATGGTTACTAAATCAATAACCCATCTATAGTGAATGGATAAAGGATAGGTAGGCTGAAGCCCATCTCTATGCTTTACCATAGAGTACATTTGACAAACATGACAAGACTCAACAAAATGCTCAATGTCTTTATACATGTTTTGCCACCAAAATTTCTCTTTTATTTTGGCAAAAGTGCCCCATATGCCTCTATGACCAGCCAATAGGCTTTCATGAAATTCTTGCATGACCTGTCTTTGTGTCTTTTTGTCTCCTAAGACACGAACAGGCGCCCTTCCTTTCTTTTTCGCATGCCTCCAAAGGTAACCATCTTTAAGAAAAAAACCATAAGCTTTTCTCTTAATTCTATTGAACTCTTCATTAGTCCAATCTTCCTTCTTTGTCATAGTGCTCAAAAATTGGCCAATTTTTAGCCAATCATCTAAATAATATTCTTCTTTAAAGTGTGAGCAAACCATAACATAACATTGAACATGCTATTTACTAGCTGTCCAGTGTCCTTCTTTGGTTGTTTCATCATTCCTTGCTGATGTAAAATTTGTTTTAGCAGCTGAACCTGTTATACTTGTTGTAATTTTTATTGTACCTGCATTTTTTACTGTTGCATCAATATTAGATTCAGCTATACTTGCTGTTTTCAGATTTGTACCTGCATTAACAGCATCATTTATAAACTCTGATTCTTCTTCATCCATCATTTCTTCTTTATCCATATATCTGGCACGTGAAAGCATGTCAGCACTGGATTATCTCTACCTGCAATATGTTTCAAATTAGGATTTAAGGATTTAATATAGGCTATCCATCTTAGCATGGCTATGTCGGGAGTGGAACAGTTGGCGATCATGCCCAAGAGTGGAAGGCAATCTGTTTTAACTATAACGTATGCGCCCATGAAGTACTCCCTGCTACATTTTAATGCAGTTACTACTCCCCAAAGTTCTCTTTTAATTTGAGCATACCTTCTTTGTCGTTCATTAAGAACCTTCGCTCCAAAGCGGATTACATATTTGTTGCCTTCAAGGTCGTCTTGACCAACTACCCATCCTATTCCAATAGGACTTGTGTCCACTGTGAGTATAATGGGCTGTCCATTAGAGTAATTAGCCCTCTTTAAAATGGGGGCTGAAATCAACATTTTCTTGAGTTTCCGAATAGCCTGAGTGTGTTCTTTTTCCCATATAAACTTTTGGCCCTTTCTTAGAAGCTCATAAAGACTTTCAGCAACATGGGCAAAATGTGGTATCCAAATAAGGTAGAAGACACATGCACCAAGAAATCTTCTCACCTCTGAAACATTTGTACATTCTTCCTGTATTTTGTTGATAGCATCTATTTTGGATGGGGAAGGCTTTCGGCCATGTGGACCACACATATGATCGGCCACAAGGACTTCTTCGACTCCAAAAATAGATTTAGCTCCTGAAAGATTAAGATGGACTTCTTCTAATTTAGACAATATTTGAGCACAATCATTAAGATGATCAGAAACAAACTTTCGACATCCATGTTCATTAAGTTCTTCATTTTTCTCATGAACTTCACATCCTTTGATTGGAACATCATCAAGAAAAGGAAGAGTCAATTGAGGAATATAATCCCTCAATACTTTATGCATAGCATTCATCATGTGAGCTACTGAATTCGTAGCCCCTTGAGGTAGAGTACACATGCGGAGTAGGCAAAGAGGCATCTTCATTGTGGTAATGTCATGGCTTTCCAAAGCAAGCTAAAATTGGTCGTAGCCTGAATATAAATCTCCCATGGAATAGATTGCCCTACCTGCAAAAGCTTCAGCAAACTCATCAACAATTGGCCATGATCCAACATTTCTAATAGTGACTTTATTGACGGGTTGTAAATCTTGAATGAATCGCAAAGATCCATTCTTCTTAGCTACGGTAAACCATCGGTTGGAATATGGTATAACGTGTCCACTAGTATCATCCAGGACACGTCTTAGTATAGCCAGGATGTCCTGCGAAAGGAGAATCATGAGCTTCCCATAATATCTTCTGCTTAAGTGACTGGCTTGTTGGTATACACAGCCTTGTTCTGTAGTAGACAAGTCCATTATCCATGGAAAATTCCTGATACTTAGCTTGCAACTTCTGATTCTGCTCCTTGGTAGATATTTCCTTTATCATTGTTTGGTAGGCCAAATCATGGCATGCTTCCTCTCTAGCTAGTTCAAGTATAGGGTTGTTTGGCATAGATACTTTTGTAGCCAGAGATCTGGCCGTTGATGGATTCTTCAAGATTAGGGAATTTAGGAATGCCTTGCGACTGAGTGCATCGGCAACTACATTCTCCTTCCCTGGTCGGTACTTGATTTCAAAATCATATTCCTGCAATACTTCAATCCACCGACGTTGCCTCATGTTGAGCTCATTCTGGGTAAAAATCCATTTGAGACTCTTATGATCGGTTACTAGAGTAAACTTGTTACCCAATAGGTAGTGTCTCCAAAGATTTAGAGCATGGATGATGGCTAGTAATTCTAGATCATGCGTGGCATAATTCTTTTCATGACTCTTCAATTTCCTTGAAGAGTATGGTACTGGATGACCTTCCTGCATAAGTACACACCCCAAGGCAAGAATGCTAGAATCAGTTACTACCTCGAACTCCTTATTGAGGTCAGGAAGTTTTAGAATAGGTGCTGATACCAAACTTTGCTTCAATTTGTCGAAGCTATTTTGTTCGAAAGTTGACCATGTAATGGAAGTCTGCTTCTTTAGTAAGTCTGTAAGAGGTGCTGCAATCAAAGCATAGTTTTTGATGAAGACCCTATACCATCCTGTCAATCCAAGAAAGCTGCGTATCTCTTTGACAGATACTGGTGTTGGCCATTCAAGCACATCTTTGACCTTGGCTGGGTCTACTGATATTCCTTCTGATGATACTATGAATCCCAGATATTCAATCTGACGCTTGAAGAATGCACACTTCTTCATTTTTGCATACAGCTTATGAGACCTCATTGTCTCAAGGACAATCCGAAGTTGAGGTTCATGATCTTCTTCTTGTTTAGAATAGACTAAAGTGTCATCGAAGAAGACAAGCACGAAATCATCAAGATATGGTCTAAAGATATCTTGCATTAATCTATTGAAGGTGGCAGGTGCATTGGTAAGCCCGAATGACATAACCAGGAACTCAAAGTGCCCATATCTTGTATTGAAGGCTGTCTTTGAAATATCATCTTCCTTGATCTTTATCTGATAGTAACCTGTCCTGAGATCAATCTTGGAGAAGATCTTTGCACCTTGAAGACGATCGAGAAGCTCATCTATTCTAGGAATAGGATACTTGTTCTTGACTGTTGATTGATTCAACCCTCGGTAATCAATACATAGTCGAAGTGTCCCATCTTTCTTTTTCTGGAATAGTACTGGAGCTCCCCACGGTGAGTTGCTAGGCCGGATGTAACCCTGATCTAACAATTGCTTGAGTTGTTCCTTCAACTCAATTGCTTCTGGTATGGACATTCTATAAGGTCTCTTTGCAATTGGTGCAGCTCCAGGTACTAGCCTAATCTCATGATCTACTTCTCTTTGAGGCGGAAGTTCAGTTAATTCCTCAGGGAATATGTCAGCGTATTCCTTTAGCCAAGAAGGTCCCTCATGAGACTCTTGCTTTTGATCCAACTTGTTGAGTTTGATCAGGTAAACGGGTAATCCTTTTCTGACTCCTTTTATGATCTAAGATACTTTAGCCAATTGAATTCTTGGCACTCCTGCCTTACCTTGAGTTGTGACAAATTCCCTTTCAGAGTTTCGAAAGGAAACTTGACCCTTTCCACAGTGGATGTGGGCGTCATTGGGCTTAAGCCAATCCATCCCGAGTAGACACTCATGGATACCTAAATTCATGACTCTGAATTTGACTGAAGTCTTCTTTCCTCCCAGAAAGAATTCCACCTTAGCAGTTTTCCTGGTACAAGTTACCTCATGACCGTTTGCCAACTCCACAAGCAGGGTAGGTGCTTCTACTGTGGTTATTCCTAAACTTTTTGCACATGCTGGTGAGATAAAGGAATGTGTGCTACCACAATCAATCAAGGTTTTGAAACCTTTACCTTGATAGTCCGATAGTGTCTGAATCACCGAGAACTGGCGATTCGGCCCTTTCTTGTGTAAAGCGGCATGGACTGTCGCTTTTTCGAATTCAGCTTCCATAGTCGGATCTTCCTCTTCTTCTTCTTCGCATCTTTGCCTATTGGCAATGCAATCGGTTCTTCCTCTTCCACGGGTAACGGCTCCTTGACCGCGGCCTGCACCTTGGAAAGGCGTTTGACGATGTCCTCCGCTGAGCTTGGGACATTGCCTGTTGAAGTGACCAGGTTCGTTGCAGTGGAAACAACGGAGGTTTCGGCCATTACTTTGAGTAGGAACAAAGTTGTTGACATTATTTGTCCTTGCTTTCTTCCTTTGTCCCTGATTATGACCTTGAACTCTCTTCATTTGAGGTTTGAATGCTCCTCTGCTCGGGTCACTATAGGACCAAGTTTTGTTACCCCTTGGTCTAGCTTGCACCTCCTGAATTATAGGCGCCGCTCGAATGAGTGCATCCTGAAGATCTGATGGACGCATAGATTCGAGACGGGTATTTACGGGTGGATTTAAGCCCGCACAAAATTTGGACAACTGCTGCATCATGTCCATCTGTGGCGCATACTTTAAAAGTGAGACGAATTTAGAGTAGTATGCATCAAGAGTGAGTCCTAGATGTTTTAGCTCGTAGAACTCATTCATTTTCTGCATAAGATATGCAAGTGGTAAGTATCTTCCCTGCACGGCTTTCTTTAACTTCTCCCAGGTAACGGACCCCTCTGAAATCCCTTGATCCCTGCACCATTGCTTCCACCAAAGTTTGGCTTCGCCGATGAGTTTTAACTTGGCGAGCATGGCCTGATTGGTAGGTGCAGTACCAGCTGCTTCAAAGTAATCCTCCATGGATTCAATCCAAATTTCAGCATCAGCCCGGACGAATCTGCCTCTCCCGTCAAACTTGGGTGGCTTTATCTGCTTGAGGAGAAAGTTCTTCTCCTGGGTCACAGCAGTACTTGATGTAGGAGGCGAATTTGGGACCTATACCTGGGGTTGTGCCTGGATAAAAGTTTTCTTAATGTTATTATATGATAATCGACGTTAGCTTATCTTTCATTTTTTTGTTCAACTATCTCGTAAACAATGTAGCTACTTAGCTTTTTATCAACTCTTATGCACAACCAGATATTGATAAAAAGAAGTCTTTATTTGTATTTACATGGGCATAGCCTTTTTGAATACAACATTTCGTGTGATGATAAGCCAATCATTACATTCAGTTTGGGGGAGAACAACGTTGTATTGCATTTGTCTACAGGAACTGTGTAATAGTAGGGTTTTGGGTCATGGATCTTTAGGAATTGATAATTCATTGGAAGTTCAGGATACCCTTTCCGTTGGAATCCATACTTCTCATGGCGGCCCAACACTTTAACCCTGTCGGCTGGGATTACACGGGTTACTTCCTCATATACATATGAGTTCATTTCAACCCTCCGACCTTGAATATGTAAAGTCATATTTACGTGAGCTTCCACAAAAATGAACAGCTTCACGACTTTCAAGTCTTCCAACCACTTGATCCTCTTTGGGTTGGTCTGTAGATAAGCAAACTGGTGGGCAGCTATATAGTAGATTCCTGAAGACCCCGTCCATCTTCGTTCTATGTATAAAGGTGATGGATTATAAATCTGCTCGAGGATGTTCATCATCCCAATTCTTTGTCTATAAAGGGGAGAATGCATTGCAGTCATAAACATGACCCGAAATACCAAAAACTTGTTCCAGGCTTCATAATTCTGCAAGACAACATTGAAGATGAGAAAATGTTTGGACAGCAACAATTTCTTTACTTCATTTTATTGAGATCTCATAAAAACAATTCCCTTGTTGGTGCTTGCCAAAAAGCTTTTGTAACCAATCGCATGAATCATAATATAAGAATTTCCTATTGGTTCTTGATACCAACTGTAATGTGTCCACTAGTATCATCCAAGACACGTCTTAGCAGTCCATCGGAAAGGATGTCTAGAAAACTCCGCCCGGCACTCCCATGGAATGTTATAGGTTTTGCGATCTAGGTCTTCCCGTGTCTGCCACGTAGCGGAAGTATCCTGGCCGTTCCCACTTAGGATCGACCGGAATTAGGGTTTTCATGATTGGTCATTAGCTAACAGCAACTAGCATCAGACCCGATCGAACTACTTTACGCAGAAACGCCAGGTCCGAAGCGGATTCACGCTGCACTTGGTTCAAGGAGAATGGGAAACGAGAGGGATGCAAGGCTCAACCTCTCTGCCATAAGGCATAGTCGCATTCTGTTCCGCTAAAACATCGTAAATCGGGTAAGACGTGACTCTAGGTCATCGCTCTCATTATTCGTTTTGATGATCATCCCGCTGTTCTTCGAGATTTTTGAGAAACGTTCCCGGCTAACCGGGACCACCCAACCGTAGGACGGACCCATGGCCCATCCTCCGCACTTTCCTCGGTTTGTTTTAGTTATGTAATTATCTAACACATTAATTTGACATATAACAATCAGCTTCTTTAATTAATCCTATTGAGCACTGGTTCCTTCACGTAATCTTATTAGGTGACATAGAAAAACAATATCAAGCAAGTTCTTTTTTTAACATTTCATCATTTTATCTTTGAAATACAAGGAGTTCCGCCCGTAAGCTTGTCCATAATCCACCCGAAGGCTATCCAGTAATCCCTAGGGATCACTATTCCAAGCTTCCACCCGTAAACTAGTATGCGGGCCTCGAGATCCAATCCGGAGTCACGTTAGCCTCTTGTGCAGGACCCGGAAGGCGAGGGATTTACGGCCAGAGTCCCCCCCTGGCACCCAAGCGTCCTCCTACTCCAAGTAGAGCTCAACGGAGAGACCTCTCGCGGCGGGTTCGGTCCACGTTCCCGGCGTGGTGAACAACCCCCTTGGTTAGGGTTAGGCAGGTAGTCGGGGGTAACTGAAACTGCCTCTTCCTTCAACCTTTAACCTGAAGTATAGGTACTCATTTAATTTGTAATTCATGATTCAAACAGAGCCCTAAAATCTCTAGCAAGCACAAACATTTCCATTAATCAACCGTGTAGTTTGGCAAACTGCTAAGGAAGTGTTCTTCCCTTTTGAGTGTATCAACACTCGTTTCCAAGTTGTCTTGTAAATTGGCAAGATCCTTTACATTCCAGTGTAGGGCGTACCTTATTAACCCAACTTGGTCAACCCTAAAGTTCCTTAGATATGCTAGTTTCTGGTTTACAACTTTCCTTATTTAGGAGGATATGCAAAAATACGTCCTTTTGCAAGATAACTTGCGTAGGGTCTGCCATCCTTGTTGAGGGTTTTTACCCTTTCTCCTTGTGAATCAATCATAAGACTAAATGATTTCGTACTTGCTGCGCAAGTCCTGCGATGGAATAATCTGTTTTAGATCCTTTAAGCTTACGTATGTCGGGCCTAGGGTTTCTTTTTTTAAGAACCTTAGGGACAAAACCTAGTTCTTTATCTTTACGAATTTATTGACCCTACAGTAAGGAAAGTAGTCAAGTGCTTAGGGTATGAATATTTCTATGTTTAGATTGGTTTAGTTATCTTTTGGAAGGTAATATTAATCGTCTTGTCATGGTTTTTCTATCCTTGTGACAATTTACTTTTCAGTCAATACAGTTTAATTTAAACTTCCGTTTTCCTTACAGATGAACTCATGCCAAATAACAACATTTGCCTTGCTAAGATGTGGAATTAGCAAAGATAACTTCCTAGTAATTTGAGCATCGAAAGAAACCTTTCATGAATTTAACCATTTACAATGATTCGTTGCGAAAGGAATAAGACTAATGGTGCAAGATATAATTTCTACACCTTTAGGATTTAACTAAAATATACTACTATAGTAAATGGATAATCTTGCTCGTAATTTATAATGCTTGATGCAACTCGAAGGAAACTAAGTTCTATTCATTATCATTCATTCAAATAAGCTAAACTCCTTTATTACAAATAACTCGGACAAATATATCCTATCCCTAACAATTTCTCTTTGATTCACCAATGTTGAGGAGAAGTACACTTAAAGGCTTCTTGAGACATCATTTGTGATTTTGACATCATGACGGAGCATACTTGAGCTCATTGATGCCTTAGATTTTTGTAGCTGATGGCTACTTGTAGTGGTTGAAGAGTACAGTGTACTTAGGATATATGAGATATTCTTTATTTGACCATCATGCAAGGACAATGAAACTTTTCAATGTGTGAAATTGGATGGTATGAAACATCACTCCTTTACAAATATCTTGGATTTTATATATCGTATATCTCTCCAAATCATTTAGCATGGCTAATCATATGATTAGATGCACCTAAATCAACATACCATACATCATCATGTATCCCTATTCATGTAACACTATTCATCATATGTTACGTAATAAATAGCTGCTCATTTTTTAATTCATTACCTCATGAAGTCAATGCATGATTTCCTTACTGTAATTTATCACTGTGGATATCATCCTTCATAGTATAATACTAGACTCCAATATGACTTGTTTTGCCACAATAATGAAAAATAATACCAAAATTGCTAGAACATCTATTTTTCCATCCAGCTCTTCCTTCAGAGCTCCCCTTTCCTCTAAAGTTGCACAGCCTCTTGAAACATACATTTCAGTGAACTAATAATTTAAATAGCTTTACTAGCTAGCACCAATATGTCACATACCACAGCCTCTTGAAGGGGATCCGCCATGTCCTCTTCTTAAACTTGAGAAAATACTTAGACTTGTTTATCACTTCTTTCAGATGATCCTACATTTGATCTCTTTAGTAATCATGTGACAAACCAACTTATCAAAAACTAGAAATGGCTTTTGCATGTACATAAAAGTGACAAATGATTTCTAGGCCTTCTCATTATTAAGATCATCCAAGGTATATGAAACTAAATCATCATCACCAAGAATTGCAAAAATAGCTTCTAAGCCATATGCAATACCTCTCACTTTGAAAACATAGTTGTTTACAAACATCTTCTCTTTATTCAAAGCCTTCAACTCTTGCATGAGTTAAATCTTTTCTACCTTGTATTTACTGAAAATATATTTTCAAAAATTATATGAGTTACATATGAAGTTTTTGCATTATTAATGTGTTCCAATATAGTATTATCAATGACATGAGATATTCAATACATTACCTTTTTGTCTTTTGCATTCCATTCTCTCCACACCTTTAATTCTTCTACAATTGTAGGGTTACTTAGCTCTACCTCTTTTTCTTCACCTTTAAAAAATCCATAGAGGCATTTTCCAATAGAAAGGTTTATCACATGAAAATTCAATGATGGATAGTTATTCTTGTCTAGCTTCTCAATGATGGGGTTTCCACTACAGAATCACACATTTTAAGTCATCATTCTTGATAAAGGAACTAGCAAGAAGTACAGGTGTAGTGCCAAACTCAGGTAAGTTACTCATGAATATATGTGTGCGTCACATGGGTTCAAAATAATGTATTTTTAAAATACTTATTTTATACATTTTTTCCATACAAAAGGGTATAATATAAAGGGGTTATTTATAGATTGAATAGAAAAGGGTTATGTTTATTCAAGAAAAAATCACAGATAATGATATTTATAAATAGGCCTTGAATGCACATGATGTAGATGATATACCTATAGTAACTTCCCCGAGGTGCCAAATAATGGAGAGGCTTATACTAGAACTCTTCATGCAAGTTCTACTAAAGAGTGTGCATGGTAAACACCCCTTTTCTGGAGTAGTTGTTCTAATAGTTTTAGGCTACAATAGTGCTAGATGGAGATACCTTCTCTAGTTAATACTCTAGAACTTCACTCTTGTCATGGTGCGCTTAAAGCATTCCCAATCTTTGATTAGAATGCAATAGTTTTTGGTCCATTGAAATAGGATGAAATGGTGTAGCCTCAACCTCATTTACATGTGCATAAATAGTTTTAGAAAAACTAACCTTGTTGTTAAGAACATGGACTGCCACAAAGGCTAGTGCTTCCTGAAGAATTTCTACACCTCTTCCCTTGTGCCCTTTTAGCATTTTAAGGACTACTTGCCTACTTTCCTCAATTTTGGGAAGTCCTATGTATCTTTCTACTAGTTTCTCTTAATCTAATGCAATGATCATAGATCAACTTTAGTTTCCTTATTTGCACAGGTGCAATGATTGGGGAAATCTAGCCTTGTAGTTGAGTCTTTTGTTGAAGTTTCATATATTATTCATTACTTAGGTAGGTGCTAGATGAAGTAATATTTTTTAGGACTTGTGGTGAGACATATGATTAGACCCTCTAGACACATGCTCTAATATATATATAACTAGATAGGAAATGTATGTAGGTCATCTAGAACATTATGGCTATTATAGGTCTACAATAGCTCTACTCTTTACATAGATTTTATTCAACATGATAAAGATGCTAAAGAAATTTCTAGACTTGTTTAATTAGTGATGATTTCACAAGAGGAATTAAATTTTTAAGTGCAGCATCAATATCAACTCTTACATTTTAGAATGTTATTGGAGAGGCTAATGAAGTCAAGCTGAAGTAGAAGGAGAAAGCTATTGGCATCATTCAACAATACTACCTTTGTAATGATGTTGAAGAAGTAATAAGAAGTTTGGAGGCCCTTAGTTGAACTAGATTTGAATCTAGGATGCACATAGCTGTGGACACAAAAAATAGTGTGAGAGAGATGGTTTCTACTCTACTTTCTTCAGTATATGCTAAGACTATTTCATCTAAGGATGTGGCAAAGGATTTTGTATTATTATTGAAAGTTACAAATAACATAGCATTGGATATCCCATATGCATCGAAATAACTTTATTTATTTTTGGCAAGTGCTTTGATTGATGATAGTTTAGTCTTGTTAGTTCTATAGGAAATCAGTAAGTGGCTTATAAAGCCAGGGTCTCTTGGTAGTGAAAATGTCCATGCAACAAAAGATGTGCTAAATTTAAGTTGCTACATAAAATTTGAGTATACTTGTTCTACTAGTATATGCACTTATGGTTTTTAACAATCCCATGATGAGTACGAAAGTGGTATTGGGATTTACTTTTACTATTGACCATCTCTCTCTCTCTCTCTTGCATCCACCCTCTATAAATTTTTGAATGCTTTGAAATTATTTCTCCCCCCCTCTCTCTCTATGTCTCTCTATTTATCTTTATGTGTGTTTGACTATTACTTTTTACTTTGCTCATCATTGTTTATTTATGGTATGCAATCTAGTAAGAAATATCTCACCCCCTAGCAAACACCAAAAATCCAACATCATGGCAATATTAGAGTTCAAAAGACAATATTGTGATGCCCTTGTCCTTATCATTGGTTATTTATGGTAGGCAATCTAGGAAGGAATATCTCACCCTCTAGCAAACATCAATAACCCAAGATCATGGCAATATTAGAGTTCAAAGGACAAGATTGTGATGCCTTTTTTACGGCAATCAATGCATTCGAAAAGGCCTCATTTGATATAAAATGACCTCACAATGCTTTCTTCTTGGATATGTGGGAGTTCTTGTGAACATAGTACATTGTACACGTGTATTTTACTTGGCCATTGACAATAATGAGATTAAGCTCCAAGAAAATATAACTATGCAGCCACCAATCAAATTGATAGTAAGTAGCTCCTCTTAAAGTTAATTAGTATTTCCCCTTTCCCTCTCTTTCCTTTTTCTAATGGATGTAGGAAAGGGAGAGACAATCAGATGAGCCTTTTGAGGAGGACATAAACTTGCCCCCTTGACCTAGAGTTAGACCTTCTGTAGTCACTAGAAGTACTAAACTTGTACTAAGTAACAAAGAGTGGGATGTCCACCAAGAGGGAGGGAAAGAGCAAGAGAATCAATATTTCTAACCTCTATAGTGGCAAAGGAGGCCATTGCACTCGGCCATGAGGGAGAAGTGATCTTGGGAGAGGGCATATCATCTCACCCCTAACATGAGAGTGCACATGTTTTGACTAGGAAAGCTTACAAGGGAAATAGAAAGCTAGTAGTTTTTTATATCACTACCTAAAAGGAGGTTCGAGAAGGTGAAAGTGACAATCCATTAACCATTGCATCAAATATTGCAGAATAGGGGTGTGACAATCAAAAGGTAAGACATAGAGGCAAAAAATAAAAAAGAAGCATACATTAGAATTGGGGGATATGAGTCACGAAACTCCTCTCATAGTCATTGTGATAAGTGTATTATACAAGCTTGAATTGAGGATCAATTGGAAACTTTGACTATAAGCATTTGTAAAAGACATTATTTTGTTTGTATACATTTCTTTTTCATTCCATCTTTTTGCTGATATTCTTGTGTTTTGACATGTAGGTATGGACATTCAATTCTTGGCCTCCTATTACATTGTGTTGTTTGGCCACCATGCTGACAATAAGATAGGTCAGTGCAAGGTATAAGCAATTCTTAGAGACCTTTAGCAATGGTTATGTTTGAGGGATAGGTATATTTCTAGTTTCGTTTGAGATTTCAAGGCACCAATCAAAATCTATTAACAAAATTATGACAAGAGAATGTGACTCCCATTAGCTAAAGAAGCATGAGGAGCTCAAGGTAGAGATTAGTTCTCTCTCTCTCTCTCTCTCTCTCTCTCTCTACATGTCTTTCTATTTATCTTTGTGTGTGTTTGACTATTGCATTTTACTTTACTCGTCATTGGCTATTTGTGGTAGGTAATGTCAAGATTATGGGAGAGAAGGAAGGAGTTTCACTTGTAGCTTTCTTGCTTGCACAATGGGGGAATACACACACAGGTGGAGGTTGAAAACAATTTTCCTCTTCTTAGTTGTGTAAGCCAAAAGAACTCTAGTACATAGAAATAGAAGAACCCTATATATGGGTCTCAAACCAAACTCAACTAACTAAGGTGGCATACTAACTGAGCCACGAACTAGAGTAGATCAGGATAGCTGTCATCTAGCTATTATTCATGGGTGGTGTACCAACCGCATCTGCAACTGACAAGTCGGTGACATAAATGCACAGCGATCACCCTGGCATATCACGAGTGGAGCTCGATATCTCAACACTCCCCCTCGAGCTCAATCCCAATTCCTGCACACCAAGCACGTCTCTGAACTTGCGCAGCTTCTCTGCGCCCAATATCTTCATAAATATGTCAGCTACCTGATCCTCTGTGCTGACATAAACTAGATCAATAAGACCTAGTAAAACCCTCTCCTGCACATAGTGATAATGCACCTCAATGTGCTTTGTTCTAGCATGATAGACTGGGTTATTTTCCAAGTGTATACTACTCATGTTGTCACAATAAATGACAACTGGCCCATCTGTAGGCTAATGCATATCATAAAGTAGCTTATGCAACCAAGCTACCTCACATGCAGCCATTGCTACGCCCCTGTACTCAGCCTCTGTGCTCGACAAGGCAACTGTAGGTTGTTTCTTGCTGCTCCAAGTGACTGCAGCACTCCCAAAAGAGAACACATATCCACTGGTAGATCGTCTATCAGAAATACTACCAGCCCAATCAGCATTAGTGTATCCATGCAACTGTATCTGAATCCCAATCTCATAAAATAGTCCATACTACAATGTGGACTTCACATACCTGAGTATGCGTCTAGCCGCATCCAAATGCGATTTCTTTGGAGCCTGCATAAACTGACTTACCAATCCAACAGCATAGCTTAAATGTGGCCTGGTAATAGTCATATAAATCAAACTTCCTACTATGTGTCTATACATAGTAGGGTCTTCGAGAAGCTCACCTGCATCTGCGCTCAGCTTCACATTCTGCTCCAAAGGAACTGAAACAGGCTTACAGCCTGTCATCCCATATTTGGACAACATGTCCAATCCATACTGCCTCTGCAAGAGCCATATCCCACTTGGAGATCTAATCACCTCAATGCCCAAGAAATAAAGCAGCTCTCCCAAATCCTTCATCTCAAACTTCTGCTTCAATAGCATTTTCACATGAAGGATATCTTCATCACTATCACCTATGATAATCAAATCATCAACATAAATGACAAGCAGCATAATACCTTTCTCTGTTTTTCTCATATAAAGTGAGAAATCTACCTTGGAAATCTGAACGCCAATAGTGACAAGATACTGTCCTATCTTGTGAGACCATGCTCTAGGTGCTTGCTTCAAGCCATACAAGGCTTTCTTCAACCTGCAAACAAACTTAGGATGAATAGCATGCACATAACCTGGTGGCTGTTCCATATAGACCTCTTCTTGCAAATCACCATGCAAGAAGGCATTCTTTACATCCATCTGATGTAAAGACCATCCCTTTGATGCGGCCATAGCAATGACTGCTCTTACGGTTGCCATCCTTGCAACCGGACTGAATGTTTCTTCATAATCAATGCCATATGTTTGTGCATACCCCTTGACTACTAATCTTGCCTTGTATCTGTTCACAGAACCATCTGCATTGTGCTTCACCTTATAAACCCACTTACAACCAATTGCATTCTTATCTTTAGGCAAAGGTACCAATTCCCATGTAGCATTTACTTCCAAGGCATCCATTTCTTTATCCATGGCTTTCTCCCATTTTTCTTTTCCCATGGCTTGCTCAAAATAAGTGGGTTCTGGTTTCTGTATCACTTTGACCATATAGGCATAGTGAATGGCTGTAAATCCATCATATTTCAGCCTATCCACAGGATACCTAGCTCTGGTAGACCTGCACAAAGTAGGTTCACTCCCAGGTGCTCTCAAAACATCCCTGGTCTTCCTTACTCCAGGTATAACAATAGAAGGAATACCCAACCCATCATCAATGCTTTGTTCTGAGCCACTGGATTCACCATCCACATAAGAGTGACCTGCATTCACATCAAACATGGGCTAATCTACCTTCTCTTTTCCTTTTCGTGAAACCTGCATACCACTATCTGCATTGTTTTGAGGAGATTCTCCCGATCTCAATTTGCCTGTCCATGGAGAAGAATGTGAACCACTACTAGAGGACACTCCAGGTCCACTAATATTTTGTGACTGCTACTGTGAATTCTGTGCAGCATTACCATTTTGTGCATCTACATCATCAATCATATTTACTAGTTTATACCAGCTACTCATCTTATCAAAAACAACATCTCTGCTCACTGTAAACTTACGAGTAGAAGGGTTATAGCATCTATACCCTTTCTGCTCTGCAGAGAGTAACCAATAAAGATGCACTTCTCAGCTTTTGGATCCAGCTTGGATCTCAACTCATCTGGCACATGAACATAGGCAATGCAACAAAAAATCTTCAAATGAGAAATATCTAATTTCCTACCAGTATACCGCTCCTCTAGAGTCATCCCATGTATTGCTGCAGTGGGAGTCCTATTCATTATGTAGACTGTTGTAGCAACTGCTTCAGCCCAGTAAAAATCTGGCAAGTCTTTTTCGTTGAGCATGGCACGAGATACCTCTCCAATATGCATGTTTTTCCTTTCTGCAATTCCATTTTGTTGTGGGATATGACTGCATGAATATTGCTGCTTTATGCCATGCTCCTGCAGGAACCTTGCAAACTCATTTGAGAGGTACCCTCCCCCTCCATCTGACCTTAGGCATTTTATTTGCAGGCCTGTTTCTTTTTCAACCATAGCTTTAAGAGTTTTGAAATGCCCAAAAACTTCAATTTTCTTTTTCATAAAATACACCCAAACTTTTTTGCTATAGTCATCAATAAAAGTGACAAAATAATGACAGCCTCCAATAGATGCAGCTTTAGTAGTCCACATATCAGAGTGGATTAATTCCAATGGCTTCTTACTCTCTTGAACATGTCTAGGAAATGGTTTCCTTGCTTGTTTTCCAAACTAACAGGCTTCACATGCCTTATGCATTTCTGCAACCTTGAATTTAGGTAATCCTACAATAATATTTTGGGCTTGCATTGATTTAAGTCACTGTACATTAACATGACTAATGCGTTTATGCCAGATATCAATATCTACAACTACAACGGTCCCATGTGCAAACATTGCTGCACTCAATTCAGGCATGTCTGCATCCAACGTAAAATTTGTGCCCTTCTTCTTTCCTTTTGCTATCAAGCGACCTTTATTTTTCATATCCTCAACAAAGCATCCATGAGAATTAAATATGACCTGCAAGCCCTGCTCAACCATTTGACCAATAGAAACCAGGTTCTTGGTGATATTCGGACATGAAATACATCCGACATGTATTTCTTTTTCCTATCCTGCATAGACAAAGGAAATTTTCCACTCTGCACAATAGGATGTGTAGTATCATCACCAGTCTCCACAAATCCTGGTTTTTCCATTTTCCTTGCGTCATGCATCCATTCTGCATGACCTGTCATGTGGTTTGATGCACCTGAGTCAACATACCACACATCGTTGCTTTCTTCTGCACTTGTCACAGAATTGGTCATGTGCTGCACCATAAACAAATGCTCATTTCTGTCATCACCCTATCTACTAGAAGATGCATAATTCCCTTGTTGCAATTTTCCATTCATGATGTCATTGTGCTTTTTATAGCAGTCTTTAGCCATATGATCCATTTTACCACAGTAGTAGCATTTAACATTGTTGTTTGCATTTTGGCCTCTTTGCCATCCACCACGACCTCTTTGCCTCCCCCTGCCTCTAGAGTTACCACGGCCTCCTCCATGGGACTGGTTTTCTTGAGTTTTCTGCATATTCTAATTTCTACCACGGCCTCCTCTACCTCTTCCAGCATTTGAGTAGAAGACAGCTTCTTTTGAAGTTCCTCCTGAAGAAGATGCACCACCATTTCTCTGCTCCTCAGAAATTAGAAGAGCAATCAACTCCTCAAAATCAGGAAATCTTTCACGGACGGAAATCGATGTTCGAAACTGTGCATAATCCTTTCCTAGACCATTCAAGGTCACAGAAACTAAATCATGATCTTCCACTGGCGACCCAATGGAAGCAAGTGTATCTGCAATTTTCTTCGCCTTCATGTGGTAGTCATTGATGCTCATACTTTCTCTTTGCACATTGTGCAACTCTTACTTGAGCTGCATTTTCCTGGCTTGTGTATTTGTGCTATCCCATGCCTTCTTTGGCGTACTTGCATCCTGAATATGCACTATCATAGAGTTTGAAATGCTGATAGACAGCCAGTACATAACTTTCTTGGCTCTCTCATGCCATCCTTTAAATGCCTGCATTTGCTGTTGATTGGGAACATCAGGAAGAACTGGTTCTTCTTCATTTCCTGCAACGAATTCCCAATATCCTTTTCCCATAAGGAAATTCGTCATTCTAAACTTCCATGCTTGGAAGTTGTTCTTGTCAAGCTTTTCAGTGACAATCTGTGAAAGAGAATCAGATGCCATTACAAAACATTGCAAAAAATTCTGTCACTACAAAAAGCACAGCTTCAGCCTCACAAGGGCAAATCTGCAAAACTGACGAAAGTGGTATTTGACCACACAGTCACTTCCTAGTGACGGTTTTGCATCAACAGGCAACAAGGATGATTCTGTAACTCCCAATGTCTCTGCGCACAGGCATACGATGTAATTTCTACAGTAACTTTTCACCGACCTGTAGAACAGTGGTCGCACAGCAAAAAACAAGGCCTTTTCTTGAGTGCGTGCGAAAAACTTCCGCCTCTAAAATAGGCCCCGAAATGGCCTCAAATAAGAAAAACAGGGTTACTGAGGGCTAAAGCCCACACCCACAGCATATACTGCCCTCTTGCTCCATAGCGAAGGGTGTCTCAATCTGAGACAATACACTCTTGCACTTTCCAACTGTGCTACCTGCTGAGACTTGCTCCCAAACTCGAAAAATGAAAGCAACACTGGTCCTCTTACCAGAACACTGCGAAGTTGGTTTGCTTCCTTGAGCTCCTTATCACGAAGCAGGCTCTGATACCATGTCAAGATTGTGGGAGAGAAGGAAGGAGTCTCACTTGTAGCTTTCTTGCTTGCACAATGGGGGAATACACACACAGGTGGAGGCTGAAAACAGTTTTCCTCTTCTTAGTTGTGTAAGCCAAAAGAACTCTAGTACATAGAAATAGAAGAACCCTATATATGGGTCTCAAACCAAACTCAACTAACTAAGGTGGCATACTAACTGAGCCACGAACTAGAGTAGATAAGGATAGCTGTCATCTAGCTATTATTCATGGGCGGTGTACCAACCGCATTTGCAAAACTGACAAGTCGGTGACATAAATGCATAACGGTCACCCTGGCATATCATGAGTGGAGCTCGATATCTCAACAGGTAATCTAGCGAGCATTATCTTACCCTTTAGTAAATATTAATAACCCAACATCGTGGCAAGATCAGAATTCAAAAGACAAGATTGTGACACACTTTTTAATAGTGATTAATGCATTGGAGAAGGCCTCATTTGATAGACAATGACCTCACAATCTTGCTTCTTGGATATGTGGGGTTCTTGTCAAAGTTGTACATCATACAAATGTGAAGTACTTGGTCATTGACAATAATGAAATTGAGCTCCAAGAAAATGTAATTATGTAGTGGTCAGTTGAATTGATAGTAAGTAGATTCACTTAAAGTTAATAATTACTTTTCCCTTGCCCCCCAACCTGGAGTTGGACATCCTATAGTCACTGGAGGTACTAAACACATACTAAATAGCAAAGAGGGGGATGCCCACCAAGAGGGAGGGGAATAGAAATACAATAAAGAGATCACTAGATCTCTTAAAGTTGATCACATCTTACTATGGAAAACTTCACCTAGAAAGCTTGAAGGAAGTACAAGAGTTAGAGGAGAGATCAAAAGGTAGAATCAAATTCAAAAGAGAAATAAAGTATGCCATTCAATTCAATATACTATAAAATTTATCTCATTACCAACATTGAATTAAGTGAGCGATTAAGACTTATGAATGAGACCCAACACATGTAGGTCCCACTTCCTTGAGAGTAATGAAAAAGGTGCAATACTTTCCACTAATAAAATTTGCAATTATATCACTCTCTACTAGACAATATGTTGACTAAATAGAAGCTACAAGTCACTAGCAGAATAGGCCAAGATAATAAATAATGAAGATGTTGTGCTATTGAAATGAATTGCTTGCACTATGTATGATTATCAAGTCTAGCTTAAATGTAACTCAAATATCCTTATTGTTTGTTTTATGTGTGTTCTTGGAATATATTTATTCCCATATAGGATTGTGGCACCATAATCTTAGGCCCATTTTTTGCAAATAAGCCAAAATATCATTGCAACCAACCTATTGTAAGCAAATAGATTTTCCTAAAAAGCATAATTTCTTCCTCTCCATGTGGGTGGTTTTGTGAGGTACGTCAAATGTATTGATAATGTCAGAACCTCAAAAGTTTTAACTAATTTCCTATGTGCATTCAAGGAAACCTACTACTCAAAACAATTCATGATCATGGTGACTCATTAGTTTGATTCTTCATTTCCAAACTATGGGGAATCTCCATGTTGGAGAATTATCAACGAAGCCTCCTTAGAGACTTCCATGGTCTCTATGGAAGTCGTGTAGTTTGCTATTTTTGACTTGCCTATCTCTAGTAGTGGGAAATGCTAGTAATCTCTAGAGAGATGTTGTAAAGTTTATGCTCTATTCATGCATTCTATCAAAATTGTAAATTATATTGTATAACCATTCAGAAGAGGTATGTTGCAAATGGCATGGAAGGAAACATTTTGATACACACAAGAACAATGACATTATTTTATCTTGAAATTGAGTTTATCAATGACATTAAGTCTATAGATTGACAAAGGGGTTAAATTCTTTGTTTAGAATTGGTTTCATAAGGGATTATAACGAATAAATGGAGATATGTGGTAGAGACTTATACATAGTCATCTGCCTTACCCCCTCCCACATGGGAATATTTTACATTACTAAATGATACTAATCCTATAGACTAGCAATTTCAAAATCCCAAATGTTTTAATGAATGCATTACCATATTGACATCTTCTACATGGCGGGATGCATGCATCAAGGACAAGAGACTTTTTTTCTTATTTTTGAGAAAGGCCAAACTATTTCGCAAGGAGAGATCACAAAGGGCTCGTTGTGAGAGATAGAAGAGTGAGACAAATGTAGAATGTTTTGACAACTATGTTACTATCTCTCAATCTTAACTACTAGTTTGGAGCCTTTTCTTCAATGTCTTCAATTTGTCATGCTATGATACTATAAGCCATGAACATGATGTAATGTAATTTTTTAAAAAATATTTGAAAGTAATTAAGAAGATTTTATGTATGGCTAACTCTTTATAGAGTCATAACAAAATGGTTGTGGTGGTTGAGATAAACTCAAGGGCAAAAGAAAGATAGAAGTGCAAAATAACAATCTAGATTATTTCTTATCAATGCAACATTCATCTATCTCAATGTACACTAACAATAACAAATTATCTTTCTCTCGAACTACTCCAAAAAGGAAGGGATGTGTAGGCATGTGATTGGGTTTTTTCGCGAAATTGTGGGGATGCGACATATAATCGTCATTGACATATGTAGAGGATTTTGATCACATGGGTGATGGAGCTACTTACATGTCCACTACCTTGTAGGTTTTTTGGATGTATATAGACCACATGAATGGTAGCCCAAGGGAATATTGTACTTTTCAATTATAAATTAGCTTATCTACTAAAAAGAGAGCTCTAGTCCTCTCCTTTGACACACCTTTATGAGAACATTGATATTCACAAGCTAGTTTTCCTATGCTTGAATTTGATGGTGCACTTTTGTGAGGATGTTGATAGTTCAATTTCATATTTTCGTACATTGGAATTTGGGATAAGTATCCTAGCCACACAACCTTGCTTAGGGAGACCCAAGTAGTAGTCCATTGAATGGAATGAAACGCTTAAATATATAATGAGCATTTACTTTTCCTTTTGAATGTGAGATCCTTAAAGGTGCCAAGACCCCCCCATACGATTGAGGCAAAGCAAAGCTGCTCTGCCCCTGAGAATCGATCAGTTTGGATTGCACACACACACACACACACACACACACACACACACACACACACTTATGATGAACCAGCTCACCGTTCAGGTCATTGGAAAGTATTTACTTATTTTTGATAATCAACATCAGAAAGGGACCACATAGGCGTCTTGTGGCTAACCAATACTAAGGGGTGATACATCCACCGTTCATAGCCAAAGGAAGGAAATACATAGAGAGACATGACCTAGGTGCGGTAAGGTGGCTGACCTGGATAGCGGGACGAGGGAGGTCAGACGAGTTGGCGCGAGTGAGTGGGCAAGGCGAGCGAGGTTGATCAGAAGATGGGAGGATGCCTCGAGGGGCGTTAAAGAGAGGCGCAGGAGCTCCACGCCCTGAGCTTAACTACATTCAATGAGCGGCCTCCGCCCCTTCATCTGGAATTATATCAATATCCTTCTTCGTCATCTGTCTCCAAATCATGGAGCTCGTAGAACACGTCCACCCTCGGATAATCGTAGTGTGTCGCTCTCCGAAACAGATCCAGTGCAGAGTACAGCTCCACCTTGTCCGCCTCCCTCCCTTCGGATCTTCTCGCCGGCCGGCACCACACTGCACACCTCCAATAACCCCACAACACCTCGTCCTGGCGCGGCTGCAGCTCCATAGTCGCCGCGCTCGCCATGCCAGCGCCAGCTTCTATCACGAACCACAAGAAGCTGAGGCTTACTATCAGCAGGCGCACGTCTATACTGTCCTATGAAAACAAAAAGAAGATGACGTCTCTCTCTCTCTCTCTCTCTCTCTCTCTCTCGCGCTCTCTCTCTCTACTGATCGGTCCTACTTCCTCCGACACTCTAATTACTGTATCAGTCTCGGTAAACCCAAATCTCTCCCACTCACTTCTACATCCAGAGTCCACATCGCTGTCAAGGCTCAATCGATCTCCATAGATCAGTTCCAGATAAATCCGCATGTCGACTTCACGGTCCCGGGACTCCGGAGACTAATGACTCCTGCAGATGAGTACTTATGAAAAGCTGATGTATTATCAAACGACCGTAAAGCTTACAACCAAGAGAAAAAATTGGGAAAGTTTTGAAAGGGAGATGGGTAACTTCCACCATAGATCAGTCGCGGCTCGCCATGGTCATCATTGGCGGAAATGCTGCGTAATACCCACTCGCCAACAACTAAATGCTTATCGCACGTAAAATTGAGAGATGTCACCTTAAACAGGAAATAGCATTGTAGACATGCAAAATGAATTCCCTCCATTCAAAAGAAATAAATGTCCGAAAGAGATATCAAGACCTTTCTCATACCTTCCCATGTAGGATGTGTAAATGAAAAGACTATTGATCACAACCGCTCTATTATTGCGTCTACATATAAAAGAACAAGGAACTGCAACCGCATTTTCAACCATTGGTAAAGGGGGTGTACAAAACAAGATAGAACTTTAAAATAAGAACTGTAGATGTGAAAATGAGGTAAAATCTGCAATAAATGTGAACTACTGCATAGATGTGGCATCAATCGTTTTCATGTTCTTTTAAGTCAATGTTACCCTTTAATTGCTTTAATGGGAAACATTATTTGGGCTACATAGAAGTCCATTACCAACCATGATTTGAAAAAATGCATTGTTAAGGAACACCTTTTAGATACTTTTACTTGGTGGATTAAATCATTTGATGAGAAGGTCAAATTGAACTCATCACAATGGCAATGCCATAAGCAAATTATGGAAGGGAAAGAGTGGAATAAAGGGAGGCTAGGAGCACTCCAAGGTCTAAAGATTAAAGAAGAATGAAAAATGAAGACAACCATCATGTCATAATAGAGACAAAAGCATGGGCCTAAGAGACTACACTCATCATCAGAGACTCAAAACAATGGTGGGGAATATTTAATGATGACAAATGGGCATATATTAATTTACAAGACAATACTCAATTCACAATGGTTTGATAAAATATAGTTAAAGAAATGTTTTTAAGTTTTAAGCAAGCTTCACCTTCTCTTGCAAAGAGACAAATATTACTATATTAGAGAACAAGTTGGGGGGGAATACACTAGGCTATGCGGGTATGAGAGAGGGCTCCCATGATAGGTTTGGAGAGATAATGTATTGTCAAGCATAATAGGAAAATGTTTCCCACTAAAAGGAAATTGTAACCCTTTAATTGCTTTAATTTCTTTTAAGTCAAAGTAACCCTTAATTGCTTTAATTTCCATACTTTAAACTCCACTAGAAAGGATTTTAGTTGGGTGTGTCTTATGCTCTCCCAATAGGACTCAAGAGTTGGCGCAAAGCTTACTATCTCTCATGTTTTTCCCTTGGTAAACATGAAGATATTTTTTGGAAAAATATTAGAGACATCCCCAAATTGATGTCAGTTTTGTTGTCATAAATGTAGACATAACCTTAGGACTTGGTTAATCGGTGCCCAAAGCAAAAGAAGTTAACAGAAGTAGCTACTAGAGCTCTCGAGTTGGATCCAAGCATCTCCATCCATGCAATGCTTTTCAAGTGAAGAAGGTGTATCCATAGGTCTTAGCACTATTAGAATATGATCCTACATTCGTGAGATGTATAACAAATACATATGATTTTGCAAAAGGTTGTGTATAGGCCTCCAAGTGCTCACACTTATATTTGGCAACATGTTACTACCTTACAAACACCAATTACCAAGGATATTAACATTGAGAACCTATTCTTCATATTACTATTAAAACAATTTTAAAATTGCTTTATACTAAATGTGAAAAATGAATTTCATGTACTTA
Source organism: Lygodium microphyllum (assembly GCF_053477565.2). Classification (NCBI taxonomy): domain Eukaryota; kingdom Viridiplantae; phylum Streptophyta; class Polypodiopsida; order Schizaeales; family Lygodiaceae; genus Lygodium; species Lygodium microphyllum. The sequence continues at coordinate 183,837,009 of NC_141135.1, forward strand.
TTCATATGATCATGCAATTAGTAATATGTCTAGTTATACTTGACATGATTTCTTCTAGAACTCAAAGGGTATGAACTCTTGTTAGGAAAATTTCACTGATTCTCAAAAAATCTAGTATCACGTTCAAAAGCCATCTATAAATGTTTCCCCCACCTCACTTCTATGGATCCTTATGAACACTTCAATATTGCAAGTGCCTCAAAATTTTGCTAGTTGAAATTGTAGGAAATCACACTCCATGGCATGTTGGATCCAAAAGATTTGAAAATGAATTTTATGTAAATTATTCATATGATCATGCAATTAGTAATATATCTAGTTCTATTTGACATGATTTCTACTAGAACTTACACATCCACATCATCACCAATCAATAGATTGATCTTACATGTTCAAGGATGAAGGTTATATAGTAGAGGGAATAACATTGCCTATTAATGTGTTTGGTTAACAAAGAAGAAATTCAACCATATTTGATTTGCTCCATATGCTCAAAGAATATTTCTCAAAGAATACTTTTTATGTTTTTAAATTTTTATATGTTTAGCACTCTTCAAATATTTGGCAAAACCTCACCAAATCTAAAGCAATGATAAAATGTCTTCTTCAGACCATGCATCCTAAATATAATGTGAGGATTCCACATTCTTGGAAGGTGCTCAACACCTATGGTTTTGGGATGCTCTCTAAAAAAATTTCCAATTGTAGTGCCTCTCAATATTTCAAATTGTTCCTTGCACAATTTGAAACCTAATTTCAAAATCTTTGTAAAAAAATATCCAATTGATGAATATTGTTCACTATCCTCAATGTAAAAGGCAATTATTAGAGATCTTAAGCTTCTAACCAATTCGAATACCTTCGAAACAATGATTTAATGGGAATTTTATTTGCATTCCAACATTTTTCTCATCGTGAGTTTCCTTTTCTACACAAATTTCGTAATAAGAGCTTGGAGGATACCTTGAGAAATGAAGCTGATATGAGCTTAAGAAAGACCTCGACCTACTACATGCATGCAGGTGAAAGATGGATGGAAAGAAAAATCAAAGAGCTTGGTGCCTGATGGTATAAATGAGAAATGAAGTGGCTATGGAGTTAGAGACCTACACTGAATAAGTGAAAGCGAAAGGATCCATCTTACACATTGTGGTGTAGGTTTTCACTATGCTAATATGCAAAAGATGTGTATTGCATAGCAGGAATGGCTTCAAACATCAACCAAGTTGTGGAGATGGATCTTCCTGCGGAGGCGATTTGTTGAAGATACTATGATTTCTCATTTGTTACTTGCTATTGTATTCCATGGGTCGTATAACTACTAATGATTGGTTTTCCAAGTGGTTTGTTAGCAAGTTCCAAGCACATTGTTTTCTAGTATACTACTATTTCCTTGGGAAGTGATTCTACCAAGTATTGGTCGAGTCTTGAGTAGGAGCACAACTAGGTTCTTTCCTTCTCGATGGGATGTAGGTGGACCTTGGTACATAGTTGTCCTTGGTCTACAACTTTCTATTAAGAAGAGGTACTCCTATCAAAGTGTTCAATATTGGTCACATTCCTAAACTTGCATACTATTTTCTAAATGGAGGTGAGAGCACATTTAGAAAACATGGTATGCCATTTAGAAAACATACCAATTATATGTGTGAGCTCCCTAGGTTAGCCCACCTAAACTCAATGTGCATTTACCCAATTGGAGACATTTAGCAGAGTTATAAATTAGAAAATTGTCATGATGTTGCTGGATTAGTAAGTACTAACAATGAAACATTGCATATACTTAGCCTTGGTCAACATCTTGGATATAAACATTATACTTTCTTTTGGCAAGCATCCTCAAGCACACTCCCACTTGATTGTTGTGATGACCTCACCATTATATCTCTCTTCTTTCTTCATCTCTTCATGCAACTAATTGAATCTAGGTCATTTGGCAATGCTTTTAAATGCAAAGAATGTAGCACAATCCACCCACTGTGTGTGTAGAAGATCCTCCTCTCACTATCTCTTTTCTCCTTTGCATCCTCATACATTGCCACCCATCAACTCATCACATCACTATCGAATACAAAATTTTATTCATTTTTTAATGCACCTCTCTATCCAAAATCTTACTACACCCTCTTCCTTGAGGTAGAATCGATGTCATCCTTGAGTCTTCTTGATTGCTCCATCCTCGTGTGAGGAAGCAATCCACTTGTGTAAAAAATTCAGATATGTATATAAGGCGATTCCTACACAAACCAACATGTAGCCATGATACTTTTAGTACTTGCATTTTGCCTAACAAAATCCTTCAAGGTCTTCATAAAGTGCTCAGGAAAGAATGTCCATTGAGCATGATCTTTGCCACCTATAGCCATCTCATCCACCAAATGTAGTAGGAGATGCAAATGGCCTATAAGTATGGTTCATGAAAGAGTATCCTCCAGTAAGTAGACATGCTTAATCCCAATCACTTGAGCATTCCAAAATGTCATGGGATCATTTTCCTTTAACCTAGTATATCTACAAAGAAAGACACCTAAAAAATTTATTAGCATAAGAAAGTGGAACATTGTTCTCATTTTGTACATTTGAGAATTTCCTACCAGTACGTAGTTGTTTTACCTCACAAGCTTTCCATCTTGTATATAGTCACCCATACTCTCTTTGAGGGATAATGCAATATGGTGGTAGGAAGTAACAACTACTAATAGTATATACATGAGATTGCTTTGCTATAAGAAACAATAGTTCTAACGTATTGTATAATTTCAAGATTTAACTTATAGAATCTTGTGCTAATCATGAGACTTCAACCAAATAACTGCACCATGCCTCTCCTTTTGGTATTGATGAAGGTCCCCTCCTTCAAGCATCGCATGTAATAGGTGGGTGTACAAAACTTTATTATGGATTTTTTCATAATATTTTCCTCCTTCTTTATCAATATCCATGGAGCATGTGGTAGAATTGTCTTTCCATTTTCTAACTCTTGTTACCAAGTACCCCTTTGCATTCCAATACTACATAGATCCTCTTTTACATGCTTAGAATCTTCCATCAAAATCAAGTGCTCCCATATAATGGTAAACCCCACATTCAAATGAATAGATGCATGTCTTCTAGAAGGTGATTGATCTTTAGGTGGGTCCAATAAGGTAATTGGAAGAATATAGAGTACCTAATCAATAAAATACAGAATGTGTTGAGAATTACAGATCTTGAGCAAGGTTAGCTATGGAGGTTGGAACTCATGGACAAGAAGCATGATGACAAGTGACTAGACGAGACTCTTACTCAAATGAAATAGGTTTCAAGATAGATTATCTTGGACTCATAAACACAATCTTCAATAGACATGGACAATGATTGATAATTCTCAACATCCCTCCTTAATCACAACCATAGAAACACTAACTATATAGAGGTTGTCATGAGTAGAACCTTGCTAAGTGTAGTCATGGAAAAACCAACCATATCACAAGACCTCACTATGTGTGTAGAGGCTATAGGGCATAGGTTATGTGAGGGTTAGAAGGCTTATGATTGGAGCATTAATGGAAGTACATACAAGGCTCTAAAACGTCAATCTAAATAGTGGGAATTGAAGGAACACTACAAGGGACTGGGGCAATAGCGACGCCGATTAGCGACGGCGTTTATCGGCGTCGCTATTGGCGTCGCTATTGGCGTCGCTATATGCAACGCTATACGCGTCGCTATTTGCGACGCAAATAGCGACGCAAATAGCGACGCAAATAGCGACGCATATAGCGACGCCAATAGCGACGCCAATAGCGACGCCGCAGGGAAAAAAAAGCGCGGCCGAAACCAGAGCGCCGTTTTCATTTTGTTTTCTTCGCCTTTTGAGAGCGAGAGCGAGGGAGAGAGCCAAGGCTTTGTGAAAGAAGAGGAGGAAGAGACTTGTTGCCGCTGCCGCCGCCACCGCCACCGTCGTTGTTCGCGAAGGAGAGGAGGAGCCCTCGTTGCAAAGAGAAGCCGCCCACGCTCGCCATATCTCATTGGTGAGTCTCCCTCTCTCTTTCTTTTACTTGTTGAAGGTTTAAATCGTTCTCTTTTGTTTATTTAGGAGAGGAAAAGAAAGAGAAGGAGAGGGAGAGGGAGAGAGAGGGAGAGAAAGAGAGGGAGAGGGAGAGAAAGAGAGTGAGAGTGCATTCTCTCTCTCTCTCTCTCCCTTTTGCTTGTTTAATGTTTAAATTACTTTCTTCTTTGCTTGTTTAGGAGAGGAAACGAGAGAGTAAGAGAGAAAGAGAGGGAGAGGGAGAGGGAAAGGGAAAGAAAGAGAAAGGGAAATAGAGGGAGAGGGAGAGGGAGGGGGAGGAAATAGGAGAGGGAGAGAAAGAAAAAGAGAGGGAGAAGGAGGGAGAGTGCATTCTCTCTCTCCCTCCCTCTCCCTTTTGCTTGTTTAATGTTTGAATCACTTTATTTTTTTCTTGTTTAGGAGAGGAAATGAGAGAGAAAGAGAGTGAGAGGGATAGGAAGGGGAAGGAAATGAGAGAGGGATAGAAAGAGAAAGAGAGGGAGAGTGCATTGTATCTCTCCCTCTCCCTTTTGCTTGGAGGATGTTTAAATCACTTTATTTTTTGCTTGTTTAGGAAATGAGAGAGAAAGAGAGATAGAGAGGGAGAGGGAGAAAAAGAGAGGGAGAGGGAGAGGGAGAGGGAGGGGGAGGGGAAGGAAATGAGAGAGGGAGAGAAAGAGGGAGGGGGAGGGAGAGGGAGCGAGGGAGCGAGGGAGAGGGAGAGGGAGAAAGAGGGAGAAAGAGGGAGGGAGAGGGAGAGGGAGGAGGAGGGAGGAAATGAGAGAGGGAGAGAAAGAGAACGAGAGGGTGAGGGAGAGGGTGAGAGAAAGAGAGGGAGAGGGTGAGGGAGAGGGAGAGGGAGAGGGAAGGGAATGAAATTTAAGATAATATACGTATCGATAATGGTATGCAATGTGCTTTGCATACGGCCACGTACTTCATCAAAATTAACCCAAAATTATTGTTATAGAAGTGGAGATCCCTTAAATTGAGTATAGGATAATTTCTCTCAGGTCTTATGACTATGAGTAGAATTGATTGAAATAAATTTTATTACTATAGTTGTAAAATTTCATAGATGGCGCGCATTAATTTTAAAATGGATTACTTATACTCAAAGCCGAGATATAACAAAAAATTATCTACCGGGACAAACAAATCGTTGAGCATGATACAAGGCCGAGATATAACATCGGAAAATCTCTCGACTACTATATACAATGCAAGGTTTATGGTCAACTTGCAAGTTGACGTACATCTCCAAAAAGCTATCCATTTAAGCCTCGTTTGCTGTAATGTAGATAAGATGGCAAACGAAGAAGGTCCTATTGTTCAAGACCGCGAGTCGTATCTTAATCAGCGTGTCCCATGTCCTTGCTCTCAATGCAAGTTGGCAATTAGACGAAAACGTCGATTGTCTATAGAACACGTACGACGATTTGGCGAGTTTCAACCTGAGATTATTGATCAGGCGATTGCAGATTTTCAGCAAACGGTATTTTCAAGTTAGCATTTTTCATGCATTGTACTCTCAAGCTAATTGAAAACCATACACAATAAGATTGGGTCTTGTTGGCAAATTTTGTGTCCAGGGGGGTGATGTCTCGACCCAAGGGGGAGAGCACCCTTTGCGGCCAATTAGAAGAGTTCGTGGACGTGAGATGGATGGATGGCAGGAGCCAATAGACCACTCGCAAGGCCCATCTATATCGTCAATGCCAGAGGAGACAGACAACCTTCCCGACTTGCCTACAATCTTGGAGCCTGAGATGGAGGCAATGATCGATGCATTGATTCCCATGGATGTTGAGACATCTGACCCGCTTAGAGAGGAAGCATCCATACCATTATATGATGGGTGCCGAGTATCTCGGTTGAAGACATTGCTTGCACTCTTAAGTGTGCAAGCGAAATACGGTTGGAGCGATACGAGTGTGACTGAGTTATTCAGGTACCTTGCATACAGACTTCATTGTTTTTTTTTTAAACAGTATTATTGTAAATATGGATGGATTTTTCAAGGTGTTTTATGATGTTTTCAGGTTATTGAAATATCATATATTGCCACCTGCAAACACCATGCCTGAGTCTCGTGATGATGCACGACATGTTTTACGGAAGCTTGGCATGGACTACAATAACATCCATGCATGTATCAACGACTGCATATTGTTTCGAGATGAATACGAGACTATGGAGACATGTCCAAAGTGTGGTGCTCACAGGTATCGACAGGACTTGCAAGGGCAGACCATCCCTCAAAAAGTCCTCAGACACTTTCCGCTCATCCCCCGCATAAACCACATGTTTCGCACGTCTGCCATGGCAAGCTTGACAACGTGGCATGTGCAGAATAGGTCTACGGATGGAGTGCAACGAATATCAGCAGATTCGCGCGCATGGAGCCACATTGACTCTACCTTCCCAGGCTTTGCGCGAGAGCCAAGGAATCTTCGGCTCGGTCTCGCCATGGATGGTGTGAACCCATTCGGTCTGCGCTCGACTTCTTACAGTGTGTGGCCTATAGTGCTTGTCAACTACAACATTCCTCCATGGCTTTCTACGAAGAAAGGACATCTCATCCTTAGCTTGCTCGTCCCGGGCCGCTACAAAGTAAAAAATATGGACGTGTATCTTCGTCCATTAGTCGATGAGCTTAAGATTTTGTGGGAGGAGGGGGTCACGGTGCAAGATATGAGCAGGCGCGATGGTCGGCGGTCAGCCAACATTCGAGCCATTCTCATGTGGACGATGCATGACTTTCCGGGATTGGGAGAGTGCTCAGGTGAGCAGACATTTGTTCACGCCGGTAATATCTATATTTTATTTCATTCAATCAAGTATTCACTAGGTCGTGGATCGCCTTGCAGGTCTCGTTACCTCAGGTTATCATGCATGTCCATTGTGTGGGCCACAGTTAGACGCCCGAAGGTCACGAACCATGAAGAAGATGGTATATCAAGGACACGCCACTTTCTTGCCGGAGGATCATGAACTCAGGGAAGGTTTTCTTGGACGACCTCCAGCACGTATGAACGCTGCAAGCTGGTACGAGCTGAAAATGGTAAACCCGGAATCACATCCAAATGGAATGCGACGGTTCTCAGTTTTCTACGAGTTGCCATATTGGACCCACTTACAGGTCAACCACTTGTTGGATCCCATGCATATTTTCAAAAATGTGGGCAGCTTGCTATGGGACCACATCACAGGAAAGAGAGACACTATAGGGTCACGAATGGATTTAAAGGAGGTAGGTAAGATGGAGGCGCTTTGGCCGCAGTCGAGTGCTGAAGGGGGAGTGCAGCTTCCTCGCGCTCCCTGGGTTTTGTCTACCAAAGAAGAGCGCATTGTGAAGCAAGTAATCAAGTCTATCCGCACTCCGACGGGTATGATGCGTTCTCTCAGGTCCGCATTTTCTAAAGATGACCAAATGTCTGGGCTAAAATCCCATGATTGGCATAAGATATGTCAGGTTTGTGAACAGAATGGATTTTAATAAGCGTGGACATTTTGAAATTTGAAAAGTGACCATTATTCTTAATGCTTTCTCATTTGTGGCAGTTTGTCCTACCGATCGCGATCGCGGGATGCCTAACTCCAGAAATTCGTGGGGCCATTTACAAGCTGTCGACTTTGGTGCAATGGATCTCACAGAAAGAGATTAAGACGTCCTCTATTGAATCCGCAAGGCGGGGAGCAGTTGAGACGGTCTGTCTCTTTGAGAAATACCTGCCCACTAGCATGCTCACGATACAAGTTCACCTTCTTGTGCATCTTGTGGACGAAGTGGAGATTGCCGGACCTGTCCATACGCGATGGATGTTCTTCCTGGAGCGCTTCATGAAAACCCTGAAAGGCTTTGTGCGACAACGAGCTCGTCCGGAAGGTAGCATGGCGGAGGGTTGGTTGGTGTCAGAGGCATTAGTGCATATCTCACAATGGCTACCAACGGTGGAACCAGACAATGAAATGCTATGGACGCTCAAGGACGATGACAGGCTGACTGGAGATGTGGTGGTTGGAAATGGGGTAGAAAAAAGAATGGATGCCTCAATGGAAGAGAAAGTGAATCGCTTTTGTATGTTGCACCATGCCTCCATGGAGACGTGGCTCGCCAAGTACCAGATTGCAAGGCAAGATCGAGAGGAAGCGCGAGCTGAATTCCGACGCAGTACGCGTCACCGACCGATTCGATATCCCGAAGGCATGGAGGAGATGCCGCGGTTTATGTCAACACGATGGTTGCATGGAGCCTTGATCGCAGCATCCAGCGAAGGGGCAGAGGTCTCAATGGAGGAGTGGGAGTTCTCGAGGGGATGTAGTCCAAAGGTAATGAGGGGTTTAGAATGTGTCGTATCTGAATTTGTTTGCTACATCTAATTTGAGTGTTTCAATGTGCAGTACAAAATATATAGTGCAGCGTGGTCGCGCGGACGGCATTTTCGGGTGGAGCGTATTGACAAAATGCGCTCCACAATGGACTGTGGTGTCATGGCAAGGTTTGAGCAAGAGAGCCGGCGACGAGCAACGGATCCGAACACGATTGTGGATGAGATGGAGTATTTTGGGAATTTGCAAAGTATTATTACGGTGGATTACCGTAGCTTCTCCATGATAATATTCGATGTGCAGTGGTTCAAAGTGGTACTTGGAGGAGCTGGCGCAACGGTTCGACGAGGTCCATCTGGATTTCTCGAAATAGATTCCGAAAAAAAATGGATGGATTTGCGCGACACCTTTGTGTTGCCGGCACATTGTGAACAGGTAATCTTCTAGTCATTTGCTTGCTAATTGTAATACGACATGCTTTATGTCACAATGGTTTGAAGACGGTTTGTAAGTGTTTGTGAACAGGTAATCTTCTATCCAAATCCCCGACAACCTCGATGGTGGTATGTTATACCTTCAACTCCTAGAGGTGCGAGAGTATACGATCAAAGCGATGTTCCAGGCATAGATGAAGAATATATGCAAATAGAGGGATCGAAATTACAAGGGGTGGAGGCCACCGCAAGCTTGGAGCCCGCATCGGCTAACAATGATGGAAATACAGAAGTCGTAGAATTTTTTGAGAACGAGGCAGACTCGTTCTTTTGTGGTGACATGTCTATCGACCTTCCAGTGTATGCAGAGTTATGTCAGGAGATTAACATGGGACCATAGAATACTTCATTCTTGGAGAATTGTATTACTCAATTCGTTGTTTAGATCTTCCATAAAGGTAGATAAGATATGCATTTTAAGATGGATTTTTCAAAAATGATTTATATTAATGCGCTTTGTATAGTTTCAATTGATTATTCTAACATTATTTTTTATCTCTGCAGGTATCTTTATTTTCAGGATGAGTCGAGGGATGAGCGATGAGGAGTTTCAGGAGATGATGGCACGTATGTCTCCAGATCAGCTCGCGAGATTCAGAGAGATAGCAGATCAGGAGCTGTCTCGTTCTTCGTCAGGGCGCTCTGCTAGATCAGCTTCAGTGCGATCAGATGCTTCAGCTTCGAGCAGACGATCTCGACGCTCGCGACTTGGGCCAGAGGGAGGGACTGCGACTGCAGGAGGATCAGGGGGGTGCTGCTGTGGAGACACGGACGCGGTGTCTCCGTCTCGTCGTTCAGCTAGAGCTCGGTCACCTCCAGGATTTGTCACACCTGTGGGGACGTCCACTCCAGTTACTCCGGCTTTTGCGCAGCCGTCGGCAGATGTCACGCCTTTTGGTGGCACTCCTTTTGGGGGCACCCCCTCTGGTGGCACTCCTTTTGGTGGCACCCCCTCTGGTGGCACCCCTTTCAGTGGCACTCCGGGAGAGGGTACCCCCGTCGGTACACCGGATGTTCAGGGGTCTCCTGGATATGCCCAGGAGAGTGGACGGAGATGGGAGAGGGCCCATACGAGGCACACTCCTAGGGATTATGGATACCTAGTGGATGGCAGGTCAGGAGCTATCATCATGAATGATGAGGGGAGGAGGGTGATAGCTCGCATGAGGGAGTTGTGCCAACAAGTTTTTCGGCACAACGTCCTGGATCATTGGAGGAACATACCGGAGGGGAGCAAGGAGTACATAGTAGCATCCTTGCATGAGGAGTTCCCGGTGCCAGCCGCAGTGGATAGATTCTCTACGGGCTGGATGATGGATTGCATGCGTGCATACATGTCACATAGACGATCCGACGCACGCAAGGCAATCAAGAGTGGGGCTCCAAAGCCCGAGTGGTTAGATGCAGAGGACTGGCGCCGACTGAGGGAGGAGGCTACAAATTCGCCAGGACGTTGGAGTCAGCAGCGGGAGGCGGCGAGGGCACGAATCGAGGCCGGATCGGTACATCATCTTGGGAGTGGCGGCCACAGGACATATTTGGAGGACTTTGTAAGTTTCTCTTTTATTTTGCTTATTTGTTTTTTTGAGATATTATTTGTACTGACAATCATATTTCTAACAGTTAGCATTTTGTTTTCTTTGCAGCACTCCATTACAAATCGTGATCCGCAAGGCCTTGAGACTCAATATGCAGAGAGGCACGGTCTCAGATCATTGATCGACCGATTGTACAGACGCGGCGGCCCAGTAAGTCTCTCATCTTTCATGTCCGTAGTTACCATGAGATATTTGAATGCATTATTGTATGGTGGATTGATATGTTGTTTCTTTTTCTGCAGAATCCGTTTGATGCTCCTTTGCAGAGGGACGAGCTTTCGGGGGACGACGATTTGTAGCTCGCCCTCGGATCCTTAGCGCTCACATACCTTTAGTTTTTAGTCGCCCGATCTATGTAGACATTTTCTATGTATTAGTGATATTGTTTTATGATTGTACCAATCGCATTTTATGCGATATCATGTATTTATTTCATCTATCAGTTTTATGATTTCAGTATAGATTCTTTTTGTTTGCAAACGCTTTGTATGCAGCAGTGCAGAAACTATTTTGTATGGCTCTCATACAGCACACAGTGCTGCCACAAAAATTTTTTTTCCTCTGTTACCGTCGCTATTTGCGTCGCAAATTTACTGCAGGCGTCGCTATTGTCGTCGCTACCAGCGTCGCAAATTCTCTGCAACCGTCGCTATATGCGTCGCTATTTGCGTCGCTATATGCGTCGCATTTGCGACGCATATAGCGACGCAAATAGCGACGCATATAGCGACGCAAATTTGCGACGCATATAGAGACGCAAATAGCGACGCATATAGCGACGCAAATAGCGACGATACCATGGCGTCGTCAATAACGACGCTTTTTCCGACGACGGGGGCAAATTTTGTTGTTTGTATTTTCGTCGCTTTAAACGTCGCTATAAGGTCTATATCTTGTAGTGGAACGATGAGGCTTGTCCTTCTACTCTTGAATGTCTTCTTCTTCTTCTTCTTCATGGTCTTTTTTGTCTTTGATAGTTGCAAGGTAGGACTTTCGTGATATTTTCCTGGCACAATAAAAATTTTCAATGTGCCTAGTTCTTTTACAAAAGTCACAAACAATGTCTTTCTTCCCTTTCTACTTGTTGTTCACAAAGAGCACCTATTCTTCTTTTGAAATGCTTGCTTCCTCTTTACCTTTGAGCTTCTTCTCTTATTTAACGAGTGATGCTTCAATGTCTACCAGCTTTGGATTGGGCATATTAATTAGTGCGGTGGAGACATTGACAAATTTTGAAGGAAGACTCTTCAGAGTCTCCAATGCATATTTCTTCTTCCATTTTTAAGTTTATCTCTACAAGTTGAGTTAGGAGACTTTCCATATAAGTAAAGTGAGTTGCAAGGGATGTATTAGCTTTCATACCAACCCTAAAAATTTCAATCATAAATCAATATTTTCAAGATTTAGATTGGGAACTAAAGAGTGTTGCAAGAGTAGCATCTCCAAATCTCTTCTCCTATCCACTAGTTATTGACCAGATATCTTTCTTCATGAGGATTAGCTTTATCCTTGTCTGCCATCTATGGCACTTGACACCTTTGAAGTAGCATGAGGGTGAATATTTTCCCATTCTAGAGGTTTGAGTAATAGTAATCTCTGAAAACAAATCAACACAAGAGTTGAAACCAGCTATGTCAAGAGATACAAGTGGGCGTAGTGTTAAAAGACACTATGTTTTGATGATTGATGTTTAATCTTGATACTTAAATCTTCATATTGAATCTTCTTCTTGCTAATAGCTTGGTTGAAAACTATAATGTGTCTGCTTGTCCACTTGTGGGACGCGTCTTAGCAGCCCATTGGGAAGAGAGTCTAGCAAGCGCCACTTGCACTCGCAAGGAATGTCACAAGGTCTGCGATCTAGGACTTCCTAAGTCTGCCCAAAAGCAGAAGTATCCGGCCGTTCCGACTTAGGACCTGAAGTTAGGGTTTCTTTCCTATTAGCCAAGTCTCTAGGAAGTAGCTAGCGTCGAGCTCCAGATGAACCACTTTGCAGAGGAGCAACAGAGTCGAAGCGGATTTATGCTACGAATGGGAGACGAGAGGGATGCGAAGCTCACCTTTTCTGCCCAAAAGGCATAGTCCCATTCCGCTCCCCTAAAAAAGCATAAATCAGGATTCTAACTCTACTGACTCTAGGTCTTCACAGTATCGTTATCACGTCTTTTGAGAAAAGTTCCCAGCTAATCGGGACCACCCTTCCGTAGTACGGACCCAAGTTGCGTCCATCGCACTTTCCTCGGGTTGCTTAGTTATCTAATTACCTACCACATTATGTTTGACACGCAAAGGCAGCTTCCTTAATTAATCTATTTAAACACATGGTTCCTTCACCTAACTTAGGCACTGACATTAAAAAAAACAATGTCAAGCAAGTTCATTTTCCAAATATTTGACCTTTATTTATCATAGTCTTGGAATACATCAAGTATCATGCACGAAGGCTATCCCACCACAATCAACAGGATTGCTGCTCCAAGTTTCGCCCGTAGATTAGTACACAGGCCTCGAGATCCCATCTCGAGTCACGTTGGCCTCTTGTGCAGGATCCGGAGGCAAGGGATTTACAGCCAGAGCCTCCCCTAGCACCCAAGTGTCCTCCCACTCCAAGCAGCACCCACAGAGAGACCTCTCGCGGAGGGTTCGGTCCATGTACCCGGCGTGACTAACAACCCCATTGGATAAGGCCAGGCAGACAGTCAGAGGTAACTGAACCTACCTCTCCCTCCAGGCTATTAATCTAAAGCATTAAGTGTTTGGCCTTGAATTAGTTCCTTGAGAAAAGAAGCTCAAACAATGTACCTAAGTGTACAATCACGATCATTTCTATGGTCATTCGTACGACCAACTACTAAGGTGTAATTCCTTTTTCCCGAATACTCCCAGCATTCGATCCTAGATTGTTCACGACTTGGCGAGATTCCAAGGGCTTGGCAAGCTAGGTTTCTTGTTTCCCCTTTTTCTTTGGGTTAGGGTTTGTACCCTACCGACCCTAATTATCCTTACCTTAGGTCTCCTTGTAACATAGATCGTGGACAACCTCATCGCCCTCGGTTGGTCAATTTGCTTCTTGTCAATTCACAATTTCCCTAAGTTTGACAAATCGGTCCCCAAGAGAGAGAGTTGTAGTAGGGAAACAACTCGACTTCTTAACAAGTCTAGCTTGTAATTATGTCTCGCCTCCCTTGGCCTAACACAAGGAACTTTCAATCATTCCCCACATAGGCAATTTGGTGAAATATAGGAAATTCTCCAATATTTCCTATGTAGACAAGTACGTATTCCCAATCTATAACTAGGAAATTGCATTCCCTACATCTTATAATAGGGAATATAGAACATTCCCTACATTCCTTTGAAAGTCCCTACGTTCCCTACATTTTATAATAGGGAATATAGAGCATTCCCTACATTCCTTTGAAAATCCCTACATAAAGAATTATAAGGATGTGATTTCCTACTTTTATGTAATAGGGAATTAAAGGTACAATGAGGATAAGATAAAGATGATGTTTATCACAATTCTCTATTTCTCAATTCAAATTGATAATGATAGTTTCGAGAAGGTAAGGACAAAGGTCACAAGAAACTCTAAACCACTTACTATATAGAAAGTTCACATTATAACTAGGAAGATTACTAACCAAACTAGGAAGAATGTAGAATTTTCTAGTTATAACTAGATAATTTTTCCATCACTAGTCTCTTCTAACTAGTAAAATCATTTTCCTAGATAGTATCTAGAAAATTGAAGCCCTATCTAGCAACATTATCTAGCAAGTTATTGTATAACTAGTAATAATATCAACCTAATTAGAAAATTTTACTTTTTACTAGTCATAACTAGCAAGTACTATCCTGTAACTAGGGAATTATAGATATTCTATCAAGTTAACTTGGAACTCATGATTTTTCTAGGTGTAATTAGTAAATAAATATTCATTGATTAGACATTTACATTTATATAATACTTACTCACAGCTAAGCTTTTCACATTGACACAAAAGCAAGACCACAATTGTTGAAAGGTAATCACAATAACAAAAAAGAAAATTAAAAGAAAGATGTTTAGTACACATGAATAACACAGACTGTGTGGCCCCAACAACAGAGTCATTGCATTTAGCAACAATAACACTTACAAAATTGAGCAAAGTACATGGCCACATTGACCAAGCATATATCATGGCCATGACATCCATCTTATTGCAAAGCTCATGATTATATTAGTGAGAAAAAAGCATATTCCACCAATGGATTAAATAGAAACTCCACACACTAACATCATATTCCTTACTGTCCAAATGAGCAACAAGAGCAAACATTCAAAGTGCATGGCAAGAAAACCACACAATCATATATACCCTATCATGAAAATTAGATAGCCATATTAAAAAGGAAAGCACATTACCAAGTGCATGACCATATTGGTCATGGAAGTGCACATGGAAAAAAAGAACCACCAGGGTAAAGCGCGTAGCCATATTGAGAAAAAGCAAAATTGCATTGCCCAAAACATGTGGCTATAGAAAATAAAGCAAACTACATTACTATATTATCACCTTTCAAACTAGCACTAAACTTATAAACTTCATGTCTTAACACAAAAATATAAGTACCAAGGATTCTAATGATTTCCAACTATTGTAGCTAGCTCTATGTGGAAGCTTGCAACATGATAGATGGGAAGCTACTTTAAGGTTCACTATGAGGTGACTTGAATAACAAGAAGGCTACACCTAAATAGCCTTACAAGGGTGGAAGTATATTACCTTTACAAAGAACTAGTGCTCCAAAACAAAGAAATCCTCATTGGATATTCTCATTTTATTAGGGTTTGAAGTTGAGAAACTCCATAGAAAAGTATCGATGGGAGCATATCAAATTCTCACCAATCTCAAAGGTAGGTGAAATAATTCAAACAATGTAGAAACTCTTGCAAATTCTCAATGGAACATTGAAAGTGCATCATAATAAAAGGAAAACACAAGAGGAAAAGAAGATCAAATTAAGATTGGAAAAATTTTGAATTTATATTTTGAGAAAAAATAAGAGAGCTAAAAGAAAGGCATGCTTTTTGTGCTAAGAACATGCTCAATAAGGCCAATATTAAAATAGAGTACTATAAAAAGCAAGGAGGGGAGGAAAGCATGTTGGGCTATTCTCTCCTATACATCTTAAACCTTCCATGTTGGGTAAAAAACCATAGGTTTGAATCTCTACAAGAGAGGCTGAACCCCTAGAGGATCTTAATGTACTCTTCCTGAGGATTTCAATCATGCTATGCATTTGGCAATTCAAAAATTATGATGTGTGCAATCTTGTGTAGCAACTACTCCTATAGGCACCTATTTGGCTAGTATCATCTTGTGGTCATAACAAACATCAAGTGTAACATCCATGACAAGTCTATTTATGCTACCCTCTAATCCCTCCTAACTTGCTCTAGCCCTTATTCCTATAAGTTAAGCCTTAGAGGTAATTCAAAGCTCCCAAAAATCTTGGAACAACTCAAGAAAATTCATGAGCACTATCATATCCCTTCTCTACCGTTAGAAATAATAGATACATGAATTTTTAGCAAGACCATTCATATATACTTGTGAAGATCATATCCCAACGACTATATTTATGGCCCCAAAAAACATTATTACGAATATTTTAAAATTACTCTATGAAATTATCATTTTGTCTAATTATAACAAATATTTTGAAATTATTCTCTAAAATTATTATTTTTCATGGAACAATCTGACAAAATTTTGATCATTGTAGTTCAAGCCATTGTCATTTCCATCCCAATATGCCTTAGCATCCTATAAGATGCCAAAATACTCACTAGTGGGTTGGAATCCCATGATCTTTTAGGAGATAGGTGTTTTTGATTACATGAGTACTTGAGAAGGCAAAAGGCCAAGTGACCCTATTATATAGGATACCTTTAATGCTGAGGGAAGCTTATCATGGCTCTAAGTTAATAAGTTCCCTACTGTGTGTTGTTGACAAAAGTAGTGTAATCACATACAACCCAATCTTATGGGGTTGGAAGCTCACATCCTAGGCTAGACAATTGTTTTCTCTGTAGGGATATGGATTTTATACTACTTCATGGAATGGTGTTTTTATATATTATCTTTTGTGCAATAGAATGTTGTTTTCCAAAGTGTTTGTCATGTGCTAGATGTTGTGTTTATGGACCCTATGTAACATGATAATAAAAGGAAGTTGCTTTTTTATGTTGTAATAGTATGGTACCTTTGCTAATTAGATAAGTAAAATAAATCCCATCAAGGAACGTGAAAATACCTCCATCTTGATGACCAATCTTCTATGGCTAGATGGACCTAATAATTTGGGTAGCTTTTCTAAACATTAGATGGAGTTATTAATACATGATCCTCCAAATTTAGTAGGACATATATGAGGCTCAACTTCATTTTTGGGGGGCTAATGTGAGATGATGTCTTATCCGCAAGGGGATCAACATTTTATTCTCTTCCACTTCTCACTCTCTTTGAACCAAGTGCCTGTTGGAAACTGCGAGGAAGACAAGAGACGAAAGGAAGAGAGGAGAGAAGAGAGATATGAGACACTAGAAGTGGAACCCCAAAAGTGTGTAAATTGAGCACACATGATGTGAATATATAGAGGGGACTTGGGGCGCTATATATAGACACGAAAGGAAGAGAGGAGAGAAGAGAGATATGAGACACTAGAAGTGGAACCTCAGAAGTGTGTAAACTGAGCACACATGATAGGAATATATAGAGGGGACCTGGGGCGCTATATATGTCATGTGTGCTCAATTTACACACTTCTGGGGTTCCACTTCTAGTGTCTCATATCTCTCTTCTCTCCTCTCTTCCTTTCATCTCTTGTCTTCCTCGCAGTTTCCAACATGGTATCGGAGCTGCTTGCATCCGATGAGAAAGAATCGTCTAATGACGAGGAGCTGGACTAGACAACAGGGCCGATTGGTCGCAATTGAGAGCTAAGCGAGCTTTCTCTCTCTGTGCCAGATGTCCGACCAGAAAACCCTACCTGATGCTGCTCCTCAACCTACCTGGATCGAGTGTGCTGTGCTCTGGTAAACCGCTCCAACGATCCAGACCGCAGTTTTCCAGCCTCCCAAGCCTTAGGAGAGATGCCAAATGCATCAGGCCCCTCTAAAAGCCCTAGGGTGTTCAAAAGCTGATTGAGTTCCTCCTTGTTGTCCTGTCCATCAACTCTGAAGCTCCGCAAGTAGGCATGATTCAATACGCGGAAACGCGTCAAATCTGGCGTTCCATGAGAGGAGGGGACAAATCTGAGGGGATTAAATATGCATTTTTTATCGCATTGCTTCTCCCCAGTTTTGGCTTGACGGGAGGAGATGGTTTTGACAAGAAAGCCATGGTTGGCACACTGCCGCCAGGCTTGAACGCAGTCGTGAACAGGATCTCCCTCCTGGGGGCCTTCATCGGGCAGCTTTTCTTCGGCTGGCTGGGTGACAAGCTAGGCGGCAAGAGGTTCTATGGCATCACGGCCATGGTCATGATCTTCAGCTCCATCGCCTCGAGCCTCTCCTTGTTGCAGAAATGCAGGCAACAGAAGAACCTGTGTATGGCTCGACACTTACACGCCTGTATGCTTGCACACGGCCTCGATACTCATCGATTCATGGGCAATTACCTTGTGCCGCTCCTTGTCGAGTGTGGTGCCCTGTGCGATGCCCTGTAAATCTTTGGCAAACTGCCCATCACGATGTCTATTCGTGGACATTCCTCATCTCTGCCGCTGCAGAATGTGGAGAAGCGCCATGTCACAATGTGTACTCCTGGACTTCCCTTATTTTTTGCTATATCAATTATGAGGAAACAGAGTATGCTTTCCATCTGTACCAGAAAATGCCTGTCACAATGTGTACTCCTGGACTTCCCTTATTTTCTGCTATATCAATTATGAGGAAACAGAGTATGCTTTCCATCTGTACCAGAAAATGCAAGAGGCTTGCATACAACCTAACAATTATAAGTTTCTTGCCCTGCTCAAAGCTCATACTAAGCTACAAGACATGGAACGAGACAAAGGCATACATGTTGATATTGTTAAAAATGGACTGGAAAATGACCAATACATTGGTAACAATCTGGTGGATATGTACGCTAAAGGTGGCTCACTTCTCTGTTCTGATTCAGATAATCGATTTTGTTTCAAAAGTGGGATGAGGCTGGTTTCCTCATCCTGCGAAACTCCCATGAGATCAAATGCAAGTGGTGTAACTTCTTGTTGAAGGTGGACTTGAGAGTTTTGGAGCACTTGGTCTAGGAAGATAATGTTTTGTGGAACTCCGATGATACACTTCTTGCTGACCATGGCGATCCAGGAGGAGTATATTTCACTGAGGAAGTCTTCGGTAAAAATTGTTTCAATACAACACGGCGATCCAGGAGTATAATGTATCTTGCCTCTGCCTCCCCGTAGTGACCTGACCGTTGCTGCCGCAAGACATGGATTCCTACCGCAGACGCAGCAGGAGCCACAGCCGCAGTCTGACTCGAAGTCCTAGTCGTAGTAGGAGCTGAAGCCCTGCTCGAATCACCATATGATGACAGGGGTAGTCGATCTCCTAAAGACCGTAGCTTGTCGTCTTATGACATAAAGGAATTGCCATATGCTGACAGGGGTAGTCGATCTCCTAAAGACCATAGCTTGTCGCTCTCCAGGTAAGGATCGGAGCCTCTCTCCTGTGCGCAAGACTACTTCACGAGGGGGCAGGAGATCCCCCTCACTCAGTGCCCTTCCGTGGATCTGTGGAGTCTCGCCAGGCTGGGGTGGAAGTTGCCATGGCGCAGGGCCAGGGTCAATTGACATCAAATTTGTAGATGAACTTTCCCGATGAGATTCTACTGCAGGGAGAAGAGAAGGATACTTCCCTGCGTAGGAGATCATTCCCAATCCTGAACAGAGCAGTTTCCCATCAAGGATGTCATCCCCGTGGGGTACTTTGTGACACTGCCTAACGGTAGAGAAGGATACTTCCCTGCGCGTAGGAGATCATTCCCAATCCTGAACAGAGCAGTTCCCCTTCCACTGTCCTTGAAAGAGATGTGAGTGCATGCCTTCAATCTCAGGCCTCTTCAGCTAGGAGTGGATTGTTAGACAAGGATGCAAATGCATCTACACCACGTTCCCTAGGCTCTTCAGTTCACAGTAGTAAGAAATGTAGAGCCAGAAGAAAAGGGGCTGGTAAGAATCAGGAGATGTTTTTTTTTTCTACTCGGTTTTTCTGCTCAAAG
Source organism: Lygodium microphyllum (assembly GCF_053477565.2). Lineage (NCBI taxonomy): Eukaryota > Viridiplantae > Streptophyta > Polypodiopsida > Schizaeales > Lygodiaceae > Lygodium > Lygodium microphyllum. The sequence continues at coordinate 183,856,741 of NC_141135.1, forward strand.
AGGCACTGTACGTGCTGTCTAGATCCTCCAACTTGGGTCCATGTCAACGGCACCCTCAGCCTCTCCACTTCGAACATCCCGGGCTCCTGTTTCGACTCCAAGATCAGGGCACATGACTTCCACTTTGTGCGTGTCCCCACCGATATGCGAATTGGCATTTTATTTTTGGGAAAACAGATCATCATTTTGGTATATTACATTGACCAGAAAATAGCAGCAGTATTGCGAATTCAAACTGTCATTGTTTTATCTTGCTCTCATCTTCCCAGAAAGGAACAAAATATGATGTATCAGAGAATGTTTCCACAACTATTGTGGCTAAGCCAGAGACTGCAAGTTTCGAACTCAAATTTACTTCAGATATCCAGTTTTACATAGTTCTATGGACCTTTTCTAGAGGTGCTGCAGCAGACTTTAGATCCTATTGTTGCAGTAAAATTAGCTGGAAAGCAATCCGCATCTTGGTTTTCTGATCCTGTGAAATCCAAGTTTGAAGTTGATAGAAATGGTACTCTAATCAAAATCAATGAGTCCCCAGTAAATGATCAGATTCAGCTGGAGAATGTAGCTGATTTTGAAGCTTGGGAGGATGCCCATTTGAAGAGTGTGAACTCAGAAGTGGAAGTGGAAGATGTGGGGATCCATAGGGATTTGGAGAATATCTTGTTTGAGCAGGAAAAGGCAGCCAAGGTCCTTCAAATCTGGTTCAGAAAATGTTAGAAAGAGAGAAGAACAACAGCCAAGGTCCTTCAAATATGGTTCAGAAAATGTCAGAAAGAGAGAAGAACACGCACACATGAAGAGTCTAAGTGGGAGAAGTTTTATAAAGAAGCTTACAAGGCAACCAGGTCCTGGCTTCTTTCTGCTGAGCCTTTGCAGGACGGTGTTGTAGAGCTTCTCTACAGAAAGAGATTTGTGTCTTCTATCATTGTATGGTCTCCTCAATTTAGTTAAAGGACAAAGATTCAAATGCTAATGCAGTTTCCTGGGAATCAGTATCTAGTCTGTCCCATATACTTACTGTCTTTAGTTACTATCTTTAGTTAAAGGACAAAGATTCAAATGCTAATGCAGTTTCCTGGGAATCAGTATCTAGTCTGTCCCATATACTTACTGTCGTGTAGATCATTGTGCAACCATGTTCATCTCTGTTGATCATGATGTATGTTTATCTTGTTGGTGGTTCTTGCCCTTGTATACTGTTGATGGTTCTTGTTTGTCAATGCCTTGCATTCAGTTGTATTGGTCTTGCCAACTTGATATGACAATATTGATACTTGATGATGTTTGCTCATGGGGCAGAGACATTTGTGCGAGCTGATGGTGCTTTCATTCCATTCGGGGACAATTTTGATGTCTCCAAAGTCACAACTACTATCAAAGGGGTAGGTGACATGGGAGATGTTATAACTATTGACTTGCAAGGAAGCATCAACAGCATCGTGGGGAGGAGGGTAATAAAAGTTGGCAGAAGCTCAGGGCTAACAGAAGGAAGCATCATGGCATATGCCTTTGAGTACAATGACGAGAAGGGCAATTACTTTTTCACTGATTTCCTGATTGTGGGCAAGAACCAATAGGGTTTTGACATGCAGGCATTGTGGGCGAGAACCTGTGAGAGTGCGCAACGGAAGAAGAACACGAACATAGAGGAGAGGAGAGAGGAAGCAGTGTCAAGATTGTGGGAGAGAAGGAAGGAGTCTCGCTTGAAGCTTTCTTGCTTGCACAATGGGGGAAGACACACAAGGGTGGAGGCTGAAAACAGTTTTCCTCTTCTTAGTTGTGTAAGCCAAAAGAACTCTAGTACAAAGAAAATAGAAGAACCTTATGTATGGGTCTCAAACCAAACTCAACTAACTAAGGTGGCATACTAACTGAGCCACGAACTAGAGTAGATCAGGATAGCTATCATGTAGCTATTATTCATAGGCGGTGTACCAACCGCGTCTACAACTGACAAGTCGGTGACATAAATACACAACGGTCACCCTGGCGTATCACGAGTGGACCTCGATATCTCAACACTCCCCCTCCAGCTCAATCCCAATTCCTGCACACCAAGCAGGTCTCTGAACTTGCGCAGCTTCTCTGCACCCAATGCCTTCGTGAATATGTCAGCTACCTGATCCTCTGTGCTGACATAAACTAGATCAATAAGACCTAGTAAAACCCTCTCTCACACATAGTGATAATGCACCTCAATGTGCTTTGTTCTAGCATGATAGACTGGGTTATTTGCCAAGTGTATACTGCTCATGTTGTCACAATAAATGACAACTGGCCCATCTGTAGACTGATGCATATCATAAAGTAGCTTATGCAACCAAGCTACCTCACATGCAGCCATTGCTGCACCCCTGTACTCAGCCTCTGTGCTCGACAAGGCAATTGTAGGCTGTTTCTTGCTGCTCCAAGTGACTGCAGCACTCCCAAAAGAGAACACATATCCACTGGTAGATCGTCTATCAGAAATACTACCAGCCCAATCAGCATCAGTGTATCCATGCAACTGTATCTGAACCCCAGTCTCATAAAATAGTCCATACTGCAATGTGGACTTCACATACCTGAGTATGCGTCTAGCCGCATCCAAATGTGGTTTCCTTGGAGCCTGCATAAACTGACTTACCAATCCAACAGCATAGCTCAAATCTGGCCTGGTAATAGTCATATAAATCAAACTTCCTACTATGCGTCTGTACATAGTAGGGTCTTCTAGAAGCTCACCTACATCTGTGCTCAGCTTCACATTCTGCTCCAAAGGAACTGAAATAGGCTTACAGCCTGTCATCCCATATTTGGATAGCATGTCCAATCCATACTGCCTCTGCAAGAGCTGTATCCCACTTGGTGATCTAATCACCTCAATGCCCAAGAAATAACGCAGCTCTCCCAAATCCTTCATCTCAAACTTCTGCTTCAATAGCATTTTCACATGAAGGATATCTTCATCACTGTCACCTGTCATAATCAAATCATCAACATAAATGACAAGTAGCATAATACCTTTCTCTGTTTTTCTCACATAAAGTGAGAAATCTGCCTTGGAAATCTGAAAGCCAATAGTGACAAGATACTGTCCTATCTTGTCAGACCATGCTCTAGGTGCTTGCTTCAAGCCATACAAGGCTTTCTTCAACCTGCAAACAAACTCAGGATGAATAGCATGCACATAACCTGGTGGCTGCTCCATATAGACCTCTTCTTGCAAATCACCATGCAAGAAGGCATTCTTTACATCCATCTGATGTAAAGACCATCCCTTTGATGCAGCCATAGCAATGACTGCTCTTACAGTTGCCATCCTTGCAACTGGACTGAATGTTTCTTCATAGTCAATGCCATATGTTTGTGCATACCCCTTGACTACTAATCTTGCCTTGTATCTGTTCATAGAACCATCTGCATTGTGCTTCACCTTATAAACCCACTTACAGCCAATTGCATTCTTACCTTTAGGCAAAGGTACTAACTCCCATGTAGCATTTGCTTCCAAGGCATCCATTTCTTCATCCATGGCTTTCTCCCATTTTTCTTTTCCCATGGCTTGCTCAAAAGATGTGGGTTCTGGTTCCTGTATCACTTTGACCATATATGCATAGTGAATGGCTATAAATCCATCATATTTCAGCCTATCCACAGGATACCTAGCTCTCATAGACCTGCGCAAAGTGGGTTCACTCCCAGGTGCTCTCAAAACATCCCTGGTCTTCCTTACTCCAGGTGTAACAATAGAAGGAATACCCAACTCATCATCAATGCTCTGTTCTAAGCCACTGGATTCACCATCCACATAAGAGTGACCTGCATTCACATCAAACATGGGCTGATCAACCTTCTCTTTTCCTTTTCGTGATACCTGTATACCACTATCTGCATTGCTTTGAGAAGATTCTCCTGATCTCAATCTTCCTGTCCATGGCGAAGAATGTGAACCACTGCTAGAGGACGCTCCAGGTCCACTAATATTTTGTGACTGCTGCTGGGAATTCTGTGCAGCATTACCATTTTGTGCATCTACATCATCAATCACATTTACTGGTTTATACCAGCTACTCATCTCATCAAAAACAACATCTTTGCTCACTGTAAACTTACGAGTAGAAGGGTTATAGCATCTATACCCTTTTTGCTGCAGAGAGTAACCAATAAAGATGCACTTCTCAGCTTTTGGATCCAACTTGGATCTCAACGCATCTGGCACATATACATAGGCAATGCAACCAAAAATTTTCAAATGAGAAATATCTGGTTTCCTACCAGTATACCTCTCCTCTGGAGTCATTCCATGTATTGCTGCAGTGGGAGTCTTGTTCATTATGTAGACTGCTGTAGGAACTACTTCAGCCCAATAAAAATCTGGCAAGTCCTTTTCATTGAGCATGGCACGAGATACCTCTCCAATATGCCTGTTTTTCCTTTCTGCAATTCCATTTTGTTGTGGGGTATAACTGCATGAATATTGCTGCTTTATGCCATGCTCCTGTAAGAACTTTGCAAACTCATTTGAGAGGTACTCTCCCCCTCCATCTGACCTTAGGCATTTTATTTGCAGACCTGTTTCTTTTTCAGCCATAGCTTTAAGGGTTTTGAAATGCCCAAAAACTTCACTTTTCTTTTTCATAAAATACACCCAAACTTTTCTGCTATAGTCATCAATAAAAGTGACAAAATAATGAAATCCTCCAAGAGATGCAGCTTTAGTAGTCCACACATCAGAGTGGATTAATTCCAATGGCTTCTCACTCTCTTGAACATGTCTAGGAAATGGTTTCCTTGCATGTTTTCCAAACTGACAGGCTTCACATACTTTATGCATTTCTGCAACCTTGAATTTGGGCAATCCTGCAACAATGTTTTGGGCCTGCATTGATTTAAGTCGCTGTACATTAACATGACCAATGCGTTTATGCCAGATATCAATATCTACAACTACACCGGTCCCATGTGCAAACATTGCTGCACTCAATTCAGGCGTATCTGCATCCAATGTAAACATTCTGCCCTTCTTCTTTCCTTTTGCTATCAAGCGACCTTTATTTTTCATATCCTCAACAAAGCATCCATGAGGATTAAATCTGACCTGCAAGCCCTGCTCAACCATTAGACCAACTGAAACCAGATTCTTGGTGATATTCGGGACATGAAATACATCGGACAAGTATTTCGTTTTCCCATCCTGCATAGACAAGGGAATTTTTCCAATCTGCACAATAGGATGTGCAGTATCATCACCAGTCTCCACAAATCCTGGTTTTTCCATTTTTCTTGCATCCTCCATCCATTCTGCATGACCTGTCATGTGGTTTGATGCACCTGAGTCAACATACCATACATCATTGCTTTCTTCTGCACTTGTCACAGAATTGTTCATGTGCTGCACCATAAACAAGTGTTCATTTCTGTCATCACCCTGTCTACTAGAAGATGCATAATTCCCTTGTTGCAGTTTTCCATTCATGATGTCATTCTGCTTTTTATAGCAGTCTTTAGCCATATGACCCATTTTACCAGAGTAGTAGCATTCAACATTACTGTTTGCATTTTGGCCTCTTTGCCATCCACCACGACCTCTTTGGCTCCCCCTGCCTCTAGAGTTACCACGTCCTCCTCCATAGGACTGGTTTTCTTGAGTTTGCTGCATATTCTGATTTCTACCACGGCCTCCAAATCGGCCTCCTCTACCTCTGCCTCTACCTCTTCCAGCATTTGAGTAGAAGACAGCTTCTTTTGAAGTTCCTCCTGAAGAAGATGCACCACCATTTCTCTGCTCCTCAGAAATTAGAAGAGCAATCAACTCCTCAAAGTCAGGAAATCTTTCACGAACTGAAATGGATGTCCAAAACTGTGCATAATCCTTTCCTAGACCATTCAAGGTCACAGAAACTAAATCATCATCTTCCACTGGCAACCCAATGGAAGCAAGTGCATCTGCAATCTTCTTAACCTTCATGTGGTAGTCATTGATGCTCATATTTACTCTCTGCACATTATGCAACTCTTGCTTGAGTTGCATTTTCCTGGCTTGCGTATTTGTGCTATACATTTTTGACAAAGTATCCCATGCCTCCTTTGGCGTACTTGCGTCTTGAATATGCACAATCATAGAGTCTGAAATGCTGATAGACAGCCAGTACATAACTTTCCTGGCTCTCTCATGCCATGCTTTAAATGCCTGCATTTGCTGTTGATTGGGAACATCAGGAAGAACTGGTTCTTCTTCATTTCCTGCAACAAATTCCCAATATCCTTTTCCCATAAGGAAATTCGTCATTCTAAACTTCCATGCTTGGAAGTTGTTCTTGTCAAGCTTTTTAGTGACAATCTGTGAGAGAGAATCAGACGCCATTACAGAACACTGCAAAAAATTCTGTCACTGCAAAGAACACAGCTTCAGCCTCACAAAGGCAAATCTGCAAAACTGGCGAAAGTGGTATTTGACCACACAGTCACTTCCTAGTGACGATTTTGCATTAACACGCAACAGGGATGATTCTGTAACTCCCAATGTCTCTGCGCACAAGCATACGATGCAATTTCTACAGTAACTTTTTACCGACTTGTAGAACAGTGGCTGCACAGCATAAAACTGGGCCTTTTCCTGAGTGCGTGCAGAAAACTTCTGCCTCCAAAACAGGCCCCGAAATGGCCTCAAATCAAAAAAACAAGGTCGCCAAGGGCTAAAGCCCTTGCCCGCAGCATATACTGCCCTCTTGCTTCACCGCGAAGGGCGTCTCAACCTGAGACAATGCACTCTTGCACCTTCCGGCTGTGCTACCTGCAGAGATCTGCTCCCAAAACAGAAAATGAAAGCAACACTGCTCTTCTTACCAGAACACCGCGAGCTTGGCTTGCTTTCTTGAGCTCCTTACCACGAACAAGGCTCTGATACCATGTCAAGATTGTGGGAGAGAAGGAAGGAGTCTCGCTTGAAGCTTTCTTGCTTGCACAATGGGGGAAGACACACAAGGGTGGAGGCTGAAAACAGTTTTCCTCTTCTTAGTTGTGTAAGCCAAAAGAACTCTAGTACAAAGAAAATAGAAGAACCCTATGTATGGGTCTCAAACCAAACTCAACTAACTAAGGTGGCATACTAACTGAGCCACGAACTAGAGTAGATAAGGATAGCTATCATGTAGCTATTATTCATGGGCGGTGTACCAACCGCGTCTGCAACAGACAAGTGAGTGACATAAATACACAACGGTCACCCTGGCGTATCACGAGTGGAGCTCGATATCTCAACAAGCAGGGAATGAAGGAAGAAAGTTTTTGCGAGTCCTGAGGTGCCCCTTGCGCTGTGGATCTGCACTTCTGCTTTGCGTTGCATACTGTAAGATGGGGGAAACACAGACTCAGACATGGATCCGCTGAGGAAGCACCACAAAGTTTGAAGCAGAAGTGATTGACATTCCTCCAACTCCGACTCATGGTGAGAGAAAGTATGCTTCCTTCCCCTTCTCGAACATTGGGGTTTTTCTCCTTAACAAGTACCTATTGAGCATCTATGGCTACAAGTACCCCATATTTTTTACCATGCTTCACATGTGCGTATGTGCTGTCTACAGTTATGTTGCAATAGCATGGCTAGAGATTGTGCCAATGCAGTACATCTTGTCAAAGTAGCAGCTTTTGAAGATTATTCCTCTTAGTGTCATCTTTTCATTTTCTGTAGTGTGTGGCAACACATCCGTGAGGTAATTGCTGGTATCTTTTAACGAGGTCAAGTTTACCAAGTTTGGAAAATAGGTTCAGCTTTCTGAGGGAGAGATTAAGCAGCTTTGCCAGTATTCCAGAGACATCTTTCTCCAAAGTATTCAGCAGCCTAGGAAAGTAATCCTTCAAGATGTTTGTGGTGTTCATAGTGGCTGTAAGCAAACTACATTGATGGGACACAGTTCAAAAGTTGAGAAAGAAGGCTTTGATGCTTATCCTGATTGTTCAGGATGAAGATGACAAAGTTAATATTTCAAAAACCAAGTTGTTGAGTCCTGTGATAGAAGAAGTTTCTTTTGGAGCTGCTTTTGTAGAGCTCTTGGAAGTCTTCAAATGAACAATCAAATCTGTTTTTCGGGAAAGTGGATATTACATATTCAATTTGTGGAGTGTTATATTAATGATGCAATACAGTTCTGTTTGTTGTTCATGGATGGTGATTGCCTGTACATGAGAAGCATTATGATGTCAACTAAAGATCCACAGGTAATACTAGTTTCAATGTAGTGGACTTCTTGCTTAACTTCATGGTCCCTTTTTCAGAGAAGTTTCCTTGCCTGGTTTTCCATGAGTAATGTGTAGGAGAAAAGTCCAGTTTTGTAAAAGTGCCGAATCATTATCTAAGTTGGAAAGCTGACATAGAAATATTATAGTTATACCCATTTGGATGATTTCAGGGACCAGCTGGAGGCATATGGTGTGATGTTGATGTGGTAGAGTTCTCTTATTTTGGTATTCTAGCCGCAACCCCTAAGCAAGAGGTATACACAGAGCTGGCTGAAGGTTTAAGGGGCAATGACCCATCCATCGATCTAGGATCTCAGGTAAAAAGCCAGTGAAAAACTTCAAAGTTTGAATACAAATTGCTCATCTTGAAATTTAGTCATTCTATAATTTTACGTTTGTTTTGGAGGTGTGCATCTTACAACCAAGTTTCTAAATTATCTCGAGGATCAGTTGCATAGCCTTAGAGCATGGTCATAATCTGGATGTGTCTACTCTTTTGATGTCATGCTTGTGGTCTTAGTTCAATTTTCGGATCAACTGTAGGCCCTTTTATGTAATCAAGATTGATGTCTTATATTGATCTAACAAACTGTTTAGTATTTTTTATTTAATTGAGTTGTATAAACTAGCATATCAAATGAGGGCATTTGATGCATTATGATAGTGTACAGTTTAGTGGCAGATTGATATGTCTACATTGATATTCGAGGGGCATCACTCTCGAATCTATCATCATTTTGTTTACCGATATACTCAATTGCAGCATGATGATGTCCATATTTGTGTATAGAAAATAGAAATGACCATCTCATGTGTTTCTGTGTTTCTGTGTTTTTGGTGTCATTAGATGTTTTTCGCACATTTTTCCCCTCCTTTCCATAAACTTTGAGAAATGCTGAGAGTGTGTACATGCTTCATCATATATCAATTAAACAATTGATGGTGTTTTTTACACTGTAGAGGTGAAGATTGGCAGTTTTTTAGTTGCAATATATGTAAATAATTGTTGAATCATTACTAGTTTGACAATTCTGATACGTTTCTCTCTCTGGTGAATTTCACAGGTTGCAGGTCAGGAGACATTTGGTACACTTGGAGCCATAGTACAGAGTAGGACAGGGACTCGTCAGGTTGGGTTTCTGACAAATTGACATGTTGCGGTTGATTTGGACTATCCCAACCAGAAGATGTTCCATCCACCACTGCCTCCAAATGTTGGACCTGGTGTTTATTTGGGTGCAGTGGAAAGGGCAACATCTTTTATTACAGATGAGCGATGGTATGGCATTTTTACAAGTGTGAATCCATGTTTCCCTCTTTGCTGTTAAGGCATTCTTTATTGTCCATTTTATAAACTTCTCTGTTAGTTGAAAGAAGAATTTTGGTTTCCGTTTCTTGATATGACAATATTGATACTTGATGATGTTTGCTCATGGGGCAGAGACATTTGTGAGAGCTGATGGTGCTTTCATTCCATTCGGGGACAATTTTGATGTCTCCAAAGTCACAACTACTATCAAAGGGGTAGGTGAGATGAGAGATGTTATAACTATTGACTTGCAAGCAAGCATCAATAGCATCGTGGGGAGAAGGGTAATAAAAGTTGGCAGAAGCTCAGGGCTAACAGAAGGAAGCATCATGGCATATGCTTTTGAGTACAATGACGAGAAGGGCAATTGCTTTTTCACTGATTTCCTGATTGTGGGCGAGAACCAGTAGGCATTTGACATGCAAGGAGACAGTGGCAGCCTGGTACTGATGCTTGAGGAAGGTAAGAAAAAGCCTAGCCCTGTGGGAATAATATGGGGAGGCACAGCGAATCGTGGGTGCCTGAAACTTCAGAATGGAGATGCACTTGTGAATTGGACAAGTGCAGTGGACCCACAGTCACAACATCGTCAATGGATCATTAGACTGTGACGAGGAGGATAAATTGGATGAGGAATCAGATGCAGTAGCTATTAGGAAATGCGCTGAAATTCAGCAAGCCATATCCGTAGGAGCCACATCGTTTTTTCTGACAAGGTACAAGTATTTGGTTTATCTCATAGGCATATTTGCTGCTGTCATTTTCTTGTTCCTGGGATCTGTGAAGGGGTTCAGTACTAAGCCCCAGCCTTGCAGATACGATCCAAAGCAAGAATGTGACCCAGCTCTCTTTACAGCGATTTTCACTACAGCTGCATTTATACTGGGAGCTTTGACGTCCATAGTGTTGGGATTTTTGGGCATGATGATCGCAACATATGCAAATGCTCGCACAACTTTGGAAGCCAGAAAAGGGATAGGCAAAGTATTCAAAATTGCCTTCCAATCAGGTTCGGTGATGGGTTTCTTACTTGCTGCTAATGGCCTCATACTTTTATACATCACTATAAAACTATTCCAGCTTTATTACAAGGATGATTGGGAGGGCCTTTTTGAGGCCATCACTGGCTATGGGCTTGGATGCTCATCCTTGGCTCTATTTGAAAGGGTTGGAGGTGGAATCTATACCAAAACTGCGGATGTTGGAGCAGATCTTTTTGGAAAATTAGAAAGGAATATCCCAGAGTAGGGATTTGGGTAGGGTTGGTAATTGGCTACGTTACAGAGTATTTCACCAGCAATACAAACAGACCAGTCCAGGATGTTGTTGATTCTTGCAGGACAGGAGCTGCTACCAATGTCATCTTTGGTTTGGCACTTGGTTACAAATCTGTAATTGTTCCAATATTTGCTATTGTTGTTGCCATCTATGTTAGCCATACCCTAGCAGCCATGTACGGGATCGCAGTTGCAGCTCTTGGAATGCTTTGTACCATTGCCACCTGTATAGCCATAGATGCATATGGTCCTATAAGTGATAATGCTGGTATCGCAATCGGTCTCTGGATGACCATGATACTTCTTACACATCTCTCCACAAGAAGCGCAGCTGCAATATAGACTATGAGGCCGCGAAGGCTTTCAAGATGGACAGATTCCTCAACCATAGGACTTCTTCAAAGTCCAGCTTGTGGCATCAACAGCCCCCAATTGATAGCACTCCGCTCTCCGAATTGGTCTTCGTGATCCGCACTTTGGGGGAGCACTTTCTCAGATTAGAAGAGATGAAACTGCAGATGCAGAGAGAGTCTGAGCGATTTCGTGATGATCTGGAGGCCAGGCGTACAAAGATGTTCCTAGAGTCCCAGAAGCAGATTGCTGAGATATTTGCTTGGGCTCTGAGCAGCACTAAGAAAATTGATGGCACTTTTGGGGTTCCACTTCCAGTGTCTCGTGTCTCTCTTCTCTTCTCTCTTCCTCCGTTCCTCGTCTCCCTCGCGCACTGTTCAACAGGAAGTTTGTAAGATGCTTCAAACCTGAAGGAGAAGTTGGTGAGCCCATAAAAGTATGAACAATGAATTCCTTGTTTTCACCTACTCAATTTACTATCAGATGGTGTAAAGAATAGAGCAAAAAAGGTATGCGTGTTTTGATGTTTTGATGTTTTACAAATGCGTGTTTTGATGTTTTACAAATGTCTCTTATGTTTCTAAACTTTGGTTTATTATGTGTACATAAAGGTAACAAAATCACAAATGATGGTACAAGAGATAATGGAACAATGAAAGCTAAGGAGGTCATTGGCCCTAATGTCTCTTCAAATCACGATACAGGTATATGTCTTTATTTCTACTAAACTTTGAAAATTAAAAATTTGTACATATTTTACATCTTGCTTTATTAGGTGATTCATTTTGAGATTAACTAGCTTTAATTAGTCTCTTTGTCTAATTTAAAGTGTTCATAGTTATTCGTATTTTTAAACTTTGAGTAATTGTGTGTATATATATAAATATAGATTAAAGAACAACAAAAGGTGGGAAAAGAGGTAATGTAAGAAAGGGAGATCAGGAGGTTACTTGCAATAATGTTTCTTCAAGTCAAGATGCAGGTATCAACTTTAAGGATCAAAAACTTGTACAAATTTGGTGACCCAAATTGATACAAAATATCTAATTACTTTCTATTGTGTTATTGAATTTTTTCATAACCTTGTATTATTGTGAGCTTTGGTTAACTCTATGTATATATAGGTAAACAAGTTACTAAAGAGACACAAGAGACAATGCAAGAAAGGAAGACATTGAGATTACTTGCCTTAACACTTCTTCAAGCCAAGAATCAGGTATTACCGGCTTTCTTATGTTGATAATGAGTCATTTTTTGAAATGGTTATACTAACTAATGATATTTGATCACTTGAGTATCAATAGGAGTGATACCCATACCATCATATGATGATATCTATTAGCCACCCATGTTGAAATTTAGAGAAGAGGGTAGACAAACATTTATTACTTTGCAACATATTGGAGATTTAAGGGATAAAACAATCAAGACACACATGTTGCTTAATTAGTTTTTAGTTCTATGCTCCTTTAAAATTATTTTCATTTTTCTTTTGGTTGCTAGAAGTAGATGTTGATGTCTTAATTTGTTTAATCTATTTTGATCATTAGATGTATGTTATTGATCCTTACTTAGAAATGATGACATTCTCTATATAATTTTCTAGTTAAAAATTTATTGTGCAATTTCTTGTTTACTTAGAAATGATGACATTCTCTATATAATTTTCTAGTTAAAAATTTATTGTGCAATTTCTTGCTAGATATTAGCATGTCTAAAAGGAAGGGCAAAGTAGATAAAGTGATAAGGAAAAAAGAGAATTTCCACGGAATTCCCTAGTTGAAAGTACATATAAGTAGGGAATGTAAAAAATAGGAAAAATGAGAGATTTCCTAGTGAGAGTACCTAGGGAATCACCTCTAGAAATTTTTTCCTATATATGAAATATTTCCTATATAGGAATTATTCCCTACATCGAAAATTTTGTATTTTCCTATGTAGGAAATATTTCGTATGTAGGAAATATTTCCTACATAGGAAATGTCTTATGTGATTCCCTACTTATTCTCACTAGGAAATGTCCCATTTTCCCTAGTTTTTACTTTCCCCAGTTATATGTATTTTCAACTAGGGAATTCCATAGGGAATTCTCTTTTTTTCCTATATGGGGATTGATTGAAAGTTCCTTGTGTAAGATGTAGTAGTAGCATCTTATGATTTAGTTGCAATAGCATTTGACCTTGCAGACTTAGTTGCATGAGATAGGTAGCAGTGCCTATCTTTGAGGAATTACATCCCTTTGTCAATATTACTAGTATTCGTGTCCTAAGGCTTGGTACCCTCTCATTACTTGCAACATACAATGATCTAAGTGCGAGATCGTTGGATTAACTTTGCAAGTGCCTATCTTTTCATATTGATTGTAACTATCACTTCATGCGTATTGCATCCTATATGCTTTTCATCAAATGAAATATAACTCTTTTCCTTTTCATACATTTACTTATGCATGCAGGTTATGCTATGTACAGTTACAATGATATTGAAATAAAAACATAATCTTTTCCTTTCCCATGCAAGTCACGTGAAATAGAATGCAGTTGCTTATGCAAAAATATAACCCTTTTATTCATGTCCATTGCAACTACCTATTCTTTAATTAAGCATCCTCCTATGAATCAATCTATTTAAGGTCTTTACAAGGGATTTTTTTTATTGCACAACTGCATTGTGTTCAACATAACTCATTCTTGCCAACGTAAGTTATGCAATGCAAACCTTCCAATGTACATGAGCATCGCAATATATATTTAACCTATGTGCACGATGCGACTAGGGCATTATTGCATGAGTGCATCTTTTAACATATGAACCATATATTTACGAATGCAACAACCTTTCATCATGATGGTGCGAGGAGTATAAGTACCTTGTCATGTAATTCAAACATTCCTATGATCTTTTCTTAAAACAATGAGTTCTAATAATGCAATTAAGTTCTCCCTATGCGAATTTATACTGAATGCACCCATATCGTGCGAAAACGAAAGGGTGAATTTGATGGAACCTGAACTTCCACAGAAGGGGTATTATCGGCTCTCGCACTTCGGGTGGGGACTCCTACATGTGCTCCTCTTACTCCTGCGTGTGCTCCTCTCGTGTGGCACTTTGGGGCCATCGCAATCGGGGCTAGGGCAGGTGGAGGGTGTGTTGAAATTCCATGCAACTGGCAGTCCTTCCCTCCCGCAAGGAAACTCCCTTCGCGGACGAATTGCATCCTCCCGTGGTCTGCGGTTGAAACACCTCGTAGGAAGTTTTTTTTTTGGAAGCTTCTAGGAAGCTTCTTTAGCTTCTTCTTTTCTAACAGTCGTTTGCATCTCTTCCTCCTCAACCCGTTATGATGGCAAAAATGATGGTGGCCGAGGGGGGGGGGATGGCAGCGTTTGGCCCTAGCGGAGTGATGGCCGAGCAAGGGGGCGTGGCACGTAGGCGGAGCAGGGGAGGGGCTGGCAGCATTTCTGTAGGTCACAGGGGGGGCGCTGCCTGCTTCTGAGCCCACGAGGGGGGGCTCCCCTTTATAGTGGGGAGGGGGGGTATATAAGGGGAGGAGACGGCCATTTAATGGCTACCAACCCTCCACCTGGGGGGTGCAGGCCCCCCTCTCCTTCTCTTAACTCCCTCTCTCTCTCTCTCCGCGACATGCTGTCGGTGAGGAGAGAGAGGGAGAGTAAAAAAATTTGAATTAAATTTAAAAAAATTTAAAAGGGAGAGGGGGGATTCTCATGGGGGAGACACGGGGGGAGATATTACATCCTCTCCCCGTTAGAGGAATCGAGATGTCCTCATCTCGAGAAGACCTAGGGGTATTGTTGGTTGAGAGTATTTTCATCCATCTAGGCGGTATCCTCTTCGGGATAATCTTTCCACTGGATGAGGTATTCTCTCAAGGTCCTTAATCTCAAATGCCTCTCCCTAACATCTAGGATTCTATCAGGACGTAGCTTAGGGACTCCTTGGCCAGGCATGACAATTTGCTGATCATCAAGTACATGATTTAGATTAGGTAGATACTTTTTCAATAGGCTAATCTGGAATACATTATGAATCTTTAGAGTTGCGGGCTGCTGTACTCTGTAAGCATTAGGCCCTAGGCACTTGTTGATCTTATAAGGTCCACAATACCTTGGACTTAGCTTCTTGTACTCTCCCAAGGACAGTGAACTCTTTTTAGGGCGTACACGGATGAAGACCATATCACCTTCGACGAAGGATCTGTCTTGTCGTTTTGAGTCAGTATAGGCCTTCTGTCTATCCTTGGTAGCTTGAATGTCTTGTCTTATTGATTTGATTTGATCATCCATGTCTTCCAGCATTTGTCTTGAAGCTTCTACCCTCAAGGTTGGATCTGAGAAGTTCAAAGGGGTATGACATTCATGCCCATACAATGCTTGAAAAGGGGTCATCTGAATACTCTGTTGGTAAGAAGCATTATAGGCAAACTCAACCATTGGTAAGTATTGAATCCACTTTTTGGGTTCGTGATAGCAATATGCCCTAAGCATATCTTCAATGACTTGATTGACTCGTTATGTTTGACCATCAACTTGGGGATGGTAAGCTGTATTGAAACAGAGTTGAGTTCCAATAGCCTCAAAGATAGCCCTCCAGAAGTGTGATGTGAAAAGAGAGTCATGATCACTAATGATTCTTTGGGGTAACCCACGAAGTTTGAATATTTCCTTGATGAATAATCTTGCAATGTTTGAAGCTTTATAGTTCGTCTTGACAGGGATGAGATGTGTGACCTTGGTGAGCATATCTACTACAACCATAATAGAGTTATATCCTCCATGAACTTGGGGTAGGCCAACAATAAATTCCATACTAATGAACTCCCATTTCATTTGTGGAATGTCAAGTGGTTGCAATTTCCCAAGCATTTTAACATGTTCTACCTTAATGCGTTGACAAGACAAACATTCTGTGACATATTTGAGTATGTCTCCCTTGAGCCTTTCCCAATAATAGATCTTTGTAACCGTATTAAGGGTCTTGGCATAACCAAGATACCTTGAGAAAGGGGAGTCATGGGCTTCCCAAAGTATCTTCTACTTGAGAGTTTGGCTTGCAGGGATACATAATCTTGTCCTAAAGTAGACAAGCCCACTATTGATGGAGAATTCTTGATACTTCGTCTTTAGCTTCCGGTCTTGATCCTTGATGGGGATCTCCCTTAGCATTTTCTGATAGACTGGGTCATGATATGCCCCCTCTTTTGCTAGCTCACGAATCGGGTTGTTTGGCATTGATACATTTGTGGCTAGAGACCTTGCTATTGATGAATCTTGCAAAATGGGAGAATTTAGAAATGCCTTGCAACTGAGTGCATCGGCAACTACATTCTCTTTTGGCCTATATTTGATTTCAAAATCATATTCTTCCATCACTTCGATCCATCAACGTTGCCTCATATTGAGCTCATTCTGAGTGAAAATCCATTTAAGACTCTTGTGGTCCATTACTAAGGAAAATTTGTTACCTAGCAAGTAATGTCTCCAAAGTTTGAGAGCATGGATGACAGCCAATAGCTCCAGGTCATGGGTAGCAGAATTCCTTTCATGGCTCTTCAATTTTCTTGAAGAATATGCTACGGGATGACCTTCTTGCATAAGTACACATCCTAAAGCAAGTGAGCTAGCATTAGTTACCACTTCAAACTCCTTGCTAAGATCAGGAAGTTTTAGGATGGGTGCTGATACTAAGCTTTGCTTTAGTTAGTCAAAGCTCGTCTGTTCAGTAGTAGGTGACCATACAATTGCTACTTGCTTCTTTAGTAGATCAGTCAAAGGTGCTGCAATCAAAGCATAATCTTTGATAAAAATTTTGTACCACCCAGTCAACCCAAGAAAACTTCGTATTTCTTTGACAGAAGTTGGTGTTGGCCATTCGAAAACGTCTTTGACCTTAGCTAGATCTACTGAAATTCCTTCAGCTGATACAATGAATCCCAAATATTCAATCTGTTGCTTGAAAAATGCGCACTTCTTCTTGGCATAAAATTGTATGCTCTCATTGTTTCAAGAACAATGTAAAGTTGGGCTTCATTGTCAATAAATACGAGTACGAAGTCATCAAGATAGGGCCTAAAGATGTCCTGCATTAACCTATTAAAGGTAGCAAGAGCATTTCATTAGCCGGAATGACATCACTAAGAATTCAAAGTGTCCATACCTTGTACTGAATGCAGCCTTTGGGATATCTTCTTCTTTGATCCTTAACTGATAATATCCATATCTAAGATCTATCTTTGAGAAGATATTTGCCCCTTGAAGACGGTCAAGTAATTCGTCTATTCTTGGAATGGGGTATTTATTTTTTATAGTTTCTTAATTCAACCCTCTATAGTCAATGCATAGGCGAAGGGTTCCATCTTTCTTCTTTTGGAACATCACTAGAGCTCCCCATGGTGAACTGCTAGGATGGATGTAGCCTTGGTCTAACAGTTGCTTGAGTTGCTCTTTCAATTTGATAGCTTCTGGGATGGACATTTTATATGAAATTTTATATGGCCTCTTTGCTTTTACCTCGATATTCTGATGGAGTTTGAATCACCGAGAATTGGCGATTTAGACCCTTCTTATGAAGAGCAGCGTGAACCATCGCCCTCTCAATGTCAACATCCATGGATGGGTCTTCTTCATTGTCCATCTCCTTGTTGGAAACACTGGAGGTTCTCCCTCTAGCCATAATGGTGGTCCCTTGGCCATGAGTGGCTTTGTTTTGACCTTGGAATTTCCCTTGGTGATGCCCTCTACCAAGCTTGGGGCACTCCCTCTTGAAGTGTCCGGGCTTGTTGCAATGGAAGCAACGTGGGTCGCGATCATTGTTTTGTGTTGGAACAAAGTTGTTGACAACATTGGCCCTAGCTTTCTTTCTTTGGCCCTGATTGTGACCCTGCGCTCTCTTAGTCTAAGCCTTAGACATGCCCTTATTCTGATCTTTGTAAGGCCAAATCCTGTTGTTCGTTGGTTTGGTTTGCACGTCCTGTATTATTGGAGCAGCTCAAATGAGTGTGTCTTGTAGGTCCGTTGGGCAGATTGATTCCAATCGAGTGTTTATGGGTGGATTCAACCCAATACAGAATTTTGACACCAGCTATGTCATATCCACTGGGGGTACATACTTTAGGAGTGAAACGAACTTTGAATAATATGCTTCAAGGGATAATCCTAGCTGCTTCAAGTCATAGAATTCATTCATCTTTTGTGTGCGGTAGGCAGGTGGCAGATACCTCCCTCGCATGGCTTCCTTAACCTTATCCCAAGTGACTGTCCCCTCTCAGATTGCTTAGTCTCTGCACCACTGTTTCCACCAAAGTCTCGCTTCGCATGTTAGCTTAAGTTTGGCGAGCATGGCTTGGTTAGCGGATGCAGTTCTTACTGCCTCAAAATAGTCCTCCATGGACTCAATCCACATCTCGGCGCCGGCTTGAACAATCCTTCCCTTGCCATAAAACTCAGATCGCTTAATTTGTTTGAGAATGAATTTCTTCTCTTGAGCCACAGCTGGACTTAGTGCAGGAGTCGGATTTGGAACCTGCGCTTGGGGTTGCGTCTGAACAATAAGATTCTTTATGTCAACATCTTATCATGCATTCTCATATTACATTAATATTACTAGCACAATTTTTTAGCTAAGTGATCTAATCACTTAACACCTTAGTTAACATTTATGATCATGATAGACAATTGTAAAAAGTCTTATTTATTCATGAAGACATAACCCCTTGAGTACATTTATTTTGGATAAGTAGAACTGGTTGATTGATACTTCAGTTTGGGAAAAATAGGATTGTGTTACAATCGGCTATAGGGATGGAATAATAATATGGAGTGGAGTCATGGATTTTCAGGAAACAGTAAGTCATAGGAAGCTTGGGGTATCCCTTCCTTTGATACCCGTTCTTCTCATAGCACCCTAACACTTTGATTCGGTCGGTAGAGATCACCCGGGTCACTTCTTCATAAACATACTTGTTCTGCTTGACTTGCCGTTTGCTAACATGCAAAGATGCATTTACGCAAGCTTCGACAAAGATGAACAACTTCACGATCTTTAAATCCTACATCCACTTGATTCTCTTCAAGTTGGTCTGAAGGTACGCAAGACGATGGGCTGCTATGTAGTATATTCCTGAGTCTACTGTCCATCTTCGCTGCGCATACAGGGGCGAAGGATTATAGATGTGGTCTAGAATTTTCATCATGCCCTATCACGTCTTTTGAGAAAATTTCCTAGCTAACCGAGACCACCCTTTCCTAGGATGGACCCAAGTCGCGTCCATCGCACTTTTCTCGGGTTGCTTAGTTATCTAATTACCTACCACATTACGTTTGACATGCAAAGGCAGCTTCCTTAATTAATCAATTTAAACACATGGTTCCTTCACTTAACTTAGGCACTGACATAAAAAAAACCAATGTCAAGCAAGTTCATTTTCCAAATATTTGACCTTTATTTATCATAGTCTTTGAATACATCAAGTATCATGCCCAAAGGCTATCCTAGCAATCAACAGGATTGCTGCTCCAAGTTTCACACATAGAATAGTACACGGGCCTCGAGATCCCATCTCGAGTCACGTCGGCCTCTTGTGCGGGATCCGGAGGCAAGGAATTTACAGCCAGAGCCTCCCTTGACACCCAAGCATCCTCCCACT
Source organism: Lygodium microphyllum (assembly GCF_053477565.2). NCBI lineage: Eukaryota > Viridiplantae > Streptophyta > Polypodiopsida > Schizaeales > Lygodiaceae > Lygodium > Lygodium microphyllum. The sequence continues at coordinate 183,876,560 of NC_141135.1, forward strand.
CCAAGCAGCACCCACATCAAGACCTCTCGCGGTGAGTTCGGTCCATGTACCCGGCACAGCTAACAACCCCCTTGGATAGGGCCAGGCAGACAGTCAGAAGTAACTGAACCTACCTCTCCCTCCAGGCTATGAACCTAAAGCATTTAGTGTTTGGCCTTGAATTCGTTCCTTGAGAAAAAAAGTTCAAATAATGTACCTACGTGTACAATCACAATCATTTCTGTGGTCATTCGTACGACCAACTGCTAAGCTGTGATTCATTTTTTCCGAATACTCCCACCATTTGATCCTGGATCATTCGCGACTTGGCGAGATTCCAAGGGCTTGGCAAGCTAGGTTGCTTGTTTCCCCTTTTTCTTTGGGTTAAGGTTTGTACCCTACCAACCCTAATTATCCTTACCTTAGGTCTCCTTGTAACATAGATCGTGGACAACCCCGTCGCCCTTGGTTGGTCGATTTGCTTCTTGTCAATTCACAATTTTCCTAAGTTTGACAAATCAGTCCCCAAGAGAGAGAGTTGTAGAAGGGCAACAACTCGACTTCTTAACAAGTCTAGTTTGTAATTAGGTCTCGCCTCCCTTGGCCTAAGATGTAGTAGTAGCATCTTATGATTTAGTTGCAATAGCATCTGACCTTGCAAACTTAGTTGCACGAGATAGGTATCAGTGCTACCTATCTTTGAGGAATTACATCCCTTTGGCGATATTACTAGTATTCGTGTCCTAAGGCCTAGTACCCTCTCATTACTCGCAACATACAATGATCTAAGTGCGAGATCATTGGATTAACTTTGCAAGTGCCTATCTTTTCATATTGATTGTAACTATCACTTCATGCGTATTGCATCCTATATGCTTTTCATCAAATGAAATATAACTCTTTTCTTTTTCATACATTTACTTATGCATGCAAGTTGCTTATGCATGGAGGTTATGCTATGTACAATTACAATGATATTGAAATTAAAAAAAAATATTTTCCTTTCCCATGCAAGTCACATGAAATAGAATGCAGTTGCTTATGCAAAAATATAACCCTTTTATTCATGTCCATTGCAACTACCTATTCTTTAATTAAACATCCTCCTATGAATCAATCTATTTACGGTCATCACAAGGGATTTTTTTTATTGCACAAATGAATTGTGTTCAACATAACTCATTCTTGCCAACATAAGTTACTCAATGCAAACCTTCCTATGTACATGAGCATCGCAATATATATTTAACCTATGTGCACGATGCGACTAGGGCATTATTGCATGAGTGCATCTTTTAACACATGAACCATATATTCACGAATGCAACAACCTTTCATCATGATGGTGAGAGGAGTATAAGTACCTTGTCATGTAATTTAAAACTTACCGAACATTCCTATGATCTTTTTCTAAAACAAGGCATTCTAATAATGCAATTAAGTTCTCCCTATGCGAATTTGTACTTAATGCACCCATATCATGCGAAAATGAAAGGGTGAATTTGATGGAACCTGAACTTCCGCAGGAGGGGTATTCTCGGCTCTCGCGCTTCAAGTGGGGACTCCTACATGTGCTCCTCTTACTCTCGCATGTGCTCCTCTCGTGTGGCGCTTTGGGGCCATCGCAATAATCGGGACTAGGGCAGGTGGAGGGTGTGTTGAAATTCCATGCAACTGGCAGTCCTTCCCTTCCACAAGGGAACTCCCTTCGTGAACGAATTGCGTCCTCCTGTGGTCTGCGGGCGAAACATCCCCTAGGAAGCTTTTTTTTTGGAAGCTTCTAGAAAGCTTCTTAAGAAGCTTCTTTAGCTTCTTCTTTTCAAATAGTTGTATGCATCTCCTCCTCCTCAACCTGTTATGATGGCAAAAACGATGGTGGTGGGGGGGAGGGGGGTATGGCAGCGTTTGGCCCTGGCGGAGTGATGGCAAAGCACGGGGCGTGGCATGTAGGCAGAGCAAGGGAGGGGTTGGCGGCGGTGTTGCAGGTCATGGGGGGCGGGGGGAGGCGTTGCGTGCTTCTGAGCCCACGAGGGGGAGGCTCCCCTTTATAGTGGGGAGGGGGTGGTATATGAGGGGGGGAGACGGCAGTTTAATGGCCACCAACCCTCCACCTGGGGGGATGCATGCCTCCCTCTCCTTCTCTTAGCTCCCTGTCTCTCTCTCTCTCTCTCCTTGTCTCTCTCTCTCTCTCTCTCTCTCTCTCTCTCCCCGACATAATGTCAGTGGGGAGAGAGAGGGAGAGTAAAAAAATTCTAATTAAATTTAAAAAATTTTAAAAGGGAGAGGGGGGGTTCTCATGGGGGAGGCACAGGGGGAGATATTACAAAAACTAAATGTAGTGAGAGTGACTTTCTCAAGTTGAATGAAATAGGAAAATTAAGTGATAAACGAGCTTGAAGAAAAGTGGCTATGGCTACCACAATTAGGATTTTTGAACCCACTAATCTTCAATCTTCATGGCTTGAGGAAGCAATTATTTCACAAAAGATTTGGTGACGAAGAAGCTTAGAGGGTAGGCTTCAAAAGACCTAAGATGCAACTCAGCATTGCACATCGTATAGATGATGGGAGCCGTATGACTAGACAAGGGTGCAATTTGAACAACGACAACAAAAACATGTAATGTTGGAGAGAAGGGACACTAATGTTAGAGATTGAGGTGACATGAAGAAGATTTGGGAGTAGAGTGAAAGGTCTCCATAACAAAATTTATAAGGATATTGCTTGGATGAAGAGATCTAGCTGCTCCAAGTGAGCAAGGTGTTGGCTGTCTATGGAGGTCAAGAGGTAGAGTGGGAGATGGAATCAGAGAATGAAGAGTCCTTGTGGAGCTAAGCTGAGTTGAGGTTGAGGAGAGCTAGAAGAAAAATGAGTTAAGCTAAACCAAACTAACCATGGCTCTCATACATGTTTAGAAATACAGATCTTGAGCAAGGTTCACTATGGAGGTTGAAATTCATGGACAAGAAGCATGACGACAAATGACTGCACAAGACCCTTATTCAAGTGAATTAGGTTCCAACATAGATTATCTTGGACTCATAAACAATATCTTGAGTAGATATGGATAATATTGAAGGTACAAAGTACAATAGTATTTATATTCAAATGACTGTCAAGTATATTCTTTTATAGTTGCAAGTTGGTACTACTTTCCCCTACTATGCCTATGGGATAGAGGGGCAATTATTCAAGGCTATTGCATGTTCCTTGCCTTACTGCACCATACAAAGAGGCTATCATAGGAGTATGATTGCATATTTCTCAACACAATGTATATTCACCATAGACCTTGCTAAATCTTAAGGTTGTAAAAATTACATTGAAAGGCTTATTAACTCATCCCACGTGAAGATGGATATTCCATGGAAACCTAAAAATCCTTCCAATATTTGATGGACCATGCTTGTGATAGAGTCCCATTCAAAGGCACCTCATGCTTAAGATGATTAATAGAGAGATATCTATGGTGGTTCTCATAAATAACCTTGTTTTTAGAGAAGTTGGTCATGAAGAGCCCAATGATGGGACCACCAATGGGACAACATGGTAGCCAAAGGTAGATAGACCTAACTACTCATAGAAATTAAATATAAGCCCTAAAAAACACATTAATATACATTTATGGATATTGGTTTAGCAATTTCATACTTGAACATTTATCATATCCTAGGAAATCATGCATGGCCAACATCAAGATGGCTTTCAATGTGAAGTTTTTCATATACAAAACTTGAGATGCCCCATGCACCTCAATAGCTCTCCAAAGTACCTTCAACTCTTCTATTAATGGCTTCAAATATGCATCTATATTCTTGACTTTGCGCTTTCCTAGAACTAGTAGAGATAGCACAACGTGCCCTTTTTTAATCACAATTGGGGTTGGAAGATAGTAGTTCACCAATGCTATTGACGATACACTATAAGATGTGCTTTTAATCATAAATGGTTTTACACATTCCCTTCCCAATCTAAGCCTTAAGTTTCTAGATTATTCTTTGAAGATTGGCCACATCTCCTCTATATGTTTCCATGCTAGTGTGTCAATAGGAATTCTCCACTTACCATTAATTCATTGATGAGATGAGTGCCATGCCATAACCTATGCAATAGACTTACACTTGAAGATGTGTTGTATATGAGAAATGATAAGAAAATGGTGCAAAACCTTTTGTGGCACTTCTATACATTTTGTATATGTTCTATACCTTGCCTCTCTACAAATTGGTCACTCTCGAGTATATTGGTGCATATGAGGAAAGAAAATGCAATTGTTGATGCATGTGCAAATGCAATTGTAATGCAGACCTCCAAGAGAAGCCACATATCTCCTTGCTTGATCTTGAAGATTGGCAATTTGTTGCGTGATGGTGAAATCTTCAAAGGAAGTCTACACATGAGATTCAAATATGTACACCCAATCTTTAGAAAAAAAGTGTTCACGTGTTATCCTCAAAAACCATTTACTTCTAAATACACAAAGAAAAGTACTTACTTGAGTAGTGGATTCAAACTTGAATTGCTCTATCCATAAATTTTTTGAAGGTTTAGCAACTTAAGTGATGTGTGCAAAATTGATTTCATGCACCCTTCATACAAGGGAATTCATGGCAAATTATATGTATGATCATGCTTCATGCCATCATCTCTCTTCTTTCTCCCATGAGAGAAGAATTTATGAACCATATCCTCCAATTCATCCTCGTCTACCATCTTGTGAGGCAACAGTGGACACTCATCATCCTCAAAGTCATCAATCTCTATCGATTGTGTTGCCTCCATTTTCCCTCATTAGTGCTTTCCCTCTTTGCATCTTGCAGATGGTAGCATGTATGAGTGAGGGTAGCCATCTTGCATTCAACAAGCAAAACATCCAAGTTACTATCAATACATCTCTTTAATTAAAGTGGGAAATGATTTAACCCTTCACTAAAAGCAAGTTATTACTGAAAATTTTTAAGGGTCCCATTTCCATATATGTTGATATGATTCATTGTCATTCTACATGTTCAACACATGCATCCTTGGTAATGGTCACACATACATTTTATCTTCTGCTCTCAGTATTTTTGATAATGATGAAAATGCAACATTTTTTCATTTGTATCACTACACGATGAGGAGACTTGAGGATGTGTAGAGGGAATGCTACTCAATGATATGGACGTCTTTCCTACTTGAACCTATGACCTACAAAACATAGGCACTATTATGATTGTACCTTTGTTATCATTTAAAAATACATGTAAAGTTGCATGAAACCTCCACACATTGCAACTAATATCCAAACTCATTTCTAATACATTGTTTGTCAGAGAAAAATGAAAGGAGAAAAAATGACTGATATTTGATGGGGGAGAGAAGCCTTACCTTTCTCAAAATGCATGCTTGAGGAGTGCTTGCTCTTCTTCTTTGCTTCCTCTTACTTAATAGATAGACAAGGTAAGCTCTCTATTGGATTTCTTCTCTTTAACAATGATTCTTGGAGATTCATTATTCAATGGTTGCCTTGTTCCTTTTACTATTTCATTGTTGCTTTATGGTTTAGAAAGGAAATGGTAGTCATATGTGAAATACATAGCTTAGGATATCATCATTTGTGAAATTGATCAGACAAGAGGTGTAGGGTTCCATCATAGCTCACATGGTTGAGAAAACATAGCTATATATGCAAGCCACCTGCAGCTTGTTTGCATGGATAAGCACTCTATTAAGTATTTATTCTCTCCATTTGTATGTATGAAGATAGATGTTTAGAATAAAGGAGAGCGCTCACATTTTTTTAAAATGTGTTTCCAAACATTAGTAGGCATGTCTCAATAAATGAAAAATTAGGTGAACTTAATAGAGTAGAAATGCTAGCCTATTGGTTAAACTAATGTTAGCATCATAGAGCCGCAACAAACCATTTTTGCAAGGAAAAGGTGTTAACACTAAGTTCAAGCTATTCATTAGTGCTTTCTTTTCCATTCACTTTTAATATAATAAAGTAGTATTTGTAAATCTTCCTATATGTAAATGTATATTTGTTTAGTTGTTGTTATGTCATAGATGTCATCGAACTCATCATCTTAGAATTCAAATTGGAAAGAGATGATGGAAGAAAAAGACCTTATTTTGGGCATCTTTGCACACTAGTAGATGTATTTGACTACATGTCTAGATAATCGAGATCACATAGTGCCATATAGCCTAAAGGGTCTACACGTAGATCTTTTGGATTCTAGCCATCCATGAGGAAAACATGTTCTTGTCCTATTCTCAACCATCTTAATCATGGGTAGTAACAGAGACTCCATTCACCCCTTGAGCATCCGCATCACAAATGGTATTACAAAGTCATGTGGCAAGTCATCATATTACTTAGAAACATGTGGTAGGTTCGTCCACTAGTGAAGAACATTGAAGGATCAAGGAGAGTGGAGGGAATGGAGGATCTTCAAGGGTAGAACAAAGACTAAATATACGTTTAGATGCAATAGAGCCCTTAGTGAAGGTATTATGTGCTATGACATAGATAATCAAGGTTGCCTCAAGATGGATGTGCATGGAAGAGAGGTATCTTCTTACCTTTATAGTATTGTGTATGCAACATATAAAGATTGTTATTACTACACTCATAGTACCCACACACCTATACATTGTAGGTGGTTGGCTCCCATCCTGTCACTTCATTGTTTATTCTTCTAGTGACATTTGAGTAATGAGAAAATCGGTCACACATTATGACTATTGGAGTTCCCAAATCTTGTGTCTCTCTCTCTTGCTCTTGCTCCTTTTACCATAGCTCTTACTTCTCCTCAAATTCTTCCACTCCGGGCTCACTCCCTTCAATTGGTATCAAAGCCAAACATGCAAGGAGCTTCTTCATCCTTTGCTTCACCTAGATTCAAAGCTTCAACTCAAGGTTTCATCACAACCATTGTTTCTTTCTCTCAAGGTATGCATTGAGTCTTTCCTTCTTCTGGCTTGTTCGATCTTGCTTTGTGCTTGTTGAGGAGATTCCCAAGGATTAGCTAAGCCTTGTTGAGTGCTTATTGAGCTAAGGGGAAGCCATTTTATCCATTGTGAGTGGATACAAAGCATGATGTAGAAGTTGTGGATAGCTATGATCGCTTGACAATACTATCATATTTTGGTCATAACTTTTGCATACAATATTAGATTTAGACATTCTATGGCTATAAATGAAAAAAACAAGAACATCTAAAATTTTGGGTACACATAGAGTTGATTCTATGTAGTTTAGTATACTTGGTTTTACATAAAAAGAACTATTCTGGTTGGGACAATAAACAATAAATTCCATCATGCATGTTTGATGCTTTGGGGATGCTATTTTGGTGCTACCTGATGATGGTATAGTTATGCTTTTGGACTGATTTGAGCATACATTTGGCTCAATTTTCTCAAATATTTCATTACTGTAATCATAAGGTTGAATGTCATGTATCTGGGAAAAGCATATGTCTCTTGTCATTTGATACTTTTAGGGCTTGGTTTGATGCCCAACTATTCGCTTGACACATATCTTACAATCCTTTTGGGCTTTGATTGAGCTTGGATTCACTCAATTTTGACTATCATATCCATGCTATTAATAGTGGATAGCAAGTAGTTTTCTGATAAAGAGTAGGCTTGTTATCCTTTGAAGCTACTCAGGTACCACACATTGGATGTCCTAACACTTTGGTTTTCATGTATGCGTATGGATATATTTACGGCATATCCCTAAGTTGAGACTAGAGCTTGGATGCCTTAACGTTAGCTATCATGACTATCCTTGGATGTGCTTGGACACTACAATCAGAGTCTTGTAGACTACTTGGATTCAAAGCTTTTTAATGTATGATCTATGGGTCTTGGATACTTGTATGTCATTCACATGATGTTTTGAGATTTTCTTGCTCATTTTGCATTTCACTTTTTCTTCTGTGGGAGTTACTCGACTTTATGTACATAGTCACATTGACACTTGTACTACCAAGCAATTAATCTATGTAGTTGAGTTCAAGCTTATTACAATGAGATAATGGGACTCACTGTTATATGCACATGCTCTCTTTATATTTATTGGATGCACTTATCCTATTGTGGGATGATTTGATCTCTTGGCTTGGACTTGGAACTTATGTTTGTCAAGGTGTTTTAAGTGGTATTTATGTGTTTCTAGGTTATATATTTAGTTTTTCTCAGTGGGTTATGTGTGTGAAAGTTCTCTTTATTTACCTTTGAGACCTACCATGTGTATGATTATGCCTATTACATGTATAGTTACTGACACACTGCACTTGTGACGGTCTTCAATGCCAATTGTTCCTAGCTTCTTCCTTCTTGGTTGCTCACAATTGGTTGTTGCCATATTGCTTTAGTTTATTACAGCAATCCATCTTACCCTTTTGTATACTTGCTTGCTCTCATTATGGCTAGTGGTTCTTGCACGATAGTGTTATCTTAAATATTGAGAAACTAGACAGGACCAATTACATGCATTGAATGACCTAGATATGGAAGGTTCTAGCACAAAAATTACATATTAGACCACTCAAATTGTTGGCCTACTCTTGTTAAGAATCAATCTCGGTTTAGGCTAAAATGCCTAATATCTAATAATAGGGATGAGTATGTATTGAAATATTTTGAATAATTTTGCAATTTGAGCAGGGTATTAGGCATTAGTTGACCTCCTCTTACACCCCTCCCCAGAATGATATTGCCAAACCTATACACATAATGATTTAAGAGAGAGTCCACGGTATGCTTAGCTAGGCAGGCTTACCATAGCACTTTTTTAGGTCGATACTATTTCCATATGCTTGATTAAATGGTTCCCTTATACTACTATGTAGAGAGGAGGTCTAGACTAGAAAACCTCCATTATATACTCATTTTCACATATTTGGTTATGAGGCATTCTACTTGTTCCCAAAGACAACTGCAACAAGCTAGACCTTACATCCATGAAATGTATCTTTCTCGATTGTGGGGATGTAGATGAGATGGGTTACTACCTATGGGATCTGTGGGCTTGCAAGGTTATTAACAACCATTATGCCATTTTTCGTGAGAAAAAATATGTGTTAGTAGTCTGAGCAGGTTGTTGAGGTACATAGGGTAATCTTTCAAGAGGATCCTCCTACTTTGATACAACCACCTAGATAGCCTACCACAACTGATGCTTCAGTGGCACATGTCCTACTTGTGCACAATCATCCTACTTTGAGATGCTCTACTAGAGCTAGATGCTAACCTTAGCACTTTACATCCTTTATGGATTATATTATGGTGACAAATATAGGTGAATTTCTCTTTTATGATGAAGCCATGCAAAAAGATGATATTCATTGATGGGACATGGCTATACTATTAGATTTTGACTCCTTATAAACAAATCATATGTGCAACTTGGTTCCTTTGCCTACTAGCAAGAAGGCATTACCATGTAAGTGAGTATACAAGCTAAAAAGTATCCCTTGATGCCCCAAGTCTACTTATAGGACCAGATTGGTAGCTAAGGGTTTCAAGCATGAATATGATGTCGACTTTAGTGAGGCATTTTCTTATATAGTCAACATGAAAACCCTATGCTTAGTACTAGCATTGGTTGCTAGACCTTTATCAAATCAATGTAAAGATGGATTTTGTACATGGGCACTTTCATGATGAGATCTATATGTAGTAACCTAAGGGCTTGTCCAAGTTGACAAAAAGCTTCTATAGCCATAAGCAGGCACCTGGGGAATGGTACAGCCACAAGTTTGAGGCTTTTATGCATTCATAGGGATATAGTCGTAGTGCTATATATCCATGTTTATACACAAAAGAGGTTGATGATGGCAGCCTTATGATTTCGGTACTCTATGTGGACGATATGCTTATTTCCAAGAGAGCTCATGATGAGATAGATGCCTTGAAATCTCACCTCCATAAGAGCTTTGAGATAAAGGACATAAGATAGGCCTCGCATATTCTTCGAATGCACATCATGCATGATCACTCTAAGGGTCTCCTTTATCTATCACAAAATAAGTATATCAGTCCTTGAGTAGTTTCATATGCAAGATGGTAAGTCTATTGGATAACCCTTACATTCTCAACTGAAGGTTAGTCAAGCTGATTGTCCACAATTTGATGAGTAGAAGGTTAACTCGTCGTGGCAAGGTCCATCTAGTTAGGATAGAAGCAAACAAAAATAAATAAGATTTGATTGATGTGATAATGATATTCACTACTACTTCAAATGTACCAAGATAGACGCTAAGATGGCCAAGGTCCCTTATGAATCTACCATGGGTAGTCTATTATATGCCATGATAGCCACTCATCCTGACATAGCATTTATAGTGGGAGTTATGCCTAGGGAGTCCATCTTATAGAACATGTAGGATACCACATGAGTTCAAAACAAAGGGTATTATATTTAGTAAAATCTACAAGATTATATATACAGAAGAGATGTTTTAATTACAATTTTAAAAAAACCCCGTAAGTTTAATAAAGTAAAAGATATCATTTTAAGGCCTTATAGTATATAAAGAAAAGGTATTTCTTATTATCATTTGAATGCATGTTATATACATGATTTCTTATAGGTGGACTCTCAAGGATGTTGCGGCATGCTATATGGATACACATGATGGATGGTATTGGGATGTCGTCAAGGATATTATGAGCTACCTAAGGGGTACAATTGCTAGATGTGTATACATGTTATGGTGGCTACAAGAGTTGTGGGGTATATTGACTCTAATTATAGAGGACATACAAATAGTAGAAAGTCCACCTCTGGGTATTTTTTCATCTTTATTGGAGGTAATATTTCTTGGATGTCGAGGGTGCAAAAATACACTACCCTCTCTACTACCAAGGTCGAGTATGTTGCAGCCACTAGGCTTGTAAGGAGACTATTGGGTTAGGTTGTCTCATAGTAGACCTTCCTATTATTGATGTGGTCCCTACATTATATTCTGATTCTATGAGTATTCTCCAATTAGTCAATCTTCCATGCAAACACACAATGCATTGAGGTGTGTTACTACTTCATCAAAGAGATCATTGTGGGCATGTCTATTGATCTTGTTAAGATCTCAAACAACTAACCAAAATCTCATAGGTCTACTCGCAAAAAGTCTCTCAGTAAAGTGTTTTTCCATCCTTAGGAAGTTGATGGGCATTAGACGAGATGACATCTTTCCTCACCCTGTTGTACTTATTTATATTTGCACTTTGTCACTTTTTTCTTGTTCTCTCCTCACTAGGGGCACATTCACCTTTAAGTGGGAGATTGTTGGGGATAAAGATGCATATGCCTAGCCACTTGTGTATTACTATGAGCTCACTCCCTTTAGTTGGTAGAAAAAATAAATGCCATGCACAAAATATTCCCAAAATCCAAAGAACCAAAGATTCTTCAATAGGTAGACTAGAAGTTGGGTGTTGACTATTATTCGAAGGCTCAAGGGAGCACCTGGGGTGTAGAAACACTGGTCGTGCAGGTCCCCCACCAGACGCTCGGGCACCAGGTGCTCAAAAGAGGAGAAGGCAACTAGAGACAAGTGGGAATTTGATGAATTGTTTAAAAGCATTCTTGAAACAGCTACGGCCAGGGACTACACCCTTTGGGTCCCAGCCAATAACTTCCTCGCCTAGCCTGATGGGAGCCCACCACCAGCACAGTCCTTCCCAGTCGTCTGATCACCCAAATTCACCATGCCTCGGTAATAAGAGGTTGCTATTGATGTGGCATGGATATAGCAACAAGAGGTTACCAGTTATTAAGATAAAATGTGTGTTGCATCCAAATAAAATAGTATGGATCTTCACATTTTTTACCTTGAGGATGAGGTTCATGGGAGATAGATTTTGTAAGTATAAATAATCCCATTCATTAAACTTCTACCTTTTTAAAAATTTTTATATATTCTAACATATGAGAGCTGGATTTTAGGAGCTAATTTTGAGCCGTGCTGCTTGAAGCATTTGAGGCTGTTTTTGGAGTAGAAAAGTGTCCAAGAAGCGCTAAAGACCAAATTTTCATGAAAAATCAAACAGTGAAAGATGGCACCCAAGTTGGAGTTTTCCTAGATGCATTTCGATGTCAAGAATCCAATGCAAGTCTCGGTTTGTCAATCAGAGGCTGTTTGACCTCCCATTTAATCCTTGCAAGGTTTGGTATTATAAATCAACTACTAGATCTAGGAGCACGAAAGTGTGCGACGAAGGCCAAGTTTATAGATTCCGATATTGGAAGCCGCTTGTCTAGACGGATCTCAAATCTGAGTCTGTTTGCCCATCCAAATTTGAAATATCCACTTGTGGGACAGTCTAAACGCAAAAAGACCGAACCTGTTATTTTAAAGTTTAAACCTCAGGCTTTAAAAAAGCCTAGAACTAACAAAAAATAGTTGAACAAGAGTGGGGGAGGCACAAATTTTTTTGTGCCCCTTCCAAATCTCATCAGTACCATTTGATCCCTCATCCATGGGGGAGAGAGAGAGAGAGAGAGATTTTTTATCAGGACAGAGAGAGGAACGAGACGGCTATAAGCTTGCTCATTTTAATGGAGGATTTTAAAATTTGAATTTCTAGTATTTCTCTCTCCTCTCTCTTCTCTCCTCTTAGCACCTATTCATATGGATCAATTCAAGAGAGAAGAGGGAGGATTGTGATGAAACATCCAGAGCAAATGATGATGCTGGAGTGATGGAGGACGTAGATTGGGTTGAGAGAGTGCATCAAACGGAAAAGAATAAGCATATTGGGCCTCCTGTCTATGAGATACGAGCCTCGGAATCATTGTAATGAATAGGGATCACAGGAATATGGCATGGGAACATACCAATCACACTGACGGTATATAAGGTATAAGAGGGTATTTTGAGGCATCACACAAATTATCAAGAAACTCTCTTTTCACCTTCTCAAGCTTCCATTGCTTCTTCTTCTTCTTCCTTTTTCCCTCTTTCTCTCTCTTCTTCTTGCCTTTCTCTCTCCTCTCCCTCTTCTCTTGCAGTCCTTCTCTCTCTCCTACAAGTGGTATCAGAGCTTTGTCCTTGATCCTTCTATTTTCCCATAGATTTAGGGCTCTCACAGTTTCCTATAGTTAGAAAACTCTAGTTACATCTCTCTCACAGGTACACAAGAGTACTCAGGCATGTTGTCAGCCCTCTTGAAGACTATGGCAGCCTTTCTTGGAGCTTTCCTAAGAACCATGGACACATCTGGAGGTGGGCTGACAAATTTGACAGGTTGTCACTAATTTTCATGTAAGTTTCTTGAGGGTTTTGGGCAAAAAGGAGTGTAGCACAGTTAGAGAAGACCAAAAGCTCAGTTACTTTTCAAGAAGACCTTCTCTCTCCTCCCTCCAAGCTGCCATGGAACCTCCAGCCCAAAAACCTCATAAATCTTTCTTCCCCCTTTTCCTGAGAAAGAATGGTTTGTCCTAGTGCTTCCCCTTTAGCTTGAGCAACATCTAGAGCAGCACAAAGCCTGGCCTACCCTGTCTAGAGCCTCCAGGGAGAAGCCCGAAAATTACAGTGCAATTTGCATTGATCTTCCTGGCCTTCTCCCTCTGCTCCAGCTCAGCCCCAGCCCTTCCTTGTTTCACTCCTGAGTTTTGGCACACCCTGGACAAGATTAAACATGCGTATTGATCCCCCCATCAGTTCTTGGCAGCTCCTCAAACCCCACTGTGGGCAGCAGCCATGGCAGCCATTGAACCTTTAGCCCAACTCATAAAACTCTAAATCCCCTTCAATTTACTCTTCTCGAGAGCCTTGGGAGCAGCTACAAGCTTCAACAAGTGAAGATATACGATATTGAAGACCCCCCATACAACCTTGGGCAGCAAGAAGGGGGGAAACGCGGAGCTCTTGAAGGAGGTAGCCATTAACTCTTCCCTACGCTTGAACAAGGTATGTCAATCAGTTCTTCCTCTCTCTTTTACATCCAATTGTTGAGCTCAGCTACTTGATGAGAGACATGGAAGAAATGCTTGGGTCAATGATTGCGAATGGGATTCCCACCCTCAATCCACACTCTGGGAATGCATGCATAGCTAGACAATCTTCAATCTCTTTCCCATTGATCAAGATTTTACTCTAATCCTTAACCATGATCTTGTTTGATTCCTATTGATAAAAGAAATTGTAAGAAGGGTAATTCATGCAATCAGTGAGTCACTGAATTGCAGAGGTAATCCCCTTCCCAATCCCATTTCCTTATTGATCATGTATATCATGAAAATCCCAATCTTCAATTTGTAAATGCATATCATGCTGGTTTCTTAATAATAAATGCCTGCCATGTATATTTCGGGTGAGGAAAAGTTCGATGCCAGGTGAGGTGGCAAGACAAAACAGGGGTGACCCCCCCTTGCCATCAAAGACCCTGAAGGGGTGCACAACCCGGCCCGGGGGGAACTTTGCCCACCTCCCGGTGATCCAAAGCCCAAAGAATTATTGTAGGTGCAGATAAATTTGATAGAATAGCCCGAGCTCTGATCATTTGAGTCTACAGCCCTCTACATGCATTGGTAATGTCATGTATCACTTGGAAATGTATGGTGGATGCAATGCAAGAAGGGCAGGGTATGCAGTTATGAAAATGGTCTCAGCAATGAGCTATGGATGCAAAGTATGTATGGCTCTATGTGGCATTGAGAGCCACCATTGAGGCCCTGGATGTCTGGAATAAGCTCCTCACCATTGGGACAAGGTATGCTCCTTGAGGGAGTCTTTGCAGGGTATTGCAGACATTTAGTCCTACACAGTCAGTCCGCAAAAGTTTATTACAACAAAGCCTTCTTGTTTGACTGAGTGCAAGATCTATAGCTTGATTCAAAGAGGGCATCTCCCCCTTCGATCTGAACAAAAAATCTCCCCTTTCCACCCTACAGCTTAGGAGATACGCTCAGTTTTGTGCTCAGAGGTACTGTGGGACAAGCAGCAGTCCTACACAGTCAGCCCACAAAAAGTGATTACAGCAAAGCTCTGATCATCTATTATCGGAGATATTTTTACATAGCCTCGTAGAGGGGATCGAGGGCTTTCATTTGAAACAAAATTTTTGGTGATCAGAGCTTTCTAGCTCAAGATATCGTCATTTCTGTAACAAGGGGTTTAGTGGACTACACTGGGGATGGCAGGCCACAAGGGTAAAGCAAAGGCCTAGGAGGACTTCTAGCGTGAAATAAGGGACTCATGTGCCTCAATGAATGATCCTAGCTCAGCCCAGGAGGATCGTGAAGACATGTTTGAAGAGGGTGCCCCCAAGATAGACCGCTTATCTATGCTCAACCAAACCTTACGCCAACATGAGACCCATCATGCTGAACAACATCGAGAGATGGAGCAACGCCACAAGGAGATGGAAACCCGCCAGGATCACTGTCATTCAGAGATGATGGCCAAGATAGACTTACTCATAGAGGGCATGGTTGCCCTCATTCCCGCCATTGCCCCCCCCTCTGATCGACCCAAGGAGTATGTCCCTCCCCGTGAGGCTAACCGCCCCGCCCTTGGAGACCGGGCGTAGCCCACAAGGTCTCGGTGGTCCCATGGCATTCCCCATAGCACTTATGAGATGGATGAGCCTTCCACCTGACATGATGAACCCCTCCTTCCCTCCCCCATTACGAATCCTTCAAGCCCATCCTTGGCACCCCAACTCCCCCGTAATGGAAGCTATTTGCACACTCAGGGGAAGGGCTCCAATGCAAATCTTGGGCAGCATGAAATGCATGGAGTACATGGCAGCATGCACATGGCAATGGGTAGCATGCATATGGCAATGGGCAGCATGCATATGGCAATGGGCAGCATGCATATGGCAATGGGCAGCATGAACATTTTGGAAAACAAGGTCCTAATGGGCAATTTGGTCCTCATGTAATGCAAGGGGAGGGTGAGTAGAATAGAGCAGTGTTTTCTGTTGAAAACATTTCTTTACTCACTTATGGATGTTGGGTTGCAGAGTCACGAAGCATGGAGAAAGTTCTTGGTGTTCCAGGTCATGTTCATGACTGCAATGCATGCTTCGAATTCATTGCAGGACAGCAAAGATACCCTATCAAGCAACCCCCATATGCTAGTAATTATCGCAGAAACAATGCAAGGAATGGCAGCCCCAAAATCCCTACTTACCCCACTTTTAATGCTGAAAGGAAATATGGCAGTTTTGGGAAAGCACCACCCTCCAAAAGTGACCCAAAGTATGCTGAAAATAAGACACGGAATGGCTTCAGTCCTAATGGTCAAAAATTCATTCCTCCTGAAGTTGTCAAAGATCGAAAAGCTAAAGGCTTGTGCTTTAAATGCGGGGATAAGTACACGACTGATCATGCATCCAAATGCCCCTTTAAGAACGCCATTGTCAAGTTTAATAGCATGTATGTGCTAGAAGATACTGACAAGTTAGAAGAGGACTTGCATGACAACTCTCCCATGATAACACTTGCTGAAAATCTTGAATATGAAGAGGATCTTGATACCGATCAATTTTATGACTCACCGGACGGGTTCTCTTTTGACCCCGGTGGATGCCCCATTGATGACATGCTTGGGAATGACCCTTGGCACCCCTCATTCACCACTATATCAACTTGCTCAATCTCCATGGATGCATGGACTGGCTCTAGGAGCCCGAAAACCCTATGAGTACATGGTAACATTGATGGCAAGAGTGTATACATTCTCATAGATAGTGGCAGCATGCACAGTTTTGTGAATAAATCGACCCTTGGCCGTTTGACATGTGTTCCCACTGAATTACAGCAACCTCTTTGGGTTCAAGTGGCCAATGGAAATGAGGAATTGAGCTCCCATGTATGCACACAAGTGTCTCTTATACTGGCCGAAAATTACACAACAAAGGTGGACTTAATTACCCTTGATATGGACCCTGTGGATGTTGTTTTGGGATGTGATTGGCTTCAGCAGTTGGGAAAAATCTCTATGGACTTCTCTCAGCTGTATATGGAGTTTGTAATGCATGGGAAGCTTGTACACTTGGAGGGAATCAAGATTTTCAGCTTATAACAGCAAGACAACTCAAAAAGGAATTGAAGAAACGCTCCCATATCTTTGTCTTGCATTTGCATAAGGATAATGATGACCAACACTTGGGGAAGCAAAATGCAGCACTAAAAGCACTTTTGGCTGAATATGATGACCTATTTCAGCCCCCACTACACTTCCCCCTCAGAGATCGGTGGATCACCCGATTGACTTGGGGCCCCATGCCAAGCCCATCAATAAACCCCCATATCGACTCTCTAAATGTGAGAGAGAGGAAGTAGCAAAGAAAGTCAAGGAGCTCACTGAAATGGGATTCATAGAGCCTAGCTCTTCCCCTTATGCCTCCCCGATTCTATTGGTTAAGAAAAAGCACGGATCCTTCCGGTTGTGCATTGACTACCGTGATCTCAATAAGATCACCATTAAATAAATAAATACCCCATCCCTCGAATTGATGACTTGCTTGATGAACTCAAGGGAGCATGCTACTTCACCAAGATTGATTTGTGATCCGGTTACCACCAAATCAGAATGAGGGTGGGTGATGAGGTCAAAACAGCCTTTCGGACTGACCGTGGCTTGTACCATTTCCTTGTCATGCCATTTGGGCTCACTAATGCACCGGCCACGTTTTAGAGCTTAATGAACAAAATATTACAGCCATGGCTTTTTCAGTTTGTGTTGGTATTCTTTGATGATATACTCATTTACAGCAAGTCACTGCATGAGCATCTCAAGCATGTCAGGCAAATTCTTGATGTGCTAAGAGAGCACCGGCTTAGTGTGTCTTCATGCAAACAAAGGTTGAGTACTTGGGACACATTGTTAGTGAAAAAGGTATCCAAGCTGATCCTAAGAAAGTTTAATGTGTCCGGGAGTGGCCCTCCCCCACTACCACTACCTCCTTGTGTGGTTTTCTTGGCCTATCCTCTTTTTATCGGAGATTTATTCGCCATTATGCCACAATTTTAAGCCCCATTAATAGACAGGCTGAAAAAAGAGGCTTTCTTATGTGATGAATTGGCTGACCGCATTTTTCAGCAGCTGCAAGACTTTCTCACTTCAGCCCCCATCCTCATATGCCCCGACTTTTCAAAGGATTTTACCATCCAGTGTGATGCTAGTGGATGGGGTATTGGTGCAGTCTTGCTGCAAGAACACGGGGTAATAGCATTTGAGAGCCAAAAATTGGATGATAAAGAGAGAGAGTCGCATGTCTATGATCAGGATATGTTGGCACTCATTCATGCTATCAAAAAGTGGCATCACTACTTGTATGGCAGTAGATTTAAGGTGAAAAGTGACCATCATGTACTCAAATACTTCTTGACTCAACCCAACCTCACTCCCAAACAACGTAGATGGGTGGCTACCCTACAAAACTATGACTTTGAGATTACCCACACCTATGGCAAGGACAATGTAGTGGCTGATGCACTCTCTCGCATGTGGGCATGCAAGGTTTCATCCATTACTGAACTCCACCATGATTGGATTGAAGAGCTCCAAGAGGCATACTTGCTTGATGCTGAATTCAGCCCTATTTTCCAGAAATTACAGCAAGGTGTCATGGATGACAACTCCCAATATCAGCTCCACAACGGCCTCATTTAGATCCATGGACGTATTGTGATTCCCCATACTTCTCCTTTTACCCAAAGGATCCTTGAAGAGATGCATTCTTCACCGATTGTTGGCCACTTAGGAGTCTTCAAAACATATGACCGAGTCTCAAAAAGCTTCCATTGTGGAAAGGCCTATGGCGGGATGTTAAAGACTTTGTGTCTAGATATGTGCCTTGTCAACAAAATAAAGATAGCACTCTTAAACTGGGTGGATTGTTGCAGCCCTTACCTATCCTCGAAGGAAAATGGACCCACATTACCATGGATTTCATCACTGGTTTACCTACAACCAAGAAGGGTTGGGATAGCATCTATGTGGTAGTTGAGCGACTCACTAAAGCAGCCCATTTCATCCCTACAAAATCTCAGTTTACAGCATCTCAAGTTGCCACTCAATTTATGGAGCATGTTTTTAAGTTGCATGGCTTACCCCACGTCATAGTACATAAGCGGGACACCAAAATTTATGAGTCAGTTTTGGCAGACAATTTTCAGCTCCATGCTATCATCCCCAAACGGATGGACAGACCGAGCGAGTCAATAAGTTGAAACCTATTTGCGACATTTTTGTCATGACGTGCAGAATTCTTGGGATGTATGGCTACACTTGGCTGAATTTTCTTACAACAATTCCACTCATTCGAGCATTGGAGTCTCTCCCTTCGAAGCATTGTATGGTTATCACGTGCCCCTTCCTACCATGATCTTCAATGAAAAGCTCAACCCCCTTGGAAAAGAAGAGTTGGACCGCATGCAAGCTTTACTTCAACAATGCAAGGTAAACATCAAAAGGGCTCAAGAGCACATGAAGCTCCATGCTGATGCAAAAAGAAGACCCCTTGACTTTCAAGAGGGTGAATTGGTACTCCTCAAGGTCCCCAAGTCCCGTTATGCTACATTAAAGGACGGTTATTGCAACAAGTTGGCACACCATTACTATGGGCCCTACAAAATCATTAAGAAGGTTGGGGACTTGGCTTACCGTCTCCAACTCCCTCCCACTACTAAGATCCATGATGTCTTCCATGTGAGCCAATTGAAACCTTTCATTGGCACTCCCAAAGATCATGTAGAGGAGCTACCACCCATAGATGAGGAGGGCCTTATCCAGTATATTCCTGAAGCAATCATTGGGCAACGTGAAAAACAACTCGGTACCCATTCCATACATGAATACCTGATCAAATGGCAAGGCCTACCAATAGATTAAGCCTCTTGGCGCCCAACATCTATCTTGGATGATTCCACACCTCAAGGAGGCCGTATTGGCTGGAACTTAACCATGACACCTGTTTTGGGCTGCAATTTGCATCTGGACAGCCACCTGTTTTGCACCAGTTTTGGTCCTAGTCCATTTTCAGCCCATCCCCCATACTTTGAATGAAAGTACAACTCGAGGGCTCTGTGCCAACACCGTATTTGCCCCGATCGGAGTTCCCTAGAGGAAGTTATGGCTGTTTTTCTCCAGCCATACCATCTAGGACAGCACACTAGTAATTCCTGGATAGCCCTCTATTTTGTAACAGTTTTGGTCCTAACCTAATTGCAGCCCCGCCCCACCCACATGGGCTGAAAGTACATCTCATGGGCTCCGTAACGATACCTCAATTGTCCCATTCGGAGTTTCTTACACAAAGTTATGGCTAATTTCCTATAGCACACCCTTACAGGACATGACCACATCCCTTGATTTTTAGGAAAAAAACTTTATGAGATGAGATGGTTTTGAACAGGGATCACGGGAACATGGAATGGGAACATACCAGTCACACTGACGGTATATAAGGTGTAAGAGGGTATTTTGAGGCATCACAGAAATTATCAAGAAACTCTCTTTTCACCTTCCCAAGCTTCCATGGCGTCTTCTTCTTCTTCCTCTTTCCCTCTTTCTCTCTCTTCTTCTTTCCTTTCTCTCTCCTCTCCCTCTTCTCCTGTAGTCCTTCTCTCTCTCCTTCCCCTTAGTTAGGACAGTTAGGTCTCTTTCATTACAATCATGATTTCTAAGCATAAGTGAGTGGTTCTTGCATTTTATGGAAAATGATTGGAGAAATTTCTTGATTTTGATTGTTCTTGATTTCCCATGTTGCATCCTCTCTAAAATATGAAAGAAAACCAAAACATATGATGATATAATAATCTCCTGCAAAACACGTAAAACCTGTAAGTTGCGATTTTGATAAAAATAATGAAATTTGGGGTTTTTGTTGAGTGTTTTGGGGTCATATGGCATAAAAATGGGTATGAAAATAATGTTAAGTGTCCTTGCTTAGTGGGAAATCATAATTCTGAAATATCACATTTTTAAGAAGAAACAAATGAAGATAATTTGCAAAAAAATAGAGAAATTTAGTTTTTTACGCTAGAAAATTAGAGAAAAATAAGATTTATGTCCGTGAATGTATGGCATGGCTATAGCATGAGGGATAAGCATCAGCCCAGTTGTGTCTTCATATTTAAGTCCATTTTTTATATTTTTTAAAAGAAAAATACACAAAAAACCCTCTCTTACACCTATCAACGATGCAAAACCTAAACAGTAGGGAGGACGAGGGGTTTTGATGCTGATTAGTTGCTAAAAATATATGAAATTATGGTTTATTTGTTTGTGCATACCATATAGGACATCTATAGATTAAGTTGAAAGGGGAATAAGCTATATGAGAAGGCTTAGGGCTAATCAGATCATGAAAGACATGTTTGTTGCTACACAAAGATGTTTTATAAAATGTTTGAGCACTGTGTCATTCATTGTTGCATTGTCCATATCGCATGGTAACTCTTGGATGCATTGCAACCGGTCTCTAAAATACATGACCCACACGGAGTTGTGAGGTATCTAAGTTATAGGTTTAGGCATTTGGGTTCCTCAAGTGAATATAAAGTGAGGAAATTTCTATCTCTTGGATCATTTAAAACAAGAGTGGAGCTTGTTACATCTATGTTATTTGTGTTACAGCAGCGCATCGAGGGGCCAATCCTCTTGGTGTAGGAGAGCTGCAGTGGGACCATGGCATTCAACTGGTGGGGTGCCTCCTTTTTATGTTTGAGTTACGTGGTATATTATACCAAGATGTGTGGGATCACCCTATGAGGAGTAAGGAAGGGTAATTTTTGGACTACATTCTATTGCAAACACAATATCTATAGTAGCGATTAGGGCAATATGTCCCTTAGATGCTTGTGGTCGCGAGGCCATGTGGGGTTATCTTCTGAGAGTTATAGAGGCCTATAGCCCATGTTTTTAGCTATCCACAGGTGGTGCAATTTTTGAGAGCTGCCTACAAGTGGCGATTTCCATGCCTTGGTCGATTGGGACCTATTGTGTAGTGTATGCCAAAAATTAGTGAGCTAGACTCACAAGATCATCAAGTGGAGCTCGAAAAGCAAGAAAGCGCTGAACGGGCTAGACGACGGGCTGAGATAAATAGAAGATAATCTCTGCAAAGGAGTGGTTCAATAGCTTTGCAAGGGCGGGGTCTTAATAACCCTAGCTCAGCACACAATCCAATATGGGGAGGAAGCTCTAGTTGTTTCCCCCTCCAATCAATTCCTCCACTTTTAGTGCTATAGTCCCAGTTGTGAACCCCTATAGCGAATCCGATTGTTGCCATGGTGGCACAACCTATTGCAATACCTGTTAGAATGGTGGATTTGCTAGCTTTAGGTTTCTTCTCACCCACATTTAATTGGTTAGTGGAGGAAGATGCGGAGCTCCACATTAGGGAGTTTCAAAAGTTGATGTTCAACTGTCGCATCTAGGATGAAGGAGATTTAATGATGTTATTTAACACAACTCTCAAGGGAAGAGCTGCCATATGGTATCATGGTCTAGAGGCCAGAACCATAGCCACTATTGATTTATTTTTCAAAGCCTTTCGAAGGGAGTTTTCCCCTGAAAGGAGTGGCCAATATTGGCTACATGTACTAAATGTGACACATCAAGAGCCACATGAGAATATCCAAGCATATGCAAAGAAGTTAAAAGAGGTCTTTCGCAAATTACAAGCCTCTATCCCTATCCCAACTGCTGCCCAATTTTTTTTTTTTTTTTGCATAGCCTAGATTTCAACATTCAGGTGCATGTGAGTAGTGTCACTTTGCCAGATGTAGACATTGCCATCAGACATGCACAAGAAGTAGAATCTCAACTAGAAGTGGCCTATGCTTCTTGAACCAAACTTAATATGGGTCTAGTTTTGGGAAATAATTTGGCATTGACAAATGGCAATGGAAGTCAAGGGATAGCTATGACTAACCCGAATGTTAGAGGAAGCATGGTTCAAAGTGTGCCCTTTTTCTAGCTCCTCCTAGTGTGACTATGCCTATGGCTAGTAAGATGGCTCCACCAAATGTTGGAGGCCAAGTATCAAACCCTAACATTGTTCCTATGAGTCAGCAACAACTAATGCCCAATAAAATTGTTAGGCCAATGGAATGATGAATGGACGATCATGGCTATGAGTGCATCGAATGTCCTTGGCGAAGTCAAGGATATGATGAAGCATTACACTTACATGATTTCTGAACAATATAGACAAACAACTATTGATATTAATTTCCTTAAAAAATAACATAATATGATACTATTAGGGAGTTGAGGCCCTAAAGAGGGTGGACCATCATGATTTAGTTGTAAATGGTGTGGCGGCTAGCATTACCCTAGAAATTTCCCAAATGTCAAATGCCATGTTTGTGGAAAGTTCGACCATTTGGCTGCCACACCTGTTGGAGTAAGATAGCTCTCTCCAACAAGGTAGTAGACATCTAGGTCTTGTTAACTATCCTGGGCAAGGGAACAATCTTCAGCGAGATGATGGGCTGAAAAAAATCCTTCAGAGAGGTAAGGCTACTATAGAGGACATGCCTAGTGGTAGTGGACTTAGTCTCATTTGAGGCTGTACCAATTAATGGCATTGAAGCTTCTAATCTCTAGGCCATTATGAGAGGTAAAAAAGGTAGAGAAGGCAACAAAGATAATGTAAAACGTGTCGATGGAAACCCTAAACAAGACAACAAAGGGACACAAGTCCTTAACCCTGACATGGAAGGGGGACATTTAAAACTCGTAGAGAGTAAAGCCAATGCCAAGAAGGATAAAGAATTACCAAGGAGGAAGGAAAAAGCTAAGAAGGAAGTACCAAAACTAGTACAACGACCAAAAGAGAGAATGGTTTGGCGAGATAAGAAAGCTCTAGTGAATTATCATGAATTTGATTTTGCAAGCTCTCTTTGTGAAGTCAAACGAGAGACGTGAATCTCTTACAGCTAATTAAGCTATTTCTAGGAGTGCACAAGGAATTTAAAAAGATCTCGTGTACTGGGTATATCGTGGAACCTTTGGGCATAACACGAGTAGGAGATGATTGGTGGAAGCATGCTGAAAAACATTGCCCAAGGGTTGTAGCATATGCTGATGGAATACTAGTAGATCATGCTATCGTAGATACAAGATCATCTATTAACATCATGAGTCCAGAATTGATGGAGAGGCTAGGTCTAGCAATTCAAAAAGACACCTCCACAATTCCGTAAATGGTTGATGATAGTGTAAGGCAACCTGAATGTTGTATTACCAAAGTCCTCGTGACCATTGTGAGTGTGGATTACACCATGGAATTTAGGGTTATTAGGTTTGTAGAATGACCAAGCTATCAAGTATTGTTAGAAAAGGCCATGGATCTTGGGATCCGATTGTCAAGTGGATATACATGATGGTCAAGTGATATTTGGTAGAGGTGCCAATCGTGTGGTAGTAGATGCATATCCTAAGTCTCCTCAAAGTAAGAGAGCTCCTGTATCCTCTACGGAATTAGAGACATTAGAAGATGCATCTACTAGTAAGACTTCATCAAGTGATGAATCAAAAGAAGGGCCCACTACTACACAAAACATCTATCAAATAACTCTGAATGAGCCAATAGAGCCTCAAGATTGAATAAGAGTTGTGGATGTGATTGAGCTAGATCTTGGTACGCCAAATGATCCACGACCAATTAAATTAGGGCCCATGCTTAGTGTGGAAGAAAGGGAGGACTATGTATCCCTTATCTAAGAGTTTTGCGACATTTTTACTTGGAGTTATGTGATGAGGTGAGAGATATTCCTCCTAGCCTGGCTGTTCATACCATTCTTTTAAAGGAAGGTAGTTGTCATGTGCATCAAAAAGTAAGACATATGCCTTTTGACCTAAGGGATGGGTTGTTTGAGGAGTTACAGAAATTACAACAAGCTGGCTTGATCTTCCCTATTCAGCACACTAAATGGTGTTCACCTGTTGTTATTAGGAAGAAGAAAATTTATCAAATGCGGCTTTGCATAGAATTTAGAGAGTTGAATAAGCAAACAATTTAAGAATACTACCCATTGCCCTTTATTGACTAGATTTCAAACTAGTTACTGGGTAGGAAGATATATTCGCTCATGGATTACTTTGTGGGATACAACTAAATGGAAATTACAGAAGAAGATAAGCTAGAAAAAACTTTCATTACTGACTTCGGTACCTTTGCATACCACGTGATGGCCTTTGATTTATGCAATGCACTTGGTTTATGGCAAAGAACAGTAGACAAGACCTTCGATGACATCTTCTTAGAGGAGTTGAAAGTATTTATCGATGACCTAGGGGTAGCCACCATAAGACAAAGATAGTTGATTATTTTAAGAAAGTGTTTTGAGCACTGCTGACAATTTTGCATAGCTCTTCATCCACAAAAGTGCATCTTTGGGGTGACTTATGGGATATTACTAGGCCATGTGATTAGTTCAGTAGGGATCATGATGACTGACCCTGAAAAGATCAAGGCCATAGTCGCCATGAGTTTGCCACGCACTCCGAAAGAAGTACACAACTTTCTGTCATCTATAGGGTACTACGAGAGGTTCATAAATGCCCTGGTAGAAAGAAACTTGCCACTAATGAATCTATTATCCTTTAGCTATCTATTTGAATGGAGAAACCCTTGTAAGGTAGCTTTTGATGATGTGAAATAGGAGCTAGTAAAAGCACCTAAAAGGGCCAAAGTATTCTACATTTGGGAGAAAAAATGGTATCATCCAATTGCTTTTGCTAGTTGGAAGTTGGGCTTATGAGAAATCAACTATACTTACATGGAGAAGTTGTGCCTTGCAATGGTATTTGCAACTAAAAAATTTAGGCACTACATCCTCTATGAGAAGGTAGTTTTCTATACAAAGGCAGAGGGGCTTAGATTGCTAATGAACAAGCTACAACTGTCTAATAGTTTAGCAAAGTGGTTAATCACTTTGCAGGAATTTGACTATGAGATTAGAAGTAAGCCACCAAAGCTACAAGGTATTGTAGAATGCCTTGTGGATTTCGGGGAGCCGAAAGAGACTTTAGCTTAAGGAAGTAATATCGAGAAAATGTTTAAAATTAATACGGCCTTGATCCCATCTTGGTATGCTATTATCACACATTATCAATCAACAAGAGAGGTTGGAGTCGATTTATCAAAATCAGACAAGAGGAAAATTAAACAGCAAGCTTTGAAATTTTCCTTGATCGCAGGAACACTATATTGGTAGGGAGTTGATGATATCTATTGCCGATATGTGATGCTTGACAAGGTTCCATTTATTTTGGAAGAGTGTCATGACTTCGCTTGCAGAGGGCACTTTCCTAGATGAGTGACTGCCCAAAAAGCTTTAAGAGCCAAATATTGGTGGCTGTCGATTTTTCAAGAGACATTCAAGTATGTTAAGAGATGCAATACTTGTCAATGACATGATAGTAGGAAGAATAGGAAGCATCCACTTACTCCCATTATGGCTATACTTCCATTCAAGAAGTGGGGCATAAACTTTGTGGGTCCTATTATCCCATCATCTTCTACACAAAAGAGACATCATAGTGGCGATTTACTATTTTATAAAGTGGTCAGAAGCACAGTGACAAGGAAGGATGACACAAAGGAGACTGGCAGTTTCCTACTAGAGCAGATTATATGCTGATTTGGTCTGCCAAAAGAATTAATATCAAACCGTAGAATCCATTTCCTTAACAAGGTGTTATTGAAGCGTGACAAATTAAGCACAATAAGATGACTCCTTATAACCCATAGGTAAATGGGCAAGTTGAAAGTACTAACAAGTAGCTTGTTGGTATTTTATCAAAAATAGTGTCCGAAAACAAGTGAGACTGGGATAAGAAATTATATGTGACGGTGTGGGTGTATAACACGATGTTTAAACGAACCACTAGTCAGACTCTGTTTAAGCTAGTCTATGGGAAGTAGTGTCTTTTACCCTTAGAGATTGAGTTTTTGAATATAAGATTCGCAATCAACCATTCTTTGGGTGATGAGGATGCTCTCTTTGAGTGCTTTACGACTCTGGCTCACTTGGATGAGCTCAAATTGCAAAGTTTGTTGTACCAGGAAGTGGTTAAGCATCAGATGAAGCAAGTGCATGATTTAAAAGCGAAGAAATATACCTTTAACAAGGTACAATTAGTTCTATATTATGATGCATGCAAAGAACTATTTCCAGGAAAACTTGAGCCCAAATGGGACGGTCCCTACAAGATCGTAAGAATAGGAAAAAAATAATCCATGGCATTACTGGCTGATCTTGAGGGAGTGTAATTTAAAATTAATATTAATCTTAATAAGATTAAACCTTATTATTTGTAAATGCACTAACAAAATAAATACCTTGTAGGTCAATGCTGGGCTGATTAGGAACATGCAAGAGACGAAAGAGGTTGATGGGGTGGCTGATTTCTTATTTGGAACAACCATACTTGGAGCAAAGATATCATCAAGGGAAGCTTATCTAGTGGAGTAAAGGCTATAAAGTAATTGAGCAAGAGGACTGATCATTTGTGTAGGAAATCAAAGTCTTCTGTCATCATACTTGTGAATCTGAGAAACATCCCTCTTGTATTCAACAATGAAGGTGGGATGGAGCCTTTAGTACATCCTCCGAATATGTTGAATTTTGACTATCATAATTACGAGTAGAGGTGACTATGATTGGCTATGTGAACCCATTGTGGACGTACACAATGTACTTTGATGGAGTGTTCGGGGGTTCCAATAAGAAAGGGAGTATAGGGGTAGTTATTAGAGATTCCCAACATAGAGTCATTATGAAATTAGCCATTTATCTTGAGTTTGGATTTACCAATACATGGCATAATACAAAGCTTTAATCATGGGCTTGAATATTGCTAAGAGAGGCGGTATCCATTAGTTATTAGTAAAGGGGGTTCCCAAATGGTATTGAGCCAACTAAATGGGACTTACATAGTACAAAACCCTATTCTTTCTATGTATTATTGCGCCGCTATAACCATGCTCGATGGGTTCGTGAGAGTGTCTTTTCAGCTAGTTCCACGATATTGAAATCAGTTTGCGGACTCGTTAGCAAACTTTGCTTATGAAGAAGATATTTTCTTCAACTACGGTTCTAGTTTGGATATCTCTATTAATGATGAGATAGGACATGGTCAATTATGGGGGCTTTTATCAAAACATGCCCTATATGGTAGGTGATAGTTAGGATGGGTGATGCAAAGAGTGGCCAAGACCCATTTTTCTTTGTTATCTTGGACCCATAGGTTAGTTAGACGACAAGTTATGCATACACCTCTTACTATTTATGCAAGAGGTATGGGTCACAATTTGATGCATTTTGTTTAGGGAACGAGCCCTATTTCCTCCTTGGGATGGAGCATCTTGTTGTATATTAGTATGATTTTACAGGGGGGTTATATACTAGCTATTTTGTTTGATTTTGTTAGGCCTAGAGGGCTATATGTTTGTTTGGTACCGGTATGTTTAATGGTTTTTTTTTTTAGTGATTGCTTCACATAGGTTGACGAAGTCACTGGACATAGCCTTTGTTGTGGAGGGAGGAGCTTCTTGTAGCCATTCCACATAATTTCATCCCCTTTTTGACTTTTTTCCCTTGAGCTAATAATGTTATAGGTGTTGGGGACCAGCAATCAAGGCATGAAGCCCTAGGGTTTGGCTAGGTATATTTAGGGGAGATTTGAGCAGTTTTCTACCTCCTGTTAGGACATTGTCCGGGCATTAAAAACCTATATTTGAGGGTAGTCCTTATGACCCTATTCTGCCTGATTGCTAGGCAGCTATTCTCGGAGTCCCTATTAGTGTGAGACAGTTATAGAAGCCTACCAAAGTATTCAAAAGAAGAGAAAGTTCTAAATCTATCTAGCAATAAAAAGTACAGAAGTGTGTAAAAAGGGGTTCTAACCCCTCAATAAGAAGATGAAAGGAAAAATGAGGAAAATTCCTACAAGTAGTTGATTATCGCCTTGCGAAAGCCTGGTAGGTTCATGGGGATGAGTCAAGACCCAAGGCTAGCTGAAAAAGAAAAGAATAGGATAGTTGGAGTGAAAATAAAAGTGAGCATTAAAAAAGGATGAAGTGTTTCCTCGCGAGAGCTTGGTAGGCTCTTGGGTACCGAGTCGGGACTTGAGACTGATGTCCTGTTTTCCTTGGGTCACTCTACCCTCAACTCTCTCATTTTTGCATGCCCGAGTATGGAAACCTTGAACAGAAGATGTTGAGAGCTAAAAAGATGAGTGGGTTGCCTCTTACCCATCCAGCCTCCAATTCTCACTAAGAGAGCTAAAGAATGGCACCACCTAGCCAACAAGAGGATGAGCTAGAACATCCCTTTCCTCATTAAATAAAAGAACTAAAATACAACTTCACAAGAGAGAATTTGTAGCCCATCTTAAGGAAAATGAAGATGATGGAAGGTTAAGAGAGGTGAAGGATCCTAATTTCTCCCATGAACATATATATAACATGAGAAAATAAGGATTCCCCACCAATAGAGCATATGGCATGTCTTAATTAATAAGTGTAAGTATGAATGTAGAGGGAGAACTAGAAGAGAGTACATATGATCTGGACACCATATGAACTAGACGTCACATTAGAATATGAGAGAGAGGGAGAGAGATGAGAAGAGAGGGAGACAAGGAGGAGAAGAGGTAGAGGAAGCTTGCCATTATGTATTTATGGAATGATATATAAAAAAAGAGACTCACTCATAGCTTATCTCAAAGAGATGGACTATGTAACGTGTCCACTTGTTATCTTCGGGACACGTCTTAGCAGTCCATCGGAAAGGATGTCTAGGAAGCTTCGCCCGGCACTCCCATGGAATGTTACGGGTTTTGCAATCTAGGACTTTCCGTGTCTACCATGTAGCAGAAGTATTTCGGCCGTTCCCACTTAGGACCGCCGACCTGAATTAGGGTTTTCCCTATTGGTCATTTCCTAACGGCAACTAGCGTCGAACCCAAGTGAACTACTTTACACAGAAACGCCAGGTCTAAAGCGGATTCACACTGCACTTGGTTCAAGGAGAATGGGAAACGAGAGGGATGTGAAGCTCAACCTCTCTGCCATAAGGCATAGTCCCATTCCGTTCCCCTAAAACAGCGTAAATCAAAATCAATTATAACTCTAGGTCAACGCTTTTGTTGTTCATGTTCTTTGACGATCTTCTGGCTGTCCATCGTGATTTGAGAAAAGTTCTCAGCCAACCGGAACCATCCATCTGTAGGACGGACCTATGGCCACATCCACCGCACTTTCCTCAGGTTGTTTTAGTTATTTAATTACCTAACACATTGAATTGGACATGTGTCAATTAGCTTCCTTAATTAACTTGTTAGGCACTAGTTCCATCACGTAATCATATCACTTGACATAGAAAAGCAATGTCAAACAAGTTCCTTGTTAACAGGTTATCATATTTATCTTTGAAATACATAAAGTCCAGCCTGTAGGCTTATCCACAATCTGCCCGAAGGCTATCGAGCAATCCACAGGGATCACTAATCCAAGTTTCTGCCCGTAGACTAGTATGCAGGCCTCGAGATCCAATCCCAAGTCACGTTAGCCTCTTGTGTAGGGCCCGGAAGGCGAGGGATTTACAGCCAGAGCCCCCCTGGCACCCAAGCATCCTCCTACTCCAAGTAGCACTCAACGGAGAGACCTCTCGTGGTGGGTTCGGTCCACCTTCCCGGCATGGTTAACAACCCCCTTGGTTAGGATCATGCAGGCAGTCGGGGGTAACTGAAGCTACCTCTCCCTTCAGGCTTTCAACGTGAAGCATTAGATATCCATTTATCCTTTAATTCTTTGATCAAACAAAGCAAAACAATGCTCTTAAATCTGTAACAAGCACAATCATTTTCATTGGTCATTATTGTTGGCCAACTGCTAAGGAGTGAATCCTTCTTTCTGAATGCATGCAGCACTCTGGGATTACTTGTGACTTGGCAAGGTACCCTATATCCTAGGTTAGGGCATACCCTATTAACCCGACTTGATCAATGCCTTAAGTTCATATGTTATTCCAATTTATTGGCTTGTCCTTTGCTTCCAAGCAATTATCTTTACCCCAGAAAGATACTATATTAGGACGATTATTCATCCTCTTGTAAGATAACTTGCGTAAGAATCTTCCAACCTCATTCCGAGGAATTGGCCATTCCCTTGTGATCAAATCACAAGATCATGCGACTCTACAACTTGTTGTACAAGTGTCGCATCAATTTTTGGGACTATTTACCCATCGAATGGAGTCATGAAACAATCTGTTCCTGATGGCATTAGGCTAACATTACCAGTCCTAAGGTTTCGAGTTTTATTTTCCTAGCAAGAGATTCTTAGAAAAACCCTAAATCACTTCTCGCACGTATATTCCAATGTCCCTACATTCCGTAAATGTGGGAAAGTCTTTAGGGTATAGGAGTTTCAGCCTTGGAAATACGAGCGACTAGGTCACATATTAAATCCTAGTCAGTTCTTTGGAATTGAATTAACTTTTTCTAAACGAGTACTCCGCGGGTTTAGGTGCTTAGGTTTATGCCAATTTAACTTATCTATTTTTTAAGATAATTACGCTATCATTTTCATAACCACATGATTTATTGTCTACGCGAAAATTGATTTTCAAATCCTAACTTTTCGGTTTAAGATCAAGCATAAGTTAGGTTATTGTCTAATTCCAATTAATCAATTTATAACTTGCGAACAAGATTCATGCTAAAACAAGAAGCCTTTTACTTATAATTATGCAGTTGAAAAAACGATAATTGACTAGAGTTATGCAACGTAAGAATCATTTCATGCCTTGCAATTTCCTATGGGTTATTAGCACTTTCCATAATGACTCATTTCGAGGTAGATATATCCTAATAATGCGACATGCAATTTATACTTCCATGCCTAAATGGAGTGCACTATCTTAATTTTGTTTTGTAAATATGGACATTACTCTAAGTTCAGTTCATTGAAATGCACAAAAACTACTTGCTACAAAACGCATATCAATCTTCTGCTCACTTTATTTTGTTCGTTTTATTAAAAATATTAATGACCGAACTTGTCCGTCGTAAGCTAATTCTTTTAAATTAATCAAAGTATTTAAGACGGAAATGCCATCCTATCTCCAAAAATGATCTATGGATGATGGAATTATAACAACGAAAAATAAAAATTAGGAAGAAGAACCTGGATTTGTGGTGAGATGTCCATGTGGATGCTAGGAGACGATCCTCATGCGGTTACGCCTTGGGCTTTCTTAGGAGCCATCGCAAATACAGCCTTTCCGTCTTGGATGCGGCTTCGTGAACTCACTTTTGAAATTCCATCGTCCTTTATGAGTTTTCTTTTCCTTCCTTTCGCAGAAGCTCTTTGAAGGGATACTTCAGTGGAGGAGGGGAGAAACCACGAAAAGGGTTTAAAACCCCGAAAGGGGGTGTTTTAAAAGCCTCCATGAGTAAGGCCCATTAAAGCCATAGGAAAGGATTAATGGTTTTTTAAGGACCCACAAGAATGTCAAGAATTGTGTGGTGGGGGGACTTGCTCAAGATGCTATGCCGAACACACACAAAATGCATAAGGAGAAGCTCACTCAAGAGACCAGAAGAGAGATGGAAGCCAAAACGTTTTCTTGCTAGTTTTTTCTTCTTCTTCCACACACTTCTACAATGTACACAAAGTATAGATAAGATACAACATAAAGGAAAGTGGCCTACTAAGTCAAACAATGCATAACCGACTATACTAGTCGACTGGCGCTATAACTATGCCAGCTGTAAATAGGTGTAACAATCTGAATATAATAAGTAATGAGTCAGTGGCCATGTGAGATTCATAATGACCACCGACGTGCTAAGTTTAGACGTGTGGACCCATCTAACCAGGCAGTCCATCATCAATGTCTCCATGTGTTGAGCTTGTCATCTCAACACTCCCCCTCAAGCTCAACTGCATCTCTGCAACTCCAAGTAAGCTTCGAAACTTTTGAAGCTTCTCTATACCTAATGCCTTCGTGAATATGTCAGCTATTTGATCCTGTGTGCTGGCATACACCAAGTCAATCTCACCTGCTAGTACCTTCTCTCTCTGGTGCGCAGATCGGTCGCAGATAGCTCACGTGGTGAATCCCGGAAGGTCCCCAAGAACAAAGTACTCTACCTTTTTGCACAAAAAACCATGTAAAAGCATGCACGACAAGAGGCAAGAGACAAATTGGGTTCAATCTCCCCCATGCCTTGTGTGAGCGCTTCACAAAGCATGTATTTAATGTATATTTCCAATCTTCATGCTCAATAATAGCCCAATTACAAAAATATGACAAGCTTTTAGCTTTTGAGTTTGCTTTCTACAAAAATAGAAAAATAAAGCTAATGGACGGTGCCCATAGAGTCTGGCACGCCCAATCTCAATGTCCAAATAGAAATAACATATCCGGGCGCATAAGCGCATACAAAATAATAATAAATAATCGATGTCTCAATAGACATAACAAAATATAGGCGTGGCGCCTATCAAAATATAGTCCAAGAGTTGAAAACCCGCTAGACTCCAATGCTTTCCTCCACCACTGCTGCTATCTCTACACATCAACTGAAGCATTCACAATCGTTAGTAAAATAATACAATTAAACCGACAAAAGTGAATACCTAGCAGTCTTCAGCTACATAAATAAATCAACTGGTTAGAAATAAATCTTAACCTTAATTTATTACGAGTGCGCACTCTAAACTCATAAACGTTTATTAATTTAATATGCATTTTGTGGAATCACCCGCTATGAAATCACCCATGTACACACTAAATTAATGAAACGCCCGAAAAGGACAAGCGTCCCCATCAACTTCTCGCACAAAGAGTCCTCTTTGTGTATGAGCCCCGGTCATCTAAGTTTACGGAATCCACCGTAAAACCTCACGGAACTCATAAACGTTTATTAATTTAATATGCATTTTGCGGAATCACCCATGTACACACTAAATTAATGAAACGCCCGAAAAGGACAGGCGTCCCCATCAACTTCTCGCACAAAGAATCCTCTTTGTGTATGAGCCCCGGTCATCTAAGTTTACGGAATCCACCGTAAAACCTCACGGAATCCACCGTGGAATATGCCTCCTGGCATCATACCCCCGGGGTGGGATAGCAATTGACCTCAATTGCTATTAGCTCAATGTGGAGCTAACAGAGTGGGGAAAGCATTTAAGTCTCTAGCGTGCATCCATTGTGCTTCCTCTACAGGATGGTTCTTAAATTTGACTAGATATCTAGAGTACCTTCGGCCAGTTCTAGTGGTCATGTAGTCAGTGTCTAGGATGGCTTCTGGTTCAAGTATTTCAGTCTCTTCTTCTAGTAAAGGTGGGTTTTCATAGAGAGGGTGGATAGGTAATTGGCCTCTAAATGGTCTTAATAAACTAATATGAAATGTATTATGAATTTTCCAATGAGATGGCAGTTCTAACTTGAATGCATTGTCATTAATCTTATGAATAATTCTAAATGGTCCATAGAATCTAGGAGCTAATTTGACAACTGGATGTCTATCTACACTTTGCAGTCTATGCTTTTCTATTCTAAGCCAAACATAATCATCAACTTTGAAATTCATGGCTTGTCTTTTCTTGTTGGCTTGTTTGGTATATGATTGTTGGGCTTTAGCAATCATATCCTTGACCTCATCAAAAATACTATTATGCATAACAGCAATATCATCAGCGCTCTGAATTCTATTAGACAAAGATGCAACAGGAGTAGATAATCTATATCCATAAATAACTTCAAAAGGTGCTTTCTTTGTAGATGTGTGCGGTGTATTGTTGTATGCAAACTGTAATAAATGCAAGTGAGTGTCCCATGTCTGAGGTCTAGAGATAGTATATGCACGTAAAAGATCTAAAATAGTGCTATTTGTGGCTTCTGTTTGTCCATTTGTTTCTGGATGAAATGCAAATTAGAAATCAATCTTTGTGCCTAGATTTGCAAATAGTGTAATCCAAAAATTATTACAAAATCTAGAATCTCTATCTGAAATAATCACTTTCGGCAATTCATGGTTAGTAAAAACAGTTTTCAAAAATAAATGTGCTGCTTGTGATGCTGTTAAAGTTTTCTTACATGCAATGAAATATGCTTGCTTACTAAATCTATCTACAATTGTCCAAATCATGTCATGGTTAGATTTAGTATTTGGTAAACCAGTAATGAAATCCATAGATATATGTTCCCAAGGTTTAGATGGAATAGATAAAGGCATTAATAATCCATACTGTTTACCATGATGTCTCTTTATTCTTTGACAAATTAAACATTCAGAAACGAAATTAGATACATCTGCATCCATATGCGGCCAATAAAAATCTTCAGTTAACATGCGTAATGTAGAAATGATACCTCTATGACCTTGATATGGGGGACAATGAATTTCATTCAAAACAAAAGATCGGAATGGAATAGTAACACACAGTCTCTTTTCAAAGAACATAAATCCATCATTATATGACAATGAATCAACAGGATTGAAATTATTTTGAACTAATTTTTGCCAATCAGAATGAAAAGTAATATCCTGGTGATATGTGTCTTTCATAGCAATCAAAGAATCAAAAGATATGATAGAAATATTATGAATTGCAGGTCTTCTACTCAATGCATCAGCAACTACATTTTCTTTTCCAGGTTGGTATTGAATGATAGGATGGAAACTTTGAATGAATGAAGCCCATTTGATATGACGGTCAGAAATTTGGGGTTGACTAAGTAGATGTCTAATGCTTTGCTGGTCAGTCTTTATCATGAATTCTAAACCCATTAAATAATGCTTCCATTGTTTTAATGCTTGTACAACTGCTAAGAGTTCCTTGTCATAAGTGGAATATTTGAGCTCAGATGGTTTCAGCTTAGAACTAGAATATGCTATTGGATGATTGTCTTGCATTAATACGGCTCCTATTCCTGATCCGCTAGCATCGGTTACAACTAGAAAGAATGGTCTATTAAAGTCAGGCAATTGTAGAACAGGGGCATTAGTTAATGCACGTTTGAGTAAATCAAAGGATTTCTGTTGATTTTCAGTCCATTGATAAACAATTCCTTTCTTAAGAAGTTTGGTCAATGGTAAAGCAAGTAATGAGAAATTACGTACAAACTTCCTATAGAAACTAGCAAGACCAAGAAATGAGCGTATTTCATGTACATTTTTAGGAACAGGCCAATGCAATATTGCGTCAATTTTCTTAGGATCAACTTTTATTCCTTCTTTTGATACAATATGACCTAGATATTCTATTTCTGTCTTAAAGAATTCACTCTTGTCAGGATTTGCAAACAATTGATTTTCTTTCAGTAATTGAAAAACTAATGATAAATGCTCATAATGCTCTTTTTCACTTTGACTGAACACTAAAATATCATCAAAGAAAACAATCACACAATATTGATATTTCAGAAAAATACGGTTCATCATTCTACTGAAAGTAGCAGGTGCATTAGTTAATCCGAATGGCATGACTAAGAATTCATAATGGCCAAACTGTGTCCTGAATGCAGTCTTAAATATGTCCGATCTATCTAACCTCACCTGATGATATCCTGACTTAAGGTCAATTTTAGTAAATATAGAAGATCCTTGCAGTTTGTCCATAAGGTCATCAACTCTAGGTATAGGATACCTATTCTTTACAGTGATCTTATTTAATGCTCGGTAGTCAATACACATACGATAAGTATTATTCTTTTTCTTGACTAAGAGCACAGGTGCACCGAAGGGAGAACTGCTAGGTCGAATTAGGCCTCTATTTAGTAATTGTTCAACTTGATTCTGGATTTCTTTTTGCTCTATTTGATTGTGCCTATATGGTGCTTTGCAAGGTGGTTGTGTGCCAGGTATTAGGTCAATCTTATGGTCTTCTGGACGTGATGGAGGTAAACCTGGTGGTAAGTCTTCTGCAAAACAGTCTTTAAAATATGCAAGAAATTCCTTATGCCTAGGGTGCAGATGATTTTCCTTTGCGTGCAATTCATTCACCCAAATGAGATATGATTTAGTATTCTTGCGTAGTGCATGTTTTGCTTGAGTATGCGAAAGCAGTGGAAAAATATGAGATGCATGCATACCAAATAATGTAATAGATTTTCCTTGAAAATTAATATTCATTGTGTGTGTAGAATAATCTATATTGGGATTATGTTGGTGTCTCCATGGCATTCCTAGAATAATGTCGCTTGACTGTAATGGGACAACTAAGAAATTTCTTCTTTCAATATATGGACCAATTTGAATTTCTAAGTCTTGAACTTCTTGTGTGCCATTGTACCTAGTGCCTAAAAATGCAGCTTTTATGCGATAATGCGTAGGTACTGTATGCAATTTCAATTCCTTTACCAATTTTGCTGAAATAAAGTCATGGGTACTACCGTCATCATGCAGGATAGTTCTTTCTTTTCCATGCACCATACATTTCATAGTCAACAATGAATGTGAAGTAGGCATACTTGGTAAAGTGTCGGAAGTAGTAGTAGGATCATCCTCATCTTCAGTGAAATCTGGCATATCCTCATGCTCATCTTCGTCCATAGCTCCAAGGTAGTTGATATGTGCTGATGGCTTCTTTGAATGACAATTTGCTGCGAGATGCCCTGGCTGGTGACACTTGTAGCATACTATTGGCTTGGCTTTGGTCACATTATTTGCAATGGCTGGGAGTCTGGGTATATTTGGATTTGCTTGTGTAATAGGCTTTGGATTTGGATTGGCAGTGGATGGTAATGCAGGTGGTTTAGGCCAATTCTTGCGGAAAGATGGTGATGAGAAACGACCTGGATTAAACCTTCTGAAATTGGAATTGAATTGTTTAGATCCATAATTACCGTTTGCTTGGAATTGCTGTGGTCGTCAATCTCTTCCGCGTAACTTATCTTCAGTGTCGTGAGCTAAGGAGATGGCGTCTTCAAGGGTAGCAGGCTTGAACATGTTCACTTCAGCGTAGTAATGTCCAAGAAGCCTAGACATATACTTCCGCTTATGTGTCATCTCTGGTACGTCTTCAAGCATGCGTAGCTGTAGGAGTGCATTCCAAAAACGCTCTGTATACTGTGGAATAGGCTCACGATCGCGCTGTTGAAGTAAATCCCATTGTTTGATAGCCTTCTCATGAAATTGCGGTGGAAGGAAATTTTGCATGAACTTCTTCTTGAAATCTTCCCATGTAGCAGGACATTCTATACTCTTGCGGACTACAGTCCACCAAAGTGATGCTCTGTCTATCAGATGATTAGTAACACACTTGATTTTATCTTTTTCGGGATAAGTTTCCTCATGGAAATAGTCATCAAACTGGCTAATGAATGATAAAACAGTCTTTCCTTCTCTTATGCCATTGAATTCGAAACTTGAAACTTCGTTTACTTATCTTGGATTCCTTGCGAATGGTTTGTGCTTCAAGAGTGGCGTCGATGGTACGGCGAATCAAATCTT
This sequence comes from Lygodium microphyllum, assembly GCF_053477565.2. NCBI lineage: Eukaryota > Viridiplantae > Streptophyta > Polypodiopsida > Schizaeales > Lygodiaceae > Lygodium > Lygodium microphyllum. The sequence goes on from NC_141135.1 coordinate 183,914,986, forward strand.
CAGCTTGAGGTTCTTCTTTATCAGTGGACGCTCCTTGTAGCTTTGTCAATTGGGCTTGCAAGGCTTGCCTAGCTCTTCACTCTTCTTCCAATTGCAGCATGATTAGATCAAACTTTTGTTCCATGGTAGGCTCGGGTAGGTCGTCTTCAGCCATAGGATCATCCATATGTGGGGTAGTCATCTTGTAAAACTCAACAAACCTTTCTCACTCAAAATCAGTTAGTGGGATAAGCGTAGCTCAAATTTGGGGTTACAAGGCTATGTATTTTTGGGTATTTCCTTCTTCAATTTTCAAAAATTCTGCAATATTTCTGTCTCCGTTTGCTGAAAGTACTTCAACAAACTTGCAGATAGGTAGAACAGCTTGCTGCGAACAACTTTCCAGTTCAGAGTTTTTGCATACGAACAAGTCTTCTAGGAGTTTTGATCACTAGTCAGTTCTGATTTAGTCTGACTTGCAGAGTTGCAGACTTAGCAGACTTGCAGAGTTGTTGACTTGCTGGACTTAGGCCGACTTGCGGAACTTGACTTTGACAGTGCAGGACCTGGAGTATATCGACTTCTCTGCCCTGTGTGACTTGATAAGAGTTGAGTGACTTAAGCTTAATAGCTTAAGCTATGGAAGGAGGAATTAATGGGCAGCAACGACGTCAATTTTCGTGGGGGGGGGGGCATTTTTGCCTGCGTGGAATTTTCGAGGGTACTTCCTGATATGACAACTCAAATTTGTGGAGTTTGAAGCCTTTTTAAAGCTTCTAAGCTTAAGATTAAGCTTTAATAGAATAATTAAGTTGGATTTGAGAAGAGCTTATCTCTGTAGCTCCACGACTTGATGAAGGAGGTGTTTACGTGGTCCTCCGCCTGCAGAGTTTGGTCCTTCGCGATCTGACAGTGGAAACATGGGTTCTTGATTGCCAGAAGTCTGCCTGTATCGATGGTTCGCGACGAGATTGACTGTAGAGCCCGTTTGTTCCTGGAGCTCCGTCTTCGCCCGAGATTGGTAGCGATTGGAAGCTCTTGATCTTTGCTCTGCTCTGATACCACTAGTGCGCAGATCGGTCGCAGATAGCTCACGTGGTGAATCCCGGAAGGTCCCCAAGAACAAAGTACTCTACCTTTTTGCACAAAAAACCATGTAAAAGCATACACGACAAGAGGCAAGAGACAAATTGGGTTCAATCTCCCCCATGCCTTGTGTGAGCGCTTCACAAAGCATGTATTTAATGTATATTTCCAATCTTCATGCTCAATAATAGCCCAATTACAAAAATATGACAAGCTTTTAGCTTTTGAGTTTGCTTTCTACAAAAATAGAAAAATAAAGCTAATGGATGGTGCCCATAGAGTCTGGCACGCCCAATCTCAATGTCCAAATAGAAATAACATATCCGGGCGCATAAGTGCATACAAAATAATAATAAATAATCGATGTCTCAATAGACATAACAAAATATAGGCGTGGCGCCTATCAAAATATAGTCCAAGAGTTGAAAACCCGCTAGACTCCAATGCTTTCCTCCGCCACTGCTGCTATCTCTACACATCAACTGAAGCATTCACAATCGTTAGTAAAATAATACAATTAAACCGACAAAAGTGAATACCTAGCAGTCTTCAGCTACATAAATAAATCAACTGGTTAGAAATAAATCCTAACCTTAATTTATTACGAGTGCGCACTCTAAACTCATAAACGTTTATTAATTTAATATGCATTTTGCGGAATCACCCGCTATGGAATCACCCATGTACACACTAAATTAATGAAACGCCCGAAAAGGACAGGCGTCCCCATCAACTTCTCGCACAAAGAATCCTCTTTGTGTATGAGCCCCGGTCATCTAAGTTTACGGAATCCACCGTGGAATATGCCTCCTGGCATCACTCTCACAAAGTGGTAGTGTACCTCAATATTTTTTGTACTGGCATGGAACACATGGTTCCTAGCCAACTGTATACTGCTCATGTTGTCACAATAAATGACAACTGGACCTTCTACCTGCACATCCAAATCAGCCATTAACTTTTGTAGCCATACTACCTCACATGTTGCAACAGCAGCACCTCTATACTCAGCCTCTGTACTTGACAAAGCAACTGTAGATTGCTTTTTGCTACTCCAAGCAACTGGTGCACTACCAAGAGAGAACATGTATCCACTCGTAGATCTTCTATTAGACATACTACCAGCCCAATCTGCATCTGTGTATCCAAACACCTGTACATCTTTACTTGTCTCATAGAAAAGTCCATAATGTAATGTGGACTTCACATATCTCAATATGCGTTTGACTACATCCAAATGTGGCTTTCTAGGTACTTGCATAAACTGACTCGCAAGACCAACAACGTAGCTCAAGTCTGGCCTTGTAATGGTCATGTAGATTAGACTCCCCACTATCCTCCCAAACATAGTAGGGTCTTCTATCTCATCCCCAACATCAGCACTCAACTTTACATTCTGCTCCAATGGGACTGAAAGTGGTTTGCATGCTGTCATACCATACTTGGACAATATATCCAAGCCATACTGTCTTTGGGACAGCCATATACCATCATCACATCTGATCACCTCAATGCCAAGGAAGTACCTTAGCTCACCTAAATCCTTCATCTCAAACTTCTTCTTCAAAAAATCCTTGACTTCAGAAATCCCACTATCACTATCACCTGTAATAATCAAGTCATCCACATAGATGACTATGATGACCAAACCTGCATCTCCCTTTCTCACATAAAGTGAGTGATCAGCATCAGAAATATAAAAGCCAATATTGACAAGATACTCTCTGATCTTGTCAGACCATGCTCTAGGTGCTTGCTTGAGCCCATAGAGTGCCTTCTTCAACCTGCACACATACGTGGGATGCTCCAAATCTTCATAACCTGCTGGCTGATCCATATAAACTTCTTTCTGCAAATCACCATGCAAGAAGGCATTCTTCACATCCATTTGCTGCAACCTCCAACCTTTGGCTGCTACCAAAGCAATCACACATCTGACAGTTTCCATCCTGGCAACTGGACTGAAGGTTTCATCATAATCTATGCCATATGTCTGGGCATATCCTTTTGCAACCAGCCTAGCTTTGTACCTACTAATAGAACCATCTGCATTGTGCTTAATCTTATAAACCCACTTACATCCAATAGCTTTCTTGCCCTTCGGCAATGATATCAGATCCCAAGTCTTATTGGCCTCTAATGCAGCCATCTCCTCATCAATTGCTGCATCCCAATGAGCATGACCAACAGCCTCCTCAAAACATGTGGGCTCAACATCCTCAAGTAGTTTCACCATATAAGCATAATGGTGAGCTACATAACCTTTAAAACCAAATCTTTTAACAGGGTATCTGACCCTGCTAGATCTGCGTACCACCGGATCACTCAATGGAGCCTTTACATTACTATGAGCTCTCTATACACCTGGTGTCCTGACAGAAGGAATACCAAGCTCATCATCCAAGCTCTCTGAGCCACTGGAGTCTCCATCAAGAACTGTATCAATGCCATCTGACACTTTATTCTTTCCTTTGTCTTTACCTGTAGTGCTACTAGATGCACCCGAAGATGTAGAGCTACTCCTTAGTCTCCCAAATCAAGGACTACCAGATGATGTCTTTGGTCCACTAAGAGTCCGTGATTCTTACTTTTGAGCCGGCACATGAGTGTCATGATCATCATCATCCAATGCATCACCACTAGATGCATACCAACTGCTCATTTCATCAAAGATGACATCCCTACTCACTCTGAACTTACATGTGACAGGGTTATAACAGCGATACCATTTCTGCTCTAAAGAGTATCCAATAAAGACACACTTTTCAGCCTTTGGATCTAGTTTCTTCCGCAACTCATCTGGCACATGAACATACGCAATGCAGCCAAACACTTTCAAGTGTGAGACATCAGGCTTCTTACCTGTAAAACATTCTTCGAGGGTCATACCATGAACTGCAGCTGTGGGAGTTCTGTTCATAATATAAACAGTAGTATGAACAGCCTTAGACCAAAAATGCTTAGGCATATTCTTTTCAGCCATCAAGGCGCGTGCAACTTCTGCAATATGCATGTTTTTCCTTTCTGCAATCCCATTTGGCTGTGGGGTATACCTACATGTGAACTGTCTCTTTATCCCATGAGACCTCAGAAAATCACTAAACTCATTTGAGAGGTACTCTCCCCCTCCATCTAACCTCAAGCACTTTACTTTTAAGCCTGTTTCTCTTTCAAGTGCAGCCTTGAAAGTTCTAAAGTGCTCAAACTCTTCACTCTTTTCCTTCATAAAATATACCCACAGTTTTCTAGAACAATCATCAATGAATGTGACAAAGTATGAACTGCCTCCAAGAGATATATTTTGTGTAGGCCCCCAAATGTCTATATGCACAACATCAAGGATATTTCTGCTTACATCTCTGTCATGTGAAAAGGGTTGTCTTGCCTGCTTACCAAACTGACATGCTTCGCAAAACTTCTAAAATTATGCAACTCTAAATGTAGGCAAACCTGTAACCAACCCGTTGGACTGCATTAATTTCAACCTTTGTACATTTGCATGTCCAATGCGTTTGTACCAAATTTCAATATCTGCAACAACATCTTTTCCTTTAGCATACATAGCAGCATTCATAGTAGGAATTCCAGCATCCAGAGTAAACATACATCCAACTCTACTTCCCTTTGCTACCAACCTGCACTTGTCATTGAAGTCTTCTACAAAGCAGCCCTTTGCATTAAATCTGACTTGCAGCCCTTGCTCTACCATTTGACCGACTGACACCAAGTTCTTTGTAATAGATGGCACATGTAATACATCTGAAAGACTCTTTGTCTTACCATCATGCAAGGACAAGGAAACTTTTCCAATGTGTGAAATTGGGTGGCATAAATCATCACCCGTCTGCACATAACCTGCATTTTGCAAATCCTGCATCTCTCCAAACCATTCTACATGGCTGGTCATATGATTGGATGCACCTGAATCAACATACCAAACATCATCATGTGTTCCCTTTCTTGTAACAGCATTCAGCATATGCTGCATAACAAACAAATGTTCATTTTTGTCTTCATTCTATTGTGAAGACGATGCATAGTTTCCTTACTACAACTTTCCACTGGGAAGATCATCTTTCTTAACATAACATTGGGCTGCAATATGACCTGTTTTGCCACAGTAGTGACACATAATACCAGAGTTGTTAGAGCCTCTGTTCTGCCATCCACCTCTTCCTCTAAAGCTCCCCCTGCCTCTAAAGTTACCACGACCTCCTGAAACCTGCATATCGCCAAATTGCTGATTCAATCTGTTTTGCTGGTTGTCACTACCATGTCCTGTACCACGGCCTCTTGAAGAGAACCTGCCACGTCCCCTTCCTGAACTGGAGTAGAAAGCTTGGACCTATTCACCACTTTTTTCAAATGTCTCACTTTGCATGTTGATCTCTTCAGTGATCATAAGGGACCAACTCATCAAAATCTAGAAATGGCTTTCTAACATATAGGGAAGTTACAAAAGACGTCCAAGCCTTTTCATTGTTGAGTCCACCCAAGGTAGACGACCCCAAATCATCATCATCGGGCATTGCATCAATCGCTGCCAAGGCATCTGCAATGCTCCTTACCTTGAGTGCATACTCATTGATAGACATCTTCCCTTTCTTCAATGTATTTAACTCTTGCTTGAGTTGAATCTTTCGTGCCTTTGTATTTACAAAAAACATACTTTCAAGTATGGTCCAAGCTACATATGAATTCTCTGCATTTCTAATATGTCCCAGCATATTATTGTCAATTACTACAGACAGCCAATACATGACCTTTTTGTCTTTTGCATTCCATTCCTTGCGTGCCTTTGTCTCTTCTGCAGTTGGAGGATCACTCACCTCCGGCTCCTTTTCTTCACCTGAAACAAACTCATAGAGTTCTTTTCCAATAAGGAAGTTCGTGACACGGAACTTCCATGAAGGGTAGTTGTTCTTGTCAAGCTTCTCAATGATGGGACTTCCACTGTTCTCTACCATTATCACAAAACTAATACCAAAGAGCAAGCAAATCTTCTGCAACCCTCAACCTGTAGTGCACAGCAATACACCAGACAGCCTTTTTCACTGTCTGCTCAACAATACATGCAATCTACAACCTGTTTGTAGATAAACCTTATGTTTGCTTCCTGCAAACACCTCAAGAATTACAGATTTGCAATCTGTAACCTACGCACCCACTTTCCATCAAAACAGCCGAAATCACAGTGTACCCTGAAACTGTTGTCCGCAACCTTGCGGCTCTAAAACGGGGCCTAAAACGGCCTCAGATGCCCAAAATAACTGTAAAATATATAACCCTCTTCGCACACACCAAATCTCTCTGCAATCTGAGATATTTGCTTTACCTTGCTTCGGGTGCCTCCACAGGCACTATCCAAGAGAAAGAGTGGAAGGATGGAAGAGCTTCTTACCCGTGGCTTTCTTGCTCGAACCTTGCTTCTTCTCCTTCACTTCAGCCTTCGAAATCAGCCTCTCTCAGTGGCGTGGCTCTGATACCATGTCAAGAATCGTGTGGTGGGGGACCTTGCTCAAGATGCTACGCCGAACACACACAGAATGCACAAGGAGAAGCTCACTCAAGAAACCAGAAGAGAGATGGAGGCCAAAACGTTTTCTTGCTGGTTTTTTCTTCTTTTTCCACACACTTCTACAATGTACACAAAGTATAGATAAGATACAACATAAAGGAAAGTGGCCTACTAAGTCAAACAATGCATAACCGACTACACTAGTCGACTGGCGTTATAACTATGCCAGCTGTAAATAGGTGTAACAACCTGAATATAATAAGTAATGAGTCAGTGGCCATGTGAAAGTCATAATGACCACCGACGTGCTAAGTGTAGACATGTGGACCCATCTAACCAGGCGGTCCATCATCAATGTCCGCATGTGTTGAGCTTGTCATCTCAACAAAGAAAGGGGAAAATAGAAAGTGTAAAAGACCCTTACGAGGGCTTTTGTATGGGGGAAGAAGGTGTCAAAAGACCCTTAACACCCTCTTTTCTTTTTGTGTGGGAAGGGGGGGGGGAAACAAAGGTATGAAAGGGCCCTTATGAAGGAAATTTGGTGTATGGGGGGTGTTATATACAAGAACACATGAAGGGCTTTTGATTCTCGAGGGCAGGGGGTATTTTAGCAAGCCGACATGAACCAGGGCTAGGGGGGAAAAGGAAAGGGTATGAAAGGGTTAAAGAATAAATTCTTGCATGGGGGGGGAAGGGCTTAAGGGCCACTTGAAGGCCCTTCAATGGAAAATCAGGGGAAAGGGGGCTTATAGAGCCCCCCCCTTAGAAGCTATGGAAGCTTCTAGAAAGAGGCACGTGGGGGTGGAGGCCATCGATAGATGGCATTCGGGGGTGTGTTTTCTGTGGCGGCGAAGATGGCGGCGACCTTCTGGCTTCACGATTCTTCTCCTTCTCCACGATAGCACAGTGGCGGTGATCTCCTCTTGCTGATCACCTCGGCGGCGATCGGCCTCCTGCTGCTGCTATGGCTCACGGCCCTGTACCAACCCCCAGTGATGATGCAGCATAGGGTGGCGGCTTCTCACGTCCACGCTCTCCTTCTAGGGGCCTGATGGCTCCACGGCAACATCGATTGGATTCTCCCTCTCTGTCAGATGTTGACAGTATGATGGCTCCCCTATCCTTCACAAACCCTCGCGACTTACAACCTTAGCCTCCGTAGCCTCTCCCATCTCACGGCACGAATTAAATAGGTGAGGGGAGGGGGATCCTCCCTCCTGTGCGTGGCATCTTGCATGCCCTCCTCTCCCTTGCAAGCTCCATCGAGGAGCTTGATCAAGACTTCTATTCCCCTCCCCCTCCAGCACGACCGTCAGGCTTGGGGAGGTAAGGGAAATAATTAAAAAAAATTGTCATTATCCTAACCTTAGAGGGCATTCATATGCAAAAGGTGTAGTTAGATTGGAGAATATTATAGACTAGCATGAAGGTGTTGCATCATGTGCTCTTAGTGGCTCCCCTTTAGGCTTGGTGATCTAGAGTGCTCTCATGTGCTTGTGATTGTGTGTCTTTACATCTCCATGGGCACCTTATATAGACTCCATGAGGGATTATATTAATCTAATCTTCTTGAATAACATAATCCTAAATGATGTATGCCATCTTTGATAATATGGAGAATAGTGGATGGGACAAGTCCCCACCTTGGTCATCATGAAAGAAGCCAAGGGTGGTGATAGACAAGCTAGAGAAAGGAAGCTAGATTACAAGAGGTGGGTGCTCGAAGCACATTATTATAATATATTTACAAGAAAGATAAAATGAAAAGTTGATGTGATAAGGGTGAAAGAGAGAATGAAATTTTGTGCAGCCAACAGTTTGCGCCTTTGTAACTTCAAATCGGTGAAGAATCTAAAAAAAGTTTCTTCTGCAACTTTCTAGAGTAGGTCGAAACAGATCAGGAAGCATGTGAATTTTCTTGAAATTTGATTTTTCTTAGGATTTATTAAAATGATTAAAAATGGCTTTCAAAAGCTTCTTTGACTTTAATTCTTTATATATATATATATATACATATAAGCATGTGATAGAGGGGGTCCATGCTTGTAAGCTTTTATGTAAGATCCAAATGACACCATGATGTAGACATTGACTTGTGTACAAGGGTGATGTGTCCTCTAATGATGGTGATAGATCTAAAATCTTGGTGATACAAGTGGAAACCCAAGTGTAGTTGGAGGTCAGTCCTTTGAAAAAAATATATGCACTCACTCACCTCTAAGTATAATCCATTTCCATCATCACTAAGATAACCCATCCATTTTACCCTTTACATTGACATCTCTCCTAAGAACTTGTTTTCCCACTTGCTAGAGTTATCATAATTGAGAAGCAATGTAGCATACCTAGTGCTTGAAGAGTAAACCCAAAGTGATAAGATGTAGGGTTTAAGCTATGGGTAAGGCTCGTGATAGGGGTTTTGGCCAAATTTTGTGGTAGAAATTCAGTTTGTAAAAAACCCAGATCAATGTGTTACAAGAAAAATATGATGACCGGGCTATAGAAGTCCTTGCCTAGTAGGGCGTATTGGTCCATTTGTCCTAAGATCGGTCAATAATTAGTTCAGACCACCACTAGGATTACCTCTCGAGCAGTTGGTTAGAAACTTACTCTTATTTTCTATGTTGGGTCTATCCCTTGTGGATTTTCATACCTTGGTTCTATTAGGGGGTAGGGTTAGAGTTGTTCTCATGATTTGTTGCTTATAACTATTGTGTCAGCTTGATACTCTTTGAGAGTTGGATTTTAGGAGCCGATTTCGAGCTGTGCTTGAAGCATTTTAGGCTGTTGTTGGAGAAAGAGAGTGCCCGAGAAGTGTAAAGACCAAAATTTCATGAAAAATCAAACAGTGTCGAATGGCTGATCTAGAGTTTTCCTAGATGCATTTCGACAACAGGAATCCAACGTAAGTCTCCATTCGTCGATTGAAGGTCATTTGACCTCGATTTAATCCCTGTAAGGTTCTGAGTTGTAAAGCAACTACTAGATTCGGGAGCCAAAAAGTATATGACGAAGGCCAGGTTTATAGATTTCGATGCTGCGAAGTCACCTGTCCAAATGGATCTCATCGGTACTATTTGATCCCTCATTTGTTTGGAGAGAGAGAGAGAGAGAGATTCTCGATTAAGACAGAGAGAGGAATGAGAAGTCTATAAGCTTGCCTGTTTTAATGGAGGATTTTAAAATCTAATTTTCTAGTCTTTCTCACTCCTCTCTCCTCTCTTCTTTTAGCGGTTGTTCATATGCATCAATTCAAGAGAGAAGAAGAAGGGTTGTGATGAAGAATCGGAAGCAACTGATGATGTTGGAGCGATGGAGGATGTAGATCAGGCTAAGAAAGTGTGTCAGCGGCAAAGAAGAAGCATCAACGGCCTCCCTCTGTGAGATATGAGCCTCAAAATTGTAATTTCTATGCATAAGTAAGCAGTTCTTGTATTTTATGGAAAAGGATTGAAGAAAGTGCTTGATTTTGATTGTTCTTGATTTCTCATGTTGCATTCTCTTTGAAATATGAAAGAAGACAAAAAAATATGATGATATAACAATTTCTCATAAAACACACAAAACCTACATGTTGTGATTTTGATAAAAATAATAGAATTTGGGGTTTTTGTTAAGAATTTTGGGGTCATATGGGATAAAAATGGATATGAAAATAGTATTGACTGTTGTTGATTTGTGAGAACTCATAATTCTGAAATATCACACTTTTATGAAGAAATCAATGAAGAGAAATAGTGGAAACATGGAAAATTTTAGTTTTTTACACTAGAAAATTAGGGGAAAGTAAGGTTTATGTTCGTGAATGCTTAGCATGGCTATAGCATGAGTGATCAACCTTAATTTAGCTGTGTCTTCATATTAAAGTCTATTTTTATTTTTGTTTTTAAGAAAAACACACAAAAAACCCGCTCTTTACACCTATCAATGATACAAAGCCTAAACGGTAGGGGGAAAGAGGGGTTTTGATGCTGATTAGTTACTAAAAATATATGAGATTATGGTCTATTTGTTTGTGCATACCATGTGGGACATTTATAAATTAAGTTAAAAGGGGGCTAAGCTACATGAGAAGGCTTGGGGCTTGACCCTTTAGCAATGAAGCATGACATGTAGACTGAGATCAGGGTAAGATATGTTTGGTATACCACACAAAGACAATTTTTAAAATGTTTGAGTACTATATCATTCACAGTTACATTGCCCATATCACATGCTAACTCCTGGATGCATTGCAATTGGTTTCTGATATAGATGACCCACACGGAGATGTGAGGTACCTAGGCTGTAGGTTTAGGCATTTGGGTTCCTTGGGAGGTTGTAAAAAGTGAGGAAATTTCTATCTCCTAGATAATTTAAAACAAGAGTGGAGCTTGTCACATTTGTGTTATTTCTATTAGAGCAGTGCATCAAAGGGGCCAATCCTCTCGGTGTTGTAGGAGAGCTGCAGTGGAGCCATGGCATTCAGTCGGTGGGGTGCCTCCTTTATGTTTGTGTAACATAGTATATTATACCAAGATGTGTGTGATCACCATCTAAGGAGTAAGGAAGGGAAATTGTTGGACTATGTTCTACTACAAATGCAATATCTACAGTAGCAATTAGGATAGTGTGTCCCTTAGACGCTTGTGGCCGCAAGGCCATGTGGGGTTGTCTTGTGAGAGTTATAGAGGCCCGACTAGTGCCTATAGCCAGTGTCGGGCCCGTTTCAGGTCCCGACAATATATGTATCTATTGTTTTGTAGTTAGAAATTATGGATCGACTTTGACAAGGTTAAAGATACTATATTATTGACAACATAAGAATTGAGACACATGGAATCACCTCTTTATAGAGGGAGCAATCAATGAGTAGTAGTTTTGTCATGCCACAATGTCGGGGGGTATTAAGCCAAATGCTTTCACCATAGGGTTTAAGAGCAAAGAATACAAAGAGTGAGAACATGAAAGAATAAGAAAAGCAAAAATTGAATTGATCTAAGTTTAATAGAGAAACACTAATTGAAGCTTTTACAAAGTTCTTTGATTCATATGATGCACAACAAAGCAAGTCTAATATATGCACTCAATGTACAAGCATAGCACCCTATGTTGGGAGAATTTCCCAAAAGCTTTGAGATGAGAACTTAGAGATAACCTTGCTATAGGATAGCACCCTACTATATATAGACTTTATGCAACCATACAAGCTTTAAAATTCATATCCAATCCAAGAAAATATTAATCATATATTAGATACCATAAACTAGGTATGATATCAAGCAATAGTAAGCAAAGTAACCCCCTTGAAATCCATGTATGGGCCTTCATACATGAGTTTTGATCTATTTGTATCGTTATATATAGTAGTAAAAAGTCTACTTTATGTTGTCTTAAGGTCCCCTTATATTGGGTTCTTGTACTGCAAGCTTCTACTTATTGTAGACAAGCATATGCATCAAGTATTGACCCTATTACCCAAGATTCATGTAGAAAATTCAGGATAGTAATATTTTTCCTAAATAACCTATTTTTTCATGTTTCTCACAACTCACTTGATGTCCCAAGAGTGTTGAGCCATGTTCCTCTCATTCCCAAAGATGTCCCTTTGTATCAGAACTTACCATCTTCCTCTTCATGATTGATGTATGACTCCCATGACAATTCATGTTTTTTTCTCTCTACGAAGCTACTACCCTCTCCTCCATGTTTCCCCCCCATTTTTCTACTCCACAATAGCCCTTTAAGTTTTCCACTTCTTACATGAGCCTACATGAACTACTACTCTTCATCACAAATTTACACAACTTTCCCTTCTCCTCTTGAGTCCTACATCATTGCTTGTGTCTAAATGACTAAATCAAAATGTGCAGACCTAGGTCATCTTATCTAAGGATATATATATATATATATATATATCCAATAATTCTACATAGACTGTGCATGTTATAAATATAGCATCTAGATAGAGGAATGTCCAAAATTGCTCTAAAGTATGGATATTTGAGGTGCCTATCGAGTGCCTTTTTTCAATTCTTTTTAGCAAGTTCCTTTCCAGCACATATGTAATATATGTGTGGGATCTTTGAGCTGTCTCCCTTCAAGACATTGTATATGCACTTTAGGATCTTCAAATCACCTGCTAGATGCCAATCTGCATTGAATCTTCCAAACCCTTCTACATCCAAGATTCTCTCATTCCTTTGTTCACTAATGATGTGGGGTATACTTGCCTTATGGAAAATCCAATATAGGGTTTCAAAATTCTCATATATAACTAAGAATACATGCATATTATTACAAGCAGGTCATACAACTGTATCATTAGTTTAAGTAAGCTTTCAATATAAGTATATTGCTTACCTCAAAGTACCCTAGAGAAAATATATTGTTCTTAGATTGGACACAACCATTTTGGATTTTTCCTTGAAAGTGTTGTATCGAGTGTCCTCTTCACCAAGGTGATGGTAATCTGTTCCAACTTTTTGTCCTTTATAATCTAGCACTCATTGATCTTGAGTATAAATTTTTAATTACTATTGCATTCATCTAGAGACACCTTAAATAATTGAATAGAGTATGCTTGTAAGGCTTTCAAGCTACAAATTTTATTATTGTATTCATTATAAACCATTACCTCCCCTTTTGCTCCAAAGTATGTATCCTTGATATGAAATGGAGCTCCTAGGACATGTAGAACTTTTTCATTCACTTTTTTTGCATTCTTTTGAGTGATATTGGGTTTATCAATATTGATCCATGCAACTTGGAGTCCTTTATCTTTGATTGAAGGGTTTTGTAAATAGTTATGTATCCCTTACTAGATATACCTATTCATCCAACAAGGCTTACTTGTCACGTGACCTGACTAAGCTTCCTTTCAAAAAGGCCTCAATCTCTTCTTTGTTAACTTTTGATACTTTGGATCCTTCAAAATTGCTTTGATAGCTTCCTTATTGAGAAAATTTCTAATATGTGCAAGTGGTACTTCCATCATTGAATTCTTTTCTTCATTAGGTTGTAGAATATCTTTACATTCAAAATTAAAATAATCAATTCATATTTCACAAATACTTTATAAAATAGAGAAAGATGTAACAGGAAACTTACTTACTTCATTGTGTATATCTTTTTTCTAATATTGTTGCTTTGTAACTTCATATCTTGAATATTTCAAAGTTTCCTACACCATTTGTAAATTGTCGATATTTTTTCTTTAAGCATCAATTGATCTCTTTGTTTCTTGACCTCTAAAATAGTCTCTTTGTTTAAATATAGTTTGTACTTTCTATTGAGAATTTAGGCAATGACACTTAGTGTAGCCTCTTTGTATGGAGCAGTTGGGCCAAGGGAAATGCAAGCAATCTAGAAGAAGGGAATGAATCCTATAAGCACAATGGTGATTTGTGAAAAATGTTACCTACCCAAAAGATTATAAAGCATTGTACTTGCCTATCATTTGAATGCAATTTCATTGTTATTTTTTTCATTTCAGTTACCATCATCGTTTACATACACAAGGTTGTATTTATCAGTCCAAGCTTCCATCTTGGAACCTAATTCACTTGTGTGACAATAATTTTCTCTAGCCAATGTTATCATGAGTCTTCTCACTACAAGATATAGACAACATACCGATGTTATTTAAAAAAACATCCTTCATCACTAAAATCTTTAGTATAGACGTTTGTGCAAATTTGTCAGTGATAACAATGCATGCAATAAATTAACAATGTAAATAGTGAGATAGTTATGCACAGGAAAAAAAGATGGTAGCAGGGCAGCAAGCTGCCTTGCCACCCATAGCACTATGTGCTGTATAATATTTTGCAAAGCATATACATATTGTATACACAATCATCATCAAGATGGGGCACAGAAAGTACTTAAAACCACAAGATGGATAATTCATAAAATAAGTACAAGATTGGGGATGACAACTCATAAAATTACATGGAACCATAGAGAGAAGAGCCAAAACAAATATGAAAATCTAACTGTAAATATCACAAAGTGTGATTCTATATAAAGAATGATAATTATATCTAAGGAATTCTACATGGAAGAGACCTACACAAATCACACGACCAAAAAAGAAAATGATGTGCCCTCCACAAATCCAAGCATGTGCTACAGATCCTCACTATCTGAAAGCTCGTCTCAATGCAAAGGATCCTCGAATGGACTATGCAAAATGAAAAACCAAACATTAGTCCACTATACATAATGCATCATTAAAAAAATTAGTGACTATATAAAAGAAAGGGGAATTGACTTACCAGAAGCAATAAAACTGTGCCTCTCTACATATCAAGTCTCCAAATTTCTAGGATCACAGTTTGTGATGGAGTGCTACAAAGAAAATAGAATAGCATTGTTAGAAATAATATTGTTAGTGCAAGTGATATTACAAATTAAGAAAGTGAGAAGAACCAAAAGAAAACTTACAAAGTTTTCCAAATAAGTCATGTGGTCGCCACTTCCCAAATGATGCACAACCCTTACCTCCAATCATGCCGTCACTGCCTACCGTTGTTGCTGCCACCATCACCTTAGAGAATTTGTGGCATTCTTCTTGAGTCTCAGCCAATCCTTTATGTCTAGTCACTTGGGCTTTTAGGCGCCACTCTTGATTGTCGTTGTAACGTGTCCGCTCGACCGCTTGTGGGACACGTCTTAGGAAGAGGGTCTAGAAAGCTCCGCTTGGTACTCGCAAGGAATGTCACAGGGTTTGCGATCTAGGTCTCCCCAAGTCTGCCCTGAGCGGAAGTGCCCGGCCATTCCCACTTAGGATCGACCTGAAGTGAGGGTTCCTTTCCTATCAGCAAGGTCTCTGGGAAGTAGCTATGGTCGAGCTTCAGATGAACCAATTTTGTGTAGGAACAACAGAGTCGAAGGAGATTCATGCTGTACTTGGTTCATGGAGAATGGGAAACTAGAGGGATGGGAAGCTCAACCTCTCTGCCATAGGGCATAGTCCCATTTCTTTCCCCTAAAACAACATAAATCGGGATTCTAAATCTGCTGGTACTAGGTCTTCATAGTCTTGTTATCTCGTTTTTGAGAAAAGTTCCCAGCTAACCAGGACCACCCTTCCGTAGGACGGACCTAAGTCACATCCACCACACTTTTCTCAGTTTTCTTTAGTTATATAATTACCTACCACATTACGTTTGACATGCAAAAGCAGCTTCCTTAATTAATCAAATTAATCATCGATTCCTTCACGTAACTTAGGCACTGACAAAAAAACAATGTCAAGTAAGTTCCTTTTTCTCAAATATCTGTTCTTTATTTATCATAATCCCGAAGTACATCCAATATCATGCTCGAAGGCTATCCCAGCAATCTACATGATTACTGCTCCAAGTTCCACCCAATGACTATTACACAGGCCTCGAGATCCCATCTTGAGTCACGTTGGCCTCTTGTGCAGGATTCGGAGGCAAGGAATTTACAGCCAAAGTCTCCCCTGGCACCCAAGCGTCATCCTGCTCCAAGCAGCACCCACAGAGAGACCTCTCGCGGGGGTTAGGTCCATATACTTGGCGCGGCTAACAACCCCCTTGGATAGGGCCAGGCAGATAGTCGGAGGTAACTATTCCTGCCTCTCCCTCCAGGCTTTTAACCTGAAGCATTAAGTGTTTTTCCTTGAATTAGTTCCTTGAGCAAAGAGATCAAATAATGTACCTAAGAGTACAATCACGAACATTTCAGAGGCCGTTTGTACGACCAACTGCTAAGGTGTGACTCCTTTTTCCTGGATGCTCCCAGCATCCGATCGTGGACCTTTTTCACGGATGCTTTCACCATCTGATCCTAGATTGTTCACGTCTTGGCAAGATCCCAATAATCTCAAACAAGATCATGCAAGCAAATGTTATTGGAAAGTTAACTTATTTTGACTTGCTCTTCCCCTTGAGTTTTACCTTATGGTATCTTAACCCTAACCCAAAGCATTAATTGGTCAACCAAAGCAACGGACATGCCTTATCCGCAACCCAAACAAGGGTCATTTATTCTACCAGCTCTAACCAAGTTCAGTTAACACACTTGGCAACGCAAGACTTTCCATCTAGGCCTTCAAGATGTAGTCTAGATGCATGCATTCCTTCCATTTCTCTTAGTGCGGTACTATGTAGAATTTTCCAATCAAACCTTCCCATCATGCACATGGTGCGTTTAATATATTTGTACATCCCAAACGACCTTTAACTCTCTTCATACCTGGCATCGAATACTTATTCCTAATGCACCGAATCTCATATTGTTAAAGATACGGGATCTAGGACATGGTAGTGAGTTATGGTGGATGGAAGGAGAAGTGTGGACTCATGATGGAGAAGGCAAAGACACTGTTTGTTACACAAGTGAATTAGGTTCCAAGATTGAGACTTGGACTCATAAACACAATCTTGTGTATGTGGACAATGACATTGACACTTCACTGAAAAGAAGAGAGTACTATCATTGCATTAAGAAAAGGAAGCAAGTACAATGCTTTATAGGAAAGTAGGAAACTGCAGTAGGCACCACTGTGCATATGGGATAGGTTAGCCTGCATGTCCTTGGCCCTGAAGCTCCATACAAAGAGGCTGTTTAGTGAGTGTGATTGCTGAATCTCAATAGCCCTCCTCAATCACAACTAGAAAGGCACAAAGTATGTAGAGGCTATAATGAGAACCACCTGCAAAGTGTGGGCACACCACAAACATGGTAGACACCAGAGGCTGTCGCAGAAAAGGCTAAGTGTGGGCACCAAAACATGATGGACATCCAGAGGCTGTAGCAGGGGCCTCACAAAGTGTACATGGACTATAATGCCAAGTTACATAAGGAGTTTACAAAGCTTATGGCAGGAAGCATTAGGGCAAGGAAATACAAGGCTTTTAAAACAATCTATCAGAGTAATGAGAGTAGAAGGACTGATGAGACTTGTCCTTTCGATCCTGGTGATCTTCATCTTCATATTTTGGTCCATGGTATTCTTCTTCTTTCACAACAAGATAGGCCTTTTGGGACCTCTTTCTAGCATGACAGAACTTCTCAGTGTGTCCAGTCCTTTTGCAGAAGTCACAGAAGAGCGGTTCCTTTTTACCTTTGTATCTGTTGTTTACATATAACATTTGTTCATCCTTTGAAGTGCTAGGCTCTTCTTTGCTTTTAAGTTTCTTTTCTTCCTCTAGCAGAGAGGCTTTAATATCAACAAGTTGAGGATCAGGCATGTTGGTTAGAGTGGTTGATACATTATCATAAGCAGGAGGCAAACTTTTTAACAAGACACCAATACAAACATCTTCATCCATTTTTAGCTTTATTCCTGCAAGTTGAGTAAGCCGGCTTTCCATGTAGTTTAGATGGGATGCCAAGGATGTATGAGGCTTCATATCAAGTCGGAAAAATTCAATTAATAGACCATACTTAGACGACTTTGACTGTGCACCAAATAAGGTATCCAATTTATCCCAGGTGTCATGGGACGTGTCACAGGCATCCACATGATGGATGTAGCTGTCATCCAATTCCAGTTTGATGATGGCTTGTGCCTTGTCATCATTCTTCTGCCAAGTAACTGCAAGGTCCGCATCTTGAGGTTTCTTCTCTTTGCCATTTGTGATGGCCCAAAGACCCTTCTTCATCTGAATGAGCTTGATGCGGGTTTGCCAAGCGTGAAACCCGACTCCTTTGAATCGAGCATTTGGAGAGTCTTTTCCCATGTTGAGGTTGCAAGATCAGCAGCAAATCAACACCAGAATTCTGAGATTCTATCAGTAGAAGAGCAAATTACAATGTGTCAAGAGACATAGTTAATGATAGTGTGAAAACACACTATGTCAGTGTTGATGTTGAGCTTGATTCTTCTTGTTCGGGATCGTTTGATCGTTCTTCAATCTTCTCAAGTCCTTCCCCTCCTTGATTTGATGTTGGGTCAATGGATTAGAGTGGGCTTTAGCTTGGTTTAGTGTTAGGAGTTAGAAAATGAGAAAAAAAGAAGCTTGAGAGATTTTGGCTATGGTGGAATTAGGGTTTCTGGGACAGGGGCCTAGTTTTTTTCAGATTGCAGGACTTGTAGTTGATCATTTTCAAAAAAATTTACATGTCTAGGAAGCTTATGTCAAGGGCTATCAAAGCCCCATGGAAATCGTCCAGATCGCGGATAGCACGACGCACGCTGAGGGCTCGAACAGACAAGGCGCAGATCTGGGCAGCGACATCGAATTTCTGCAATGCCAGGGTTGTCAGTTGCCAGTGTGCCTCTATGATGTGCCAGGAAGAAGCGCAGGGAGTAGGAGAACAATCCCCTAGAAGGAATCATGAGCTGAATTTGCCTGATTGAGGAGTTATGGAAGCTCCAAGTGAGGTAGGTCCTGTCTGGCTATGGCAGACATAGGGCAGAGATTGAGAATTTTCACAATGCTGGAGCTTTGCTTGCCCAAGTCAATGATTGATGTGTCAAGAAGAAGCTCTGGAAGTAGGAGAAAACTTTCCCAGAAGGAAGCTCCAGGAGGTTTGACCTGTGGAGTGAGATATAAGAGCTTGAAGCAGGTTTGGCTATGGCTACCAAACAGGGCAAGTGGAGATAGAGTTCAGAAATGAGCTCATTAGCTGGAACTCAGCTGACTTGAGTAAAGAGGAGCTGAGAGAGGAGTGAAATGAGCTAGGCCATGCCCGACTGAGCTCTGATACCATGTTAAAGATATGGGATCTAGGACATGGCAGTGAGTTATGGTGGATGGAAGGAGAAGTGTGGACTCATGATGGAGAAGACAAAGACACTGTTTGTTACACAAGTGAATTAAGTTCCAAGATTGAGACTTGGACTCATAAACACAATCTTGTGTATGTGGAAAATGACATTGACACTTCACTGGAAAGAAAAGAGTACTATCATTGCATTAAGAAAAGGAAGCAAGTACAATGCTTTATAGGAAAGTAGGAAACTGCAGTAGGCACCACTGTGCATATGGGATAGGTTAGCCTGCATGTCCTTGGCCCTGAAGCTCCATACAAAGAGGTTGTTTAGTGAGTGTGATTGCTGAATCTCAACACATATGACTTGCGTATATGAAAGTCTAGGTTTCTATCCATCGGTGCAATTGCATCCTATGAACGGAAGCTAACATTTCATGTCTTTATTTTAATCATGATTGCGAAGCATGAATTCTAGATGACTATTCATGCACTGAATTGGGGATTAAAAACTATTATTTTATGTGAAATAATGTGAAAATCTTATCATTATATGTGTGTAAAAGCTGTCATTCTATGCACATAAACTTATGCGAACTCCATACTCTACCATTTCATTCATGCAACCTAGCACTTAGAGTAAACAAAAAGTCCTAAGGCTTGTTCTTGCTCCATGCATGTAGCTACCCCTTTTTTTCTTCTTCTAGAAACAAAAAAAATTATGCTTAATCAACATTGATTATGAAACCTAGGATATTAAAAAAACATGGGTCTGATTCCTAATTGTAGGGGCATTTATTGCATTGGTTGCTCCCCTCGCCTCTCTTGCATTACCAGTACCAATGGTAGCTTTGGCACTTACACTTCCTGTGACTCTCTTTTTCAGAGCCATTTTCCATGTGGAGTTTGGATAGTCCTAACCTTAACGGCTGCAAGTTGATAGGCTTGGGAAGGAAAGGTCGTGAGAAGGGGTCCTTCGCCGATGAGGGGGTGGCTTAAGAGTGGCTCCTCGAACACGGCTCTCGACACCTTCTCCACTCACCAACTCTCTCCCTCTCTCTTTCTCTCTCTCTCTCTTTCTCTCTCTCTCGCTATCTCTCTCTCCTCCTTCTTCACCTCTTCTCCTTCTCTCTCTCTCCCTCTACTTCTTCTTTTCTTCTCTCCTTCTCCTACTCTCTCTCTCTCCCTCTTCTTCTTCTTCTTCTCTTCTTCTCCTTCTCCTACTCTGTCTCTCCCTCTTCTTCACTTCTTCTTCTCCTTCTCTCTCTCTCTCCCTCTCCTCTTCTTCTCTCTCTCTCTTCTTCCTCTCTTTCTTCTTTTTCTCTTCTTCTCCTCTCTCTCCCTCTCCTTCTCTTCTTCTCTCTCTCTCTCTTCTTCCTCTTCTTCTTCTTTTTCTCTTCTTCTTCCTTTCTTCTCTTCTTCTCCTTCTCTCTCTCCTTCCCTTCTTCTTTTCTTCTTCTCCTTCTCTCCCTCTTCTTCCTCCCTTCTTCTCCTTCTCTCTTCTCCCTCTTCTTCTTCATTTCTTCTCTTCTTCTTCTCCTTCTCTCTCTCTCTCCCTCTTCTTCTTCTTTTCTTGTCCTCCTTCTCTCCCTCTTCTTCCTCCCTTCTCCTCCTCTCTCTCTCCCCCTCTTTTTCTCCTTATTCTTCTCTTCTTCTCCTTCTCTCCCTCTTCTTCCTCTCTTCTTATCCTTCTCTCTCTCTCCCTCTTTCTCTCCTTCTCCTACCTCACTTTCTCCTTCACTGAGCACAGGGGGTGGGTGTCTCATATCATAGTTTGGGGGGGAAGGGGGAGCAGCTGCTGAGCGAATGAGGAGGGGAGGGAGTCTACTGACGAAGGCCCAGGGGCCCACTGCTGCCGTCATGAAGCTGGGGGGCATACTGTTGCACGGCATGATCACCAGAGTGGAGGGGGGGTCGCTATGTTTTGACACAGGGAGGGGGACGCTCTGTACTCCAGGGAGGGGGGGGGAGCATCCTTTATAGGAGGGGGAGGAGGGTGTAATATTCCCATGATCCCCCCCCCTTAATTTTAAAAAAAAAACATTAACCTTAGTTCAAATTTTTTTATCCCCCTCTCTCTCCCCGCCGACGATACGTCGGGGAGAGAGAGAGAGGGAGTGAAGTGATAGTATAGGGGGCATGCAACCCCCTAGGTGGGAGGGATGGCGGCCATGCCACCCTCCTCCCCCTCCTATAAAGGGAGCTTTCCCCCCCCTCCATGGGGTACACAACGTCCCCCCTCCCTATGTCAGATGGCACTTCCTTGCCTCCTCGTGTTCGTCATCTTCCTCCCCCCTCCATGTGGTAGCTGCGCCCCCCTTGGGCTTCTGTCTGTGAAACCCCCCTCCTCATTGGGCTGAGAACCCCCCCTGGCTGTAACCAGAGAAACCCCCCCTTCCTTGTCATTCGAAACCCCTTGACATGAATAGAGAACCCCCCTTGTGCTCAGCGAATGGAGAGAGGGAAGGAGGAGAAGAGGAAGAGAGAAGAAGAGGAGGGACAGAGGGAAGGAGAAGAAGAGAAAGAGAGAATAAGAGAAGGAGGGAGAGAGGGAAGGAGAAGAAGAGAAAAAGAAGATGAGGAAGAGAGAGAGAAGGAGAAGAGCATAAGGAAAAGAGGAAGAGAGAGAGAGAGAGAGAGAGAGAGAGAGTTGGAATGTGGAGAAAGTGTCAAGAACTGTGTTCAAGGAGCCACTCTCAAGCCCCCCTTCATCGGTGAAGGACCCCTTCTCAGAACCTTTCCTTTCCCAAGCCTGTCAACTTGAAGCCATTAAGGTCATGACTATCCAAACTCCGAGTGGAAAATGGCTCCCAAAAAGAGAGTCACGGGAAGTGTAAGCGCCAAAGCTACCATTGGTACCGGTAATATGAGAGAAGCAAGCGGAGCTTTCTAGACCCTCTTCCCGATGGGCTGCTAAGACGTGTCCTACAAGAAGATGAGTGGACACGTTACAGTTGGTATCAAAGCAAACCAACGAGATCGAAAAGGAAATTAATGGATGAAAATAGAGGGAATAAGGGGATAGTCAGGGGTAGGTGAGTAGAATGGAGCAATGTTTTCTGTTAAAAAATTTTCTTTACTCACTTATGGATGTTGGGTTGCAGAGTCACGAAGCATGGAGCAAGTTCTTGGTGTTCCAGGTCATGTTCATGACTGCAATGCGTGCTTTGAATTATCTTCAAAGGCTAGGCATGATGAATATTCTTGACCCCATCTATAATCCTTCACCCCTGTATGCAGAGCAGAGATGGACAGGGGATTCAGGAATATACTACATAGCAGCCCACCGACTCGCGTAGCTTCAGACCAACTTGAAGAGAATCAAGTGGATGGAGGATTTAAAGATCGTGAAGCTGTTTATCTTTGTCAAAGCTCACGCAAACACAACTTTGAATGTTAGCAGTCGGCAAGTCAAGTAGAACAAGTACGTCTATGAAAAAGTGACCCGGGTGATCTCTGCTAACAGGATCAAAGTGTTAGGGCGCTATGAGAAGAATGGGTATCAAAGGAAGGGATACCCCAAGCTTCCTATGACTTACCGTTTCCTGAAAATCCATGACCCCACTCCATATTATTATTCCATCCCTGTAGCCGATTGTAACACAATCCTATTTTCTCCAAACTGATGTATCAATTAGCTTGTCCTACTTATCTAAAGTAAATGTACTCAAAGGGTTATGCCCTCATGAATAAATAAGACTTTGTGCTATTGTCTATCTTGATCTTCAATGTTAACTAAGGTGTTAAGTGACTAAATCACTTGATTAAAAGCTGTGCTAGTCATATTAATGTAATATGGGGAACGATTGATAAGATGTTGATATAAAGAATTTTATTGTCCAGACGCAACCCCAAGCACAGGTTCCAAGTCCGACTCCTGTACTAAGTATAGCTGTGATTCAAGAGAAGAAGTTCCTTCTCAAACAAATTAAGCCACCCGAGTTTGATGGCAAGGGAAGGACTGTTCAAGCTAACGCTGAGATCTGGATTGAGTCTATGGAGGACTATTTTGAGGCAGCAGGAACTGCACTTGCTAACCAAGCCATGCTCGTCAAACTTAACCTTACAGGCAAAGCGATACTTTGGTGGAAACAGTGGTGCAGAGACCAAGCGATCTTGGAGGGGACAGTCACTTGGGATAAGCTTAAGGAAGCTGTGCGAGGGAGGTATCTGCCACCTGCCTACGACACACAAAATATGAATGAATTCTATGACTTGAAGTAGCTAGGATTATCCCTTGATGCATATTATTCAAAGTTAGTTTCACTCCTAAAGTACGCACCTTTAATGGATATGACACAACAGGTGTCAAAATTTTGTGCTGGGTTGAATCCACCCATAAACACTCGATTGGAATCAATGCACCCAACAGATCTACAAGACGCACTCATTCGAGCTGCTCCAATAATATAGGAGGTGCAGACCAAACCAAGGAATAACAGGATTTGGCCTTATAGAGATCAGAATAAGGGTATGTCTAAGGCTCAGACTAAGAGAGCGCAGGGTCAGAATCAGGGCCAAAGAAAGAAAGCTAGGGCCAATGCTGTTAACAACTTTGTTCCTACACAAAGTAATGACCGCAACCCACGTTGCTTCCATTGCAACGAGCTAGGACACTTCAAGAGGTAGTGTCCCAAGCTTTGCAGAGGACATTGCCAAGGGAAATTCCAAGGTCAAAATAGAGCTGCTCATGGCCAAGGAACCACCGTTATGGCTAGAGGAAGAACCTCCAGTGTTTCCAACAAGGAGCTAGACGATGAAGACGATCCATCCATGGATGCTGACATTGAGAGGGCAACGGTTCACACCGCTCTTCACAACAAGGGTCCAAATCGCCAATTCTTGGTGATTCAAACTCCATCAAATTATCAAGGTAAAAGCTTCAAAACCCTGATTGACCGTGGTAGTGTAAAATATTACACGGCGCAGCGAACAGAATCTGAGAAAGAGATAGAGAGTACACAACAGATAAGAGGAGAATCAGTAAAATTCTTTAACTCCAAACAACTGATACAAAGATGGCTCTGTCCACCCGTGCGCTTCCAATGAATGAAGCTTAGATGGCGATCTAGACAGAAGATAGGTGAAGAGCTTAAGGCTAGCTGGAACAACAACTCTGACTGGGTGAAAGATGAGTGTCAGATGGCTGCGAAGGGGTTTAGCTTTTATAGCCCGCGAAGGTCGTTAGGTCGGCCTGCTGACCGACCTACCATATGAGCCTCCACTAGTCGGCCAGGGAATATTCCAGGGAATATTCCCTTTACCATCGGGCCGGGGGCGCTGCCCCCGGACCCCCGCCAGGGGGGCCGCTGGCCCCCCTGGGACCCCCCAGCCAGGGGCCGCTTCCGCGGCCCCCGGACCCCACAATAGGGGCCCCTTTTAACTCCCTTACCACGCAACTCAATGCAATGTGCCTCGAGTTGCTACCAGCTTAACCACTCCGTCTAACCCAAAGATTAGACCCACAACAGTCACCTTTTTGCCATCCGGTCACATAGACCTCATCTGATATACAAGTCAGGACTCAACCAATGTCCGGGCTCACATTTGGCTTCTCCTCATAATGGGGGCCTTACAACTTTGAGCACCATGGATCATTGGTAGCACCTAATGAGGGTGGGGCATTGATCATATCTAACACCCCCCCTCAATGTCCACCCATAGGTGAACTATCTCCTCGGCCCAATGCCGAGTCTCTGAAGATGAACTTGAAGCAGATCCTTCGTAAGTGCTTTGGTGAAGATATCTGCTCCATTCTCCTCTGTTGGACAGTAGACCAATTCCACTATCCCATCCTCCATCAAATCACGCACATAGTGATACTGGATCTCTATATGTTTGGTGCGTGCATGAAACACTGGATTTTTGGCAATGGCGATGCAACTCTGATTGTCACATCTCAGCACAGTTGGTTCTTCATCCTGCACTCCCATATGCCATAGAATCCTTCTCAACCATACGGCCTCACATGCAGCAAAACAAGCTGCCTTGTACTCTGCTTCGGTAGAAGACAATGCCACTGTTGGTTGCTTCTTACTAATCCAAGAGAAAATTCCTGAACCCAAAGAGAAACAATAACCAGAAACTGACTTCCTGGAATCAATGTCTCCTGCCCAATCTGAGTCACAGTTCCCCACAAGAGAAGTTCCGAAACTGTATGTGATACCATAGTCAAGAGTTTTCTTCAAGTATCTGAGCACCCGCATCCCAGCCTTCCAATGACTCTCATGAGGTTTGTTTGAGAACCTGCTCAAAACACCAACAGCAAAACTGATATCTGGTCTGGTGTTACACAAGTAGATTAGACTGCCGACCAACCTCCTATACCTCCCAATGTCTGCTAGTGCTGATGTATCCTCAACGGATAACTTTACATTCACCTCCATAGGTGTAGCTATCTCCTTGCACTCGGTCATGCCAAATGCCTTCAAGATCTCCCATGCATACTTCTTCTGAGAGATGAAGATCTTTCCTGGCTCTTGCCAGACTTCAATCCCCAAACAATAGTGCAGCAAGCCCAAGTCTGTCATTTCAAACTCAAAACTCAAAGCCTTTCGAGTTTGGTTGATCATATCTTCATAGTCACCTGTAATAAGAAGGTCGTCCACATATAGGACAATCACTACAGACTTTTTACCATCCCTGTAAACATACAAGTTAGCATCTGAGGCACATCTTTTGAAGTTTAGGTTTAAAAAGAACCTATCTATCCGCTGGTACCATGCTCTGGGGGCTTGTTTCAGCCCATACAATGCCTTCTTCAGTTTACACACTTTGTTCTCAGAATGGGGGGCCTCAAACCCTGGTGGCTGAGCCACGTACACCTCCTCCTTGAGGTCACCATTTAAGAACGCTGACTTAACATCCATTTGGTACACTGGCCACTTCTTGTGGGCAGCCACTGCAAGTACCGTGCGAATAGTGGTCATTCTGGCAGTTGGGGCAAATGACTCTTGAAAATCAAACCCTTCAACTTGTGAAAATCCTTGGGCAACCAGTCTAGCTTTGTACTTTTCTAAGGTACCATCAGCCTTGTACTTTACCTTCCAGATCCACTTGGTGCCAATAATCTTCCGCTTTGCTGGCCGATCCACTAGCTCCCAAGTGTCATTCTTCATTATGCTGTCATACTCCGCCTGCATAGCAGCCTTCCATGATGGATCTGCAAGTGCTTCTTCTAAGTCAGTTGGCTCCTTTACTTCTCTCATAATCTCAACCATCAAGGCCATGTTGACTATGTGAGCAGAAGCCCTCCTTTGCTCCTCTATTCTCTGAGACCTCCTTGGTCCGTCTGCCTTCTCCTCAACAGATGCAGGCCTAGGATTATTGTGGTCATAGAGCTGCTTCACCCAGCGCGGCAATGGCTTTTCCGGTGGGGTGATGTCAGGTTGGTGAACTTTTTCCTCATCATCTGAAGATGATGCTTCCTCCTCCTTAAGGATAGGGATAGCTCTCGGGACAGGTTCATAGTGGACTACTTCTTCGCTTGATGATAAAGTGGAAGACCTTGCCTTCTCCTCCTCCACTGTATGCGGCTCCTCCTTGAACACCACATCACGGCTCGCGATGATCTTCTTTGCCTCTTGGTCATATAACTTGTAAGCCTTCTGCTCATCACTATAACCCAAGAAGATACATTTTCTGCTTTTTGGTTGTAACTTGTTTCTCTTCTCATCTGGAACATGTGCATAACATTCACATCCAAAAATTCTGAAATGTGAAACAGATGGTTTCTTACCAGTGTAAGCCTCATGAGGTGTTTTTCCCTTGAGAGCCTTTGTGTAGCTCCGATTTAGAATGTAGACTGCAGTATTAACAGCTTCAGCCCAAAAATGGTTAGGCAATCCCTTGCCCTTTAGCATGCATCTTGCCATCTCCACAATGGTACGATTCCTGCGTTCCACAACACCATTCTGCTGAGGTGTGTGAGGCGTCGTCAATTGACGCTTGATCCCTTTGCTCTTGCAAAAGCCTTCAAACTCCTTTGAGTTGAACTCACCACCACCATCTGTTCTAAATTTCTTCACACTTTTCCCTGTTTCATTCTCAACAAGTATTAGCCATTCTTTAAACTTACCAAAAGCTTGAGCCTTATCACGAAGGAAGTACACCCACATCTTCCTACTGTAGTCGTCGACAATCAACATAAAATAAGAAGATCCCCCCAAGGCCTGTGTAGGCATCTTACCACACAAGTCAGCATGCACCAACTCTAGAGGAGCATGTGCTCTATTCTTGCTTTCTTGTGGAAATGCCTTTCTCTGTTGCTTGCCCATCATACAAGCTTCACATGGTTCCTTCAATTCAGTTATTGTAGGTAGGTGAGCAACCATACCTTGCTTTTGCATCTCCTTCAATACTGCAAATCCGATGTGTCCAAACCTTTCATGCCAAAGCTTACTTGTGCCCACTCCAGCGGTGGCTGTAAGAGCACTTAGCTCATACAGGTTGTTCCTTCTTTCTCCTTTGCCAACAATTGTGCCAGCACTATCAATAATTTCTGCACCTGTCTTCTTGAACCTCACTTCATGACCAAGATCAGTTATGGCAGCAACTGATAAGAGATTTCTCCTGATTTCGGGAACATACAACACATTTGAAAGCTTTTTGACTTCACCATTTGCAGCAACAAAAGAAATAGTACCTGTGCCCGCAGCAGGGCATTTAGCATCATTTCCAACCGTCACAGTGATGGATTCTTGTAGAGGCTGCATAGAACTGTATAGACCTTTCTTGTTGGTCATGTGACGGGAGGCCCCACTATCCAACACCCAAGAGTCAGTGGTAGATTCTTCTTGCGCCGAGGAGCACACTTCCTCAATGGTCGCCATGAATAATTCCAACTCTGCTTCAGCCGTATTGGCTGTCTCTTTCCCTTTAGTTTTAAGGGTACCATTCTTTTCATCTGCCTTCTTGACACGACAATCTGCAATCGCATGTCCTTTCTTCTTACAGTAGAAGCACTCTCCTTGAAACTTCTTCTTGCCGCCCTTTTTCTTTTTGTCACCATCATTTTTGGTGGAGGAAACACCTTTGCCTTTTGCATTGGCAGAGAATGCAGCATCTCCATTGTTGCTTCCTTCTCGGGCTTTCAGCCTCAACTCCTCCTCCATTAATAATGCACAAAACTCCTCAAAAGTCAAAGCTTGAGGTCTCACCTGAGTATTAAGGGCAGTTACTAGTCCATCAAACTTTTGTGGACAAATCCGAAGACACCTCCGAGCTAGCTCTTCGCTAGTCTTTTGTATCCCAGCGCCAGCCATCTGGTCGCGCAGATTCTTAATCCGAGTGATGAATGCTTCAACCGTCTCTCCTTCAGCAAACTTCTCCGCTGCTAGTTGATTCTCCAAGTTTTGAATCCTTGTTTGGTTTCGTGTTTCATACTGACTCCTTAGTACATTCCAAGCCTCTGACGCTTTGGTTGTATGCTGAATCAGAGTCAAAACACTGTCAGAACAGCTTGTAACTAAGGCACACAATGCATCTGCATTCCTTCGTTTCCAAGCTCGTAGAAGATCTGCATTCGGAGGAATCATCACACTAGGATTTGATGGGTCGGGGGTAGGCTGTGGTTCTGCGTCAGTCCCCAGCACAGTCTCCAGAAGCTCATAAGAATCAAGGATAGTTGTAATTTTGAACTTCCACAAGGTGTAGTTTGTACCATCTAACTTGCCTTCGCTGAAGGTTGGTGGACGAATCCTCAGTGTTTGAATAGCCGGTACAGCAGCACCACCTCCTGCACCGCTTCCTGATGCGCCAGAACTGCTTCCCGGAGTCGACATCATTTCTCTTTGCTGTTGAAGCCTTTGCCTCTTGCACGCTCTCCGATCTCTAGAGCCCCCTGGGCTCTGATACCATGTAAAATATTACACGGCGCAGCGAACAGAATCTGAGAAAGAGATAGAGAGTACACAACAGATAAGAGGAGAATCAGTAAAATTCTTTAACTCCAAACAACTGATACAAAGATGGCTCTGTCCACCCGTGCGCTTCCAATGAATGAAGCTTAGATGGCGATCTAGACAGAAGATAGGTGAAGAGCTTAAGGCTAGCTGGAACAACAACTCTGACTGGGTGAAAGATGAGTGTCAGATGGCTGCGAAGGGGTTTAGCTTTTATAGCCCGCGAAGGTCGTTAGGTCGGCCTGCTGACCGACCTACCATATGAGCCTCCACTAGTCGGCCAGGGAATATTCCAGGGAATATTCCCTTTACCATCGGGCCGGGGGCGCTGCCCCCGGACCCCCGCCAGGGGGGCCGCTGGCCCCCCTGGGACCCCCCAGCCAGGGGCCGCTTCCGCGGCCCCCGGACCCCACAATAGGGGCCCCTTTTAACTCCCTTACCACGCAACTCAATGCAATGTGCCTCGAGTTGCTACCAGCTTAACCACTCCGTCTAACCCAAAGATTAGACCCACAACAGTCACCTTTTTGCCATCCGGTCACATAGACCTCATCTGATATACAAGTCAGGACTCAACCAATGTCCGGGCTCACATTTGGCTTCTCCTCATAATGGGGGCCTTACAACTTTGAGCACCATGGATCATTGGTAGCACCTAATGAGGGTGGGGCATTGATCATATCTAACAGGTAGTACACAATCCTTCATATCACCAATCTGTGCAAAAAGATTAGGGATAGCCACAATAGATGCACCTACTTTACTTATGGAATTAGCAAATGGTCGTGAGGTCTCTTATACTAGGCAAACTGCTAAGGTGAAATTCCTATTGGGTGGGAAGCCAACTTCAGTGAGATTCAGAATAATGAACCTAGGTGTCCATGAATGTTTACTCAGAATGGATTGGCTAATACCCAATGATGCCCACATCCATTGTGGAAAGGGCCAAGTCTCCTTCCGAAATTCTGAAGGGGAACTAGTCACGACTCAAGGAGAGGCTAGTAAGCCAAGACCAAGGCTACATCCGTCCTAGCAGTTCACAATGGGGAGCTCCAGTGCTGTTCCAAAAGAAGAAAGTTGGAACGCTTCGACTATGCATTGACTACAGAGGGTTGAATCAATCAACCATCAAAAATAAATATCCCGTTCCAAGAATAGATAAATTACTAGACCGCCTTCAAGGAGTGAAGAACTTCTTTAAGATAGATCTCAGATTTGGATATTATCAGATAAGGATCAAGGAAGAAGATATCCCAAAGACTGCATTTAGTACAAGGTATGGGCACTTTGAATTCCTAGTGATGTCATTTAGGCTAACAAATGCTCCTGCTGCCTTCAACAGGGTTAATGCAGGATATCTTTAGGCCCTATCTTGATGACTTCGTACTCGTCTTCTTTGACTATACACTAGTCTACTCAAAATAGGAAAAGGATCATGAACCCGAGCTTCCATTGTTCTTGAAACAATGAGAGCACACAAACTTTATGCCAAGAAGAAGAAGTGTGCATTTCTCAAGAGACAGATTGAATCTCCTTCAGCTCAATTGCTTCCGGGATGGACATTCTATAAGGCCTCTTTGCAATTGGCGCAGCTCCCGGTACTAGCTTGTTCTCATGATCCACTTTCCTTTGAGGCAAAAGTTCTGTCAGCTCCACAGGAAGCGTCCACGTACTCCTTTAGCCATGAAGGTCCTTCACTAGACTCCTGCTTCTAATCTAGCTTATTAAGCTTAATCAAGTAGATGGGTAGTCCCTTTCTAACTCCCTTTATAATCCGAGGTTCTTTGGCCAATTGAATTTTCGGCTTTCGAGCCTCTCCTTGAGTTGTGACCAATTCCCCTTCGGAGTCTCGAAAGGAAACTTCGCCCTTTCCACAATGAATGTGGGTATAATTAGGTTTAAGCCAATCCATTCCGAGCAAACACTCATGGATACCTAAGTTCATGACCCTCAATCTGACCGAAGTCAACTTTCCTCGTAGAAAGAATTCCACCTTAGCAGTTTGCCTGGTACAAGTGACCTCATGACCATTTGCTAATTCCACAAGTAAGGTAGGTGTTTCTATTGTGGCTATTCCTAATCTTCTTGCACAAGCTGGTGAGATAAAGGAATGCGTACTGCCACAATCAATCAAGATTCCTTTACCTTGATAGTCTGATGGTGTCTGAATCACTGAAAACTGATGATTCGGGCCTTTGTTGTGAAGGGCGGCATGCACTGTTGCCCTCTCAAATTCTAGTTCCATGGTCGGGTCTTCTTCTTTGCATATTTTCCTGTTGGAAACACAGGAGGTTCTTATGTCAAACAAGTTCCTTCTCAACACGTTATCTTATTTATCTTTGGAATACATCCATAAAGTCCAGCCCGTAGGCTAATCCATAATCCGCCCAAAGACTATCCATAATATATCCATAATCCGCCCAAAGCCTATCTAGCAATCCATAAGGATAACTAATCTGAGATTTTTCCCATAGATTAGTATGCGGGCCTCGAGATCCAATCCCGAGTCATGTTGGCCTCTTGTGTAGGGCCCGGAAGGCAAGGGATTTACGGCCAGAGCTCCCCTGGCACCCAAGCGTCCTCCTGCTCCAAGTAGCGCTCAATGGAGAGACCTCACGCGGCGGGTTCAATCCACATTCCTGGCATGGCTAGTAACCCCCTTGGTTAGGGTCAGACAAACAATCGGGGGTAACTGAAGCTGCCTCTCCCTTCAGGCCTTCAACCTGAAGCATTAAATATCTTTCCATCCTTTAGTTCCTTGACCAAACAATGCAAATAGTGCTCCTAAACTGTTACAAGCACAATCAATTCCAGGGGTTGTTTATTTAGCCAACTTCTAAGGAGTAAATCCTTCTCTATGAATGCATCCAACATTCGATCCGGGATCAATTGGAACTTGGCAAGATCCCCCAAGGGTTTATTTTTTCACCCTTTTGTCCTTGGGTTAGGGCCATACCCTACTAACCCAATACCTTAGGTCTCATAAATTAACAGTAAATCCTGGCGACCATGTCGCTCTAACTTGATTGGTCCTTTGCTTCCAATCAAAATACCTAACTTTCCTTTACTTGGCAATTTCCCCCCAAGAAAGGTGATGTAACAGGATGATTACTCATCCTCTTGCAAGTTAAACTTGAGCAAGAACATGCCAACCTCATTCTTAAGAATGGCAAAACTCTATTGTGATCAAACCACAAGGCCATGCGACGTTGGTACTTGTTGCACAAGTGTCCCATTTATGCCATGGGATCATTTCACCCATTGAATGGCGTTTTTTGGTCAAGGAATTATGTTTAGACAAGAAGTAGGGTTTAGGGTGTCTTCTTACCCAACCCAATCCTAATTGCACTAGGCTGACAATGCTCGATCCTAGGGATTCCAACTCAATCCGCGTTTTAGCATTTGAACGAATGATCCTTAGGGTAGAAACCCTACATCGTTATTCGCATGAACATCCAATTGACCCAACATTGCCAGAAGGTGGGTAGGACCTCTGGGTATGAGGGTTTCGACTTGGCAACAAGTGCAAAACTAGGTCGAGTCCTTAACATGCTAAATCCTAGTTAGCACTTGGGGTATTTATCATATTGATTGAACCATGCCTATACGAATCCCATGCGGGTTAGGTGATTTAGATAATTTGATCTACTTGTCTTGCCACAAGGACGAGCCATTCCTAGAGATGATAAACTTGATCTAAAGGAGAAACTAGTTGCAACATGTCATAATACACATAAACACGCGGTTCATTGCTTCTATGTACCACTAGATTCGCAATAACACTATCCTTCCTTGTTAAAATCAAAATGCATGATAAATTAAAGAATAGGTTACATAGGACCTACTAGGACTTACATCGAGGAATAATGCCTACAACCTTTTGTCTAAGTGTTCGAATTTCATGTTTTAATAAGCATTGTAATCTTTTCCAAATGCAACTTGACGAAATGAAATTTGCGAATATGTGACATGCGACCCCTAGATACAAAAAAATGAAGTTCATGCGACACTAAGGCTAGTATTGATTTAATCCATTTCCAAGCATCCTTTTTCCATGCAACTTACAAGACCGGAGTTCATTTTCATGCTATGAAATGGAAGTTAACAATTTCCTTGTGTGAATCATAACGAAGGGAAGTATTGACTAAATGCAAGATACTCCTTTCCTTCACGGCCAATGCACTTAACAATTTCATTCCTTGCCCTAAGTAATAGACGTTTAGACTCATTACTTTGGAAATGCACCAAAATTAGCAACATGCAGCTAATCTCCTAAGATGGAAAATTCTAAAAATGCAACGTTCCAATTTCATGACATGCTCCAACCTTGTCCAAAGTTTAAAGAGATAAATTATCAAGTGTACATTTATCGCTTCCACATGCATTATCGATAAGCGCAAAAATGCATTCTTCCTTATGAAATTAAGCATGCCTAAATCATTCCTTTATGTGAGAATAAACTCAAAAAAAAAACCTGGACTTGTGGGCTCGAGGAGATGTCCACATGAATGTTAGGCGAAGAACCTCCCGCAGGCGTGCCTTGCAACTTCTTGGGGGGCATCATAGGCATGATTAGGGACTTCCGGTTTGCCTTTACCCTTACGCGATCAGTGAATCTACTCAGCCTTGGTAAGTAGCCTCAAGATCTTGCCCTGCTCCCTCGTACACAGGAGATACCTTCACCAAACTTCGGATCTTTAAAAGGCTGGGGATTGTGAGATTTGGGCTTAAGGGATTCGGGCTTATGGGATTGGAGCTTTGTTTGCAGAAATGGGGCTCTTATGAATGGAGCTGCGGGAATGGAGGCTTTATGAGGAGGTTTTTAAATACTCGGGTGGGACCCGTGTGTACAAGGCCTTAAGCCTTGCCTTTAGAAGCTTCCAAAAGCTTTTAGGAAGCTTCTGCCTCCCAGGAAACCACATGGAGTCAAAGGAAATGATTGAGGGGTAAACAAAAATGGAAGGATGATGTCGAATGGGGGGGAATTGACTTTGTCAGGGAAATGGTGGTGGCCTGACGGCCTATGGCTGCCCAAAGTGGCGGTGCTAGCGAACTGGCCTGGGCGGCGACCTCCACGGTTGGGGCGGCAGTTCACCGTCCTTCCCTTCTCTCCCTATCCGTGTCACGCCATCCCCTTCCTTCCTTTGTGCATCACGGCGTCGTCCTCTGCTCCCCCCTTATCCCCCCCAAGATCAAGGGGGGTTTATATAGGGATTAAGGGGAAAGCTCCCCCACGTGGGTTGTGCATGGCTTCCCCCCTCTCATGCAGCCCTTACCTCCACCTAGCCCATCCCTCCCCACACTCCCTCTCCTCCAGCCATGCATCGGCTAGGGGAAAGGGATAAACATAAAAAATTTTGCATTAATATTATCCATTTTGCCCCCTCCCAAGAGGGTGTTTTCTCGCGGTTATGCGGATTTGACCCCCCGGGCTCGATTTCCCAATGCGGAAGTCCCCTTTTTGCACGTGCGGGTTACAGATTAAACTACCGGAAATTACAATGCGGAAGATAACCTTGCACAGGGTTTACGCAGCGTGCAGGGAGTCAAGTTCGATAATATTTTGGAGCAGAAATATTACAATTTCTAATTGTCATTTGGTTTATTGGTTGCATGTCTTATATAAATCTCTATACACCATTCTCGGTGGACACACTATATAGTTTATTTGACTAGAGTGCCCATGATGGCTCCAAAATCTTCATTTATAACTTCTCATTTAGCAACTCCATTAGTTTAGGTAAATAAGTCCGTGACAGAGGAATTAACCTCAAAATCCATGGAACATGCAAAATGGCAAATATTTTCATCATAGCCACTGCATTCGAATCCACACAGTCTATTTTAGCTAGTTAAAATCTAAAAGCCTTTGCATGTTTGGATAACAAATGCTCAGAGGCATGTAGTCCTTGTTAACTACAACATCCCGTCGTGGCTTTCTACGAAGAAAGAATACTTGATCCTTAGCTTGCTCATTCTTGGGCACTACAAAGTCAAAAACATGGATGTCTACCTCTGTCCATTAGTTGATGAGCTCAAGATTTTGTGGGAGGAGGGAGTCACTATTGAAGACATGAGCAAGCACAATGGTAAATAGTCAGCTAATATACAAGTGGCTACCAATGGTGGAGTCAAAAAATAGTATTTTATGGTCAATGATCTACATTAGTCCATATTTTAGAGTGTCTACCAATGGTGGATTTAGAAAAAAATGTGCTATGTGAAGAATGATGATAGATTGACCGGAGATGTGGTGGTTGGAAATGGAGTAGAAAAAAGGATGGATACTCCCATGAAGGAGAAAACGAATTGTTTTTGTATGTTACATCATGCATCCATGGACAAATAGCTCACTAGGTATGAGCAAACCAGAAAAGACCAAGAAGAAGCATGATTAGAATTATGATGCAATATACACCATCGAATGATTCGATATCCTAAGGGCGTGAAGGAGATGCCGCAATTTATGGATGTGTGGTGGTTGGTCTACCGAGGAGTGGGAATTCTTGAGGGGATGTAGTCTAGAGTGATCTAATGCTTTATTTGCTTTTATGTGCAAGAACTAATCTAACTATTATGGTGTACAATAAGAAATACATAGTGCAACATAGTCGCATAGGCAATATTTTTGTGTTGAGTGCATCGGCAAAATGTGCTCCACAATAGATTATGGTATGGAGTATTTTGAGAACTTGCAAAGTGTTATCTCAGTGGATTACCATAGCTTCTCAATGATCATATTTGATGTATAGTGGTTTAAAGTGGTACTGAAAGTAGATAGGGAAACAGTTCAAGGGGGTCCATCTAGATTTCTAAAAATAGATTCTAAAAAAAGATGGATGGATTTATATGACATATTTATCCTGCTAAGTCATTATGAATAAGTACATAACCTATTTTTTAAAATTTTCCACAACACAAAACAATAACAAATGTTGATTCACTCTTATAAATACCATATTGGGGAATATGGAAATTTTCCATAAGTTTGGGACACGTGGTCAAATCTTTGGATTTGTCATAACTTAAACATTATAACTCCAAATCGAGCGCTCTATAGCTCTATAGATTCCATTTTTTAAGTGCTTTCCAATTATAGGTCACATCATATGGTTTTGAGAAACCATACATATAGGGATCTCTTGGTTATGCCTAGAAGCATGGTTTTACATGGAAGAGGACACACCTTAGATATACCCCAGTAGGATAAGGATACCTCATAGTAGATAACAAGACATGTGTTATAGTAATGAATGATGAGGGGAGGAGTGTGATATCTCACATGAAATAATTGTACCAATAAGTATTTAGGCACAATGTTGTAGACCATTAGAAGAATATACCTGAGGGGAGCAATGAATGTGTAGTGGCATCTTTACATGAGGAGTTTCTGGTACCTATGGTGGTAGAGAGGGTTTCCACTAGGTGGATGATGGAGTGTATGCATGCATACATGTCAAATAGACGATCACATGCATGCACAACTGTAACATGTCTACTCATCTGCTTGTGGGACACGTCTTAGTAGCCTATTGGGAAGAGGGTCTAGAAAGCTCCGCTTGCTTCTCCCGCATTACCGGTAGCAATGGTAGCTTTGGCGCTTATACGTCCTACGACTCTCTTTTTGCTAGCCATTTGCCACACGGAGTTTGGATAGTCCTAACCTTAACGGCTTCAAGTTGACAAGCTTGGGAAAGGAAAGGTCATGAGAAGGGGTCCTTCACCGATGGGGGGGCTTGAGAGTGGCTCCTTGAACATGGTTCTTGACACCTTCTCCACACTCCAACTCTCTCTCTCTCTCTCTCTCTCTCTCTCTTCTTCTTCTTATCCTTCTCTCTCTCTTCCTCTTCTTCTTCTTTTCTCCTCTTCTTCTCTTTCTCTCTCTCTCCCTCTTCTTCTTCTTTTCTTCTCTTCTTCACCTTCTCTCTCTCTCTCTTCTTCTTCTTTTCTTCTCTTCTTCTCCTTCTGTCTCTCTCCCTCTTCTTCCTCTTTTCTTCTTTTCTTCTCTTCTTCTCTTCTTCTTCTTTTTATCTTCTTTTCCTTCCTCTCTCTCACTCTCCTTCTCTTCTTCTCTCTCTCTCTTCTTCCTCTTCTTCTTCTTTTTCTCTTCTTCTCCTTCCCTCTCTCCCTCCTTCTCTTCTTCTCTCTTTCTCTTCTTCTCCTTCCCTCTCTCCCTCCTTCTCTTCTTCTCTCTTCCTCTTCTCCTCCTTCCCTCTCTCCCTTTGCTGAGCATATGGGGGGCTCTATGTTCACGTCAGGGGGTTTCGAATGACAAGGAGAGGGGGGGTTCTCTGGTCACGGCCAAGGGGAGGGTCTCAACCCGATGAGGAGGGGGGGTTTCACATACGGAAGCCCAGGAGGGGCGTAGCTGCGGCACGGAGGGGGGGAGAAAGATGACAAACATGAGGGGGCGGGAGGAACTAGCATCTGACACAGGGAGGGGGGACATTGTGTACCCCGGGGGGGCAAAGTATCCTTTCTAGGAGGGGGAGGAGGGTGGCATGGCTGCCACCCCTCCTACCTCGGGGGCTGCATGCCCCCTATACTATCACTTCACTCCCTCTCTCTCTCTCCCTGACGTATCGTCGGCAGGGAGAGAGAGGGGGATTAAAGAAATTGAACTAAGGTTATTATTATTTTATTTTTTAAATAAAGGGGGGGAATTCCTATGGGGAGAGAGGCACGGGAGGGGGGGAAGCATGGGAATATTACATCCTCTCCCCCTTAGAGGAAGCGATATGTTCTCATCTCGAGAGGACCTGGGTGTATTGTTGGTTGAGAGTATCTTCATCTATCTAGGTGGCATCCTCTTCAGGATAATCTTTCCACTTGATGAGGTATTCTCTCAAGGTCCTTGACCTCAAATGCCTCTCCCTAACATCCAGGACTCTATGAGGCCATAGCTCAAGGACTCCTTGGCTAGGCATTACAATTTGTTGATCATCAAGTACATGATTTAGATTAGGTAGATATTTTTTCAATAGGCTAACGTGGAATACATTATGAATCTTTAGGGTTGCGGGCAGCTGTAGTTTGTAAGCATTAGGCCCTAGGCACTTAGTAATCTTATAAGGTCCACAATACCTTGGACTTAGCTTCTTGTACTCTCCCAAGGATAGTGAACTCTTTTTATGGCGTACGCGAATGAAGACCATATCACCGACAAAGGATCTGTCTTGTTGTTTCAAGTCAGCATAAGCCTTCTGTCTATCCTTGGCCGCTTGGATGTCTTGTCTTATTGATTTGATTTGATCTGATCATCCATGTCTTCCAGCATGTGTCTTGAAGCTTCTACCCTCAATCACTAATGATTCTCCTGGGTAACCCATGCAGTTTGAATATTTCCTTGATGAATAATCTTGCAATGTCTGAAGCTTTATAGTTTGTCTTGATAGGGATGAGATGTGCGACCTTGGTGAGCATATCTACTACAGCCATAATAGAGTTGTATCCTCCTTGAACTTGCGGTAGGCCAACAATGAAGTCTATACTAATGAATTCCCATTTCATTTGTGGAATGTCCCAATAGTAGCTCTTTCTGACCGCATTAAGGGTCTTGGCATAACTAGGTTGTCCTAAGAAAGGGGAATCATGGGCTTCCCACAGTATCTTCTACTTGAGAATTTGGCTTGCAGGGATACATAATCTTGTCCTAAAGTAGACAAGTCCACTACTGACAGAGAATTCTTGATACTTCATCTTTAGCTTGGGGTCTTGATCCTTGATGGGGATCTCCCTTAGCATTTTCTGATAGACTAGGTCATGATATGCCTCTTCTTTAGCTAGCTCAAGAATCGGGTTGTTTGGCATTGATACCTTTGTGGCTAATGACCTTGTTGTTGATGGATCTTGCAAAATAAGAGAGTTTAGAAATGCCTTGCGAGAGTGAGTGCATTGGCAACTACATTCTCTTTTCCAGGCCTATATTTGATTTCAAAATCATATTGGTTAATGCAGGATATCTTTAGGCCATATCTTGATGACTTCATACTTGTCTTCTTCGACAATACCTTAGTCTACTCCAAACAGGAAGAAGATCATGAACCCCAACTTTGCATAGTCCTTAAGACAATGAGGGCACACAAGCTTAATGCTAAGATGAAGAAGTGTGCATTCTTCAAATATCAGATTGAATATCTAGGATTCATCGTATCAGCAAAAGGAATCTCAGTGGATTCAGCCAAAGTCAAAGATGTTCTAGAATGGCCAATACCAACAACTGACAAAGAAATATGCAGTTTTCTTGGATTGACAGGATGGTATAGGGTCTTTATCAAAGACTACGCTTTGATTGCAGCACCTCTAATGGATTTACTGAAGAAGCAAACATCGATTGCATGATCAACTACTGAACAATCTAGCTTTGATAGATTAAAGAAAAGTTTGGTATCAGCACCTATCCTGAAACTTCCGGACCTCAGTAATGAGTTCGAAGTAGTAACTGATGCTAGCACGCTTGCCTTAGGATGTGTGCTTATGCAAGAAGGTCATCCTGTAATATACTCTTCAAGAAAACTAAAGAGCCATGAGAAGAATTATGCTACCCATGATCCACAACTGTTAGCTGTCATCCATGCTCTCAAGCTTTGGAGACACTACCTGTTGGGTAACAAGTTTACCCTAGTGACGAATCATAAAAGTTTGAAGTGGATCTTTACCCAGAACAAGCTCAACATGAGGCAACGTCGGTGGATTGAAGTGCTGAAGGAGTATGATTTTGAAATCAAATACCGGCCTGGAAAGGAGAACGTAGTTTTGCTGATGCACTCAGTCACAAGGCATTCCTTAATTCTCTAATCTTGCAAAATCCATCAACAGCTAGATCTCTAGCCACAAAGGTATCCATGCCAAACAACCCAATACTTGAGCTAGCTAGAGAAGAAGCATGCCATGATCCAACCTATCAAAAGATGCTAAGGGAGATTCCTATCAAGGATCAGGACCAAAAGCTACAGGCTAAGTATCATGAATTCTCTGTCAGTAGTGGACTTGTCTACTATAGAACGAGATTATGTATACCGGCAAGCCAGTTGCTCAAGCAGAAGATACGTTGGGAAGCTCATGATTCCCCTTTCTCAGGACATCATGGCTATGCCAAGACCCTCAACGCAGTTAAAAAGAGCTATTATTGGGAGAGGCTTAAAGGTGACGTTCTCAAATATGTCACTGAGTGTTTGTCTTGTCAATGTATTAAGGCCGAACATGTCAAAATGCCACGAAAGTTGCAACCACTCGACATTCCCCAGATGAAATGGAAATTCATCAGTATGAACTTTGTTGTTGGCCTACCCCAAGTTCAGGGAGGATACAACTCCATTATAGTTGTGGTTGATATGCTTACTAAGGTTGCACACCTTATTCCTGTTAAGACAAACTATAAAGCCTCAGACATTGCAAGGTTGTTCATCAAGGAGATATTCAAGATACATGGGTTGCCCAGAAGAATCATTAGTGATCGTGATTCTCTCTTCACATCACACTTTTGGAGAGCTATCTTTGAAGCCATTGGGACTCAACTCTGTTTTAGTACAGCTTACCATCCTCAAACCGATGGTCAAATAGAGCGAGTCAACCAAGTCATCGAGGATACGCTAAGGGCACACTGCTGTCGTAAACCAAAAAGGTGGATTCAATACTTGCCTTTGGTTGAGTTTGCCTACAATGCTTCTTACCAAAAAAGCATTCAGATGACCCCTTTTCAAGCATTGTATGGGCACGACTGTCGAAGTCCTTTAAACTTCTCGGATCCAACCTTGAGGGTTGAAGCTTCAAGGCAGATGCTGGAAGAGATGGATGACCAAATGAAGTCATTAAGACAAGACATCCAAGCTGCCAAGGATAGACAGAAGGCATATGCGGATTTGAAATGTCAAGATAGAACCTTGGAGGAAGGAGACATGGTCTTCATTTGTGTAAGCCCAAAGAAGAGTTCCTATCCTTAGGAGATTGCAAGAAGCTAAGCCCAAGGTATTGTGGACCATACAAAATCCTCAAGTGCCTAGGACCCAATGCTTATAGACTGCAAATCCCTGAGAACCTAAAGGTTCATAATGTATTCCATATCATCCTATTGAAGAAGTATGTACCTAACCCTAGCCATGTACTTGATGACCAACAAGTTGTAATGCCTAGCCAAGGACTCCTTGAGCTACGGCTTGACACGATCTTAGATGTTAGGGAGAGACAATTGAGATCCAGAACCTTGAGAGAATGCCTTGTCCAGTGGAAAGATTATCCTGAGGAGGATGCCACTTGGATGGATGAAAGCACTCTCAACCAACAATACCCCCAGTTCTTCTCGACATGAGGACATCTTGATTCCTCCAAGGGGGAGAGAATGTAATATTTCTGCTCCAAAATATTATCGAACTTGACTCCCTGCACGCCGCGTAAACCCTGTGCAAGGTTATCTTCCGCATTGTAATTTCCGGTAGTTTAATCCATAACCCGCACGCGCAAAAAGGGGGCTTCCGCATTGGGAAATTGAGCCCGGGGGGTCAAATCCGCATAACCGTGGGAAAACACCCTCTTGGGAGGGGGAAAAATGGATAATATTAATGCAAATTTTTTTATGTTTATCCCTTTCCCCTAGCCGATGCATGGCTGGAGGAGAGGGAGTGTGGGGAGGGATGGGCTAGGTGGAGTTAAGGGCTGCATGAGGGGGGGGAAGCCATGCACAACCCACGTGGGGGAGCTTTCCCCTTAATCCCTATATAAACTCCCCTTGGTCTTGGGGGGGATAAGGGGGGAGCAGAGGACGACGCCGTGATGCACAAAGGGAGGAAGGGGATGGCGTGACACGGATAGGGAGAGAAGGGGAGGACGGTGAACTGCCGCCCCAGCCGTGGAGGTCGCCACATAGGCCAGTCCACTAGCACTGCCACTTTGGGCCACCATAGGCCATCAAAGGCCGCCGCCATTTCCCTGACAAAGTCAATTCCCCCCCATTCGACGTCATCCTTCCATTTTTTTTTTACCCCTTCCTGGGAGGCAGAAGCTTCCTAGAAGCTTTTGGAAGCTTCTAAAGGCAAGTTTAAGGTCTTATACACACGGATCCCACCCGGATGTTTAAAAACCTCCTTGTAAATCCTCCATTCCCGCAGCTCCATTCATAAGAGCCCCATTTCTACAAACAAAGCTCCAATCCCATAAGCCCAAATCCCTTAAGCCCAAATCTCACAAGCCCTGGCCTTTTAAAGATCCGAAGTTCGTGGAAGGTATCTCCTGCGTACGAGGGAGAAGGGCAAGATCTTGAGGCTACTTACCAAGGCTGAGGAGATTCACTGATCGCGTAAGGGTAAAGTCAAACCGGAAGTCCCTAATCACATCTACAATGGCCCCCAAGAAGTCGCAAGGCGCGCCTGCGGGAGGTTCTTCTCCTAACATTCATGTGGACATCTCCTCGAGCCCACAAGTCCAGGTTTTTTTCCGAGTTTATTCTCACATAAAGAAATGATTTAGGCATGCTTAATTTCATAAGGAAGAATTCATTTTTGCGCTTATCGATAATGCATGTGGCAGCGATAAATGTACACTTGATAATTTATCTCTTTAAACGTTAGACAAGGTTGGAGCATGCCATGAAATTGGAACATTGCATTTTTAGAATTGTCAGTCTCAGGAGATTAGCTGCATGTTGCTAATTTTGGTGCATTTCCAAAGTAATGAGTCTAAACGTCTATTACTTAGGGCAAAGGAATGAAATTGTTAAGTGCATTGGCCGTGAAGGAAAGGAGTATCTTGCATTTAGTCAATCATTCCCTTCGTTATGATTCGCACGAGGAAATTGTTAACTTCCATTTCACGGCATGAAAATGAACTTGGGTCTTGTAAGTTGCATGGAAAAAGGATGCTTGGAAATGGATTAAATCAATACTAGCCTTAGTGTCACATGAACTTCATTTTTTTGTATCTAGGGGTCGCATGTCACATATTCGAAAATTTCATTTCGTCAAGTTGCATTTGGAAAAGATTACAATGCTTATTAAAACATGAAATTCAAACACTTAAACAAAAGGTTGTAGGCATTATTTCCTCGATGTAAATCCTAGTAGGTCCTATGTAAGTTATCCTTCAATTTATCATGCGTTTTGATTTTAACAAGGAAGGATAGGGTTATTGCGAATCTAGTGGTACATAGAAGCAATGAATTGCGTGTTTACGTGTATTATGACATGTTGCAACTAGTTTCTCCTTTAGATCAAGTTTATCATCTCTAGGAATGGCTTGTCGTTGTGGCAAGACAAGTAGATCAAATTATCTAAATCACCTAGCCCGTAAGGGATTCGTATAGGCATGGTTCAATCGAT
Source organism: Lygodium microphyllum (assembly GCF_053477565.2). Classification (NCBI taxonomy): domain Eukaryota; kingdom Viridiplantae; phylum Streptophyta; class Polypodiopsida; order Schizaeales; family Lygodiaceae; genus Lygodium; species Lygodium microphyllum. Next base: position 183,958,449 of record NC_141135.1, read on the forward strand.
ACGATAAATACCCCAAGTGCTAACTAGGGTTTAGCATGTTAAGGACTCGGCCTAGTTTCGCACTTGTTGCCAAGTCGAAACCCTCATACCCAAAGGTCCTACCCACCTTCTGGCAATGTTGGGTCAATTGGACGTTCATGCGAATAACGATCTAGGGTTTCTACCCTAAGGATCATTCGTTCAAATGCTAAAACTCGGATTGAGTTGGAATCCCTAGGACTGAACATTGTTGGCCTAGTGCAATTATGATTGGGTTGGGTAAGAAGACACCCTAAACCCTGCTTCTTGTCTAAACACAATTCCTTGAATAGCAAACGATGTTCAAGAGGTGAAATGATCCCATGGCATAGATGCGACACTTGTGCAACAAGTACCAACGTCGCATGGCCTTGTGGTTTGATCACAAGAGAGATTTGTCATTCCTTGGAATGAGGTTGGCATGTTCTTGCACAAGTTTAACTTGCAAGAGGATGAGTAATCATCCTGTTACATCACCTTTCTTGGGGGAAAAAGGCCAAGTTAAGGAAAGTTAGGTATTTTTCTTGGAAGCAAAGCATCAATCAAGTTAGAGCGACATGGTCGCCAGGATTTACCATTAATTTATGAGACCTAAGGTATTGGGTTAATAGGGTATGGCCCTAACCCAAGGACAAAAGGGCAAACAAACAAACCCTTGCGGGATCTTGCCAAGTTGCAATTGATCCCGGATCCAATGCTGGATGCATTCAGAGAGAAGGACTTACTTCTTAGCAGTTGGCCAAATAAACAACCACTGGAATTGATTGTGCTTGTAATAGTTTAGGAGCACTATTTGCATTGTTTGCTCAAGGAACTAAAGGATGGAAAGATATTTAATGCTTCAGGTTGAAGGCCTAAAGGGAGAGGCAGCTTCAGTTACCCTGGACTGTCTGCTTGACCCTAACCAAGGGGGTTGTTAGCCATGCCAGGAATGTGGACAAAAGCCGCCGTGTGATGTCTCTCCATTGAGGGCTACTTGAAGCAGGAGGACACTTGGGTGTGAGGAGGGGCTCTGGCCGTAAATCCCTTGCCTTTCGGGCCCTGCACAAGAGACCAATGTGACTCAAGATTGAATCTCGAGGCCCGCATACTAGTCTATGGGTGGAATCTTGGATTAGTAATCCCTGTGGATTGCTAGATAGCCTTCGGGAAGATTATGGATTGCCTTCGGGCGGATTATGGATTAGCCTACAGGGTGGACTTTATGGATGTATTCCAAAGATAAATAATATAACATGTTGAGAAGGAACTTGTTTGACATTGGTTTTTAATGCCAAGTGCTAAGATTACATAAAGGAACTAGTGTCTAACTGGCTAATTAAGGAAGCTGCTTGATGCATGTCCAACTAAATGTGGTAGGTAATTAGACAACTAAAGCAACCTTGATGAAAGTGCGGTGGATGTGGCCATGGGTCCATTCTACGAATGGGTGGTCCTGGTTGGCCAAGAACTTTTCTCAATCGAAATGGACAACAATGAGCTCTTCTCGAGGGAAATAAACAGCAAGGGCGCTGACCTAGAGTTTAGGTTACTAGAATCCTGATTTATGTTTTTTTAGGGGAACGGAATGGGACTATGCCTTATGGGTAGAGAGGTTGAGCCTTGCATCCCTCTTATTTCCCATTCTCCTTGAACCAAGTGTAGCATGAATCTGCTTCGTCCCTGGCATTTCTATGTAAAGTAGTTCACTTGGGTTTCGACACTAGCTGTCATTTAGGAAAGTGACCATTAGGGGAAACCCTGATTTAGGTCGGTCCTAAGTGGGAACGGTCGGAATATTTCTGCTACATGGCAGACACGGGAAGTCCTAGATCCAAACCTTGTAACATTCCATGGAGTGCCGGGTGGAGCTTTCTAGACTCTCTTTCCGATGGACTACTAAGATGTGTCCTGAAAGGAAACAGGTGGACACGTTATAGAAATGTTGATGCAAGTCATATAGTCAATGAGTTTGCTATGGTATTTACTAGTAAAGAAATTTATTCTTTGAGAGATTTATTCTCAAGGTAGGACTAGTTCTAATTGGTAGTGATGGGTGTTCACAACCTTTTATTTTTAAATGTGGACCTCCTTTTAGAATCACGTAAGATGTACATAGATTTTGAGTATGTAGTTTATGCCTTATATAATAACCAATGCTTATAAAGGCTTGCACATTTCTACCAAATAAGAGTTATCTACTTTTTTCTTTTAAAAATTCATTTTAGAAGCAATTCGTTTTGGGAATACTTATCTACAATAATTCTAGCATTGGGCTTGGATGAATTTGGAGGTGATCCACATACCATTTAAAAACCCTTGGAGTGGTAGATAAAATTCTCCTCACATTTGAGAAAATGGAGCTAAGTATTTAAGAAATTCAACATGAGGACAAGAGAAAACAAGGACACCTTCCACAAAAAATTTAAAGTTATCAATTACTTGGAGCCAAGATATTTGAAAATGAAAAGAGGTTGTGGACCAAGCTTGGACATACATGCTTTTGAGTATTTTAAGAAAATACTCCAATAATTCTCCCATGTAATATAATGCATACATCCGATTCTCTTTTTCTCTACCACGTGGAGTGTGTTACCTTACGAAGAAGGGCTAAGTAGAGAAGAATTGCTTTCTCTAAGCATTCAATAATTAGAGAGGAGAATAGAAGACATTGAGATAATAATTACAAGTTTGAGGGGAGCAAAGCTTCACAATAAGAATAAATTTGACAAGAAGCATGAAACTAGACCAAAGGTGTTATAGGAAGCAGATTAGGTGTTGGTTTATAAAAGTAGTTTAGATAATCAACATAACACTATTCAAAAGGTCAAAAAATGGTGGTTTGGTGTGTATGTGGTGAGACGTGCATATGATAATGTTGCCTATCTCTCAATGAGTTGGGTGTGATAGCATTGAGGATTCTAATTGCACCAAAAGTGAATAAAACTCTTCAATAGATATGAGTCTGATGCGTATGAGGTAGAGGGGTTGGATACATGTACATCCCAAGATAGTATTGAGGAGGATAATGAGGATGACATTGAGGTGGATAAATAAACCTCTAAATATAAGGCAATTGTAGTGCTTGAGAATGTTGAGATGTCAATATCTACATGAGCTAGCATCCACTACGTTGTCATCGCGTTAAGAGTTGAAAGTCTACCACCGGGGCTTTTAGTGCAGAAGAAGAGTTTAGGATTCAAGATTCGGGAAGGGAAAATGGATTGGGGTTTAATAAGATCCGGGATTTAGAAATGATTCAGGTACGGAAGAAGAGTTCAAGCCTTTTCACTATGTACTTAGCATACATGAACAGAAGGAATAAGTCTAACTTGATTACATCAAATGCCTTTGGATTCATACATCATATCATAAAGGATATTTTCAAATTCTCAATTCATTTATGAATGTCAAATGCAAGCTCTAATGGCATTTATTTCAAGTACATAGATGGATTTCAACCCTTTGGTTCAAGTATATTGTTGATAGATTCAAATGCATCCAAGATTTGGGCCAAAGATACATGAAATGAATTGAAAAAGTATAATTTTAGCTTCAGCCCTATTTTGAAACAGAAAATTCCATCCCATAATCAAGTTCAAAATGAGTGCACAAACTCAAGAGGAAGCACTTCTAATCATTCATGAACAATGTCCTGAAGAAAAGAGGTCATTTCCTTCCATTACAACCATAAAAATCCCATTTTTGCTCATAAAAATGGACCATAACAGTGGGATGCCCTGTTTATGACTGGTTATTTCAGCCCATAATAGCTTATAAGCCTTCAATATCCTCACCCTTTGCTTGCCCCAAAGTCACTCAAGTACTTGGGTACAAGTCGGGCTTCATTGGACCAAGAATAAGGTAAACAAGATGAGAGAAGTCGTGCATAAGAGCAGGCTAAATACTCTTCTCTCAGATTTCTCTCTTTTATAGACTATTTCAGCATGCATTTTTGTCAGACCAAAGAGGCAGAGAAGTGGAGCTCTCACCATATTTACATCTTCAGTAGTTGGGCATGTTGATCTTCAGTTTGCATGCTCCATTTCATGCACCATAGCTCCAGCGCTCTCCAGTTTGCCTCAGACAATGCAGCCCGCATTTTGCGCCGAAAAACGTGGGCTGCTCCCTGCTCAGTCCTTGGTCACTTTTTGACCAGCCTAGTCACTTGCTAGTCACTTAAGTTTGTTACTCCAGGTCCCATGTGGACCTAGTGGACTTTTGGCAGTTTTTGGCATCTTTCTTGGGTTCTGACCATATTTTTGTACCTGAATTAATGTGATTTATCCTGCAGACTGTCAATTTCTTCCAGATGACCAAGTTGTAGGTTCCCATAGACTTATTTTGCATAAGTATACATGGTATAACTGAAAATTATATGCTAAATACAAAAGAACTTGTATAACTAAGGTGGTTATTGGATAACAATGCGTGAATTTTGTATGCAAATTTCTCATATAACTTCCAGTGAAGCTCCTCTGTATTCATAAAAATCCCATGATTTATATTATGAATAGTAAACTCTTTGACAACGTGCCTTAGCAATGTAGCACCATATTATTTAGTGGCATGTTAGGTGACCAACATGAGGATTTACGAGTGATTCTACAACTGCACTACACCCACATAGTCCATCCTTAGTTATAGCACATTTATTGTGCCACCTCTTCTTTCCTAGAAAGTTTTGACTTAGTGACCACATGTACATATAATGTTGTAATTTCATATTAGTTTTTTATCATGTTGTAGACTTAATTCTTTTTTGTGGAAGAAGAAGAAAGAGGAAGAAGAAGATTTCAATCGTATCTCTCTATGTGCTCAAGTCTCCATTGCTTCTGTGTATGTGTGCTCTTGGGTGCTTTATCTCTCTCTTCTCTTGTTTGTTTTCATGGTATCAAAGCATCCCAAAACAATGTGGAGCTTGATTGAAGGCTTTGGTGAAGGCATTAGAGCACTAATGTAATGTCTCCTCCCTCCCCCCCCCCCTCGGTGACCCCCCCGTACTGTTCCCCCCATAAGAACTCCCCCCTTAATTTTTTTCAAAAATTTTTTATCTCTCCCTCGCTCTCCCCCTGCCATGTGCATGGCAAGGAGAGAGAGAGAGACAGAGACAGAGAGAGGGGGTGAAATGTGGGAGCTAGGGGGAATGCAGCCTCCCAGGTGGCGGCGGACAGTTGCGCCCCCCTTATAAAGCCTTCCCCCCTCCCTGGTACAGACAGTTCCTGTAATATTTCCGCTCCAAATATTAAATCGGCCTTAAACCCCACACACCCCATGCAATAAGACACCCCAAAGTGATCTCCCACATTGTAAAATGTTGGCAGTTAAACTCTTACCCCGTGTGAACGATAATAATCCCCATTCGCATTGTGCAAATAAGGCCGAGGTTAAAAAACCACAAGCCGCACGAGAACACCCCTTACGGGAAGGCAAATGGATAAATGATTAAAGTAGTGCAAATTTTTTTACTATTTATCCCCTCCCCTTAGCTGATGCATGGCACGGGAGAGGAGTGTGAGAGGGAGTGTGAAAACTCCTTAAGACGTGGAGGGCATGGGAACTGGCATGCAGCTGACTCATGGAGGCTACCTTCCCCCCCCCCTTAGCACTATAAAACCACCCCCTCCCCTTGAGCTTGGGAGAAGGAAGGGAGGACGATTGTGCTGCTGCCGTTCCGTGCTGCCCACGCTGTCGCAAATTCCACCACGCCATCAGCCGCACTGATGCCACCCACTACATTTCCATCATCATCGTCATAATCTCCCCTCTCATTGTCAATCTCCTCTCCTCCAATCATTACCCCCCCTCCACATAATCCTGTTGAGAAGCAGAAGCTTCTTTAGAAGCTTCTAAAGTTCGGCTTCCATAAGTCCTATTTTCATGTGCCTCCCCAGTTTCAGAATCCGGACTCATAAGTAGACAGGTTTTTGAGACTGAGTTGCCAAGCTTGGAGTGAGTTCGAAGATCGCGTAAAGGCGAGGACAAATCGTGGAGTTCAAGTCCACTACATCAACGATGGCTCCAAAGCCAAAGACGCAAGGTGCACCCGCGGGAGCCTCGAACCCAAGTTTACACGTGGACATCACTGCAAGTCCTCATACCCAAGTTCTTAGAAGTTTAATTCCGCATTTGGGCACGCTTAAAATTCATGGGAAAGTTATGAATGTAAATTACTTATTCATCTTACAAGCTTAGTTGCATGTTGCCCTTTTCATGCATTTCCAAAGTGACAAGCCTAAACGCATATTGCATAGGTTAAAAGGATGAAGAATTTGTTTAAATTCACCCTTGTCTTCCTTGCAAGAAAGAACAAGCATATATTGCATTTAGGCAATAACTTCCTTGTTGTGATTCGCATGAGAAGATCATTAACATCCGTTAGATATTGTCCAAAGAATTGCATGGCATGAAAAGAAACCATGAACTTGCATGTTACATGCGAAGATGCGTGCATTTTAAGTCGGACTAATTGCCGTAGAATGGATTAAGTCAACATTAGTCTTATAATATTCTTTATGCATGAACTTCATTTATCGAAGTTGTATCTAGAAAAGGTTGCATGTCACATATTCGTCATGCATGAACTTCATTTATCGAAGTTGCATCTAGAAAAGGTTGCATGTCATATTAAAGCCTGAAATTCAATTGCATTAAACGAAAGCTTTTAGACGTAGCTCTTGATGTAAATTTATATAGGTTTTATGCAAGTTATTCCCCAAGTTGTCAATCATCATGATTTTAGCAAGGAAAAGAAATGGAAATTGCAAACCTTGTAGTTGCACAGAAGTAATGAATCGCATATTTACACATAATATGATGTCTTGCAACTATTTACACCTTTAGAACAAGTTTAGCATCTCTAAGAAAAGATTGTTTCTTGTCGCAAGACAAGTAGACCAATTTAGCTAAATCACTTGTAATGAAATAACCCACATGGGATTCTTAAAAGCATAAGTAGTTAGTACAACGAACACCTCAAAGTGCTGGCTAGGGTTTAGCATGTTAGAAATTTTGCCTAGTATCGCACTTGGATGCCAAGTTGAGACTTTCGAAACCAAAGGTCCTACCCACATTCACGGAATGTTTGGGTTGATTGGCAATAACAATCTATAGAAACCCTAGGGCCAGACGTTATTGGCCTAGTAAGGTTAGGGATTGGGTTGGGTCAAGAGGACTCCCAAACCCTACATCTTGACCCGAGAAATGCCGTTTGATGGGAAAGATGATCCCACAAGTGAGATGCGACTCCTATACAACAAGTTGCAACGTCGCATGGTTTTGTGTTAAATCACAAAGTAGAGTTTCCACTCCTTAGAACAAGGTTGGTAGGTTCTAGGGCAAGTCTAACTTGTAAGAGGATGAGTAGTCATCCTGCTACATCACTCTTCTTGGGCTGATTTTCCAAGTTAGGGGAAGTTATGTATTGCCTAGCAAGCAAAGGATCAATCAAGATGAGGTGACGAAGTTACCCAGGATTTAGTGTCTTAACTTAAGGAACCTAAGGTATTGGTTAATTTGGGGTAATAGGGTATAAACCCTAACCCAAGGATAAAAGGGTAAACAAGTAATGAAACCCTTGGGGAAAAGTCACTATTGATCCCAGATCGAATGCTGGATGCATTAGGAGACAAGGATTCACTTCTTAGCAGTTGGCCAAATAAATGACCACTGGATTGATTGTGTTTGTATAGTTTAGGAGCACTATTTGTATTGCTTTGCTCAAAGAACTAAAGATGGAAAAATAATTAATGCTTCAGGTTGAAGGCTTGGAGGGAGAGGCAACATCAGTTACCCCCAACTGTCTGCTTGACCCTAACCAAGGGGGTTGTTAGCCGCACCGGGAATGTGGACCGAACCCCCCCACAAGAGGTCTCTCCGTTGGGCACTACTTGGAGCAGGAGGACGCTTGGGTGCTAGGGGGCTCTGGCCGTAAATCCCTTGCCTTTCGGGTCCTGCACAAGAGGCCGATGGGATTGGATCTTGAGGCCCGCATACTAGTCTACGGGCGAAAACTTGGATTAGTAATCCCTGAGGATTGCTGGATTGCCTTCGAGCGGATTATGGATTGCCTTTGGGTGAATTATGGATTAGCCTTCGAGCAGGATTATTATGATGTATTCCAAAGATTGATTAATAAGATAACTTGTTGAAAAGGAACTTGTTTGACACTGTTTTTCTATGTCAAGTGCTAAGATTACGTGAAGGAACTGGTGATTAACTGGCTAATTAAGTAAGCTATTTTTGTATGTCAAACTAAATGTGGTAGGTAATTATACAACTAAAGCAACCTCGAGGAAAGTGTGGTGGATGTGGCCATGGGTCCGTCCTACAGATGGGTGGTCCCGATTGGCCGGGAACTTTGCTTGAAGGAAATTGACAGCAAGGAACGTTGACCTAGAGTCTAGGTTACTAGATTCCCGATTCATGCTATTTTAGGGGAACGGAATGGGACTATGCCTTATGGGTGGAGAGGTCAGCTTTACATCCCTCTCGTTTTCCATTCTCCCTGAACCAAGTGCAGCATGAATCCGCTTCGACCCTGACGTTTCTACGTAAAGTAGTTCGCCTGGGTCGACGCTAGTTACTCTCTAGGAACTTGACTATTAGGGAAACCCTAATTCAGGTCGATCCTAAGTGGGAACGGTCGGAATGCTTCTATTACATGGCAGACTCGGGAAGACCTAGATCACAAGCCTCGTAACATTACATGGGAGTGCCGGGCGGTGCTTTCTAGACTCTCTTCCTGATGGGCTAATAAGACGTGTCCTGCAAGTGAACAGGTGTACACGTTACAGTTGGTATCAGAGCGAACCAACGAGGAACTAATATTTGCAAGAAAACTTAATGAGGAGAAGTAGAGCAAATGTCATTGTTAAGAACATTTCCTTACTTACTTATCGATGCTGACTTGCAGAGTCATGAAGCATGGAACATATTCTTGGTATTCCAGATTATGTTTATGACTCTGATGCGTGCCTTGGATTATCAATGGAGGATCAATATGATGAATATCCTAGACCGCATATACAATCCTTCACCCCTATACATGGAACGGAGATGGATGGGTGTTTTAGGGATCTATTACATAGTTGCCCACCGACTTGCGTACCTTTGAACCAACTTGAAGAGAATCAAGTGGATGGAGGACTTAAAGATCGTGAAGCTATTCATCTTTGTTGAGGCTCACGCAAACACAACCCTACATGTCGACGGTCGAAAGGTCAAGCAAAACAAGTATGTGTACAAGGAAGTGACCCAAATAATCCCTGCCGACAAAATCAAGGTGTTGGGATGTTACGAGAAGAACGGGTACCAAAGGAAAGGATACCCTAATCTTCCTATGACCTATCGATTCCTGAAAATCCATGACCTCAATCCATACTATTACTCACTTCCTGTAGCTCAATGTAACACAATCTTATTCTCCCCAAATTAATGTATCAGCTTGTTCTATCTTCCCAAGAAATATTGTACTCCGAAAGGGCTATGACCATATGAATGAAATAAGACTCTTTTTATCAATGATTGTCTTGGCTGTGAGTATTGATAAAAAAAAGTTAAGTGATTAGGTCTCTTGGTTGAAAGATGAATTGGGCATGAAATGTAACGTGAGAAATGTTTAGCGAGTTGTTAGCGTTAAGAATCTCAATGCCCAAGCACAACATCAAGTGCAGATTCCTAGTCCGACCCCTACACCAAGTACGACCGTGATTCAGGAGAAGAAGTTTCTTCTCATGCAAATCAAGCCACCAAAATTTGATGGCAAGGGAAGGACCATCCAAACTGATGCCAAAATCTGGATCAAGTCCATGGAAGATTACTTTGAAATGGCAGGTACTGCACCCACCAACCAAGCAATGCTCGCTAAGCTGAAGCTTACCGACGAAGCAAGACTTTGGTGGAAGAAATGGTGCAGAGACCAAGGGATCTTGGAAGGGTCCGTTACTTGGGAGAAGCTGAAAAGAGCTGTGCAAGGAAGATACTTACCACCTGCCTACTGCACGCCACGGGGGGTTCACTATATATTTATTCTCTATATAACGTGCGTTCATGGCCTATTTATAAAGATCCTAATCTGTAAATTTTTCTTGAATAAAACACAACTCTTTTCTATTCAATCTGTAAGTAACCCCTTTATATGACACCCTTCTGTATGTAAAAAATGTATATTATTGGTGTTTTAAAAAACCCTTATTTTGAACTCACGTTATATATACATATATTCATGAGTAACCCCCCCGAGCTGCATGCAGAAGATGAACGAGTTCTATGAGCTAAAACAGCTTGGTTTATCTCTTGATGCTTACTACTCAAAGTTTGTCCGAAACCTAGTGCAAGGTCTAAGGAGGTAGTTGTAACTTGTCCCACCCTGCCAAGATAGACTAGTTGAAACCCTAAGGAAACACATCCAAGACCACTATGTAGTAGCTCAAACCAGTGCCCAAATGACAATCGTAGCCACCTAGAAGCCAAACCACACAGACACGTACCCATAGAATCTTAGGCCCTAGGCCTAAGAGACAAAGCTGGTGCTATAGAAACAAACAAACGGTCAAGCTGTGATGGATGCCCAAAGACCTATTGCATGCACAAAAAAGCCACTCTGAAGGCAACAACTAGATTTTCTTGCCCAAGACTACCAATGGCAAGTGTAACCCTCAATCCAAGCCCTCTAATCCATATCCATAAAATAAACCAATTGACTCAAAAAGCACCAAACCCATAGAACCTCAACAATTCTATCGACCAAAACCACAACCAACTATACCTGGACCAACTCAATTTGACACTCCTTGCATCCCAAGTGCTCACAAGAAGAAAGTAGGACATCACCTGAGCCCTAAGACCAACCCTTCACACAAGCGGCCACTAAACACCCTACTGACCTATCCACAAAGAAGGCATTAGTTCACTAGCCGAACCTCTATCATGCACTCAACAACCCCACGGCCTCGCGCCCAGGAGCGTGGATGACACATACATCATCTTCCTAAATATCTTGTGTTTGTATCACGTCTCGTAGTCCAACTCTAACCTAATTAACACTCCTTAGAGGGAGTCCCAGCACATTGCCAAATGGCACGAAGTACAAACATAGAAGGTCCTCCCACGGCTGACTGCGGCTACCTCACTGCGACTCTCCTACACCTTGGGGATTGGCCCCTCAATGCATCGCTAAACATATATAACACAACATCGCACATATTTCCCTCTTTTATGATTCACGTATTTTCAAGAAATATACCATGCTTCCTCACTTTACTTTCCCCCTTAGACCCAACGCCTAGCCTACAGCTTGGGCAACCTTACTCACTCAACGTTGGTCATGTTTCTCTAGAAAGCAATTGCCATGCATCCAAGAGTTCTTGATACCTTTAAGTTTCTTTATGATTTATGCAAATTGTGAATGTCCACGTGCTCAAACAATTAATAAAATCAGCATTTGTGTTTAGTGCAAAAGCATTCTTTCAATGATTTTGACTATCGCTCGTATGTGGCATTGCATGAACCTAGCACCGAGAAACCCCTGTGCTACTAGGTTCTTAATTTTTAATTATCGACCAACCTAAATGGTATGCATAAAAACCAGCAAGCTTTTTCGAAAAAAATCATTTCACAGCTTCCACAAGCACCTGAGTCTCTAAGTGGCCCTCACCTTTACACCACTTGGCCAATTGCCTGCCAACCTACAACAACACAGAAGTGCCATGGGACTGGCACCCGTCAAGGAGGGGGGTAATGTTGACCCCAAGTCGAGATGGCAGAAAAAGGAAGGAAAAAGCAGAAAAAAACACGGAAAAAGAGCAAAGACATGCAGGCGACCTCCAAAGCTAAGCCAGGGCAAAAAGTGCAATTTTAAATGAAAGACGCCTCAAAAAACTGGGAAAACTCTTATAAAAGAGCACCAGGTTCCCTCCTCTGCCAATTGTAAAATATTAGACAGGTGTAGGCTAGAGGCATGAAACAAGAAGAGGGAATTAGAAAAAGGGACCTTGCCACAATGGTCGGTCATGTAAAAAGGGATGGGCGCCCATGGGGTTTTTAGGGTTTGTATATATAAAGTTCAAAAAGTCAATGGAAGCTCATTCTTTGGTGTGTGGCTAACAAGAGCTCTCTTCTTCTTCTCTTCTCCTCATCTTCTTGCTTGTGTGTGCTCTTGAGAGAGGGAGTGTGAGAGTGTGAGGGAGTGAGTGTGTGAGAGTGAGGGATCAAGAGGGTGAAGCTCTTCACCATCTCCTCTTCTCTTCTTCTCTTCTCTTGTCTTTTCTCACGCGTGCAGTTATGGAGGATGGAGCTTGGAGATGGAGGAGGCTTGAGGATACTTGAGCTCGCATCTAGGGTCGTGGAGCTACCGGGGTGTGTGAGAGAGGAGGCAACTCGTATCGGCATCAAGGTAAGCTCACTACACTCATAGGATCGACGGCACGTCGGCTAGGTGAGAGATAGCCATTAGAGCTCACTTGAAACGCTTGAAGCAATAAGCGGTCTGTGGGTCTTGGTGGTTGAGCGTGAGCTCCCACTACAGATGCAAAAAATCTGATGAAGATTCTCCAATTCCAAGCAACTCATGTCAAATACTTGGATTCACATGGTATCATAATCTCATCTAGATGAAAAGTGAGATCCTTACCTTGTTTAACTAAATTCTCTCGAAGTTTGATATACGAGGGATCTTTAAGTTTTTTTTCTTCTAGAGTTTGATTGCTAAATTTAATGGTCTTAGAAGATGATGTTCTAGTTAATCTTAAAAGGATGGACTAGAACTAACAAATCTATTTATGTTGAATTTTGAGTTTGGAGAGAGTATCTTTATACTCATCTTTTAGATCTATGGTGTCCCTATCTATATTTTGTACATCAGCTATCACATTACTCTACTTGCTCAAATCGAATAAGGTCAAAAGGTTGGTCTTGCTATGTGTTTGAAATACATGTTATGGGATTTGAAAATCCAAGAAGGATGTTTGGGGTTGACCTAAGGTTTGAAATGTAACCCATGTCTATTCACCAAAGAAGGTATTGATTGTGTTAGCTACCCGATTGAGCTTGAAATGGAGCCAATGATATAGTTGCTTACAACATTGTAGAGTTGTTGAGGTTATAATGCTTGGAGATTATTAGCTTCTCCTCATACCTTGCCACATACAAATTCACACTCACTTCAAGCTATATGTTGTCATATGGAGCAAAGTTATAGGTGCTCAAGAAAGAAGACAACTTGGTACTTGTAGGGTTCAAGGAGATCTTGAGCTACATGAAAGCTTGCCCATCCAATGTCTTGGTAATAGGATGCAAGCTCACATTGTGGTCTTCTAGCAATTAACATATGCACATGATCATCACATTTAGCAATTTGGAAAGCGACTGTAGGCCATAGCAACATAGAAATCATAATGAAAAATATCATCCTTAAGCAAGTGAGCAAGCTTTGATGGACAATGGGGGAGAGAGAGAGAGAGAGAGAGAGAGAGAGAGAGAGAGAGAACTTACATTCCTATGCAAGCAGGCAGTGGTTTGAATCTTGTTGATTGCCCTCGCTCTCGCTCTCCTCGCTTCGATCATGAAAAATGAGAGAAACATTCAGATTTTTATTTTACTGGGGGCATCACTTAAGCGAGGAGAATAGTGTGCGCATGCTGCAAAAGTCATCACTTTTCATAGTCACTTAAGCAACGTCCATAGTGGTGGTTCCTAAGCAATGGACATCGTCGCTTAAAAGATGCCTGAATTAAAAAAATTTCTTGCTATCACTTAAAAGACGATTATGTTGCTTAAGTAGCAAAAGCCGTCATCATTGCTTAAGCGATGCCCGATTATTTTACTCCCTCGCTTAGCTCCGCGTGGCTAGTAGTGTAAGTAATGTACTATCTATTATCGTGTACTTTGTTATTATATATATATTTATTTCTTTCTTTCTTTTAAGGATATATACACACACTACCTAGGGGGACCACCCTAGTCCACTTTCCCACATCACAACCTCATGACCCATCAAGGGCAAGACATCCGAGGCTTTCTTGGTAGACTTTTCACCCTAGGTGTAGCATGACATACTAACCTCTCACAAAACGGATTCTCAAGTGTGGGACAACATTCCAAGTTTACTTGAAACTCAACCTATCTCCTAGTTACACTACACAATCGCCTCACATCAATAGGGTAAGCAGTCACACCCCTAGGGAGAGCACCATGATGACAGGTACATGGAGCATATGAAGAACTATCAACATAAATGGCCCACACTTCCTACCACCTATGACTTTCTTCACTTTTAGCAATCACCAATTTTCTCTTCACCACACATTACATATTTCCCTTATACTATCACAAAAACATAGCCCTCCAAGTTGTCTTCATCAATAGACCCAATACTTCTTGCCATACTACTCCTTCGATGTAAGTGCCATATGATTGACCACTAAGAGGGGGGAATTTTTAACCAATTTGAAGTACAAAGATATGGAGAAAAGAACATGGAAATCATTTTTTTTTTTGAAATTACTATCATTTGGTGCAAATGAGAGCTAGGCTCTCTCTCTCTCATGCAAAATATAATGAATTGATAGAAATTAGGATAGGAATATGGATCTAAGTGCATGCAAGGAGGGAAGACCACTATTTAGTCCAAAAAATGGGTAGGATGCCCAAGGGTGATGGAGAACTCCTAAACCTACTTTTTTGTATCAAAGGGTTAAATAATAATGGAAAATATTATTCTTTTGTGTAGAGATAAGTGTGATACAAGCTAAGGTTCATAGGTTGGGGCTAATAGAAAAATGGTGATTTGGTGCTAGGCACTGCAATAGAGAGCATCCATTTGTATTTTAGGCACATAAGTATTATGTGTTAATTGCTTGAGGGGAAGAGGTTTTGGGGGCGGGGGGGGTGTGTTATAAAGGAGGCATTCATGAATATGTAAGCTATCACCGTTTAATAGAAGGGATTTTTCAAATAACATGTTTACATAGTTTCCACGTATCATATAAAGGGGTTGTTCATAGACTTAATAGAAAAGTGGTATTTTTATTTAAGAATAAATTCATAAATAAGGGTTTTTTTAAATAGTCCTTGAACATATGTGATATAGAGAGTTTATATAGTAACCTCAGTCCCCCACGAGGATAATTGAATGTTGTCATACCTATAGGCTTATATTCAAGGGATGCCAAAACCAAGACTAGCAACTCAACATTTGGTCCCATTACAACGTCCATCTTGGTGATCATGCAAGGGGATGATAATCTCTTCTATTACATTATAAATTCTGTATGTGTCTCTAGAGGAGCATCCCATGAGAATGGAGATGTTGACCTTTTTACCTTATTATTTGATACCACTTAAGCTAGCAGGTCTCGAGATAACATTTATACTTTTATCACAACCACTATATTTCTTATTTGACAATTAATATAGCATCAAATTTGGCATAGGTTCATGCAAGTCCAATTTATCTTATAAGAAATTTAACTAGGTTTCCAAATAGCTTGCATAGTACAACCTTTGGTTTTAAATTCTTCCTTTTTGGACCTCTTATAAGCTCTTGTCATTAATCACACATGTTGTAAGTTTAGAAGGGAATATCAAGGGGGGAAATTCCTAGGGTTTATCCACATTGAATTTGGACAAAAGAAACCAATTTGTAGGTGATTCAAAGTTCTCTAGTCCATATGAGAGGGAAAGTGCAAGCCAACTAGCTAAGAAACACTTGTTTTGACCCAACGGCTTTGCTTAAGAGGAGTTCTATGTGGATTTTCTTTTTGGGGGTTTTGTGGGGGCGGGGGCACATGCACGTATGTGTGGGTGTGTGTTATAACCCATGCTCAAAGCCTCTCCTTGAGACTGCTTAACAAGAAGTAATACACACCCAAGGCAGGTGATCAAGCCATATCTTATGGTTTTTCTAAAGAGGGGTTCTATGTGGATTTCTCTTTACTTTAAAAAAGTGTTTTTGAAAATGCACCCGCTTAGAAGTTGTACATGGGTACATCACCCACAACTCTATGGCCTCTCTCTCTCTCTCTCTCTCTCTCTCTCTCTCTCTCTCTCTCTCTCTCTCTCTCTCTCACTCTCTCTCTGTCCATGTTTAATCTTAAACAGTTCTCTTCTTCTCCTCTTTCTCTCACAAAATTTCTGTCTCATTGATTCGAATTTCAATCGGTATGAATTCACCAATTCAAATTGGTCAAGAGCGGTAAAGCTCACCAGGTACATGCACACATTTAGCAATTTGAGCAAGCGAATCAGATATGACTATAACAACACTCGCAGCTCGAAGAAGGAATCATGAGCTCTCCTAATTCATATTATGATCGATTCCAGCCTTCCACATCACTTAAGCAGTCTAGGGTTTCCTCTCTCCACAAGGTATACTGGACTTGACCATATCAACCATGGTATTATTATCAGAATGGATGACAATACTGTAGTAGGCATCAAACCGCTTGTTTCTTCTCATGGTACTGTGAAGCTAGCACATGGCAACCAGCGTGGTCTCACAAAAAGGGGCCTCAAGATTGATAATCATTAGGACTTCAATTTTGACCTTAACAAGGTGATTAAGGACATGTTAGAGGTAGTTACTAAGCCAGAAACAGCAGAATCCCATGAGCAAGTACTAATCAAAAATGTTGTCATAGGTCAAACCCTGCGACAAGATCTATATCCGACGCATCCAAAACCCTAGTAGCCACCAGGTCACCTGCTGCAAGCGTCGAAATTGCCTCCTCAACAAGGCACAGGAGATCTCCACACTCTGCGAGGCACACTTGGAAATCATCATCTTCTGAGCCATCGGCAAGCTCTACCACTTCTGCAACACCAGGTAATCATGCCTGCCGCCATTAAAAGCATCTGTCTAGATAGTGTTTGTATCGATCAATGTCTCTATGTTGTTAACAATGTTTTGGTCAGTTTGGTGTCACCTGCTTTTCCTACAGTTACAAACCAGGGGGTTTGACATTGTAGAAATATCTATGTTATAGCTAATAGGGTTTATATTCTCAGCTGGTTTTAGTGTTGGTTGAGCTTGATGGGTGCGTGAGTCCAAATCCTGCGTGGCACTTTTCAAGCAACATGATTAAGAAAACTATTGGAGTGTAAAATACCCATGTTGCAAGCCTTCGCCGTTAAATCATTCCTTAGGAACTTGCTAAAGTCACAACAACAAAATCATGTGAGACTTTAGCACTGTCCAACTTCTCAAAATCTAATTGAGAGTTAAGCTTTCAAATGAGCCTTCAAGCCTCCTACCCTAAGTCCTACAATAGTTGTCTCCTATCTCTAGGTCTTTGTTGATTGCAACATTAGGCCTTGAGTTGTTGTCATTTAACCCTTTTTTCACCAATCCTTAAAAACTATGCAATAGGCATTGATGCTCATGCTTTACCCTAACAAACTCTATGCATATACCATAATGTGAGATTAGTCGTGCATGATCATAGTTCTAACTATGGTTTGGATCATGCAATCTGACAACACAAACCCTTCCTACTTACCAAAAAGCATTATCTCAATCATTTGGAATACTTGTGAATGACCCTAAACATGTCCTAGACATCGTCAATTCATTTCTTAGTTTGAAAAAATCCTTTGTCCGTAGCTAAATAGATGATAGTGTTGTGACTCAAGCCAACCACAAGTACCTAATGCCATTTGACCTCATAATCTTTTACAATTCGTGAATGGGTAACATGCCTATGTAGATGTATAGCCTTGTGCAAAGTTGCTATTAAATTGAGGGCATTTGTGTACCCTTAAAATTCTTCTAGCTACATATAGATGTTTTACACATCTTCTATCATCAATATCATATGACATAGATGTTTTCGTCTCAAATATTAGAAATAATGACATGCTACAAGCATAATGCTATTGAGCAATGATCTATATAATGACACATGTTCTACATTCGGTCATGACTCTCCTATTTCTTATGAATGCATTGATTCTTCCATCATTTGGAATAGCAATAGCCACCCCTCATTTTAAGCTTGGACATCAACGTGGCACAAAAAATGTGAAAAAACCTTGCATGACTATTGATTAATAGGTGTGTGCACCCATAATGTTCTCCTAATGATGGTAACTCCATGGCTATGATTTTGTACCAGGTCTCTCTCTCTCTCACTTTGATTGCACATGATTGGGTTGGTTGGAAAGTTGTGCTTCTATACCGGGTCTCTTTCCTCCTCCTCCTCTCTCTCTCTCTCTCTCTCTCTCTCCACTTCTCCCGCTCAAAAGAAGCAGCTCAGCCAGGAAAATCCAAGAAACTCCAGATAGTAGCAACAATCTTCATCGCTCCCAGCAGGCAGCTTAGCTCCAGGCAGAGCAAGTGACTCTCTCTCTCTCTCTCTCTCTCTCTCTCTCTCTCTCTTTCTTGATTTCTAGGTGGTGTCAAGTCGTGACTCATCTCCCTCTCTCCCTGCGTACTAGTCACTGGTCATAGGTTTGTGGCCACTTCCACTCTATTATCCATTGCGTGCTGGTCTCATTGGTCACATTGTGTGTAAGTGAGCGTACGATCTCATTGTTCTCATTGCGTCCTGGTCTCATTACGTGCAAGTGAGCATATGATCATTGGTTGCATTGCACGTCTAGCAACGGTGGTAATAGGTTGCATGACTCAGTAGGCCTCAGGTCGAGCAGCTAGTAACATTGCAGTCTCTGCGATGCGACCAGTAGGACTCAGAAGGCCACCCGTCCAGCAGCTGGCAACACTGTAGTTTGCAATGAGACCAGTAGGACTCACTAGGCCATAGGTCCAACAGCTGGCAACATTGCAGTTTGCGATGTGACTAGTGGTGTCATGCATAGGGAAATGTCGTGACGTCAAACAAGTAGACAATGGACATCGCAGGTCTAGCAACTGGTAACACTAGCAACATTGCAGTCTCTACGATGCAACCAGTGATCTATGACCACACGAAAATGTCGTGCACTAGATGTGACTAGGGAGATGTTGTGCACTAGATGCATCATGCGACCAGTGATGAGTGATCACAAGCCCCCTCAAGATGTCGTGTAGATGCCGTGCACATGGAAAAAGATGCATGCTTGTAGGCCACTACCCAAGTCAACGTATTGATGCCGTCAGGTGAGCGTACTGTTGGCGAGGCCCTAGATGAATGAGGTCAAATGAGGTCAAAATGTTAGGAAAAATGAGGTCAATGCCATTCACTTGGCCTTTCTATGAGTCCATGCCACATGGATGCTATTTTCTGCTTCGCACAAAAAATGATTGGAGTTCTAAGTGTGCAGTTGATATTGATGTAGGAAAAACACCTCCTAGGAGGATAGATGACAAGATGGTCATGATAAGCACCTCACAAGTGAGAGGAAAGGAGAAAGAAATATGTATTCAGTATGGTCAATTTTTAGTAGGCAAAATATTCATGTGAAACTACTGAGGACCGCAAACAATATGTAATGCCTGACTAGCTAAGACCATAGGCTATTTTAGTAGCACACTAACGTGGAAAGAAAGCGACTAAAATCCATGTATGATCATTGATCAATACTAAGTAGAATGGCCACTCCATTGACACAATTCAGCTGAGGGAGTAGGTAGTTGAATATGGTGGCTTGGTGGAGCTTTCATTAGAAGGTGTCTGAAACTAGGCCTATCCTCTTGCTTGCACATGAGTGCTCAGGGTTTAGAATGAAAATGGAAGCATAGGATAGCCAGAGTTTTCCATTGTTAATATAACAAAAAGAAATGTTTTCATTAGCAATAAGCTAAGGTTGGTAAAATTTTTGCAATTTTGAAATGATGAATGGAAATGCATATATATATATACTTAAGTAACTTGTGTGTGTGTGAGTATTGTTAGCACAAATTCATTCTATGATGTTTAAATGTAAGGGACTTTTGAAACAACTTGAAGTACAAACAAGCATTTTGAAGCAAACCATGTAGGGATTGGATTGGAACTTAATGCTAATGCGAGATGGTGTTTACCATTGACGATAGGTTACCTTACCACATGCCAATTGTTTTCAAGAATACCATTAAAAAAATAGAAGAAAGTAGGTGGTATGGTGTGTGGCAGGAGAGTCCCATTGATTGGTGTACGTCATGAATTTGGCATATGCATGCCATGAGACAGTCCTTTCTTGTCACAATGTGTGCATGTATGTGTGTGTGTCTATGTGTATGTGTGCACACATCCACGTGTGTGATAGGAGAGGCCATTTGACTTGCATGCACTGTGAATTTGGGATATGCATGTCACAAGAATTGATAAGGAAATCCTCTCGTATCACTCATTGTGCGAAGGTGTATACTCTTCACAGGCACGTGTATGGCAAGGGGTCGTTGATTGGCATGTATGCATGTCATGACATGGGTCTCTTGCCATGCATTATTTCTATCTTTGAGTCTTTGTGTATATGTATTTTGTAGTCACTTGTGAGATATTTGGATTGGCATGTGTCATATATTCAATATATACATGTCATGATACTTGTCTCATGGTGGGTGTGTGTGTGTAGGGTTGGAAGCTGCTTGTCAAGTAGGCACTCAGTCGTGAAGTTGGCAAGTGAGTGCCTTTTGACAAGTATGCCACAATTGACTTGGCATTGTGTCATGAACTCGACATAGATGTGTCATTTTGATTGTGACACCCTCCCTTCCCCCTTGGTTATGGATGGGCACTTGGTCGTGAATTCAACTAGATATGTCCTGATTGTTAGAAATCAAGCTCACTGTCAGTGTGTCTTCATCTATGACCGACATCTATGACAGCTAGTGTGTACAGTTGTCTACATGTGACTACATTAAATAAGTCGGGTTAGTAGTCAGTTAGTGACCTGACTAGAGTTAGTCCGTCTAGTCTACATTTACACTAGGTCACTTTATCTTGTAGAGTGTGTGCTTTTCAGTTTAGTGTGTGAAACATGAAGGAATGAGCTTGAGAGCCTGAAGGCTCATGGATATGGTGTTTTCCCTGTCTCTCTCTCTCTTTGAACATGGTATCAAAGCATTGCCAGGTTGAGCTCTCTAGAGCAGGAAGGAGTCAAGAAGACTTGAAGAAGCTGAAGAACAAGGTCTTTTGAAAACAAGAACAGGCTGCCATTACTTTGTCAAGGTATGCATTTGCTCATCTTGGACTCCATGCTTTATCACAGTGGTTGAGGACTTTCTGGGAGCCTTGACGGACATCCTTGATCATCTGCAAGTGGTCATTGAGCCTCATGATGAGGAGGACCAGCTGACAACAAGGCCTGGAATTCTGCGTGAACTGCGCATGTTTCTAGCTCTCAGTTGTTGGGCTGCAGTTCATCAAATGCTGGTGCATATGGTCATCAAATGCTTGGTTATGACAGGTATGAAGTGTTTTAAGATAGCAAGAGGAAAATACTTGACCTTAAGCTCTGACATGAGCTGAGATCAGAGTGGGCAGATCTGAAAAAAAGGGCAGCACTACTCTATACACAGTATACATGGTATATGCAACACATTGAAGAGCTTTGGAAGCTCTCTTGGAGCATAAATATATGCTGGAGATCATATGTACTTGTTGTGATCCATTGCAAGCTGATTTTGGTAATTGAAATACTCAGATCTGGAGCATTTCAGACAGGCTGAAAACTGTCATTTAATATGGACAGCAAGCATTTGTTCCTTACTGAAGCATAGTGTGATATTTGGTGACATCTATGAGATGTATGTACTGACATGTGTATGTCAGAATGTTTATGGGCTGAGAAAAGCATTAAGTGCTACTGAATGCTGAAATTTTTGGAGTTGAAGCAAATGCAATCTTGTCTTTTTCCATACGCACACTTGTAATATAGGGCTATCCCAAAATCACTGCATATGAGGAATTATCTTGTACAAAGAAGTGTTGCTCTTCCTGTACATCACCAATTGTTACTTTTACATTAGGACATATAGCATAGAGCTCCCCTGAAGAATTATTTGCAGCCCTCATGCGCCAACCATGATCAGTGTCCATAGGCCATGCATCATTTTAATACAATCCCCTCTCAATGACATTTATCTCAGACCCATGGTCAAGTAAAGCAACACAAGGAGTTTCACGCTCCCCTATTTTCACTACCATTTGAGTGGTAGCTCTAGCCTAATGATTTCTTGTGTAGTGACTTTGAGGAATAAATCCTAGAGTCTCTTCTCCATATTGTTGCATTTGCCTTACTCCACCATGCATATTTCTATAAGACAATGCATTTTCTGCCACTTTCTTCTCTTTTCCACTTGCTGTCCATTGATTAGAAGCTTCCTGCATAGATAATCCAGTACTTACTTCATGCTCGTATTCAACCCGAATACCCAACAAACCAGTTTCCTCTTCAAATTGTAGCAATGCACTAGTGGTATCACCAAGAAACTAACGCTTCCTTTTAATTATGTCAATGATCTCATCATGAAATTCTCGCTTGGCAATGCTAAGCACCTCTCCCAAGGTAAATTCCACCCAACTGTTTAAGATCCGTTCTTCAAGAACCTTCTTAAGATCTGTGGCTGTCTCAATGTCAGATTGTAGCTTATATCTTGGCTGCTTGCCCTTCTTTATGCCCTCTTGTTTGTTATCCTGTTTTTGCTTCTGGCTGACCTCTTCCATAACATACTCGGGAGG
The DNA here is from genome assembly GCF_053477565.2 of Lygodium microphyllum. Lineage (NCBI taxonomy): Eukaryota > Viridiplantae > Streptophyta > Polypodiopsida > Schizaeales > Lygodiaceae > Lygodium > Lygodium microphyllum. The sequence goes on from NC_141135.1 coordinate 183,981,044, forward strand.
TGGCTGATTTGTAGCTTTAGGCTGATCCATACTTTTTTTTGTCATTCTTTTAGATGTCCGTGCAATATCTTCATCTCTTTTTCATTTTTCTTCCACAAGTACATCCGTGTTTTGTACCTTTACTAAATATGCATACACTGAATATGCATCTACCAGTGATTTCCAACCAGTTATGCCACGAATGTCTTGCCCTGCATGAAACATTTCACTATCAGTGACCTTTCTCTTTTCAGCTACATGTAAAGCATGTGTCCATATTTCAGCCTTTGGACTTGGCCATGCATTCTATCCAACTGTAGACCAAAAGTAGAAGCATATACTACCGCATAAGCATTTCGGACAGCCAAGTCTTCCAACAACTGCTGCATACCTACCTTTCCAAAATTCAAAGCAAGAGGCAATCCCATTTCTTGTGCATGGATCTTGCCATCTTTCCAAAAGATAAGCTGTCATGCTAAGGCCTCTTGATAGGTAGCACAATCCTTTCTCTCATGCTGCAAACTGTCACACCATATACGTCTTTTTCTAGGCTTAGGGGTTGTTGCCCATCCCCTTTCCTCTTGTCCTTTTTCATCCAATTTTGCAACCTTCAATTGAAGATCCCACATCCCTTTGACCAATTCATCTAAGACATCTTCCCTAACAGAGGGAACAATAGCAGGTACAGCCATAGGGTTAGCCACAGAAGCAAGTGGTTTACTGGATACTTCAAATGTCTTACCCGTAACAGTGGGCAAGCTAGAGACATGCAATCTTTCTCTTCTTCTATGTTTCTTCACAAGCGCAGTAACAGCTTCCTTGACATGTCACCACTCTGTTTTCAAACCTGTCTCTGTAGTCTGATCCTCCAGCAAATCATCAAGCTTCTCTTGAAGCTCAGGATCAACTGCCTGTAGAAACAATTCAATTTTTTGACTTGCAAGAGCTTGCTATTCTACAAGATCCAACTGCTCAAATCTACTTTCAAATTCTCTTAACAATTCTGTAGCCCACAAGACCCTTATTGGGTTGTATAACCCACTCCTGAAAAGTCTTGCGCGTAATCAAACTAGTGTCCTCAATGTAAAATTCTTCCCTGAGTGTCTTCTTGAAGGCTACCCAGTCAGCATCCTGCAAGTATAACTCAGTAATCCGTGCTTTCAGTTCATGAACAGTAACACGTACAAAATACCGACTCCATGCAGATTGAGCCACTCCAAAGAATTCCATCTTATGAACATAGGTATATACATATGCAGATACATTCCTACCATTGAATAACTTCACTTCACGCTCAACTGCTTGCAAAGCATTCATCACAACACTTTCTGTTTGAGCTAAAGCTTGCATCACCTGTTGTTGTTGTTGTACATGCATAAGCATATTCATATTTTGCACCAACTATTGCAAAACATCACTGGAGATTGTATTTGAAGGTTCTCCCATCTTATATTTCCTTCTTCTGTGACGACCTTTCACGTCGGGTTCACCAATGTTGGAGGGATTTTTGTCAAAAGGTCGAATCCACCGGGGATCATAAGTAGAAGGAAGTAGAGATAGGAGATGGAAGAGAAGATAGAGAATACCCAAGTGGTAAACATGAAAAATAAATCACAATGAATTGAAACAATATGTATTGAAAGAACCTGGAATCTTTGCTCTACTCAGAAAAGCAATCTCCAAGCATTAGTTCTCCTGGAGCTCCTTCGTAGACCAAAAACGTGGATCAGAAAACACTCATTCTCTGCTACTCGGAACCCAAATTTGATGGCTCGGTTGGCTCCGAAAGGAGAGTAAAATTGCAGGACACCTGCACATGGATCTCCCAGATCAGTCCTTCTTCTTTCAGTTCAATCTGCAGTTTTCAGCCTGTTTACAGCGATTGCGACGCGGTGATTTTGTGAATCTGTCCTTTTTGTGAAAATCTCCTAACTGGCTGAAAAAGCCACTAGCTTTTTTGCATACCATCCTAATCTAGAAGCTTTTTCTAACTTTTTCAGATTTTTAAAATAAATAATATAAAAAATAGACTAAAATTATCCAAAAATCTAGTATTTTTGGATAATTCATGCAACTCGCACTAGTACTAATGGCTCAGATCACATTGACTCTCTAGATCAATAGAGAAGTCGGATGATAATGCATTCCATATATTTTCACACTGTCCTCATAACATCACGACAGCGGGTTAGGGTTTCCCCTTCCCCTCAGGACCATTCACATTTGCATGCCTTTATCCACTCCTGCATAAGGAGAGTTCATATGCCTATACTCTCAACACCCCCCCTCAATGCCAGGTGGCATTGGAATATAAAGCATAAGAGAATGCCCCCTTAAGCCAAAATAGGATGCCTTTATAGAACAAGCTACAAGGATGGTTATAGGTAGAAAGGATACATGACTCAGAAGAGTGGATCATCGGTGGATTGGGAGGAAAAATTGGCCTCCAATTCCTTCGGTACTTCAGGATGGTTAGGACATTTAGTGGTTATATGTCCTGTCTTCTTACATTTATTACATTTCATCTTTTCTAGGTATTTTTTTCAACATTCATTTACCATATGTCCTTTCTTCTTACAAAAAGTACACTTATTGACAATTGTATGCATCAAGACTTAGTCTCATGAGATGTTGAAGTAGATGTCTGATTGGTGCTTCCTTCTTTGTGATTCCCCTTTTCTTCATCCAAATAGGATTGGATGCTACTTGCCAAGGTAGGATTGGGAACATTAGTAAGAGTTGTTACAAGTGTGGGAAAGACCTTTTTGAGAGCTTTTAAAAGAATGGCAATAGCATCCTCATCATGGATTCGTGCTTGCACTGAAGAAAACTGTGCCATGAGGCCCTTCATATGAGAAATAAATTTTCCCAAGTCCTCCTTCTTTATATTCCAAGATGAAGAATTAAATCTTGAGGAAAATCTTAGTGTTTTTACTTGTAGCACCATAGAGGTTTTCAAGCTCATCCCATTTCTCCTTGGTGGTGGAGAGCTGATCAACATGATGAATCAAGGACTCATCTAAGTGTAACATGATTATTTCTTGAGCACGTTAATCATCCTCCACATCAGAAGAATTTGTAGAATCAACTCTAGTCCCTTGAATGAGAGGCCAATAATCTCTCTCCATCATTTTGTACTTAATGAGTACTTGCCAGGGTGAAAGTCTTTGCAATGAAACTTACGAATTTGAGGACGAAGGTTGGCATTGGCTGATGCCATAGGAAGATCTTACTACTTTCTTAGTGTAAATAGTAGTTTCTAATCCTTTACAAAGGGTTGCTAGTGCAAGAACAAAAACAATGTAGATTTTACAATTAAAACTATAAGGGTGGGAATGGTTAAAAATCATACAGTGAACTTAGACTGCACTTTTGGCTCCTCCTGATGATGTGGCTTATTAGAGGAGTTCTTGGTGGAACAAGGCTGATCACTCAACTCTATGCTATGGGATGAATCAAAGGAGAGTAAAATAATACTCATTTATCTGATTTACCAAGAGCAAAAAATAAGAAACACAAGCTAAAAACATAAGTAGTGCTAAGAAGCACTTGTACCAACTTCCATTCTTCTACTCATAATAAAGATTAAACTTTATGAGCTTAGTAGTGCCCATGAGATGAGAAAAACCTGTGCGTTTGAGCTCCATAGGGTTTTTTAGTGATTAGAATCACTGTTGATAATGCCCAGATTTAAAAAAAGTCAAATGCCCAAGATTGCAAGCTTTTGGCTATGGCAAACTATGTGATGGAACCTAGAACGGGCCGGCACTGGCTCGTGCACTAGCCGGACCTCTATCACACGCGCTCAACAACCCCACGGCCTCGCGGCCAGGAGCGTTGATGACACATACATTGCCTTCCTAAATATCTTGTGTTTGTATTACGTCGTTTGTAGTCCACTCTTCTCTCACCCACTACTCCTCAGAGGGTGTCCCTTACACAGTGCCTAATGGCATGAAGCACAGACATAGGGGGTCCTCCAATGGCTGAATGCCGCTACCCCTCTGCGACTCTCCTACACCTTGGGGATTGGCCCCTCGATGCGTCGCTCAACATATAGACATTTCACACAAAATCCACTCAAGGTACCATTTAATCGTATACAGGAATGTACCATTGTCCTTACTTCTCTTTCCCCTAGACCCCACGACTAGCCTTTGGCCTAGGGTGTCCTGTCTCTCACTCAACGTGGGTCAAGGTCCTAATGAAAGCAATTGCTGTGCATCCAGGATTTCTGATACCTTTAAATATTTCCATGATTTATGCATAGTGTGGATGCTAAGTGCTTAAACAATTATGAAATCAGTATTGTGCACATGTGCAAAACATCTTTTCAATGATTTTCAACTACCGTTCTTATGCGGCATTGCACGAACCTAGCACCAAGGAAACCCTTGTGCTACTAGGCCCTTATTTTATAATTATTCACCGACCTATATGGCATGCAAACAAAAACAACAATCTTTTCATCATTTGACTCCACATTTAGACACACTTTAACCACTCTACCCTCCCATCGATCAAATGCTACATTGTTGTATAGATTTATAGGGCATTTTGCCATCATTTTATGTGTAAAAAGCGAAAAAAGACACACTAGAACAAGAAGGTGGGGATGAACTGAGGCAAATCCTCATGCTTCAGTCCCCACAACCATTCACAAACATTGTTCTTAATTTTCATTAATTTTCCGCACCCAAAATGCATTTTTCCCCTATTTTTAGTGATTTTCCTCTATTTTCCTTGTATTTTCCCTTATTTTCTGCATTATTTTATTACTAAAAATCCAAAATAGATTATGGGCTGTGGCCCTTAGTTCCTTCTTGCAGCAAAATGAAAATTTAGTTGGTGTTCCTATTCATTTTTCCATTTTTATGCCCAAAAACATCATTTTCCCTTGATTTTCCATATTTTACTTTTTTTAGTGTATTATTTTGAGCCACAAGATGCATATTTTTCCGATTTTCTGATTATGATCAACAAGTACTCATGGAAAACAGCAACATAAACAATTTTTAGCCCACATGAACAACATTTTATCAATCAAAAGCCATGAAATCTCAAATTTCCTTTGAAAATTTTGAATTACCGCTTATTTGCGTGTTTCGGGTTTCATGTCCATGGCTACAAATCTGAAAATCAGCAGCATTTCATGCTCATGACGATCACAAATCACCATTTCCAGCCCGGGAAGCAATCCGATCAATGCCGGACAAGCCTCCATCATTCTTTCTTCTTCCTTCCTCTTCCCACATGAATTCCCCCTTAGAAGAGAGAGAGGGAGGAGAGAGAAAGACTAGATTTCTATCTCAGCATTCAAGCCATCAATGGAGGAGCGAAGACAGGCGATAGAGTCCACAGACAGGAGGGAATGAAGCCCCATAATCCATTAGGCAGGGTGTTTGTAACAGCCATGATGCCCTCTCTCCATCCATGGCGCATTTTTCGGCGCCTTCTGTTGATCACGTTTTTTTCATCTCTCTCATGCCCACGATTCTTCATATTGCATGCTTTTTGGTTGGGGGGTTAAAATTCCCCTAAAGGGCACCCCCCCTTTGGTCCATGTTGTGGCCACCCTTTCAAATCTTGACCAATTCTTGGCCATTTTCCCGTCCGGACTCGGAATCGAGCTCTGAAAAATCCTGGGCGTCCGGCTTGGCATCCCGCATTGGCCAGGAGCTCATGTCAACCCACACGACTGTCTAAAAAATTATGAAAAATCAACAAGTGTCACTCGGGCACCTTTAAAGCACTTTGCCGCTTAAAATCGTCCTAGATCGAGCCGCCGCCTTTGACCTTACATATTTTTCCCTTGATATTCATAATTTTTAGCTATTTTTAAGCACTTTCTGGCACCAAAATTCTGCTCTCATTGGCGACCACGGGATAGGGCGACTCAGCCCATCGAATCCACGAACATATCTGCACATAAACAACCAAAGAAGCATCAAACTGATACAAAATAAATATATAATAAAACTCAGCACAATGCTCCCCCTACCCCTGGACAGAACCAAGGCATGACATCCACAAGGAGTAGGCCTAGCATCATCTAATAGAAGATCCAAAGTGAGTCGCTAACCAACTGCTCTAACACAGCCAAACTAAAAAACCTATCAAAGAGGTTGCCCTAAGTGGTAGTCTAAACTACTTACCAACTAAAGACAACACAACTAGGAGCTCCTACAAGGCGAGGACTCCTATAGCCTGATCAAGGAGTATTTTCTTTCAGTACATGTCTTCTTTTAGGGTTTGTATTGGATGAACATACTTGGGCATGTAAAAAGGAGGGAGCTGAGCGTAGTGACCCAAGGAGAACAGGGCATCGGTCTCAGGACCTGTCTCGGCACCCAGGAACCTACCAAGCCCTCGCAAGGCGACACTTAATCCTTTTCTAACGCTCACTTTTATTTTCGCTCCAACCTACCTTGTTTTATCATCATTTGTTTTCCAGCAAGAGGCCACCCCTAGGAAGACAAGGTATCGGCCCCGGGTCTGACTCGTCCCCAGGAACCTACCAGGCCTTCACAAGGCGATGATCCACTGCCTATATATTTTCATTCCTTTTCTTTTCTTTGATAGGGGTTAGAACCCCTTTTTACACACCGTCGTATTTATATTCATCTTTTGGGATGTTCAGGGTTTCTTGGCATCATCATTATTATCTTCTGGCAAGCTTCTCTAACTGCCTCACTACTAACAAGAACTCTTAGAACGGTTGCCTAGCAGGCTAGCAGAACAGGGCCACTAAGACTTCCTTCTAAACCAGGTCTTTCAATGCCTGACAATGTCTTTATAGGAGGCAATAACTACTCCGACCTCCCTCAAACATACTTAGCCTAAACCTGGGACTTCATGCCTTGGTTGCCGGTCCCCAACAAAAATATATCCCCTCGACAAGCACAAATACACATATAACAGGAAAGTAAGTACTCGTAAAGGAGAGATATCACCTGGATTGGCCACAAGAAGCTTCCATCGCAGCAAAGGCTCCTCCAGGCTCCACCAAATTCCACGAAACACGAAACCTGTCCAGCACAACACTTAAAACAAAAACCCAATTAAAGCACCCGCACTAGACAGGGAAATGGCCCTCTTGGCCTAATGAAATGAAACACTTCACTACAAAACTGAATCGGCCCTCTTGGCCTAATGAAATCAAACAATACTACTCATAACATCCTCCTGGAAACAACTATGATAGACATCAAAGCATACCATTCCCAGGGGAACAGAGGCTCGTAGCCCTAAACTAGGTGCATTAAATTATGACCCATCCCTCCTGCGTATATCGCAAGAGGTGTTCGCATCACATGTCGTCTAATCAGTGTGTGGGTCCAAGATAATAAAGGCAGATGAGTCTCGCTTACCCTCTGCATCACCCAGATCAACCATCGTCTGCCAAAGAGGGCATGTTCAGAAAGCATACCCCACAAACGACCAGGTCCTGTCTCACCATCAATAGATATATTGGGACAAGGGCCACAATTAAAGAAGAGGTCTTCTTCATACGCAAAATTAGCCAATGAATCGGCAAACTGATTCCAATTTTGTGGAATCAGCTGAAAAGACACTCTATCAAATTCGTCTAGCAGGGCTATGGCAGTATGATGGTACATGCAAAGGATGGGGTTTCGCACCATGTACTTCCCATTGAGTTGATTTAAAACCAACTGAGAGTCCCCTTTCACCAATAACTGGCGGATACCACCCTTATTTGCAATATTCAAACCCATAATCAGGGCTTTGTATTCTGCCATATTATTGGTAAAATTCTCCCCGAGATAAGCAGCTAACTTCATGACAATGCGTCGTCGGGAGTCTCGGATGACAACTCCTACACTTCCTTTTTTGCAAGCACCCCTGGACGCCCCATCAAAGTACAAGGTGTACGTCCATAAAGGGTTTACATATCCCGCCATCCTGAACTCTACTCGTAATTATGGTAATCGAAATTCAGCATATTCAACGGGTGGACTGTAGGCTCCATCCCTCCATCATCATTAAATTTAACAGGGATGCTCGTCAAAATTTGTAGGCAGTGATGGCAGAAGACCTTGATCTCCCAAATAAATGTCCCGCCTTCTTGCTCAGTCATCTTGTATCCTTTGCTCCACCAAATGAGCTTTCCCTGATGATACCTCTGTTCTAAATACGGGTGTTCTAAATAAGGGATCAGACGACCCATCAACCTCTATCACGATTTCCTTGCAGATGTTTGATCGATCTCGCCTAGACCTGCAAGGCAGTCATAGCATTAGTGCAATCAGAAATAATAAGGTTTAATCTTATTAAGATTAACCTTATTTTTAAATTCTATCCCCTCAAGGTCAGCTAACAAAACTGTGGACTTATTCTTTCCTATTCTAACGATCCTATAGGGCCCGTCCCATTTGGGCTCTAGCTTGCCTGGAAATAATTCACGTCGTGCGTCATAATACAAAACAAGCTGTCCTTTCTTGAAGGTGTATTTCTTGGTTTTGAGGTCGTGTAACTGCTTCATTCGGCGCTTCGCCACTTCTTGGTGCAATAAGCTCTGCAGCTTAAGCTCGTCTAAATGTGCCAGTGTCGTCAAGCGCTCAAAAAGTGTGTCTTCATCGCTCAAAGAATGATTGATGGCAAACCGAATAGTCGACAGCTCAATCTCTAAAGGCAAGACACACTCCTCCCCATATACTAACTTGAACGGGGTATAGCCAGTGGCTCGTTTGAAGGTCGTATTATAGGCCCACACTGCCACGTATAACTTTTTATCCCAATCCCGTTTCTTTTCCGATACAATTTTGGACAGGATGCCCACAAGCTGCTTGTTGGTGCTTTCAACTTGCCCATTGGCTTGCGGGTTATATGGGGTTGTCTTGTTATGCTTGATTTGCCACATCTCTGTCAAACCTTTGATCACCTTATTCAGGAAATGGGTTCCGCGGTCCAACACTAATTCTTTCGACGGACCAAAACGGCATATTATCTGCTCTAAAAGGAAACTAGCTGTTTCCTTAGTATCATCTTTCTTTGTTGCATGTGCTTCTGACCACTTTGTGAAGTAGTCAGTTGCTACAATGATGTACCTCTTTTGCATAGTCGACGACGGAGTAATAGGACCCACAAAGTCTATTCCCCACTTCTCAAATGGAAGTATCGCCATAATAGGGGTGAGTGGTCGTTTCCTATTCTCTCGACTATCATGTCGTTGACAAATATAGCATCTCTTAACATACGCAAACGCATCCTGGAAGATGGCAGGCCACCAATAACCTGCTCTTAAAGCCTTTTATGCTGTAAGCCATCCAGCAAAATGGCCGCCGCAAGCAGAATCATGGCACTCCTCCAAAATGAATGGCACCTCATCAGGCATCACACATCGGCGATAGATGTCATCAACCCCTTGCCGATATAATGTACCTGTGATCAGGGCAAACTTTAACGCTTGCTGCTTAATTTTCCTTCTCTCAGCTTTAGGTAATTCGGATCCTGCCTCTCCCATCGATAAATAATGCGTTATTGCAGCATACCAGGAGGGAATAGATGCCGTATCTATTTTAAATAACAACTCCATATCACTACCTTCAGCCACAGATTCTTTCGACTCCCCAAAGTCCACAAGACATTCCACGATGCCTTGCAACCTTGGTGGCTTACTCCGGATTTCATAATCAAATTCCTGCAAAGTGATCAACCACTTTGCTAGACGATCAGGCGGCTGTAGCTTATTCATCAATAATCGCAATCCCTCCGCCTTCGTATAAAGCACGACTTTCTCATAGAGAATATAATGCCTAAATTTCTTGGTCCCAAAGACCATCGCTAGACACAATTTCTCCATGTAGGTATAATTGATTTCGAATACCCCCAGCTTCTGGCTAGCAAAAGCAATCGGGTGGTACCACTTCTCTTCCCAAATTTGGGCTAATGAGCAGCTGATACTATACATCATGGCTATTGAGAATATATAGAACACCTCACCTCTTTTAGGTGCTTTTAAAACAGGGGCTCTTGCTAGCTCCTATTTCACATCCTCCAATGCTACCTTACAAGGGTCACCCCATACAAACGAACAGCTAAAGGACAATAAATTTGTAAGCGGCAACGTTCTTTCTACCAAGGCGTTTGTAAATCTACGGTAATAACCAACCGAAGACAGAAAGCTATGAACTTCCTTCGGAGTGCGTGGTGGACCCATGGCAACTATAACTTTGACCTTTTCGGGGTCTGTCGCAATTCCTACCAAACTGACCACATGACCCAGCAATAGCCCATAAGGTACTCCAAAAACACACTTCCGTGGGTTTAGAGTGATGCAAAATTGTCTACAGCGCTCAAAGCATTTTCTTAAAATGATCAATTGCCTTCCTCTCACGGTGGCGGCCCCTAAGTCATCATTAAACACCTTCAACTCTTCAGGGGATATGTCACCGAATGTCTTATCTGCTGTTCGTTGCCACGAACCAGGCGCATTGCATAAACCAAAGGCCATCACATGGTACACAAAAGTACCAAATACAGTAATAAAAGTCGTTTTCAACTTGTCCTCTTCTGCAATTGCCATCCGGTTATATCCTGCAAAGCAATCCATGAACGAATATATCTCCCTACCCGCTAATTGATCCAAAATCTGGTCAATAAATGGCAACGAGTAGTAGTCCTTAACTATCTGCTTATTCAGCTCCCTAAAGTCTACACATAATCGAATTTGATTATTATTCTTCTTTCTGATCACAACTGGCGAACACCATTCCGTGTGTTGCACAGGAAAAATCAAACCCGCTTTTCGAAGCTTCTGTAATTCTTCAAACAGCCCGTCCCTCAGTTTGAAAGGCATACGCCTTACTTTCTGTCGTACAGGACGACTGCCCTCTTTCAACGGAATTGTATGGATAGCAAGACTAGGAGGAATACCTCTCAGTTCATCATAACTCCAGGCAAAGATATCACGGAATTCCTGAATCAAGGCCACATAGTCCTCCCTTTCTACTGTGCTGAGCATAGAACCTAATTTGATTGGCCGTGAATCATCAGGCGTACCAAGGTCTAGCTCGATAACATCTGCATCTCTTATACGATCTTGGCCCTCTATCGGCTCGTTCAAAGTAATCTGATAAATGTCTTCCGTGGTGGATCCCTCTTTGGACTCATCACTCGATGATGTCTCACTGGCAGATAAATCTTCTAATGTCTCCAATTCTGTAGAAGATAGAGGAGCTCTCTCACTCTGCGGGGACTCAGGATAAGCATCAACCACCACACGCTGGGCACCTCTACCGAATATTAGTCGACCGGCGGGTATATCTACTTGGCAGTCCGCTTGCAAGATCCAAGGTCATCTGAGCAATACTTGGTAACTTGACCGGCCTGCAAAACGAATCACTCTAAAGTCCAACAGGCATTCTACATTTGCAACAGTGACATGGACCTTAGTAATGCAGCCTTCCGGCTGCCTCAAGCTATCATCCGCCATTCTGAGAATTATGGAGGTATCTTTCTGGATCGCAAGACCCAACATTTCCATCAGTTCAGAACTCATAATGTTAACAGATGATCCCGTGTCGACAATGGCATAATCTACTAATATCCCATCGACATAGGCTGCAACCCTTGGGCAATGCTTCTCAGCATGCTCGAACCAGTCATCACCAACTCGCACAATACCCAAAGGTTCTACGATATACCCAGCACATAGGATCTTTCTAAATTCCTTGCTACTCTTGGGGAAAGCTTAATAAGCTGTAAGAGATTCACATCCGGCTTGACTTCGCAAAGAGAGCTCGCCAAATCGAATTCATGATAGTTCGATAGAGTTCGCTTTTCACGCCAAACCATCCGCTCTTTAGGTCGCTGAACCGGCTTTATTGCCTCTTTCTTAACTTTCACCTTCTTCTTTAGTGGTTCCTTATCAGCTTTACTTTCTACGGGCTTCAAAGGTCCCCCTTCCATGGCAAGATCCAAAACTTGAGTTCCTTTGTCGCCTTGTTTAGGGTTTCCGTCGACACGCTTATCCTTGTCAGCCTCTCTACCCTTTTGACCTCTTGTAAGAACAGCTCGCAGATTAGAGGTTTCAGCATCATTAACGCGTACAGCCTCAATCAAACTAACCCCACTACCACTGGGTAGCTCCTCCACTGTAGTCTTTGGTCGTTGAAGTATTTGTTTCGGCCCATCTTCTCGCTGGGAATCATTTCCTTGCGCACGATGATTAACAGGCCCTGGTTGCCGACTACCTCGCTGGAGGGAACTGATCTTACTCCAGTAAGTAGCCGCTAAATGGCCGGATTTTCCACAAATGTCGCACTTAACATTTGGGCAATTTCTTGGATAGTGTTGCCCACCACACCATTTGCAACTAAACCTCGAAGGTGCACCCTCATCTGGGTATCTACTTCCCATCAAATTTTGTTGTTTTTTAAGGAAGTTGACATCAACGGCTATTTGTCGATATTGCTCCGTGATCATGTTGGTATAATGCTTCATCATGTCCTTAACCTCGCCAAGAACATTGGAAGTGCTCGACTCATAGCCTTGGTCATTACCATGTCGTTCCATAGGCCTAACAATTCGATTAGGCACTGGTTGTTGAGCCACAGGCATGGTATTAGAATTGACCGCCTGGCCTCCACCATTTGGAGCCATTTGACTGCCCGTAGGCATCGACATGCTAGGGGGAGCTGGTAATAAAGGGACATTCTGCATCATGTTCCCTCTCCCATTAGGGTTAGCCATCGCTATCCCTTGGCCACTACTGCCATTGGCCATTGCCATATTGTTTCCCAACACTAAACCCATATTCGAAATGCCTCGAGAAGCATAGGCTGCTTGTAGTCGGGATTCCACCTCTTGTGCTCGTGTAATGGCAGTATCTATATCCCCCAAGGGGACACTACTCAACTGCAATTGGATATTAAAGTCCAAACCATGTAGGAAATATTGCAACTGGGCAGCTGCAGGGATAGGAATAGAGGTGTCCAACTTACGGAAAACCTCTTTTATTTTCTTCGCATAAGCACGAATATCCTCGTGTGGTTCTTGGCGGGTCACGTTGAGTACACGCAACCAATATTGTCCACCCCTTTCAGGGGCAAACTCCCTTCGAAAAGCTCCATAAAATGCATCAATATTCAATAGGGTTCCGGCTTTTAAACCATGATACCATATGGCAGCTCTTCCTTTGAGAGTCATATTGAAGAACATCATTAAATGTCCTTCTTCTTGGATGCGACAGTTAAACATCAGCTTTTGAAACTCCCTAATGTGGAGTTCCGCATCTTCCTCAACTAGCCCACTAAAAATGGGTAGCGGGTAACCTAGAGCCGGCAAATCCATCGTTCCTGCTGGAATTGCAATAGGCTGCGCCATAACGAAAATTGGATTTGCACTACGAATAGGGGACGGTGGGGTTACACCTCCCGCACTTGATATAGACTGGCTTATGGAAGAAAGGGGAGCACTAGAGCTTCCACCTTCTCCTGACTTACTGCTTGTGGCCCCAAGACCACTAGATCCACTCCCTCGTAAGGGTTTAGCACTGCTACGCTTAGGGGAATATCTCCTAAACATTTCAGTATGTCTCCTAGCTCTTTCGTCTCTCTCTTGCTTTTGGATTTCTGCTAGACCATGCTTATCAATAAATAATGGATCAATCACAGTGTCCTTTGGCATAAACTGCTAGTTAGTCCCTAGAAAACCACGATTCGAGGACCGCCACTTTTAAGCGGCTCCCGGTAGACGCACCACTGATGGAACATAGAACAGGCTGGCACTGGCTCGTGCACTAGCCAGACCTCTATCACACGTGCTCAACAACCCCACGGCCTCGCGGCCAGGAGCGTTGATGACACATGCATTGCCTTCCTAAATATCTTGTGTTTGTATTATGTCTTTTGTAGTCCACTCTTCTCTCACCCACTACTCCTCAGAGGGAGTCCCTTACACAGTGCCTAATGGCACGAATCACAGACATAGGGGGTCCTCCAACGGCTGAATGCTGCCACCCCTCTGCGACTCTCCTACACCTTGGGGATTGGCACCTTGATGCGTCGCTCAACATATAGACATTTCGCACAAAATCCACTCAAGGTACCATTTAATCGTATACAAGAATATACCATTGTCCTTACTTCTCTTTCCCCTAGAGCCCACGACTAGCCTATGGCTTAGGGTGTCCTGTCTCTCACTCAACGTGGGTCAAGGTCCTAATGAAAGCAATTGCTGTGCATCCAGGATTTCTGATACCTTTAAATATTTCCATGATTTATGCATAGTGTGGATGCTAAGTGCTCAAACAATTATGAAATCAGTATTGTGCACATGTGCAAAACATCCTTTCAATGATTTTCAACTACCGTTCTTATGCAGCGTTGCACGAACCTAGCACCAAGGAAACCCTCGTGCTACTAGGCCCTTATTTTATAATTATTCACCGACCTATATGGCATGCAAACAAAAACAACAATCTTTTCATCATTTGAATCCACATTTAGACACACTTTAACCACTCTACCCTCCCATCGATCAAATGCTGCATTGTTGTATAGATTTATAGGGCATTTTGCCATCATTTTATATGTAAAAAGCGAAAAAAGACACACTAGAACAAGAAGGTGGGGATGAACTGAGGCAAATCCTCATGCTTCAGTCCCACAACCATTCACAAACATTGTTCTTAATTTTCATTAATTTTCCGCACCCAAAATGCATTTTTTTCCTATTTTTAGTGATTTTCCTCTATTTTCCTTGTATTTTTCCTTATTTTATGCATTATTTTATTACTAAAAATTAAAAATAGATTATGGGCTATGGCCCTTAGTTCCTTCTTGTAGCAAAATGAAAATTTAGTTGCTGTTCCTATTCATTTTTGGTGCGCAGATCGGACGCAGGTAGCTCACGTAGTGAATTCCCAAAGGTCCCCAAGAACAAAGCACTCTACTTTTTAACACAAAAACCAATGTAAAAACAAGCACGACATGAGACAAGAGACAAATTGGGTTGAATCTCCCCCATGCCTTGTGTGAGCGCTTCACAAAGCATGTATTTAATATATATTTCCAATCTTTTTGCTCAAAAATAGCCCAATTACAAAAATATGACAAGCTTTTAGCTTTTGAGTTTGCTTTCTACCAAAAATAGGAAAATAAAGCTAATGGACGGTGCCCAAAGAGTCTGGCACGCCCAATCTCAATGTCCAAATAAAAATAACATATCCAGGCGCATAAGCGCATACAAAATAATAATAAATAGTCGATGTCTCTATAGACATAATCAAAATATAGGCGTGGCGCCTATCAAAATATAGTCGAAAGGTCGAAAACCCGCTAGACTCCAATGCTTTCCTCCGCCACTGCTGCTATCTCTACACATCAACTGAAGCATTCACAATCGTTAGTAAAATAACACAATTAAACCGACAAAAGTGAATACCTAGCAGTCTTCAGCTACATAAATAAATCAACTGGTTAGAAATAAATCCTAACCTTAATTTATTACGAGTGCGCACTCTAAACTCATAAACGTTTATTAATTTAATATGCATTTTGCGGAATCACCCGCTATGGAATCACCCATGTACACACTAAATTAATGAAACGCCCGAAAAGGACAGGCGTCCCCATCAACTTCTCGCACAAAGAATCCTCTTTGCGTATGAGCCCCGGTCATCTAAGCTTACGGAATCCACCGTAAAACCTCACGGAATCCACCGTGGAATATGCCTCCTGGCATCATACCCCCGGGGTGGGATAGCAATTGACCTCAATTGCTATTAGCTCAATGTGGAGCTAACAGAGTGGGGAAAGCATTTAGGTCTCTAGCGTGCATCCATTGTGCTTCTTCTACAAGATGGTTCTTAAATTTCACGAGATATCCAGAGTACCTTCGGCCAGTTCTAGTGGTCATGTAATCAGTGTCTATGATGGCTTCTGGTTCAAGGATTTCAGTCTCTTCTTCTAGTAAAGGTGGGTTTTCATATACAGGGTGGATAGGTAATTGTCCTCTAAATGGTCTCAATAAACTAATATGAAATGTATTATGAATTTTCCAATGGGATGGCAGTTCTAACTTGAATGCATTGTCATTAATCTTATGAATGATTCTAAATGGTCCGTAGAATCTAGGGGCTAATTTAACAACTGGATGTCTATCTACACTTTGCAGTCTACGCTTTTCTATTCTAAGCCAAACATAATCATCAACTTTGAAATTCATGGCTTGTCTTTTCTTGTTGGCTTGTTTGGTATATGATTGTTGGGCTTTAGCAATCATATCCTTTACCTCATCAAAAATAGTGTTATGCATAACAGCAATATCATCGGCACTCTGTATTCTATTAGACAAAGATGCAACAGGTGTAGATAATCTATGTCCATAAATAACTTCAAAAGGTGCTTTCTTTGTAGATGTGTGAGGTGTATTATTGTAAGCAAACTGTAATAAATGCAAATGAGTATCCCATGTCTGAGGTTTAGAGATAGTGTATGCACGTAAAAGATCTAAAATAGTGCTATTTGTGGCTTCTGTTTGTCCATTTGTTTCTGGATGAAATGCAGATGAGAAATCAATCTTTGTGCCTAGATTTGCAAACAGTGTAATCCAGAAATTATTACAAAATCTAGAATCTCTATCTGAAATAATCACTTTCGGCAATCCATGGTTAGTAAAAACAGTTTTCAAAAATAATTGTGCTGCTTGTGATGCTGTTAAAGTTTTCTTACATGCAATGAAATATGCTTGCTTACTAAATCTATCTACAATTGTCCAAATCATGTCATGGTTAGATTTAGTATTTGGTAAGCCAGTAATAAAATCCATAGATATATGTTCCCAAGGTTTAGATGGAATAGATAAAGGCATTAATAACCCATACTGTTTACCATGATGTCTCTTTATTCTTTGACAAATCAGACATTCAGAAACAAAATTAGACACATCTGCATCCATATGCGGCCAATAAAAATCTTCAGTTAACATGCGTAATGTAGAAATGATACCTCTATGACCTTGATATGGGGGACAATGAATTTCATTCAAAACAAAAGATCGGAATGGAATAGTAACACACAGTCTCTTTTCAAAGAACATGAATCCATCATTATATGACAATGAATCAATAGGAATGAAATTATTTTGAACTAATTTTTGCCAATCAGAATGAAAAGTAATATCGTGGTGATATGTGTCTTTCATAGCAATCAAAGAATCAAAAGATATGATAGAAATGTTATAAATTGCAGGTCTTCTACTTAATGCATCAGCAACTACATTTTCTTTTCCAGGTTGGTATTGAATGATAGGATGGAAACTTTGAATGAATGAAGCCCATTTGATATGGCGGTCAGAAATTTGGGGTTGGCTAAGTAGATGTCTAATGCTTTGCTGGTCGGTCTTTATCATGAATTCTGAACCCATTAAATAATGCTTCCATTGTTTCAATGCTTGTACAACTGCTAAGAGTTCCTTGTCATAAGTGGAATATTTAAGCTCAGAGGGTTTCAGCTTAGAACTAGAATATGCTATTGGATGGTTATCTTGCATTAACACGGCTCCTATTCCTGATCCGCTAGCATCAGTCACGACTAAAAAGAATGGTCTGTTAAAGTCAGGCAATTGTAGGACAAGGGCATTGGTCAATGCACGTTTAAGTAAATCAAAGGATTTCTGCTGGTTTTCAGTCCATTGATAAACAATGCCTTTCTTAAGAAGTTTGGTCAGTGGTAAAGCAAGTAATGAGAAATTACGTACAAACTTCCTATAGAAACTAGCAAGACCAAGGAATGAACGTAATTCATGTACATTTTTAGGAATAGGCCAATGCAATATTGCGTCAATTTTCTTAGGATCAACTTTTATTCCTTCTTTTGATACAATATGACCTAGATATTCTATTTCTGTCTTAAAGAATTCACTCTTGTCAGGATTTGCAAACAATTGATTTTCTTTCAGTAATTGAAAAACTAATGATAAATGCTCATAATGCTCTTTTTCACTTTGACTGAACACTAAAATATCATCAAAGAAAACAATCACACAATATTGATATTTTAGAAAAATACGGTTCATCATTCTACTGAAAGTGGCAGGTGCATTAGTTAATCCGAATGGCATAACTAAGAATTCGTAATGGCCAAACTGTGTTCTAAATGCAGTCTTAAATATGTCGGATCTATCTAACCTCACCTGATGATATCCAGATTTAAGGTCAATTTTACTAAATATAGAAGATCCTTGCAGTTTGTCCATAAGGTCGTCAACTCTAGGTATAGGATACCTATTCTTTACAGTGATCTTGTTTAATGCTCGGTAGTCAATACACATCCGATAAGTATTATTCTTTTTCTTGACTAGGAGCACAGGTGCACCGAATGGAGAACTGCTAGGTCGAATTAAACCTCTATTTAGTAATTCTTCTACTTGAGTCTGGATTTCTTTTTGCTCTATTTGATTGTGCCTATATGGGGCTTTGCAAGGTGGTTGTGTGCCAGGTATTAGGTCAATCTTATGGTCTTCTGGACGTGATGGAGGTAAACCTGGTGGTAGGTCTTCTGCAAAACAGTCCTTAAAATATGCAAGAAATTCCTTATGCCTAGGGTGCATATGAGTTTCTTTTGCGTGCAATTCATTCACCCAAATGAGATATGATTTAGTATTCTTGCGTAGTGCACGTTTTGCTTGAGTATGCGAAAGCAGTGGAAACATATGAGATGCATGCATACCAAATAATGTAATAGATTTTCCTTGAAAATTAATGTTCATTGTGTGTGTAGAATAATTTATATTGGGATTATGTTGGTGTCTCCATGGCATTCCTAGAATAATGTCGCTAGACTGTAATGGGACAACTAAGAAATTTCTTCTTTCAATATATGGACCAATTTGAATTTCTAAATTTTGAACTTCTTGTGTGCCATTGTACCTAGTGCCTAAAAATGCAGCTTTTATGCGATAGTGCGTAGGTACTGTATGCAATTTCAATTCCTTTACCAATTTTGCTGAAATAAAGTCATGCGTACTACCGTCATCATGCAATACAGTTCTTTCTTTTCCATGCACCATACATTTCATAGTCAACAATGAATGTGAAGTAGGCATACCTGGTAAAGTGTCGGAAGTAGTAGTAGGATCATCTTCTTCTTCAGTGAAGTCCGGCATATCCTCATGCTCGTCTTCGTCCATAGCTCCAAGGTAGTTGATATGTGCTGATGGCTTCTTTGAATGACAATTTGCTGCGAGATGGCCTGGCTGGTGACACTTGTAGCATACGATAGGCTTGGCTTTGGTCACATTATTTGCAATGGCTGGGAGTCTGGGTATATTTGGATTTGCTTGTTGGATAGGCTTAGGATTTGGATTGATGGTGGATGGTAATGCGGGTGGTTTAGGCCAATTCTTGCGGAAAGATGGTGATGAAAAACGAGCTGGATTAAACCTTCTGAAATTGGAATTGAATTGTTTAGATCCATAATTACCGTTTGCTTGGAATGGCTGTGGTCGTCGATCTCTTCCACGTAACTTATCTTCAGTGTCGTGAGCTAAGGAGATGGCATCTTCAAGAGTAGCAGGCTTGAACATATTCACCTCAGCGTAGTAATGTCCAAGAAGTCTAGACATGTACTTCCGCTTATGGGTCGTCTCTGGTACGTCTTCAAGCATGCGTAGCTGTAGGAGTGCATTCCAAAAACGCTCTGTATACTGTGGAATAGGCTCACGGTCGCGTTGTTGAAGTAAATCCCATTGCTTGATTGCCTTCTCATGAAATTGCGGTGGAAGGAAATTTTGCATGAACTTCTTCTTAAAATCTTCCCATGTAGCAGGACATTCTATGCTCTTGCGGACGACAGTCCACCAAAGTGATGCTCTATCTATCAGATGATTAGTAACACACTTGATTTTATCTTTCTCAGGATAAGTTTCCTCATGGAAATAGTCATCAAATTGGCTAATGAATGATAAAACAGTCTTTCCCTCTCTTATGCCATTGAAAGTGCGAAACTTGAAACTTCGTTTACTTATCTTGGATTCCTTGCGAATGGTTTGTGCTTCAAGAGTGGCGTCGATGGTACGGCGTATCAAATCTTCAGCTTGAGGTTCTTCTTTATCAGTGGACGCTCCTTGTAGCTTTGTCAATTGCGCTTGCAAGGCTTGCCTAGCTCTTCGCTCTTCGTCCAATTGTAACATGATAAGATCCAGCTTTTGCTCCATGGTAGGCTCGGGTAGGTCGTCTTCAGCCATAGGATCATCCATATGTGGGGAAGTCATCCTGTAAAACTCAACAAACCTTTCTCACTCAAAATCAGTTAGTGGGATGAGCGTAGCTCAAATTTGGGGTTACAAGGCTATGTATTTTGGGTATTTTCTTCTTCAATTTTCAGAAATTCTGAAATATTTCTGTCTTCGTTTGCTGAAAGTACTTCAACGAACTTGTAGATAGGTAAAACAGCTTGCTGCGAACAACTTTCCAGTTCTGAATTTTTGCAAACGAACAAGTCTTCTAGGAGTTTTAAGCAATAGTCAGTTCTGATTTAGTCTGACTTGCAAAGTTGCAGACTTAACAGACTTGTAGGGTTGTGAACTTGCTGAACTTAACCGACTTGCAGAACTTGCAGGACTTGATTAGTGTCGACTTGCGAAACTTGTCTTCTGTAGTGCGAGACCCGGAGTATTTTGACTTGTCAGATCTATGTGACTTGCAGAGATTTGTATGATTTGGCTTAATTAGGCTTGGTGATTAAGCTTAAGAGCTTAATTGTTGACCACAGAAGCCGCCGTTTTTGATCGTGAAGGGGGGGGGGCCGTTTTTGACAGCGCGCGGATTTTTCGGAATGATCTTCTTGCCACGATTTGCCACGATTGAAGCTTAGGCTTCTCTTAAGCTCTTAAGCTTTGTAATTAAGCTTTTTAATGAAGAAGATTAGAACTTTCTCACTGTTTTTTCAACGACTTGAAGAAGAGAATTGATGAGTGGTCCTCCGCCGACAGAGAGTGGTCCTTCGCGATCTGAGAGTGGAAACAGGGGTTCTTGATCGCCAGAAGTCTGCCTGTATCGACGGTTCGCGACGAGATTGACTGTAGAGGCCGTTTGTTCCTGGAGCTCTGCCTTCGCCCGAGATTGGTAGCGATTGGAAGCCCTTGATCTCTGCTCCGCTCTGATACCACTGGTGCGCAGATCGGACGCAGGTAGCTCACGTAGTGAATTCCCAAAGGTCCCCAAGAACAAAGCACTCTACTTTTTAACACAAAAACCAATGTAAAAACAAGCACGACATGAGACAAGAGACAAATTGGGTTGAATCTCCCCCATGCCTTGTGTGAGCGCTTCACAAAGCATGTATTTAATATATATTTCCAATCTTTTTGCTCAAAAATAGCCCAATTACAAAAATATGACAAGCTTTTAGCTTTTGAGTTTGCTTTCTACCAAAAATAGGAAAATAAAGCTAATGGACGGTGCCCAAAGAGTCTGGCACGCCCAATCTCAATGTCCAAATAAAAATAACATATCCAGGCGCATAAGCGCATACAAAATAATAATAAATAGTCGATGTCTCTATAGACATAATCAAAATATAGGCGTGGCGCCTATCAAAATATAGTCGAAAGGTCGAAAACCCGCTAGACTCCAATGCTTTCCTCCGCCACTGCTGCTATCTCTACACATCAACTGAAGCATTCACAATCGTTAGTAAAATAACACAATTAAACCGACAAAAGTGAATACCTAGCAGTCTTCAGCTACATAAATAAATCAACTGGTTAGAAATAAATCCTAACCTTAATTTATTACGAGTGCGCACTCTAAACTCATAAACGTTTATTAATTTAATATGCATTTTGCGGAATCACCCGCTATGGAATCACCCATGTACACACTAAATTAATGAAACGCCCGAAAAGGACAGGCGTCCCCATCAACTTCTCGCATAAAGAATCCTCTTTGCGTATGAGCCCCGGTCATCTAAGTTTACGGAATCCACCGTAAAACCTCACGGAATCCACCGTGGAATATGCCTCCTGGCATCAATTTTTCCATTTTTATGCCCAAAAACATCATTTTCCCTTGATTTTCCATATTTTACGTGTTTTAATGTATTATTTTGAGCCACAAGATGTATATTTTTCTGATTTTCTGATTATGATCAACAAGTACTCATGGAAAACAGCAACATAAACAATTTTTAGCCCACATGAATAACATTTTATCAATCAAAAGCCATGAAATCTCAAATTTCCTTTGAAAAAATTGAATTACCGCTTATTTGCGTGTTTCGGGTTTCATGTCCATGGCTGCAAATCTGAAAATCAGCAGCACTTCATGCTCATGACGATCACAAATCACCATTTCCAGCCCGGGAAGCAATCCGATCAATGCCGGACAAGCCTTCATCATTGTTTCTTCTTCCTTCCTCTTCCCACATGAATTCCCCCTTAGAAGAGAGAGAGGGAGGAGAGAGAAAGACTAGATTTCTATCTCAGCATTCAGGCCATCAATGGAGGAGCGAAGACAGGCGATAGATTTCACAGACAGGAGGGAATGAAGCCCCATAATCCATTAGGCAGGGTGTTTGTAACAGCCATGATGCCCTCTCTCCATCCATGGCGCATTTTTCGGCGCCTTCTGTTGATCACGTTTTTTTCATCTCTCTCATACCCACGATTCTTCATATTGCATGCTTTTTGGTTGGGGGGTTAAAATTCCCCCAAAGGGCACCCCCCCTTTGGTCCATGTTGTGGCCACCCTTTCAAATCTTGACCAATTCTTGGCCATTTCCCCGTCCGGACTCGGAATTGAGCTCTGAAAAATCCTGGGCATCCGGCTTGGCATCCCGCATTGGCTAGGAGCTCATGTCAACCTACACGATTTTCTGAAAAATTATGAAAAATCAACAACTGTCACTCGGGCAGCTTTAAAGCACTTTGCCGCTTAAAATCGTCCTAGATCGAGCCACCGCCTTTGACGTTGCATATTTTTCCATTGATATTCATAATTATTAGCTATTTTTAAGCACTTTTCGGCACCTAAATTCCGCTCTCACTATGACCCACAGTTAGGGTTTCGTCTACAACAGGAAGTAGGAAGAGAGTTAAGCCAAACCCTCTTAGGGAGAGATGGCCTAATATAGGCGCTACAAAAACCCTATGATGGCTATCGCAATTGCATCCCCTACAGTGCGTACTATTTTATGAATCCTCTCGCTGCCATAAATTGTGCCTGATCTGTGAAATGAACAATGATAGGTTGAGTGCACACCAATGTTGGGGTTTGATGTAACATGTAGCTGCATCCCGAGGTGCTAGACACTTCTCTAAAAGAAATTAGGAAGAGAGGAGGTTTGGTTTGTCCTCTCCAAGCCCTCCAAGGTCAGGGATTTGACAAGAAACTATGGTGGAAGAAGATGATAAGATGACATGAACAACTCGAGTGCACTTAGTGGAGTAATGAGGGTGACAGAAGCTAAGGATCATAGGTGGCTCTAATATCATTGAAGAAATTAGAGTGCAAGCCAACATTGAAGTGTGTGCACAAGAGGAAGAGAAGGCACAAAGTTTAAGAGCGTGTCTTGCTTATAAAGTTGCTTATGAGTACAACTAGGTTTACCTCACTCAATTATTTGATGTAGACCCATGGGCTGTTTATATAGCCCCAACTAGCTAGGGTTAGGGATTCCCCTTCTCCTCAAGCCTTTGCACTCTACTTTGATGGAGCATATAAGAGGAAGGAAGAAAAAGTTATAGTAGGTATAGTGGTTTTTAACCCTGTTGGGGGAGAAAAGGTAATGGAAAGAGGAGTTTCCCTCCGAGGAGTGAGATCAAATAATGAGGCAAAGTATACAACTCTTTTTAAAGGACTAGAATGGTGTCTAGATAATTGGATTCATAGATCGAATGTTTTTGGTGATTCCATGCTATTGATCAAACAAATTCAAGGAATTTGCACTTGTAAGAGTGAAAATGTGGCCATTAGATTAAGGGAGGTGAGAAGACTTATGAAAAAAATTAAAGATATATATATACACTTTATTCAAAGAGATAAGAATTAGATTGCAGATACCTTGGCTAGTGAAAAAATGGGAGATCAAATAGTGAGAGTTGCAGAGCTACAAGATTCTAAGTTTCAAGGTAGTGAACATCAACAGGATATTATTTGTTTTTTAGAGAGAAGAGAGCATCCAGATCACTTAACTAAGGAGCAATAAAGATGGCTAACTCGAAAGGTAGTTAGATATTGACTCATCATCAATGGGCTATATTGTCAAGTAAGAAATCAAGTTCTTCGCAAGGTCCCATCTTACAATGAAATTAGTGACATTTTGGAAGCTTGCCATGATGGAGTATGTGATGGCCATTTTGCCCATAATATTATCACTAGAAAAATACTCCAAGTAGAAAAAAGAGGAAAGAAGTTCAATAACAAGCTGTCAAATAAGGAGATTATTAAAGGGTCTCTTGTGCCTAGGTATGATAACAGGTTTGACAATAGGAAGGATGGTAAGTTTGAAGCCAAGTGGGAAAGATCTTTTGTTGTAATAGAGAGATACTCCAATGGTAGCTATCAATTACAAGTTACAAGACATCTCGGGCAAGATGCACAAAACTTGAGTGAATGGTTGGAGATTGAAACCATATCATTGTAAGGTGTTCAACCGTGGTGTGTTTTCTCGGGAAGGAGACCTTGTGAACCTATCAACACTGATATAAACATGAAGACGAAGCTAGAGGCATGAATATCTCTACCTTGAGGGGAGGGCTAAATATGATGGATACATATCAGAACTTGCTATTTTTTCATGTGAACCTCCTCTTGGAATCATACAAAGTATACATAGCTTTTGGATGCATTGTTTAAGTCTTATATAGAAACCAATATTTATAAAGGCTTGCACATTTTTACCAAATAAGATTGATCTATATTTTCCTTAGAAAATTAATTTCTAGAAGTAATCCTCTTTAAAAATATTTATCTATAATAATGCTAGCCTTGGGCTTGAATAGATTCAAAAGTGAGCCACACGAAATTAAAAAAACCTTGAAGTGGTGCATAAAAGTCTTCTCACATTTAAGGAAATGATGCTAAGCATACAAGAAATTCAACATGAGGACAACAAGATATGAAGACACATTCTATAAAAATTTAAAGTTGTCAAATTACTTGGAGAAAGAATCTTTGAAAATGAAAGGAGAAGATAGGACTAAGCTTGGACACACATGTCTTTGAGTATTTAAAATTTTTTTCCAATAACTCTCCCATGTGGTACATATATCCATTTTCATTTTTCTTCTCTCTTATATTTTTTCATTTCATACATCTTACATTCCCTAGCTTATTAACTATGATATTCTCTCCCTTTTAATATTTGGAGCTTTATAAATAGTGCATGCATGAAAAAATCTTTGGCTACCAAAAGAAGAAAAGGTGGTGCATGAAAGGATTTGCAACAAAGGCCACACCTACAATAGTGGAGATTTAAGACTCTTCTTAATTATTATTCAAAGCCTTTTTCTCCATAAATCTCTTTTTCTCAAAGCAAGCTTCATCTCGATGCTTCTCGTTTGCCACTGATGCACTCCCTTGCTCAATCTATGACCTCTATAGCTTTATCAGCATCATTACATCCAAATTCGTCATCAAACCCCACCCCCTTTCTCTCTTGAATTCATACGCATGAACAAGCAGTAAGAGGAGAGAGGAGAGAGGAGAGAGAAATACTAGTTTATCATTATCTTTGCATAGTACATAATTCTCTGATTTGATTTGTGCGATGGAGAGCGAAGATCAGATGCATCTCAAGGCCCTCTCCATGTCCTTCATCTCTATCGGAGCAAAGACCATTAAAAATCAACTCTACTACTGAAAATTTTTAGATTTTCAAGATGAATTCTTGATGAAAATTATGAATACTAAGGTTTGAAATATCTTGAAGGATTTTTTGAAAGGTTGAAGATTCAAGGACATAGTGTCCATTGACACTCACCTAGTGCTTCTTGGCACTTATACTCAACTACTCTGTTGCCGAAATCTAGTACTGATCTATTGTTGCTCTAGCCTTCTAGCATGGGAAAAGACTCTCCAACTGCTCTCTTCAAAGGAGTCAGGTTTCACACCCGCATCAAACTCATCTTAATGAAGAAGGGTCTCTAGATCATTACTAATGGACAAGAGAAGAAGCCCTGGGATGCTACCCTAGCAGCTACGTGGCAGAAAGTTGATGACAAAGCACAAGCCATTATCAAAATGAAGCTAGACGATAGCTATATCCACCATGTGGATAACTGTGAGACTTCATAGGATACATGGAAGAGACTTATCACTTTTTTCGGTGCATAGTCTAAATCATCAAAGTATGGTGTCCAGATAGAGTTTTTCAAGCTTGAAATAAAGTCCAATACATCACTTGCCATGCATCTAAATTAGATGGAAGGACTTCTAACCCGGCTTGCAGGAATCAACATTAAAATGGAAGAAGATGTTTGCATCTGTATTCGACTTAAGAGTTTCCCTCCTGAATATAATAATGTATCAACAACTCTAATTAATATGCCAAACCTTGAACTTGTTTATATTCAGGCATCACTATTAGAGGAGGAAAATAAGCTAAAAACTAAGGAAGAACCTAGCACCTCTAGAGATGAACATGCATTATATGTTGGCAACAGGGTACAAAGGCAAGAAGGATCAGCTCTTTTGTGACTTTTGCAAAAGGACCGGACACACCAAAAAGTTCTGCCATGCCAGAAAGAGGTCCCAAAAGGCCTATCTAGTTGTAGTCAAAGAAGAAGAAGAAAACAGAGCAAAGGAAGAAGAAGAAGAAGAAGATCACTAGGAGAAGGACAAACCTCATCAGTCCTTCTATTCAAATGAACTTTTTTAGCTTTGTATTTCCTAAGCCCTAATGCCTCAGACGTAAACTTGCAAACTCCTCAATTAGCCATGTACTACAACCTCTGTATACTTTGTGAGGCCCCTGCTACAGCCTCTGGATGTCCATCACGTTTGTGGTACCCACAGTTAGCCTTTTCTGTGACATCATCTAGTGTTTTGCCATGTGTATAGTGTGCCCACACTTTGCAAGTGTTGCTTTCATTAAAGCCTCTATATGCTTTGTACTTCTGGTTGTGATTGAGGAGGGGTGTTGAGATATTTGCAATCACACCTACTTTAGTCCCTTTGTGAAAAGCAGTGAGGGCTCAGGACCAGAATCCCATATGCACAGTAGGAGAAAGTACCACCACTCAATTCCTATAAAGGATTGTACTTGCACTCTTTTTCTAATCAATGATAGTACTCTTTTCTTTCTAGTAAAGTGTCATGTCACTGTCAATACACAAGATTGTGTTTATGAGTTGTCCAAGTCTCAATCTTGGAACCTAATTCACTTGTGTAACAATTTGTCCTAGTCAGGGTCAATGTCTTTATGAGTTTATTTTTCCTCTTTCAACCTCCATAGCTTCTGCATCTGCCATGCTCTAGATCCGTGCTTTTCACATGTGTTATAACACCAAACCTTGCAGGGATTTAATGGGGGGTCAAACGACCTCCAATCGATGAACTGAGACTTGCGTCGGATTCTTGATGTTGAAATACATCTAGGAAAACTCCAGCTCAAACATCCTCCACCATTTGATTTTTCATGAAAATTGGCTCTTTGATGCATCATAACCATGTTTTCGCTTCAAAACAGGATCAAACTGCTTCCAGATTGGCTCAAAATTGCTCCTAGACTCCAGTTCTCACATATATATGCAACAGCCTAACGGTTTTGTTGCTAAAGGAAAAGAGACGATGGTCTCTAAACTGAAATGGAGTTTGTATGGGCTAAAACATGCATTGAGAAAATGGTATCATAAGTTTGATACTTTTATGTAGTCTCAAGGATTTCAAAGAAGTCAAGTTGATCACTGCTTGTACACCAAGAAGGCAGCACATGGCAACATCATTATGTTGGTTATATATGTTGATGACATGCTGATTGCTGAGAGAGATGAGATACTCATACCTTGGATTCATTGAAGCAAAGCCTTCATGACAGCTTTGACATGAAGGATCTTGGTGATGCCTATTACATTCTTGGGATGTGGATACTCAAAGATAGATCAAAGGGGTTACTCTATCTATCTCAGCAGGAGTATGTATCCAAGATTTTGCAGTGTTTCAACATGGAGGGAGGGAAATCAATCAGAGCTCCATTGCCTCCATATGTGAAACTCAATGTAGAGGATAGCCCTACATCAGATGATGAGAAGGCTAAAATGGCCAAGATTTTGTATGCTTCAAGTACTAGCAATTTGATGTATGCTATGGTTCCTACACATCCTAACATTGCCTTTGCAGAATGGGAGTGGTTAGCAGGTACATGGCAAACCTTGGAAATAAGGATTGGGAAGAAGTGAAAGGTATTATGAGATACCTCAAGGGCACAAAGGATTTGTGCATCTGCTTTGGTAAGTAGAAGGCATTTGTCATTGGCTTTATGGATGTAGACTATGCTGGATATGCGGACTGCAAGAAGACCACTTCAGGGTATGCAATTATCTTTGTAAGAGGATCCATTTCTTGGATATCTAGGTTATAGAAGTGTGTTGCAATGTCTACCACTGAGACAGAGTATGTGGCTGCTACCACTGAGGCATGCAAAGAGGCCTTAAGTGTTGAGATGACAAACTAGACACATGCAGACATTAATGATGGACCGCCTGGTTAGATGGATCCACATGTCTACACTTAGCACTTCAGTGGTCATTATGACTCTCACATGGCCACTGACTCATTACTTATTATATTCAGGTTGTTACACCTATTTACAGTTGGCATAGTTATACGCCAATCGACTAGTATAGCCGGTTATGCATTGTTTGACTTAGTAGGCCACTTTCCTTTATGTTTTATCTTATCTATACTTTGTGTACATTGTAAAGTGTGTGAAAGAAGAAGAAGAAACCAGCAAGAAAACATTTTGGCCTCTGTCTCTCTTCTTGTCTCTTGAGTGAGCTTCTCCTTATGCATTCTGTGTGTGTTCGGCGTAGCATCTTGAGCAACTCCCCCCACCACGCGATTCTTGACATGGTATCAGAGCTACACCATTGATTGAGGCTGGTTTTGAAGGCTAAAGCAAAGGAGAGGAGCCAAGGATTCAAGCAAGCAAGCAACGGGTAAGAAGCTCTATCATTCTCTACTTCTTCTCTTGGACAGTGCCTGTGGAGGCACCAGAAGTAGGGCAGAGCAAAAATCTCATATTGCAGTGAGATTTGGTGTGTGCGCAAAGAGCACTGTGTATTCCACAGATTAGCCCTTTAGGGTGGTCGAGCTGCTATTTTGGCCATCCGAGATCATTTCATGCTCCATTTTAGACTTGCAAGGTTGCGGACAACAGTTCAGATACGCTGCAATTTCAGCTGTGTCTGCCATATACAGGTGCACAGGTTATAGATTTCAGATATGTAAGTTCAAAGGTGTTTACCAGCAAATAAACACAAGGTTTATCTGTGAACTGGTTGCAAATTGCATGTATTGTTGAGGAGACAGTGAAAAATGTTGTCTGGTGTATTGTTGTGCACTACAGGTCGAGGGTTGCAAAAGATTTGCTTACTGTTTGGTATTAGTTTTGTGATAATGGTAGAGAACAGTGGAAACCCCATCATTGAGAAGCTCGACAAGAACAACTACCCTTCATGGAAGTTTCGTGTCATGAACTTGCTTATTGGAAAAGGCCTCTACGAGTTTGTTTCAGGTGAAGAAAAGGAGCCGGAGCTGAGTGATCCTCCAACTGCAGAAGAGACAAAGGCACGGAAGGAATGGAATGCAAAAGACAAAAAGGTCATGTATTGGCTGTATGTAGTAATTGACAATAATATTTTGGGACATATTAGAAATGCAGAGAATTCATATGCATCTTGGACCATACTTGAAAGTATATTTTCTGTAAATACAAAGGTACGAAAGATTCAACAAGCAAGAGTTGAATACATTGAAGAAAGGGAAGATGTCTATCAATGAGTATGCACTGAAGGTAAGGAGCATTGTAGATGCCTTGGCAACGATTGATGCAATGCCCGATGATGATGATTTGGTGTCGTCTACCTTGGCTGGACTTAACAATGAAAAGGCTTGGAAGTCTTTTGTAACTCCCCTATATGTCAGAAAGCCATTTTCAGATTTTGATGAGTTCATCTCCCTTATGATCACTGAAGAGATCAATATGCATAGTGAGACATCTGAAAAAAGTGGTAAACAGGTCCAAGCTTTCTAGTCCAGTTTAGGAAGGGGACATGGCAGGTTCTCTTCAAGAGGCCGTGGTACAGGATGTGGTAGTGGCAACCAGCAAAACAGATTAAATCAGCAATTTGGTGATATGCAAGTTTCAGGAGGTCATGGTAACTTTAGAGGCAGGGGAAGCTTTAGAGAAAGAGGTGGATGGTAGAACAAAGGTTCTAACAACTTTGGTATTGTGTGTCACTATTGTGGCAAAACAGGTCATATTGCATCCCAATGTTATGCTAAGAAAGATGATATTCATTGTGGTAAGTTGCAGCAAGGAAACTATGCATCATCTTCACGACAAAATGAAGACAAAAATGAACGTCTGTTTGTTATTCAACATATACTGAATGCTGTTACAGGAAAGGGAACACATAATGATGCTTGGTATGTTGATTCAGGTGCATCCAACCATATAACCAGCCATGCAGAATGGTTTGGAGAGATGCAGGATTTGCAAAATACAGGTTATGTGCAGACGGGTGATGATTCATGCCATCCAATTTCACACATTGAAAAAGTTCCCTTTGTGAGAGAGAAGGTACTAGCAGGTGAGATTGACTTGGTGTATGTCAGCACACAGGATCAGATAGCTGACATCTTCATGAAGGCATTGGGTACAGAGAAGCTTCAAAAGTTTCGAAGCTTACTTAGAGTTGCAGAGATGTAGTTGAGCTTGAGGGGGAGTGTTGAGATGACAAGCTTACCACATGTATACATTAATGATGGACCGCTTGGTTAGATGGGCCCACACATCTACACATAGCACGTTAGTGGTCATTATGACTCTCACATGGCCACTGACTCATTACTTATTATACTCAGGTTGTTACACCTATTTACAGTTGGCATAGTTATAGCGCCAGTCGACTAGTGTAATCGGTTATGCATTGTTTGACTTAGTAGGCCACTTTCATTTATGTTGTATCTTATTTATACTTTGTGTACATTGTAAAGTGTGTGAAAGAAGAAGAAGAAACCAGCAAGAAAACGTTTTGGCCTCCATCTCTCTTCTTGTCTCTTGAGTGAGCTTCTTCTTGTGCATTCTGTGTGTGTTTGGCGCAGCATCTTGAGGAAGTCCCCCCACCATGTGATTCTTAACATTATGGTTGTTACGTTTGGTTGCTGAGCTTAATATCATTGAGGTTCTTGTCCTCCACTATGATAGTCAGAGTGCTATCATGTTAGCACGGAACCCTATCTTTCATAAAAGGATAAAACACATATATGTGAAGTATCATTTCATCAAAGAGATACTCGACAATAAGAGTATTGAGATGGTGAAGGTGCACACTGATGATAAACTTGCAAACCTTCTCATGAAGGGTCCTCCAACAGAGAGGTTTGCGCATTGCTAGAAAATGATGGGTATTGGATAGGTATAGTTTCTTCAACTTTGATTATACTTAGAATTAGTTGATTCTTTTTCTCTACCTTTGGGTACATTGCTTTTAGGGGGGAGGTTGTTGGGATTAAGGGAAGTGCCCATGTTTGGCCTGTAAGGACCAGGTTATACATAGTACATATATGTATCTAAAATCATTATTGAGATACACTCTTCAATACCACAAATCTTGTGTCGTTATCTCTTCTCTCTGTCTCAACCTACATCTCTATAGCTTCACTCCATTGATTTGTGCATATAACACTGTCTTGGTACTCATCAATAACCTGATAACCTTTACTCCACTAGATCACTCAACCTTGGTGGCAACATTGCTCTAGATACAAATGCTCAAGATAGGGAATGATTCATCCCATCCAATTGTCTTGGTACCTATTGTGAAGTAAAGTTGAATCATAAAGGACGTACATAGGCACCAAGCCTAACATTAGCCCTTATGCATAGTAAGGCTTCAGCTTATTAAAGTTAACTTTATTCTTAAACCCTACCCCCTACATATCTACTAAAAGGGCTGTAGAGCCATTCTTTCCTAAACTTACAATTTTGTATGGTCCATCCCATTTGGGTTCCAACTTACTAGGAAATAGCTTACGACGAGCATCATGATACAACAACAACTTATCTTTCACAAATTTATACTTCTTAACCCAAAGGTCATGAAGGGCTTTCATTCTTTTCTTCTCTACTTCTTGATGTAGTAAAGCTTGCAACCAAAATTTCATCAAGATGTGCAAGAGAAGTAAATATTTCCTATAAGAATGCCTCTATCTCTCCCAAAACAAATGATTGAAAGAAAAATGCATAGTGAAAAGCGCTATTTCCAATGGCAAAATGCACTCTTCCCCATATACTAACTTGAACAGGGTATGGCATGTAGCTCTCTTGAATGTCGTGTTTTGTAAGCCCATATAGCCACATACAATTTTTTATCGCAATCGCGCTCTTGTGTTTCTATGTGGACACAATGTGAAAAACCCTAGAGTGTCAAGAATCGCGTGGTGGGGGGACTTGCTTGAGCTGCTGTGCCAAACACACACTGTATACACAAGAGGAAGCTCACTCAAGAACACAAGAAGAGAGATGGAGGCAAAAACGTTTTCTTGTTGGTTTCTTCTTCTTCTTCCACATATATATAATATACACAAAGTATAGATAAGATACAACATAAAGGAAAGTGGCCTACTAAGTCAAACAGTGCATAACTGACTACACTAACCAACTGTCGCTATGTCTTTGCCAGCTGTAGGTAGGTGTAACAAACTAAATATAGTAAGTGATAAGTCAGTGACCATGTGAGTATCATAATGACCACCAACATGCTAAGTGTAGACGTGCGAATCCATCTAGCCAGGTAGTCCATCATCAATGTCCGCACGTGTTGAGCTTGCCATCTCAACATAGAGTGCATCATCACTCAGGTTTCTTATTGATCTTTAGACTCAATGAAATCTTAGTCACTAGTGCCAGTATCCATAGTATGACGGTTCAAAAATACTAGATTTTTTGATAAATTTAGTCTATTTTTGATATTTTGGATATTATTTCTTGTAAATATCCTTAAAAACTATGAAAACTTCTAGAATGGGATTGCATGCAAAAAGAAAGTTGCTATTTTAGCTAGTTTTGGGAGATCTCATGCAAAAATAAGGGTTTTAAAAATTGGGCAATGCGTGATCACAGTTTACACGTAGCAAATAGCACTCTAAACAAGGAGAAGAAGGAGTGATCTAGAAGAATTCTAACTAGGTGTCCTGGCATTTTACTCCCCTTTTAGAGCCAACTGAACCATTAGATTTGTAGTCTGAGTAGCAGAGAAAAAGTAGCTATTTGATACATATTTTTGGTCTACAAGGGAGCTTCAACAGATCTAATACTTGGAGATTTCTTCTGAGTAATGCCAGATAAGGAATTTCTAATTCAATCAATACATAGTGCTTTGATGCATTGTGCTTTATCTTTAACTTGTGTACCTCTTGTCTATTCTTTTTCTTCTCTTCTATCTCTTATTCTCTACTTCCTTCTATCTCTGATCCCCGGTGGATACAAACTTTCGACTAAAATCCCTCTGACATTGGTGAACTCAACGTGAAAGGTTGTTGGAAGGAAAGACAGGATGGGAGAACCTTCAAGAAAAATTTCTAGTGATGTTTTGCAGTAGTTCATGCAGAATATGAATATGCTTATGCAAGTATAACAACAACAACAATAGGTGATGTAGGCTTTTGCTCAAACAGAAACTATTGTGATAAATGTTTTGATGATAATAGAGCATGAGATGAAATTGTTTGATGGCAGGAATGTATCTACATATTTGCATGCCTATGCTCAAAAGATGAAGTTCTTTGTGGTTGCTCAACCTGTATGGAGTTGGTATTTTGTACGGGTCAGTGTACATGAATTGAAAGCCCAAGTTACTAAATTGTACATGTAGGATGCTGATTGGATAGCTTTCAAGAAGGCACTTAGGGAAGAATTTTACATTGAAAACACTAGTTTGATTACCTGGAGAAGACTTTCCAAGAGTGAGTTCTACAATCCAATAAGGGTCTTGTGGCTACAAAGTTATTAAGAGAATTTTAAAGTTGGTTTGAGTAGTTAGATCTTGCATAATAGCAAGATCTTGCAAGTCAGAAAATTGAATTGTTTCTACAAGCAATAGATCGTGAGCTTCAAGAGAAGCTTGATGATTTGTCAAAGGATCAGACTATAGAGACAATGCTTAAAATAGAGTGGAGGTATGTTAAGGACACTGTTATTGCATTGGTGAAATAGCATAGAAGAAGATAAATATTGCATGTATCTAGCTTTCCCATTGCTACGGATATTATGGTTGATATCTCCAATAAGCCACCTACTTCTGTGGCTAATCCTATGGTTGCACCTGTTGTTTCTAATGTTATGAAGAAAGATATATTAGATGAATTGGTCAAAGCCATGCAGGATCTTTAGTTGAAGGTCACAAAATTGGATAAGAAAGGACAAGAGAAAAGGGGATGGGCATCAATCCCTAAACGAGGAAAAAGATGTATGTGGTGTAATAGTTTGCAGCATGAAAGGAAGGATTGTGCTGCTTATCAGGAGGCCTTGGTATGACATCTCATCTTTTGGAAATATGGTAAGATCCATGCACAAGAAATGGGATTGCCTCTTGCTTTGAATTTTGGAAAGGAAGGTATGCAAAAGTTGTTGAAATGCATGGTTGTCCAAAATTTTTATGGGGTTGTACATGCTTCTACTTTTAGTTTATAGTTGGATAGAATGCCTAGGCAAGTGATGGTTGCTATAATATGGACACATGATTTGCATACAAATGAAAAGAGGAAAGTTTTTTATAGTGAAATATCTCATGCAGGGTAAAACATTTGTGACATAAGTGGTCCAAAATCACCGATAGATGCATATGTGGTGGATGCATATTTAGCAAAAGGGCAAAACACAGATGTACTTGTGAAAGAGAAATAGAAGAGAGATGGAGATAATGCAAGGATACCTAAGAGAGTGAAAAGAAGAAGTATGGATCCTCCTAAAGTTGCAAATCAGTCACCTCTCGAGCATGTTATGGAGGAGATTGGGTAGAAGAAGAAACATGATAGTAAGTAAGACAACAAACAATTGGGATATAAGTTGCAATTTGATATTGAGATAGCTACGGATGCCTTGGAAGATCATGTAGTGGAAGAGTCAACCATTGCATCTATAGATTTTCTTAATGCATCTGAAGAGGTTTACGAAGATCATGTTTTACTTGATGCAGGGACTTAGAGGGAGATTAGTGAAGTGTTGGATGCATATGATTTGCAAGATAAAATTAGCATTTCTGAGACAATTCATGAGCTCGAGGATATGCCTTTAGCAAATGTTAGATGTGATGCTCCGCAAATAAAGAATGTTTTGGATGCTTTATCAGAGGCCTTGGTAGGCAATTCAAAGATGCTTCAAGATATGGACTGCTTTACTATTTTGGTGATTGTCAACATGTGTTGGATACAAGTGAGAGTTGGTTTATGTTTGATATGATATACAATTGTCAGTATAAGTAGATTTCTATGCATTGGACTTTGAAAGAGCAAGCATATTGCTATGTATTTGCTGATGGGTGCATTGATAGCATGTATATAGAGATTCAATAGCCTCTAGTGTATGATACACACCCAAGGCCTTAGGGCTCTAGAGGGGATACTAGGTATGTTTCAAGAGTAATGTAGATATTGAGTATTTTGATCCAGGATCCAGGGGAATGCCTTCTTATGTGCATGATAAGTGACAAGTTGACACTATGGGTGTTTGACCCAGGTGGTGTATCAATGGCAAATTTTGAAGGATGTGTAGGCTCAGAGGGAGTGGATGTCGTGTCACTACGTGGACATAGTTTGAAAAGCCTAGAGCGCATCGTCATCCGACTTTCTTATTGATCTACAGACTCAATGTCATCTTAGTCATTAGTGCCAATATCCATACTATGGATGGTTCAAAAGTACTAAATTTTTGGACAAATTTAGCCTATTTTTTATGTGTTTCTTTACAAATATCCTAAAAATATATGGAAACTTCTAGAATAGGGTGGTATGTAAAAAGTAAGTTTCTTTTTTAGCCAGTTTTAGGAGATCTCATGAAGAAAGAAGGGTTTTCAAAATCGTGCGATGTGCAATCACAGTTTACAGGCAGCAAACAACACTTTGAATGGGAAGAAGAAGGAGTGATCTCGAAGAATTCTAACCAAATGTCATGGCGTTTTACCCCCATTTTGGAGCCAACAAAACCATAAGATTTGTGGTCTGGGCAGCAAAGAAGAAGCAATTGTTTGATGCACGTTTTTGGTCTATAAGGGAGCTCCAGGAGATCAAATGATTGGAGATTGCTTTTGAGTAGTGCTAGACAAGGAATTTCAGATTCTATCAATACATAATGCTTTGATTCATTGTGCTTTGTCTTTAACTTGTGTACCTCTTTTCTATTTTTTATCTTCTCGTCTATCTCTTATTCTATACTTTCTTCTATCTCTCATCTCTAGTGGATATGATGTTTCGACTAAAACCCCTTCAACAGTGCTTACTTTCTAATACTATCTTGGATAATATTCCAACCAGCTATTTATTTGTACTCTCAACTCAACTTTTGACTATTGGCTTGAGGATTATATGGGGTGGTTTTGTTGTGTTTAATCTTCAAAGATTCCATCGAGGCTACTATAACTTTATTCAATGATCTTCCCTCCCCACTCTTTCTTCTTCTCTCTTTTCCTTTCCCTCCCTTCTTTTCTTTATGTCTTTCTCTCTTTTCCTGTCCATTCGCACAACTTGATGCATCTCATTAAAATCAAAATCAAAGATAGAAAATTAAAAAATCATTAAACAAGACATTGAAAGACCCTCTCTCCCCACCCCTCTTCATGTCTCTCTTCCCCCTCTCTCTTTATTTTTCTATCATTTTGTTCTCTCTAATTCTCTCACTATTTTTGTTTTTATCTCTCCCTCTCTCTCGCTCTCTATTTTTTGTTTTCTCTTTCTCTCCCTCTCTCTTTCTTTCTCTCTTTCTCTTTCTTTGTTGCCTCTCTCTTTGTTTCTCTCCCCCCTTGTTGTTTCTCTCACTCATTCTCCTCTCTCCCTCCCTCTCTCTCTCTCTCTCTCTCTCTCTTTGTTTCTTTGTTATCTTTCATCTTTTTTCTCTCTCTCATTCTCTCTTCCTTTTCCTTCCTTCTTCTCCCTCTCTCCTTTCCTCTCTTTCTCTCTCAATGCATCTCATTACAAAGAAAAATAAAAAAGAAGAAGAAAACACAAGAACAAAGCAAGAAGAGACAATGTACCTATCACAAAGGCCCAAGGATGGATTCTTTGTCTCCTTTTCGCGATGTCCCTTCTTTTGCCCTTTTGCAATTCTCCCTCTTCTTTGCATATGGCATTGGTGGTGAGAAGCTCTCCTATCTCTTTCCCTCTTCCTCTTCCTCTACCTCTTCGGGCCACGATCTCTCTCACTCTCTCTTTCACTCTCTCTTGAAAATATTAGCAACAAATGCTCCACTCGGGTTTTTGGCACTTTTGTTTTCTCAAAACGATGTCACTATTAGCATTGCTAATTGTTTGAAAGCGGAGTTGCGGCATTGGAATGTGTGCACAAGAGGGAGAAAGAGGCTCAAAGTACAAGAACAAATTATTGTTTAATAAGTTGCTCAAGGTACAACTTGGGTACACTCTATCTCACACTTGATAGTGACCCATGGGCTATTTATATAGCCTCTGCCAAGCTAGGGTTAGGGTTTCCCCTGCCCCTAAGGCTATTCACATCCATCTACCCTCATACTCCCTTGCTTATAGTGGGTTCCTGTGCCTATCTTCTAACACCCCCCTTTAATGCCAGGGTGAAATTAGATTACAAGGCATGCAAGATGTCCCCCCCCTTTCCTGGGATGCCTTTATAAATCAAGCTTACAAGAGTGTTTTAGTTAGATGATTTAAAGAGTAAAAACAGTCGATCTTCAGATGGATTGGAGGCATAGTTGGCCACCAATTCTTTGGGTACATCAGGAGTGTTGGGGCATTTACTAGTGATATGCCCTGTCTTCTTACATTTGTTACATTTCATTTTCTCAAGATACTTCTTCCAACATTTGTTTACAATATGTAATTTTTTCTTATAGAAAGAACATGTAGTGAGAGCTGTATGTACCAATACTTGATCACGGGAAGTTGAAGATGCCTGATTGTTGTTACTTTCTTTATGGTTTCTCTTTTTTTCATCCAAAGAGGATTGAATGGTACTTGCCAATGTAGGATCTGGAATGTTGGTGAGAGTGGTTACAAGAGTAGGACACACCTGTTTTACAGCTTTTAGGAGAATAGCAATAGCATCTTCTTCATGTATTGGAGCTTGTACAGAGGCAAGCTGTGCCATAAGCCCCTTCACGTGAGAGATGAATTTTCCCAAATCTTCTCCTGATCTATATTCCAAGCTAAAGAATTCAATTTTAAGGAAGATTTTAGTATTTTTACTAGTGGCTCCATAGAGCTTTTCAAGCTCATCCCATTTTTCTTTAGCAGTGTTTAATTGATCAATATGATGAATCAGGGACTCATCTAAGTGTAACATTATGATTCCTTGGGCACGTTGGTCATCCTCTATATCAACCATATTTGCATAGTTTATAACTCTAATGCCTTGAATGAGAGGCCAATACCCTCTCTCCATCATTTTGTACTTTATAAGTACCTGCCATGGGTGGAAATTTTTGCCATCAGACTTTCAAATTTGAGGACGAACATCAGCATATGTTGTGGCCATTGGGAAGGTCTTACCACTTGTTAGGACAAGGGCAGTGTTTAGTCCCTTACAAATTTTCCACTGAAAGCGGAAGCAAATAAAATGATTGAAATCAAAGTTGCAATGAGGAGAAAGGCTGAAAATCATACAGATGTAATATTTCAAGGTATGACTGTGCAATCTTCATCCGAGGTTTAATAGTCTTTTTAGGTTTTAATAAAGTAAACCTAGACTAGACCTTCAGGCTCCTCCTTGTGGTATGGCTTAGTGGATGAAGCTTGTGTTGGACAAGGTTGGTTTATGATCTCAATGCTTGTTGCTAATGATTCCGAGGAGAGTACAATGACACTCATCCTTTTGATTTCATTGACCAGTATACTTCAAACAAAGTCACTCAAGATATGCAATACACTTCTAGTGTATGATGGTCTATGTGTTTATAATTGTACACATAGCCTTACAATTTTAAGCAGAGCACTTATTTGTTTTCATTTCTTGATAAAAGCATTTAGATTGTGTAGGTATTAGCAACAATGATGATTTAAACAAAGTGCCCTAGTGCTTACAGCACTCATCTGTAGCTCATGTTGCTAGAGATGGTAAATGTCGGGTCTTAATGAGCTTGATGTTGACTCTTCGAGTAGAGAAAATTCTGAAATGAGATTCCCAAATTAATAACACACTCTATAAGAGTTGAATAAGTGATTAAAATCAATGTTGATGACCAAACATTGAAAAATTTTGAAAATGAATGAAGCTTGAAGCTCCTGGCTATGGCTGTCAGAGACCCACAGTTAGGGTTTTGATCATTGCAGGCTGTAGGAGATGAATCAGTACAAACCCTCTTAGGTGAGTATAGTCCTCTATAGGGGCTACAATAGCCCTAAGATAGCCACCATTATTGCACCCTATACCAGACAAAGCTCAACTCGAATCAGGTCACCTGTGAAAACTGCGCCAGATCTACGATTTCTGCAATGTCATCCACCATGTCAACTAATCTCAGCCTTTGTTGTGCCAGGCTGAGTTGCCTTGAGTTGCTAAAGAGTTCCTCAGAAGGAACCATGAGATGAAACCTCTTCCTTCATTCTCCGTGAGTCCTCCATCATAGGTGGGTCTGGGTTGGCTATGGAGGCAAGAGGTAAAAGATGAAGATGATGGACAATCTTATGCACTTAGTGAGGTGGAGGGTATAGGAAGCTGAGGGGATCAGAGGAGGCTGTGATACCATGTTTAAAAGTAGAGTTGCAGCATTGGAATGTGTGCACAAGAGGGAGAAAGAGGCTCAAAGTACAAGAACAAATTCTTGTTTAATAAGTTACTCAAGGTACAACTTGGGGACACTCTATCTCACACTTGATAGTGACCCATAGGCTGGTTATATAGCCTCTGCCAAGCTAGGGTTAGGGTTTTCCCTGCCCCTAAGGCTATTCACAACCATCTGCCCTCATACTCCCTTGCTTATAGTGGGTTCCTATGCCTATCTTCTAACACTAATAGTGTCACATTTCATGACATTGTTAGCCATGCAGTTATTTTTTGTCAAAAACTGCCGTTGCTATTTGCCCATTCTCTTATACTAGAATCATTCAGCATCCCAAGGTCTAACTCAATTATATCTGCATCTAGAATCCTCTCCTAAGCTTTTATTAGCTCATTCAAAGTTACTCGATAGATATCCTCTATAGTGGACCCCTCGTTAGATTCGTCACTTAATGACAACTCATTAGCAGATGGAGTATCTAACATATCTAACTATGACGAGAATAAAGGAACTCTCTCACTTTGAGGAGATTCACAGTAGGCATCTACTACTACATATCTAGCACCTCTACCAAAGATCAACCGTTTAGTAGGTATATCAACTTGATAGTTTGCTTGTAAGATGCATGGCATGCCTACTAGCAATACTTAATAGCTAGATTTCCCTACAAACCTAAAGACTATAAAGTCCAAAATGCATCTCACATTGCCAATGGTCACATGGACTCAAGTAATTCAAACTTTAGGTTGTCTTAAAGTGTCATCAGCCATTTGGAGAATTGTGGAGGTATCTTTTTTTTTTCTAATCCCAACCTCTCCATAGTTGTATGTTGCTCATGTTGTCACAGTGAATGACAACTAGACTATCTTTCTATACATCAAAATCACCCAATAACTTTTGTAGCCATACCACCTCATATGCTACCATTGTAGCATCTCTATACTCATCCTTTATACTTGATAAAGCAACTTTAGGCTACTTTTTACTACTCCACTTAAGTATTGTACTACCAAGGGAAAATATGAATCCATTGGTAGATCTTCTATCAAACATGCTATCAACCCAATCTCTATCTGCATATCTAAACACATGTATATTCTTACATGCCTCATAAATAAGTCCATAATTTGAAGTGTATTTCACATATCTAAATATGCATCTAACTACATCCAAATGAGGCTTTCTACGTGTCTGCATAAAGTGATTAATAAGACTAACATCATAGTTTGGCCTTGTGATAGTCATGTAAAAAGACTCCCTTCTATCCTCTTTAACATAGTCAAGTCTTCTATATCATCCCCAACATTGGAATTGAGCTTTACATTTTTCTCCAATGGCATTGAAAGAGTCTTACATGATGGCATACCATACTTGGACAACATACCTAAGCCATATTGCCTTTGGAACAACCATATACCATCATCACATCTAATCACTTTAATACTAAGAAAGTATCTCAGCTCACTCAAATCTTTTATCTTAAACTTCATTTTTAAAAGTTCCTTGACTTCAATAATCCCACTATCATTGTTACTTGTAATAATCAAGTCATCCACATAGATAACTATAATGACCAAGCTTGCATCTCCCTTTCTCACATAATGTGAGTGATCAACATTTGAAACATAAAAGCTAATGTTGGTAAGATACTCTCCAAACTTGTTAAACCATGCTTTGGGCACTTGCTTCAACCCATAGAGTATCTTCACACATATGTGGGATTCTCTAAACCCTCATAACATGTTGGTTGCTCCATATACACCTCTTCTTACAATTCACCATGCAAAAAGATATTCTTGACATCTAGTTGTTGCAAAATCCAACCTTTAGCTGTTGCCAAAGCAATTGCACGTCTAAAAATTACCATCCTGGCAAATAGACTGAATTTCTCTCCATTATCTATGCCATATGTTTGAGCATAGCCTTTTGCAATTAGTCTAGCCTTATATCTACTAATATCTACATTATTATTAATTTTGTAGATCCACTTACAATCACTACAAGGGAATGGGCAAAGAATTTTGAGAGACAGCAAGAGGGATCATGGCTCTAGGAGGGAGAGGGAGAGGAAGTGAGAAAGAGAGAGAAGGAGAGCTTCTCACCACCACCACCGCCGGCTTTGCCATATGTGAAGAAGAGGGAGAAGTGCACGAAGGAGAAAGAGGGGGCGTCACAAAGAGGAGACAAAGAATCCATCCTCGAGCCTTTGTGGTAGGTACATTGCCTCTTCTTGGTTTGTTCTTGAGCCTTTTTCTTTTCTTTTGTTTATTTTTTTTGAGAATGAAATGCATTGAGAGAGAAATAGAGAGAGAGAGAGAGAGAGAGAGAGAGAGAGAGAGAGAGAGAATATAAAAGATAACAAAGAAAGGGAGAAAGAGCGAGAGAAAGGGAGGGAGGGAGAGAGGAGAATGAGTGAGAGAAACAAAGAGAGAGGCAACAAAGAAAGAGAAAGAGAGAAAGAATCTGAGGGGGGAGAGAATATGAAACATAGAGTGAAGGGAGAAGTGGATAAAAGGGTGAAGTAAAGAGAGGAATGAGAGTGGAAAAAAAAGAGAGAGCTAGAAAGTGAAGGGGAGAAAAAGAGAGATAGAGAAAATAACAAATAGAGAGCAAGATAAAGAGAGAGGAAAACGAAAAGAACGAGAGAATTAGAGAGAACAAAATGATAGAAAGAGAATGGTAGAGAGGGAAGAGAGGCATGAAGAGGGGTGGGGAGAGAGAGTCTTTAAATGACTTGTTTTATGAGTTTTTTTAATTTTCTATCTTTGATTTTTATTTTAATGAGATGCGTCGAGTGCGAGTGGAGAGGAAACAAGAGAAAGACATAGAGAAAAGAAGGGCGGGAAAGGAAAAGAGAGAAGAAGTGAGAATGGGAAGGGAAGATGGGGGAGATAAAGAAACATTTATAGAAAGAGAGGGGGAGAGAGAAGAAAGGAAGGATGA
Source organism: Lygodium microphyllum (assembly GCF_053477565.2). Classification (NCBI taxonomy): domain Eukaryota; kingdom Viridiplantae; phylum Streptophyta; class Polypodiopsida; order Schizaeales; family Lygodiaceae; genus Lygodium; species Lygodium microphyllum. Next base: position 184,024,118 of record NC_141135.1, read on the forward strand.
AGGGAGGCAAATAAAAAAAGAAAAAGAGAAAGAGAACAAAAACTTATTGTTTGTCATAATGAAGACCAAATGGAAAACAATGATGGTCATGTTGTCCAAGATTGCAAGGCGTATCTTAATCAATATGTCCTATGTCCTCGCTCTAAATGCAAGCTGGTAATTTTAAAAAACATTGCTTTTTAATAGAACATGTATGATACTTCGACGAGTTACCATTGGAGATCATTGATTAGGTGATCTCAGACTTTGAACAAACGGTAAGAAAAGTGTGTATCAACCATGCCTTACATTCACAAACTAATTGAATATCATATGCAAACATTAGACATGTCCGTAAAATTTATACAAGGAGGTGGCGCCTCATCCCGAGGGTTTTGATAGATATGACATATCCTAAGTCATATTTTATGGTTGTGTGTACCTAAAGTAGAAGCATATGTAAAGTGTCCTTAAGTTGAGGGTATCAATCACTTTAAGGATACCACTTGTAGTAGACTGGGAGAATGGAAGAATGAAGAAATAAGAAGATGAACATGAAATATGGTTGAGCCTCCATATCCGATGTTGTCCACTCTTTGTTGTGCATCTCTCCCCCTCTCTTTTCAATTGGTATCAGAGCATAGAGCTGGAATTCGTAGTGGTGCACGCCTACTGGGGGATGAGGGCCTCTGTAACCTAGAACCTAAAAGTCATTCATGCCCTCTTGGATCTCTGTGTATTCACTATTCTCATCCACATTATTGGTTGCAAAATTAGCAGAGAGGCCTTTCAAAGTTTGTGGGATGTTAACAACCACCCAGTGAGTCCAAGGGATGATGGCTCATCCGGGTCAAGTGCATCCAGGTCTTCGACGATGAGGGCAAGGCTCTGAGTACCCTCAAGGAAGCCATACCACTCGATAGGAGGGGACTCACCCTTGTGGGCACCTTGGCCTTCGTATGTAAACTTGCAAGGGATCTTCCCATCATGCTGGAATGTGCTGGAGACCAGACTGAACTCCTCTAGCTCTTGTACAAAACCATGATCCAACATTTGTGTTATTGTCAATACTCTGTGTTCACTTGATAGAGTTTTTTGTTAGCACGATTGGTAGATGCTAGCATTTTTTCATTTTTTGAAGGGCTTGATTCATGCCTCAAGTTCAATTGTATTGGTTACTTTCCCTGCCTCACTATCGACTTCATCTTTCTCTATCTGGTCTTTCACAACCAGAGAAGCATCTTTGTTCAGGTCAGGATGGTCAAATTTTTAAGGGAGTGCGGATAGGATGAGCAATATCAATGACTGTCAAATGTGGCAAGAAGGCATAAGACATCAACAAACAGATGTGGCAGATTGGTGATTATCTTAGGTTCAATAATCACTCCTCGCAATCAAGGTCTCTTGCCATTTGTTACAAGGCTTTTTTTTTCTCCATCTCTTCCGAATGCTAAGTTTGTAGAACACCTATTATCGAAAATAACCAAGTCATGCTAGCCATATGGACATATTAAGAATTATGTCCATTTTTCACCATATTCACTATTGATAAAACATTGGCAGAATCTCACAGATGCATGTTGTCTGAACATCATGAAGAATCTACTCAACATCTATTCTGGGAATGTATAGAAGTCAAGGGCAGTTTCTATGAAACTTACAAGACGCTATTTGGAGGCCAATTTTTACTCAAAAAATTTTGGAAATTTTTTTTGTAGCTTTAGCTTGATATGTACTTCTAGCTTGAACTGCATAAAAATTGCAGGAAAAATGGTCAATTTTAGACCCAGTTTTTGATGCATTTTGGGTCATATGGACATCATTTGGGATCCGATTTGGATGTTTCTTGTTGGAAATTGAACATATGACATGTTGGCATGATGAATGGATGTATATGAAAGTTTTTGGACACATTTATGACAATCATATTGCTGGAAGCCATTTTTACATGCATTTTTGGGCTATTTTTTATGTTTTTTAATCTTGGATTGGACCATTGATGTTCTAGATTGGGGCACACTGCTGAATACTATTTGTGGACACTTTGTATTGCTGGTTTTTATGAATTTGAAGTAGCCATAATGTTTGACATGGCATAGATCACTCAGATTGTGGGAAACAAATTGACTAAAGACAATTATAGTGTTTGGTCTTACAAGATGGAGAATTTTTTGGTAGAGGTCTATGGGATCTCGTAATAGGTGATGATGAATGTCCAAAAGTTCCTAAAAACCCAACTGAAGAGTAAAATAAAGCGTACAAGGATTGGACGGGGAAGAATAGGAAGGTTTGCATTGGATCTCCATATGTATTTCAGAAGCCTTGATTCCTCATATAAAAAAGGCAAGTACTTGTAAGGAGGCATGGGAAATCATAGAAAAAATGTATGGAACATGTACAGAGGCTCATAAAATATAAGTCAAGTAGAGATTACATGGTGCATGGAGAGGCAATCCCAATATTAGTGACTATGTGGTAGAAATCAAGCAAATTGCAGAAGACCTTGCATCCATTAATGCACCTGTTGATGATGATGATTTAGTATCAATGACTTGGACTAGCTTTCAAATCTTTGGATACCTCTATTTGAGTTAGAGAAGTCTCTATGTCTAGCTTTGAGGAACTTATTGGATTGCTACTTACAGAAGAAATCAAGTTGTGATTGAATGCATCTAGCAATGGAAAAAATGCAGGTGGAGACAGTTTTTTCTATCACCAGAGAGGTCGTGGTAGCTCATCTAGAGCTAGAGGCTCTTCACTTGGTCATGGTAATTATGGTTTTGCTTGTGGAAGAGGTAACTTTGGTCGTGCTGACTTCATGCATAGAGGTAGGGGAGATCTTTCACTAGAGGTAGAGAACGGTCTAGTCCTTCAAAGAGAGACGGCACTTGTTATTATTGTGGGCACTTTGGTCATTTTGAGAGAGATTATTATCACAAATATAATGCCATGTCTAGGGGTCGTGGAAGGATCCAATATGGCCACTATGCAGGAACGTATGGTGGTACAGGTTATGGACCTAGAGGTGGATCGCCTAGAGGTTACCTATTTGCTATGGAGCATGTGCTTTGGAGCATGACTCACTCTCCTCGTGAGAATGACTGATTTTTGGATTCAAGAGTTGCAAACCACATGACTCATCATGCTGAGTAGTTTGATAGCAAGGAGCAGATGTAGAATGAGGAAAATGTTACCACTAGTGATGATACTTTACATAAAATTACTCATATTGGTAGTGTGCCACTTGTTACTAAAGATGGGATTGAGAATAGGCTTGGTGATGTACTTTATGTACCCACAATAACTAAGAACTTAGCATCGGTTGGTCAAATGACAGATCAGGGATTGCAGGTGAGATTCAATAAGTTTGGATTTTTCATTGAGGAGTTGCATAATGGATGACCTGGCAGGGTGATTGCTCATGGTAGAAAGAAAGGGAGATTATTTGCTTTGGATGCAGATACTCCAATGATTCAAAACTCTATCTATGTTGAGAAAGGACATGGGCAAGATAAGGATGTTGAATTATGGCATAGAAGGATTGGTCATGTCAATTTGCAAACATTTAACCAAATGCAATCAAGACAGATAGTCCGTGGTCTACCGCATTTTGGATATGTGAAATTTGATAATGTATGTGAGGCTTGTCAATTTGGCAACAAGCAGTCCAAATTGCCATTTCCAAAGAGGGGGAGAATAAGCAACTATCCTTTGGAAATGGTATACTCAGATATTTGGGGCCCATGTCAGAATGTTTTCATGAGTGGAAGATGTAGATTCTATATCACCTTCATTGATGATTTTAGCATAATGACTTGGGTATACTTTATGCAGCATAAAAGTAAAGCATTTGAAAAGTTTTTGGAATTTAAATCTATGGCTCAAAAGTAGTTTGGATGCTACAAAAACTGTTTGAGGTTAGATAATGGTGGAGAGTGCATGTCATATTATTTTTGTGATTCCTTAAGAGATCATGGTATCAAAAGGAAATTAACATGCAGGTACACACCTCAGCAAAATGGTGTGACTGAAAGGAAGAATCAGATCATTGTAGAGGTTGCAAGGGCAATGATGAACCTAATGAACATGCCATTGTCATATTGGGAAAAAGCAATGCATACTGCAGTTCACATTATGAATAGAACACCTACAACCTTGACTCATAATATGTCACCATATGAGAAAATGTATGGCACGACACCCACTATTGCATATTTAGAGTATTTGGATGTGTTTGTTATGTTCATGTTCAGGATAATTTGAGAAAGAAGATGAAACCAAAGGCTATAAAATGCATTTTCCTTGGATATCCTGATGAGAAGAAGGGATACAACTGCTATGATCCAGTAAGGAAGTATACATAAGTAGGAATGTCAAATTCAGTGAATATGAATCATGATACAAGCCCAAAATTACAGTGGATGTTGATTCCTATGAAAGCAATGATGATGATGGCTATGGAAGGAAATTTTTAGCAAACAACAAGGCTGAAAATTAGCATGTGGAAGATGCTTCAGGACCTCAAGAGAATGTGGAAAGTAGTGGCAATTACAGTCCATGGATTGGTATGTTGAGAAGTTCACAAAAGAGTGTAGAAGTTGGGAAAGGAAAGAAACCTATGATTAAAAGTTCAGAAAATGAGTCTATAGATTATGAGAATGGAATTCCGCATGTTAAAAAACCTAGTACTAGAAGTGCAGGAAATTATGTTCCACCACACACTAGATCAGTTGAGACACATGGTAGTGCACCTCAATTGAGGTCAGAAAGGGTAATGTATCCAATTGATAGATTGACTTATAATGGGTTCATGAAGATGCATTATGCATACATGGTTTCTTATGTATAACATGTGGAGCCTACTTGCTTTGAAGAAGCAGTAGAGAGAAAAGAGTGGAGACAAGCAATGGATGAAGAGATGGATGCACTAAGGAAAAACAAGACTTGGGATTTGGTGAAATTTCCTCATGGAGAGAAATCCATTGGATGTAAATGGGTTTATAAGGACAAGTGTACGTCAGATGGTTCCCTTGAGAGGTATAAAGCAAGGTTGGTTGCAAAAGGATATACACAAACTTATGGTTTGGACTATGAAGAAACATTCAGTCCAGTGGCAAAGATGATTACAGTGAGATTAGTGATTGCTTTGGCTTCTATATATGGTTGGAAATTGTATCAAATGGATGTGAAAATTGCATTCTTGAATGGGAATTTAGAAGAGAAAGTGTACATGGATCAAGGATATGTAGATCCAAAATACCCACATTATGTATGCAAGTTGAAGAAAGCTTTATATGGGCTGAAGCAAGCACCAAGAGCATGGTGTGATAGAATCAAAAAATTCTTATGCAGTATGGGATTTCAGCAGAGCAAAGCTGATGATTATTCATTTTACGTGAGACATATAGAAGATGGTATGGTTGTTGTTGTCATCTATATTGATGATCTCATTATTACATCTACACTTGAGAAGGAGATTGCTGAAGTCAACCATGGGTTACATAAAGAGTTTGATATAAAGGACATTGGTTTGTTGAGATACTTCTTGGGTATTGAAGTTATTGACATCCCTCATGGTATATGGTTGACACAAAGGCAATATGCATTGGAGATGTTGGAAAAATATAGCATGACAGGATGCAAGTTGGTTGATACACCATTGGATCAAAATGTTAAGCTGATGGATGATGGACCTTATGTTGAGGATGTCACAATGTTCAGAAATATGGTTGGTAGTCTTATCTACTTGACTATTACAAGACCAGACTTGAGTTATGCTATCGGTTTGGTAAGTCAATTTATGCAAAAACCATGCAAATCACATTTGGATGTAGTGAGAAGAGTTCTTAGGTATGTGAAGAAGACAGTTGGATATGGCTTTTTTCATGAAAAAAGAATCAAGTCTACATTGTTTGGATACTGAGATGCAGACTAGGCAGGTAGCTCTATGGATAGAAGATCTACAAGTGGTTATGCATTCTCATTTGTTTCAGCCATGGTAAGTTGGAGCAATAAGAAGCAACCTACATTTGCTCTATCAAGCACTGAAGCAGAGTATAGATGCATTACATTGGCAACAAGTGAGCATACATGGTTAAGATTGATTTTATATGACATGGGGATAGAGATTGATGGTGGAATCATTATGTATTGTGACAATGTTAGCAGCATTATGTTGGCAAAGAACCCAGTCTACCATGCAAGGATAAAGCACATAGAAGTGCACTATCACTTCATTAGAGAAAACGTCATTGATGGAGAGATTGACTTGGTCCATGTGAAAATAAATGACCAAGTTGCTGATATATTTACCAAAGCATTAGGTAAAGATAAGTTTGAGTACTTTAGGAGTGCACTTGGAGTCTTATGTGTGCAAGCTCATTTTGAGCTTGAGTGGGAATGTTGATAAATATGGCATATTCTAAGTTATATTTTATGGTTATATGTATCTAAAGTAGAAGCATATGTAAAGTGTCCTTAAGTTGAGGGTATCTATCACTTTGAGGATACCACTTGTAGTAGACTGGGAGAATGAAAGAAAGAAGAAAGAAGAAGATGAACATAAAATATGGTTGAGCCTCCATATCCGATGTTGTCCACTCTACATTGCACATCTCTCCCCCTCTCTTTTCAAAGGGGGAATGCACATATTGTGGCCAATTGGAAGAGTTCGTGGGTGTGTGATGGATGGAGTGCATGAGCCAATCCACCACTTGGAAGGCACAACTCAGTCTACAACCTCAATACTAGAGGAGATAGTTAGCCTTTTGGACCTTCCTCCCATCTTGAAGCCTGAGATGGAGGCAATGATTGATGCAATGACTGATGCCAGGAGGTATATTACATGGTGGATTCCGTGCCACAGTGCATTCCGTGCCGTGGTGCATTCCGTGAGGTTTTACGATGGATTCCGTAAACTTTTATTACCGAGGCTCATACACAAAGTGGATTCTTTGTGCGAGAAGTCGATGGGGATGCCTATCGTTTTCAGGCGTTTTGTTAATTTAGTGTGTACATGGGTGATTCCATAGCGGGTGATTCCGCAAAATACATATTTTAATTAATAAACATTTATGAGTTTAGAGTGCGCACTCGTGATAAATTAAGGTTAGGATTGATTTCTAACCAATTTATTTATGTAGCTGAAGAGTGCTAGGTATTCACTTTTGCCGGTTTAATTGTATTATTTTACTAACGATTGTGAATGCTTCAGTTGATGTGTAGAGATAGCAGCGCTGGCAGTGGAAAGCATTGGAGGATAGTGTGTATTCAAGTTATCGTCAATATTTTGATGGGCGCATACCTTAGGCATGGCGCCTATATTTTGTCGTGCCTATTTATCAAGGCGTTTGATATTTATTTATTATTTTTGTATGCGCATGGGCGCACGATTTAGATATTTGTATTTGGACATTGTATTTGGGTACGCCTGACTTCTTGGGTGCCCATTAGCTTTATTTCTATTTGGCACAAAAGCAAACTCAAAAGCTAAAGTGTGCTATTTTGTAATTTGGGCTATTATTTGAGCTTGAAGATAATTAATATATGAAATACATGCTTTGTGGAGCGTTCACACAAGGCATGGGGGGAGATTGCACCCAATTGGTCTCTTGTTCATGTCGTGCAAGCTTTCTACATTGATTTGTGTGCAAAAAGTAGAGTTCTTTTGTTCTTGGGGACCTTCTGACGCTCACTACACGCGTTTACGTGCACCATTGAGAGACACTTGAGTCTACATACCATAGAGGTTACATGAACCATCAACAAATAGGGTATTCTTAGAAAATATTGCATGAAAAAGAGCTACTCATTTTTGTCATTATTGTTTTTGCTAGTGGGAGCATAATTACCTTGCTACTTTTTTCCATTTCTAATTTCAAACTTTTGTTTGAAACATGTATTAAAAATGTGTCCTTTCTTACCATAATGCCAACATTCCCAACTATCAGTAGAATTCTGTGGTTGGTTAAAACTTGTAACTTTCTCTAATTGGTTCCTCCTTCCTTGGGATTGTAACTTGCTCTAATTGGTTCCTCCTTCCTTGGGATTGTCCCTCACATATTTTGTTGTGCATCATAATTTTGACCATGACCACCACCTTGGCCTCAGCCCATAACTTGCATCTCTAGTATTAAAGTAAAGCATCTATTCAAACTTTCCCTTACTTTGAGAAGAAGAAGAATCCAAGACAAGGCTCTTCTCCTCAAGCATTAGTATATACATCAAATCTACAAAGTCAAGGATATCATCCCTAGTATTCATAGATGACTTGAAACTCTTGTACTCATCTCCAATTCCATTTATGCATACTCACACAATAACATTATCATCAATTGCTACAATGATAAACCCAAGAGCTTTCAAAATACTCTTCATCTTTAGTGTGTAGTTATTGATAAATAAAATTTGTCTTTTAACTTGATTTACCTCTAACTTGAGTTCTAGCTTTTTGGCCTTTGTGTTGACCTCAAATAACCTTGCCAAATTCTTCCAAGCAATAGTGGGGATTTCAAATTATAGCAAATATCCCATCATACTATCTATGACATCCATCGATAGCCAATATATCAATTTACTATATGTCTACTCCCAATCCTTAGCCTTTATTTGTTATGTATTAGCATTTCATTGAGGGACTTCGGTTGTCATTGCTATGTTTTCTTCAACGTAATTCCAAATGACTTTGCCCTTCAATAAATTTATCATCCTAAAATTCAATGTAGGATAATTATTATTATAAGGATTTTTGGTGAAAATCTGGTTTAAATTGTTAATATTTTGACAAGATAAGCAACCTTCCTAGGAGTTGTCGAAAATTGGGAGCTCAAAACCTTTTGCATAAACAATTGGGTTACCATGCTACCCTCTTATAAGGGCTCTCACAAGGTGAAAAGAAGAAAAATAGAGGATATAAAACATCACTGAAAGGGACGTATCATTGCTTTCAAAATTACACATAAAGGGTGGTTTGTCAAAGTGTAACATGTCTACATGGCCAAGGATATGCACTTGCCTCCAAACGAACATGTTTGCCAGCATACACATCGTAAGTCTTAATTTGATAACATATGTGATGTTTTTTTCATTTAAGCAAGTATTAATATCAAATTCTTGGTTATAGATATATTTTCGTCAACAAGTACTGAATGGTAACCTGTGGAGAGCTTGAGTGGAACTTTCAATGCGATTCATAAGATATTTGCAGACATTATCTATGCTGATGAGACCGTTGGTTCATTTGGTGAGAGAAGAATTTTTTTATATTGTGCACAATACGTGGTTCTCTCTAGAGAGGGTACATAGGGACATATTGAGGATTTGCCATTGCCAAGTCTCTCATCTCTAATTTGGGAGGTTCCTAACGAGGCAATGATGCATAGTTTTAAATTCAAACTATTTCAAGATATTCAAAAGTCCATGATAGTTGGAAGGATCTCAAAAAGAATATGCCTATCATGGTTTATACCCTTACATATATTTATGGGCTACTTCAAAATAACAAATTTACAAAGAAAAAAAGTATATTGGATAAGTAGAAATTTTGCAGAAGCAAAACTAGATAACATTATAGGAAGGCTTTGGAAATCTAGAGAGATTGACCATAAGGGTGACACCATGAGGTGTATTGTATGCCCCCAATCCTTGTCTCTGTGTTATGATATTGTACGGAAAACTCTTGCTTTAGGCTTTGATTATAGAATATACAAACTTAAACTAGGCATTTGGATCCCCTTGGATTTTGATACATATTGCACACCCTTCAAACTTAAGGTGCAAGTTATAGAAAAGGAGGTAAACATCACTTCCAATTGGAGTCTTAAAGATGTAAGGGATGCCTTGCAGCTGCTATATAGTACATCCCCTGAATATAAGTTCAAAGTAATTGGTAAAACAATTGGAAAAATAGCTGAATGTTGTTTCTCTTATATGAGTTGCTTGCCTCCCACAATTGTAAGCTTCCAACCATAAATATGAAAACATTGATTATATTTATATATGATAAAAATCTTTTCATTGAATCAAGAGTTACAAAATTAAAGTGAAAATATACAAGGGTGCAAAATAACAATAAAGATTCCTTCTTGTTTCCATTTGCATCTATTTGTCTTCTTTAGCTTTGTAACTTCTTCATCACTTTCTACAAAGATATCTAATCTCCTTACAATGGCTTTTTTCTTTGGTTGCTAGAAGAATTTGACTTGGACACAGGGGTATATTTGTTGGAGAAAGCTATACGATTTTTGAGGATCAACAATATCCTCATATTTGGTGTCCAAAAAGGTAGCCACAAGCTTGCCAACACTATAAATGGAAACATGTTACTAAAATAGACAATAAAATAAAATAAACAATAAACCAAAAAGCAAGAATTATTCCATTCAATGCACTTTTTTTTTTGGCAGTGGATACCAGTAAGAGACTTCACAAGGATAATTTCTCTAGTGAGAATATCAATATATATGAGGCTCCAATGTCCTCTGCAAAATGAAATGTTAGTGAGAAATGAATACAAGAAAGGAGTATACATTAAGCCCTTTGCAAAATTGCATACCTTTCGACATGAGGGAAAAAAAAAAGGTAGTTTGTGATTGAATCAAACGTTTTGAAAATTTTTTCTATGTTTGAACCAAATCTTGAAAACAATTCTACTGATAACAGTGGATCAACAATAAATATAGTTTTAGAGATTTCTTCCTTGAGAGAAGCAATCAACGCCCTAAAACCAATCACAAAAAAAAAGAATGTTATTTGCAATGAATAATACCATCATTCAATATAGTAAATACCTTACCTTATGCAACAAAAGACTACAAAATCAAAAAATTGAGTATCTTTCTTAACAAGTATGGATTTGTCCTCAAGAGATATACTTAGATAGTCCTCTTCTGAAGAAGTGTAAAAGACATTCACAACCATTTTCCTGTATACCTTCCCCATTCTCTTCAAATTGATAGGGCCAATGACAATGATTTTCCTCTTGCAAACTTCATCCTCTGACTCTATAACCTCTTGTGGTTGTTCTTGTTGGGATGCAATCTTTTTGCTGGGTATAAATGTGTCACCTCCTCAATCACTGGCCCTTTTTCTCTCCTAGAAAATTTTGGTGGAACTTTAAGGATCTCAAAGGATTTTTCAGTAGTGGAAAAGGGCCTCAATACCTTGTCGAACCTATACTTGATGCTGTTGACCATACTAAAGTATTTGTTCATCAAAGTCACCCCACGAGCATGAGCAACAACAATGTAAGCATTGTTCATAAAATGAATAACAAAGTCTTCAGCTACCTCTTGAAGACAATGAATGGTTGCAAGTTTCCATTTCTTTTATATGCCAACTTCAGTGGGGATACCCCTGATAATCTATAAGAAATGTCGTTGAAAACTCTAATAAAAGTTGTCTTTGGAATGACATGCTGTGTAGCTCTTTGTGCCTTCCTTATCTCACTAAAACTTTTGTGAACATAATAAAATCTAGACTTTCTCTTTCTATTAGGATTGGAAGCTCTTCTCCATGGGCATAAGAGGGTCCAGGTTGCTCTATTTGCTGAATAAGGGCTCTTGGAAGTTGGATACCTGGCAGTTGTAGGAGAGGACTATCCAGCAAGGTCACACGGTTGGTTGTCAATAGAATGAATCTTACTATGGATAGGGGGAGAACACACAGTCTCTGCATTGCTTTGATTGCATGGTAGGAGATTGAGGGAAACTAGGGGTAGGGGGGATCTCAGGAGGGAAAGCTTGACGATCCACTGATGGCCTTGGCTCTTCCTCACTATCCTTGTTATCTATATATACCTTCCTTGCAAACTGCTTTGTCTTGGCCATCACCTGTTGGAAAATGATACAAATTAGAAACTTAAAACACAAATCAAAAGTGACAATAGATACAACGCAAAGAGAGGGAAGCCCAAGATGGAAGGTGATTCATTCACGCTGTCAAGCGTTTTTTTGAAAACTGAAAACCCCTAGTCAAACTATAGTTAGGTTTGATTTTTGCTAGCTTAGTTGTTTACGTGACTAATTTCTTTGTAGTTTTGTAGTTGGATTTTCTGTGTTTGTATGGTGTAGGATTTTTTTTTGTCATTCTATTTGGTTTGTTGAGTGTGAAGCCTTGATAGCCTCGGTTGAGCTTGGCATTTTTTTGGATAGGTTGAAGCTGGGGTTTGTTAGAAGCTGCCAAACATTGTGGAACAAGGTATGTTTTCTCATCAAGACTCTTGCACATCACGAGGATTATGGGTTCATGAGCACTTCATGTTGCACTTGTTTGATATACCACACTTAGGGGTCATCTCCTGAATTCTTCAAATACTTCCATGCCAGGGGTTGAGATTATTCACATTTTGCACCATTGTTGAGCACTAGCATGGTATGAGGCCCGCTGCAGTTATATGCAATAAATCTTAGATGCACACACACATGAGAGAGCACCTTCATTGAGCACACACATTTCTTGCATGCATGATATTTGGGATATTCCTCACAAACTTAGGAACCTTTGGTTGAGTGTGTAAGGTGGTTGGGAGAGTTAGAGGGTCATGAAGGAAGCCACTAATTGTGAGATGGGTTGTTCTTATCTCGTCAACATCTTGAGGGCCATCATTTCTTTAGAGATTGTGAGATTTTGGGTGGGTAGAGTGAAGATTGATATTTCTTTTGGTGAGAGTTGAGAGGTGAGGTTAAGGATTAATTCTTAACAGGGAACTTTGTTTGCATTATGCATGACACACGATCACATGTAGATAGGCTAGGCACAATTTCTTCAATGCATACATTATTTTTGTGTATAGCATCGATTGATTGGTTGCATACCAAGATCCAAAATTGCATATTTTTTCAAATCATGAATGATTGGGCATGGAGTTCATTAAAAAAAACCATATTCTTGCTAGGGCACACTGCATAAAAAACAGGTTCATATCTAGAGAATTTTTATTTTGAAGACTCAAGGATAAAAGGAAAAGGTCGTAAGTTTTACATCGTCAAAAAGTATTTCTTGAAGAAAAAGAGGACATGTGTGTTGAAAGTGTGTGCAATTACAAGAACAATAGGCCAAGGAAGGGAATAAGCCATCCAAGATAAAAGATGGAGAAAAATGGTGCTATTTACGATTTTTTTTTCTATTTTTGATACTTTTTTGCAATTGTGCTTGGCAATGGCTTGTCGACCAGGTATGTTCTGATCATTTTGAGTACCCCGATGACTATATTCGGAGTTCATATGACGAAGTTATGATCCAAACAAGTTGCAAATAGGCATAGGGCATAAAAAACGAAAATAATGTAAAGCAGAAGCCAAAATCATAAAAGCCTTAAGCCTTTTTATAAAGCCAAAAGCTGAAAGCAAAAAGCATAATGTATGTGAGAGAACTTGTGAAAACCATATATGGATGAGGAAGAGAAGAGCAAAGGGCATTCCCCCTCAATTCCAATTGTATCTTGTGAGTGAGGAGAGAGGAGGGTCACATGCGACAGTGTGAACTCTTGATGTGCTAACTTGTGAATTCAGAGAATTTTGGATGTCAAAGCACTAAGTGTCGGCCCAAGGTTATCAAGGTATGAAATTTCCGTGATGTTGAATTTATCTTCAAAGGTTACCTTTTGACCTTTTGTGCAAAGTGTTGGAGTTTTTAAAATTGTTGGAAGGTTGTGTGATGCTCTATGTGGATTTGGGTTTTTAGTTGTTTGAGCTACAAGAGGCATTCTGTGTTTTTTTGTTTCGTGTGTGTCTTGTGGTATTTGTTGAATGTTTAAATTTTTTGGAGTTGTGTTGTGCATTTAACAAAGTTAGTTACCCCAACCGGCACTCCTTAACGTCTCGTTATTGGGTCATGAGTGAGGCTTGCTCTTGATCACCGCTCGCGTAACAACACCATATCTACAAATAAATAGAGAGATGAATAGCAAATGCAGTGCAAAGGGAAAGGAGCAATAGATCGGGTGCCATGCATTCGCACTGTATTTGTGGACAATGACTCGTTCGACACAATGATAGATACGACACAAACACACTCGAGTGGCAGATTGAAGGTTGTCTACTCTCGCCATATCTCTAGATCGAAGGTTGTCTACTTCCAAGTTTGACACGGTGCAAAGACATTATAGCTTAATATCAGACAAGATGCATGAAGGAAGTTCAAATACGACATGAATAGATCAAATCGAGATAATGCACTAGACATATTCACACAGTATTGCTGGCTTGAATCCTAGAAAGCACAGCTCTAAACCGGATTAATCAATATGGCCCGATGGTGGAAGTGCATTGGTAGTGCAAGAGGTTGCACATGCACACATGGCATTGTATAACTAGCTAGGGTTTTTGATGGCCATCCACATGGCTGTTGATGTGGCTGTCCATGTGGCAAATCCCTGTCCTGGTCTATATATACATATAATTAGGCGTGTATAATTTTTAAAGAAAATTATCAGGCCTAGCTAGATTTGAGCTTCTCCTGCTTCTCTACATTTGTTCTTGTATTGTATCGTGTTTTTCTACTTTTTAACAATAGCAAGTAACAATTGTTTTAAAATGTCATCAGATCTATAGATTTGCAATGTATCGTGCACTCCTTGATACTAAAAGCAAGTGGGCTTCCTCATTCTTAGGGGAATCATCCTTTCATGTTGTATGGTGGATCCCCCAATACGAAGTGAAGAGGCATTGCTCGTGTGGTTGAGTGAACCTTTTCACGCCGTATTGTGCTTCCACTCATATTTGAACCAAAGGATTTTGCATGATCCCAAGAGGTGGTTACCTCTAATAGGAAAATAAGAAGATTGTCTTCAGGGTCAGGGGCCTCTAGTTGTCCTGCCTTCTCCCCTGAAATTCCCACTGCTTCTTCCCCTTCTTTAGCACCAAGTGTGGGAATGCCTAGGAAGTCTCCAATCAAAGGCAAGTCACCATTGAGGGTTCCTGGATTGCCTTAGATCATAGAGGGTTCTCCCTCAGAAAGGCTCCTAGACTTTCTTCTTCAGAATGGCATGGAGTTATCTTATTATGGAATTGCAAATGATATTTTCAACCCTGACAAGGATATTGACCATGTCTTGAACTCTTGCAATAAGTATTTTTGGAGGATTTTGCTAAGTTTGAAGGTCTTGCATTTCCTGTGGTTGAAAAGGATGCAAAGGATTATGTTCATATACCTATTGGGAGCTCACCTTCAGAATATGCTTTGTTTTCAAGAAAGTGTACATCTCATTCTCTTGGCGGGTTTTGTGCACCATATTTGTTTTGTTCAAGTCATTCTAGGAAATGTAGGCTAATGCCAAAAGTATCTGACATTCATTGTGTATAATCTTGTTAAATATCCTATCAAATATGATGAATAGAGGGTCTAAAATATTCTAGCTTTTGTCTTTTGGATGAGGTCGCAAATGACAAGGATGCAAAGGAATGTTTGGACCCTGAGCAAAAATCATATATTGCTAGCAAACTAGATGTTGCCCAATTCCTCGAGGAAGTTACTATATGCATATCCTCTACATCATGTGCATTCAAGGCCTATTTACAAATATCTTTATTTGTGATTTTTTCTTGAATAAAACATAATCATTTTCTATTCAATATGTAAATAACCCTTTTATATTGCACCCTTATGTATATAAAAATGGTATTTTAAAAATACCGGCACGCGCGATTTCGCAAATCCTCTCTTTATTTTTTTTGTTTTATACAATCTCCAAATTAACTAAAATATCACTTGTCTTTCCTTTTAAATGACATCAAGTTCTAAAAATCTCCATATCTTTTTTTAGGATAATATCTAAAATATCTAAAATATACTAGCTTTGCCCAAAATCTAATATTTTTGGACCATCCAACTATACACATTAACCTAGTGATTAATATAACTCATAAGTCTCATTCACATTGTAATTTACGTGAAGGGTGGCTACGGTCCTTGCCAATCCGAGAAAAATATCGAATTTACGACTCTTGATTTTTCTAAATAAAATATTTTAAATTAAATAAAAAATATTAATAATTAATATTAGTTAGTTTTTATCTTAGTTATTCTTTAGTTAGTAATCTTACTAACTTATTAATTGACTAACTAACTTTTAAACTAACCAACTAACTTTTATTGTGTGGAAATATTACAACAACCCGCACCTATCATTGCTTATGATGACCTTGACTTTGATCTTTATGTTGATCTTCCAATTGATATTGAGCATGGTACTTGTCATGTTTATGATGTTGATATTATTGAGAATGCTCTCAATATTTGTGAAGACCCTGTCTCTTCTAGTGATGTCATGTTATCCCCACAGAAGGAACAATGGCAGGAGGCCATGGAAGCTGAGTATGAATCTCTTCTATCTAAAGGTACATGGGTTCTAATTGAGTTACCACCTAGACGTACTAATATTGAATGTAAGTGGGTTTAGAAGACTAAAACAAATGCAGATGGAACATTTGAAAAATTCAAAGCAAGGCTAGTTGCCAAAGGTTTTTCACAAATTACATGAGCTGATTATCAAGAAACTTTCTCACGGCCTGTTGTTCGTATTACCAGTATTTGAGTCATTGTTAGTTTTTGCTATTGAGTTTGATTTGGAGGTTCAACAAATGGATGTGAGAACTACTTTTCTTAATGGTGATTTAAAGAAAGGGATTTGTAGTCAAACATAATGAAAATCTTGATTGCATAATTCATTGGGCACTCAATGGTCTCAAACAATCTTCAAGAGCTTTGTATCAAAAGATTGATCTCTTTCTTACAAAACAAGGTTTTATCTCTTGTTCTTCAAATCATAACTTATGTCAAGCACTGTAATGATAATTTTGTTATTATTGCTCTATATGTGGATGATACCATGCTTGTTTCTAACAATCTCAACTTCATTCAACAAGTAAAGAAGGTTTTATCTTTTGCATTTGACATGGTCGATCTTAGATACATGCACTCATGTCTTGGTATTCAAATTCAAGGCTATCAAGAAAAGGGTGTTTTATTACTGTATCAAAAAAATTTCATTGAAGATATTATTCACAAGTTTGGTTTGGGTTCTGCACATCCTGCTAGTACTCCTTGTCATATGAGATCTACCAAAAACTCTCACTTTCTGTAGAATGATGGACAATTCGCATTACATCAACCTTATGCTAATCTTGTTGGATGTCTTTAATTTGTTGGCTTAAATTCTCGCCCTAACATTCTTTTTGCTGCAATTTTCTTGAACAACATCTTAGTTCTCCATGTCTGAAACATTGGACTGCAGTTAAATGAGTTTTGAAGTATTTGAAATGCATTAAATATTTTGAGTTGGTTTATTGATGCCAAC
Organism: Lygodium microphyllum; assembly: GCF_053477565.2. Taxonomy (NCBI): domain Eukaryota; kingdom Viridiplantae; phylum Streptophyta; class Polypodiopsida; order Schizaeales; family Lygodiaceae; genus Lygodium; species Lygodium microphyllum. Next base: position 184,041,390 of record NC_141135.1, read on the forward strand.
AAAACTCTGATTCTCTACATTACTTCAACTTTTGGGTTATACACATGCAGATTGGGCAAGCTCTCACTTATCTATGCACTTTACAAGTGGAAATTGTTTCTTTATCAATGGTTTTCTTGTTTCTTGGACTAACAAGAAACAATGTTGTATTGTTGTTTCCACTATAGAGGTTGAATATGTAGCTGTATCTTAAGAAGCTTGAGAGTTAGTATGGCTTCGACATGTTCTATTAGATATTGGCCATCCTCCTCTTTCTAGCACACCACTTTGATATGACAACCAAAGTGCTATTAGTCTTGCTAAAGACTATGTTCAACATAACAAGTCTAAACATATTGCAGTGCATTATCATTATGTTTGATATGAAGTAAAGAAAGAAAAGATCATGATTGAACATTGTCCAAGTGATCAGATGATTGCAGATACATTCACCAAAGGACTCAATGAAGTAAGATTCACTCTGCTCTGCTCGAAACTTGTAGTTGTCTCAACTTCAATCTTTGGGAATTAATCTACTATGATATTGTAGTGCCATGGTACATACTCCTTGTAGGCACCATACACTTCATATATGCACATACACCTTACACCTCTTGGTCATCTTTGTATATACATATTTAGTTTCATTTCACATGCACGGATTCACTTTACATGCACACAATAATCCTTCTTGATCATGTTTGTACATTTGTATATAGGAGCTCAAGTTTTTTTCTTGTGCTCCCTTATGGTTTTTTCATTCATAGTTAGAGACCTTTGTTTGAGTGGGTGTGTTGGAGCTATATATAGCTCACCCTATCTAGACTAGGTCTCACCTATATATATGTAGATTGTGATCAATATGATGTAGTCTTTGGGAGTGTATATGGTGTGTCTCTTCTCTCCCTATCATGTCTCTACATATCTTCTCTCTCTACATCTCTACATAATTGTTAAGCTATCCAAAAAAAATTATGTTCAAAATGATATATTTTTTTAATTTCTAGCTAAGAACCATCCAATGTTGAATGATATTTGTTATAGATACTTTCAATTTTAATACATATTGTGCATTGAATTTAAAAAATCATGTTTTATCCAATGGTTTACTACCAAGGGCAGTATAATACTATGGGTTAGTAGCTTGGATACTGTAGAATTACAATTAGTACTATTGGTACTCAAATTTGACCCTTTCCAAATTGGTAATATTGAATATTGCTAAGTAATTTGACAGTAATAACCAGTATGACATTGAGTTGGTAGAGCTAGCCGACTATGGAATTGACAATGAAAAATCCAGAAGCTCCACATTTTGTTGCATCTAGTGCCTACCACATCCTTACATTCCTTTTGTGTTGTACTCCTCCTTTGATGTGCAAGGGGAATAATGTTTCCATGACCAACTCTTTCCCCCACCCTCATCCATGTTCAATAAGAGATTTAATGTAGAATCAATTGTAAAAATTTGAGAAAGGATCTAAAAAAGGTAAAATTGATGGTCTAAATACCAACTCTTCAGTCAACAAAATGGAAAAGGCATCATCACTACATCAGTCAACCTTTCCAATTCTCATCATAGGATATCCACAAATGAACATGATTTTTTTGGTCAAATTAGCCCCATCAACAATCATACAAACAATAAATAAACACTCCTAAGTCTAAATCCATACCATTAGTGGTCATACAAATGATGGGGTCCAAGGGGTTGTCTTTTGTTAAGTTGGTGCATGATAGACGTATTGAAGAGACTAGTAATTAATAGTACTAACAAGCTCCATTCTCAATTTCTTGCTAGCTCATTCAAAGTACTTGAGAATTGAGAATTTGCCTTTGTAGAGTAAGGTGTTTCATTCATCATTTCCAGAGAATTGAGCCACGCTTTGTGCAAGCTTAAGTATCTCAATCATTGTTCAAGTTAATTACTTTGGAGTAAAAATTGACTTGATAATTCACAAAATTAAATCAAATATGCATCCTTAGGGTGGTGACAAGTGTATCTAAAAATAATACAATTTTTTTGTTAATCTTAATTTTGAAAATAAATAAATATTGAAAAGTAATTTATGATCAAAATACAAAATCATGGTATTAGCGAGCCAACTTAGCCAATGTAATCTATCCCTAGCTTTATTCCTTCTCAGCTGCTTGAAAGATAAGTTGGTTTTGTTGAGATATCGAGCTCCACTCCTGATATGCCAGGGTGACCGTTGTGCATTTATGTCACCGACTTGTCAGTTGTTGTAGATGCGGTTGGTACACCGCCCATGAATAATAGCTAGATGATAGCTATCCTTATCTACTCTAGTTCGTGGCTCACTTAGTATGCCACCTTAGTTAGTTGAGTTTGGTTTGAGACCCATATATAGGGTTCTTCTATTTCTTTGTATGAGAGTTCTTTTTGGCTTACACAACTAAGAAGAGGAAAACTGTTTTCAGCCTCCACCTCTGTGTGTATTCCCCCATTGTGCAAGCAAGAAAGCTACAAGCGGAAAAGGCCCTGTTTTATGCTGTGCGACCACTGTTCTACAGGTCGGTGAAAAGTTACTATAGAAATTGCATCGTATGCTTGTGCGTAGAGACATTGGGAGTTTCAGAATCATCATTGGTTCCTGTTTATGAAAAATAGTCACTAGGAAGTGACTGTGTGGTCAAATACCACTTTCGCCAGTTTTGCAGATTTGCCCTTGTGAGGGTGAAGCTGAGTTTTTGCAGTGACAGAATTTTTTGCAGTGTTCTGTAATGGCGTCTGATTCTCTTTCACAGATTGTAACTGAAAATCTTGACAAGAACAACTTCCAGGCATGGAAGTTTAGAATGACGAATTTCCTTATGGGAAAAGGATATTGGGAATTTGTTGCAAGAAATGAAGAAGAACCAGTTCTTCTTGATGTTCCCGATCAACAGCAAATGCAGGCATTTAAAGCATGGCATGAGAGAGCCAGGAAAGTTATGTACTGGCTGTCTATCAGTATTTTAGACTCTATGATTGTGCATATTCAGGATGCAAGTACGCCAAAGGAGGCATGGGATACTTTGTCAAAAATGTATAGCACAAATACGCAAGCCAGGAAAATGCAGCTCAAGCAAGAGTTGCATAATGTGCAAAGAGAAAGTATGAGCATCAATGACTACCACATGAAAGTGAAGAAGATTGCAGATGCACTTGCTTCCATTGGGTCGCCAGTGGAAGATGATGATTTAGTTTCTGTGACCTTGAATGGTCTAGGAAAGGATTATGCACAGTTTCGGATATCCATTTCAGTTCGTGAAAGATTTCCTGATTTTGAGGAGTTGATTGTTCTTATAATTTCTGAGGAGCAGAGAAATGGTGGTGCATCTTCTTCAGGAGGAACTTCCAAAGAAACTGTCTTCTACTCAAATGCTGGAAGAGGTAGAGGCAGAGGTAGAGGAGGCCGATTTGGAGGCCGTGGTAGAAATCAAAATATGCAGCAAACTCAAGAAAACCAGTCCTATGGAGGAGGACGTGGTAACTCTAGAGGCAGGGGGAGCCAAAGAGGTCGTGGTGGATGGCAAAGAGGGCAAAATGCAAACAGCAATGTTGAATGCTACTACTGTGGTAAAATGGGTCATATGGCTAAAGACCGCTATAAAAAGCAGAATGACATCATGAATGGAAAACTGCAACAAGGGAATTATGCATCTTCTAGTAGACAGGGTGATGACAGAAATGAGCATTTGTTTATGGTGCAGCATATGAACAATTCTGTGACAAGTGCAGAAGAAAGCAATGATGTATGGTATGTTGACTCAGGTGCATCAAACCACATGACAGGTCATGCAGAATGGATGGAGGATGCAAGGAAAATGGAAAAACCAGGATTTGTGGAGACTGGTGATGATACTGCACATCCTATTGTGCAGATTGAAAAAAATCCTTTATCTATGCAGGATGGGAAAAAGAAATACATGTCCGATGTATTTCATGTCCCGAATATCACCAAGAATCTGGTTTCTGTTGGTCAAATGGTTGAGCAGGGCTTGCAGGTCAGATTTAATCCTCATGGATGCTTTGTTGAGGATATGAAAAATAAAGGTCGCTTGATAGCAAAAGGAAAGAAGAAGGGCAGAATGTTTACATTGGATGCAGACATGTCTGAATTGAGTGCAGCAATGTTTGCATATGGGACCAGTGTAGTTGCAGATATTGATATCTGGCATAAACGCATTGGTCATGTTAATGTACAGCGACTTAAATCAATGCAGGCCCAAAATATTGTTGCAGGATTTCCTAAATTCAAGGTTGCAGAAATGCATAAGGTATGTGAAGCCTGTCAGTTTGGAAAACAGGCAAGGAAACCATTTCCTAGACATGTTCAAGAGAGTAGGAAGCCATTGGAATTAATGCACTCTGATGTATGGACTACTAAAGCTGCATCTCTTGGAGGCTGTCATTATTTTGTCACTTTTATTGATGACTGTAGCAGAAAAGTTTGGGTGTATTTTATGAAAAAGAAAAGTGAAGTTTTTGGGCATTTCAAAACTCTTAAAGCTATGGTTGAAAAAGAAACAGGCCTGCAAATAAAATGCCTAAGGTCAGATGGAGGGGGAGAGTACCTCTCAAATGAGTTTGGAAGGTTCTTGCGGGAGCATGGCATAAAGCAGCAATATTCATGTAGTCATACCCCACAACAAAATGGAATTGCAGAAAGGAAAAATAGGCATATTGGAGAGGTATCTCGTGCCATGCTCAACGAAAAAGACTTGCCAGATTTTTACTGGGCTGAAGCAGTTGCTACAGCAGTCTATATAATGAACAGGACTCCCACTACAGCAATACATGGGATGACTCCAGAGGAGAGGTATACTGGTAGAAAACCAGATATTTCTCATTTGAAAATTTTTGGTTGCATTGCCTATGTACATGTGCCAGATGAGTTGAGATCCAAGTTGGATCCAAAAGCTGAGAAGTGCATCTTTATTGGTTACTCTCTGCAGCAAAAAGGATATAGATACTATAACCCTTCTACTCGTAAGTTTACAGTGAGCAGAGATGTTGTTTTTTATGAGATGAGTAGCTGGTATAAACCAGTAAATGTGATTGATGATGTAGATGCACAAAATGGTAATGCTGCACAGAATTCACAGCAGCAGTCACAAAATATTAGTGGACCTGGAGCATCCTCTAGCAGTGGTTCACATTCTTCGCCATGGATAGGCAGATTGAGATCAGGAGAATCTTCTCAAAGCAATGCAGATAGTGGTATGTAGGTATCACGAAAAGGAAAAGAGAAGGTAGATCAGCCCATGTTTGATGTGAATGCAGGTCACTCTTATGTGGATGGTGAATCCAGTGGCTTAGAACAGAGCATTGATGATGAGTTGGGTATTCCTTCTATTGTTACACCTGGAGTAAGGAAGACCAGGGATGGTTTGAGAGCACCTGGGAGTGAACCTACTTTGCGCAGGTCTACCAGAGTTAGGTATCGTGTGGATAGGTTGAAATATGATGGATTTACAGCCATTCACTATGCATATATGGTCAAGGTGATACAGGAACCAGAATCCACTTCTTTTGAGCAAGCCATGGGAAAAGAAAAATGGGAGAAAGCCATGGATGAAGAAATGGATGCCTTGGAAGCAAATGCTACATGGGAATTGGTACCTTTGCCTAAAGGTAAGAATGCAATTGGCTATAAGTGGGTTTATAAGGTGAAGCACAATGCAGATGGTTCTGTGAACAGATACAAGGCAAGATTAGTAGTCAAGGGGTATGCACAAACATATGGCATTGACTATGAAGAAACATTCAGTCCGGTTGCAAGGATGGCACCGTAAGAGCAGTCTTTGCTATGGCTGCATCAAAGGAATGGTCTTTACATTAGATGGATGTAAAGAATGCCTTCTTGCATGGTGATTTGCAAGAAGAGGTCTATATGGAGCAGCCACCAGGTTATGTGCATGCTGTTCATCCTGAGTTTGTTTGCAGGTTGAAGAAAGCCTTGTATGGCTTGAAGCAAGCACCTAGAGCATGGTCTGACAAGATAGGACAGTATCTTGTTGACAAGATAGGACAGTATCTTGTCACTATTGGCTTTCAGATTTCCAAGGCAGATTTCTCACTTTATGTGAGAAAAACAGAGAAAGGTATTATGCTACTTGTCATTTATGTTGATGATTTGATTATGACAGGTGACAGTGATGAAGATATCCTTCATGTGAAAATGCTATTGAAGCAGAAGTTTGAGATGAAGGATTTGGGAGAGCTGCCTTATTTCTTGGGCATTGAGGTGATTAGATCACCAAGTGGGATACAGCTCTTGCAGAGGCAGTATGGATTTGACATGCTGTCCAAATATGGGATGACAGGCTGTAAGCCTATTTCCGTTCCTTTGGAGCAGAATGTAAAGCTGAGCGCAGATGCAGGTGAGCTTCTGGAAGACCCTACTATATATAGACGCATAGTAGGAAGCTTGATTTATATGACTATTACCAGGCCAGATTTGAGCTATGTTTTGGATTGGTAAGTCAGTTTATGCAGGCTCCAAGGAAACCGCATTTGGATGCGGCTAGACGCATACTCAGGTATGTGAAGTCCACATTGCAGTATAGACTATTTTATGAGACTGGGGTTCAGATACAGTTGCATGGATACACTGATGCTGATTGGGCTGGTAGCATTTCTGATAGACGATCTACTAGTAGATATGTGTCCTCTTTTGGGAGTGCTGCAGTCACTTGGAGCAGCAAGAAACAGCCTACAGTTGCCTTGTCCAGCACAGAGGCTGAGTACAGGGGTGCAGCAATGGCTGCATGTGAGGTAGCTTGGTTGCATAAGCTACTTTATGATATGTATCAGCCTACAGATGGTCCAGTTGTCATTTATTGTGACAACATGAGTAGTATACACTTGGCAAATAACCCAGTCTATCATGCTAGAACAAAGCACATTGAGGTGGATTATCACTATGTGCGGGAGAGGGTTTTACTAGGTCTTATTGATCTAGTTTATGTCAGCACAGAGGATCAGGTAGCTGACATATTCACAAAGGCATTGGGCGCAGAGAAGCTGTGCAAGTTCAGAGACTTGCTTGGTGTGTAGGAATTGGGATTGAGCTCGAGGGGGAGTGTTGAGATATCGAGCTCCACTCCTGATATGCCAGGGTGACCGTTGTGCATTTATGTCACCGACTTGTCAGTTCAGATGCGGTTGGTACACCGCCCATGAATAATAGCTAGATGATAGCTATCCTTATCTACTCTAGTTCGTGGCTCAGTTAGTATGCCACCTTAGTTAGTTGAGTTTGGTTTGAGACCCATATATAGGGTTCTTCTATTTCTTTGTATGAGAGTTCTTTTTGGCTTACACAACTAAGAAGAGAAAAACTGTTTTCAGCCTCCACCTCTGTGTGTATTCCCCCATTGTGCAAGCAAGAAAGCTACAAGTGAGACTCCTTCCTTCTCTCCCACAATCTTGATAGGTTTTGTGCTTCCTAAAGCTCTTATAGAGAGCATTTTGATAGTACATATCATATGGACTATAAGAGTAGCTCCTATAGCTATTCTCCAAACAAGAACCTTTGATTGCAATTTTAGAAAAAGTCAAGGATTTTAAGGATGGACTACATGGGTGGACTACACCCATGTAGTCCATCCTTAGTTATGGCATATTCATTGTTCCACCTTTTCTTTCGTTAGTGCGATCACACTAAGTGACCACATGTACATATGTTGTTTACTTTTATATTAGTCTTTTATCATGTTGTAGACTTAGTTCTTTGTGTGGAAGAAGAAGAAAGAATAAGAAAAAGATTTCAGCCCTATCTCTCTATGTTCTCAAGTTTCCATTACTTTTATGTGTCTGTGCTCTTGAGTGCTTCACCTCTCTCCCCTCTTGTCTTCTTTCATGGTATCAAAGTCATCCCACGGCTACGCCGAGATCAATGGAAGGCTAAGATGAAGGTGTCAAAGCATGAAATAAAGCAAGCAAGAAACAAGTAAGAAGCTCTTCGACCTTGCTTGATTTGCCTTAGGTTATAGCCGCAAGAGGCTCTTGAGAGATTGGCAAGGCTGTAATCTCCAATTGTAGTGAAACTTGGTGAGCAAGAAAAACAGTGTATATACTGCACATATGTCCTTTAGGGCTTTTCCACTGTGATTTTTGGCATCTAAGATCATTTTGATCTTCTTTCTAGACCTGCAAGTGGTTTGGACAGTAGTTCATTGGTGTATTGTGATTTCAATTGTATATTCCATTTACACATATACATGTTATAGCTTTTGAATTTGTAAGGTTTCAAGTATTTACAAGGTTGCATATAAAAAAAGGCATTTGCATATAGATTGTAGATTACAGTTATTATTATGCAGTCAATGAAAAGGCTACATATCTAGTTGTGGTATCCCTGGTATATCAACTTGCTTGCAAACTGTAGGTTCTTACAAGGTTTTCTATTTTGTTTAAATGTCTAATAACTTCAACAATGTTATCATTGAGAAGCTTGATAAGAATAATTATCCTTCATGGAAGTTTATGATGACAAATCTCATGAAGGGCAAAGGTATTTGGAATTACATTGAAGGAGACATGGCAATACCACTTGAAGTTCCTACACGAAATGCAATTGCAAAATAGTTAAAGACTAAGAAAGATTAGGAGACATAGAGTAAAATCATGTATTGGCTATCTATCAATGTTATAGATAGCATGATGGGATATTTGTAGGAATCTAAGACCCCATTATTATATGTAAGAATTGGGAAAAGACTATCCAAAATAAATACAAAGGCCAGAAAGCTACAGCTCAAAGAACTAAGTGAAAAGAGGGAACCTATCCATTAATGATTATGCCTTGAAGATCAAGAGTATTTTGGAAGCTCTTGGTTCCATCAATGTGGTAGTTGATAATGATAATATTTTTCATGAATTCTTAGATGAACTTGGATATGAATATAAGAGCTTCAGGTCATCTATGAATATGAGAGATGATATCCTTGATTTCTATGCTAATACTATTGGGAAGAACAACCTTGGCTTGGATTCCTCTTTTTCTAAAAAAAAAACAAGTTTAAAAATGTATTTTACTCTACTAGTAGAGTTAGAGGTCATGGTAGAGGCTAAAGTGATATTTGTGATCAGGGTTATGATGCACAACAAAATAAAGGAGAACAATCTTGAGAAAAGGGGAGCCAAAGAGGAAAAGTTGCAGATTCTAATAGGCTATAGAATTTTGATGATAATAGAGAATGTTTGCATTGTGGCCAAAAAGGTCACATTTCTAAAAATTACTTCAAAAGGAAAGTTGAAATGAGAAATGGAAAAGAGCAGCAAGGAGACTATACATGCAGTAGCAAAAAGAACGATGATAAAAGTGAATAGTTGTTTGTTATGCATCACTTTACAAACACTACTACTAATGGTGCATCAAATAATAATATATGGTATGTATATTTTCATGTGCCTCTAACCACATGATTTCTCATGGAGTGGTTTAGAAAGATGCACAGTCTAGAGTCTCTAGGATATGTGGAGACAGGGGATGATACAACTCACCCCATTATACATGTTGAAAATATTCATTTGAGTATGCAAGATGGCAAAACTAAATACTTGGTGCATACAGTACCAAATATTACAAAAAGTTTGATTTTTTTTTGTTAGATGGTAGAACACGTATTGCAAGTTTGGTTCACATTTGATGGTTGTTATGTAGAGGATCTCAAAAATGATTCCAGCAGCCTAGCGCCTAAGGCTCATCCGTGTTCCATGCACGTAGCTAACCCCTTCATTTCTTTCACGAGAAATAAAATGTAATCAGAACACATGGATGTGTTTGAGGTTTCACTGCTATTAGGAGAGACATCAATGGGTTCATTGGTGGATGGACTTGATGCTTTATTTCTCAGCTCTTCGACACTCTTGGTCTCAATCTTCTTGGGGTCTACCACCACTTGCAACTACCATTGTTTTCCTTGTTTTTTCCTCTTTTTCTTGGACAATTGCGGTGTCTCCCTCAAGGAATCAGGAGCCTAAACTAGGTTAATCGTTGATGTGCTTGGTTGGGCCTTAGCACTCTCTTTCTCTGGTGTGCTCTCATGGGACTTAGTTGCAACTTGCTGAACAACCTTGCTAGGTTGATTGGTCAGATGCATCCTCTCCTTGGCCACCTCTTTGAGAGATTTCTCCTTAAGCCTAGGCTTTAGGTGCTTTGAAAGTGTTGGAGGCATCAAGGATGTTGGTTGTGACACCTCTTCCATGGGTGAATTGCTAAGGATGTATTCAGCAAGGGGTGTCGTCACAACCAAAGACTGTGACTGCTGTGATCCCTGATTGGAAGTAGTAGCAGCTAGTTCAGTGGACTGGCTACTGTTAGTAGATTGTAGTGTCAGGTCCTTAGGCAGATCGTAAGTGGTTGTGTCTTTTGTTGCCCTTTGAGCATTCACTTGTGCAGATCAAGCCTCAATTGATCTAGCCATGGTGGGTTGCACAAGCATATCCTTAGTTTGAGAGCCATGGGTGGTGTCATGTTCCACCTCTCGCACGTTTGGAAGCTTAGCTAGAGATAGAGATTGGGATTGAGTAGCTGCACTTGACGACTGTTGTTGTGCTTCTTGTGTCCGTTTAGGGAAAGAGGGTGTAGGAGACTTGGGACTCCTAATTGGCTTTGACATTGGTTGGAACATTTGCTCGTGGATGTTAGATGATTTTGCCATTTGCTTTGTTGAGCATTTAACCTTGCCATGAGCAATGTTGTGCTTATGATGCCTGTTATCCTCTTGGGAAATCAAAGGCTCCTCCGATACTAGTGGATTTTTCTTACCCTCAATGATTACATCTAATATCTATTCGTCGCACACGCTAGGCTGAGGTTCTACCCTTCGAATAGTCTCGGTTGGTTTCTTGATTCCGACCATGAGGGTCTTGGTCACTCCCATGTCTTTGACTCGAGACTTGGTTTTTCATTTAGATCTCCTCCTATGCTTCTTTGCTCTTGATATGATCTGGCCTTCAGCAAATAGAGGAGATTTAGGAGGGGGTTTTGGTATCCAAATCCATTGGTTACCTGTGTAATACCCTTGAGTATATAGCAACGCTTTGGATATCCATCTTGGCATTGTATTGGCTCTCCATCAATGCCTTCGTCTGTAAGGCTTGGGCTTCTTTTGGGGTCTTCTACGATATTTTTAAGTCCAAAGCCTATCCTTGGCAGCATTGTCTCCTAACCTTCTTTTTTCAAGCATGGCCTCACTCACTAGTTCTTGTTGTTCAACCTATGCTTGTACCAACTCTTTCAACAAGTCCTTGCTCTTGTTAACAGGCTTGACTATTATGTCAGCACTTTCCTTGCATTTCCCTCAAGGTTTGATGAGGCCAACCTTGCTAAAGATTGTGACAATCCTCACACCTAGAAGTGTCAAGTGTATCCTCTGTGCTAAATAATCGGCCTCACACTTGGTCACCCTTTTGAAGGGTCTTCCTAGGAGGGTTTTCTTTCCACAATTAGCATTATTTTGAGGAACATGAAATAATATAGGCAAGCTCTCGGTTTCAATTGTTGCGAGGATTTTGCACTTCCCTATAAGTGCTTGTGAGTGTCCCCCATAAGGACTAAGAGTTGCATTAGTCGGTGTGAGCTTTGGTTGGCCTACTAGAGTCCGCATGCTTCATAGGTCAAGATATTAAAATATGCTCCTTCATTGATCAGAGCATTGATAGTGTGCTCTCTTTTTGCGGTGAGTTTGACCCTAAGATAAGCAGGTGGTACTATGTCTTTGTCTTCCGGGTCTTGGCTTGTAAATTTAAGCCTTCTGACAAATGCCCTTGAGGCCCCAACTACACGACCAAATGTGGATTCTCCACTGATGTCTTGGATCGTCTATGTAGTGCTATTTAAGGAGCATCTATCATCAAGACTGTCATATCTAGTCATCCTCGCAGTTGTAGCTTGATATTGTTGATTTTTGCTTTGACTAGATGCAGTCCGAATGCAACACATACATGTTTTTGCAGTGCAGTCCTTTTTCCCTTGTTGGCTAGATTGGCCCATCGAGGTTCTAGGGTCTCTGTTTGTCTTTGTTCGGCTATGGGCTTTTGGTTGCTCTCTTGCAGGTGCGAGCTTGTGTAGAGCTACGACTACACTAGGATCTAATTTGGAGGACCTGTCATGACACGCATTTTCTCTCCAACCTACTTGGGGGAGGTGCAGAGGAGCCCCCTCTGCGAGGGTCTGGGGGGCAGTCCATCCTAGCCCGTAGGGCCGTTACGGTAAATGCCATGTGCGATTTGAAGGACCATTCATAGCAAATTTTTGAACTACTTGCTCTAGATTTCAGCCCAGTGATCGATCTATGATATGGTTTCGGCTCTATATGGTCTCTCAGTCCGTTTTAGGGTCTACAGGTTAAAATTTTAAAAAATCCAAATTCGCCCAACAGGTTCGAATTGTAGGGGCCGAATGCCCGATTCAGCTTGTTTGAGGACCAAGGGCCGAATGAGAAAGGGTCGAATGTAACTGGTCTCAATGCTAAATTTGGCCAGTCCGAGTGTGGTTGTCCGAGGGCCGAGTTGCCAAGTGGGCAGAGGGCCAAGTCAGGTGGGCCGAGCCAGCTGGTGGGCCAAGGGCCAAATATCAAATTGGTCCAAATGGTCGATTCGGACGGGCCAAGCGGTGGGTGTTTGAGTTGAGTGGGCTAATAGCCAAATTTCAATGCGTTCGAGTTGAGTGGTTTGAGTCAAGTGGTCCAAGTGGTAGTGGACCGAGGGCCGATTCTAGGACTTGCCCCAGAATCGTCGTCACTCAGAATGGTCGAACGCGATGCGACTTTGACTGGCACAATGATAAGTCACTCGAATCACAGGATTTAGGTCATGGCCTGTCACACACACCTCCAGATCAAAGCCATGGATGGAGGGGAAGAGTTGTATATACATGGAATAGTCAATAAACTCCAAAATGGAAATCAGAAAATGAATCAAACCCTCTTGCCCTATTATGATAGCAGAAACCCCAATGTTTATTTTTCTTCTTTCTCTTTGTTTTTTCCTACCCTAATGCATACAAATCACAAAGCAATCACCTACACTACTCCAACATGCTCATCCAAATATGAAAAATCAAAAACCTACTTGCTAAGGAGATCAAATACCTCTTCAAACTCCCAAGCTTCCTACATATCTACCTCAAGCATCGGTTTGGGGAAAACCCTACTTCGATGCTCGATTCGAAGTGCGCAAGTACTGAAGGATTGAATCCGTTGGTCCCAGCAATGGAACTAAAATGTGGGATCTTTCGCTCAACCGCCAAGACCCATGGACCACTTATTATTTCAAGCATTCTAAGCTGAGCACTAATGGCTACCTCTAACATAGCGAATGCACCATCCATATCTACGGGTGTAGTGAGCTTACCTCCATGCTGATCAAGTTACGTCCTCTCCCGTGCACTCCGGTAACTCCACGATCCAAGTGCAAGCTTCAAGCAAGCTCCATCCTCAAGCTCCACGCTCCAAGCTCCATTGTCGCGAGCAAGACAAGAGAAGAGAAGAGTAGAGAAGAAGAGAGGAGAAGATGGAGAGCTTCTCCTCCTTGGTCCCTCACCCTCACAAACTCACTCCCTCTCTCAAGTGTAAGCTCAAGCAAGCAATAAGAAGAAGAAGAAGAAGAAGAGAGCTCCTTTTGGCCACACACAAGAATGAGCTTCCCATTCAACTTTATATACAAAACCCTAAATCCATTTTGGGCAGTCATCCCCTTATCTCCTTTTTTACATGGCCTAGGCCCTTTTTCCCATTGTCCTCCTATCTTCTTAGCTTCCTTTCCACTGCTCGTCTACATTTAAAAATTGCATGGGTGAGATCCCGGCACTCTTAAAATAAATCATGGTGTACCTTGTGCTTTTTTACAATAGTATAGACTCGCTCTTTTTCTCATGCGTCTTTTTCCTTGATTTAGGACTTTTCTGCACTCTTGTGTTTCCAAATTCTTCTTGGGGCGCCTTCGTCTTCTATTACACTTTTTCTTTGGCCTTGTCTTCTACTTTAGATTTTCCAACTTTTTCACCTTGCTCGTTTGAGGGTTAACATCTTCTAAGGGGCGATATAACTACAGGTGTGACCCTAGAGAGAATGGGTATGTGTACATTAGCAAACCTACTATCTACCATATCTATTAAGAGCTTAGTAATAAGACCCAAAGGCAAAGTTGTATCATATCCACGTGATTAATTTTAGTATTTATGTCAAACAAGAGTGATGATAATCTATCCTTGTAGGCTGTTATGGGCTATTTGAGTAATATGACAAGGAGACATAGATAATTGCATGTCATAGTGAAGGAAGGGTCCAGACCATTCATGAACTTATTTACAAAATGTATGAAAGAGGGAATAAGGTCAAAGGGCTAGAATAGGTAGATCTTCTTCTTCTCAAGGGCCCTTGCATTTAGGATGTTTGGGAAGTTGTACCTCCCATGCTCCTTTTCATAATACTCACTACCATGTTGGTGGGGATAAGGACATAGAAATAGATGTACTCACTCGAGCTTATTGGAGGAGATAAGTGCATTCCATGTTTCTTTCTCTTGCTCCAGGAGTAGGTACTTCCTTTATAGCTATCTTGTCTAGGCTTTTTATTGATTGCTAGTGAGATATCTACTTGCATCCCCTGGATCTAATAGGATACTTTCAAGGCATCATTATCCACTTGGAGGGCCCACTTCTCTGTTATGTGTCCAAACGCCTGAATAAGTACTTAGACTATTTGCAGGAGTAAGGGCTGCTTGGATTTATTGATCTACTCAATCTTGAAAATAAAAATTTATTGTCTTGCTTGACTCTTCATAAGCCATATACCTTTGAAGTTTCTCCTCTAACTTCTTTTCCATGTTATCCTCCTCCTCATTCTCCATGAGCTTAAGAAAAATGGAATATTTTGATAGCTTTTAGGATTTTATCGTAAGCTCTTTTACCATAGCATCATAAATGTCTTTTTGTTTGGAAATTTTCTCTACAATGGTCCCTACTATGAAGTCATCAAAAGGTGGTAAATTAGGAAGATCTATTTGTGGTGTCATGACAACTCAATGCTTCACCCTCATGACGTGCTACAAATGATCCATGGTGCTCTAAGTTGTAAGGCCCCCATTATGTGGAGAAGCCATGAGTGAGCATAGTGGTTGGATCTTGACTTGTATGTCAAATGAGGTCTATATGATTGAATAACAAAATTTGACCTTTGGGAATCTAGTATTTGGGTTAGATAGAGAAGTTATGTTGGTAGCAACTCAAGGCACAATGCATTAATTTGTGGGATTTAGGAGTTATCATGCTGCCTGATGATAAAGGAAATATTCCCTAGCCAACTAGGAGAGATTCATAATACGGTTTGACATGCCAACTAGACTACCTTCTTGGGCTATAAAAGGAAGACCCCTTCAAAGCCATTGTTAATCTATCTTTCACCTAGTCATAATTCTTCTAGCTACCCTTAAGCTCTTTGTCTATCATCTATCTAGATTGCTTCATAGTGGAAGCACATCACAGGTGGATAGAGACATCTTTGTATCAATTTTCTTGAAATGATAGTAGTTTCTATTCTACTCATATTTACTATGTGTTTTCTACTCCTTTCTCAGATTCTATTTGCTATACCATGTAATTTCTACATGGTATCAAAAACTGGGGGCTCTAAGGAGTGAAGAGTATGTGAGAGGCAAGGGCTTCAACAATAAAGAGGAGAAACATTGTCTACTACATTAGGTACTGATACTGGTGCATTAATTGGTGGTGTTGCTATATTGATAATTCAAACACTAAAGATTCATCCACAAACATTTAGTGAAGACAAGTTAGATAGTACAAACTACACTTTGTGGAAGTTTAAAATCACAACTACCCTCGATACTTATGAGCTTCTGGAGACGATGCTTAGGACTGACCCAGAACCACAACCCATCAAATTTGAGTGTTCCTCCAAATGAAAAATCTCTCTAAGATTGGAAATTAAGGAACACAGATGCATTGTGTACCTTAGTTACCAGCTATTCTCATAGTGTTTTAACCTTGATTCGACATACAACCAAGGCATCAAAGGCTTGGAACGTACTGAGGAGTCAATATGGAATGTGAAATTAAATAAGAATTTATAACTTAGAGAATCAACCAATTGCACAAAATTTTGCCAAAGAAGAGACATTTGAACCATTTACCACTTGAATCAAAAATCTATATGAGGAGATACCTATCACTGGGATACAAAAGACTAGTAAGGAGCTAGATTGGAGGTGTCTTTGGATTTGTTCACCAAAGAGTGATGGATTGGTAATTGGCCTAAACACTCAAGCAATATCCCAAACTTTTATTTTTGAGAAATTTTGTATACTAACAAGGAGGAGTTACGGCTTAAAGCCTGACAAGCTAGCCGTAGAGTGGAGATGTTGCATTCTCTACTAATGCGAAAGACAAAGGTGATTCCTCTACTAGTGGTGTCAAGAAGAATAAGGGTGGTAAGAAAAAGTTTCAAGTAGTGTGTTTCTACTATAAGAAGAAAATATATAAAATCATAGATTGTTGTGTTAAGAAGGCAAATGAAAAGAATGGCACTATAAAGACTAAAGGGAAGGAGACAACCAATAGGACTAAATTAGAGTTGGAGTTATTCATAGTGACCATTGAGCAAGTGTGTTCCTCGATGTAAGAAATATCTACTATTGACTCATGGGTATTGGATAGTGGTGCCTCCTATCACATGATTAATAAGAATGAGGAATGATGGAAAATGCCCTACTAATGGCACAATTAAAATTTCAACTTTTACTATAAATAGTGAACTCAAAAATCTTTCAAATGTGTTGTATGTTCTAGTGGTTAAGAGAAATTTCTCATTAGTTGCTTCTATAATAAATCTTGGCCATGAGGTGAGGTTTACTAAGATATGTATATAAATCATCGATAGTATTAGAAAATTTGTTAGCAAAGGAGAAAGAAGGAACAACCTATATGAGCTAAGTGCTCTTTCAACCACCGCTAGTGTGGGAAAAAGTAAACTTTGGCATGAAAGATTTGGTCACATTGATTTTGCAGTGTTAAAGGAGGTGCATAAGTAAGGTATGGTTGCTCATCTACCTATAATAATTGAAATGAAGAAACCATGTGAAGCTTATGTGATGGAAAGTCAGCAAAAGAAAGACATTTTCACAAGAAAGAAAGAATAAAGCAAAGGATCCTCTAGAGTTGGTGCATGCTCACTTTTGTGGTAGAATGCCTACACAAGACTTGGGAGTATCGTCTTATTTTATGTTGATTATCAATGACTATAGTAGAAATATATTGGTATACTTCCTTTGTGATAAGGTTAAACTTTTGGTTAGTTTAAAGAATGGCCAAAACTTGTTGAGAATGAAATAGGGCAAAGTATGGAAAAGTTTAGAGCATATAGTGGTGGTGAGTTCAACTTAATGGAGTTAAATGAAAACTTTTGCAAGAGCAAAGAGATTAAGCATCAATTGACATCACCTCTCATACACCTTAGAAGAAGTGCATTATTGAATGCAATAATCATACCATTATGGAAATTGCAAGGTGCATGCATAAGAGTAAGGGATTGCCTAACCAATTTTGGGAAGAAGCTATTAACACTATAGTCTACATTCTCAATTGGAGTTACACAAAGGCTTTTAAGGGCAAAAATCCTCATGAAGCTATTTTGATAAGAAACTATTGATCTCACATTTTAGTACATTTGAAAGTGAATGTTTACACATCTTCCAAAGGATAAGAGAAGTTAAATCTAAAAAGCACAAAATGTGTTTTCTTGGGTTATAGTGATGAGAAAAAAACTTACAAATTGTATGACCAAGAGGCAAAGAAGTTTATAGCGATCTGTAATGCAGTTTTCAAGGAGCAATCACATATAGTGGAGGAGGAGAATATAAGTTCTTTCACTTTATCATCCAATAAAGAAGTAGTTCACTATGAACCTATCCCAAGAGCTGTCGCTACTCTCAAGAAGAAGGAAGCATCATATTCGAATGATGAGAAAAAAATTCACCATTCTATAATCAAGCCATTGGAAAAGCCGTTATTGTGATGGGTAAATTAGTTCCATGATCACATGAATCCTATGTCCATCACAATTGAGAAAAAGGAAAATGGACCAAGGAGGTCTCTGAGAATAGAGGAGCAAGAAAGGCTTTTTCTTACACATAGTCAACATGGCCTTGTCACTTGAGATTATAAGAGAAGTAAGGGAGCCAACCAACTTGGAAGAAGCACTTTGCTGATCCAACATGGAGAATAGCTATGCAAGATGACTATGACAAAATAATGAAGAATGTTACTTGGAAGCTAGTGGATTGGCCAAAAAAGATGAAGATTATTGGCACCAAATGGTTTTGGAACATAAAGCACAAGATTGATAGTAGCTTAGAAAAGTATAAAGTCAAAATTTCATAGGTTGAAGAATTTGATTTTCAAGAACCATTTAGTCTAAATGTTAGAAGGACCACTATTCACATAATACTTACAATGGTCACTCATAAAAAGTGGCCAATCTACCAAATGGATGTTAACTCAATGTTCTTAAATGGAGACCTAAAGGAGGAGGTGTATGTGGCTTAGCCACTAGGGTTTGAGGCCCCCCATTTTGAGAATAAAGTTAGTAAGCTAAAGAAGGTATTGTGTCGGCTGAAACAAAATCCCTACAGCATGGTACCAACATATAGATAAGAATTTTTAAGGCTTTAATTTCAAAATATGTGCCTCAGATGCTAACTTATATCTTTACAAGGATGGCAAAAAATTTATAGCGATTTTCTTATATGTGAATGATCTTCTTATTATAGGTGTCTATCACAAAATTGATTGCTTATTAGCATTCTTTATTTAGTAAATTTATGTCAATAAATTAATGACTCACTTTTCTTTAAGTATCGATGATGATCTAGCATGGCCATTAGACCATTTAGAGACCAGTATTCCTAGTGCATCACTTAATGGGGTGATCAAAGCACTGTGGCAGGGATATTTGGTACACACAATAAGTTATTAAGGGGGAAAGAAGTGTCTACCAAGTGTAAGAGTGTACATAAGAACCAATGAGTTACACATAAATGAAGATGGATTGAGTTCTAAGAAGAGAAAGTGCATTAGCATTGTGTATATGTATTTATGTGTGCATCCGGTGATGCTTAGGAATGTTTAGTTGTGTGTAGTGAGCATTGCATTCATTTGGGGTCATCCTCTCCCTTACAAGTTAAGGTTTAAGGTCTTTTCTCTCTTAATGAATTAAGGAGAGAAGTAATTATTTCCCTAAGAAAGACGAGAGAGGTAATTCTCTCACTAAGAAAGACGAGAGATGTGATCCTCTAGAAGTGAGAAGAGAGGCGATTTTCCCTTTCTAAGGTCTAAGATGACACAAAATTTTGTGTGGAAGTCAATCTTAAGGTTGAGGCCCAAGGCAATCTAATGAACTCTCCTTATCTATGGCTCAAGGTGGTTGCATGGACCATAAGTTAAGAGTAGAGTTTAAAAAGCTACTTTTCTTAAAATAGACATGGTGAATCCATTTTTAAAATATCTCGCGACAAAAAGTCGATCTCTAAAAACAACCCAAGAGGGTTATCAGAAATGGCAAGTTCTACAAAATTTTTTTGGGACATTTTTCCATCCGAGTAGTGCATAGAGAGATATTCCAAAATTGGTGTTGCAGAGTAGGTCCTAGAACAACCACATCTTGCATGAAGATCAACCTTTCCAATCTTGGCACTCAAGTCTCTCTCCAAGAAGAGAAGCTCTTGGAGCCTATAAAAGGAAGGAACTCCTTGGGTGTGGAGGAGGTGAAGGAAGCTTCACTTTGCGTGCATCCAAGAGGAGAAGAGAAGGTGCAAGTACTGTAGAAGCTCTACTGAAATCAAGTTCCAAGAGGAGAAGAAAAGGTGCAAGTGCTGCAGAAGCTCTGAAATCAAGCTCCAAGAGGAGTTCCCTATACATATTTTGTAGGAGAGAAGGTACAAGTGTTGCAGAAGCTTTTCTGAAATCAAGCTCCAAGAGGAGATCCCTACACACATTGTGTAGGAGAGAAGGAGAGACTCAAGAAGGATCAAAAGGTGGAAACTTCCAAGTTGTGCAAGTGTTAGCCAGTGCAAGGAACTGTGGTCTTGTTCCCAAGATATAGAAGTTAAGAACTAGGTTATGTGTAACAAAGAAGCTTGCTCCTTGTCAATAATTAAACTCCACAAGGGGGGACTTGCCCATCTTCTAGTGCCTAGTGTGTTGTCGATCTCTCTATCTATCTCTCTTTCTCTCTACATCTTTAAAGTGCCTACAAGTGAGAAATTACAAGCTCAATTGACAGAGTATCGTAGCTTGTTAGAGATTCCTGATGTATATCAATTGATTGACAGCTTAAGGGCAAGGAAAGAAGTTACCTATGAAGCACTGGATCCTCCAAAAGATGGTGATACTAGAGAAAACACCATTGCACCAATTGATGGTGAAGGTGCAAAGCATCCAATTACTGAGAAGCTTCATAGAAGAAGGAAGAAGGACTTTCGGGTTGAGAAAAGTAAAAAGACCTCACCTCAAGTGAGGTGGATAAGGAGGAATTCATCACCCTCAGAAACCAGCTACTCCCCTAATTACTCAAGTTCCTCGTCCTCCTCCTCATCTTCTAGTTCCTACTCTCTTGGTTCTAAGTCTCATGCAATCCGCAAACAAACAAAGAGGGACCATAAGAGGAGCAAGCTTAAGGAGACAGAATTTCAAGTTTGGGGATAAGGACAGAAAGTTTGACTCTTACTCTGGTAAGAGAGATCCTGCTAAGGTGTTAGCCATTGTCAGGCAATTTGAAGTTACTTTTTTTAATGGTAATTTCTCAGAAAAGTCCAAGCTCACGCTTGTAGGCATGCACTTGAAAGACACCACTAGCAATTGGTGGTTGAATCTCATTTTGGAGGGAAGGAAACCTACGACTTGGGAAAAGTTCAAAAAGAAGTTTTTTGCTCACTTTTGCCTCTTAATTTTGAGAACGATGTCAAGAAGGAGTGAAATTGGCTAGGTCAGAAAGAGCATGAGAAGGTCACTAGTTATGTGGACAAGTTTTGGTATACTCTTCTCAAGGTTACTCATTTCATGGAGATCAATGATGAAGAGAAGAAAAGAAAGTTTGAAGCTGGCCTACTCCCTCATTTACACAGAACCATGAAGTTGTATCCACATGAAACATTATCTCGCATGATGGAGTCTGCCATCATAGCTGAAAGTTTGCATGCACATGTTACATCTTGAAAGTTGGAGATGAGTTCTTATAGAGCTAGACAAGAGCAGCTCTATGATCAACCAAGAGACAAGAACACAATATTAGTGAGCTTGGGAATCTCCCAATTCCCATTTTTTGAATACCAAAAAGGTGGCACCCAGATAATAGGCCCATAAGTTTCTCAAAACCATATGATGTGACCTATCATTGGAAATCACTTAAAAAATGGAATCTATTGAGCTATAGAGCGCTCAATTTGGAGTTATAGTGTTCAAGTTATGACAAATCCAAAGATTTGACCATGTGTCCCAAACTTATGGGAAATTCCCATATTCCCCAATATGGTGTTCAAGACTAATCAAAGAAGACCTACCTCTAGCCATGACCAATATTCAAAGTGAGAGGGTAACAAGAAGAAGAGCAAGTATCTCTCACCTCTGAGATACAAAAGTACAAAGAGGAAGGAAGGTGCTTTCTTTGTGGTGAGTTAGGTCATATGAAGCCTAA
The DNA here is from genome assembly GCF_053477565.2 of Lygodium microphyllum. Taxonomy (NCBI): domain Eukaryota; kingdom Viridiplantae; phylum Streptophyta; class Polypodiopsida; order Schizaeales; family Lygodiaceae; genus Lygodium; species Lygodium microphyllum. The sequence goes on from NC_141135.1 coordinate 184,063,092, forward strand.
TTTTCCTGACAAAAGGAAGGAAGACAATGTGATTGAAGATCCTCTTCCGCCATCCTCAATATCTATTCCGGATGTGCAAGGTAACACTCATTCAAATGAGAAGAAGAGACAACTCTTAAATGGTTGGGGGAGACTCAACAATCAACGAGTTTTGATACTCTTTGATCCAGGGTCCACGGATAATTTTATGTTAACAGATACTTTTGAAAGGCTACAAATTCCAGCGGATTGATTGGAAAAACCAATTGGATCTTACCACCTATTCTACTCCTATCCAGGGAAAGTTGAATCTTAGAATTGGGGATTACCGTGACCAAGAATCTTTTCTACTTGTACTCATTGGTAATTATGATGTTATCTTAGGTATGCCTTGGCATTAGAAGATTGGACCTCTTCCCGATTTTGTGAAGAAGGCCCTTGCATTTCAATTCAAGGGTCGGAACATAGTATGCATTGCTGATGTTGTGCCAATGGTTAGTCATGTCACAGTCATGTTAGCATTTCTAAAGAAATGAAGAAAGGTATTTCTGCATACATGATTTTTGTGAGAGAGTCAAAAGAAGGGCACTTGATGCCTCTAATGAACACACAATACCAACTAATGCTTCTAAATCTTAGAATTTAAAAGAACCCCTCTCTTTAATTGATCGAGCTAGACATGAATTTGTTAAACAATATGAAGATTGTTTTGGTGATTCATTCCTAGGAGAGTTACCTCCTAAGCACTTGAGAGATCACACAATTGATCTTATCCCAGGCAATTCACCACCTAACCAACTGCCTTACCGAGTAAGTGCAAGTCAGCAAGAGGAGATCATAAAACAAGTAAATCAACTATTGGAAAAAGGGTTAGTTCAACGTAGCTCATCTCCATACTGCTCTCTAGTCTTACTTGTTCAAAAGAAAGATAGTTATTTCTATATGTGCATAGACTACAGATCTTTGAACAAGATCACAATCAAGAATCGTTTTCCTATCCCAAGGATAGATGATATCTTGGATAAGTTGCAAGGGGCTAGTATCTTTAGTAGCATTGATCTCAAGAGCGGCTATCACCAGATATGGATAGCATTCGAAGATGTTCATAAGATATCTTTTCATACAATGTTTGGACTATATGAGTTCTTAATCATGCCATTTGGTTAGACTAATGCACCCGCCACATTCAATTAAATGATGGAGAGAATTTTCATACCTCACTCAAAGTTCATAGGTGTCTTCTTTGATGACATTCTAATATTTTCATGGTCTGAAGAAGAGCATAGAAAACATCTATCTATTGTTTTTCAAGAGCTTCACAAGCATAGACTACAAGTCAATGCTAAGAAGAGTGATTTTTTTCTTTCAGAATTTCATTAGTTGGGCCTTATTGTTTCTCACAATCTAGTGAGAATGGATCCTGAGAAGATTGAGCCATTGTTGAATGGCCTACACCTATATCTGTACATGAAGTTAGAAGTTTCTTCGGCCTATGTTTATACTACAGGAGGTTCATATGAGGCTTTTCATATGTTGCATCATTTTTACATGACCTTACTAAGAAGTGAATGCCTTTTCACTAGGGATCAAGGCAACTACAAGCCTTTGAAAGAATTAAGTTTCTTGTGACTCAAGAACCAATTCTCATAGTTTTGGATCTTCAAAAACCTTTTGAAGTTCATTGCGATGCTTGTGGGGATTGCATTCGAGCTATGCTTAACCAAGAGCATCATGTAGTAGCATTTGAGAGCCGACACCTGAAGGATCATGAGCTACATGCTCTACTATATGAGAAAGAGCTTATGGTGGTGGTATATGCTCTTCAAGTATGGAAACACTATTTACTTGGTGTAGATTTTTTTATTAAAATAGATCACCAAAGTCTAAGATACTTCCTCACTTAGAATAAGCTCTTAGAGAAACAGATGCATCAGGTAAATTTCTCATCTATGTTTCACTTTCAAATCCTTCACACATTTGGAACTAAGAATGTGGTACTGGATGCTTTATCATGGTGGCAACCTCGAGTGAATGAAATCACAATTGTTTACCAACCATAACGAGTTCATGGATTTACCCAAAATGTATGCAACTGATTCTGACTTCTCAACCATATGGGATCAGCTTAACTTAGGTCAGTCAATTACATCTTACTCGATTCGAGATGGTTATTTTTATCATCATCAAGATATTTGTGTAGAATTACCATTGCAACACAAGGTAATGAATGAAGCACATCAATCTCCATATGATAGACATAAGGGTATTCTACCCACTACTCAAGCATTGGAAATATATTTCTTTTGGCCCACTCTTAGAGTTGACATTGAAAGATATGTCCGCGAGTGCAAGATAAGCCAAAAAGCAAAGTATGATATGCATAAACCACCTGATCTTCTGAAGCCATTACCTATTCTAATGAGCCTTGGAAAAGTGTAGCCATGGACTTATGAGTTTTCGTGCCAAGGCCTCCTGATAGGCAGCACAATCCTTTCTCTCATGCTGCAAACTATCACACCACATACATCTTTTTCCTAGCTTAGGGGCTACTGCCCGTCCCTTTTCCTCTTGTCCTTTTTCATCCAATTTTGCAACCTTCAATTGAAGATCCCACATGCCTTTGAATAATTCATCTAATGCCCATAATAGCGAGAACATCAAGCTAGCAATAGAACAGGGTGGCTTACCAGATACATCAAAACTATTTTGCCCATAATAGTGGGACAAGCTAGAGGCATGCAATATTTCTCTTCTTCTACACTTTTTCACAAGTGCAATAACAACTTCCTTGACATGTCTTCACTCTGTTTTAGGACATGTCTCTATACTCTGATCCTCTAAAAAATCATCAAGCTTCTCTTGAAGCTCAGGATCTACTACTTGTAGAAACAATTCAATTTTCTAACTTGCAAGAGCTTATTATTCTACAAGATCTAACTACTCAAATTGACTTTCAAATACTCTTAACAATTTTGTAGCCACAAGACCCTTATTGGGTTGTAAAACCCACTCCTGAAAAGTCTTGCATAATCAAACTGCTATTTTCAATGTAAAATTCTTCCATGAGTGTATTCTTGAAAGCTACCTAATCACTATCCTGCATATACAATTCAATAATTTGCACTTTTAGTTCATGTACAGTGATCCGAACAAAATACTAACTCCATGCAAGTTGAGACACTCCAAAGAATTCCATCTTTTGAGCATAGGTATGTGCATATACAGATACATTCTTGCCATTGAATAACTTCATCTCATGCGCAACTATTTGCATAACATTCATCACAACACTTTCTGTTTGAGCAAAAGCCTACATCACCTATTGTTGTTGTTGTACCTGCATAAGCATATTCATATTCTGCACCAATTGCTACAAAACATCATTGGAGATTGTGTTCAAAGGTTCTCTCATCTTGTCTTTCCTTCTTCTGAAGACCTTTCAGGTCAGGTTCACCAATGTTTTATTGAAAGGTCATATCCACTAGGGATTAGAGGTAGAAGGAAGTAGAGATAGGAGATGGAAGAGAAGAAAAAGAATAAACAAGAGGTAAACACAATAAAGCACAATGAATTGAATCAATATGTATTGTCAAAACCTAAAATCCCTTGTTTGGCACTACTCAGAAGTAATCTCCAAGCATTAGATCTCCTAGAGCTCCCTCGTAGACCAAAAACATGCATCAAAACAACAGCTTCCTCTTTGCTAATCAAAACCTAAATCTGATGGCTCCATTGACTTCAAAAGTGGGGCTAAAACTCCAGGATACCTGGTCTAGGATATTCGAGTTCACTTCTTCTTCTTCTTCTAGTTCAAAATGCTATTTTGTGGCTGTCAACTGCGATCGTGACACACACGATTTTGCCAATCTTTCTTTTTTATGAGAATTCTCAAAAGTGGCTAAAAAAGTAACTTGCTTTGTGCATACCATCCTAATCTAGAAGTTTTTCTAGATTTTTCAAATATTTACAATAAATAAAATCCACCATGTCTAAAATAGGCTAAAATTGTCCAAAAGCCTAGTATTTTTGGACCATCCATGCTACCCACACTAGGACTAATGACTCAAATGTCATTGACTCTCTTGATCAATAAAAAAGTAGGATGATGATACACTCCAGAGTTTTTCACACCGCGTCTGCGTTGTCGAAGGGTTTTCGAAAACAAAGTCGCAACCACAGAGGTCCTTGAGAAATTTCAAGATAGAAGATCAATCTAACAAGATTATATTCAATTTGAAAGCTCAATTTCAGATAATATGAGACATATAATCAGCTAGATCTGATTGGGAGCATTTCCAATAAATGGCTTGACAAAAACTCACGTCAACAAATTTTTCATGTAGTGTGAATCCCTATGAAGCTTCACTTGGTTTTCATCATATCCTTTGGAACAATAGGTAGCCTGTCTCTCCCAAAGATATTCAAGACTCCTTGCTTACAAGAAAGGGCAGTTCTACCTCTACTAAGCATAGGAAAAAGAATGGAAGGCAAAGTAGTTATATTTGGAGAAGGAATTAAGGCCATAAAGAGCTAATCAACCTCATCTTCTTCTTCACAAAGTTCTCATTAAACATTAAGGTAGTTTCCTTCGTGGTTTGCTGCAAATGCCATCGATCACCCATAATACAAATCGCACATGCCGATGTTGATCACCTTTTTCATTCAGCACCTTTGTCTGCCACCTCCTGTCTTCGTGTTATCCAAAGAGCGCTTCTTTAAGGCATTATTTCCATTTGCAGCACTTGACATGCATACAGGTGTAGCTCTTTTCACACCCCAACCAATTATACCAAGATCAGTCCCACTGTTGTGGAAGCGGACACAATTGCATCATCGAAGCCACTGCTAGAAGCTTCTGTAAGACAGAGGAACTTCCAGTACCTATATTCTCCACTGTTACTCTTGCTGTTGCACCAAACACTTATTGAATACTACTCACAGCATCCGGATTAGTCTTCTTCAACGTCTCAAAAGTGTGGCATCGGGAGTTCCTGCTACAAAATCCCAAGTAGTGAAGCACTGTGCATGCTCAGAACTATTGCTTCCCAAGAGAATTAGCAAAACCAGTCTTTAGCTGTTTGGGTTAGGAGCCATAGATCAGTCGCTTATACAAACACATGGCCCTTCGCGGTATGGATGACATCATTCTGTGCCAGAAAAGCAGATTTTCCGTGTTTCTAAAACCTTCATGGAAGAAAACATCATGGTGCAAGAAGTCAGAAACTCCAGTAAGTTCGACGGTTCTTCTTTCGGTTTATATGAAAAGAGGCTGGTGTTCTGCATTCGCCATTTGAACAAGCTGATTGTATGTAGAGAACTCAAAGTTGTCGCCAAAGTCAGTGCAAATTTCGGCCCTAAGAGAGCGATCGTTGTCTGCAATGCCGATCACCTCCACATACTCACTAAAGGAAGGGATGGAGGGGAGGCTTGCTTGACTGATATCTGAGCCCCGTCTGAGCTGAGACCCATGAAGGTGCCGTTACCATCCGGTCGCAACACCTTGAGCATGCATCTTCCCCCCAGATTAGCTTATCTGCCCCTCTTCCCCAGTGGAGCAGCCGAGTCGTCGATCCTCTCCTCTGTTTTTTCCTTCCTTTCCTTAATCTGTCGAATCTTCCTTGCTTTTTTTTGAATCTGCTTTTTCCCTCCCTTGTTTTTAGCCACCCTTTTCTTTCCTTTTCGTCCCACAGAATAAGCTACTTTTGCCTATTCCAACACAGCCCAATATAGGCATAGCTCAATGGAGCAAATTTAATAAGACTCCTGAATTCCTCATATCGCCTGCCATAGAATAAGCTCCTTATCATCCACAACAACACAATCGGTTTCTGTTACAACGCAACACCAAAAGGTCACCATGAAAATACTGAACAGAATAACCACAATATGAAATTGACACAATGTGTTCCTTAAGTCCCGTCCCACAGGCTTAGAGTACATATGTCCAACCACCACCCGCACATCAAAGGAAACACTCCAAGCTCAATCAGCAACAGGAAAGAAACTTTGAACAATGTCATCAAGTAATTCAGCCCTGCCACAACATGTCTTGCCACAGATGGAGCAGCCTCAGTCATTGAGCTCAAACCGTGAATCCGCCCTACTGTCAATGGCTCCCCTCTGCTGAGTCTACGAGCAATAGTGCTGATGGATTTTGGCAAGCAATGGTTCCAGACCTTTTTGCAGCAACATGTACAGCAACTGCCAATGCATACACTGCTCCATAAGGCATTCCAATCACTTCCCCAGTAGCCAATACATCTAATCCAATACCGCAGGCTTCCCAAAATTGCCAATCACATTTACTGGCTATTGTATTCTTCCTTTTCTCAATATTACATTTTAAATCTCCTAAACAAGCCAAATGACCAGCATTGGTAAAAGCACACAAATATGCTTCAAAATCAGTGCCTCCAGCTGTGCTCCATGGCCCATGCTTCTCATAGCACGTTTCAATGCTTGGCCTCCTTCTTTCCAACTCCTGGATGTGGAGGTTTGGTATCATTAGGTATTTTTTATGTAGCTGGAGAAGGAGAAGACAAAGTCCTGAACGAATACGTGTAACACGTTCACCAGCATCAGTTGTGCTTTCCACTTGACCTTGCTCAACATAGGCTGAAAGCATCTCATCATGTTCACCACTATGCCTCCAACTCCTCCCCACTATACTCATACGCAGAAAATAAATGTAAACACAACAACTAAGTATGTACAAAGTATCAAATCACACACACAATTTTTGGGTGGTTTTCACACCTCGAATGCGCAGTAATACGACATCCACCCCCTCTAATCCTGCACATCCTCCGGATGGGCCAACTACCCATGATCGTTATCATCAAGATCCACAAACAGATCAATCTCTTCGTTATGCATTTCCGGTAGATCAACAAGATTATCTGTCATATCATCTGTCTCTTCCATTGGAGTTTCTTGTCGTTGCTCTTCTCTTGAAAATTCTTCCAATGCATAATCCTCATCATCTCTTTTCTTGAAAAACTTGATTCTTTTTCCAGCAATAGGCACTCTAAGCACTGTCCCATCCAATTCTGTCAGCTCATATGTTGCATTATCAAAGACATGTGTGACTATGTACGGCCCAAACCATCTTTTCACCATCTTCCGAAGTGCAGTATGCTGATTTTCAAGGCTGCTATCAAAGACCAATACCCAATCTCCCTCTTCTATTGCTCTAGGCTGCAAGCGATGCCTGCTGTCAAACCTGTCCTTATTCCTTAGTCTAGCAACCTTCAACCTGTCAATAGCTAGCTGAATATCCTCAGGTCTCCTCTCCAACTGTTGAATCCGAAGAGCCAAGAGCTCCTCTCTCGTCAAATCCTCCTGCCAAGGTAAAACTGACCAAGTCAAAGCACAAGTTTCAGTCGGCATAACAGGTTTCTGACCATACATCAACACTGCAGGCATATATCCTGTGGTAACAATATGAGTCGTACGATCAGCCCACAAAGAAAATGGTAAAAGTCTCAGCCATTCTCCAATCCATCCTCTGCATGCTTTGGCTAATGCTTTCACTATCGGCGGATGCCCTCTTTCACTCTTCCCATTTCCCTCTGGATTATATGATGTAGTTAGAGCCAACTTGATTCCTAGCTGAGAGAAAAACTCCCTAGCTTGATCTGCATCCAATTCGCCATGATCCGGAGTGATCTTACCCACACAACCATACATGCAGAAAATTTCCTCCAATAAGAACTTACACACTGCACTAGTGGTCTTTGTTCTCAAAGAACTGCCCTCAACATGATTGGTAAGATCCTCTCTAGCCAAAACAATGTACCTCATCTGCCATAGACCCATAGGCATGGTAACCAAATCAACTACCCACTTATAATGAATGCATAGTGGATAGGTCGGATGAAGCTCATCTCGATGACGCACTACCGAATACATCTGGCAGTCTTTGCAAGTCTCAACAAAGTGAGAAACATCTCTATACATGCCTTTCCACCAATATTTCTCCTTGATTTTCTCATAAGTAGCCCACACTCCTCTATGACTAGCCCAAGGACTCTCATGAAACTCCCTCATCACCTGTAACTGTGTCTCTCTATCGCAGACAACCTGCAAAGGTAATCCGCCTCTTTTCTTCGGATGCTTCCAAAGAAATCCGTCCTTGAGAAAATAACCATAGGCTTTCCTTCTGATCTTCTTGAACTCTTCATCTGTCCATTCATCTCTTTTGCTTAGTGTACTAAGGTACCTGCCAATCTGCAACCAATCTCCAACATAGAGTTCTTCTGTGAAAGCCACAATATCATAGACATGACAAACATGATCAACCATAGTGGCTGAAATTTTTGCATCATCCTCTTCTGCAAGTAGAGTCTCCTCATCATCATATCTGGCTCTATACAACATATCTGCCACTGGATTATCCTTCCCTGCTATGTGCTTAAATTCCGGATTTAATGACTTGATGTATGCAATCCATCTCAACATAGCTATATCCGGAGTAGAGCAACTCGTGATCATACCAATCAATGGCAAGCAATCTGTCTCTACCACAACTGAAGCTCCAATAAAGTACTCCTTGTCACATTTGAGAGCCGTGACAATCCCCAATAGTTCCCTCTTGATTTGCGAATATCTCCTCTGTCTCTCATTTAGGACTTTCGCCCCAAACCGAATAGCATACCTATTTCCATCTGCATCATCTTGACCCACAGCCCAACCTATGCCAATTGGACTGGTGTCAACTGTCAATACAATAGGCCTTCCACAATTATAATCAGCTTTCCTGAGAGTAGGAGCATTCTGCAATAACTTCTTCAATTTCCGCATGGCTCTAGTGTGGCTCTCATCCCAATAGAATTTCTGCCCCTTTCGAAGCAGCTGATACAAACAATCTGCTATGTGTGCAAAATGAGGTATCCAAATCATATAAAACACACAAGGTCCAATGAATCTCCGTACCTCTGAAGTGGTAGAACAATACTCCGCAATCTTGCCTATAGCATTCACCTTATCAGGTGAGGGTTCCTGCCATAATATCCACACATATGTCCAACAATGACAACCTCATTCACTCCAAAAACAGATTTTTGCCCTGAAAGTGTCAAGTTCACTTCTTCTAACCTGGCCAAAATCTTCTCACATGCTGAAATATGATCAGCCACAAAGTATCTGTATCCCTGCTCATTTAGACTCACATTCTTCTCTTCTTCTGCACACCCCTTAATGGGCACATCATCCAAGAAAGGCATGGTAAGCTGAGGTATGTAATCACGAAGGACCTTATGCATGGCATTCATCATATACGCAACAGAATTAGTGGCACCTTGAGGCAAGGTGCACATCCTGACAAGCCCAATAGGAGTTCTCATGGTGGTTATGTCCCTGCTTTCCAAAGCCAGCTGAAACTGATCATATCCTGAATACAAATCACCTAAAGAATAGATGGCACGTCCAACAAATGCCTCTGCAAACTCATCCACAACTGGACCTATACCAACATTCCTAATAGTAACTCTGTTCACTGGCTGCATGTCCTGAATAAATCGGAGAGTACCATTCTTCTTTGGAACTGTAAACCACCTGTTTGATCAGATGAAGGCTCAAGAATTCCCATCCTGATTTTCTCATTCAATAAAACAATCAGCTTTGGCAAGTGTGCTTTAGGCACTGGAATAGGCCGGAGATTCCATGGGATATGAGGAATAGTAAAAATGACCATAGGAGCAACTATATCAGGATTCACACATCCAATCTCATGTGGGAAAAAAGCAAATCCCCTTCCAAGACGCTCAAGCATCTCCTGAAAGCATTGCTTCTCTATGGGTAGCAAGAAATCACCATTTCCAATTTTCAATTCAGCAAGAGTCTCTGCTGAAAATTTATGACCAATATGCTCCGGATTCCTCAAAATTTGCTGTTTAGCAGCCCTCGCTATTTGCTGATCACTGTCAGGTGGAAGCGGTACAGCAACCGGCTTCACCTTCTTATCCACAGTTTTGTATTTCGTGTCAACCCTGGCTTCATTATGCTCTTCTGCATTACATAAATCTTGCTGTAAATCAGCAATTCTGCACTCCAATGGCTGAATATCCTCAGCCCTCTGCTCTATGGACTACATAGAAACAGCCCTAAACTCTGAATGCTAAAATATTTCAGCAGTAAACTCTGTTGGCTGAAAGTTTTCAGCCCTCTGTCTCTCTGAAAGCTGATCATAACCAGCTGGAAACTCTGTTTGCTGAATTTCTTCAGCACTCAACACTCTTTGCTGAGTTACCTCAGCCTCTGACTCGATCTGTGACATAAAATCTGCAATTTCATGAAACATGTCCAGGGACTACACTAATACATTACTGTGACAATTCTGCATATCAGTTTTCAGCATATCTCCCATCTCTGTCATCGTATCTGCACAAATCACACTGTCATACATCCCATCTATGTGCTCATCATCCTCCAAAATTCTTGCATTTTTTAAATTTTTCTCCTTCCTGCATATATACTGTCTGGCAGCTCTAGGCAACCTAGAAGTCTTCTGATAGCTCATCGAACTGTTTGCTGAAATCCCAACAAAACCGAGGAGAAAACACCGCTGCCAGGAGGCGAGAACTCCAATCTCCTGTGCTCTGTACCACCGTCGTCTCGCGAAACGGCGGTACCTAATGAAAACCCGAATCCCTCACAGTGGGCAAAGGTGCATCTCTGAGAGTATCCCTGTTTCTAACATGGTTCACACATACAGTCATAAACTAAACTGCTCTCATACCATCTTTACTGCGAATCCGTGCATAAGCAGATCCATCATCCATGACCTTTATTTCCATGCGCATCTTTGTGATGAATGGCTGACCAAGAATTATGGGATAAGAGCATGAATCCTACACAAAGAAATGACAATCCTCCTCTACATCACCAATAGAAACCCTGACACTAGGACAGGCAGCATACAAATCACCTGCAGTGTTATTGGCGGCTCTCATACGCCACCCATTGTCAAGAATCGCGTGGTGGAGAGGGTTGCTCAAGATGCTGCGCCGAACACACACAGAATGCACAAGGAGAAGCTCACTCAAGAGACAAGAAGAGAGATGGAGGCCAAAACGTTTTCTTGCTAATTTCTTCTTCTTCTTCTTCCACACTTTTTACAATGTACTCAAAGTATAGATAAGATACAACATAAAAGGAAAGTGGCCTACTAAGTCAAACAATGCATAACTGACTACACTAGTCGACTGGCGCTATAACTATGCCTGCTGTAAATAGGTGTAACAACCTGAATATAATAAGTAATGAGTCAGTGGCCATGTGAGAGTCATAATGACCACCAATGTGCTAAGTGTAGACGTGTGGACCCATCTAACCAGGCGGTCCATCATCCATGTCCACATGTGTTGAGCTTGCCATCTCAACACCCATGCTCTACATCCATAGGCCATCTGTTACTCTCATAAACTCCAGGAACTATGAGATTAATCTTTGAACCATGATCCACCAATGCAACATAAGGCACCTGTTTCTCTCCAATCTTTACCATCGTCTCTGTAGTTGCCCTAGCCCAATGGCTCCGCGAAAAGTGACTACACGGTATCATGACAGGCTCATCAATTTCAGCATAATGCATAGGCTGAACCCTCTTCTCTGCCTGCGGAAAAACAGAAGAATTATCAACCATAACCTCATCCTCATCCTCATCCAACTTCCCAATCAAAACTCCCTGTGTATCAGTGGTAGACAATGCATGTCTTTTCCTCTTCAAAACCTCCTGAAACTCTCTTTTCGAGATGCCCAAAATCTCAGAAATAGTGAAAGTCACCTCACTGCCAAGTATCTTATCATTAAAGATTTTCTTCATGTCTGTAGATGTCTCAATATCGGACATCAATCTGAACCCTAGCTGCTTTCTCTCTCTAGGCTCTTGCCTCTTTTCTCTCTTTTGAGCATCTTCCATCTGTCGATCTGGCTCTGGTCTTGAAGACGGTCCTGCAGTAGGTGGAGTAACAAACTCACCCCCTCTAGTCTTCTTAGCTGCACTTGGATTTTCTTCATCCCTCTTACGCTTCTCCTCAACAAGTACATCTACACCATGAGACTTAGCCAAATAAGCATAAATAGAGTACCTATCAACAGGCGAGTCCCAACCTGTCTCTGATCTGATGCTAGAGCCTACACTAGTCAAAACAGTTTGCTGAATTTTTCCCTTGTTTGTAGTCTCCATAGCATAAGTCTATAGTGCTGATTGAGTCTCTGATCCCTTCTCAATCTGGACTCCATATGCAGAAGCATCACCTCTAGCTGTCACATAAGAAGTACGTGCAGCCATGTCATCCACTAATTTCTTCATTCCACCTTTACCAAAGTTGGTAGCAAGTGGAGCTCCTGTCTCAGTCAACCAAATCTTACCATCTTGCCCCCAATATACCACATTCTTCCTCCTTGCATCCTGAAAAGATTCACAATCCTTGCAATGCTGATGGTCCGTACTATTGCACCAAATACATCTCCGATCTCTCGGTGGTGCACTAGGAGCACTCCTAGGTGCAGTAGGAGCACTAGAAGAAGTAGTAGGCGCAGTCGAAGCAAACTGCTCCTTCAACTTTCCCACCAACTCCGCTTTGACTAACTCCAGTGTCAAATCTGTGATGCCTTTGATTATGTCATCAAGAGAGGTAGGCACCGATGGAGCGGATGGTTTTGGAGCAGAAGGTGTAGGCATCGATCGTGGAACATGAGGAATAGGTGGAGTAGAAACAATAGGCACTGGCATAGGCCAAGAAACTGGCTAAGGAGGAGAAGAAATAACAGGGATAGAAGCAGGCATAGGAGCTGATGATGGTGTAGGTGTCATGAAACCATTCTGTAGGCGAGTCTTCCATATCCTCCTCTTGGTCAAAGTCGAGACTGCATCCTGAGCATCCTGCCAACCCGTTTTAAGACCCATAGGCTTCGTGCGATCCTCAAGAAGCTCACCCAATTCTTCTTGAAGAGCAGGATCTGTAGCTTGCAAGAAAAGCTCAACTTTTTCAACATCCAATGCTCTTTGTTCAATGGCATCAAGCTGACTATACCTCTCTTTGAATTCTCGAGTCAACTCCGAAGCAGCTAGACCTTTGTTTGGCATGTAGACCCACTCTCGGAATGACCGCCGAGTAGCCATACCAAAGTCCTCAAGGAAGTATTCTTCTTTGAAGGCCTTCTTAAAATCTTGCCAATGTGTATTTTGAATAAAAAGATCAGTCACTTTTGTCCTCAAAGCGGGTGTGACAAGACGAAGGAAATACTTACTCATAAGTCCAGCAGGAACTCCAAAAAACCCCATCTTGATCTCATATGTCTTCAAATATGCTGAAATATTATGCCCGTCAAATAGCTTCTTCTCATTCTCAATTGCTTCAATAGCCTTAGTCGCGCTGTTTGCATTCTCCTGCTCTGAATAGAGTTGCCTTTGCTGTGACAACTGCTGTTGATGCAATTGTTGCTGCTGCTGCATATACAATTGTGTCTGCTGATTTTGGAGCTGCATATACATGGACATATTCTGCAAAATCTGCTTTAGATCCTCCGTTGAAGTACTTGACGCAGCAGTCATTGATGGAGATGAAGTAGACGCAGCTGGAGTTGTAGAAGAGGCTGAAATAGAGGCTGAAGTATCTCCCATCCTGAAATTTCTGCGACGCTTTCACGTCGGGTTCACCAAAGATGTCGAAGGGTTTTCGAAAACAAAGTCGCAACCACAGAGGTCCTTGAGAAATTTCAAGATAGAAGATCAATCTAACAAGATTATATTCAATTTGAAAGCTCAATTTCAGATAATATGAGACATATAATCAGCTACATCTGATTGGGAGCATTTCCAATAAATGGCTTGACAAAAACTCATGTCAACAAATTTTTCATGTAGTGTGAATCCCTATGAAGCTTCACTTGGTTTTCATCATATCCTTTGGAACAATAGGTAGCCTGTCTCTCCCAAAGATATTCAAGACTCCTTGCTTACAAGAAAGGGCAGTTCTACCTCTACTAAGCATAGGAAAAAGAATGGAAGGCAAAGTAGTTATATTTGGAGAAGGAATTAAGGTCATAAAGAGCTAATCAACCTCATCTTCTTCTTCACAAAGTTCTCATTAAATATTAAGGTAGTTTCCTTCATGGTTTGCTGCAGATGCCATCGATCACCCATAATACAAATCGCACATGCCGATGTTGATCACCTTTTTCATTCAGCACCTTTGTCTGCCACCTCCTGTCTTCATGTTATCCAAAGAGCGCTTCTTTAAGGCATTATTTCCATTTGCAGCACTTGACATGCATACAGGTGTAGCTCTTTTCACACCCCAACCAATTATACCAAGATCAGTCCCACTGTTGTGGAAGCGGACACAATTGGATCATCGAAGCCACTGCTAGAAGCTTCTGTAAGACAGAGGAACTTCCAGTACCTATATTCTCCACTGTTACTCTTGGTATTGCACCAAACACTTATTGAATACTACTCACAGCATCCGGATTAGTCTTCTTCAACATCTCAAAAGTGTGGCATCGGGAATTCCTGCTACAAAATCCCAAGTAGAGAAGCACTGTGCATGCTCAGAACTATTGCTTCCTAAGAGAATTAGCAAAACCAGTCTTTAGCTGTTTGGGTTAGGAGCCATAGATCAGTCGCTTATACAAACACATGGCCCTTCGCGGTATGGATGACATCATTTTGTGCCAGAAAAGAAGATTTTTCGTGTTTCTAAAACCTTCATGGAAGAAAACATCATGGTGCAAGAAGTCAGAAACTCTAGTAAGTTCGACGGTTCTTCTCTCGGTTTATATGAAAAGAGGCTGGTGTTCTGCATTCGCCATTTGAACAAGCTGATTGTATGTAGAGAACTCAAAGTTGTCGCCAAAGTCAGTGCAAATTTCGGCCCTAAGAGAGCGATCGCTGTCTGCAATGCCGATCACCTCCACATACTTGCTAAAGGAAGCGATGGATGGGAGGCTTGCTTGACTGATATCTGAGCCCCGTCTGAGCTGAGACCCGTGAAGGCACGATTATCGTCCGGTCGCAACACCTTGAGCACACATCTCCCCCCCAGATTAGCTTTTCTGCCCCTCTTCCCCAGTGGAGCAGCCGAGTCGTCGATCCTCTCCTCTGTTTTTTCCTTCCTTTCCTTAATCTGTCGAATCTTCCTTGCTTTTTTTTGAATCTGCTTTTTCCCTCCCTTGTTTTTAGCCACCCTTTTCTTTCCTTTTCGTCCCACAGAATAAGCTACTTTTGCCTATTCCAACACAGCCCAATATAGGCATAGCTCAATGGAGCAAATTTAATAAGACTCCTGAATTCCTCATATCGCCTGCCATAGAATAAGCTCCTTATCATCCACAACAACACAATCGGTTTCTGTTACAACGCAACACCAAAAGGTCACCATGAAAATACTGAACAGAATAACCACAATCTGAAATTGACACAATGTATTCCTTAAATCCCGTCCCACAGGCTTAGAGTACATATGTCCAACCACCACCTGCACATTAAAGGAAACACTCCAAGCTCAATCAGCAACAGGAAAGCAACTTTGAACAATGTCATCAAGTAATTCAGCCCTGCCACAACATGTCTTGCCACAGATGGAGTAGCCTCAGTCATTGAGCTCAAACCGTGAATCCACCCTACTGTTAATGGCTCCCCTCTGCTGAGTCTACGAGCAATAGTGCTGATGGATTTTGGCAAGCAATGGTTCCAGACCTTTTTGCAGCAACATGTACAGCAACTGCCAATGCATACACTGCTCCATAAGGCATTCCAGTCACTTCCCCAGTAGCCAATACATCTAATCCAATACCGCAGGCTTCCCAAAATTACCAGTCACATTTACTGGCTATTGTATTCTTCCTTTTCTCAATATTACATTTTAAATCTCCTAAACAAGCCAAATGACCAGCATTGGTAAAAGCACACAAATATGCTTCAAAATCAGTGCCTCCAGCTGTGCTCCATGGCCCATGCTTCTCATAGCACATTTCAATGCTTGGCCTCCTTCTTTCCAACTCCTGGATGTGGAGGTTTGGTATCATTAGGTATTTTTGATGTAGCTGGAGAAGGAGAAGACAAAGTCCTGAACGAATACGTGTAACACGTTCACCAGCATCAGTTGTGCTTTCTACTTGACCTTGCTCAACATAGGCTGAAAGCATCTCATCATGTTCACCACTATGCCTCCAACTCCTCCCCACTATACTCATACACAGAAAATAAATGTAAACACAACAACTAAGTATGTACAAAGTATCAAATCACACACACAATTTTTGGGTGGTTTTCACACCTCGAATGCGCAGTAATACGACAGCGTAGTGGCACGATATTGTGTAAGGAGATAGCTACACCTATGGAGGTCAATGTGAAGTAATGCATTGAGGATACATTGATAGCAGGAACTGGGAGGTACAAGAGTTGGTTGGAAGCCTTATCTACTTGTGTAACAATCGGCTAGATATCACTTTTGCTATTGGTGTTTTGAGCAGGTTCTCAAACAAATCATGAGAAAGTCATTGGAAAGGTGGAATGCAAGTACTCAGATAATTGAAGGAAACTCTTGACTATCATATATCAAATACAGTTCCAAAAGTGCTCTTAGTGGAAAACTATGACTTAGATTGGATAGGTGATAGTGATTCTAGAAAATCAGTTTGTGGATATTTTTTTTATTTAGGTTCATGAATTATCTCTTTGATAAGTAAGAAGCTTCCAACTATGGCAATATCTTCTACTGCAGTAGAGCACAAGACAGCTTGCTTTGATGTATGTGAAGCAGTATAGTTTAGGGGATCCTATGGCATATGGGAGTATAGAAAGAAGATCCAATAGTGCTAAGATGTGATAATCAGAGATGCATCACCATTGTCAAAAATCCAATTTTCCATTTATGCACCAAACATATTGAGATCCAATATCCTTATGTGTGTGACTTGATCAAGGATGGGATAGTAGATCTAGTCTACTATCCAGTGAAGAAGAATGGAGTCAATATCTTCACTAAAGATCCTATAAATGATTTTCTTTGAGGTCATCTTGAGAGATGATGTGGCAAGGGATGTAGTTCACATATGGATGGATATTGAAGAGAAGTGTTAGATATGCTCAATGTCCCACTGTCATAAGGTGACCAATGATCAATGGAAATCTAAGTTGTAAGACTCCTGTTATGAGAAGAAGCTATGAGTGAGCACGATGGGTCTTGATTTGTATGTCAAATGAGGTCTATGTGATTGGATGGCAAAAATGTGACCTTTATAGATCTAACTTTTGGGTTAGATAGAGTAATTATGTTGGTAGCAATTTGAGGAACAATGTATCGAGTTGTGGGGTGTGGGAATTATCATGACCAGTGGTAAAGGGAATGCTCCCTAGAATATTCCATGGCCAACTAGGAAACGTTCATAATATGGTTGGACATGGCAACTTGTAATATTCCTGCCATAACACTTCACATCAAGAAACAATTTTGGGCTTGAAATGTTTTAACAATTACTCATTGAGTTATCACATAAGTGACCGCACGTAATATTGAGTGTCACATTAAATCAATTTTGCAATCCGACACGAGAAGACACCTCAATGAACCCAGCCAGCAATAAGTGAAGACGCCTTGTAAATAATATTACGATAACTTGATCATAATATTTTTTGCATAAATTTGATTTAGTATTCCCGATTCCATTTAATGCATCAAAGATCACATTGATTTTGTGATGGCAAGAAAAATTGAAAAAGCCTTAATCGGTAGACAAAGAATGCGTAAGAACGAGCATGATATTGAGTAAGTTAAGTATCAAAGAGTATGGCATGACTTTATAAACTAGATAAGTCATGAGGTAACTTGGCCAAAAACCACAAGATGAAGCCGTTTTGAAGAAAAAAAGACGTTTTTTTTAAATAGAAAAAAAATCATGATGTTTTTAACACCTAGAGGGAGAGAAAGCATTTTAAAATCATCCCCATGCCACCATCCAATAGGTAGGCAATCAAAATGCATTCTTTATAAAGCTTACTTGGCTCTTGACAAGTACCCGAAAGAATGAGTCGACTGCATGCTCCCCCTCATGACTATAAATACACCCCCTCTCCTTTACAAAGAAATCAAGAAGAAAGACCTCCTAATGATGGAAAATTTTCTCTACATCTCTTTTCCATTCTAGCTTGAGCCTTGAAGGAGGAAAATACCCCTCTTCTACCTCATTTTCATTTTCTTTACCCCCTATTACGCCTTCCTTCTATACAGCCATATCGCTAAGGAAAATTCTAGCGAAATTTTTTTGGATGGCCATCAACTCTCTGTGAACTACCATGTTAATTTTTCCTGACATCTATTGCTCCACAAGGTCACAAAAATTCAAAAAGCCCATTTGAAGCAAAAGAAGCAAGAAAAGCGGCTGATGGAGAAAATGACGTGGTAGAAATTGGTGAAACCCCCATTACTACAAACTTGATAGAGGTAACATCTCGTCGGTTTGGAAAAAATTAATGTTTTATAAGCTTATCGCTATATTTTACTTTAAATGAATATAAACACATTCTAAAGAAAATGCATATGAACTATCGCTTAGAAAAATAATGTAAGTAATATAATAATTAACTATTCAGTGAAAATAATATTTCACTTGGAAAATGATTATATGCCTATCATTAAGAAAATACCATAATTATAGTTTATTTTGTGATATTTATTGTTATTTTGTTAATGATCCATGTGATTATAATAACTCAAAAAATATAGACAATGTTAAGGAAGAGAATATTTTGTAAATTTTCCCTAAAAGTGACTATCTCTATTTCATTTTGCTAATGATAAATAGAGGCACATGATTTTTATAATAATTTATAGAAAATCATTTAGATAATATCATGAAATAATCAATGCATTAAATCAATAAAAAATTGTATAAGAAAATATACACCAGACGTGCATAAATTAGGTGTATAGTAATATAATTCAATGTTTGAAAGAGATGAAAGAAAAATTGGACTTATGATTTTTACATTTCTTAGAATAAAATTTTTAGAAAAACAATCAGCATTGCACTTAGGAGAAATAGCTAAATGAAAATTGATCTTTCTAGATAACTTTGAAAGTTCAACAAATGATTAAACATCGTTGATTAAACCATAGAATATGAGTAGAATAAAAGAAAAATTATTTTCTTGCTGAAAACACACACAATGTTAATATTAATGGTTATATTAGCGACAGCATCAATATTATGAGTTGACCCATGTATGAATCAACGAGAAAACCTTACCTAAAATATCAAGAATATTGAAGGAAAAAAAACTATGAAATACTCGACAACCTTAAAACTATCAGTATCATGAAATTAAATAAATATTGAAAGTTTATGGGACTTGTTGGACATTGATAAGAATTTGTCAATACAAATTCTAATGTCTAAACATACTTGGAAAAGCATTTGAAATCTTGCTAAGTGCAAGTTAGGGCAGGGAAGTGCATGAATTGCTTGCCATAGGTATAAATGCCCATATTATCTTTTAGGGCAAAAATACCAAGTTTTTATAAGAATAAAATAGACTTCAGATTCAGGAAATAACTTGTGGATGTGAAAAAAAGAGTTACAAGTAGTAAGAAGCAAAACCCTAAGAATAAGGTGGGACCTTAAAAGAGAAACCCTAGAATTGGGTGGGGCTACTTCCTGTGCTAAAAACACTTGCTGTTGTTTCTTTTTTCATTTGTGCATGCATTGATGGTTGCACAAGAAAGATTGATTTCACTTGCAGTAGTTAGATCTGATTGTAAATATATAATGAGAATAATAAGAGGAAAGATCGCGCTATGCCTTCCCCACAGCTAGATGCGGAATCCTGCTCACAAGGGGGATTGTTTTGTATTGCCATGAGGAGCTTTGGACCGGCCCCAACAGTGAGAGGTCGCTCGGTGAGGAGTCCGTTAGGCAGGAGGAGGCGGGAGTGCTAGGGGGGCTTTGGTCGTAAATCTCTCGATCGCTCCTAGGAACTGCCTGACCCTCACGCAAATCAGGATGGGATCCTGGAGTCCCCGGTACTAGTGAAGGGATAGAAACCTTGGAGGATTTGTTTTCTTTTGTGTAGACAGAAGGGATTTTTTGGTAAACAAAGGTTTATCTTCTGCATAGACAGAAGGGAAAAATCATTGTAAATAACTTTGTGAAATAATAAATAAATATGTTTTTCCAGAATATTGTTTTTCTTTGTCTCTGTGTTGTGTCGTAAAATTGCGCGAAGGAACCTATGATAACAGGTTAATTAATGAAGCTACTTTCATATGTCATAACTTAATGTGATAAGTAAATAGAAAACTAAAGAAAATCATTTGTGGGAAGGAGGTGGGCAAGATCCTGACAGATCCGTCCTACATATGGGTGGTCCTAGTAAGCTAAGAGCTTATCTCAAGAGATTGAATGAAATGTCAATTAGGAAAAACTAGGGAGAGCGGAGCATTGACTTACATAGGGTCCTGTCTTAAAACCTTGATCAGTAATTATCTTAGGGAAAAGGTGTGGTAGCTATGCTGGAACTCCTTTTTTAAGGTTCCCTAAATCCTAACTAGTTGCTGGAAAAAAGTGTTGCACTCCATGAACCAAGGGTAACTACGATCGCTCTAGTCGGACAAGAAGCCCTTGTGGGACACCTCCGATGGAGCTAGCTGATGCATCAAGACCTCAGCTATCAAATTAGGATGCCGAGCTTGCAGGTTGATCCTCATGGGGATGGATGGTAGCTTCTATTTACCGGGTGGACTCTAGGAAACCTAGACGATAGACCTTGTGCATTCTCGCGAGTACCAAATGAAGTCATCTAGGATAGTTCCCCGATGGACCACTAAAACATGCTTCCAGGGAATTGTTAGGTAGGCACGTGATGACACAACCAGACTATCTTCCCGGCCTATAAAAGAAATACCCCTCCAAAGCCATCATCAATGTATCTTTCACCAAGTTAGACTTCTTCCAACTACCCGTAAGTTGTTCGCATATCATCTTTTTGGATCACCATCTAAGCTTCACAATGAAAGTGTAGAGGTGGAGAGAGCCATCTTTATATAAGCTTGTTTGAAATTAAATCAATTTCTATTGTACTCATATTTGCTATGTTTTCTCTACTCATTGCTTAGAGTTTGTCTACTCTTTCATGTAATTTTGAGAGACTAGTCCTTGGTCTAAAAAGTGGGTTGGATGTCCAATGGGGATGGGAAAACCATACCCCTTAAAACTTGTATAAAAAGGTTGAAAGAGAATGGAAAAGCCTATTCACACGTCTCTGAGAGAGAGAGAGAGAGAGAGAGAGAGAGAGAGAGAGAGAGAGAGAGAGTGTGTGTGTGTGTGTGTGTGTGTGTGTGTCTATGTGAGTGAGAACCAATTCTAAAGCCCCCATATCTTCTCTTGAGTTCTCTCTCATACTATCCTCATACTTCCACCTTGCATGTGAAGGCTATAGAGGGTGAAAAGGGAGAGTGGGTGTATACCTAGATTGTGGAGCCTTCCAAGAGCTAGCTTCATTCTTGACAAAGGACCAAGGGAGATCACTACAATGGTTTTAGACTCCTTGCAATGTGTAAGCGGCTCAATGAGAGCTTGACGATGGATTTTGTGCATAGAAGCTCCTAAAATAATAGGTGTGTAATGGTTCAATGACATTGAGTGTGTGTTACCTAGCATCTTCCTTTAGAGTGTCCTTCTTATCTTGCACTGTCTTCTAAAATTCCTCTCTTAGCATTGCTTCATTCTTGTCAAGTTTCTCAACCTTTCCCTAAAGTGCAATTTTCTTATCTTCCTACTTTGGTTGGAAATCTGAAGCCTGCTTATCTGCTTGAATGAAAATTTTCTTAAACTCCTCCTATGGCTCTTGTAGCCTTCTCTTGCAACTCTTGCTTCTCTCAAAATACTTTAGATTTTCCTCTTTTAATCCCCTCGCACATCTTCTCCATGGCCTCTTGTCCACCCACTTTACCTTTCCACTTTGGATAGTTATGAGTGCTCTTGATGGACTCAACTTGATGTTACTTTTATTTTTGGATGTCAATGGTAGTCTCTTGTGAAGATTGGTGCTTTATAAGCTCAGATAGTTGAGCTTATAGCTGCTCCATTTGCCTCATTTAGGTGTGGATTTGCTCCACTACTCCTATATGTCCAGTAGGAGAGTTGGAGTAACATGTTCTTCTACTTTTTCCTAACCATTCCCAAAGATTCTCTCTCCTCTTTCATCCAAGATTGCACCTATCTCCTGACACATCAATGATTCAACTAACTTCGTGACAATCCTCACATAAGCTTCTTTCTCTTTCTTTGAAAGTCATTTTTTCAACTTTCCACTTGTCAATTCTAGCTTAGGTAGCCTTGAGATCTTCTTCACTAGTCTCCTATCTTATTTGTCCTCATCCCCTTCTTCTTGGTGCTATGTTTCATTACTCTGGTTAGACTTTTAATTCCTGTATATGTTCTTCTAAGCTGAGTGGTGGGTGAGATACTGTGTTGGATCCTAAAATGACGCCAAGATGGACTGCTATGAGATGAGACTATGGTAGTACCATAATTAATAATGGTGTTTTTAACCTCTATGAAATTCAATTTGGAGGTTGTATCTCACTCATAGGCCTTTTGAGCGTGGGCTAGAGACTTGACGTTGCATTTTAGCCACAACACATTCAAGTCTTGATTTATAATATTCTTTGTCATGGTGTCCTCCTTGAATCACTTGGCTACCTTGAGCTACCTATTTGTGGGCTTGTTATATGTGAAAAGGTGATGGAGCACTTTTGTTGTGACTTTTAGCTCCTCATCCTGTACATTTGGCAAGAGCACCCCCTTTTGGGTTACAACTTGGCCCTTCCATTGCTAGGATACTACTATTAGCTCTTGTGCCTTTACATACTTCCCTTAGTTTCTCTTTATGCCCAAAGTTTTTTCTATTACTTCCAAGGTAAGATTTATGGTCTCCCGAGTCTCCCAATTTTCTTTGTTCTTTATGTTAAATTTCAATTTTAAGGCTTTCTTTTTTGGTTAGTACTAGAGATAGTGGCTTCACATATTGTAAAATGGATGGGACTAGATGAGACTTTGACGTAGATGCCTAATTCACATTTTGCTATCAATTTCTAGAGTGATTGGCTGATGTGCTATTAGGCTCTTTAAACTACTTGTACTCTAGAATTTAATGTATCCCACTTCATATATACTCACTTTAATACCAAAGTTGGCACACTATAGGGTCATGAATATATTTGTGTATTCATTAAGAGGGCCCTTGATGAGGATGATTTGACTCTTCACTATTCTAATTCCTACAAAGCCATAGAAGAATTTATGAGTTACCTCATAAAATCTCAAAGCATACTTCCATATTCATATGCCAAAGAGCTCTATAGCAATATCCTATACATACATCATTACATAATTAAAATTTTTAACTTACCTACCTCTTACCATTTCATTACATGAATTGTTACTTGTTTGGAGAGCTTTGTTGGTTGGTTTTGATATGTTTCTTGTTATTCATTTGTCAACATAATCCTTGGCATTGGTCTTTGTTCATGGTCACATCGGTAGTGGTCTCCCTCCCTCCTACAAAATTGAGTCAAGCTTCCCAGCTTGGGAGAGGTGGTCAAGTGTGTGCAACAAGGTTTTTTAAAGTTTTTGATTTTTACAATGTTATTTATATTATTTATGTACAATAGAAGGGTCTAGAATCCACCCATCATAGAAGTTTAAGTTGTTATCAAGTTCAACAAAGAGAGTCCAGATCAATAGGCTAGAAAAGTGGCTTGCAAATGTATGATGTAAGGTTTGGGTTGTAGCTTCATGATGAGTTGTGTACTATTTTTTCAAAAATTGAATAGTTGCATAGGTGGAGTAAGTTGTCAATAGTATAAGAGTCCTTAAGGATCATATTTTATACATAGGAAGAAAGTATTCAATAGATCTAATTGATTTTAGGAGACTTACTATGCTAATTAATCAAGAACTGTAAGACTTGTATAGAAGAGGTGCTTGTGTTCTTCCCATGTAGGACACCACTAAGATACATGCAAAACCATGTTGGGGTTGGCCAATCCTAAATCCATGTGTACAAAGTTTGGAAAAAGTGTCGAATGTGAGTCCAGTTGTCGATTATATAATAATTGATTCTCTATGGGCACACATGGTTAGTTTAGTCAGCCAAATCTTGTAATAAACCTCATAATAGCCTTGTGACTCTAGTAGGTTTTTAGTGACCCAATATTATGTGATAGGCAATGTTGAGATGACAAGCTCAACATATGCATACATTGATGATGGACCGCTTGGCTAGATGGATCTACACGTCTACACTTAGTACGTTGATTGTCATTATGATCCTCACATGACCACTAACTTATTACTTATTATATTTAGTTTGTCGCACCTACCTACAACTAGCATAGCTATAGTGCCAATTGACTAGTATAGTCAGTTATGCATTGTTTGACTTAGTAGGCCACTTACTTTTATGTTGTATCTTATCTATGCTTTGTGTACATTGTATTGTGTGTGGAAGAAGAGAAAGAAATCAACAAGGAAACATTTTGGCCTCCATCTCTCTTCTTATATTCTTGAGTGATCTTCCTCTTGTGTATAGAGTGTGTGTTTGGCATAGCAACTCAAGCAAGTTTCCCCACCATGCAATTCTTAACATGGTATCCGAGCAGTGCCACTGAGAGAGGCTGGTTTTGAAAGCTAAAGTGAAGGAGAAGAAGAAAGGTTTGAGCAAGTAAGTAATGGGTAAGAAGCTCTCTCATTCTTCCATTTTTTCTCCTCATAGTGGTGCCTATGGAGGCACGGAAGCAGGGCAAAGTGAGAATCTCAGATTGTTGTGAGATTTGGTGTATGTATATTCTATAGATAGGCCCTTCAGGGCTTTCCCAATATTTTTTAAGGCATCTAATTATGTTTGGGGCCCCATTCTAGAGCTGTAAGATTGTGAACAATAGTTTTAGGTTATATTGTGATTTTTGCTTTGTCAACCAAAAGTGGGTGCACATGTTGCAGATTTCCAATATGTAAATTTTAAGGTGTTTGCTAGGAAGAAAGCATAAGACTTATTTGCAAATAGGTTGCACATTACATGCATTGTTTAGCAATCAATGAAAAAGGTTGCTTGGCGTATTACTATGCACTTGCTGTGAAAGGTTGCAAAAGACTTGCTTATTGTGTTATATAATTTTTGTGATAATGGTAGAGAATAGTGGAAATCCCATCATTGAGAAGCTTGACAAGAACAACTACCCATTGTGGAAGTTTCGTATGGTAAACTTCATCATTGGAAAGGGGTTTTATAAGTTTGTTTTAGGTGAAGAAAATGAGCTAGAGGTGAGTATCCCTTTGACTACTGATGAACTAAAGGCATGGAAAGAATGGAATGCAAAATATAAAAAGGTGATGCATTGGCTATCTACAATCATTGATAATACTATGCTGGGATATATCAAGAATGCAAAAACTTCACATGCAGCTTGGATAATTTTTGAGAACATGTTTTCAGTAAATATAAAGGCACAAAAGATTCAACTCAAGCAAGAGTTGAACACCTCGAAGAAAGGGAAAATGTCTGTCAATGAGTATGTTTTGAAAGGTGAGAAACATTGCAGATGATTTAACACTGATTGATGCAATGCCCCATGATATTGATTTAGTTTCATCTACTTTGGGTGGTCTTAATAATGAGAAGGCTTGGAAATCATTCGTTACTTCTATATATGTAGAAAAGTCACTTCCAAATTTTGATGAGCTAGTCTCTCTATGCCCTCATGACTTTTCAACATGAAAATATGTTAGAATCATTCTAATTACTACTTCTTAAAAGCACGGAAGTTAAAAAATAATATAAAATAACATATACATCATATTTTAAGATTATTTTTTACTTAGAGACACCTTTTTGACTCGAGAGTTTCCTTGTAAATTTTTATTGTTTTTGGACAAGTATATGCCTATTTTTGGGCATTTCTTCATTCCCTCTCAAAGCTCTAGTTTTGTTTGAAAATTTGTGTACTCTTCTCCTTCCCTCCAGAATATGGTTTCTGGCATACAAATTCTTCTGAAGCAATACTCAATACTATCTACAACACTCTCTACACCCTTCTACAAGCAATCTCAGGAGTAGTCTTGATAACATTTGCTGAAATCAGATAACCTCTATCTACAACACTCTCTACCTTGCTACAAGCAATCTCCCTCTCTAGTATTGTGCTATAAGATATCTTACTCTTCAACACTCTATACTACAAGAAATCAAGTGATAATGGAGGTATCTTTATTTTTTAAATCTTTGTGATATTACTATTCTTCATAGTTGTTGTTTAATCCTTAAGTGTCAATTGAGAGAGAGAGAGAGAGAGAGAGAGAGAGAGAGAGAGAGAGAGAGAGAGAAGGGAGGGGGGAAGAGAGAGGACTGTGCGAGATGAACTAAGAAAATAAGTGATAGAGTGACAGAGAGTAAATCAGGGTAGAAGATAAGATGATGTTATTGTTCTCCACTAGCCAAGATTCTATATAAATGTGTTTAAATATATTTAATAAATTATTCTTGAGAGAGAGAGAGAGAGAATATTTTGGATAGAACAAAAGATAAGATTGGATGCTGATTAGAGGTAGATTAAAAGCTAAGATTATAGGTAGATTAGGGGTTGATTAGGGTCTATCATGACTAAAATAAAAAGAAAGAAACAAGATCCAACTGGGTAAAAAAGGACACAGATATAGTGAATCAAAGGGGTGTAATAGTGTGATTTGACCCAATCCAAAATTAGTTGCATGCTACTGGATTGATGCTGACTTGCAGCTCCTAGATATTTAGACGTTCTTGCTATTGATCAAAAAATTGGCATCGACTCCTTAGCTTACTATTAATCAAAGGGGTGTAATTGTGTAATGTTAAAATTGGCATTTATTTTTCTTTACATGATGTAGGTGCAAGACGTACCAAGAGAAAGAGAGATATTCACTTTCAATTGGAGGATGAATATGCACCAATGTTCAAAAGAATTGTAGAAAGGGATGATGCAATAAGATACAAGATACAACAAGAAAGAAATGTAGGGAAAAAAACCGTGGACCTTTGGGTTGATGGGTGCATTTATCCATCCGATCAGTCACTCAAAGGCCACCACAATTTGAAGGACTTACATCATTTGTAAAGTTTGTTTGTGAAGGCAATGAAGGATTGTATGGATACACATGCAGACTTGTCACACAAGGATTAACAAGGGTTCACCAAGCCTTAATAAATATGCAAACAAGATTACAAGGGAATATGTAGTCTTTGATGGAAAAGGATAGATTATTGGCTGAGAAGGATAGGGACAACCAGAGCCTACAACAAGCATTGTTTGTCATTGAAGATGCTATGCAGGCTACACATGTGTAAAATATGGAGTTACAGTCTAAATTTATGGACTTGGAGAAGAAAAATCAAAACATAAAGAGAAAGCTCATCAAAACTTTGGAGATTGGGCCCACTTTAAAAACCAAAGAAGTACATCAGTGCATCCGGTTAGTTAAACCAATTCACCAATTAAACAAAGGAAGTGGACAATATCATAGACAGATATATGCTTAATCTGGTACAATGAGAAATATGTTTCCTCATGCAAACAATGATATTATTGCCAAAGTCCTAAGCAAGGATATGGTAAAAAAATGCATTGGAAAATCGTAAATTCAAGGATATTGTAGATGATGTCACAAGTGAACATCTTAGAGATGTGAGTAACTTGTTTATTGCTACAAATGCTCATGGATTATGTGACAAGGTGGGAATGAGTTTTGAGTCATATAGTATGCTCTATCAACAATTGGATACAGGATTTAAGCAAGTCTTCAAAACTAAATGAGTAATGCCTCTACCAAAACCATTTCACGTGAAGAATGCTCGAAAACAACTAAATGAGAAAGTTTTAGAACTAATTGGTGAGCCAATGCATCTAGAAAATACACACATATTGAACTATGGTTCCAAATAAGTTGCATTTGTATTGAATGCATCCAACAACTTTGTACTGGATGTATGTAGGGTTCAAATTGCTATGGTCAAGTTCTACAATATGTCTATGGAAGAATCTAGAGGCAAGCTTAAGTTTGTCCTCAAACTTGATGAGAGTGAGATTATTAAGGGGCAAAAACTTGAACGTGTGAGTATAACACTTATGAATCGAGCATTGGATCTCAACATCAATGAAAACCATCCCTTATACTTCAATGTATAGTCAGAGAATGAAATATGGTGGCTTGCAGTATTTGAAGTACCAAAGGAGGACCACGAAGTACTTAAAGTTTTTCATAACCTCACTAATCTACCCACTGTTATTCAACACCAAAATAATGGAGCAATTTTACACATCGAGGGGTTTGGGGACTATCAAGTTGAATGGCATCTTGTGGGTGATTTAAAAACATTGAAGTATATGTTTGGTTTATCAAATGCAGTGAATGCAAAATTTCTGTGCATATATTGCATGCAAACTAGGAATAAAGGGAAAGATAGAAAGAAAGAATGGCTTGCCAAGGCAAGACAAAAAGGCGCTCCAACACATGATCAAAAAGTCATGAGAAATGGAATGCTAGTTCCAATGGATCCAAACTGGCGCCCTATTTTGGAAATACCACTAACAAGGGTTCACTTTTTGCACATTGCATTTTTTTGTTAGAATAATTGAGAAGCAAGTATATGATTATATATACTTTTCATACAAGATGTAGCCTGTGTCAGAAGCTAATGCTACATGCAAGAAGGTAGAGCGAGTCCTCTCTAAAGTTGGATTGCATAGGGGCCAAGTAGAAATAAAAAAGGACGAGAAAAAATCAAGAAAGAGTGGAAATATCCCTTGTAAACCATGAATTGGTGGACCCAAGGCTAGAAAGTTTATATCTCCACCTTGAGATGAGGAATGCAATATACTTGTAAAACAACCAGAGAAGTATGAAGCATGGAAAAATTTGCACCTTGTTGTTCTAGATTGGAGAAACGGGGGACAAATGAGGATTACAAAGGCAGAAGTGTGGATACACCTAGATAGATTAGCAGCTCTCTTACAAAAGTTGAGGTTTGGGGATGGTGATGCCAATACATTTAAAGAGTCAGTTGCTAAATTTCATAAGCCCATAGTGGAGGTATGGACTACAAATAGTATAACACAATACATGGTTTGTATTGTCACCATTACAAAAAATTATCATCATTTCAAATTATTTTGTGTTTCTAATCTCTCTTCTTGTGTAGCATACACTTGAAGCACATGGTCCATACTTTGCAGATCAATGAAGTTTGGCAATATGGTCAACTCAAGGCATGGAAGGATCTCATTGGCAAGCTCGTTGTGCTTTTCAAAAGGCAACTGATCATGGAGGTGGTGTCAATGATTCCAATTCTATGAGGCAATTATTACAAAGGTGGTATACAAGATTAGAGATACGATATGAGGATAAAGAAAAGAAGTCCAAAACCTCTCAAGCAGAATTTATAAGTAGGGAAATATATGAAGTGAGAAAAGCAAGATATGAAAACAACATAGCTAGATAATGCCACGTAGAATGGTTGGCAACCCAAGAGAGAGATGGCAAGAAATGGAGACCTAGATAAAGATAATACTTTTGATGCATTTAGAGTCCACTAGAGAGCATAGGAAACCAGGATATGACACATCAATACTCTTATCTTTAACATGAGATGTCTTGCAAATTTTGTTTAAAATTTCGAAGGTTTGTCACTATGTTTTTCAAAGTTGATTTCAAATTATGTTTTTTAATTTTAAAAGTCATTTACACCACAATAAGTTTAAAATTTTCCCACTTAAGTCAAGTCTCTCCTTTGTTTTTTTCCCATTACTCTTTACTCTACCCTCCACCTTTCTATCCTTCATTATCACAACCATGGCACATTCCAATCTTCCTATCAAGAAGGCACTTGCAAGAGCAAGAGCTCAACACTCTTTCAAATCTAGTCAGCGTACTATGAGTGACAAAGGTCTCTTGGTAGCCGACAACAGTGGCCTTACTGCAGCTACTAATGGTGGTGCTACTGTGTCCAACATTGGTGGCCTTAGTGTTGTCAATAATGATGGTTCACCATTGTCTAGAAATGGTTGTCCACATGCTCCACTTGCTCCACCTCCCACTAGTGCTCCAACTGGTAATACCCGTCCTCCAACACATAAGAAGCGAAGATGGAGACTAGGCATAGGTGTGCTACATGAGATAAGGAAATTCTAGAAGAGTGCCAACTTGATTATTCGTAAGGCACCATTCTCTAGGTTCCTGCAAGAAATACTGCAAGATCTATAGTTAGGGCATCATCACAAGTTCTTTTCAAGGAACCAGACAAGGAATGTGGGGTGATGGTCAAGCCAAGCCTTGCTTGCTCTCCAAGGAGCAGCTGAAAGTTACTTGATTGATCTAATGGGTGATTCTCAAGTTTTAGCTATTCATGCTGGACGTATTACTATTAAGCCCATAGATATGGTTCTTGTTCGTAGGATCCACAACAACAAGGATGCATTTAATCTTAATGTCAACAATATGCTTTGAGAAGCTACCCTCTAATTGGATCTATATTTTTAGCTCAGGTTTGGTTGTAGATTGTAAGGAGCTTAGTCTTGGTTTATCTTTCCAATAGACCTTCAAGTATTTGATAGCAGTGGTCTACAAAATGGAGCTAAATTTTGCCTAGCTCTAGTTGTACCTGGTGCAATGCACTATCTACCATGTATTTCATGGTTTCGTAATGCCAAATCTAATATTTAATATTCTATTTTACCATGATTTGCATTGTGCGTATTTCTAAGTTTCTAATTTTGAAAGTAGTTTTGTTAAGGATAAATTCAATGCACAATTACACACACATCAGTGATCAGTTGTACATGGGCTGATGCACTATATCTTTATTGTATTTAGCGATTTGGCAATACTATATCCGATATGCAATATTCCATTCGACCCATGACTTATTTTTTGTGAATTTTTAACTTTCCAATATTTCATGTAGTTCGGTTGACAACACATTAATATGTAGTTGTGCACACTCGGTGCAGTGGTGAGTTTTTCTGTTTTATTAGTGAAGTATAATCCAATTAATGTGTTTTCAAAAAATGATTGAACTATCAATTTTATAAATCAAAATCTGGTGAAACTTCACCCACATGTCGGGCATCATAAAAACTCATTGATATTAAAAAATTGGCCCTATCAAAAATCACTGGGACACCTGTCCGAAGGCTCACATCTAGGGCCCAGACACCAACAGGTGTCCCAAAGACTTCTGATGAGGCCAATTTTTTTTTGGGTAGTTGATGTACTATAGAGGAGTCCACATGTAAATTTTCACATCAATCGAATCACTAGTCATATTTTTCCAAAGCCTGGATACATTAATTCATGTTTAAGGGTTTTTGAGAGTTTTGCTATAAGTTTAAAGTTTCACCTCATTTTACAGATTTCACTTTTGAGTTTTGGGTTTTTTCTCCTAGAAGACATGGCACACACCAAGCAAGCAGCTCGTAGACACCCCCTAGAAATCCTATGCAAAGGCCACCTCCCCTAGCTTCACCACCACCACCACCACCACCACCACCACAATAGCATCGCAAAGCATTGATGGAAGCCAGTCATAGTGGCTCTTTGTGAAATCCGCCATTACCAGAAGACCACACACCTCCTGATACCAAAGGCTCCATTCCAAAAGCTAGTATGTGAGATTATGGAAGGCATACTCATTAAGAACAGTAGGAGGCACTTCCCAGATGGAACACGCTTGCAACAACCCGATCATTGGACTGCCCAAGCCCTCCTTACACTACAAGAAGCTGCCGAAGCTTACGTCATCGACTTGTTCGAAGACTCGATCTATGTAGCAATACATGCAAGGAGAGTCATCGTTACTGATAAGGATTTGCGGATAGTGAGATTCTTTTAGCAATGGAAGGATAGTCCTCGCGAGATCAACAATGATAGGGGTGTACTACCAAAACATATATGGAATGTAGCTTCTGAAGAAATTTTGTAAAACCATGGTTGTAATGGATCCCATGTAAAATGTTATGAATATGAATACAAATTTTTTGGTGCGTCTTATTTTTGTTTATTTGCTTGTTATTTGTTTTATTTATGTCTTTGAGTTATCATTACATGTGTTCAAACGGATACATGTTGTACACAAACTCGATAAAGCACTATGTATTAAATTTAGGGTATGAATCGTGTTGCGTATAAATCCGATAAATAAATGTAATATTGAAGTAAAAAATAATAATAAACAATGCATATGATAAACTACATTGCATGCAAATCCAACAAATATAAGTTTTCATTACTTCAAGAGAAGATTACAAATTACATTACATTAGTGATGATATATCATTTAGCACTAAGCACATCTACTCTCTCCTAGGCTTCTTTCAGCGAGAATGAAAGTGAAAATGAGTTTGGAGTTATAGCTTTTATATATCTAGGGTTTTAAATAAATGTTCTTTTTTAACCCTAAAGTTTCAAACTAAAACTCTTACCTTAGTTTCTTTATTTCAATACTTTAAAGTGAGCGTTAAAATTACACATACAGACAAATGTTTCATTCTACATTATTATATCCTTGAATATACTTGGATCATTGAGTATATTCAAGTCCAACTACAGAAAATATAGAAAATTTTTAAGAAAATAAATTTGAAAGACCTTCAAAATTAATTGGATCCAATTTAATATTTAATTTTAAGAAATAAGTAGAAGAGATTAGCTACAATATATCATTATGCAAAGATAATATTGCATAGATTATAGAACTGTAGCTTGTAATTTAGATAACCAGCACGATTGACTAATTATAGTATGTATTATCGCATTCTTGGATCATAGTAAACTAAGATTATCTAAATTGAAAGTACTCAGAAGTTTAAAAAAAGTTTATATTCATTCTTTATTTAAAAAAATTTACAAGGATTCCACTATCTCAAGGATATGTGGAGAAGCACATTGTTTACATGTCATGGATTGCTCATTATGAATCTTGACTTTTCTATTATCTAACTTGAAATAGAAGTTGCAGAGGGGCTCATTGGACATTAATTGGATTTCTTATCTCTGAAAAAGAAATGGGCCAATGGCTCTTTGCGCTGACCACAAAAGGATTATCACCCAAAAAACTCTCAGATTTGAGTAGCAAAAGATTTAATTGTGTCAAGAACACAAGGAATATAGTGTCAAAATAACACTTGATAAGTATCAATAGATATTATGCTTTCAAGCACTTAATGTTGAGTTTGATGATTGGATTTCTCCCCTCCTTGCTAATTTGATGGAAAATTCTTGCTAGAAACTTCAATTCTCAGTTAGAACAGAGTAGTAAAAGCTTCATTGAGTCTAGAGGAGTGAGAAATTGAAGTGGTTTTGAGCTTGAAGTAAGATAGCTATGGTGTTTGTCTCTTAAAGTTTTCTATAGGTCTAGTTTTTTTAATGATTACAACTACTACAATGGATCATATGACACAAGATTTATGTGGGAGGTAGCTCATATATGAACCTTCTAATGCCCTAAACTCGCAGGACGAATCCCAGTGCGTGGAGAGAGATCAGGCCGTACAAACATCACAAGCATAGTTCTGAACAACACGACAAATTTTAGCAATGTTGAAGCTAGGGAACAACAATGTTACCGATTGAGGTGCCAAAGAGGAGTGCAAGAAGTTCAAAAGGATATGCCTAGAAGGAACCTTGTGGAGATATGGGTTGTAGAGGGAGATTTAAGAGTTGGATTGAGATGAAGAGGAGCTAAAAGGAGAGATGGTCCATGCTCAGCTGAGCTCTGATACCAAGTTAGAATGTTGGATCTAGAGTATGGCAGAAGCTATGGTGGATAGAAGATGAAGATCAGACTCATGTTAACATAGACAATGAGTAGACAACTGTTACACAAGTAAATTAGGTTCCAAGATGGAAGCTTGGACTCATAAACACAATCTTGTGTAATGGAATGACTATGACACTAGCTAAAAGAGAAAAAGAGCACGTACAATTTCAACCAATGCAAGCCATCTCTGAAACACAGCCAAGACATCAGATTTCAGCTTAATGGGGTAAGCCCAAACTTTTCGTGAAAAATCATATATGAACATAACAAAATACTTTGCACCACCCATAGAGTGACAAGGCATGGGCCCATAGACATCCGAATGTACCAATGCCAAGGGCTCACTCATGTGTGGCCTACCAGACTTCTTATGCCTAGACCTAGTCTGCCTGCCATAAAGACAATGCTCACATGAATCAAAACATGCATAATCAAGGGGCGGAAAGTACTACAAACAAGAAAGCATTTTCATTTCCTTCAAAGGCATATGGCCCAAACGGGCATGCCAAAGAGATACATGTGGGATAGAACCCACAGACAAAACATAATCAAGGGAAGAAGTTGATACAATCAAGGGGTAGAGACTGCCAGCCTTGGCACCTCTGAGAGTGGAGTTTTCAGCCTGGGATGTGCCTAAAATTTGCCAAAAAATCCGAAATTTAGGGGAAAATTATTTAACATCGAAGGTGTCGGTTGTAGCTAGGACGATTTTAAGCACCAAGTGAAAGACGGCTTTTAAAAGGCGCCCGAGAGACACTTGTGGATTTTTGATAATTTTTTTGACTGCCGTGCGGGATGTCAAGCCGGACGCCCAGGATTTTTCAGAGCTTGAATCGGATGCCGGACGAAGAAGGAGCCAACAAATGGTCAAGATTCGAAAAGGTGGACCAAAGTTTGGCCAAAAGGGGATGTGCCCTTTGGGAGCCTTGACCCCCCCCCCCCCCCCCCCCCCAAAAAAAAAAAAACCAATATGAAGAAAAAAAAACATGAGCAAGCGTGAAGAAGACATGGCAACAGGCAGCGCTGAAATTTGCGTTCCATTCTTGGTGGATCAAGCATGGGGGTTGAATACAACCCATCTGACAGACATTGGCCCTTGACTTCTCTCTATGGCTAAGCATATCGCCGCCCTTCACTCGTGGAATGATGGACTGAATGAAGAGAACGAGATCTATTCTTTCTCTCTCCTCCCTCTCTCTCTTCCCTATGGGTTGTTCATGTGTGCTCTCTTGAAAGAGGAATCCGGGTGGAAGAATGAAGGAAATGGTGATAAAGATTTATGGAGATGCTGAATATTGAAGTGCAGCATTGGATTGAGAGCAATGGAGGCTCTGTATGCTGATTATGCAATCATTCAAGGCATCTCGGGTTACGTAAAAACACGGTATGACCATTTTTATGAAGAAAATGAAGGATTTTTGATAGTTTATGATGATAATTATGTTCTTATTGGATGTAAATTTGTGTGAGTACTGTCTGCATTATGAGTAATTGCTGTTTATCAGAAAATTCTGAGTTTGTAATGATTTACATGCTTTATTTAATTCCCATAATCCCGAAAAGCGGTTTTTAAGTGGCAAAATGCTAGTTTTTCCGTTTCGGGTGGGGGAAAGGTGTTCCCATGGGGGGAATATGGAAGATAATTTGAATGTTAGTATGCTAAAGTGATTGGAATAAGAAAAACCAAAAAATAGTATATTTTATTGCCAAATAAATCAAGAAAATGAGAAAAATAAGGGAAAAAATAGAAATACATCTTGGAAAAATAAGGAAAAATACAAGAATTGTTGGTGGATGTGTGGTAGTGGTAAAGCATGAGGTTTGGCCTCAGTTTTCCCTATCTCTTTGTTAAAGTTTGTGATTTACCGCTTTTTATACATCAAAACATGACAAAATGAACCTCTACACCTGTGCAACGAAAGCAATATCTAAATGTAGGGGGTTGGGATGTTTGAATGGTGTGATTTGCGTGTTGATTGTTGCTAATTTCCTGATGCACATCATGACATAGAGTCCGTGTTATGTTAATTAAGAGGATAGTAGCACGAGTATTATCTCGGTGCTATCCTTTCATCGCTGCAACGCATTAGAGAATATGCATTAAAAAGCCTGTTTGTGCACAAGCACGTGTTGCTGATTTGAAAATGATGTTTAAGCACTTTAGAACCATTCACTTTGCATGTGCATGACAATCATGGTATCAAAGAATAAAAACCTGGATGCATAGCACCTGCTTTTAATGACAATGACCCACGTTGAGTGTGGTAAGGCATCCTAAGTTGTAGGATAGACGTTCGGTTCTTGTGGGATCACTAAGTGAGGAAACATGGTATATCTCCTGGATTTGAAATGAAGAGTGGAGTTTGTTTATTTGTTTTATATGTTGAACAGTGCATCAAGGGGCTAATCCCTACGATGTAGGAAAGCTACAGTGAGGCCGCGGTGTTTCTAACGAGAGGTTTCCTCCCATGTGTGTAATTATCGTGGTATTTATTGCCAATGTGTATGGGTTCTCCCTCTATGGAGTTTATAGAAAGGGAAACGTTGGACTACAAAACTATAAAACTATAAATGCATAGATTAGACTTTAGGGTAGTTTGTCCAGCAGATTGATGCTCTTGGTCCGCGAGGCCATGAGGGTGTGTTTGTCTGTTATGAGTATGAGGTCCGGCTAGTGCCACAGCCAATGCCGGCCCATTTCAGGTCCCATCAACCTCTCGCAATCACAAGTCTGCCACGAGTGATCTTCCATGCAAAGTCTTCAAAAGATACATGATAACCTGTGTCATCAAGTTGTCCAGCTAACATGAGACTGCATGTCAAAGCAGGTACATGACGTACATCCTGCATAACAAAAGTGCTACTAGAAGGAAACTGCAGCCTAACATCACCAATGCCCACAATATCAAGAGAGCTGTCATCACCCAAGCGCACAATACCCGAAATAGTACGGTATGAATGAAACCACTCTCGGCAAGGTGTCAAATGAAAGGATGCACCTAAGTCCAAGAGCCAACACTGTGCATACATAGAGTGTATCTCTGTCATTTGCAAAGCGCTAGAAGAAGATGCAAGGATATAATCATCATCATCAACATCCTCAGGTTGCATAACATTGATCTCTTCAATTTTAACACTGGACTTTGCAGGTACTATGCTGCGATCAGAAGACTTATCTTGCACTTCGTCTTTCCCCTTATCTTTGTGCCTTTCATTGTGCAATTCATGGCATTGTGGCCTAATATGGCCCTTTTTTCCACAATGGTGACAAGTAATATCTGCATTCCTGCCACTGGATCTGCTACGTGACTTCCCACGAGACTTGGACCGAGATTTTTAAGAATCCCGTCCACGGCCACTACCACTGCCATGCTTTCCATATCCATCATTCCTGCCTCTAACTGTCATAGCATGAGACACACGAGAGGCATCCAAATTCTTACGGTTAACCTCTTTCTGTAGAAGAGCACTCTCCACAGAAGATAATTTCAAGGTAGCAGTAGAGGCACATAATGCAGTGCGGAATACATCCCATGACTCATTAAGAGTACCAAGCAAGAAAAGAGGAGTGATATCCTCTACAAAAGTGATGTCCTGCCAAGTCAAGTTCTTGAGTATAGCATGGAACTGGCCCAAGTGAGCAGACATAGTCACATTCTCCTTCATGCGCAGATCCATAAGCTGCTTCAGCCAATACATCTGACTCGTTGGACTTTTCTTGTCATAGAGATTTTTTATCTTTTTCCACAACTGCCATGCACTCTGTTCTTCCTCAAAGACATTATAGTGAACTTGTTCTGTGAGAGACAATACAATAGTGGACTTGCATAACTCATCAAGCTCAAGCCATTCCTCATCTGCCATAGTTGCAGGCGGATGTCCACTTAACCTCAAAGGTTTGATCTGCGATTTCTGCACCAATACATGCCAAATCTGGCTCTTCCAATAAGAGTAATTCGTACCATTAAGCTTAGTGATGTTGAAAATAGCATGATCAGTGGATGAACTCGCCATAATGCAGGCTGGAAGACTTTAGACAGTTCAAAACTGCTTCCTGTTTACTGCAGAAAATGACCAAAAAATCACCAAAATCGAGGGAAAATGGCGAGGAAAGTGGAACCAAAGCTGCTGCCCACCATGTACTAGTGAAAGCACATCATTTCAGAGTGTTTCAATATGAAAAATCCATGTCAGTTGAGAGCGGATTTTTGAGCTCGGGATGTGCCTAAAATTTGCCAAAAAATATGGAATTTAGGGGAAAAATATTTAACATCGAAGGCGGCGGCTCCAGCTAGGACGATTTTAAGCACCAAGTGAAATACGACTTTTAAAAGGCGCCCGAGCGACACTTGTTAATTTTTGATAATTTTTCAAACTACCGTGCAGGTTGTTAGGAATTTCTAGCCGATGGGGGATGTCAAGCTGGACGCCCAGAAATTTACAGCACTCAAATCGGAGCCTGGACGGGGAAATGGCCACAAGAAGGGCAAGATTTGAAAAGGTGGACTTATTTTTTGCCAAATGGGTGGTGACCTTTGGGCATTGGACAACTTATGCCACATGAAATGTGGCACGCAAAATCTTGGTGAGAGAAACATGGAGGGAGCGTGGCCTCTTTGCGCCCGAAAAATACACCTTCTCTCTTGATCATGATGACCGGCTTCAAGCAACCCACCCAATCGACATTACCCCCGAACTACTCCTTCCCTGCTCATCTTATCACCGTGCTTCACCCATCAAATGGTGGCTTGAATGAATAGAGCCAATTCTAATCTTTCTCTCTCCTCCCTCTCTCTCCTCTAAGGGGCTGTTCTTGTGTGCAAGAGGAAAATGAAGAATGGTGGAGGAAAGCTTGTCCGGTTGGGACCGGATTGCTTCTAGATCGATGAAGGCATGAAGATTGCTGATTTTGAAGATGCTGGACATTGAATGAGGGCTGACCCGCAGTCCCGCACCAAAACCGAGATCCTGAAACACAAAGCCTAGGCGGTAATTCAATTTTTATGAAGAAAAAATGAATTTTTATGCTATTTGATTGATGAAACATTGTTTCCATGGGCTGATTATGCATTATGATGTTGTTTTCTAAGCGTTTGATCAGTTTATGCTCTAAAAATTAGAAAATCATAAGTGATATGGTTGAAATTAGTGTTATAAAACCCGTAAAACAAGCGTTTAAGGGGGTAAAATGGAGTTTTTTTGCAAAATAAATAGGAAATATGAGACATAAGGCCAATAAAACCTGAAATTTTTCTCTCAAGGAACCTAAGGGCCACAACCCACAATCAACCTTAATTTTTAGTCATTTTTTATTGAGGAAAATAGAGAAAAAATACCAAAAGATGGTGAAAAATGGGTTTTAAATGGGAGAAAATTAGGAAATGATAAAAGGAAAATTCCAAAAAATTATATAAGTGTTTGTGCAATGTATAATGAAGGTAGAGTACGAGGTTGGTCTCGGTTTACCCTCGTTTCTATGTTTTCGTGCGTGTTTATCGCTTTCTTTATAAAGAAATACACATAAAATGACCTTTTCACCTATCAACGAATGCAAAACATTAAACGGTAGGGTGTGAGGGGAGTTTGAGCATCAAAGTATAATCTTAAATCTTTTTTATGTGTTGCATCATGCCTATAGAACGTTGTTTTAAAATAAAGGAAAAGGAAGCATGAGCATAAGGCTCGGTGTCTCTCCTCGTTTCAATACATAAACGTTAGCATGGAAATCATGGAAAGATTGGTTTTGCACAATGCACAATGCTGATTTTCTTTTGTTTGCGCACTAAAACATTCACATTATGCACTATGCATGGTTCATGGTATCAAAGGAAAAGCTCCTGGACTGCATAGCAATATTTTTCCTAGGAATTTGACCCACGTTTGAGAGTGTGAGGTTATCCCTTGCCGTAGGATAGAGGGTCGGTTTTTTAAGGGACTATTTGGTGAGCAAGCATGGTATATCTCCTGGATTCGAAATGAAAGAGAGGAGTTTGTGTTCATTTGTGTTATATGTTTAGCAGCGCATCAAGGGGCCAATCCCTGCGATGTAGGAGAGCTGTAGTGGGGCCGTGGTGTTTCTACCGAGAGGTTGCCTCCATATGTATGCGATCGTGGCATTGCCAATGTGTAAGGGTTCTCCCTCTGAGGAGTTTAAGGGAAATGTTGGACCATAAACTATAAACGCATGAATTAAGCTTTAGGGCAATTTGTCCTTTAGAATTATATTGATGTTCCTGGTCCGCGAGGCCGTGAGGGTGTTTGTGTGTCATGAGCATGAGGTCCGACTAGTGCTATAGCCAGTGCCAACCCATTTCAGGTCCCATCAGTGGTGCGTCTCCCGGGAGCTACCAACAAGTGGTGGTTCTCGAATCTAGGGTTTGTAGGGACCAAAATAAGATTGGTTTATGTCCTCTGACAAGGACCGTTGTCGATGGGTTTCGAAAGCAATGTCGCAACTTCAGAAGTCCTTGATAACTTTCAAGATAGAAAATCAAGCAAGAGAACGAAGTCAAATCTGTTATGACAACAAATACTTCCTGTGATATTGAACAGTTGGGAAGTTCAAACATGTACATGATCATATAGAATTCTTTGTATTGAATGAATCATCTTCAAAAACATAGAAGAATTCTAATAATATATATCATGTGTGTCTCTGTAGAGTTGAGATACTTGTGCCAAAAATAGGAGATTATAAGCTTCGACCAGTAGAACTTAAGAATGATCAATAACTGTTTGTATTGGTTCTAATGACAGGGCTCAAACAACTAAATACCTTCAAAAATGATACTCAGCACGTTACTGTTCCACCTACTAACAAAGATCTTCTTTGTTGAAGTAATCAGACCCATATGACTATGAAGCTTTTCATATAATGCTGAAGTACTCCTGATTCCTGACGTCTTCCTTAGAGGAAGAGAGATGTGTCGAACTGTGTAGCATGATGTAGAAGGGGTCCATTGTATGGTATTGCTTTGACAGATAAAATGGTCTACAGTCGAGTTTAGACCTGAAAGACAATCATTTTCTAGGAGTTTCCGTATGGAAGAGCGCAGGCAACAGGAAGGATCACAAGATAGATCAGCACAGATGATGCGATGCAAGAGGAAGAAGCCCCAGACATGCGCTTGCATTCACAACTTACGCCCTCCGGTTGCCAAGTCCATCTCCAAACTACACTTGCATATTTAGCAGCTGCATCAGATGCAATTGTTCCATGTTCCAAGTATCCCTCCAAGCTACCACATCGTTTCTAGCTGCTTGGGTAGTGTAATTCGCGCACCTGCGGGTAACCGCAGCCTCCTGACAGAGGAAGGTCCATGCCGAGTATCCACGTCCTTTCTTTTTACAATTGCAATAGGCCTAGCCCTCATTATACAGAGAGTCACATTTGCGCCGATCAATGCAATCTTCTGGCATTAATGAGTGCTCTGCAACTCAGTGAGACAAACAGGGTCAAGAGCGTGTTGCTATTACACCATAGCAATGAGCCATGATAAGCTTTTTCGGAAAGACCCCACATTCTGTGAAGTTACTGCTACACACGCCCAATGGATAGGTATTAAGTGCCGTCTCCACACAAACACAGATCAGTGTCAGGCACGGCCTACCACTCGCTCAATCCAATCCCTCTTAACATCAAATAAGCAGATTAAATGGCGT
This sequence comes from Lygodium microphyllum, assembly GCF_053477565.2. NCBI lineage: Eukaryota > Viridiplantae > Streptophyta > Polypodiopsida > Schizaeales > Lygodiaceae > Lygodium > Lygodium microphyllum. The sequence goes on from NC_141135.1 coordinate 184,104,586, forward strand.
AATTCCACCTCGAGAATTGTTCAGAAGGAAATGCTGAGATGACCCGCGTCACAACAATGAAGTAGCTTCCTTCATCTCCGTTTTTTTTTACTTCCCATCCTCTGAGCCACAGTAAAAACAACGCGTGTCGGGAGCCTTCCCTTCTCTGTTTGTTCCAACCCGTTTTTTGCTTTTCTCCTTCTTCCCACACAATTAGATTCCCCTCCTTTTTGATTCAAAAAGCTCTCCTTTTTTTTCCAGAAAAGCGGCTCCTGAAAATAGCCATCTAAATTTGTTCCTTTCATGGGCCTCTTTGGCACAACCATATCTTTGTCGTTTCCTTTAATGAAGACCTCAATCAAAGCCTCTTTGGCACAACCATATCTTTGTCGTTTCCTTTAATGAAGACCTCAATCAAATTTCTGTCGACTTATCCTGTTCCTATGGTTGCACAAGCTTTCAAGTAGATAACATATGTAATAGAATTGGCATGCACCCCTTGATGTTGCATCTCCTCATAGCATCTCATAGTCATATCACCTTCACGATTATGAAAATAGGCATCTAGCATTATTGTCCACAATATAACATCATGGACAGTCAATTTCTCAAATGCTTCTCGTCCTTCCTTGATAAAGCCACATTTTCCATACATGTCCACGAGCATGTCACCAACAATAGAGTCTCTTTCTAGGCCCCTTAGGATGATCTCAGCATGTATCTCTTGGCCCATTGGGAATACTCCTATGCTGCCACAGCTTTCAAACGAACCCTTGGTCACAATCAAAGTGATCCATGAGATTGCATCTCAAGTTACCAGTCTACCAAAATTCCTTATTCTTCTCCGTCTTCGGCATAGAATGAAAGAGCAAACATAACAACTAAGTATGTACAAAGTATCAAACCACACACACGACTTTTGGGTGGTTTACACACCTCGAATGCGCAGCAATGCAACACCGTCAAGCTGAAATACAAAAAGGAGAACGTGCTGAGAGAGCTAGAGGGCGGTTAGAGATTGTAAGTCATTATTCTCCTCAAAGGAGTATCCCGATATGCATAAGAGGCAGTGGTCTTAGTAACTCAACTGCTCCACATAGTCCTTTAGGTGCAGGAGGAAGCGTAAGTTATTCCTCTCTTCCACCAAGTCTACCCACTTCAAGTGGGGGTGTGAATCCATCAGTTCAAGCTCCTATTGTTAATTCGATTGTCACCATGGCACAACCCATTGCAATTCCTACAGGGACACCGGATTTGCCAGCTTTAGGAGTTCCTTTGCCAAATTTTAATGGGTTAGCTGAAGAAGATGCAGAGTTTCACATTTGTGAATTCCAAATAATGTTTAATTTCTGCATCCAAGATGAGGGATATCTTATGATGTTCTTCAACATGACATTAAAAGGAAGGGCTGCAGTATGATATCACAACATAGAGTTTGGGACCATAACCACAATTGATTAATTTTATGCAGCTTTCCGAGGAGAATATGCCCCTGAAAGAGGTGGCCAATACTGGTTGCATGTCTTGAATGTAACACACCAAGACCCCCATGAGAATGTGAAAGCCTATGCCAAGAAGCTTAAGGAAGTGTTTCGTAAGTTACAAACTTACATTCCTATTCCGCCGGCTACCCAATTGCAATACTTCTTGCATGGATTGGATTTCAATATTCAAGTTCAATTGAGCAGTGTGGCTTTGGCTGATATAGACACCGCCCCTGAAAGAGGTGGCCAATACTGGTTGCATGTCTTGAATGTAACACACAAAGACCTCCATGAGAATGTGAAAGCCTATGCCAAGAAGCTTAAGGAAGTGTTTCGTAAGTTACAAACTTACATTCCTATTCCGCCGGCTGCCCAATTGCAATACTTCTTGCATGGATTGGATTTCAATATTCAAGTTCAATTGATCACTATGGCTTTGGCTAATACAGACACCGCCATTACACGGGCAGAAGGAGTAGAAGCACGATTACAAATGGCCTACTCCTCTCGAATAAATGTTAATGCGGGTCTAGTACCTAGAGGCGATCTACCATTGACAAATGGAAGTCAAGGGATGCCTATGACTAACCCCAATGGGAGAGGAAGCATGGTTCAAAATGTACATTTGCTGCCAGCTCCTCCTAGTGTGACTATGCCTATCGCAAGTCAGTTGGCTCCACCAAATGTTGGAGGCCAAGTTTCGAACCCTAATGTTGTTCCTATGAGTCAACAACCAATGCCAAATCAGATTGTTAGGCCAATGGAACGATGGGTCGATGATCAAGGCTATGAGTCGAGTGCATCTAATGTCCTTGGCGAAGTTAAGGATATGATGAAGCATTATACCAACATGATTTCTGAAAAATATCGACAAATAACTCTCAAAGTTAATTTCTTGAAGAAGCAGCAGAATCTGATAGGGAGTCGATGCCCTGAAGAAGGTGGACCCTCAAGATTCAGTTGTAAGTGGTGTGGTGGACATCATTTCCCTAGGAACTATCCAAATGTTAAATGCGATATTTGTGGGAAGTCGGGCCACTTAGCCGCTATCTGTTGGAGTAATATTAGTTCCCTACAACAAGGGAGTAAACAGCCAGGTCCAGTTAATCATAGAGTGCAAGGTAATAACCTGCAGCAAAATGATGTACCAAGACAAATATTGCAAAGGGGAAAGACCACTATAGAAGAGCTGCCACAAGGCAATGGAGTCCGCCTTATTGAGGCTGTACGAGTCAATGATGCTGAAACCTCTAATCTAAGAGCCGTGACAAGAGGCCAAAAGGCTAAAGAGGTTGACAAAGATAAGGAAAAATCGGTTGAGGGAAACCATAAGCAAGGGGATAAGGGGACGCAAGTCGAGAATCCTGGCGTGGAAGGTGGACCTCTAAGGCCCGTTGACAAAAAAATCGATCCTAAGAAGGATGAGGAAGAAAGAAGGCAAGAGCTAAGAAAGAAGCACCAAAACTAGTCCAAATACCAAAAGAGAGGATAGTTTGGTGAGAAAAGAGAGCTTGGCTACCTATCATGATCTTGATTTAGCAAGTTCTCTTTACGAGGTCAAACCAGATGTAAACCTCTTACAGTTGATTAAATTATCTCCAGAAGTATGCAAGGAATTCAAGAAGATCCTGCGTATTGGGTATATTGTAGAACCTTTGGGAATAGCACGAGTAGGGGAAGATTGGTTTGATCATGCTGAAAAGAATTGCCCTAGGGTTCCAGCATATGTGGATGGAATATTAGTGGAACATGCTATTGTAGACACTGGATCCTCTGTCAATATCATGAGTTCAGAGTTGATGGAGAGGTTGGGTCTAGGCATCCAAAAAGATAGCTCCACCCTTCTTAGAATGGCTGATGATAGCCTAAGACAACCAGAAGGTTGCATTACTAGAGTCCATGTTACCGTCGCAAGTGTAGAATGCTTCTTGCACTTTAGGGTGATAAGATTTGCAGGACGTCCTAGCTATCGAGTTTTGCTAGGCAGGCCTTGGATCTTACAAACAGACTGTCAAGTCGATATACCCGCCAGTCGAGTGGTTCTAGGTAGAGGTGCTAATCGAGTAGTAGTCAATGCTTACCTTGAGTCTCCTCAGAGTGAGAGAGCTTCTTTATCCTCTACTGAATTAGAAACAGCAGATGATCCATCTGGTAGTAGTGAGACGCCATCCAGTGATGAATCTAGAGAGGGGTCCACTACAGAGGATATTTATCAGATAACTCTAAATGAGCTGATAGAGCCGCAAGATAGGATAAGAGACGCGGATGTGATTGAGCTAGACCTTGGCAAGCCGAATGATTCACGACCAATTAAATTAGGTTCCATGCTCAGTTCAATAGAAAGGGAGGACTATGTGTCCTTGATTCAAGAATTCCGTGACATCTTTGCTTGGAGTTATGATGAGCTGAGAGGCATTCCTCCCAGCCTGGCTATTCATACTATTCCTGTAAAAGAAGGCAGTCATCATGTGTGTCAGAAGGTAAGGCATATGACTTTTGAATTGAGGGACGGGTTGTTTGAGGAGTTACAGAAGCTAAGAAAAGCTGGTTTAATCTTCCCTGTATAGCACATAGAATGGTGTTCACCAATTGTCATCAGGAAGAAGAAAAACAACCAAATCCGACTCTGCGTAGATTTTAGAGAGCTGAATAAGAAGACGCTTAAGGATTACTACCCGTTGCCATTTATTGACTAGATTTTGGATCAATTAGTAGGTAGGAAAATATATTCGTTTATGGATTGCTTTGCGGGTTATAACCAGATGGTAATTGCAGAAGAGGACAAGCTGAAAACAACTTTTATTACTGTCTTTGGTACTTTTGCATACCATGTGATGGCCTTTGGTTTGTGCAATGCACCTGGATCATGGCAACGAACAGCAGACAAGACCTTTGGTGACATCTCCCCAGAGGAGTTGAAAGTATTTATCGATGACCTGGGGGTAGCCACTGTAAGAGAAAGGATGTTGATCATTTTAAGAAAGTGCTTTGAGCGCTACAGACAATTTTGTATCGCTCTCAATCCACGAAAGTGTGTCTTTAGAGTGCCTTATGGGCTATTGCTAGGCCATGTGGTCACTTCAGTAGGAATAGCAACTGACCCTGAAAAGATCAAGGTTATAGTTGCTATGAGTCCACCACGCACTCCAAAAGAGGTACATAGCTTTCTGTCATCGATAGGGTACTATCGGAGGTTTATAAGCACCTTGGCAGAAAGGACGTTGCCATTAACGAATTTATTATCCTTTAGCTGTCTATTTGAATGGAGCGACCCTTGTAAGGTAGCTTTCGAGGATGTGAAACAAGAGCTAGTAAAAGCACCTGTTCTGAAAGCACCTTAAAGAGGCAAGGTGTTCTACATATTTTCAGCAGCCACCATGCATAGTATCAGCTGTGCTGTTTAGCCCAAATCTGGGAGGAAAAGTGGTATCATCCGATAGCTTTTGCTAGTCACAAATTGGGCATTTCAGAAATTAACTACACCTACATGGAGAAGTTGTGTCTTGCGATGGTCTTTGGGACTAAGAAATTCAGGCACTACATCCTCTATGAGAAGGTAGTTTTCTATACGAAGGCAAAAGGGCTTAGATTGCTTATGAACAAGCTACAAAGGCCTGATCATTTGGCAAAGTGATTAATCACTTTGCAGGAGTTCGATTATGAGATTAAGAGTAAGCCACCAAGGTTGCAGGGTATTGTGGCTGAAGGAAGTGATATTGAAGAAATGTTTAAAATTGATCCAGCTTCCATTCCATCTTCGTATGCTGCTATTACGCATTATCTATCAACAGGAGAGACTGGAGCTGGTTTATCAAAATCAGAAAAGAGGAAAATCAAACAATAGGCTTTGAAGTTTTCCTTGATCGCAGGGACACTATATCGGCAGGGTGTTGATGATATCTACCGCCAATGTGTGATGCTTGACGAGGTTCCTTTTATCTTAGAAGAGTGCCATGACTCTGCATATGGAGGGCACTTTGCAATTAAAGGAGGCTTCTTGTGTGAGACATAACCAACATGGGAAGTCAAATGTTGATGCTGGAGGTGTCGATGATGTCGTCGTTGTGGCGCTGCCATGGAGGTGCTCGCTTGATGGTGGAGTGAGCATCACCTACATAGGAGCACTCAGAATTTAGACATATGCTCTCACCTAGACTTTGGATTTAGTAATGATTGCCATCACCTAAACTTTTTTCTTGCTGCTGCTACCCATACAAGTTGTTGTGTTGTTGGACGGTTGACGACACAGAAAGCTTTAAGAGCTGGATATTGGTGGTCGTCCATCTTCCAAGATTCTTTTGAGTATGTTAAGAGATGTGATACCTCTCAAAGACATGACATCAGAGAGAATAGGAAACACCTACTTACGCCCATCATGGCTATCCTTCCATTTGAGAAGTGGGGTATTGACTTTGTGGGTCCTATCACCCCGTCGTCTACTACTCAGAACATATACATTATAGTAGCAACTGATTATTTTACAAAATGGTCAGAAGCGTGGGCGACAAGGCAGGACAATGAAAAAGAGACTGCAAGTTTCCTTTTATAGCAGATTATCTGCCATTTCGGTCCACCGAAGGAACTAGTGTCAGACCGTGGAACCCACTTTTTGAATAAAGTGATCAAAAGCTTAACTGAAGCTTGGCAAATCAAGCATAATAAAACAACCCCTTATAATCCGCAAGCAAACGGACAAGTCGAAAGTATTAATAAGCAACTTGTGGGTATCTTGTCTAAAATAGTCTCTGAGAAGAAATGAGACTGGGACAAGAAGTTGTATGTGGCAGTATGGGCGTACAATACCACGTTGAAGCGAGCTACCGGCCATACTCCATTAGAAGAGTGTGTGTTACCCCTCGAAATCGAGTTGCCAACCATACGGTTTGTAATTAACCACTGTTTGGGAGATGAAGATTTCCTTTTTGAATGTTTCACGACCATAGCCCACCTGGATGAACTGAAGTTGCAGAGTTTATTACACCAGAAGGTAGCTAAATGTCGGATGAAGCAGTTGCACGACCTTAAAGCAAAGAAGTATACCTTGAAAAAAGGACAATTAGTTCTGTACTACGATGCGCTTAGGGAGCTGTTTCCAGGGAAGCTGGAACCTAGATGGGATGGCCCCTACAAGATTGTTAGGTTAGGGAAAAATAGGTCTAGGGCTCTACTAGTTGATTTGCAGGGAGTAGAGTTTAAAAATAAGGTTAATCTTAATAAGATTAAAACTTATTATTTGTAAGTATGCTAATATAGAAAAATGCATTGCATGTCCATACTGGGGCTGATTTGAGACCTGCAAAAGAGCTTAAAGCCAGTTGATGGGGCGGTTAATTTCTTATTTGGAGCATCCATATCTGGAGTAGAGATACCATCAGGGGAAACTTATCTGGTGGAGTAAAGGATACAAAGTGATTGAGCAAGAAGACGGAACCTTTGTGTGGGAGATTAAAGTCTTCTGCCATCACTGCTTACGACTGTTGACAAGTATCCCTATTGAGTTCAATGAAGAAGGTGGGATGGAGCCGTCAGTTCATTGCTTATGACTGTTGATAAGTATCCCTGTTGAGTTCAATGAAGAAGGTGGGATGGAGCCATCAGTTCACCCTCTCAACATGCTAAACTTTGATTACCATAATTACAAATAGAGGAGTTCATGATGGCAGGTTGTGTAAACCCATTATGGACGAAGCATCCAGGGGCCCTAATAAAAAAGGGAGTGTTGGAGTAGTAATCTAAGATCCCCGACGTAGAGTTACGATGAAGTTAGCTGCTTATCTCGGGGTAGGATTCACTAACAATATGGCGGAGTATAAAGCCTTGATTATGGGGTTGCATATTGCCAAACAAGGTGGTATTTGGCGGTTGTTAGTAAAAGTGGATTCCCAGTTGATCCTGAATTAGCTAGATGGGATATACACAGTGCGGAATCCCATTCTTTGTATGTATCATCGAACTGCGATGACCCTACTTGAGGAGTTTGAGAGAGTGTCTTTTTAGTTGATTCCACGTTATTGGAATCAGTTTGCGGATTCAGTGGCAAATCTTGCTTATGAAGAAGATCTCTTCTTTAACTGTGGTCCTAGTTTGGATATTGTTATCAATGATGACATAGGACCCAGTCGCTTGTCGGGAATGTTATCAGAGCATGCAATATATGGCAGACGATAGTTGATATGGGTGATGCAAAGAGTAGCCGAGACCAATCTACTATTATTATCCTAGACCCATAGGCTGATTAGACAACATATTATGCGTACGCCTCTTGCTATATATGCAGGAGGGATGGGCCATAACCTTATGCATTTAGTTTAGGGCTGCGAGCCTGTTTTTCCTCCTTAGAAAGGAGCATATTATTGTATATCTGTGCTATTTCAGGGAGGGATGTGTAGGTGCTATTTTGGTTGATTTCGTTAGGCCAAGAGGGCCGATCAGTTTTTTGTAGTGAAGTGATTTATTTCATTAGGCCAAGAGGGCCAGTTGTCTGTTTAGTGCAGGTACGGTTAATGGTTTCTTGTTTTAAGTTCTGTGCTAGACATGTTCAAAGAAGAGCTTGGAAGGAGCCTTTGTTGCGCAGAAGCTTCTCATGGCCCTATCTGGGTGATATCTTTCCTTTATGAGTACTGTGTTTTATGCTATATGTGTCTGTGTACTTGTAGGGGATTTTCTTTTCTTATTGGGGACCGGCATCCAAGGCATGAAGTCCCAAGGTTTAGGTTAGGTATGTCTGAGGGAGGTCTGAGTAGTCATTGCCTCCTATCAAGACATTGCTAGGCATCGAAAGACCTGTTTTTGAAGGGAGTCCTAGTGACCCTGTTCCGCCAGCCTGCTAGGCAGCCATTCTAGGAGTTCTTGTTAGTTGTGAGGCAGTTAGAGAAGCCTGTCGAAGAAGAAAAATGCTAATAGAGGAAAAGAAACCCTGAATATCTTAAAAGAACTAAATATATACAAAGGTGTGTAAAAAGGGGTTCTAACCCCTATAAAAATAGAAAAGGAAAGAAAGGAAAATGTCTAAGCAGTTGATCATCGCCTTGCGAAGGCCTGGTAGGTTCCTGGGGACGAGTCAGACCCGGGGCTGAGAACCCGGGGCCGATGCCTTGTCTTCCTAGGGGTGGCATCTTGTTGGAAAAGAAGAAAGTAAGGAAGGTTGGAGCGAAAATAAAAGTGAGCGTCAGAAAAGGATTAAGTGTCACCTTGCGAGGGCTTGGTAGGTTCTTGGGTACCGAGACAAGACCTGAGGCCGATGCCCTATTCTCCTTGGGTCACTACGCTCAGCTCCCTCCTTTTTACATGCCCGAGTATGGAAGCATCAAACTCTAAAAGAAGAAATGTGATGAAAGAAAATATGTCTTGATCAGGCTATAGGAGTCCTCGCCTAGTAGGAGCTCCTAGTTGTGTTGTCCTTAGTTAGGAAGGTAGTTCAGACCACCACTTAGGGCAACCTCTTTGATACTTCTTTTTATTTGGCCGTGTTGGAGCAGTTGGTTAGTGACTAGCTTTCGACCTTCTATCAGATTATGCTAGGCCTACTCCTTGTGGATGTCATGCCTTGGTTTTGTCAGGGGGTAGGGTGAGCATTGTGCTGTGTTTTTAGTATATATCTATTTTGTATCAGCTTGATGCTTCCTTTGGTTGTTTTGTGTAGATCTGTTGTGGGATTCGACAGGCTGAGTCGCCTTATATCGTGGTCGCTAATGAGAGCGAAATTTTGAGCTTGGGATGTGCCTAAAATTTTTCAAAAAATCCGGAATTTAGGAAAAAAATATCTAACATCGAAGGCGGCAACTCTAGCTAGGACGATTTTAAGCACCAAGTGAAATATGACTTTTAAAAGGCGCCCGAGCAAATTTTTTTGATTTTTGATAATTTTTCAGACTGTCATGCGGGTTGTCAGGAGTTGCCAGCCGATGCGAGATGCCAAGCCGGACGCCCAGAAATTTACAGCACTCAAATCGGAGCCCGGATGGGGAAATGGCCACAAGAAGGGTAAGATTTGAAAAGGTGGACTTATTTTTGGCCAAATGGGTGGTGACCTTTGGGCATTGGACAACTTATGCCACATAAAATGTGGCATGCAAAATTGTGGTGAGAGAAACACGGAGGGAGCGTGGCCTGTTTGCACCCGAAAAATGCACCTTCTCTCTTGATAATCATGATGACCGGCTGCAAGCAACCCACCCAATCGACATTACCCCCGAACTACTCCTTCCCTGCTGATCTTATCGTCGTGCTTCACCCGTCCAATGGTGGCCTGAATAAAGAGAGCCAATTCTAGTCTTTCTCTCTCCTCCCTCTCTCCCCTAAGGGGCTGTTCTTGTGTGCAAGAGGAAAATGAAGAATGGTGGAGGAAAGCTTGTCCGCTTGGGACCGGATTGCTTTCGGCTCGATGAAGACATGAAGATTGTTGATTTTAAAGATGCTGGACATTGAATGAGGGCTGACCCACAGTCCCGCACCAAAATCGAGATCCTGAAACACAAAGCCTAAGCGGTAATTCAATTTTTATGAAGAAAAAATGAGTTTTTTATGCTATTTGATTGATGAAACATTGTTCCCATGGGCTGATTATGCATTATGATGTTGTTTGCTATGAGTTTAATCAGTTTATGCCCTGAAAATAAAAAATCATAAGTGATATGGTTGAACTTAGTGTTATAAAACCCATAAAACACGCGTTTAAAGGGGTAAAATCGGATTTTTTTGCAAAATAAATGGGAAATATGAGACATAAGGCCAATAAAACCTAAAATTTTGCTATCAAGGAACCTAAGGGCCATATCCCAAAGTCAATCTTAATTTCTAGTCATTTTTTATTGAAGAAAATAGAGGAAAAATACCAAAAAATGGTGAAAAATGGGTTTTAAATGGGAGAAAATTAGGAAACGATAAAAGGAAAATTCCAAAAAATTACATAAGTGTTTTTGCAATGTATAATGAAGATAGAGCATGAGGTTGGCCTCGGTTTACCCTCATTTCTATGTTTTTGTGCATGCTTATCGCTTTCTTTATAAAGAAATACACATAAAACGACCTTTCACCTATCAACGAATGCAAAACATTAAACGGTAGGGTGAGAGGGGAGTTTGAGCGTCAAAGTATAATCTTAAATATTTTTTATGTGTTGCATCATGCCTATAGGACGTTGTTTTAAAATAAAGGAAAAGGTAGCATGAGCGTAAGGCTCAGTGTCTCTCCTCGTTTCAATACATAAACGTTAGCATGGAAATCATGGAAAGATTGGTTTCGCACAATGCACAATGCTGATTTTCTTTTGTTTGTGCACTAAAACATTCACATTATGCACTATGCATGGTTCATGGTATCAAAGGAAAAGCTCCTGGACTGCATAGCAATTGTTTTCCTAGGAATTTGACCCACGTTTGAGAGTGTGAGGTTATCCCTTGCCGTAGGATAGAGGGTCGGTTTCCTAAGGGACTGTTTGGTGAGAAAGCATGGTATATCTCCTGGATTCGAAATGAAAGAGAGGAGTTTGTGTTCGTTTGTGTTATATGTTTAGCAGCGCATCAAGGGGCCAATCCCTGGGATGTAGGAGAGCTGCAGTGGGGCCGTGGTGTTTCTACCGAGAGGTTGCCTCCATATGTATGTGATCATGGCATTGCCAATGTGTAAGGGTTCTCCCTCTGAGGAGTTTAAGGAAAACGTTGGACTATAAACTATAAACGCATGAATTAAGCTTTAGGGCAGTTTGTCCTTTAGCATTATATTGATGCTCCTGGTCCGCGAGGCCGTGAGGGTGTTTGTGTCTCATGAGCATGAGATCCGGCTAGTTCTATAGCCAGTGCCAGCCCATTTCAGGTCCCATCATCAATCCATACATATATGCTTGCTAAAATAAATTTCAGATTTCAGTATAAGAGAGCTAACAATGCCAAAATCGGATCCCAAGTCAATCAGATATTGCCAAGACCAAAGTCGGAATCATGAGGGCATAGCATAAGCATATGACGGTCGATAAGCATGAATCCAACACCCAAGTATGTCATACAAACATCTGCCAGTGAGTAGGCACACCCCCTAGTCAATGGGGCAAAGTGTTCCTGCCACTACCAAAACTTGACATAAGTAGGTGTCAGTTCACAAAGATATGGATCCAAAATTGAGACTTAGCTCATAAGCATACAGTGAACCAAGACATATGATGTATCATCCCAAAAGATAAGAAGTCCCAAAGTCTCAAGTGTCTGTAACTGCTCAATGGCATGTAACGGCTCAATGCACAAAAGTACTGCCTGCTCAATGTCTAATAAGCATTCAAGAATGCTCCCACTAACACAAAAGTCATATGTACGAGCTCAAGAGCTCAAGCCAAGGCAAGAAACAATGCCAATGACATAAGTCCAAGACAATACATCAATAGTACATCCCAAACATGTGGGCGGTAGAGCATCCGTATGTAGCATCCGTAAGCATGTAAGACATCAAATACATCCCAATCCAAACTCTGATAAGCCAAGTAACATTCAAGACTACTCTAGATAATCCAAAATGCATCCAAGGTGGAGCTTCAATGAGCACTCAAGCTCAACGTATGCATAGGGTAATCAATCGTGACATGAGCATCAAGCCGTAGGCAATGGGTATGCATAAACCCAAGAAGCATCACTATCAAAGCATATACCAATATCAATAAGTGCGGGCTGAAATAAGATCAAGCTTTCAAAAGCCTCCGGATTCAATGACAAGCTCAAAGTCATCCCTCGATGATCAATACATCATAGCATAACCCAAGACATACATCCGGAACCAATAGGCATATGTCAAAGCATGAACGATAGCTTCAGCCCAAGAGTATTCAGCATGCATTTACTGTTATAAACTGTGTATTTCTAGCCCCAAAATCAGGCCAAAATCATAGCATTATATGTAGCTTCAATCCTCCAATCAATCGGGATGCAATAGGCATCAAACCAGTTATGTAGCTCAGGGGGGTCACTCATGAATATATGTATATATAATATGAGTTCACAATAAGGGGTTTTTAAAACGCCATTTTTATACATTAGGGGTATACAAAGTGTTGGAGCTAAAAAACCATGATGGGATATGTATTCTTCAAAAGATATTGCAAGAAGGATACATGTGGTCTAGCTTACAAATGGAATTTAATTTTTGGTGCAAATTATATTTGCAATGTAAAAGTATAGGTAAGAGGATTTTGAAGTATGAATAAACTCCGTTTATTTGTTGTGTAAGATGTCTTTAAGAAATGGGAAACTAATGCTAGGGGTCCTTGCCCATTATAATAAGTAAAAAGTTATATGCACTTGCTACAAATAATTATTTTTAAGAAGATAGAAAGCTAGAGCAACCACAAACTTGGTGATGAAAAAGAACAATGATATATTACAAATATGAAGTCTCATTGGAAATCCTTTCAAATAGAGGGGCCACATTTTAAGGAGATTTGATAGACTTTGTATATGAAAATATGAAGATAAGTTGTTGTTATAATTTACATTATTATCCTTAGTGCAATGATATGAACGAGAGGTGCAATGTTAACTTGTTTCACATTGACAAAGATGGAAATGGGGAATAAGAAGACTTGGAATTTGGAATTACTAAGATCCTTGGTTGTCTTAGACAGTAGTGCAAGAGCATAGACCAAATATTAGTTTGAGAATGGTCCATACCAATGCCAGTTTCCATCTAATAAGTACTTTCAACTATCAATGCTTGTTCAACTTCTACAATATACTTGTTTTCTCTTTTTCCAAGCCCATTTTGATTGTTGAATATACTTGCATGTAAATTGTAACTTTATCACATGAGACCTCCAAAAAATCACTAAATTCATTAGAGATATATTTTCCATATCCATCTAGCCTCAAGCACTTAACTTTCAAGTCTATTTCTACCATTCAATAATAGCAATGATGTTTACCCTGAAGAAGTTCCAGATTACCTTCTACCAATGCACTTCAAGCTCTATGTGGATCATGAGGCATTTTTCTTTGTGATGAATAAACATGATGTGAAAGGACACATGATGAGATGGCTACTCTTGTTCCAGGCATTTGATTTTGAAGTGGTTAGAAATCTCAATTGCTCCCATGTACTAGTTGATCATCTATTGCAGATCCCTCAGAGTGAGGATGATAAGCAGGATGATCCAAACCTTCTTCATGCTTCTTTATTTCTAGTAAAAGTAGCAACTCCATAGTTCATCTATTGCAGATCCCTCAGAGTGAGAATGATAAGCAGGATGATCCAAACCTTCTTCATGCTTCTTTATTTCTAGTAAAAGTAGCAACCCCATGGTATGTCTATATCACCCATATTTTGGCCACTCAACAATACACGCTTGGATTTCTAACTAAGTGAGAGCGGAATTTAGGTGCCGGGAAGTGCTTAAAAATAGCTAAAAATTATGAATTTCAAGGGAAAAATATTCACCGTCAAAGGCGGCGGCTCGATCTAGGACGATTTTAAGCATAAGCAGTCGACGGGCGCCCAAGTGACACGTCCGGATTTTTAGTAGTTTTTTTGTCAGTCAGGACAGGATGTGGGAGTTGCAGGCCTGTCCGGGATGCCGAGAGGGACGCCCAGAAATTTATAGCACGTCAATCGGAGTCTGTATGAGGAAGTGGCCCAAAAACCGGCCGGGGTGCCCAAAAAGGGGCCAAAGTGGAAATTCCAAAAGGTGTGGTGAGAGGGGGGTGACCTTTGGCACCCTCCCCCTTAAAAAAAACATGATGGAGGGGGGGCGACGGCTGTTTTCAGTCGCCGAAAAAAACGCGCCCCCCCTTAAATGGAGATTTTTTTTGTCAAGCAAGCCATGGATTGAATTATGCCAGGCTTCCACACTCATCATCCGCTCCGTATCGCTTCAAACCACGCGGGGAATGGCAGCTTGTAGAGGGAGAGAGAAAATCAGTCTTTCTCTCTCCTCCCTCTCTCTCTTCTAAAGGCAAGTTCATGTGGGAAGAAGAAAGAATGATGGAGGCTTGTCCGGCATGGATCAGATTGCTCCACGGGCTGGAAATGGTGATTGGTGATCGTGCTGGACATGAAGTGCTGCTAATTTTCAGATTTGCAGCCATGGACATGAAACCCGAAACACGCAAATAAGCGGTAATTCAAAATTTTCAAAGAAAATTTGAGATTTTATGGCTTTTGATTGATAAAATGTCATTCATGTGGGCTAGAAATTGTTTATGTTGCTGTTTTCCATGAGTACTTGCTGGTCATAATCAGAAAATCAGGAAAATATGCATCTTGTGGTTCAAAATAATATGCTAAAACACGTAAAATATGAAAAATCAAGGGAAAATGATGTTTTTGGGCATAAAAATGGGAAAATGAATAGGAACACCAACTAAATTTTCATTTTTGCTACAAGAAGGAACTAAGGGCCATAGCCCATAATCTATTTTGAGTTTTTAGTAATTAAATAATGCAAAAAATAAGGGGAAATACAAGAAAAATAAAGAAAAATCACAAAAAATAGGAGAAAAAATGCATTTTGGGTGCGGAAAATTATTAAAAATTAAGAGTGATGTTTGTGAATGTTTGTGGGGACTGAAGAATGAGGATTTGCCTCAGTTCAACCCCACCTTCTTGTTCTAGTGTGTTTTTCCCGCTTTTTACACATAAAATGATGCCAAAATACCCTATAAATCTATGCAACGATGCAATATTTAAACGGGGAAGGGTAGAGAAGTTGAAATATGTCTAAATGCCGCGTGAGATGATGGAAAAGTTGCTGATTTCCATGCATAGCATTTAGGACGGATGATAATTAAAATTAAGAGCTTAGTAGCACGAGGATCACCTCGGTGCTAGGCCCAGGCAACGAAGCACGAACGGTAGTTGGAAACCATTAAAAGAATGTTTTTGCACTTGTGCACGATACTGTTTTGCTAAATGTTTGAGTACGTGGCATCCACACTATGCATAAATCATGGAAATGTTAAAAGGTATCAGAAATCCTGGATGCACAGCAATTGTTTTCATTAGGACAGTGACCCACGTTGAGTGAGAGACAGGACACCCTAAGCCATAGGCTAGTCGTGGGGTCTAGGGAAAAGAGAAGTAAGGACAATGGTACATTCCTGTATATGATTAAATGGTACCTTGAGTGGATTTTGTGCGAAATGTCTATATGTTGAGCGACGCATCAAGGGGCCAATCCCAAAGGTGTAGGAGAGTCGCAGAGGGTTGACGGCATTCAGCCGTAGGAGGAACCCCATGTGTATGTGATTCAAGCCTTTTGGCTATGTGAAAGGGACTCCCTTTGAGGAGTAATATTGGGTTAGGATCAGTTGGACTACAACGTATTACAAACGCAATGTTTAAGAAGGCAGAGATTTTGATAGATGCTCTTGGCCGTGAGGCCGAGGGGTTGTCTTGTGCGTAGTGACGAGGCCCGGCTAGTGCATGAGCTAGTGCCGGACCATTTTTAGGTCCATCAGTGGTGCGTCTGCCGGGAGCCGCTTAAAAGTGGCGGTTCTCGAATCCTGGTTGTTTAGGAACCAACTAGCAGTTTATGCCAAAGGATATTGAGATTGATCCGTTATTTATTGATAAGCATCGTCTAACAGAAATCCAAAAGCAAGAAAGAGAGGAAAGAGCTAGGCGACGTGCTGAAATTTTAAGGAGATATTCCCCTAAGCATAGCGGTGCTGAACCCTTATGAGGGAGTGGATCTAGTGGTCTTGGGGCCACAAGCAGTAAGTTAGGAGAAGGTGGAAGCTCTAGTGCTTCCCCTTCCTTCTATAAGCCACTCCATGTCAAGTACGGGAGGTGTAACCCCATCGTCCCCTATGCCTAGTGCAAATCCAATCCTCGTCATGGCGCAGCCTATTGCAATTCCAGCAGGAACGACGGATTTTTCGGCTCTAGGTTACCCGCTACCCATTTTTAATGGGTTAGTTGAGGAAGATGCAGAACTCCACATTAGGGAGTTTCAAGAACGACATGGTAATGACCAAGGCTATGAGTCGAGTGCTTCGCAATGTTTAAGGACATGATGAAGCATTATACCGACATGATTACGGAGCAGTATCGACAAATAGTCGTTGATGTCAACTTCCTTAAAAAACAACAAAATTTGATAGGAAGTAGATACCCAGAGGAGGGTACACCGTCGAGGTTTAGTTGCAAATGGTGTGGTGGTCAGCACTATCCAAGAAATTGCCCAAATGTTAAGTGTGACATTTGTGGAAAATCTGGCCATTTAGCAGCTACTTGCTGGAGTAAGATCAGTTTCCTCCAGTGAGGAAGTCGGCAACCAGGGCCTGTTAATCATCGTGCCCAAGGAAATGATTCCCAGCGAGAGGACAGGCCTAAACAAATACTTCAACGACCAAAGACTACAGTGGAGGAGCTACCAAGTGGTAGTGGGGTTAGTTTGATTGAGGTTGTACGCGTTAATGATGATGAAACCTCTAATCTGCGAGCTGTCCTTACAAGAGGTCAAAAGGGTAGAGAAGTCGACAAGGATAAGCCTGTCGACAAAAACCCTAAACAAGGTGACAAAGGAACGCAAGTTTTGGATCCTGCCATGGAAGGGGGACCTTTGAAGCCGGTAGAAAGTAAAGCCGATAAGGAACCACCAAAGAAGAAGGTGAAAGTTAAGAAAGAGGCAATAAAGCCAGTTCAGCGACCTAAAGAGCGGATGGTTTGGCGTGAAAAGCGAGCTCTATCAAACTATCATGAATTCGATTTGGCGAGCTCTCTTTGCGAAGTCAAGCCGGATGTGAATCTTTTACAGCTTATTAAGCTTTCCCCAGGAGTATGCAAGGAATTTAGAAAGATTTTACGTACCGGGTATATCGTAGAACCTTTGGGTATTGCACGAGTTGGTGATGACTGGTTCGAGCATGCTGAGAAGCATTGCCCAAGGGTTGCAGCCTATGTCGATGGGATATTAGTAGATTATGCCATTGTCGACACGGGATCATCTGTTAACATTATGAGTTCTGAACTGATGGAAAGGTTGGGTCTTGCGATTCAAAAAGATACCTCCACAATTCTCAGAATGGCAGATGATAGTTTGAGACAGCCAGAAGGCTGCATTACTAAGGTCCATGTCACTGTTGCAAATGTAGAATGCCTATTGGACTTTAGGGTGATTCGTTTTGCAGGCCGGCCAAGTTACCAAGTATTACTCGGATGACCTTGGATCTTGCAAGCGGACTGCCAAGTGGATATACCCGCCGGTCGGCTAATATTCGGCAGAGGTGCCCAGCGTGTGGTGGTTGATGCTTATCCTGAGTCCCCGCAGAGTGAGAGAGCTCCTCTATCTTCTATAGAATTGGAGACATTAGAAGATTTATCTACCAGTGAGACATCATCGAGTGATGAGTCCAAAGAGGGATCCACCACGGAAGATATCTATCAGATCACTTTGAATGAGCCGATAGATTGCCAAGATCATATAAGAGATGCAGATGTTAGCGAGCTAGACCTTGGTACGCCTGATGATTCGCGGCCAATCAAATTAGGTTCTATGCTCAGTACAATAGAAAAAGAGGACTATGTGGCCTTGATTCAAGAATTCTGGGATATCTTTGCCTGGAGTTATGATGAATTGAGGGGCATTCCTCCTAGTCTTGCTGTTCATACAATTCTGTTGAAAGAGGGCAGTCGTCCTGTACGGCAGAAAGTAAGGCGTATACCTTTCGAATTGAGGGACGGCCTGTTTGAAGAGTTACAGAAGCTTCGAAAAGCGGGTTTGATTTTTCCCGTGCAACACACGAAATGGTGTTCGCCAGTTGTGATTAGAAAGAAGAAGAATAATCAAATACGTTTATGTGTAGACTTTAGGGAGCTGAATAAGCAGACAGTTAAGGACTACTACCCGTTGCCATTTATTGACCAGATTTTGGATCAATTAGAGGGTAGGGAGATATATTCATTTATGGATTGCTTTGCAGGATACAACCAAATGGCAATTGCAGAAGAGGATAAGTTGAAAACAACTTTTATCACTGTATTTGGTACTTTTGCGTACCATGTGATGGCCTTTGGTTTATGCAATGCGCCTGGTTCGTGGCAACGAACAGCAGATAAGACATTCGGTGACATATCCCCTGAAGAGTTGAAGGTGTTTATTGATGACTTAGGGGCCGCCACCGTGAGAGGAAGGCAGTT
The DNA here is from genome assembly GCF_053477565.2 of Lygodium microphyllum. NCBI lineage: Eukaryota > Viridiplantae > Streptophyta > Polypodiopsida > Schizaeales > Lygodiaceae > Lygodium > Lygodium microphyllum. The sequence continues at coordinate 184,123,164 of NC_141135.1, forward strand.
GCTCATTTTAAGAAAATGCTTTGAGCGCTGTAGACAATTTTGCATCGCCCTAAACCCACGGAAGTGTGTTTTTGGAGTACCTTATGGGCTATTGCTGGGTCATGTGGTCAGTTCGGTAGGAATTGCGACAGACCCCGAGAAGGTTAAAGTTATAGTTGCCATGGGTCCACCACGTACTCTGAAAGAAGTTCATAGCTTTCTGTCTTCGGTTGGTTACTACCGTAGATTCATCAACGCCTTAACAGAAAGAACGTTGCCGCTTACAAATTTATTGCCCTTTAGCTGTTTGTTTGAATGGGGTGACGCTTGTAAGGTAGCATTCAAGGATGTGAAACAAGAGCTAGCAAGAGCGCCCGTTTTAAAAGCACCTAAAAGAGGAGAGGTGTTCTATATATTCTCAGCAGCCACCATGTATAGTATCACTGTTTAGCCCAAATTTGGGAAGAGAAGTGGTACCACCCGATTGCTTTTGCTAGCCGGAAGCTGGGGGTATTCGAAATCAACTATACTTACATGGAGAAATTGTGTCTAGCGATGGTCTTTGGAACTAAGAAATTCAGGCATTATATTCTCTATGAGAAAGTCGTGCTTTATACGAAGGCGGAGGGACTTCGATTATTGATGAATAAGCTACAGCCACCTGATCGTCTAGCAAAGTGGTTGATCACTTTGCAGGAATTTGATTATGAAATCAGGAGTAAGCCACCAAGGTTGCAAGGCATCGTGGAATGCCTTGTGGACTTTGGGGAGCCGAAAGAATCTGTGGCTGAAGGTAGTGACATGGAGTTGTTATTTAAAATAGATACGACATCTATTTCCTCCTGGTATGCTGCAATAACGCATTATTTATCAACAGGAGAGGCAGGATCCGAATTATCTAAAGCTGAGAGAAGGAAAATTAAGCAGCAAGCATTAAAGTTTGCCTTGATCGCAGGTACATTATATCGGCAAGGGGTTGATGACATCTATCGCCGATGTGTGATGCCTGACGAGGTGCCATTCATTTTGGAAGAGTGCCATAATTCTGCTTGCGGTGGCCATTTTGCTGGATGGCTTACAGCACAAAAGGCTTTAAGGGCAGGTTATTGGTGGCTTGCCATCTTCCAGGATGCGTTTGCGTATGTTAAGAGATGCGATATTTGTCAACGACATGATAGTCGAGAGAATAGGAAACGACCACTCACCCCTATTATGGCGATACTTCCATTTGAGAAGTGGGGAATAGACTTTGTGGGTCCTATTACTCCGTCATCGACTACATAAAAGAGGTATATTATTGTAGCAACTGACTACTTCACAAAGTGGTCAGAAGTACGTGCAACAAGGAAAGATGATGCTAAAGAAACTGCTAGTTTCCTTTTAGAGCAGATAATATGCCGTTTTGGCCCACCGAAAGAATTAGTGTCGGACCGCGGAACCCATTTCCTAAATAAGGTGATTAAAGGTTTGACAGAGATGTGGCAAATCAAGCATAACAAGACCACCCCATATAATCCGCAAGCCAATGGGCAAGTTGAAAGCACCAACAAGCAGCTTGTGGGCATCTTGTCCAAAATTGTATCGGAAAAGAAACGGGATTGGGATAAAAAGTTATGCGTGGCAGTGTGGGCCTACAATACGACTTTCAAATGAGCCACTGGCCATACCCCGTTCAAGTTAGTATATGGGGAGGAGTGTGTCTTGCCTTTAGAGATTGAGCTGCCGACTATTCGGTTTGCCATCAATCATTCTTTGAGTGATGAAGACGCACTTTTTGAGCGCTTGACGACACTGGCACATTTAGATGAGCTTAAGTTGCAGAGCTTATTGCACCAAGAAGTGGCGAAGCGCCGAATGAAGCAGCTACACGACCTCAAAGCCAAGAAATACACCTTCAAGAAAGGACAGCTTGTTCTGTATTATGACGCACGACGTGAATTATTTCCAGGCAAGCTAGAGCCCAAATGGGATGGGCCCTATAGGATCGTTAGGATAGGAAAGAATAAATCCACAGTTTTGTTAGCTGACCTTGAGGGGATAGAATTTAAAAATAAGGTTAATCTTAATAAGATTAAACCTTATTATTTTTTATTGCACTAATGCTATGACTGCCTTGCAGGTCTAGGAGAGATCGATCAAACATCTGCAAGGAAATCGTGATAAAGGTTGATGGGTCGTCAGATCCCTTATTTAGAACACCCATATTTAGAACAGAGGTATCATCAGGGAAAGCTCATTTGGTGGAACAAAGGATATAAGGTGACTGAGCAAGAAGGCGGGACATTTATTTGGGAGATCAAGGTCTTCTGCCATCACTGCCTACAAATTTTGACGAGCATCCCTGTTGAATTCAATGATGATGGAGGGATGGAGCCTACAGTCCACCCGTTGAATATGCTGAATTTCGATTACCATAATTACGAGTAGAGTTCAGGATGGCGGGATATGTAAGCCCTTTATGGACGTACACCTTGTACTTTGATGGGGTGTCCAGGGGTCCATGCAAAAAAGGAAGTGTAGGAGTTGTCATCCGAGACCCCCGACGACGCATTGTCATGAAGTTAGCTGCTTATCTCGGGGTGAATTTTACCAATAATATGGAAGAATACAAATCCCTGATTATGGGTTTGAATATTGCGAAGAAGGGTGGTATCCGCCAGTTGTTGGTGAAAGGGGACTCTCAGTTGGTTTTAAATCAACTCAATGGGACATACATAGTACGGAACCCCATCCTTTGTATGTACCATCATACTGCCATAGCCCTGCTAGACGGATTTGATAGAGTGTCTTTCCAGCTGATTCCACGGAATTGGAATCAGTTTGCCGATTCATTGGCTAATTTCGCGTATGAAGAAGATCTCTTCTTTAATTGTGGCCCTTGTCCCGATATATCTATTGATGGGGAGACAGGACCTGGTCGTTTGTGGGGTATGCTTTCTGAACATGCCCTTTTTGGCAGACGATGGTTGATCTGGGTGATGCAGAGGGTAAGCGAGACTCATCTGCCTTTATTATCTTGGACCCATAGACTGATTAGATGACATGTGATGAGAACACCTCTTGTGATATACGCACGAGGGATGGGTCATAATTTAATGCACCTAGTTTAGGGCTACGAGCCTCTGTTCCCCTAGGAATAGTATGCTTTGCTGTCTATCATAGTTGTTTCCAGGAGGATGTTATGCATAGTCATGTTTTTGTTTCATTAGGCCAAGAGGGCCATTTCCTTGTCTAGTGCGGGTGCGTTTAATCGGGTTTTTGTTTTAAGTGTTGTGCTGGACAGATTTCGTGGTTCGTGGACTTTGGTGGAGCCTGGAGGAACCTTTGCTGCGATGGAAGATTCTTGTGGCCAATCCAGGTGATATTTCTCCTTTACGAGTACCTTTCTTTCCTGTTATATGTGTATTTGTACTTGTCGAGGGGATACATTTTTGTTGGGGACTGGCAACCAAGGTATGAAGTCCCAGGTTTAGGCTTAGTATGTTTGAGGGAGGTCGGAGTAGTCATTGCCTCCTGTAAAGACATTGTCCGGCATTGAAAGACCTGTTTTAGAAGGACGTCCTAGTGGCCCTGCTCTGCTAGCCTGCTAGGCATCCGTTCTAGGAGTTCTTGTTAGTAGTGAGGCAGTTAGAGAAGCCTGCCAGAAGATAATCATAATGATGCCAAGAAATCCTAATATCCTACAAGATGAATATAAATACGAAGGAGTGTAAAAAGGGGTTCTAACCCCTATCAAAGAAAAGAAAAGGAATGAAAATGTATAAGCAGTTGATCATCGCCTTGAGAAGGCTTGGTAGGTTCCTGGGGACGAATCAGACCTGGGGCCGATACCTTGTCTTCCTAGGGTGGCTTCTTGCTGGAAAAAAAATGACAAAACAAGGAAGGTTGGAGCGAAAATAAAAGTGAGCGTTAGAAAAGGATTAAGTGTCGCCTTGCGAGGGCTTGGTAGGTTCTTGGGTGCCGAGACAGGTCCTGAGGCCGATGCCCTGTTCTCCTTGGGTCACTACGCTCAGCTCCCTCCTTTTTACATGCCCAAGTATGTTCATCCAATAGCAACCCTAAAAGAAGAAATGTACTGAAAGAAAATACTCTTTGATCAGGCTATAGGAGTCCTCGCCTTGTAGAAGCTCCTAGTTGTGTTGTCTTTAGTTGGTAAGTAGTTCAGACTACCACTTAGGGCAACCTCTTTGACAGTTCTTTTTAGTTTGGCTGTGTTGGAGCAGTTGGTTAGTGACTCGCTTCGGATCTTCTATTAGATGCTGCTAGGCCTACTCCTTGTGGATATCATGCTTTGGTTCTGTCCAAGGGTAGGGGAAGCATTGTGCTGAGTTTTAGTATATAATTGTTTTGTATCAGTTTGATGCTTCTTTGGTTGTTTATGTGCAGATATGTTCGTGGATTCGACGGGCTGAGTCGCCCTATCCCGTGGTCGCCAATGAGAGCGGAATTTAGGTGCCGGGAAGTGCTTAAAAATAGCTAAAAATTATGAATTTCAAGGGAAAAATATTCACCGTCAAAGGCGGCGGCTCGATCTAGGATGATTTTAAGCATAAGCAGTCGACGGGCACCCAAGTGACATGTCCGGATTTTTAGTAATTTTTCTGTCAGTCAGGACAGGATGTGGGAGCTGCAAGCCTGTCCGGGATGTCGAGAGGGACGCCCAGAAATTTACATCACGTCAATCGGAGTCCGTATGAGGAAGTGGCCCAAAAACCGGTCGGGGTGCCCAAAAAGGGGCCAAAGTGGAAATTCCAAAAGGTGTGGTGAGAGGGGGGTGACCTTTGGCACCCCCCCCCCCCGAAAAAAAACATGATGGAGGGGGGGCGGCGGCTGTTTTCAGCTGCCAAAAAAAACGCACCCCCCCCCTCAAATGGAGATTTTTTTTGTCAAGCAAGCCATGGATTGAATTATGCCAGGCTTCCACACTCATCATCCACTCCGTATCGCTTCAAACCACGCGGGGAATGGCAGCCTATAGAGGGAGAGAGAAAATCAGTCTTTCTCTCTCCTCCCTCTCTCTCTTCTAAAGGTAAGTTCATGTGGGAAGAAGAAGGAAGAAGAAAGAATGATGGAGGCTTGTCCGGCATGGATCGGATTGCTCCACGGGCTGGAAATGGTGATTGGTGATCGTGCTGGACATGAAGTGCTGCTGATTTTCAGATTTGCAACCATGGACATGAAACCCGAAACACACAAATAAGCGGTAATTCAAAATTTTCAAAGAAAATTTGAGATTTTATGGCTTTTGATTGATAAAATGTCGTTCATGTGGGCTAGAAATTGTTTATGTTGTTGTTTTCCATGAGTACTTGCTGGTCATAATCAGAAAATCAGGAAAATATGCATCTTGTGGTTTAAAATAATATGCTAAAACACGTAAAATATGGAAAATCAAGGGGAAATGATGTTTTTGGGCATAAAAATGGGAAAATGAATAGGAACACCAACTAAATTTTCATTTTTGCTGCAAGAAGGAACTAAGGGCCACAGCCCATAATCTATTTTGAATTTTTAGTGATTAAATAATGTAGAAAATAAGGGAAAATATAAGGAAAATAAAAAAAAATCACAAAAAATAGGAGAAAAAATGCATTCTGGGTGCGGAAAATTATTGAAAATTAAGAGTGATGTTTGTGAATGTTTGTGGGGACTAAAGCATAAGGATTTGCCTCAGTTCAACTCCACCTTCTTGTTCTAGTGTGTTTTTCCCGCTTTTTACACATAAAATGATGTCAAAATACCCTATAAATCTATGCAACGATGCAATATTTAAACGGGGAAGGGTAGAGAAGTTGAAATATGTCTAAATGCCGCATGAGATGATGGAAAAGTTGCTGATTTCCATGCATAGCATTTAGGACGGATGATAATTAAAATTAAGAGCTTAGTAGCACGAGGATCACCTCGGTGCTAGGCCCAGGCAGCGAAGCACGAATGGTAGTTGGAAACCATTAAAAGAATGTTTTTGCACTTGTGCACGATACTGTTTTGCTAAATGTTTGAGCACGTGGCATCCACACTATGCATAAATCATGAAAATGTTAAAAGGTATCGGAAATCCTGGATGCACAGCAATTGTTTTCATTAGGACAGTGACCCACGTTGACTGAGAGACAGGACACCCTAAGCCATAGGCTAGTCGTGGGGTCTAGGGAAAAGAGAAGTAAGGACAATGGTACATTCCTGTATACGATTAAATGGTACCTTGAGTGGATTTTGTGCGAAATGTCTATATGTTGAGCGACGCATCGAGGGGCCAATCCCCAAGGTGTAGGAGAGTCGCAGAGGATTGACGGCATTCAGCCATAGGAGGAACCCCATGTGTATGTGATTCGAGCCTTTTGGCTATGTGAAAGGGACTCCCTTTGAGGAGTAATATTGGGTTAGGATCAGTTGGACTACAACGTATTACAAACGCAATGTTTAGGAAGGCAGAGATTTTGATAGACGCTCCTGGCCACGAGGCCGAGGGGTTGTCTTGTGCGTAGTGACGAGGCCCGGCTAGTGCATGAGCCAGTGCCGGTCCGTTTTTAGGTCCATCACTAAGAAAAGAAGAATCTTCTATTTCAATCAATCCCTACCCACTACTAGATGATGCTCTATACAACAAAGACAAGAATGAAGTAGTGCATAAATATGTCATTGGAGATGAGATTGGTAATATAATGTTTCCACAGCCTCATGAAACCAACATCTCATTGAAACTATTGATTTAACTTGTTTTGTTGGTTATCACCAATACCTCCAATACCACAGCTTCTTGAGGAGGATTTGCCACATTCCCTTATTGAACTTGAGTGAAATTCTTGGACTTGTTTATCACTTCTTTTAGATGACTCACCTTGCATATTGATCTATTTAGTGATCATGAGAGACCAATTCATCAAAAATTGGAAATGGCTTCCATACATACACAAAAGTGACAAATGATTTCCAAGCTTTCTCATTATTAAGGCCACCTAAGGTAGATGAAATAATATCATCATTATCAAGCATTCCATCAATAGTTGTTAAAGAATTTGCAATGCTTCTCATCTTCAAAACATACTCATTTATAGACATCTTTCCTTTTTTCAAGGTATTCAACTATTTCTTTAGTTGAATCTTCAGTGCCTTTGTGTTTATTAAAAACATATTCTCAAATATTTTCCAAGATGCATGTGAAGTTTCCACATTTTTTTGTACCCCAACACAGTGTTGTCAATGACTATAGATAACCAATATATGACCCTTTTGTATTTTGCATTCCAGTCTTTTCACACCGTTGTCATGGGCTTCTTTGCCCATGGTCTAAAAATAAAAACTTTTATCCTTTACATATATCACTTCATCACTTGTAATCTCGATATGCTGCATGGAGACTTGCCTTAGTGCAATAAATCTTAAAAACCTAAGTCCACTAGCATTTGGCTTGGTGGAATAAAGATGGGGGAATCACTACCTTAAAATGCAAAATTTATCATGGGTCCTTGACAAGATGATTGATTTTGGTTACTTACTCTTAACCTTCCTTGCATTGTTACATAAATTTGGTACAAGTTTTGCAAGTCATGCTGCATATGATCATGGACAATTATATGGCTTGGACGAGGACCTAACTACATAGGTCAGTGATGAAGTTACTCTAAAAACATGACTCACAAGTTCATTAGAAAGAAGAATCACTTAAGCTCAAGAAGTTTACTATGTTTATGAGCATATGGCATTGTATGTACCTTATGTGATTTATATGAAACAAGACTTTGGTAAGAGAGAGTAAAGACGTAAACAAGGAGAGCCAATGCAATTTTTGACACTGAAAAAGGGCGTAGGTTGGGGAAAGACGATCTGCAAGATTTGAATCATGTTTGTGCTACACAAAGTGGAGTTTTACCATGCAACTCAAGCTTGGGAGTAAAGGACGGAGGAACCTTCATCTCTTGCCAAGTAAGTAGCACTTGTATTTATACAATAGCATAGAAAGAGCAGTATTTGTGGCTATCCAAGCAAGGCAAGAACTATGTATTTAAAGGGTAGTAGCCCATACATAAGGGAGCTCTATTATGAGTCTTGAGGAAGGACTAGGCCTAACCTGTGTATTCCTCTATATGGTGAGTTTGATCTCCCATGTCAAGAGAGACATTAAATTCACTCTCTTGAGTCCTTTAAGAGTTGAATAGAGACTGCTATTGATCTTCCAATCCTGAAATCTGAAGGGCTGAAGTTCATCTACTTGCTTTATTGATTAAACTTGGCACAAAGGACTCATTCTTGCACTTGGAATCTTGCTATAATCGACCATTGTGGAAGCTTGAAGAGAGGAGTTTCAAGAAGCCTTCTTGACTTGTTTATGTGAAGAAAGTGGGCTGAACATTTCAGCCCAAACAAAGAATTGTGGATAGCAACATTTATCTTTCTCTTCTTGAAGATTCATGATCAATCAATGATCTTACTTGACATTGATATGCTTGATGCTAGTTGACATTGCATAAGCATTGTGGAAGGGATATCAAGAGAGCATCTTGATTGCTCTATGTACATGCTTGGGGCTGAAATAGGTAGCCAATATTAAGGCTGACAAGGGCAACACGAATTCCTTCTTCTCTCCTACTTCTATATGCTTATTGCAAGCTACCTATTGCTTGTTACATGTTCTTGATTATAGGAATGATTTTGTACTTCATCAAAGTGTCTTTTTGAAAGGTAGATGCCATGTATATGGGCTGAACTAGGTAGCCCACACAGCAATTTTGTGGACAACAGGTCCCTTTTCTTCTCTATTACTTCTTATGGTAGACACTTGTATTTGGATGTTCTATGCACTCCGTGTTAGGGGAATTTTGTGCTTCATCAAAGTTTCTTCTTGGAAGGTAGATGCCATGTATATGGTTTGAACTAGGTATCCCACACAACAATTTTGTGGACAGTAGGTCCCTTTTCTTCTCTATTACTTCTTATAGTAGACACTTGTATTTGGATGTTCTATGCACTCCATGTTAGGGGAATTTTATATTATCAGTAGAGGTGAATTCTAAAAGTTTTTTAGGCTAATTTGGGGCTAAATGTTTTAGTCATATTCAGAGATATAGCTACAACAGTATTCTTTTAATTAATTTCTTACTGTACATAAGACATCTTGTCAAAATATGTACGTATTATGTGTCTCTATGGAAGGGAAATGTTTGTAGACCATTCATAGATGCTTAGAGTTGAATTAAAAGGAACTGTATCTCTTTATTTCTTGTCTGCAGTATCTTATCCTTATCAAGTTCTCTATTTGAAGCTCTCTTAAAGCAAGTCTCTTTGCCCTACAAGCCTTAAAATTGACTCATAAGCTTTTATCCCTTACAGTCTACATTGAATGTAATCATGCAAAGTTGATTCATGCTATGGCATCATGTATGAATGATGGAATGCAGACTTGTTTATGATACATGGCATCATATTGTCCTTCAAAATTTGCGATTGCTCTTACAGTCAAGAAAACAAGCTTGATTTGAATTAAAACTTATGAGGTAAAACTCTTGTGATCCTTGCTAAGAACATGCAGTTGGAAGCTCCGCTAACATCTTCAAGGACTTTGCTTGAAACCTTCATCTCTTCTCTTCTTCATCTCTTCTCTTATCTCTACCATCTCTAGAGTCTAAGCTCTTGAACCCCAATACAATCCTCTCTCTCAAAACCCTGTGATTGATCGTGAAGTACCTCTTGAACCCTTAAACATTCACTATAATCTGCTCCTCTCTTGAAGACACATCTCCATTTATCTTGTCTAGATTTCTTGCCAAACCCCTATCGTGATATTCAACCCTACGCTCCGTGACACCATTAATTCTTTTGCAATCACACAGAGTTACATAGCTATGGATCCTTTTCTTCACATGAAACAAACTCATAAAGGTCTTTCCAATAAGTAAGTTTATCATATGAAACTTTCGTGATGAATGATTGTTCTTTTCTAGCTTCTCAATGATGGAGATTTTATTGTTCTCTATCATTTTCACAAAATTAATACAAAACAACAAGTAAATATTATGTAATCTTTTACAATACGTGTATGGTAGCACATCAGACCGCCTCTTTCACAACTGCTCAACAGTACATATAATTTGCAACCCATTTGCATATAAGACTTGTGTTTCCTTTCTCTAAACACCTTAAAACTTACAGATTCAAAATTTGTGACCTTTGCATCTACTTTTGATCGGCACAATCCATATTGCAATATACCTTGAAATTCTTGTCCACAACCTTGCGTGTCTAAAACAGGACCAAAAATGGCCTGAGATGGCTAAAAAAGTAATGAGTAAACCTTACAAGGCTTATCTATAGAATATACGTTTCTTTGCTTGTACACAAAATCTCATAGCAATATGAGATGTTTGCCCTACTCTGCTTTTGATGCCCTGATGGGACCTGAAATGGGCCGGCACTGGCTATGGCACTAGCCAGACCTCATGCTCATGACACACAAACACCTTTACGGCCTCGCGGACCAAGAGCGTCAATCTAATGCTAAATGACAAACTGCCCTAGAGCTTAATTCACCGTTTATAGTTTATAGTCCAACGTTTCCCTTAAACTCCTCAGAGGGAGAACCCAAAGTACATAGGCATAATGCCTCGTCACACACACATAGGAGGCACTCCACCGACTAATAGTCGGGGCCCCATTGCAGCTCTCCTACATTGTAGGGATTGGCCCTTTGATGCGCTGCTAAACATATAACACACTTCCGCACATACTCCTCTCAAGGTACCAATATTTTACGTTCCAGGATGTACCATTCCTCACTACACTTTTCCCTTAGGACCCAACGACTAACCTACAGCTTAGGACATCCCCTCATGCTCATCGTTGGTCACAACCTAAGGAAAACAGGTGCCATGCATCCAGGAGGTTTTTTTTATACCTTTTAATTATTATGCTTAATGCAAATCGTGTATGACTATGTGCTCAGACAAAAGAAAAGTCAGCCTCGTGAATGGTACATAAAGCATTCCTTCCATGAATTTTACTAGTGTGTGCTACGTTGAAAGGAGGCATCAAGCCATATGCTCATGCTACCATCCTCTTTATTCAAACCGTTTCCTATATGCCAAGTGCAATGCATAAATCAAATATTTTCTTTATCTTTCAGCGTTTTAGCCCCTCTTCATTCAACTCTTAGCATTTTGCATCATTGATCGGTTAGATAGGGTTTCTATGCATTTTTTCCCTTTTAAAAGAACAATAAATACTCACAAAACATAGAAATGGGGACAAATCGAGGCCAACCTCATGCTTTGCCATCGTTATACATTGCACAAACATAGATGTAATTTTCCATAATTTTTTTTCCCAGCCCGTTTGCTATTTTTCCCTAATTCTAAACCCATTTTTTCCATTTGTGGGTATTTTTTCCTATTTTTCTTTAATAAATAATGACTGAAAATGAAAATTGATTGTGGGTTGTGGCCCTTAGGTTCATTGACAGAGCAAAAACTCAAATTTAGTTGGTGTGAGATATCATATTTCTCATTTATATAGCAAAACCCCAATTTTACCCTTAAAACGCGTGTTTTGTGTGTATTTTAACATTAATTCCGGCCATGTAGCCTTGTATTTTCTAATTTTCAGGTTGAAACAGTTGAAAATCATGGAAAACAATATCATAATGATCTTTCATCCCATATGAACAAGGTTTCATAAAGCAAATAGCATTAAAAACACATTTTTCTTTGTAAAAATAGCATTACCGCTTTTTTTTGGGTTTTGGTTTTCTGTTCTTGGTTACGGGACTGATTTCCAGCATGCATTTGATGCTCAACATGACCCCACATTGTCGTCTCCAGCCCCTCTTCATTCATGGAGCAATCCGATCTTCGTCGGCGGACGAGCATCCACCATTCCTTCTTCTTCTTTCTTCTTCCCACGTGCACCGCCCCTTAGAGGAGAGAGAGAGAGGAGAGAGAAAGACTGATTTCTGTTCTCTCTCTACAGTCCATCATTCCATGCGCGAGAGGCGGCGATTTGAAGCGAAGAATCAATGTGTTTTCCTGCTGCCTTCATTGCTATGGCTTCTTCATAGCCATCTCATCTCGATTTTGGGGGGGGGCATCAATTTTCTGCACGCTGATCAGCGCATCGACATACTCCTCTACCTCACGAAAAAATTGAGAGGGGGGGTCCCAAGAGGCACCCCCTTTGGTCCTCCTCTTTGGCCACCTCTTCATTTCTAGCCTTTTTTTCGGCCTTTCCTGCATCCAGTGTCCGAATTGCATTCCAAAAAATTTGGGGCGTCCATCTCGGCATCCTGGACTGGCCGGCAGCTTCCCTGACTCGCATAGGCACACGAAAAAATTACTAAAAATCCGGAAGTGTCGCACAGGCGCCTTTAAAGCACTTGACGCTTAAAATCGTCCTAGGTCGAGGTGCCGCCTTCATGATTGAACATTTTTCTGCTAAATTCCACATTATTCCCCAATTTTTAGGCCCATTTTTTTCCCTAAAATCTAGTTTTCATTGGCGATCACAGGATAGGGCGACTCAGCCTGTCGAATCCCACAACAGGTCTGCACAAAACAACCAAAGGAAGCATCAAGCTGATACAAAATAGATATATTAAATACAACACAATGCTCACCCTACCCCCTGACAAAACCAAGGCATGACATCCACAAGGAGTAGGCCTAGCATAATCTGATAGAAGGTCCGAAGCTAGTCACTAACCGACTGCTCGAACACGGCTAAACTAAAAAGAACTATCAAAGAGGTTGCCCTAAGTGGTGGTTTGAACTACCTACCTAACTAAAGACAACACAACCAGGAGTTCCTACTAGGCGAGGACTCCTATAGCCTGATCAAGAAGTATTTTCTTTTACCACATTTCTTCTTTTAGGGTTTTATGTTTCATACTCAGGCGTGTAAAAAGGAGGGAGCTGAGGGTAGTGACCCAAGGAGAACAAGGCACGACCTCAGGTCCTGTTTCTGTACCCAAGAACCTACCAAGCCCTCGCAAGGCGACACTTAATCCTTTTCTGATGCTCACTTTTATTTTTGCTCCAACCTTCCTTATTTTCTTCTTTTCTAGCAAGACACCACCCCTAGGAAGACAAGGCATTGGCCCCGAGTGTGACTCATCCTCGGGAACCTACCAGGCCTTCGCAAGGCGATAATCAACTGCTTATAAATTTTCCTTTCTTTGCTTTTCTATTTTGATAGGGGTTAGAACCCCTTTTTACACACCTTTGTATATATTTATTTCCTTTCAGATATTCAGGGTTTTTTTTCGTCTCTATCATCATCATTGTTTTCTTTTGGCAGTCTTCTCTAACTGCCTCACAACTAACAAGAACTCCTAGAACGGCTGCCTAGCAAGCTGGCAGAACAGGGTCACTAGGACTCCCTTCTGAAACAGATCTTCCGATGTGGATGGGCAATGTCTTTACAGGAGGCAACGACTACTCAGACCTCCCTCAAACATACTTAACTTAAACCTGGGACTTCATGCCTTGGACGTTGGTCCCCAACCAAGAAAAGAAAATCCCCTACAAGTACATAGACACATATAGCATAAAAACATGGTACTTCATAAAGGAGAGATATCACCTGGATAGGGCCATGAGAAGCTTCCGCGCAACAAAGGCTCCTTCCAAGCTCTTCTTCTAACCTGTCTAGCACAGAACTAAAACAAGAAACCATTAACCGCACTTGTACTAAACAGACAACTGGCCCTCTTGGCCTAATGAAATAAAACACTTTACTACAAAAACTGATCGGCCCTCTTGGCCTTACGAAATACAACATTCAAAACCTCGCAACACTGGCCCTCTTGGCCTGACGAGATCAAACAGAATAACACCTACACATTCCTCCCTGAAATAACACAGATATACAATAATAGACTCCTTTCCAAGGAGGAAAAACCCAGGGCTCCCAGCCCTAAACTAAATGCATAAGGTTATGACCCATCCCTCCTGCATATATAGCAAGAGTTTTACGCATAACATGTTGTCTAATTAGCCTATGGGTCCAGGATAATAACGGTAGATTGGTCTCGGCTACTCTTTGCATCACCCATATCAACCATCATCTGCCATATATTGCATGCTCCGATAACATTCCCCGCAAGCGACCAGGTCTTGTTTCATCATTGATAACAATATCCAAACTAGGACCACAATTGAAGAAGAGGTCTTCCTGATAAGCAAGATTTGCTAGTGAATCCGCAAACTCCTTAAGTAGGGTCATCGCAGTCCGATGATACATACAAAGAATGGGATTCCGCACTGTATATGTCCCATCTAGCTGATTTAGGATCAACTGGGAATCCCCTTTTACTAACAACCGCTGAATACCACCTTGTTTGGCAATATGCAGTCCCATAATCAAGGCTTTATACTCTGCCATATTGTTAGTGAATCCTGCCCCGAGATAAGCAACTAACTTCATCATAACTCTATGTCGGGGATCTCGGATTACTACTCCAACACTCCTTTTTTATTAGGGCCCCTGGACGCTCCGTCAAAATATAGTGTATACATCCACAATGGGTTTACATAGCCTACCATCACGAACTCCTCTATTCGTAATTATGATAGTCAAAATTTAGCATGTTGAGAAGATGGACTGACGGCTCCATCCCGCCTCCTTCATTGAACTCAACAGGGATACTTGTCAACAGTCGTAAGCAGTGATGGAAAAAGACTTTGATCTCCCACACAAAGGTTCCATGTCCTTGCTCAATCACTTTGTATCCTTTGCTCCACTAGATAAGTTTCCCCTGATGATATCTCTGCTCCAGATATGGGTGCTCCAAATAAGGGATTAACCGACCCATCCACCAACTTTAAGCTCTTTTGCAGGTCTCACATCAGCCCCAGCATGGACTTGCAATGCATTTCTCCATATTAGCATACTTAGAAATAATAAGGTTTAATCTTATTAAGATTAACCTTATTTTTAAACTCTACTCCCTGTAGATCAACTAATAGAGCCGTAGACCTATTTTTCCCTATCCTAACAATCTTGTAGGGGCCATCCCATTTAGGTTCCAGCTTTGCTGGAAACAGCTCCCTACGTGCATCATAATATAGAACTAATTGCCCTTTTTTAAAGGTATACTTCTTCGCTTTAAGGTCCTGAAACTGCTTCATCTGACGTTTAGCTACCTCCTGGTGTAATAAGCTCTACAGCTTCAGCTTATCCAGATGGACTATGGTCGTGAAACGTTCAAAGAGAGAATCCTCGTCTCCCAAAGAGTGGTTAATTTCAAACCATATGGTTGGCAATTCGATTTCAAGGGGTAACACACACTCTTCCCCATAAACCAATTTAAATGGAGTATGGCCGGTAGCTCGCTTGAACATGGTATTGTATGCCCATACTGCCACATACAACTTCATGTCCCAGTCTCGTTTCTTCTTAGAGACTATTTTAGACAAGATCCCCACAAGCTGCTTATTAGTACTTTCAACTTGTCCGTTTGCTTGCGGATTATAAAGGGTCGTTTTATTGTGCTTGATTTGCCAAGCTTCAGTCAAGCTTTTGATCACTTTGTTCAAAAAATGGGTTCCACAGTCCGACACTAATTCCTTCGGTGGACCAAAACGGTAGATAATCTGCTCTAAAAGGAGACTTGCAGTCTCTTTTAAATTGTCATGCCTCGTCGCCCGCGCTTCTGACCATTTTGTGAAATAATTAGTTGCTACTATAATGTATCTCTTTTGGGTAGTAGACGATGGGGTAATAGGACCCACAAATTCAATGCCCCACTTCTCAAATGGAAGGATAGCCATGATAGGCGTAAGTGGACGTTTCCTATTCTCTCTACTGTCATGTCTTTGATAGGTATCACATCTCTTCACATAAAGGAATCTTGGAAGATGGACAGCCACCAATATCCATCTTGTAAAGCTTTCTGCGCCATCAACCATCCCGCGAAGTGCCCTCCACATGCAGCGTCATGGCACTCTTCCAAGATGAAAGGAACCTCGTCAGGCATCACACATCGGCGATAGCTATCATCAACACCCTGTCGATATAGTGTCCCTGCAATCAAGGAAAACTTCAAAGCCTGTTGTTTGATTTTTCTCTTTTCAGACTTTGACAAACCAGCTCCAGTCTCTCTTGTTGATAGATAATGCGTAATAGCAGCATACCAAGATGGGATAGAAGTTGTATCAATTTTAAACATTTCCTCAATATCACTTCCTTAAGCCAAAGTCTCTTTCGGCTCCCCGAAATCCACAAGGCATTCCACAATACCCTACAGCCTCGATGGCTTACTCTTAATCTCATAATCGAACTCCTGCAAAGTGATTAACCACTTTGCCAAACGATCAGGCGGTTCTAGCTTGTTTATAAGCAATCTAAGCCCTCCTGCCTTTGTATAGAACACTACCTTTTCATAGAGGATGTAGTGCCTGAATTTCTTAGTCCCAAAGACCATCGCAAGACACAACTTCTCCATGTAGGTGTAGTTAATTTCTGAAATGCCCAATTTTCGACTAGCAAAAGCTATCGGATGATACCACTTTTCCTCCCACATTTGGGCTAAACAGCAGCTTATACTATGCATAGTGGCTGCTGAAAATATATAGAACACCTCACCTCTTTTAGGTGCTGTTAAAATGGGTGCTTTTACTAGCTCCTGTTTCACATCCTCAAAAGCTACCTTACAAGGGTCGCTCCATTCAAATAGACAGCTAAAGGATAATAAGTTCGTTAATGGCAACGTCTTTTCTGCCAAGGCATTTACAAACCTCCGATAGTACCCTATCGACGACAGAATGCTATGAACCTCTTTCGGAGTGCGTGGTGGACTCGTAGCAACTATGACCTTGATCTTTTCAGGGTCAGTTACGATTCCCACTGAACTGACCACATGGCCTAGCAATAGCCCATAAGGCACTCCAAAGACACACTTCCATGGGTTAAGAGCGATACAAAATTGTCTGCAGCGCTCAAAGCATTTTTTTAAAATAATCAACATCCTTTCCCTCACAGTGGCTGCCCCCAGGTCATCAATAAATACTTTTAGCTCATCTAGGGAGATGTCACCAAAGGTTTTGTCTGCTGTTCATTGCCATGATCCAGGTGCATTGCACAAACCAAAGGCCATCACATGGTACTCAAATGTACCAAAGATAGTAATAAAAGTTGTTTTCAACTTGTCCTCTTCTGCAATTTCCATCTGGTTGTATCCCACAAAGCAATCCATGAATGAATATATTTCCCTACCTGCTAATTGATCCAAAATCTGGTCAGTAAACGGCAACAGGTAGTAATCCTTAACTGTCTACTTATTCAGATCTCTAAAATCCACACATAATCGGATCTTGTTGTTTTTCTTCTTCCTGATGACAATGGGTTGTTTCTCTAAAATCCACCATTCTGTGTGCTGGATAGGAAAGATTAACCCAGCTTCCCGTAACTTCTATAACTCCTCAAACAGCCCGTCCCTCAGTTCGAAAGGCATACGCCTTACTTTCTGACGCACAGGACGACTGCCTTCTTTTACAGGAATAGTATGAACAGCTAGGCTGGGAGGAATGCCTCTCAGCTCATCATAACTCCAAGCAAAGATATCGCGGAATTCTTGAATCAAGGACACATAGTTCTCCCTTTCTGCTGAAGTGAGCATGGAACCTAGTTTAATTGGTCGTGAATCATTCGGCATGCCAAGGTCTAACTCAATCACATCCGTGTCTCTTATCCTATCTTGCGGCTCTATCGGCTCATTTAGAGTTATCTGATAAATATCCTCTGTAGTGGACCCCTCTTTAGATTCATCATTGGATGATGTCTCACTACCAGATGGATCATCTGCTATTTCTAATTTAGTAGAAGATAAAGGAGCTCTCTCACTTTGAGGAGACACTGGGTAAGCATCGACTACGACTCGATTAACACCTCTCCCTAGAACCACTTGACCGGCGGGTATATCAACTTGACAATCTATTCCTAAGATCCAAGACCTCCCTAGCAAGACTCGATAGCTAGGACATCCTGAAAATCTTATCACCCTAAAGTCCAAGAAACATTCTACACTCGCAACTATAACATGGACTCTAGTAACGCAACCTTCTGGTTGTCTTAGACTATCATCAGCCATTCTAAGAAGGGTGGAGCTATCTTTTTGGATGCCTAGACCCAACCTCTCCATCAATTCTGAACTCATGATATTGACGGAGGATCCAGTGTCTACAATAGCATGCTCCACCAATATTCCATCCACATAAGCTGGAACCCTAGGGCAATTCTTTTCAGCATGGTCAAACCAATCTTCCCCTACTCGTGCTATGCCCAAAAGTTCTACAATATATCCAATAAGTAGGATCTTCTTAAATTCCTTGCATACTCCTGGAGATAATTTAATCAATTGCAAGAGGTTCACATCAGGTTTGACTTCACAAAGAGAACTTGCTAAATCAAAGTCATGATAAGTAGCCAAAGCTCTCTTTTCTCGCCAAAACATCCTCTCTTTTGGTCTTTGGACCAGTTTTGGTGCTTATTTCTTGGCTCTTGCCTTCTTTCTTGGCACTGCCTCATCCTTCTTAGGGTCAACTTTCTTGTCAACCGGCCTTAGCGGTCCCCCTTCCATGCTAGGACTCTGGACTTGTGTCCCCTTATCCCCTTGTTTAGGGTTTTCCTCAACCGGTTTTGCATGATCTTTATCAACCTCTTTAGCCTTTTGGCCTCTTGTCACGGCTCTTAAGTTAGAGGTTTCAGCGTCATTGACTCGTATAGCCTCAATAAGGCTGACTCCATTGCCTTGTGGCAACTCTTCTACAGTGGTCTTTTCCCTCTGCAATATTTGTCTTGGTGCATCATTCTGCTGCAAGTTATTTCCTTGCGCTCTATGATTCACAAGACCTGGCTGTTTACTCCCTTGTTGGAGGGAACTAATCTTGCTCCAACAGGTAGCAGCTAAATGGCCCGACTTTCCACAAATATCACATTTAACATTTGGACAGTTCCTAGGGAAATGCTGTCCACCACACCACTTACAACTGAATCTTGAGGGTCCACCTTCTTCAGGGCATCGACTCCCTATCAGATTCTGCTGCTTCTTCAAGAAATTAATGTTCACAGCTATTTGTCGATATTGTTCAGAAATCATGTCGGTATAATGCTTCATCATATCCTTAACTTTGCCAAGGACATTAGATGCACTCGACTCATAGCCTCGATCATCGACCTGTCGTTCCATTGGCCTAATCTGATTTGGCATTGGTTGTTGACTCATAGGAACAACTTTAGAATTCAAAACTTGGCCTCCAACGTTTGGTGGAGCCAACTGACTTGCCATAGGCATAGTCACACTGGGAGGAGCTGGCAGCAAAGGTACATTCTGAACCATACTTCCTCTCCCATTAGGGTTAGTCATGGGCATCCCTTGACTGCCATTCGTCAATGGTAGATTGCCTCCAGGTACTAAACCCGCATTAACGTTCATTCAAGAGGAGTAGGCCTTTGTAATCGTGCTTCTACTCCCTCTGCCCGCATAATAGCGGTGTTTATATCTGCCAAGGCTACACTGCTCAATTGTACTTGGATATTAAAATCCAACCCATGCAAAAGGTATTGCAATTGGGCAGCCGGCGGAATAGGAATGTAAGTTTGTAACTTACGAAATACTTCATTGAGCTTCTTGGCATAAGCTTTCACATTCTCATGAGGGTCTTGACGTGTTACATTCAAGACTCGCAACCAATATTGGCCACCTCTTTCAAGGGCATATTCTCCTCGGAAAGCTGCATAGAATTGATCAATTGTGGTTATGGTCCTAGACTCTATGCTGTGATATCATATCGAAGCCCTTCCTTTTAACGTCATATTGAAGAACATCATAAGATGTCCCTCATCTTGGGTGCAATAATTGAACATCAATCTTTGGAACTCACAAATGTGAAATTCTGCATCCTCTTCCGCTAACCCATTAAAAATGGGCAAGGGAACTCCTAAGGCTGGTAAATCCGGCGTCCCTGTAGGAATTTCAATGGGTTGTGCCATGGCGACAATCGGATTAACAATAGGAGCTTGAACGGGTGAATTCACCACCCCGCTTGAAGTGGGTAGACTTGGTGGAGGAGAGGAAGAACTTACGCTTCCTCCTGCACCTAACAGACTATGTGGAGCAGTTGGGTTACTAAGACCACTGCCTCTTATACGTACCGGGCTACTCCTTTGAGGAGAATAACGACTTACAATCTCTAACCGCCGTCTAGCCCTCTCACCACGTTCAGCTTTTTGGATTTCGACTTGACGATCCTTGTTAGAGAACATAAACCAACTTCCTTTTGGTCCCTAGAAACCCTAGATTTAAAAATCACCACTTATAGGCGGCTCCCGGCAGACGCACCACTGATGGGACCTAAAATGGGCCGGCACTAGCTATGGCACTAGCCGAACCTCATGCTCATGACACACAAACACCCTCACGGCTTCGCGGACCAGGAGCGTCAATCTAATGCTAAAGGAAAAACTGCCCTAGAGATTAATTCATGCGTTTATAGTTTATAATCCAACATTTCCCTTAAACTCGTCAGAGGGAGAACCCAAAGTACATAAGCATAACGCCTCGTCACACGCATATAGGAGGCACTCCACCGACTAATAGTCGGAGCCCCACTACAGCTCTCCTACATCGCACGGATTGGCCCTTTGATGTGCTGCTAAACATATAACACACTTCTGCACATACTCCTCTCAAGGTATCAATATTTTACATTCCAGGATGTACCATTCCTCACTACACTTTTCCCTTAGGACCCAACAACTAACCTACAACTTAGGACATCCCCTCATGCTCATCGTTTGTCACAACCTAAGGAAAACAGGTGCCATGCATCCAGGAGGTTTTTCTAATACCTTTTAATTATTATGCTTAATGCAAATCGTGTATGACTACGTGCTTAGACAAAAGAAAAGTCAGCCTCGTGAATGGTGCATAAAGCATTCCTTCCATGAATTTTACTAGTGCGTGTTGCGTTGAAAGGAGGCACCAAGCCATATGCTCATGCTACAATCCTCTTTATTCAAATCGTTTCCTATATGCCAAGTGCAATGCATAAATCAAATCTTTTCTTTATCTTTCAGCGTTTTAGCCCCTCTTCATTCAACTCTTAGCATTTTGCATCATTGATCGGTTAGATAGGGTTTCTATGCGTTTTTTCCCTTTTAAAAGAACGATAAATACGCACAAAACATAGAAATGGGAAAAAACCAAGGCCAACCTCGTGCTTTGCCATCGTTATACATTGTACAAACATCGATGTAATTTTTCATAAATTTTTTCCCCAGCCCGTTTGCTATTTTTCCCTAATTTTAAACCCATTTTTCCCATTTTTGGGCATTTTTTCCTATTTTTCTTTAATAAATAATGACAGAAAATGAAAATTGATTGTGGGCTGTGGCCCTTAGGTTCATTGATAGCAAAAACTCAAATTTAGTTGGTGTGACATATCATGTTTCTCATTTATATAGCAAAACCCCAATTTTACCCTTAAAACGTGTGTTTTGCGTGTATTTTAATATTAATTATAGCCATGTAGCCTTGTATTTTCTGATTTTCAGGTTGAAACAAGAAAATCATGGAAAATAATATCATAATGAACTTTCATCCCATATGAACAAGGTTTCATAAAGCAAATAGCATTAAAAACACATTTTTCTTTGTAAAAATAGCATTACCGCTTATTTTCAGGTTTCGGTTTTTTGTTCTTGGTTATAGGACTGATTTCCAGCATGCATTTGATTCTCAACATGACCCCGCATTGCTGTCTCCAACCCCTCTTCATTCATGGAGCAATCCGATCTTCGTCGGACGAGCATCCGCCATTCCTTCTTCTTTTTTCTTCTTCCCGCGTGCACCGCCCCTTAGAGGAGAGAGAGGGAGGAGAGAGAAATATTGATTTCTATTCTCTCTCTACAGTCCATCATTCCATGGCGGCAATTTGAAGTGAAGAATCAATGTGTTTACCTATTGCCTTCATTGCTATGGCTTCTTCATAGCCATCTCATCTCGATTTTTTTTTTGGGGGGAGGCGGGATTTTCTACGCGCTAATCAGCGTGTCGACATACTCCTCTACCTCACGAAAAAATTGAGAGGGGGGGGTCCCAAGAGGCATCCCCTTTGGTCCTCTTTGGCCACCTCTTCATTTCTGGCCTTTTTTTCGGCTTTTCCTGTGTCCGGTGTCCGAATTGCATTCCGAAAATTTCTGGGTGTCCGTCTCGGCATCCTGGACTGGCCGACAGCTTCCCTGACTCTCACAGGCACACGGAAAAATTACTAAAAATCTGAAAGTATCGCACGGGCGCCTCTAAAGCACTTGACGCTTAAAATCGTCCTAGGTTGAGGCGCCGCTTTCGTGATTGAACATTTTTCTGCTAAATTCCACATTTTTTCCCAATTTTTAGGCCCATTTGCCACCCTAAAATCTAGCTTTCATGCCCCCATAAGCTCTATCCAAGAGAAAGAGTGGAAGAATGGGAGAGCTTCTTGCTTGTTCCTTGCTTGCTTGAATCCTTTCTTCTTCTCCTTCACTTCAGCTTTCAAAACTAGCCTCTCAATGGAATTTCTCTAATAACATGTCAAGAATTGCATGATGGGGAGACTTGCTTTGGTCACACTGCTATGCCAAATACATACCATATACACAAGAGAAAGCTCGCTCAAGAACACAAGAAGAGAGACGAGACGAAAATATTTTTGTACTTTTTTTTTCTTCTTTCATACACAATACAATGTACACAAAGTATAAATAAGATATAACATAAAGAAAAATGGGCTATTAAGTCAAACACTGCATAATTGACTATACTAATTGATTGGTGCTATAACTATACTGGTTGTAGGTAGGTGCATAATAAACTAAACATAATTAGTGATAAGTTAGTGGCCATATGAGGATCATAATGACCACCACCGATATGTTAAGTGCATACAAACCCATCTAGCTAGGCGGTCCATCATCAATATGTTTACATGCGTTGAGCTTCCCATCTCAACAAACTATAATTTGTTAGAGCTATATATAGCTCACCCTATCTAGACTAGGTCTCATCTATATATATGTAGATTGTGATCAATATGATATAGTCTTTGGGAGTGTATATGGTGTGTCTCTTCTCTCCTAATCACGTCTCTACATATCTTCTCTCTCTACATCTCTCCATGGTATTAGAGCTATCACGATTGATTACAACCAATTCCTTGAAGAAGATAATCAGAAATTATATCTATGGAGTATATCTTCAATTATTGATTCATGTCCTTTTCATGCTTAAATTTGATGTATTGTGTATGTTATGAGCATCTTATATTATGAGTTTTAAGCATAGAAGAAGCTCATTTGATCCTCATCGATCATCATTTAGATTGCAAATATGTTGAATTGTAGATATACTTTTCTTGGACACCCTAAAATTTTATATTTGGGAAACTCTTAAGGAAACGTCTTTCTCAAGAAAACTATGTGCTAAGACTCACAAGCTTTCTTCCTATCAAATCCTTGCTCAATTAGGAGTTTTGTGTCAAAAGTTATGTCATTTCAGGTAAACTGGACTTGAAACATGAAAACAAATAGGACAATAGCTTTTTGTGCAGACTTCTACAACACACAAGTTTCATCACGATTGCTCACTCTTGCGTTGTTGGATCGATGCTGAAAATAAGTAGTTTTTCTGCCAAAATTAGCCAGATCGTCATCCATTCTAGACCAAAAAGTAAAGTGATAACATTTTGAGTGTTGTTCATATTTCTCGTCTATGTTGGACCGATTTCTTCTCTCACACGTCTTGTATATTTTGGGTTCACTTTATTCTTGCCCATGTTTCATCTATCTTGGGTCTCTTTCTTTGGAGTATGTTTTTTAAACTAAATGTATTTCCTTATTGCATAGCTTGTGCATAAAATTTGTTGTGCTACTCTTTCGTCTCATCATTTTGTACATAGTGTGCAGTTTTTGTGATCTTATATTGTACATATTCTCTAAGCTAGCTATGTCGAATTCTATAATCATCAACGGAATCCTTATGGACAACGTTCTATTCCTCACATTCAAGGATAAGGATTCCTTGAGTGGAAAGTAAAGATGCTTCTAATTCTTAAATATGATGACTTGCATGATATTGTTCTTGGTAATTATGAATGTCCGCCTCAAACAATTAATGAGGCTCATGTTAATACCCTTGTAATTGAAGGACTTATCTTTCAAGAATGGAAAACTCTTTATTAACAAAGATTGGATCAATTTTGATCAAGATTGTATATCTTTGATTGAATATTCAAAACGACATGAGCAGAGACACATAAATCAAGAAATAGTTATGATCTCACAAGAGGACACACAATCGAAACAAATGGACCAAGCTTTACTTGCTCAAAGGTGTCCCTTTCCATGCTCTACATGTAGGAGTTATCATGGTGGTAACTTTTCTCCTCTCAAGTTTCCTAACAAATATTGTTATTATTGCAATAGAAATGGTCACACTACAGATGATTGATGGGAAAAACAATATGATGAAGAACATGGTATTACAAATAGACAACTACATTTATCCAGAGATTATTCTCCTTGAGATCACAGCAAAAACAGTGATCATCCAACCCATCTATTGGTTTATCTTGTTGATGACACAACCTGCCAAGTCAAAGGTATAGGTGATTTATATCTTGGTACTCTTTCTTTAACAAGAATTCTGTGTGGATTTTTGCATGTCCTAGATCTACAAAGGAATCTCCTTGATAACAAAGCTTCTTGATACTTCTTTTCCTTTTCAATATGATGAAGAACCTCCTTCATGAGATAGTATTGACTCTTCAAATTAGGATTCACAACTATGAGGTGCCCGTCCATCGACTTTCCAGGCACCCTTTTAGCGGTCTATCGAGAAACAAATCTAAGCGTCGCTGGCCCGGCACTCCCAAGGAATGTTTCGAGTTTGTCTTCATTCGTGTACGCCCAAAGAAGAGTTCCCTATCCTTAGGTATATGCAAGAAGCTAAGTCCAAGGTATTGTGGACCCTACAAGATTCTCAAGTGCCTACGACCTAATGCTTACAGATTTCAACTCCCTGAGAACCTAAAGGTTCATAATGTATTCCATATCAGTCTACTGAAGAAGTATGTACCTAGCCCTAGTCATGTGCTTGATGATCAACGAGTTGTAATGCCTAGCCAAGGAGTCCTTAAGCTATGGCCTGATAGGATCTTAGATGTTAGGGAGAGACATTTGAGAGCCAAAACCTTGAGAGAATACCTCGTCCAGTGGAAAGATTATCTCGAAGAGGATGCCACTTGGATGGATGAAAGTACTCTCAACCAACAATACCCCCAGTTCTTCTCGAGATGAGGACTTCTCGATTCCTCTAAGGGGGAGAGAATGTAATATTTCCGCTTGAAATATTAAGTTGGACTTAAACCCCACACACCCTGCGCAATAAGACACCCCAAAGTGATCTCCCACATCGTAAAATATTGGCAGTTAAACGCTTACCCCGCACGCGCGATAATAATCCCCATCCGCATTGTGCATATAAAGCCAAGGTTTAAAAACCTCAAGCCGCACGAGAACACCCCTTACGAGAAGGCAAATGAATAAATGATTAAAGTAGTGCAATTTTTTTTATTATTCATCCCCTCCCCTCAGTCGATGCATGGCAGGGGAGAGGAGTGTGAGAGGGAGTGTGAGAACTCCTTCAGACGTGGAGGGCATGTGGAGTGGCATGCAACCGACTCATGGAGGCTACCTTCCCCCCCCCCCCCCCCCCCCCCCTTAGCACTATAAAACCACCCCCTCCCCTTGAGCTTGGGAGAAGGAAGGGAGGATGATTGCGATGCTACTGTGCCCTGCCGCCCAGGCCGTCGCAAATTCCGCCATGCCATCCGTCGTCTGCAGCCACACTGTTGTCGCCCACTCCATCGCCATCATCATCGTCATAATCTCCCCCTCTCGTTGTCAATCTCCTCTCCTCCAATCATTACCCCCCCTCCATGTAATCCTGTTGAGAAGTAGAAGCTTCTTTAGAAGCTTCTAAAGTTAGGCTTCCATAAGCCTTGTTTTCACTTGCCTCCTTGGTTTCAGAATCCGGACTCATAAGCCTCGATTCCTGTGCAAAGGGGAAGTAGACAGGCTTTTGAGGCCGAGTTGCCAAGCTTGGAGGGAGTTTGGAGATCATGTAAAGGCGAGGACAAATTGCGGAGTTCAAGTCCACTACATCAACAATGGCTCCAAAGCCAAAGACGCAAGGCGCACCCGCGGGAGCCTTGAACCCAAGTTTACACGTGGACATCGCTGCAAGTCCTCATACCCAGGTTCTTAGAAGTTTAATTCCGCATTTGGGCACGCTTAAAATTCATGGGAAAGCTATGAATGTAATTTACTTATTCATCTTACGAGCTTAGTTGCATGTTGCCCTTTTTGTGCATTTCCAAAGTGACAAGCCTAAATGCATATTGCATAGGTTAAAAGGATGAAGAATTTGTTTAAATTCACCCTTGTCTTCCTTTCAAGAAAGGACAAGCGTATATTGCATTTAGGCAATAACTTTCTTGTTGTGATTCGCATGAGAAAATCATTAACATCCGTTAGATGTTGTCCAAAGAATTGCATGGCATGAAAAGGAAACCATGAACTTGCCTGTTACATGCAAAGATGCGTGCATTTTAAGTCGGATTCATTGCCGTAGAATGAATTAAGTCAACATTAGTCTTAAAATATTCGTCATGCATGAACTTCATTTATCAAAGTTGTATCTAGAAAAGGTTGCATGTCACATATTCGTCATGCATGAACTTCATTTATCGAAGTTGCATCTAGAAAAGGTTGCATGTCATATTAAAGCTTGAAATTCAATTGCATTAAATGAAAGCTTGTAGATGTAGCTCTTGATGTAAATTTATGTAGGTTTTATGCAAGTTATTCCCCAAGTTGTCAATCATCATGATTTTAGCAAGGAAAAGAAATGGAAATTGCAAACCTTATAGTTGCACAGAAGTAATGAATCGCATATTTACACATAATGTGATGTCTTGCGACTATTTACACCTTTAGAACAAGTTTAGTATCTCTAAGAAAAGATCGTTTCTTGTCGCAAGACAAGTAGACCAATTTAGCTAAATCACTTGTAATGACATAACCCACATCGGATTCTTAAAAGCATAAGTAGTTAGTACAACGAACACCTCAAAGTGCTAGCTAGGGTTTAGCACGTTAGAAATTCTGCTTAATATCGCACTTGGACGCCAAGTCGAGTGATGTGACCTGAAATGGGCCGTCAGTGGCTATGGCACTAGCCGGACCTCATGCTCATAATAGACAAACACACCCTCACAGCCTTGCGGACCAGGAGCGTCTATCTACTGCTAAAGGACAAACTGCCCTAAAGCCTAATCTATGCGTTTATAGTTTTGTAGTCCAATGTTCCCCTTTCTATAAACTCCACAGAGGAAGAACCCATACACATTGGAAATAAATACCACGATAATCACATACATGGAGCCAACCTCTCGGTAGAAACACCTCGGCCCCACTGTAGCTCTCCTACATCGCAGGGATTGGCCCCTTGATGCGCTGCTCAACATATAAAACAAACGAATACACTCCATTCTTCATTTCCGAATCCAAGAGATATACCATGTGTCCTTACTTAACAGTCCCTTAGGAAACCGCCCCTCTATCCTATAGCAAGGGATAACCTTACACTCTCAATCGTGGGTCAAATTCCTAAGAAAACAATTGCTATGCAGTCCAGGAGTTTTTCCGTTGATACCATGAATCGTGCATAGTGCATAATGTAAACGATTAGTGCACAAACAGAAGAAAATCAGCATTGTGCATCGTGCAAAACCAATCTTTTCATGATTTCCTTGCTAGCGTTTATGTAATGAGGAAAGACACCGAGCCTTACGTTCATGCTGCCTTTCTCTTTATTTTAAAACAACGTCCTATAGGCATGATGCAACACATAAACCAGATTTTAGTTCATATTTTGATGCTCAACCTCCCCTCTCACCCTATCATTTAATGTTTTGCATTCGTTGATAGGTGAAAGAGTCATTTTATGTGTATTTCCTTACAAAGAAAGTGATAAACATGAACGGAAACATAGAAATGAGAGTAAACCGAGGCCAACCTTGTGCTTTACCTCCATTATACGCTGCACAAACACACATGTAATTTTTTGGAATTTTCTTTTTACCGTTTCCTAATTTTCTCCCATTTAAAACCCATTTTTCAACTTTTTTGGTATTTTTCCTCTATTTTCTTCAATAAAAAATGACTAGCAATTAAGATTTATTGTGGGCTATGGCCCTTAGGTTCCTTGAACAGCAAAATTTCAGATTTTGTAGGCATTATGTCTCATATTTCCCATTTATTTTGCAAAAATCCCATTTTTATCCCTTAAACGCATGTTTTTGGGGTTTTATAACATTAATTTCAGCCATCTCACTTATGGTTTTCTAATTTTCAGATTATAAATTGTTGAAACTCATAGCAAACAACATCATAATGCATAATTGGCCCATGGGAACAATGTTTCATCAAGCAAATAGCATAAAAACTCATTTTTTCTTCATAAAAATGGAATTACTGCTTAGGCTCCGTGTTTCGAGATCTCGGTTTTGGTACGGGACTGTGGGTCTGCCAACATTCAATGTCCAGCATTTTCACAATCAGCAATCTTCATGTCTACATTGATCCGGAAGCAATCTGATTCCAACCGGATAAGCTTTCCTTCACCATTCTTCATTTTCCTCTTGCACACAAGAACAACCCCTTAGGGGAGAGAAAGGGAGGAGAGCGAAAGACTAGATTTCCATCTCTTCATTCCCACAACCATTTCACGGGCGAAGACAGGCAATAAGACCGGCAAAGAGGGAGAAGATCGGGGCCATGATCGGTTGCATAGGGTGTTTGTAACCTGCCAATCCAAGATCCATCCATGGAGGCGCATTTTTCGGCCGTTGTTGATCACACTATGCTCCACATTCTCTCTCCACGTTTTTTGCTTCATTCTTGGTTAAAATTTTTAGGGGGGGTCCAAGGCTCCAAAGGGCACTCCTTTTGGTCCTCTCAAATGTCCACCTCTTCATATCTTGCCCATTTTGTAGCCATTTCCCCAACCGGCATCTAATTTGAGCTCTGAAAAATCCTATGCGTCCGGCTTGACATGCCGCATTGACTAGCAACTCTTGACAACCCACATGGTAGTCTAAAAAATTATCAAAAATCTACAAGTGTCGCTCGGGAGCCTTTTAAAAGTTGTCTTTCACTTGGTGCTTAAAATCGTCCTAGCTGGAGTCACCGCCTTCAATGTTGAATAATTTTTTCCCTAAATTCCAAATTTTTTGTAAAATTTTAGGCACATCCCGGGCTCAAAACTTCGCTCTCATTGGCGACCACGGGATAGGGCGACTCAGCCCGTCGAATCCCACAACAGATCTGCACAAAATAACCAAAGGAAGCATCAAGCTGATACAAAATAGATACATACCAAAACACAGCACAGTGCTCACCCTACCCCCTGACAAAACCAAGGCATGACATCCACAAGGAGTAGGCCTAGCATAATCTGATAGAAGGTCCGAAGCTAGTCACTAACCGACTGCTCCAACACGGCCAAACTAAAAAGAACTATCAAAGAGGTTGCCCTAAGTGGTGGTCTGAACTACCTACCGTACTAAGGACAACACAACGAGGAGCTCCTACAGGGCGAGGACTCCTATAGCCTGATCAAGAAGTATTTACTTTTAGCACATTTTTTCTTTTAGGGTTTTTATTTTTCCATACTCGGGCATGTAAAAAGGAGGGAGCTGAGCGTAGTGACCCAAGGAGAACAGGGCATCGGCCTCAGATCCTGTCTCGGTACCCAAGAACCTACCAAGCCCTCGCAAGGCGACACTTAATCCTTTTCTAACGCTCACTTTTATTTTCGCTCCAACCTTCCTTAATTTCTTCTTTTCTAGCAAGATGCCACCCCTAGGAAGACAAGGCATCGGCCCCGGGTCTTCGTCCCCAGGAACCTACCAAGCCTTCGCAAGGCAATGATCAACTACTTATAAATTTTCCTTTCCTTTCTTTTCTATTTTTATAGGGGTTAGAACCCCTTTTTACACACCTTCAGATCTATTGATTGTCTTTCAGATATTTAGGGTTGTTATCATCATCATTTTTTCTTTTGGCATGCTTCTCTAATTGCCTCACAACTAACAAGTTCTCCTAGAACGGCTGCCTAGCAGGCTAGCAGAACAGGGTCACTAGAACTGCCTTGTAAAACAGGTCTTTCGATGCCTGGCAATGACTACTCAGACCCCCCTCAGACATACTAACTTAAACCTGGGACTTCATGCCTTGGACGCCGGTCCCCAACAAGAAAAGAAATCTCCCCTATAAGTACAGATACACATATAGCATAAAAACACAGTGCTTATAAAGGAGAGATATCACCTGGATAGGACCACGAGAAGCTTCCACGCAACAATGGCTCCTTCCAAGCTCGTCTTCAAACCTGTCTAGCACAAGACTCAAACAAGAAACCATTAACTGCACCTGCACTATACAGACAACGAGCCCTCTTGGCCTAACGAAATCCAGAAGTAATATCCAAAGCAGCTAGCCTTCCTAGCTTAAAACTAGATAGGTCATTTTAGTCCACATAATACTGATGTCCTGGGCATATACATCACACCCTATCAGACTACCCAGGGTGGCAAGGATAGCATATCATAGGTCGACTAACCCCATGCTACTCATGCAACTTAGCTAAAAGCTTGATCTTGTATCTTTTGACCTTAGGTTTTTTTTGTAGAGCTACAAGTTCAAGCCTTTCCACAAATAACTCATCAATAAGACCGATTCCTTCTTGGGAACTATGAGCTGAATGAACGGCCGCAGTGGGCTTGCATGCCCGCAATCAACAAAGAGATGATTTATTCCACACTCAGTGCATCTCAGGTTAGCCTTATCTCGGTTTGCTTGCTCCCTCTCAAGGCAGTGTGAAGAAATGTGTCCTAGGTGACTTGCGGCTCTTGGGTCTATGATCCAAGGCCTCTGCCTCTGCCTCTTCCTAACCCCATCACTGGTATTGGTCGATAGTCCTTAAGGATAGTGTTGCCTTCCTCATCATACAACACATATGGGTTGACATAAGGATCATCACCACTAGGATCATCCACGTGGACTGAGTGTCACTTGATGGGTGGGTCACGTAGGGTTGAGGTGGTCTACGGATACCTGTAGAGTTTATTTCCATCCTTGGGATGGATGTCTTGGCATGGTTAGGTGCCAAGAGAGCCAATGGGACTCCCCTTCCAAAGACGTTTGGTGGCCTATTCGCAAGGTGGGGATGACCGTAAGGTTGTGGGTATGGGAGCCTGCAAGGTAATCGACAATGCATGGTGTCATGGCCGAACCTACCACAATTAGCACAAGGTCATGACCTAAGGTCCTAACACTCAACTAGCAAGTGGTTTCCACCACAATGCACACATTGCATATGTGGGCACATTGGTCATCTCATCATCTCTTGCAGTTTGGCTATGTCCATCCTAATCTTTGCTAGCTCTTGTCCTGGATTAATGCCCTTCCCTTTGTCTTGCATGCTTGGGTCTACTCTTTCACTCGGTGTTGAGACCCTCTCAGAACTCTTGGCACTAGATTATTCTCGATCTAAGCCTCTGAATCCACTTTCCTTGAGCTGGTCATCCACTCTAATAGCTTCTTCAAAGACCCTTGCCAATGTGTCTTGCTGTAAGCTCGAGTTGCCGGCCAAGGCTTTGTAGAGCTCTTCACTTTGTATACCGTTAATGAATACCATGGATACTGCTATTTCCGTTGGTCTCTTGCCCATGGGGATTCTCTTGAAGAGGCTCCTCACATGGGTTACATAATCTTGAATATCCTCTTTCTCTCTTTGCTTGACATTCATGAGTCGCACTAGCAAGTTATTGGAGTACCCAGGTTTAAAAATTTGGTATTCTTTGCAGCATCCAAACTTGTGTGCCATGTCTGACCCTTGTTGCCTAAGCACAATTCAAAAGCTTGGAATTATTGAATAGGATTGTGAAGCCATTGGCCTCATAGACCCGCTTGAACTATTCCACAAAGCTGTACGGGTTGTCATTTGCTTGATATTTTTCCAGATGCTTCGCCACCACAAGAATTTTTGATTGGCTCTTAGAGCCTTGGTTAATCCCTAACCCCACTAGTACCGATGTTGCTAATGCTGCAACACTTTGCTCTACTATCATGTTATCTAGCAGCCACTTCATCAGAAGCTCGCTCAATGTGAGGTCTCCTTCTAGCGCTCTCTCACTCTCCAATAGATTTTTGCATGCTAGGGCAAGCACTCTCTGGATCTCTCACATTTCCATACTCCGGCATAAGCTCCTAGTTTGTTGATCCTAGTTGTATGCGACTAGGCCTTGCAGAGCCCTATGTGCCAGCTTCCTCTCCTCCTCAAGGTCCACTATGATGTCCTCTACTAGTCTACCATTGTGTTATAGCTGGGTTTGAGTATCATATTTGTTCACTAACTGCTAGACGGCCTCACAAAAATTCCCTAGGTCAAGTTCTTTGTTGCTTCTATGGCCTGAGCTGCCTCTTCCATATCCAAGGCTTCCTATTCTTCCAATTTGTTGATCAAGTTGATAAGTCTGAGTAGAAATACTTCTACAATAGTGTATATCCTTGTTGCATCTAGCTTTTTAGTTGTCTTCCTTGCTTGTTCCTACTTTTGGGGATTCGATCACCCTTCTATGTTCTTGGGTCTCCTCCTACTGGTGGGTTTGTTCAAGGCTTTATGTCTGAGTGAATTCCTTATTAATTGCAACTAGTCCTCAACTTATGCTCACTGCATGTGTGTGTGTGTGTGGGTGTGTTCTTTTCTATGCACTGTGTGCAACCAGGCTCTTCGTTTTCCTTAAATGTGTTCCTCGTTATGGAAATTAGAGAGAATGAGAAAACAAAGTGTGCACACCTCTAGCGCTCTTGTCCATAGGTCGACTAGACAGGATTGTGTGTTTGGTTTCTAGGTATCCTCGCTGGCTTTTAGGGTTTTTCACTGCTGTAACGTTCTAAAAATCTTTTCTTCACGTGGACTACCTCTTGTAGGAAATAAGGATAATGATATAGCAATTTTTTCTTTTCTAAGGATAATGGGATTTTTTTTTTCTTCCTTATCCCCCCAGCCGACTGACGAGCTGGAGGGGGAGGGGAATAGTAACCAAGAAGAAGCTCCTCAGTGGAGCTCGCGGGTATGGCACGGCCATGCATGCCGCCACATCAAGAGGGAGGATCCCCCTCCCCTTCCCTATTTAATTTGTGAGAGAGGGTGTGCAGGCTGGGGGGAGGAAACTGCTGAGACGGGGCTGCCATGGAACAAGAGAAGACGACCATGGAGAGAGGGAATCGACACTCTGATGCACGTCGACACACTGGTGCTGCCATGAAGCAAAAAGTGGGCGCCACTATGAGAGAGAGGAGTGGACACTAAGTGTTGTCCAGAAGCTTGAGCTGCACACGCCGTTGAATCTTTGCTCGATGCCGCTGTCATGAGAGGGAGAGGAGGAGTGGAGAGGACGAGTGGAGTGCTGTCGAATTGAGGAGTAGCTGTCGTCATACGCCACGCCGCGTGTAGTGGCCGCCGTCCCAATCCGGCCACATGTTGGGCCATAGATCATCAGAAGCTTCTAAGGGGGAGGGTCCTTAAGCCCCTTCCCCCCCCGGGTTTTAAAAACCCTTAAGCCCCCTTTCACCCTCGTGCTAAAACCCCTTACCTTCACTTTGGAGTCACTCCCCCCAAGAGCACGAAGGCCTTAAGGGTCTTATTACTTTTTCCCCCGTGTATAATCCCTAAAAGCCCCTTTCCCCTAGCTTTGAAACCCCCCCCCCGTGATTTAACCTTTAAGCCCTTTCTTATGGGCTTCAAAAACCCTTTCGCCCCCTTCTTGTGCCTTACGAAACCCTTTTTATTACCCCCCATGTTTAAAGCATTATATACCCCTTCCCATAGTTGGAACCCAACCCCCGTGTTTTTTTTTTAATTTTCCTTTAGCCCTTCCTCATTGGCCTTGGAATCATTTCCCCCCTACGTGTGTAAACCCTCATAAGCCCCTTTTCTCCTAAATTGCCTAAGGGTCCTTAGACCCTTACTTATAACCTTTACGGTTATTATTTTCCCTTAGAGCTCTCCTGCACCTTGTCTCTTTTCCACACCTTTTTATTCCCATTCGTGCGAGCTTACAAAGGCCATGAAGCCTTCCCCATGGCTTCAATGGGTCTTAGTTGTAAAAGATTCTAAAACACCCTTTCGAATTCCCGAATTCAAGGAGGGAGCCTTCCAAAAAACTACTTTTGACGAACGGTGCAAGGGAGCGACGGTGGAAATTCTAAGGAGAAGTTGTAAAGCTGCTTCCACGTTTGAAAAACTACAATTGCAATGCCTCCTAAGAAAGTCCAAGGCGTAGCCGCGGGAGGGTCATCTCCCGGTATCCATGTGGATATCTCACCCCAAAACCAGGTTTTTCTTCTTGGCTTTAATTCGGTTTTAAGTCGATCATGCAAAAAGAAATTGTTAGGGATAGGATATATTTGTTCGAGTTATTTGTAATGAAGGAGTTTAGCTTATTTGAATGAAAGATAATGTATAGAACTTAGTTTCCTTCGAATTGCATCAAGCATTATAAATTACGAGCAAGATTATCCATTTACTATAGTAGTATATTTTAGTTAAATCCTAAAGATATAGAAATTATATCTTGCACCACTAGTATTATTCCTTTCTCAATGAATCATTGTAAATGATTAAATTCATGAAAGGTTTCTTCCGTTGCTCAAATTACTAGGAAGTTATCATTGCTAATTGCACATCGTAGCAAGGGAAATGTTTGTTATTTGGCATGAGTTCATCTGCAAGGAAAAAGGAAGTTTAAATTGAACTGTATTGACTGAAAAGTAAATTGTCACAAGGTTAGCAAAACTGTGACAAGACGATTAATATTACCTTCCAAAAGTTATCCAAACCAATCTAAACATAGAAATATTCATACCCTAAGCACTTGACTACTTTCCTTATTGTAGGGTCAAAAAAATTCGTAAAGATAAAGAACTAGGGCTGTCCCCGAGATCCTTAAAAAAGAAACCCTAGGCCCGACATACGTCAGCTTAAAGGATCTAAAACAGATTATTCCATCGCAGGACTTGCACAGCAAGTACGAAATCATTTAGTCTTGTGATTGATTCACAAGGAGAAAGGGTAAAAACCCTCAATAAGGATGGCAGATCCCTACGCAAGTTATCTTGCAAAAGGACGTATTTTTGGATATCCTTCTAAATAAGGAAAGTTGTAAACTGGAAACTAGCATATCTAAGGAACTTTAGGGTTGACCAAGTTGGGTTAATAAGGTGCGCCCTACACCGGAATGTAAAGGATCTTGCCAACTTACAAGACACCTTGGGAACGAGTGCTAATACACTCAAAAGGAAAGAACACTTCCTTAGCAGTTTGCCAAACAACTCGGTTGATTAATGGAAATGTTTGTGCTTGCTAGAGCTTTTAGGGCTCTGTTTGAATTATGAATTACAAATTAAATGAGTACCTATACTTCAGGTTAAAGGCCTGAAGGAAGAGGCAGTTTCAGTTACCCCCGACTACCTGCCTAACCCTAACCAAGGGGGTTGTTCACCGCACCGGGAATGTGGACCGAACCCGC
The DNA here is from genome assembly GCF_053477565.2 of Lygodium microphyllum. Taxonomy (NCBI): domain Eukaryota; kingdom Viridiplantae; phylum Streptophyta; class Polypodiopsida; order Schizaeales; family Lygodiaceae; genus Lygodium; species Lygodium microphyllum. Next base: position 184,158,824 of record NC_141135.1, read on the forward strand.
CACGAGAGGTCTTTCCGTTGAGCTCTACTTGGAGTAGGAGGATGCTTGGGTGCCAGGGGGGGCTCTGGCCATAAATCCCTCAACTTCCGGGTCCTGCACAAGAGGCTAAGGTGACTCGGGATTGGATCTCGAGGCCAGCATACTAGTTTACGGGCGGAAGCTTGGAATAGTGATCCCTGGGAATCACTGGATAGCCTTCTGGCGGATTATGGACAAGCCTACGGGGGGAACTCCTTGTATTTCAAAGATAAATTGATGAAATGTTTAAAAAAAGAACTTGCTTGATATTGTTTTTCTATATCACGTGATAAGATTACGTGAAGGAACCAGTGCTTAACAGGATTAATTAAAGAAGCTGATTGTTATATGTCAAATTAATGTGTTAGATAATTACATAACTAAAACAAACCGAGGAAAGTGCGGAGGATGGGCCATGGCTCCGTCCTACAGTTGGGTGGTCCCGATTAGCCGGGAACTTTTCTCAAAAATCTCGAAGAACAGCAGGATGATCATCATCATCAAAACGAATAATGAGAACGATGACCTAAAGTTACGTCTTACCCGATTTACGCTGTTTTAGGGGAACGGAATGGGACTATGCCTTATGGCAGAGAGGTTGAGCCTTGCATCCCTCTCGTTTCCCATTCTCCTTGAACCAAGTGCAGTGTGAATCCGCTTCGGACCTGGCGTTTCTCCGTAAAGTAGTTCGCTCGGGTCTGACGCTAGTTGCTGTTAGCTAATGACCAATCAGGAAAACCCTAATTCCGATCGATCTTAAGTGGGAACGGCCAGGATACTTCCGCTACGTGGCAGACGCGGGAAGACCTAGATCGCAAAACCCATAACATTCCATAGGAGTGCCGGGCGGAGTTTTCTAGACATCCTTTTCGATGGACTGCTAAGACGTGTCCTGGATGATACTAACGGACACGTTACAGTTGGTATTAGAGCCGACCAATAACGGAATTGCTTTTATAAAATCTCAATTAAATGAAGTAAAGAAATTGCTGCCGTCCAAACATTTCCTTACCTTCAATGCTGTCTTGTAGAGTTATGGAGCATGGAACAAATTTTTGGTATTTCGGGTCATGTTTATGACTGCAATGCATTCTCCGCTTTATAGACAAAGAATTGGGATGATGAACATCCTGGAGCAGATTTATAATCCATCACCTTTATACATAGAACGAAGATGGACGGGGTCTTCAGGAATCTACTATATAGCCGCCCACCGGTTTGCTTCCAACCTAAAAAGGATCAAGTGGTTGGAAGACTTGAAAGTCGTGAAGCTGTTCATTTTTGTGGAAGCTCACGTAAATTCGACTTTACATATTCAAGGTCAGAGGGTTGAAATGAACTCATATGTATATGAGGAAGTAACCCGTGTAATCCCAGCCGACAGGATTAAAGTGTTGGGCCACCATGAGAAGTATGGATTCCAACGGAAAGGGTATCTTGAACTTCCAATGAATTATCGATTCCTAAAGATCCATGACCCAAAACCCTACTATTACACAGTTCCTGTAGACAAATGCAATACAACGTTGTTCTCCCCAAACTAAATGTAATGATTGGCTTATCATCACATGAAACATTGTATTCAAAAAGGCTATGCCCATGTAAATACAAATAAAGACTTCTTTTTATCAATATCTGGCTGTGCATAAGAGTTGTTAAAAAGTTAAGTAGCTACATTGTTTATGAGATAGCTGAACTAAAAATGAAAGATAAGCTAACGTCGATTATCATATAATAATGTTAAGAAAACTTTTATCCAGGCACAACCCCAGGTACAGGTTCCAAATTCGCCTCCTACATCAAGTACTGTTGTGACCCAGGAGAAGAAGTTCCTCCTCAAGCAGATAAAGCCACCCGAGTTTGACGGGAGAGGCATATTCGTCCCGGCTGATGCTGAAATTTGGATTGAATCCATGGAGGATTACTTTGAAGCAGCTGGTACTGCACCTACTAATCAAGCCATGCTCGCCAAGTTAAAACTCACCGGCGAAGCCAGACTTTGGTGGAAGCAATGGTGCAGGGATCAAGGGATTTCAGAGGGGTCCGTTACCTGGGAGAAGTTGAAGAAAGCCATGTAGGGAAGATATTTACCACCTTCATATCGTATGCAGAAAATGAATGAGGTCTACAAGCTAAAACATTCAGGACTCACTCTTGACGCATACTACTCTAAATTCGTCTCACTTTTAAAGTATGCGCCACAGATGGACATGACGCAGCAGGGGTCCAAATTTTGTGTGCGCTTAAATCCACCCGTAAATACCCGTCTCGAATCTATGTGTCCATCAGATCTTCAGGATGCACTCATTCGAGCGGTGCCTATAATTCAGGAGGTGCAAGCTAGACCAAGGGGTAACAAAACTTGGTCCTATAGTGACCCGAACAGAGGAGCATTCAGACCTCAAATGAAGAGAGTTCAAGGTCATAATCAGGGAAAAGGAAGAAAGCAAGGAAAAATAACATCAACAACTTTGTTCCTACTCAAAGTAATGGCCGAAACCTCCGTTGTTTCCACTGCAACGAACCCGGTCACTTCAAGAGGCAATGTCCCAAGCTCAGCGGAGGACATCGTCAAACGCCTTTCCAAGGTGCAGGCCGCGGTCAAGGAGCCGTTAGCCATGGAAGAGGAAGAACCGCTTGTATTGCCAATAGGCAAAGATGCGAAGAAGAAGAAGAGGAAGATCCAACTATGGAAGCTGAATTCGAAAAAGCGACAGTCCATGCCGCTTTACACAAGAAAGGGCCGAATCACCAGTTCTTGGTGATTTAGACACCGTCGGACTATCAAGGTAAAGGTTTCAAAACCTTGATTGATTGTGGCAGTACACATTCCTTTATCTCACCAGCGTGTGCAAAAATTTTAGGAATAACCACAGTAGAAGCACCTACCCTTCTTGTGGAGTTGGCAAACGGTCATGAGGTAACTTGTACGAGGCAAACTGCTAAGGTGGAATTCTTTCTGGGAGGAAAAAAGACTTCAGTCAAATTCAGAGTCATGAATTTAGGTATCCATGAGTGTCTTATCGGGATGGATTGGCTAAAGCCCAACGACGCCCACATCCACTGTGGAAAGGGTCAAGTTTCCTTTCGAAACTCTGAAAGGGAATATGTCACAACTCAAGGTGAGGCAGGAGTGCCAAGAATCCAATTAGCCAAAGTATCTCCGATCATAAAAGGAGTCAGAAAAGGATTACCCGTTTACCTGATCAAACTCAACAAGTTAGATCAAAAGCAAGAGTCTCATGAAGGACCTTCTTGGCTAAAGGAATACCTGACGTATTCCCTGAGGAATTGATTGAACTTCCACCTCAAAGAGAAGTAGATCATGAGATTAGGCTAGTACTTGGAGCTGCACCAATTGCAAAGAGACCTTATAGAATGTCCATACCGTAGGCAATTGAGTTGAAGGAACAACTCAAGCAACTGTTAGATCAGGGTTACATCCGGCCTAGCAACTCACTGTGGGGAGCTCCAGTACTATTCCAGAAAAAGAAAGATGGGACACTTCGACTATGTATTGATTACCGAGGGTTGAATCAATCAACAATCAAGAACAAGTATCCTATTCCTAGAATAGATGAGCTTCTCGATCGTCTTCAAGGTGCAAAGATATTCTCCAAGATTGATCTCAGGTCAGGTTACTATCAGATAAGGATCAAGGAAGAAGATATTCCAAAAACGGCCTTCAATACAAGATATGGGCACTTTGAGCATTAGGGCCAAAAACGCTTCAAAAAATGCACTTTTGTTAATCACGGGATTAAGGAAAGGGCCAAAGAGAGTTCGCCACGTGTGCAAGAATATGGTATTCTTGTTTCCTCTTTTTTAGAGATAGTGGAGTCGATTTCGTGATTCTCTCTTCTTTTTTAGCCAAAACCCCTAAAGTCTGACATGTTTTGGAGTCCCAAAGACGTTATTTACTTACAAATCTGACAAAATACGTGACAGAGATGTGATGAAATTAATAATGAGTTTTTTGAAAGTCGGGAGATCTTTCAATATTGTTTTTGGCGCCCAATACATACTCGTTTGTATTCTTGGCGCTACTTTTTAGTTCATTCACCCCTCTTTGAGCTTCTTTCTCTACGCTTTCATTCTTTTCATGGCTTCCTCCAGGCGCCCTTCTCGTTTAATACACTCTTGCACAGTCTATAGCCAGGGAGCAGATGGAAATTTTGAGCCCAAAACCTTTGCTGTAAACGATTGGGTTACCATGCTGCCATCTGGTGATGCCAGGAGGCATATTCCACGGTGGATTCCGTGAGGTTTTACGGTGGATTCCGTAAACTTAGATGACCGGGGCTCATACGCAAAGAGGATTCTTTGTGCGAGAAGTTGATGGGGACGCCTGTCCTTTTCGGGCGTTTCATTAATTTAGTGTGTACATGGGTGATTCCATAGCGGGTGATTCCGCAAAATGCATATTAAATTAATAAGCGTTTATGAGTTTAGAGTGCGCACTCGTAATAAATTAAGGTTAGGATTTATTTCTAACCAGTTGATTTATTTATGTAGCTGAAGACTGCTAGGTATTCACTTTTGTCGGTTTAATTGTGTTATTTTACTAACGATTGTGAATGCTTCAGTTGATGTGTAGAGATAGCAGCAGTGGCGGAGGAAAGCATTGGAATCTAGCGGGTTTTCGACCTTTGGACTATATTTTGATAGGCGCCACGCCTATATTTTGTTATGTCTATAGAGACATCGATTATTTATTATTATTTTGTATGCGCTTATGCGCCTGGATATGTTATTTCTATTTGGACATTGAGATTGGGCGTGCCAGACTCTATGGGCACCGTCCATTAGCTTTATTTTCTTATTTTTGGTAGAAAGCAAACTCAAAAGCTAAAAGCTTATCATATTTTTGTAATTGGGCTATTTTTGAGCATAAAGATTGGAAATATACATTAAATACATGCTTTGTGAAGCGCTCACACAAGGCATGGGGGAGATTGAACCCAATTTGTCTCTTGTCTCATGTCGTGCTTGCTTTTACATTGGTTTTTGTGCTAAAAAGTAGAGTACTTTGTTCTTGGGGACCTTTGGGAATTCACTACGTGAGCTACCTGCGTCCGATCTGCGCACCAGTGGTATCAGAGCAGAGCAGAGATCAAGGGCTTCCAATCGCTACCAATCTCGGGCGAAGGCGGAGCTCCAGGAACAAACGGCCTCTACAGTCAATCTCGTCGCGAACCGTCGATACAGGCAGACTTCTGGTGATCAAGAACCCCTATTTCCACTGTCAGATCGCGAAGGACCAATCTCTGTCGGCGGAGGACCACTCATCAATTTTCTTCATCAATTCGTGATAAAACAGTGAGAAAGCTCTAATCTTCTTCATTAAAAAGCTTAATTACAAAGCTTAAGAACTTAAGAGAAGCCTAAGCTTCAAATCGTCAAGTCGTGGTGAAGAAGAGGAGCTCCGAAAATTCCGCGCTGTCAAAAAACGCCCCCCCCCCCCCTTCACGATCAAAAACGGCGGCTTCTGTGGTGAACAATTAAGCTATTAAGCTTAATTACTAAGTTCAATTAAGGTTAAGACACACCATACTCTGCAAGTCAGTGAAGGCCAATAAGTCTGCAAACTCCGGGTCACGCACACCAGAAGACAAGTTCAGTAAGTCACTTGGAATCAAGTCCTACAAGTTCTGCAAATCGGCTAAGTTCAGCACGTCAAAAACCCTGCAAGTCTGTTAAGTCTGCAACTTTGCAAGTCAGACTAAATCAGAACTGACTATTGCCTAAAACTCCTAGAAGACTTGTTCGTTTGCAAAAACTCTGAACTGGAAAGTTGTTCGCAGCAAGCTGTTTTACCTATCTGCAAGTTCGTTGAAGTACTTTCAGCAAACAGAGACAGAAATATTTCAGAATTTCTGAAAATTGAAGAAGAAAATACCCAAAAATACATAGCCTTGTAACCCCAAATTTGAGCTACGCTCATCCCGCTAACTGATTTTGAGTGAGAAAGGTTTGTTGAGTTTTACAGGATGACTACCCCACATATGGATGATCCTATGGCTGAAGACGATTTACCCGAGCCTACCATGGAACAAAAGTTGGATCTTATCATGCTGCAATTGGACGAAGAGCGAAGAGCTAGGCAAGCCTTGCAAGCGCAATTGACAAAGCTACAAGGAGCGTCCACTGACAAAGAAGAACCTCAAGCTGAAGATCTGATTCGCCGTACCATCGACGCCACTCTTGAAGCACAAACCATTCGCAAGGAATCCAAGATAAGTAAACGAAGTTTCAAGTTTCGTACTTTCAATGGCATAAGAGAAGGAAAGACTGTTTTATCATTCATTAGCCAGTTTGATGACTATTTCCATTAGGAAACTTATCCTGAGAAAGATAAAATCAAGTGTGTTACTAATCATCTGATAGATAGAGCATCACTTTGGTGGACTGTAGTCCGCAAGAGCATAGAATGTCCTGCTACATGGAAAGATTTTAAGAAGAAGTTCATGCAAAATTTCCTTCCACCGCAATTTCATGAGAAGGCTATCAAGCAATGGGATTTACTTCAACAACGCGACCGTGAGCCTATACCACAGTATACAGAGGGTTTTTGGAATGCACTTTTACAGCTACGCATGCTTGAAGACGTACCAAAGATGACACATAAGCAGAAGTACATGTCTGGACTTCTTGGACATTACTACGCTGAGGTGAATATGTTCAAGCCTGCTACCCTTGAAGACGCCATCTCCTTAGCTCACGACACTGAAGATAAGTTACGCGGAAGAGATCGACGACCACAGCCATTCCAAGCAAACGGTAATTATGGATCTAAACAATTCAATTCAAATTTCAGAAGGTTTAATCCAGGTCATTTTTCATCACCATCTTTCCGCAAGAATTGGCCTAAACCACCTGCATTACCATCCACTGTCAATCCAAATCCTAAGCCTATTCAACAAGCAAATCCAAATATACCCAGACTCCCAGCCATTGCAAATAATGTGACCAAAGCCAAGCCCATCGTATGCTACAAGTGTCACCAGCCAGGGCATCTCGCAGCAAATTGTCATTCAAAGAAGCCATCAGCACATATCAACTACCTTGGAGCTATGGACGAAGACGAGCATGAGGATATGCCAGATTTCACTGAAGAAGAAGATGATCCTACTACTACTTCCGACACTTTACCAGGTATGCCTACTTTACATTCATTGTTGACTATGAAATGTATGGTGCATGGAAAAGAAAGAATTATATTACATGATGACGGTAGTACGCATGACTTTATTTCAGCAAAATTGGTAAAGGAATTGAAATTGCATACTGTACCTACGCACTATCGCATAAAAGCTGCATTTTTAGGCACTAGGTACAATGGCACACAAGAAGTTCAAGATTTAGAAATTCAAATTGGTCCATATATTGAAAGAAGAAATTTCTTAGTTGTCCCATTACAGTCTAGCGACATTATTCTAGGAATGCCATGGAGACACCAACATAATCCCAATATAGATTATTCCACACACACAATGAATATTAATTTTCAAGGAAAATCTATTACATTATTTGGTATGCATGCATCTCATATGTTTCCACTACTTTCGCATACTCAAGCAAAATGTGCACTACGCAAGAACACTAAATCATATCTCATTTGGGTGAATGAATTGCATGCAAAGGAAAAACATATGCACCCTAGGCATAAGGAATTTCTAGCATATTTTAAGGACTGTTTTGCAGAAGACCTACCACCAGGTTTACCTCCATCACATCCAGAAGACCATAAAATTGACCTAATACCTGGCACACAACCACCTTGCAAAGCCCCATATAGGCACAATCAAATAGAGCAAAAAGAAATCCAGAGTCAAGTAGAAGAATTACTAAATAGAGGTTTAATTCGACCTAGCAGTTCTCCATTCGGTGCACCTGTGCTCTTAGTCAAGAAAAAGAATAATACTTATCGGATGTGTATTGACTACCGAGCATTAAACAAGATCACTATAAAGAATAGGTATCCTATACCTAGAGTTGATGACCTTAACTGCAATGATCTTCTATATTTAGTAAAATTGACCTTAAATCTGGATATCATCAAGTGAGGTTAGATAGATCCGACATATTTAAGACTGCATTCAGGACACAGTTTGGCCATTACGAATTCTTAGTTATGCCATTCGGATTAACTAATGCACCTGCTACTTTCAATAGAATGATGAACCGTATTTTTCTAAAATATCAATATTGTGTGATTGTTTTCTTTGATGATATTTTAGTGTTCAGTCAAAGTGAAAAAGAGCATTATGAGCATTTATCATTAGTTTTTCAATTACTGAAAGAAAATCAATTATTTGCAAATCCTGACAAGAGTGAATTCTTTAAGACAGAAATAGAATATCTAGGTCATATTGTATCAAAAGAAGGAATAAAAGTTGATCCTAAGAAAATTGATGCAATATTGCATTGGCCTATTCCTAAAAATGTACATGAATTACGTTCATTCCTTGGTCTTGCTAGTTTCTATAGGAAGTTTGTACGTAATTTCTCATTACTTGCTTTACCATTGACCAAACTTCTTAAGAAAGGCATTGTTTATCAATGGACTGAAAACCAGCAGAAATCCTTTGATTTACTCAAACGTGCATTGACCAATGCCCCTGTTCTACAATTGCCTGATTTTAACAGACCATTCTTTCTAGTTGTGACCGATGCTAGCGGATCAGGAATAGGAGCCATGCTAATGCAAGATAACCATCCAATAGCATATTCTAGTTCTAAGCTGAAACCCTCTGAGCTTAAATATTCCACTTATGACAAGGAACTCTTAGCAGTTGTACAAGCATTGAAACAATGGAAGCATTATTTAATGGGTTCAGAATTCATGATAAAGACCGATCAGCAAAGCATTAGACATCTACTTAGCCAACCCCAAATTTCTGACCGCCATATCAAATGGGCTTCATTCATTCAAAGTTTCCATCCTATCATTCAATACCAACCTGGAAAAGAAAATGTAGTTGCCGATGCATTAAGTAGAAGACCTGCAATTCATAATATTTCTATCATATCTTTTGATTCTTTAATTGCTATGAAAGACACATATCACCAGGATATTACTTTTCATTCTGATTGGAAAAAATTAGTTCAAAATAATTTCATTCCTGTTGATTCATTGTCATATAATGATGGATTCATGTTCTTTGAAAAGAGACTGTGTGTTAGTATTCCATTCCGATCATTTGTTTTGAATGAAATTCATTGTCCCCCATATCAAGGTCATAGAGGTATCATTTCTACATTACGCATGTTAACTGAAGATTTTTATTGGCCGCATATGGATGCAGATGTATCTAATTTTGTTTCTGAATGTATGATTTGTCAAAGAATAAAGAGACATCATGGTAAACAGTATGGGTTATTAATGCCTTTATCTATTCCATATAAACCTTGGGAACATATATCTATGGATTTCATTACTGGCTTACCAAATACTAAATCTAACCATGACATGATTTGGACAATTGTAGATAGATTTAGTAAGCAAGCATATTTCATTGCATGTAAGAAAACTTTAACAGCATCACAAGCAGCACAGTTATTTTTGAAAACTATTTTTACTAACCATGGATTGCCGAAAGTGATTATTTCAGATAGAGATTCTAGATTTTGTAATAATTTTTGGATTACACTGTTTGCAAATCTAGGCACAAAGATTGATTTCTCATCTGCATTTCATCCAGAAACAAATGGACAAACAGAAGCCACAAATAGCACCATTCTAGATCTTTTACGTGCATACACTATCTCTAAACCTCAGACATGGGATACTCATTTACATTTATTATAGTTTGCATATAACAATACACCGCACACATCTACAAAGAAAGCACCTTTTGAAGTTATCTATGGATATAGATTATCTACACCTGTTGCATCTTTGTCTAATAGAATACAAAGTGCCGATGATATTGCTGTTATGCATAACACTATTTTTGATGAAGTAAAGGATATGATTGCTAAAGCCCAACAATCATATACCAAACAAGCCAACAAGAAAAGACAAGCCATGAATTTCAAAGTTGATGATTATGTTTGGCTTAGAATAGAAAAGCGTAGACTGCAAAGTGTAGATAGACATCCAGTTGTCAAATTAACCCCTAGATTCTACGAACCATTTAGAATCATTCATAAGATTAATGACAATGCATTCAAGTTAGAACTGCCATCACATTGGAAAATTCATAATACATTTCATATTAGTTTATTGAGACCATTTAGAGGACAATTACCTATCCACCCTGTCTATGAAAACCCACCTTTACTAGAAGAAGAGACTGAAATACTTGAACCAGAAGCCATTATAGACACTGACTACATGACCACTAGAACTGGCCGAAGGTATTCTAGATATCTCGTGAAATTTAAGAACCATCCTGTAGAAGAAGCACAATGGATGCACGCTAGAGACCTAAATGCTTTCCCCACTCTGTTAGCTCCACATTGAGCTAATAGCAATTGAGGTCAATTGCTATCCCACCCCGGGGGTATGATGCCAGGAGGCATATTCCATGGTGGATTCCGTGAGGTTTTACGGTGGATTCCGTAAACTTAGATGACCGGGGCTCATACGCAAAGAGGATTCTTTGTGCGAGAAGTTGATGGGGACGCCTGTCCTTTTCGGGCATTTCATTAATTTAGTGTGTACATGGGTGATTCCATAGCGGGTGATTCCGCAAAATGCATATTAAATTAATAAGCGTTTATGAGTTTAGAGTGCGCACTCGTAATAAATTAAGGTTAGGATTTATTTCTAACCAGTTGATTTATTTATGTAGCTGAAGACTGCTAGGTATTCACTTTTGTCGGTTTAATTGTGTTATTTTACTAACGATTGTGAATGCTTCAGTTGATGTGTAGAGATAGCAGCAGTGGCGGAGGAAAGCATTGGAATCTAGCGGGTTTTCGACCTTTGGACTATATTTTGATAGGCGCCACGCCTATATTTTGTTATGTCTATAGAGACATCGATTATTTATTATTATTTTGTATGCGCTTATGCGCCTGGATATGTTATTTCTATTTGGACATTGAGATTGGGCGTGCCAGACTCTATGGGCACCGTCCATTAGCTTTATTTTCTTATTTTTGGTAGAAAGCAAACTCAAAAGCTAAAAGCTTATCATATTTTTGTAATTGGGCTATTTTTGAGCATAAAGATTGGAAATATACATTAAATACATGCTTTGTGAAGCGCTCACACAAGGCATGGGGGAGATTGAACCCAATTTGTCTCTTGTCTCATGTCGTGCTTGCTTTTACATTGGTTTTTGTGCTAAAAAGTAGAGTACTTTGTTCTTGGGGACCTTTGGGAATTCACTACGTGAGCTACCTGCGTCCGATCTGTGCACCATCTGGCAAGGGCTCTCATAAGGTGAAAAGAAGAAAACGAGATGATATAAAACATCATTGGAAGGGGCGTATCATTGCCTTCAAAATTATGCCCGAAGGCTGGTTTGTCAAGGTGCAACATGTTTACATGGCCAAGGATATGCACTTGCCTCCAAACGAATGTGTTCCCCAACAAATACATTGTAAGTTATTAGTTGAATAACGTATATAATTCTTTTCCATTTATGCAAGTTCTAACAAACGGTTCGTCATTGTAGATATCTTTCCGTCAACAAGTATTGAATGGCAACCTGTGGAAAGCCTAAGTGGGACTTTCCATGCCATTCATAAGGTATTGGCAGACATTATTTATGCCGATCAAACTGTGTCTTTTTTTAGTGAATGCAAGGTTTTTATATATTATGCACAGTATGTGGTTCCCTCTAAAGCGGATAGGTATGGGAATATCGAAGATTTGCCATTGCCAAGTCTTTCATCTCCAAACTGGGAGATTCCTGACAAGGTAACGGTGCAGAGTTTCAAATTCAAAATATCTCAGGATATTAAAAAGTCCATGACAGCTGGAAGGATCTCAAGAAGAATACGTTTATCATGGTTTGTACCCCTCCATATCTTCGTGGCTTGCTTCAAAACAACAAATTTACAAAGAACGAAGGTATCCTGGCTAAGTAGAAACTTTTCGGAAGAGGAGCCTGCCAGCACTGCAAGAAAAAATGTAACAAGTTGGTAAAAAGGGGTCCCTAAAAAAACCAACAATATGAAAGAGACTTACATTCACTCCATCTATCTTGAGTATCTTTGAATCTATTGTCCTGCAGACATTTGAAAAGCACTCTTTTTCCATAAGTATATGTATGACTTTGTGACTTTGCAATGGTACTTCTTGTTAGAGAGAGTTATATGGTTTTCTAGGATCAACAATATCCTCATATGTGGTGTCCAAGAAGGTAGTCAGGAGCCTGCCAGCACTGCAAATGGAAACATGTAACTAAAATAGATAATCAAATAAAATAAATAATTAACCAAAAAGCAAGTAGTATTCCATTCAACCCACATTCTTCCTTGGCCATGGATACCACTTAGAGAGTTCATGAGGATAATTTCTCTGGTGAGTGTATCCGATGTAATAAAAAAATTTATGATAGTTGTGATGGAATCAAAAGCTTTGAAAGACATTGTTATATTCGAACCAAATCTCAAAAAAAAATCCATTGATAACAGTGGATCAACAATACACATAATTTTAGAGATTTATTGGCTAAGAGATGCAATCAATGTCCTAAAGCTAATAGCAAAAATAAAGAAGTGTTATTTGCAATCAATAGCACAATTATTCTATATACTAAAATTTTTTAGAGTCAAAATGCCTTACCTTATGCAATAATAAACGACAGAATCTAACAATTAAATATCATTTTTACAACTAGCATGGACTTGTCCTCATGAGATATGCTAAGATAGTCCTCTTCCTCAGAAGTGCAAGAAACATTAATAACCATTTGTCCATACACCTCACCCATTCTCTTATAATTAACAAGTCCAAGTACATCGATTTTTCTCTTGCAAACATCATCCTCGATACCTTATTCTGCTAATCATATTAAAATCTTTATTCATTAGGGTGATCTTATGAGCATGAGCAGCAACAATGTAAGGATAATTCATAAATTCATAAAGTCAACCATGTGAGGATAAGTTGATATGACGCGACAGCAGCAAAGCCAAATTTTCGCAGGGTCATATTCGCACCGTATCGTGGAGCAGTTCATACGGCGCGAGCGTGGCAAAAAGCATAATGTTTGGTACTATACTTTTCGCTGCATATCATGGATGACTTGATATGGTGCAAGAGTGGCACAACAAAATCTCCGTAGGGGTCCTCCTCCCTCAGTATCGTGAAGGAGTAAACATGCGCGTGCAAAGTACACCCCCCTTGTAATGACTTATTTTTTGTGAGATCTTAAACCTATCAAAAAAATTCAAAAAACATTCCATGAGTTCAATAGGCTTTGAAAAAATTTTAGAAAATTTTAAATATTTTTTAGAGCTCATTTGCTATTTTAAAAAATATTTTTAAGTAAAAAATAGCCTAAAAAATATCCCAAAAATCACAAAAAAACCACCCAAAAATAGCATGGCCGATACAACGCGAATATGGGTAAACGAGATGCTCGTTTACCCATATTCGCGTTGTATCGGCCATGCTATTTTTGGGTGGTTTTTTTGTGATTTGTTGGGGTCTTTTTTAGGCTTTTTTTGCTTAAAAATATTTTTAAAAATAGCAAATGAGCTCAAAAAAATCTTTAAAAATTTCTATAAAAATTTCAAAGCCTATTAAACTCATGAAAATTTTTAAGAATTTTTTTGAGCTCTTTTGCTATTTTTAAAAATATTTTTAAGCAAAAAATAGCCTAAAAAAGACCCAAAAAATCACAAAAAAACACCCAAAAATAGCATGGCCCATACAACGCGAATATGGATAACCGAGCGTCTCGGTTACCCATATTCACGTTGTATCGGCCATGCTATTTTTGGGTTTTTTTGTGATTTTTTGGGTCTCTTTTAGGCCATTTTTTGCTTTAAAATATTTTTAAAATAGCAAACGAGCTCAAAAAAAGCTTAAAAATTTTCTAAATTTTTTTCAAAGCCTAATAAAGTTATGTAATTTTTTTTTGTGAAATGGAGACTAATTATTTTGATGATCTTTTTTTTGCAAAATTGAGATATATTACATTTGAAAAAAGATATACAAGGATAAAGCATCAATAATGTAGTGATGCTTTCAATTATAAAATCAATGTGCTTTAGAATCAGAGTTCTGAGAGAAAGAAATAGATTCAAGTCCTTTCTATTTCTTCTTACAAATCAAGGGAATAGATCTTAAGAGATTTGCTAGGATATGATATCATGAGTAGTATCATCCCATGACATCAAGCCACCATTTAGGTATTGAAATCTGATAGTGCTAATAAGAATCACAATTGAAGATATTGAAACTTGAAACCCCATAGTGCTAATCATAGTTGAGGGTATGATGAGAAAAATACTCCCAAGAGCTAATATTAAGTAAGAAGTTGTATCCTTCATATTCTTCGAAGCATCCTGCACACATAAAATCATCTTAGTCCTAAAGTTGATATGATACACAATATCACTAATACTTCTATTTATTACTTGTTTAATTTTTTTATATTTTAAGAGATAAAATTGAATAATAAATATTTTTAATCTATTACTAGGTAAATATTTTTATCTCCCAAAAATCAAAGTACTCCCTTTCTTCTAATTATAATATATTATCCTTGTCTTATCAATTAGTCATTGCTAAAAAGTTGATATTACAACATTGTATAATGAAGATATTCTATTTTCAAGTGTCAAGATCAAAGTGAAAATTTTCACTTTCTATTCTATTAGCTTAAGGATTATCCTTAGTATATCTATCCCTACCAATTTGCATCAACACCATGGGACTCTTTTACCCATTTTCTTATGAATCAAATTGAAGAGATTGAAGAAAAAGCTTGGATTTAGTTGAAACAAAATCTTACAGAATGGATATCTTAGGGGTTGAAGTAAAGATGCGGCTTGGATGTCCCAACCTAGTTGGGTTTGCTGAAAACTAACAAGATGATCTCATCTCAGGTCCATGGAGGACCATATCTCTATAGCTCAATCGGTAAGTGGTATTGATCCTCTGTGTAGAGACTCTTTTGATTGTTGATCACCTTCTCAAGATTTTGTGAAAGGAGACGAAGGGAGACGAAGGGAGACCAATGCACGCTGCTGGTAAGAGCTGGACGTGATTTTGGTGAGAAATTTTACGACAGAGTAAAATCTACTTTAAGAACTAAGAAACAAAGTGAAGAGGAGAGAACGATGATTCAAATGAA
Source organism: Lygodium microphyllum (assembly GCF_053477565.2). NCBI lineage: Eukaryota > Viridiplantae > Streptophyta > Polypodiopsida > Schizaeales > Lygodiaceae > Lygodium > Lygodium microphyllum. The sequence goes on from NC_141135.1 coordinate 184,174,108, forward strand.
TGCAGGCGAAAAAAGAAGCGTGATTTTGGTGGGAAACGTGATAGTAAAATATTCAAAATGAAAGAATAATGGCCGAAAAGTGACCTCTGACATGAGTTAACGTCCTTAGGCATTTAATGGCTAACCTCTTAAATGAATAATAAATTCTCTCATTAATCACGTCTGAATGGCCAAATTTGGAGGGTTCATTATTTTAAAACCTCAACTAATTAGTAACTTAATCATTTTCTTACAAGTGCCATTTTTGAAACGTTTTTGGCCCTAATGTTCGTGGTGATGTCATTCGGGCTTACAAATGCACCTACCACCTTCAATAGATTAATGCAAGATATCTTTAGACCATATCTTGATGATTTCGTGTTTGTCTTCTTCGATGACACTTTAGTCTATTCTAAACAGGAAGAAGATCATGAACCTCAACTTCGGATTGTCCTTGAGACAATGAGGTCTCATAAGCTGTATGAAAAAATGAAGAAGTGTGCATTCTTCAAGCGTCAGATTGAATATCTGGGATTCATAGTATCATCAGAAGGAATATCAGTAGACCCAGCCAAGGTCAGAGATGTGCTTGAATGGCCAATACCAGTATCCGTCAAAGAGATACATAGCTTTCTTGGATTGACAGGATGGTATAGGGTCTTCATAAAAAACTATGCTTTGATTGCAGCACCTCTTACAGACTTACTAAAGAAGCAGACTTCCATTACATGGTCAACTTCCAAACAAAATAGCTTCGACAAATTGAAGCAAAGTTTGGTATCAGCACCTATTCTAAAACTTCCTGACCTCAATAAGGAGTTCGAGGTAGTAACTGATGCTAGCATTCTTGCCTTGGGGTGTGTACTTATGCAGGAAGGTCATCCAGTAGCATACTCTTCAAGGAAATTGAAGAGTCATGAAAAGAATTATGCCATGCATGATCTGGAATTACTAGCTGTCATCCATGCTCTAAAGCTTTGGAGACACTACCTGTTGGGTAACAAGATTACTCTAGTAACCGATCATAAGAGTCTCAAATGGATTTTTACCCAGAACGAGCTCAACATGAGGCAACGTCGGTGGATTGAAGTATTGGAGGAATATGATTTTGAAATCAAGTACCGACTAGGGAAGGAGAATGTAGTTGCCGATGCACTCAGCCGCAAGGCATTCCTAAATTCCCTAATCTTGCAGAATCCATCAATGGCCAGATCTCTGGCTACAAAAGTATCTATGCCAAACAACCCTATACTTGAACTAGCTAGAGAAGAAGCATGCCATGATTTGGCCTACCAAACAATGATAAAGGAAATATCTACCAAGGAGCAGAATCAGAAGTTGCAAGCTAAGTATCAGGAATTTTCCATTGATAATGGACTTGTCTACTACAGAACAAGGCTGTGTATACCAGTAAGCTAGTCACTTAAGCAGAAGATATTATGGGAAGCTCATGATTCTCCTTTCACAGGACATCCTGGCTATGCTAAGACTCTTAATGCAGTTAGGAAGAGCTACCATTGGGAGAGGCCTAAAGGTGACGTTCTCAAATATGTCACTGAGTATTTGTCTTGCCAACGTATCAAAGCCGAACATGTCATGATGCCAGGGAAACTGCAACCGCTTGACATTCCCCAAATGAAATGGGAATTCATCAGTATGGATTTTGTTGTGGGCTTACCCCAAGTCCAAGGAGGATACAATTCCAATAAGGTTGTGGTTGACATGCTTACCAAGGTTGTACACCTGATTCTAGTAAAGACAAACTATAAAGCCTCCGACATTGCAAGATTGTTTATCAAGGAGATATTCAAGCTACATGGGATACCTAGAAGAATCATTAGTGATCGAGATTCTCTCTTCACATCACACTTCTGGAGAGCTATCTTTGAAGCTATTGGGACTCAACTCTGTTTTAGCACCGCCTACCATTCCCAGAACAGAGCGAGTAAATCAAATCATCGAGGCTATGCTTAGGGCATATTGCTGTCGAGAGCCGAAGAGGTGGATTCAATACTTGCCTTTGGTTGAATTTGCCTACAATGTGTCTTACCAGCAGAGCATTCAGATGACCCCTTTCCAGGCATTGTATGGTCATGATTGTCGAAGTCCCCTAAACTTTTTTGATCCAACCCTAAGAGTTGAAGCGTCAAGACAGATGTTGGAAGACATGGATGATCAAATAAATTCAATAAGACAAGACATACAAGCGGCCAAGGATAGACAAAAGGCATACGCAGATTTGAAACGTCAAGAAAGAGTCTTCGAAGAAGGAGACATGGTCTTCATTCGTGTATGCCCTAAAAAGAGTTCTCTATCCCTAGAAGAATGCAAGAAGCTAAGTCCAAGGTATTGTGGGCCATACAAAATCCTCAAATGCCTAGGACCCAATGCTTATAGATTGCAACTCCCTGAGAACCTAAAGGTTCACAATGTATTCCATATCAGCCTATTAAAAAAATATGTACCCAACCCTAATCATGTACTTGATGACCAACAAATTGTAATGCCTAGTCAAGGAGTCCTTGAACTAAGGCCGGATAGGATCTTAGATGTTAGGGAGAGACTGTTAAGATCTAGAACCTTAAGAGAATGCCTCGTCCAGTGGAAGGATTATTCCGAAGAGGATGCCACTTGGATAGATGAAGGCACTCTCAACCATCAGTATCCCCAATTTATCTCGAGATGAGGACATCTCGATTCCTCTAAGGGGGAGAGAATGTAACGTTCTAAAAATCTTTTCTTTGCGTGGACTACCTCTTGTAGGAAATAAGGATAATGATATAGCAATTTTTTCTTTTCTAAGGATAATGGGGAAAAAAAAAATTTCTTCCTTATCCCCCCAACCGACTGACGAGCTGGAGGGGGAGGGGAATAGTAACCAAGAAGAAGCTCCTCAGTGGAGCTCGCGGGTATGGCATGGCCATGCATGCCGCCACGTCAAGAGGGAGGATCCCCCTCCCCTCCCCTATTTAATTTGTAAGAGAGGGTGTGCAGGCTGGGGGGAGGAAAGTGCTGAGACGAGTCTGCCATGGAACAAGAGAAGACGAGCGTGGAGAGAGGGAATCGACACTCTGATGCACGTCGACACACTGGTGCTGCCATGAAGCAAAAAGTGGGCGCCACTATGGGAGAGAGGAGTGGACACTGAGCTGCTGTCCAGAAGCTTGAGCTGCACACGCCGTTGAATCTTTGCTCGATGCCGCTGTCATGAGAGGGAGAGGAGGAGTGGAGAGGAGGAGTGGAGTGACGTCGAATTGAGGAGTAGCTATTGTCATACGCCACGCCGCGTGTAGTGGCCGCCGTCCCAATCCGGCCACATGCTGGGCCATAGATCATCAGAAGCTTCTAAGGCTCTTAGAAGCTTCTAAGGAGGAGGGTCCTTAAGCCCCTTTCCCCCCCCCCCTCCCCCGGGTTTTAAAAACCCTTAAGCCCCCTTTCACCCTCGTGCTAAAACCCCTTACCTTCACTTTGGAGTCACTCCCCCCAAGAGCACGAAGGCCTTAAGGGTCTTATTACTTTTCCCCCGTGTATAATCCCTAAAAGCCCCTTTCCCCTAGCTTTGAAACCCCCCCCCCCCTCGTGATTTAACCTTTAAGCCCTTTCTTATGGGCTTCAAAAACCCTTTCACCCCCTTCTTGTGCCTTACGAAACCCTTTTTATTACCCCCCGTGTTTAAAGCATTATATACCCCTTCCCATAGTTGGAACGCAACCCCCGTGTTTTTTTTTTAATTTTCCTTTAGCCCTTCCTCATTGGCCTCGGAATCATTTCCCCCCTACGTGTGTAAACCCTCATAAGCCCCTTTTCTCCTAAATTGCCTAAGGGTCCTTAGACCCTTACTTATAACCTTTACGGTTATTATTTTCCCTTAGAGCTCTCCTGCACCTTGTGTCTTTTCCACACCTTTTTATTCCCGTTCGTGCGAGCTTACAAAGGCCATGAAGCCTTCCCCATGGCTTCAATGGGTCTTAGTTGTAAAAGATTCTAAAACACCCTTTCGAATTCCCGAATGCAAGGAGGGAGCCTTCCAAAAAACTACTTTTGACAAACGGTGCAAGGGAGCGACGGTGGAAATTCTAAGGAGAAGTTGTAAAGCTACTTCCACGTTCGAAAAACTACAATTGCAATGCCTCATAAGAAAGTCCAAGGCGTAGCCGCGGGAGGGTCATCTCCCGTATCCATGTGGATATCTCACCCCAAAACCAGGTTTTTCTTCTTGGCTTTAATTCGGTTTTAAGTCGATCATGCAAAAATAAATTGTTAGGGATAGGATATATTTGTTCGAGTTATTTGTAATGAAGGAGTTTAGCTTATTTGAATGAATGATAATGTATAGAACTTAGTTTCCTTCGAATTGCATCAAGCATTATAAATTACGAGCAAGATTATAGATTTACTATAGTAGTATATTTTAGTTAAATCCTAAAGATATAGAAATTATATCTTGCACCATTAGTCTTATTCCTTTCGCAACGAATCATTGTAAATGATTAAATTCATGAAAGGTTTCTTCCGTTGCTCAAATTACTAGGAAGTTATAATTGCTAATTGCACATCGTAGCAAGGGAAATGTTTGTTATTTGGCATGAGTTCATCTGCAAGGAAAAAGGAAGTTTAAATTGAACTGTATTGACTGAAAAGTAAATTGTCACAAGGTTAGCAAAACTGTGACAAGATGATTAATATTACCTTCCAAAAGTTATCCAAACCAATCTAAACATAGAAATATTCATACCCTAAGCACTTGACTACTTTTCTTATTGTAGGGTCAAAAAAATTCGTAAAGATAAAGAACTAGGACTGTCCCCGAGATCCTTAAAAAAGAAACCCTAGGCCCGACATACGTCAGCTTAAAGGATCTAAAACAGATTATTCCATTGCAGGACTTGCGCAGCAAGTACGAAATCATTTAGTCTTGTGATTGATTCACAAGGAGAAAGGGTAAAAACCCTCAATAAGGATGGCAGATCCCTACGCAAGTTATCTTGCAAAAGGACGTATTTTTGGATATCCTTCTAAATAAGGAAAGTTGTAAACCGGAAACTAGCATATCTAAGGAACTTTAGGGTTGACCAAGTTGGGTTAATAAGGTACGCCCTACACCGGAATGTAAAGGATCTTGCCAATTTACAAGACACATTGGGAACGAGTGCTGATACACTCAAAAGGAAAGAACACTTCCTTAGCAGTTTGCCAAACAACTCGGTTGATTAATGGAAATGTTTGCGCTTGCTAGAGATTTTAGGGCTCTGTTTGAATTATGAATTACAAATTAAATGAGTACCTATACTTCAGGTTAAAGGCCTGAAGGAAGAGGCAGTTTCAATTACCCCCGACTACTTGCCTAACCCTAACCAAGGGGGTTGTTCACCGCGCCGGGAACGTGGACCGAACCCACCGCAAGAGGTCTTTCCGTTGAGCTCTACTTGGAGTAGGAGGACGCTTGGGTGCCAGGGGGGGCTCTGGCCGCCGTAAATCCCTCACCTTCCGGGTCCTGCACAAGAGGCTAACGTGACTCGAGATTGGATCTCGAGGCCCGCATACTAGTTTACGGGCGGAAGCTTGGAATAGTGATCCCTGGGAATCACTGGATAGCCTTCGGGTGGATTATGGATAAGCCTACGGGCGGAACTCCTTGTATTTCAAAGATAAATTGATGAAATGTTAAAAAAAAGAACTTGCTTGATATTGTTTTTCTATGTCACGTGATAAGATTACGTGAAGGAACCAATGCTTAACAGGATTAATTAAAGAAGCTGATTGTTATATGTCAAATTAATGTGTTAGATAATTACATAACTAAATCTAACCAAGGAAAGTGCGGAGGATGGGCCATGGGTCCATCCTACGGTTGGGTGGTCCCGGTTAGCCGGGAACTTTTCTCAAAAATCTCGAAGAACAGCAGGATGATCATCATCATCAAAACGAATAACGAGAACGATGACCTAGAGTTACGTCTTACCCGATTTACGTTGTTTTAGGGGAACGGAATGGGACTATGCCTTATGGCAGAGAGGTTGAGCCTTGCATCCCTCTCGTTTCCCATTCTCCTTGAACCAAGTGCACCGTGAATCCTCTTCGGACCTGTCGTTTCTGCGTAAAGTAGTTCGCTCGGGTCTGACGCTAGTTGCTGTTAGCTAATGATCAATAAGGAAAACCCTAATTCCGGTCGATCCTAAGTGGGAACGGCCAGGATACTTCCGCTACGTGGCAGATGCAGGAAGACCTAGATCGCAAAACCCGTAACATTCCATGGGAGTGTCGGGCGGAGTTTTCTAGACATCCTTTACGATGGACTGCTAAGACGTGTCCTGGATGATACTAACGGACACGTTACAACTGCGCTATTCAATTCAGCTCATTCATGTTCAAGTTAGGGTCTTACAACTAGTCCATAGCACTAGACACGATTCCAGACTGTTCATCCATGATTTCTAGGTATGTAAATACTTCCGGCATGGGTCACTCTTCTTGTTGGTTGGGGTCAAATTTCTAGATTTTCTTTCTTAGGCTATGTCCGATTTATTAGTGTCCAATTTTGAAAATCGATCGTCCGATTTACTAGTGTGCGATTCTAGGAATCGGATAGGGTCGAATCCGATTATCACAATCCGACAAGGTGTCCGATCGGATAGCTTGAGTTGGTGGTTTGATTTGGAGTTCGTCCGATTTTCAAAATCGGATGGGTATGTCCAATCGGAGTGGATGGGCTTGTCCGAGTCTGATTCTAGGAATCGGACCATTCGAGTCCAATTTTGGGAATCGGACACTTCACAAAACGTTTGATTTCGCTGGCCAAAAATGCGCGTCAATCGTGTTTTGCCACAAATCTTCACTCTAATGTTGCTAGTACCTCCAAGAACCTTGAGAAATCAAGCACTCGTGCAGCCAAGGGCATCCCATACGTGAATCTTGTTAAAAGCTCCGATATGCTCTGATCGATCTGACGTACACTCGTGACCTGCAAGCCCTCTCTCTCTCCTTCTCTCTCTCTCTCTCATAAAGCCACAACTGTAAATAAGGCTTTCCATGGTTACCGAAGGCCTTAAACGCTTGTTGGCTAGTACCTTAGCCTTCCGATCACTCCACTTGCGACTCCGAGACATCTAAGCACTCTTTTTTCCCATTTTTTTCCCATTATTGCCCTACTCAAGACTATTTTACAACAGTGAACCTTACAGTAGTGAACTCTAATTGCGAAAAAAATCAAAAACAAAGCACTGAATTGATTTCTCCTACTCAACTAATCATCAAAAACCAAAAATACTTACTTGTAGCATGGATTAAAGACCGAAAACCTCCTATCTATCTCAAGCTCCAGTTCAGGGATGAAACTCTTAGTTCGATGCTCGATTTGAAGCGCGCAAGTGCTCAAGCTTGAATTCATTGGTATGGCAACGGAACCAAAATGTAAAGGTGTCAACCACTAAGACCCACAGATCGCTTATTGTTCAAGCATTTCGAGTGAGCACTAATGGCTACCTCTCACATATCTGACGCGTTATCCCTCTCTATGAGTGTAGTGAGCTTACCTTAATGGTGGAGGGCTTTACCTCCAAGATCCCTCACCCTCACACACTCACTCTCTCACCCACTCACACTCCCTCCCTCAAGCACTCACAAGTAAGCAAGAGAAGAGAAGAAGAGAAGAAGAGTTCACTTTTCCATACCCGAAGAATGAGCTCTCATTCACTTTTTGAACTTTATATACAAAACCCTAAATCTCTTTTGGGCGGTCATTCCCTTATCCCCCTTTTGTTACATGGCCTAGGCCTTTTTTCCTATTTTCCTCCTCTCTTCCTAGTGTAGTCCTACCACCCGTTCACGGTTACAAATTGCACAAGAGTGAGTCTAGCACTCTTTTACAAAGGTTTTGGCTGCTCCTTTATATTTAAAGGTGCACCTTCTTGCTTTTGGCTTCTTGTTACCTCCAAGGCTGCGTCTTGTACTCATGGTGGTTGTTCCCATGCTTTTAAATTTCTTTCGGGCCCATCTCTTATAGGGGGCCTTTTCTTTTTTATGCCTTGCACTTTTTCTCTTTATGCCTTGTTTTTTGCTTCCTTCACTTTGTAGTAAACAACCCCTTGTCGGATTCATCACTTGATGACGTCTCACTCGTAGGAGCATCTAATGTATCTAACTCTGACAAGGATAAATGAACTCTCTCACTTTGATGAGATTCAAGGTAGGCGTCTACTATTACATGTCTACTCCTTATCCTTCTTGGGGTTATCTTTACCATCTACAGCTTTATGAGGTCTGCCTTGCATATCAAGATTAATGACTTGCATCCCCTTATCATCTTGCTTAGGGTTTCCCTCAATAGGTTTTGCCTTGTCTTTGTCAACTTCTTTACCCTTTTGACCTCTCGTAATAACTCATGGGTTAGAAGCTTCCAATTTGCGAGCTATCACAAGAGGACAAAAAGCTAAATAGAGTGACATAGATAATGTAAAACCTGCTAAGATAAACCCCAAATGCGACGATAAGGGGATGCAAGTCCTCAACCTTGATGTGAAAATCAGTCCATTAAAAGCAGTTGATTTGATCCCAATAAAGAGCTACCAAAGAAGAAGGTAAAAGTAAAGAAAGAGGCACCAAAGGATTTTCAACAACCAAGAGAAAGAATGGTCTGGCGAAGAGAACTATCACTAGCGATCATGAATTTGATTTAGCAAGTTATCTTTGTGAGGTAAAGCATGATGTGAATCTCTTGAGTTGATCAAGTTATCTCTAGGAGTATGTAAAGAGTTCAAGAAGATTCTTTGCACTTGGTATATCAATGAGACCTTGGGAATAGCTTGGGTGGGAAATGTTTCCCAAGGGTAGCAGCATACGTTGATGGCATATTAGTAGAACATGCCATTGTGACACAAGATCCTCCATCAACATTATGAGTTCAGATTTGATAGAAAGATTAGGACCGAAAATCCAAAAGGATGCCTCCACAATTCTCCAAAATGGTTGATGACAGTTTGAGGCAACCTGAAGGTTGCATTACTAAATTCCACATGTGACTGTTGCTAATGTGGAATGCATTGTGGACTTTAGGGTTATCATGTTTACAAGGTAGCTGAGCTATCAAGTCTTGTTAGGAAGGTCATGGATCTTGCAATCCAACTATCAAGTTGATACTTGTATGTTGTTTTCTCTTTCAAGGAGAGTCAAATTATACAACAGATTCAAGTCATGGACCTTGGTTCAATTCTAATGTTGGGGCTTCAACAGCTCTTTAAGAAAATTTAAGTTTATGACAGGGTCATCATGCAACTTCTCTTTCAAGAATTCTAATATCTTCATGAATTTCAACTTGCTGTAGGCACATGGCAGGACATGCGAAGGGTTTTCTTGGTGTGTGGTTCCATAATGCAAATCAGAATTGAAGGTGGTTTTATGTCTAAGTCATTCCTCATTTTTCCTTATTTCTCCTCCCAACTAGGTCCATCATCTACTTGCTTATAATCATACTCATCATCAAAGAAGGGCAAGTCAATGGTAGCAAGGTTATACATCCAATCTTTCTTGTCATCAAGATAGAGAATATATTTTGTTAGCCAATCTAGGTGTGGGTTTGATGTTTCCGTTTAGCAAGGTAAATGTGACATCTAGGTCAATGGGTGAGATCTTAGAAGTGTCCATCTCAATCCTAATAGCTTTTGTGTGACTTTTGAAGAACGTGAAGCTCTTACCTCAATCCTTGATCACTCAAGAGCTTCTCATCTAGGGCCACCCAACCAAATGTCGTAGTGGCACGCCCTTCATGACAATAAATTTCACTAAAAATCTAACATCTGCAATATTTATAGGCCAATCCTTTTTTAACTCACCAAATGGTCTAACTTTTGTTCCATTGGCCAATGTAACATTAAATCATGTAGCTTTCACAGGTGGGTTGTCCCAAGCTTATAATACCACATGGTTGAGGATGCTAACCTTTGCTCCTATGTCTATAATGCCTTTTCTAGTAGAGTCTCCTAATGTGACAATAGAAAGTAGTGCATGCACTTGATTTCTTCCCAGAAGGCATTTACTTGTAGATCCCCTATTGTGAGATTTAGAGTCAAACTAGGTATGCATGTGTTACTAGTGTTGTCTTAGGGGGATCTATACTTTGATCCACTTTTTCAATGCATTCTATGTGTGACATGCTTTGTTTTAGTATCATCGCCAATGGTAGGGACATCACCATTAAGGTTAGAGTAGCTATTAAGCTAGCATCTAGTTTCTCATGTACACATATCATTGATGTCTTGTCGTCCTTGATCATGATGTGGTTGATGTTGAGCTGTGGCTCTACTCTCCCATTGAGAAGTTGCATCAAGCATGCAATTTTCCTCTAGTCCCATGTAGGTAGGAGAAGTAGGTAGACTCATTGTTGACCAGTCTTGCAGTCCTTTGTTCATGATGGATTTAGCATCCTCGAGGTGTGCTTGAGCCTATTTTACTAGCTTCTCACTTTATCAATAGCATCCAATTATTGCTTATTGGGATTCAGGTATTCCCCCACTTTAGCACTCCCTCTTGCATTTATTTTGGGAGTTGAAGTCTCAGCTTCAACATCAAGAACTTCCCTTTTTTCAAGGTTGTTGCACTGTTTGTCTTTTAGTATTAGTTTCTATTTGGTTCTCTTTTTCCTTTTCTTTTGATTTTTTTTGCTTATGGATGAGGCATCCAAGTTGCTAGGTGTGGGCAGTGAAATGCCAATGTGTTTTGCTTAAGCCCTATTCATGACGTTTAATGGGATCAACATGGCCTCATCATTGGGTGTTTCGACACTAAAGAGCCTAAGTGGCACTAATTGTATGATTATTGGCTTAGAGGAGGGTTTTTGTCTCGGGAAATCAACATACATGTGTGTGACATGGCACTCTCGACACCTCAAATCCACCGTATCTTTATTTTCTTGTTCCCTTTTTGGACATCTAGATTATATATTTTCGAGTTTGCCACATGTCCTAGAGCAAGTCAGCGATTTTTGTGGTGGGTTTACTCCCATGCTTTGCCCTATCTTCTACCTAAAGATATGACTAGAATTGGTTAAAAAAACCATTAAGACAGGATATCCTTCTTCATCATAAGTGACATATGGATTTATGTACAGTTTCTCTTCAGTTGGTTCTTCCACAAAGTATACTGGTGCATTATAGTGGATGTGTGAATATAGATGTAAGCGGTCTTAGTATCTTGTAGGGTGGATACCTGTCTGAGTTGCATTTTCTTGTTTGGTTTCTTGTGATTGGTTACTTCCCGCCCCCTCTCCTTTTTGAATGGTTTGACACATACATCCACTTCTTTCAACTATAAACAATCTCTTTTTTCTAAAATTAACTAATAGTGAATGATGAACCAACAGGCTTTCAATCCTTTCCAACCAATGTGAGTGGATGTAAAATAATATTTTATTAATTTCGTACAAATCACCTACAATGTTAAAGTTTTACCAAAAACATCAAGACTTAGAAACATGTAATGCAACAGCTTATAATCTTGACATCAACTTTCCTATTTGATAAATTAACCCCCTTTGCTCAAGCTATTAGTTAAACATGTTTGCACCTAGCTCATCCTTACTCTCTTAGGTCTTGGGAAATCAATTAGCACTCACATGGGTTGATCTAGAGTGTCTTAGTATCTACTTGCAACACTCCATGTATAATCTTTTGGTCCTTCCCTAGATTTTTTCTTGAAATAGTTTTGCTAGACCTTAGGGTATTTAAATTCTAGTTCTATCACCCAACAATGGCCATTTGTCATGTCAAGTTTGTTCCTTCTTAATGGCTATGATAATTGTCATAGTTGTAGTCAACCCTAATGCAATTGACCCTTCCTTGTCAAGAGTTCCTAAGTTCGTGGCCCGTATTGTAATTTCTTAACTAGCCTTCAGGAGATTGAAGGTTTAATGTGCTCAATGGCATGTTGAGTCAAGGGCTTAGTTGAGTGACGATGGTGGTTTTTTGAAACTTAGAATATCCTGACATGGTGAGTATTTATTGATAGCTCGAGGAATTCACTATATATATATATCCTCTATATCACATGCATTCAAGTCCTATTTATAAATATCATGTACAAAATGTGTTAATCACAATGTTACTTTCAGCCTTACAATAATCTAGTTTGGGGTGTACTAAAATAATATTTTTGAAATGGTAAAGCTTCTGATCTTCCAAGGCCTTTCTGAAAATATCTACAACTTGATCCTATGTATTAAAATAAACCAAGTCAATATCACCCTCTTGAATGAAAACCAAGTCACTAAGTTTATCATAGTAGATGATAGCCTTGTTGTCCTACCCCCCAAATCATCAAGCAGCTTGCATAAGTAAGTTTTCTCACATATGTCAAGTGCATCATCCCTATACCCTATCTCAATATTAGATAATGCAACTGTAAGTAGCTTCTTGATATTCCATGTAATAGTACTAGTCCCAAAGAGAAACATGATTTCATTGGTAGACCTTCTATATCTAAAATATTACTATCCTAATCTACATATGTGTAATTGTGCAAATCCAATGGTACCTCTATAGCATTAAAAGTCATAGTCAATTGTAGATCTAATATAGTGCAATGTGCTTTGGACACTACATTCAAATGTGGCTTTCATGGAAACTACATAAATTGGCTCACCAAACCAAGTGTATTGTTTAGATTTGATCTAGTGATTATCAAATAAATAAGGTTTCCCACAATCTTTCTATACCTAGTAACATCCTTGATCACATCACCCTCATGTGTAATAAGCTTAGCATTGACATTGAGAGGCATTGAGATTGGCTTACAATTAGCCATACCATATTTTTTAAGTATATCCAAAGCATACTATATTTGTGACAACCATATACCCTCTGTCAAGATTGTGGGAGAGAAGGAAGGAGTCTCACTTGTAGCTTTCTTGCTTGCACAATGGGGGAATACACACAAGGGTGGAGGTTGAAAACAGTTTTTCTCTTCTTAGTTGTGTAAGCCAAAAAGAAGTCTAGTACAAAGAAATAGAAGAACCCTATATATGGGTCTCAAACCAAACTCAACTAACTAAGGTGGCATACTAACTGAGCCACGAACTAGAGTAGATAAGGATAGCTATCATGTAGCTATTATTCATGGGTGGTGTACCAACCGCGTCTGCAACTGACAAGTCGGTGACATAAATACACAACGGTCACCCTGGCGTATCACGAGTGGAGCTCGATATCTCAACACCCCCCCTCGAGCTCAATCTCAATTCCTACACACCAAGCAGGTCTCTGAACTTGCGTAGCTTCTCTGCAACCAATGCCTTCGTGAATATGTCAGTTACCTGATCCTCTGTGCTGACATAAACTAGATCAATAAGACCTAGTAAAACCCTCTCTCACACATAGTGATAATGCACCTCAATGTGCTTTGTTCTAGCATGATAGACTGGGTTATTTTCCAAGTGTATACTACTCATGTTGTCACAATAAATGACAACTGGCCCATCTGTAGGCTGATGCATATCATAAAGTAGCTTATGCAACCAAGCTACCTCACATGCAGCCATTGCTGCACCCCTGTACTCGGCCTCTGTGCTCGACAAGGCAACTGTAGGCTGTTTCTTGCTGCTCCAAGTGACTGCAGCACTCCCAAAAGAGAACACATATCCACTAGTAGATCGTCTATCAAAAATGCTACCAGCCCAATCAGCATCAGTGTATCCATGCAACTGTATCTGAACCTAGTCTCATAAAATAGTCCATACTACAATGTGGACTTCACATACCTGAGTATGCGTCTAGCCACATCCAAATGTGATTTCCTTGGAGCCTGCATAAACTGACTTACCAATCCAACAGCATAGCTCAAATCTGGCCTGGTAATAGTCATATAAATCAAACTTCCTACTATGCATCTGTACATAGTAGGGTCTTCCAGAAGCTCACATGCATCTACGCTCAGCTTCACATTCTGCTCCAAAGGAACTGAAATAGGCTTACATCATGTCATCCCATATTTGGACAGCATGTCCAATCCATACTGCCTCTACAAGAGCTGTATCCCACTTGGTGATCTAATCACCTCAATGCCCAAGAAATAACGCAGCTCTCCCAAATCCTTCATCTCAAACTTCTGCTTCAATAGCATTTTCACATGAAGGATATCTTCATCACTGTCACCTGTCATAATCAAATCATCAACATAAATGACAAGTAGCATAATACCTTTCTCTGTTTTTCTCACATAAAGTGAGAAATCTGCCTTGGAAATTTGAAAGCCAATAGTGACAAGATACTGTCCTATCTTGTCAGACCATGCTCTAGGTGCTTGCTTCAAGCCATACAAAGCTTTCTTCAACCTGCAAACAAACTCAGGATGAACAGCATGCACATAACCTGGTGGCTGCTCCATATAGACCTCTTCTTGCAAATCACCATGCAAGAAGGCATTCTTTACATCCATCTTATGTAAAGACCATCCCTTTGATGTAGCCATAGCAATGACTGTTGTTACGGTTGCCATCCTTGCAACCGGACTGAATGTTTCTTCATAGTCAATGCCATATATTTGTGCATATCCCTTGACTACTAATCTTGCCTTGTATCTGTTCACAGAACCATCTGCATTGTGCTTCACCTTATAAACCCACTTACAGCCAATTGCATTCTTATCTTTAGGCAAAGGTACCAATTCCCATGTAGCATTTGCTTCCAAGGCATCCATTTCTTCATCCATGGCTTTCTCCCATTTTTCTTTTCCCATGGCTTGCTCAAAAGAAGTGGGTTCTGGTTCCTGTATCACTTTGACCATATATGCATAGTGAATGGTTGTAAATCCATCATATTTCAGCCTATCCACAGGATACCTAGCTCTCGTAGACCTGCGCAAAGTAGGTTCACTCCCAGGTGCTCTCAAAACATCCCTGGTCTTCCTTACTCCAGGTGTAACAATAGAAGGAATACCCAACTCATCATCAATGCTCTCATCTGAGCCACTGGATTCACCATCCACATAAGAGTGACCTGCATTCACATCAAATATAGGCTGATCAACCTTCTCTTTTCCTTTTCGTGATACCTGCATACCACTATCTGCATTACTTTGAGAAGACTCTCTTGATCTCAATCTGCCTGTCCATGGCGAAAAATGTGAACCACTGCTAGAGGACGCTCTAGATCCACTAATATTTTGTGACTGCTGCTGTGAATTCTGTGCAGCATTACCATTTTGTGCATCTACATCATCAATCACATTTACTGGTTTATACCAGCTACTCATCTCATAAAAAACAACATCTTTGCTCACTGTAAACTTACGAGTAGAAGGGTTATAGCATCTATACCCTTTTTGCTGCAGAGAGTAACCAATAAAGATGCACTTCTCAGCTTTTGGATCCAACTTGGATCTCAACTCATCTGACACATGTACATAGGCAATGCAACCAAAAATTTTCAAATGAGAAATATCTGGTTTCCTACCAGTATACCTCTCCTCTAGAGTCATCCCATGTATTGCTGCAGTGGGAGTCCTGTTCATTATGTAGACTGCTGTAGCAACTGCTTCAGCCCAGTAAAAATCTGGCAAGTCTTTTTCGTTGAGCATGGCACGAGATACCTCTCCAATATGCCTGTTTTTCCTTTCTGCAATTCCATTTTGTTGTGGGGTATGACTACATGAATATTGCTGCTTTATGCCATGCTCCTGGAAGAACCTTGCAAACTCATTTGAGAGGTACTCTCCCCCTCCATCTGACCTTAGGCATTTTATTTGCAGACCTATTTCTTTTTCAACCATAGCTTTAAGAGTTTTGAAATGCCCAAACACTTCACTTTTCTTCTTCATAAAATACACCCAAACTTTTCTGCTATAGTCATCAATAAAAGTGACAAAATAATGACAGCCTCCAAGAGATGCAGCTTTAGTAGTCCACACATCAGAGTGGATTAATTCCAATGGCTTCTTACTCTCTTGAACATGTCTAGGAAATGGTTTCCTTGCCTATTTTCCAAACTGACAGGCTTCACATACCTTATGCATTTCTGCAACCTTGAATTTAGGCAATCCTGCAACAATATTTTGGGCCTGCATTGATTTAAGTTGCTGTACATTAACATGACCAATGCGTTTATGCCAGATATCAATATCTGCAACTACACCGGTCCCATGTGCAAATATTGCTGCACTCAATTCAGACATGTCTGCATCCAACGTAAACATTCTGCCCTTCTTCTTTCCTTTTGCTATCAAGCGACCTTTATTTTTCATATCCTCAACAAAGCATCCATGAGGATTAAATCTGACCTGCAAGCCCTGCTCAACCATTTGACCAACAGAAACCAGATTCTTGTTGAGCGGGGAGCAGCCTGAAACTATGGACAATGACGACTGGCTTGAACTTGATGAGCTATGCAAGTCCACGATTCTTGGTGATATTCGGGACATGAAATACATCGGACAGGTATTTCTTTTTCCCATCTTGCATAGACAAAGGAATTTTTCCAATCTGCACAATAGGATGTGCAGTATCATCACCAATTTCCACAAATCCTGGTTTTTCCATTTTCCTTGCATCCTCCATCCATTCTGCATGACCTGTCATGTGGTTTGATGCACCTGAGTCAACATACCACACATCGTTGCTTTCTTCTGCACTTGTCACAGAATTGTTCATGTGCTGCACCATAAACAAATGCTCATTTCTGTCATCACCCTGTCTACTAGAAGATGCATAATTTCCTTGTTGCAGTTTTCCATTCATGATGTCATTCTACTTTTTATAGCAATCTTTAGCCATATGACCCATTTTACCACAGTAGTAGCATTCAACATTACTGTTTGCATTTTGGCCTCTTTGCCATCCACCACGACCTCTTTGGCTCCCCCTGCCTCTAGAGTTACCACGTCCTCCTCCATAGGACTGGTTTTCTTGAGATTGCTGCATATTCTGATTTTTGCCACGGCCTCCAAATCGGCCTCCTCTACCTCTGCCTCTACCTCTTCCAGCATTTGAGTAGAAGACAGTTTCTTTGAAGTTCCTCCTGAAGAAGATGCACCACCATTTCTCTGCTCCTCAGAAATTAGAAGAGCAATCAACTCCTCAAAATCAGGAAATCTTTCACGAACTGAAATGGATGTCCGAAACTGTGCATAATCCTTTCCTAGACTATTCAAGGTCACAGAAACTAAATCATCATCTTCCACTGGTGACCCAATGGAAGCAAGTGCATCTGCAATCTTCTTCACCTTCATGTGGTAGTCATTGATGCTCATACTTTCTCTTTGCACATTGTGCAACTCTTGCTTGAGCTGCATTTTCTTGGCTTGCGTATTTGTGCTATACATTTTTGACAAAGTATCCCATGCCTCCTTTGGCGTACTTGCATCTTGAATATGCACAATCATAGAGTCTGAAATGCTGATAGACAGCCAGTACATAACTTTCCTAGCTCTCTCATGCCATGCTTTAAATGCCTGCATTTGTTGTTGATTGGGAACATCAGGAAGAACTGGTTCTTCTTCATTTCCTGCAACAAATTCCCCATATCCTTTTCCCATAAGGAAATTCGTCATTCTAAACTTCCATGCTTGGAAGTTATTCTTGTCAAGCTTTTCAGTGACAATCTGTGAGAGAGAATCAGACGCCATTACAGAACACTGCAAAAAATTTTGTCACTGCAAACAACACAGCTTCAGCCTCACAAAGGCAAATCTGCAAAACTGACGAAAGTGGTATTTGACCACACAGTCACTTCCTAGTGATGATTTTGCATCAACAGGCAACATGGATGATTATGTAACTCCCAATGTCTCTGCGCACAGGTATACGATGCAATTTCTACATTAACTTTTCACCGACCTGTAGAACAGTGGCTGCACAGCATAAAACTGGGCCTTTTCCTGAGTGCGTGCAGAAAACTTCCGCCTCCAAAACAGGCCCCGAAATGGCCTCAAAATGGCTTCACCGCGAAGGGCGTCTCAACCTGAGACAGTGCACTCTTGCAATTTCCGGCTGTGCTACCTGTAGAAATCTGCTCCCAAAACAGAAAATGAAAGCAACATTGCTCCTCTTACCAGAACACCGCGAGCTTGGCTTGCTTTCTTGAGCTCCTTACCACGAACAAGGCTCTGATACCATGTCAAGATTGTGGGAGAGAAGGAAGGAGTCTCACTTGTAGCTTTCTTGCTTGCACAATGGGGGAATACACACACAGGTGGAGGCTGAAAACGGTTTTCCTCTTCTTAGTTGTGTAAGTCAAAAGAACTCAAATACAAAGAAATAGAAGAACCCTATATATGGGTCTCAAACCAAAATCAACTAACTAAGGTGGCATACTAACTGAGCCACGAACTAGAGTAGATAAGGATAGCTATCATGTAGCTATTATTCATGGGCAGTGTACCAACCGCGTCTGCAACTGACAAGTCGGTGACATAAATACACAACAGTCACCCTGGCGTATCACGAGTGGAGCTCCATATCTCAACACCCTCTTGAGTCTTAATTATCTCCATACCAAGAAAATAACACAACCCTCCCAAATCCTTCATTTCAAACTCAGCCTTGAGAAAACTTTTCAAGTGATCAATATCTGTCTCATTGTGACCCACGATAATCAATTCATCTACATAATATGGTAATGATCACAATAATGTATCACTTTCACATGCATAAAGTGAGTAATTAGTTGTGCTCTATGGAATTCAATGCTAATAGGGTATTTTACAATCATGTCATACCAAGCCTGGGTGTTTGCTTCAACCCATATAAGGATTTATGAATCCAACATACATCATCAATATAATTATCATCTACATAATCAAGATCTTCATCAACATAAACTTTTTCTTCTTCTAACTCCCCATGAAAGAAGGCATTTTGAACATCGATGTGATGCATTATCCAAGCCTTTGATATAGCCATTGCTATGATAGCCCTCACTATAGCCACTAGAGCGAAAGTCCCCTCACAATCAATACCATGAGTTTTCACATATCCTTTGGCAACCAAACTTGCCTTATAGTACTCAACTAATCCATAAAACTTATGCTTCACCTTGTAAATCCATTTGTAGCCAATAGCTTTCTTACCTTCTAGTAAAGGCACTAAGTCCCATGTATCATTTGCTATAAGTGTAGCACTTTCTTCATCCCTACCATTATCTTAATGCTCATTACTCACTAAATCTTCAAAACTATTGGGCTCTATATCATACAAGACCTTAGCCATGTATGCATAGTGATGTGCTACATAGTTATCATACATCAATCATTCCATGGGCTTTCTTACTCTAATTGACCTGTGTAGGCCCAGATCAGTATGCATCATGGTCATGCACATTAGCTACTCCCAGCTTGTTAGATCCCTCTACCCATTGCTTCAATTCTCGGCATAATGAAGGGCTTTGTCTAAGCAAATCCCCCATCGGGAATGTTATAGGAGCCGATAACAATGTCATAACAAGGTCATCAGCCACTTGCCTTTTGTCTTACCCTATACTCTTTTTCTACTAGTCTTGAGTAGCTTGCCTATGGATGGTGTCTAAGCCTAGTCTTCTGGTTCACATTGAACTTGGTGCCTAAGTCATTGCATGTGAATAGACACAGGAGTGGGAGTTAGTGTACTTAGCCATGTAGTTTTGTAGGTTTGGGGTAACTCGTCGGTGGAAACCCCAAGGTTTAATGTTATGATGGTTAATGGCATGAAAGTTAATCCATTTGGAGTGTTGAAGGATTGGCCCTTGAATATAGCACACATCCAGTTCTCGGTGAACTTCATTGTTATGAATGGAGTAGACTACGACATCTTGCTAGGCCAACCATGGATGAGGAGTGCATGGGTAATTTAAGCTTGGGGAATGGCCTCATATTCCTAGGTAACAGATCGAAGGTAGTAAAGTTGAGATAGATACTTGGAAGACCATGCCAATTGACTTAGATGCCATCTCCTCTATCTTGAAAGGCGACACCCAAGCTAGGAGTTCATGCAAAACTTTGACAAAGTACATTCGCAGCCACAAAGACGAGGGGATTGGATGTACATGCTCACCACCATCGACCTATTATTTTTGGATGAGGAAGAAGATTATAAGCAGCTCCAAGGACAATGAATGACTCCCATAAAGCCACCGCACCTCAGATTCCAAGGGATAAGACCCTGCCATCAATGCCACTTTGTATGATGGCCAAAAATCCTAGTAGGCAAAAAATGGCCACTCCTTTCCATGTCTTGTTTAGCAAACTTGAAATCTATGGGATTCTTGAGTAACTAACAAGGGAGCTAGCTGGTCTTCCAGTTGCTAATCTCAAGGTGCTCCAAGATCTCACGGATGAACCAAAATGGCGATGGACCAAAGTGCACAACCTAAACCTTAGATACAATTGGGCATTGATCAATGATGAAAAGAGAGTTGAGAATGGAGACCTAGATGACGAGTAGTAAAAGGGTAGAAATTTAGACAACGAGTACAAGAACTATTATTCCTCAATTGAAAGTAGTAAAGAAGAGGCCGAGATGATAGACTATGACAGTGACAACCGAGTGATCAAACAAATAAAGGTAGACTCCAAGCTGCAGAGAGCCAATGCAATTACAACTAAAAGAGGAGCCCTCAAAATTGAATGTGATTGCACTTTTCCAAATCACTTAGGTGTGATGGACTACAAACAAGTAGGGCTAGCCCAGCGAAGTGTCGCACCTCTCTTTAGGATGAAGTCTGACCTCAGAGCTATGACCACTAGGGGAAACTCCATCCTCTAGCAAGGGTTGTGAGTTCAACTCAGAATTGGAGGTAAGCTTTGAGAGCGATTCAGAGATACCCCAACCACTTAATACCAAATGCACCAAAGGAGACTTTCCGGTCCACCTAAGTCATAGATAGTTGAAGGAGGAAAAGAGAGGAGGACAACAAAAAGGGAAAAAAGTCAAATAGGAAAAGAAGTCCCATGACTTACCGAAGTGTAATGCAGCCTCTTGATTGGAGTTTACCATTCCATGTGTTTGGAGATGCCTCTGATATTGCAGTGGGAGCTGTGTTAATGCAGGAAAAACAAAAAGGCTAGTTTAAACTAGTTTATTATGCAAGCAATGTGATGACAATAGTGGAAAGAAATTATTATGTTAAGAAAAGGGAGTGCCTAGGAGTTATATTTGCACTGAAAAGTTCAGGCATTATTTGTTGGGAAATTCAATAATAATTCATGTGGATCACAGGCATTGATCTACTTGGTCAACAAACCACAACCAACAAGAAGATTAGCTAGATGGATTTTGCTATTATAGGAATTTGATTTTTCCATTGTGCATAGACCTAGAAGAGAACACTTGATTGCTGATTATTTAAGCAGATTGGAGTCATGAGAACCTCGTGAAGGGATACTAGATTATTTGTCTGATGCAGATTTATTTTAGATTTAGGCCACCAAGTCAGATGATTGGTATGAACAAATCCTTAATTACCTTACTGAAGGTGCATTCTTTAAGGGAATGACAAAAGACCACATGAGAAAGCTAGTATTAAGAAGTGCAACCTATTCAGTAATTGGAGGATATCTGTACAAGAGAGGAGTGGATCAGATTATCAGGAGATGTGTTCTTGATAGTCTCAGTAGGCAACATTGTTAACTAAAGCTCATACATGAAGTTCTAGAGGTCACTTTTCAGGTGACATAACCAGTAGAAAAATATTTCAGAGTGGTTTATGGTGGCCAACAGTAATCAGAGATTCACATCAGTATGCAAAGGCCTATGATAGATGTCAAAGCTATGGATATCCAAGGAATCTAGACAGAATGAGGTAGCATCCAGTTTTGCCATTAGGTCCTTTTGAGAAGTGGGGAATGGATTTTATGTGTCCATTCAAGCCAGTAGCAGAACTTTCAAGAAACAGATATATTTTGGTTGCTAAAGATTATTGTACCAAATGGGTAGAAGCTATTGCATTAAAGGATAATAAGGCGAATGTGGCCTATTTCCTGATAATAACATAATGACCATATTTGGCTACCCAGTGAACTTGTATCACATCAAGGAGTTCATTTTCTTAACTCATATGATTAGCCATAAAATGTCGACAGTATATCATATGATTAGCCATAAAATGTCGACTCATAAGATCTGACTAAAACTCATATGATTAGCCATAAAATGTCGACAGTATATC
Source organism: Lygodium microphyllum (assembly GCF_053477565.2). Taxonomy (NCBI): domain Eukaryota; kingdom Viridiplantae; phylum Streptophyta; class Polypodiopsida; order Schizaeales; family Lygodiaceae; genus Lygodium; species Lygodium microphyllum. The sequence continues at coordinate 184,196,205 of NC_141135.1, forward strand.
ATCCACAGGCCAATGGATTAGCTGAGAGTAGTAACAAGATTTTGGTTAAATTTCTTAAAATGACTATTTTAGAAAATAGAAAGGATTGGGATTTGAAATTGAATTCAGCACTAAGGGCATTTAGAACAGCCTTTAAGGTCAGTACAGGACTCACACCATTCAGATTGGTCTATGGCATGGAAGTTGTGGTGCCAATGGAATTCATAGTACCATCTTTGAGGGTGGTAGTTTCAAATAGACTAACACAAGAGGATTCACTTAAACAGAGATTGGAGCAATTGATGTCTTTGGATGAAGACAGATTTCACAGTGCTTATGTGGCTACTGTGACTTAGAATAGAAGATCTGCATGGCTAAATCAATGCTTGAAAGAAGAAGAAATTCAAACAAGGAAATTTGGTCTTAATGTTTAACTCTAAATTGGGCAAGTATCCTGGAAAATTAAAACTCAGGTATGTGGGACCATATAGAATTTTTAAGGACTTAGGGCAAGGAACATTTCAATTAGTTGATTTGGAGGGTAAATTGTTGGCTAAACCTGTGAATGGTTTTAGACTAAAGTTGTTTTTGGTCAATAAGTTCCAAGAGGCTAATTTGAATTTGGTGGGAGTGGACACAAATTCATTTTCACACATATCCTTTCATGATGTCGTGAATGTTGACCATAGCCACTATGCAATTATAAAAAGGAACATTGATGATGCAAAATGTCAAATCACGTTATGATCTGAAAAGTCAGAGGGTGGTGTATTGACCGAAAATTGGGCTATTGTACCTATTGGGGAAGTGCAAACTTCTGTTGCAAGAGGAGAATGTTATTTTAAATATTCAGTTTATGGAAGTGAATGTGATTTATACTCAGATAGATGTCAATGTAGAAGATGTTCAGAAAATTGATGAAGTTGTTCCAAGAGGTGAGGAAACCAAAAATAATGGAGAGATTGAGAAATCAATTTGATCAATTTTAACTGATATTTAGGCAGATTAGAATTGACAGTTAGGAATGTGGGAATAAAATTCTGAGGACTGGAATGAAAACAAGGGATTTTTGTGGGTTCATGTCTACTATTTTGGGAAAATAGTATCCACCAAGTGTGCCAGTGTCAAAGGCAGGGTAAGGGCATAACCTAGGGGTCTATTTAGTAGTCTTAAAGGGTATTTTAAACCTTTGTCTTGATCAGATGTGAAAATTCATGAGTAGACTATGAGTCTCTTTGGGGAAGTTAGAAGGAGGAGTCATGAGATTTCTGTATGTCTATTCACGTTGTCGAACTGCTGCGCATTCGAGATGTGGAATCCACCAAAAAGGTTATGTTGAACATGGATCATTTATCAAGGCACTTGCTTTTTATCATCACATGTAATTAGAGGGTGTCTGTCTAGATGTTGTCAGCCATTGGACATGGGTTTCAACTATATTACAATCAGCAAATAAGACTTTTACATATAGAATAAGTGGATCTTTTTGGTACTAAGTGAAGGTACTAAAGGTTCATACTGTTTTGGAACTTGTTTGACATGCTAAGACGGAGGCTGGGGCTAATGGAAACTCATGCTATTGTGCTAGGCAATGAATTGGTGAGCATGTATGCTAAGTGTGGTGCATTCGTAAAAGCAGAAGAATTGTTTGATAAAATACCAAATGTTGTTTCTTGGAATGCTCTAATCTCGGGGTATCCTTGGCAATGCTGAATCTGGGTCAACTAATGGAATTGAAGGTATTCAGCCAGATAGTATCACTTTTGTTAGTGTTCTCACTGTCTGTATTCATGCAGGTTTTATAGATAAAGGTCTATTGTTTTTTGGATCTATGGACAAGGAGTATGGTATTTGTCCAACTATTAAACACTATAATTACATGGGCTGTTTGACAAGGTCGGTGCAAGACCAGCCACTTGATTAAGTGGAAGGGGATTGTGAATAGTAAATGGAAGAAAAGCAAAAGGCTATTTTTGGGGGGAAAAAGTAGATTCAAAAAGCAGGGAAGATTCTGCAGTTCAAGGAAAGGAAGGAAAAAGCATTGGAGAGGCCCGACGAAAAAAAAAAACGAAGGCATGAGGAGACAATTGAAGGGGAATGATGAGTTGAAGACAGAAGAAGGGATGCAGTCATCCATGTATGCAAGCCTCAAGGAGGAGCTGTGCTGCTTCTGCACTGCGATGAGTGGAGGGATTAAGACACCATCACCAATGCCTCAGCTGTGTTCTTGTTGTCCCCTGTTGCTACATTTTCCGTGAGGGAGGATGGAGTGGAACAATGTTTGCTTTAATGACTGCAATAGAGTGTGGAAAGACAAGTGATGAATCACATGCAGAGAACAAATTCTAAAGGTATATGTTTAGGAGGAAGGTTCAGTCGTGGAAATCGTTTGCAGCAACAGGAGAGAAGTTTGCAGGTTGATCGGGTACTGGAGGAATTTTGAGAAGGGAAGAGGAAGCAATTAGTTGCTTCGTTGCTGTGACGTTCGAAGTGAGAATTGGAATCCTTCGCTTGGGAGTCTCCCAAAGGTGGCCGCCTGGATGCGCAGGATTTAGAGAAAGAACGATGACTATGAGGACGTGCTCAAAGGGTGATTTTACATCAATACCCGCATGCTGACAGAGAGTCTTATGAAAACAGGGGAAAGCATCAATCCCTCCGTATTCTGCCGCTCTGCGAAGAGGGGCAATTGAAGACATGAGGCGACAAGGTAGAAGCTCTTAATGGTGTGTCTGTTTTTTTTGCTACCACGAGGCCAGAGTTTCTCGATGCAACCTTGCTTCATCCTGGGCGCTTGGATCGGCTTCTTTTATGTGACTTGCCTACAGCAAAAGAACTTTTTGAGATATTGAAAGTCCTTTCAAAGTAGCTGCCCCTAGCTGAGGATGTTGATTTCTATTGGGTGGCATCACAGACAGAAAATTACAGTGATGCAGATATGCAAGTGATCCTGATTGATTTTCAAGCGGAGGCAGTACGCAACTATAGAGATGATGCAAACATTTAAGGGCGCTTCCTCGTTTTCGGGAGCTTATTTTTGGTCCAGGTGGGCTATAGCCTTCCTTGGATGCCAGCCCATCGTCGCGTAGTCACACTTTTCCCTCACTCATCATCAAGGTGCAGTCTTTCGTCAAGATATATTACCAGTTCTCCTGGAAATGGCAACAGACACCTGTACTCTCTGGAGGCTGCACACGAGGGAAAAGGGAGAGCTTTCCATAAAGATGATGAAACCTTTCAAAAGTGCTTCACAGAGATAAACGGCCTGTTGTACTAGGCATTAATTTCCCAAGAGATGGGTTGGAGCGCAAGGACTGCAGTATACAGTGATGTTTGGCTTCTCTCTGTTGCATCCTTCTATACAGCACGAATTGACAAAAATGATAGGAAACACTTGTTTAATATGGTTAATGAGCTTCCAACAGTGCTAGAAGTAGTGAGTGGCAAGAAACCAACTAAGGAGAAATATGTTGTCCAGCATATTTGACAATTTGAACTGGAGACTTGCCAGTCGCATGTATAGTGTTGACTCAACTCTTGAAAATACCCTGTCATAACTCTACAGCTAATCAACAAGCTGTTCTAAAAGCCATGAATAGTACAAAGCAGCAATATGCCCACATAACAATGTGACCAAGATAAGTTACATTATCTCATAAGTCAGAATGCAACTGCTGATGATATGTTCGCGAAGGTAATGCAGTAGTACTTGCACATGATTATGGCTGTTGTTCATATGTTAATATTGCTAACATGGAAGAGAAAGATGTGTCATACATTGCCGCAAGTCAGTTTGTCGGCTTATGGAGAATGTAAATGAATACATGGTTCTAGATCATCCCGTGTCCAACCCTCTTATTCTTGGAAGGGAGCCACCTCTGAAAAGACAATGCTGAAATTTCTACCTAAAGCTGATAACCAGATTTGTACTGAAGGTTCCTATATTGAAGGATGAATTCTATGCTCAACTGAAAACTTGCTTTTGGTCTTATCATTGCTGCATAGACGAGGTCTCGTTGGAAGCTTGGCGGATCTATTACTGCACACAGATCCTCTCATCTTTCTTATTAGTATGATTAATCTTCTATCCTAAAATTAGTCAAGGTCCTCTATGGTCGCGACTTTGCTTTCGAAAACCCTTCGACATCTTTGGTGAACCTGACGTGAAAGCGTCGCAGAAATTTTAGGATGGGAGATACTTCAGCCTCTATTTCAGCCTCTTCTACAATTCCAGCTGCGTCTACTTCAACTCCATCAATGACTGCTGCGTCAAGTACTTCAACAGAGGATCTAAAGCAGATTTTGCAGAATATGTCCATGTATATGCAGCTCCAAAATCAGCAGACACAATTGTTTATGCAGCAGCAGCAACAATTGCATCAACAGCAGTTGTCTCAGCAAAGGCAACTCTATTCGGAGCAGGAGAATGCAAACAGCGCGACTAAGGCTATTGAAGCAGTTGAGAATGAGAAGAAGCTATTTGACGGGCGTAATGTTTCAGCATATTTGAAGACATATGAGATCAAGATGGGGTTTTTCGGAGTTCCAACTGGACTTATGAGTAAGTACTTCCTTCGTCTTGTCACACCCGCTTTGAGGGCAAAAGTGACTGATCTTTTTATTCAAAATACACATTAGCAAGATTTTAAGAAGTCCCTGAAAGAAGAATAATTCCTTGAGGACTTTGGTATGGCTACTCGGCGGTCATTCCGAGAGTGGGTCTACATGCCAAACAAAGGTCTAGCTGCTTCGGAGTTGATTCGAGAATTTGAGGAGAGGTATAGTCAGCTTGATGCCATTGAACAAAGAGCATTGGATGTTGAAAAAGTTGAGCTTTTCTTGCAAGCTGCGGATCCTGCTCTTCGAGAAGAATTGGGTGAGCTTCTTGAGGATCGCACGAAGCCTATGGGTCTTAAAACTGATTGGCAGGATGCTCAGGATGCAGTCTCGACTTTGACCAAGAGGAGGATATGGAAGACTCGCCTACAGAATGGTTCCATGACACCTACACCATCATCAGCTCCTATGCCTGCTTCTATCCCTGTTATTTCTTCTCCTCCTCAGCCAGTTTCTTGGCCTATGCCAGTGCCTACTGTTTCCACTCCACCTATTCCTCCTGTTCCACGACCGATGCCTACACCTTCTGCTCCAAAACCATCCGCTCCATCGGTGCCTACTTCTCTTGATGACATAATCAAAGGCATAACAGATTTGACACTGGAGTCAAACAAAGCGGAGTTGGTGGGAAAGTTGAAGGAGCAGTTTGCTTCGACTGCCTACTACTTCTTCTAGTGCTCCTACTGCACCTAGGAGTGCTCCTAGTGCACCTAGGAGAGATTGGAGATATATTTGGTGCGATAGTACGGACCATCAGCATTGCAGGGATTGTGAATCTTTTCAGGATGCAAGAAGGAAGAATTTGGTATATTGGGGACAAGATGGTAAGATTTGGTTGACTGAGACAAGAGCTCCACTTGCTACCAACTTTGGTAAAGGTGGAATGAAGAAGTTAGTGGATGACATGGCTGCGCGTACTTCTTATGTGACAGCTAGAGGTGATGCTTCTGCATATGAAGTCCAGATTGAGAAGGGATCAGAGACTCAGTCAGCGCTATGGACTTATGCTATGGAGACTGCAAACAAGGGGAAAATTCAGCAAACTGTTTTGACTAGTGCAGGCTCTAGCATCAGATCAGAGACAGGTTGGGACTCGCCTGTTGACAGGTACTCTATTTATGCTTATTTGGCTAAGTCTCATGGTGCAGATGTACTTGTTGAGGAGAAGCGTAAAAGGGATGAAGAAAATCCAAGTGCAGCTAAGAAGACTAGAGGGGGTGAGTTTGTTACTCCAACCTACTGCAGGACCGTCTTCAAGACCAAGGCCAGATCGACAAATGGAAGATGCTCAAAAGAGAGAAAAGATGCAAGAGCCTAGAGAGAGAAAGCAGCCAGGGTTTAGATTGATGTCCGATATTGAGACATCTACAGACATGAAGAAAATCTTTAATGATAAGATACTTGGCAGTGAGGTGACTTTCACTATTTCTGAGATTTTGGGCATCTCAAAAAGAGAGTTTCAGGAGGTTTTGAAGAGGAAAAGACATGCATTGTCTACCACTGATACACATGGAGTTTTGATTGGGGAGTTGGATGAGGATGAGGATGAGGTTATGGTCTATTGTTTTTTGGATCTATGGACAAGGAGTATGGTATTTGTCCAACTATTAAACACTATAATTACATGGGCTGTTTGACAAGGTCGGTGTAGGACCAGCCGCTTGATTAAGCGGAAGGGGATTGTGAATAGAAAATGGAAGAAAAGCAAAAGGCTATTTTTGGGGGGAAAAAGTAGATTCGAAAAGCAGGGAAGATTCTGCAGTTCAAGGAAAGGAAGGAAAAAGCATTGGAGAGGCCCGACGGAAAAAAAAAATGAAGACATGAGGAGACAATTGAAGGGGAATGATGAGTTGAAGACAGAAGAAGGGATGCAGTCATCCATGTATGCAAGCCTCAAGGAGGAGCTGTGCTGCTTCTGCACTGCGATGAGTGGAGGGATTAAGACACCATCACCAATGCCTCAGCTATGTTCTTGTTGTCACCTGTTGCTACATTTTCCGTGAGGGAGGATGGAGTGGAACAATGTTTGCTTTAACGACTGCAATAGAGTGTGGAAAGACAAGTGATGAATCACATGCAGAGAATAAATTCTAAAGGTATATGTTTAGGAGGAAGGTTCAGTCGTGGAAATCGTTTGCAGCAACAGGAGAGAAGTTTGCAGGTTGATCGGGTACTGGAGGAATTTTGAGAAGGGAAGAGGAAGCAATTAGTTGCTTCGTTGCTGCGATGTTCGAAGTGAGAATTGGAAGCCTTCGCATGGGAGTCTCCCAGAGAAAGAACGATGACTATGAGGACGTGTTCAAAGGGTGATTTTACATCAATACCCGCATGCTGACAGAGATTCTTATGAAAACAGGGGAAAGCATCAATCCCTCCGTATTCTGCCGCTCTGCTGCTCCACTGGGGAAGAGGGGCAATTGAAGACATGAGGCGACAAGGTAGAAGCTCTTAATGGTGTGTCTGTTTTTTTTGCTACCATGAGGCCAGAGTTTCTCGATGCAGCCTTGCTTCATCCTGGGCACTTGCATCGGCTTCTTTTATGTGACTTGCCTACAGCAAAAGAACTTTTTGAGATATTGAAAGTCCTTTCAAAGTAGCTGCCCCTAGCTGAGGATGTTGATTTCTATTGGGTGGCATCAGAGACAGAAAATTACAGTGATGCAGATATGCAAGTGATCCTGATTGATTTTCAAGCGGAGGCAGTACGCAACTATAGAGATGATGCAAACATTTAAGGGTGCTTCCTCGTTTTCGGGAGCTTATTTTTGGACCAGGTGGGCTATAGCCTTCCTTGGATGCCAGCCCATCGTCGCGTAGTCACACTTTTCCCTCACTCATCATCAAGGTGCAGTCTTTCGTCAAGATATATTACCAGTTCTCCTGGAAATGGCAACAGACACCTGTACTCTCTGGAGGTTGCACACGAGGGAAAAGGGAGAGCTTTCATAAAGATGATGAAACCTTTCAAAAGTGCTTCATAGAGATAAACGGCCTGCTGTACTAGGCATTAATTTCCCAAGAGATGGGTTGGAGCGCAAGGACTAGCTCTCGCTGGTAGCAGTATACAGTGATGTTTGGCTTCTCTCTGTTGCATCCTTCTATACAGCACGAATTGACAAAAATGATAGGAAATACTTGTTTAATATGGTTAATGAGCTTCCAACAGTGCTAGAAGTAGTGAGTGGCAAGAAACCAACTAAGGAGAAATATGTTGTCCAGCATATTTGACAATTTGAACTGGAGACTTGCCAGTCGCATGTATAGTGTTGACTCAACTCTTGAAAATACCCTGTCATAACTCTGCAGCTAATCAACAAGCTGTTCTAAAAGCCATGAATAGTACAAAGCAGCAATATGCCCACATAACAATGTGACCAAGATAAGTTACATTATCTCATAAGTCAGAATGCAACTGCTGATGATATGTTCGCGAAGGTAATGCAGTAGTACTTGCACATGATTATGGTTATTGTTCATATGTTAATATTGTTAACATGGAAGAGAAAGATGTGTCAAACATTGCCGCAAGTCAGTTTGTCGGCTTATGGAGAATGTAAATGAATACATGGTTCTAGATCATCCCGTGTCCAACCCTCTTATTCTTGGAAGGGAGCCACCTCTGAAAAGACAATGCTGAAATTTCTGCCTGAAGCTGATAACCAGATTTGTACTGAAGGTTCCTATATTGAAGGATGAATTCTATGCTCAACTGAAAACTTGCTTTTGGTCTTATCATGGCTGCATAGATGAGGTCTCGTTGGAAGCTTGGTGGATCTATTACTGCACACAGATCCTCTCATCTTTCTTATTAGTATGATTAATCTTCTATCCTGAAATTAGTGAAGGTCCTCTGTGGTCGCGACTTTGCTTTCAAAAACCCTTCGACAACGTTAGGAAAACAGATGAGCCTGTAAATGATGTCGTGATTATGAAGGAACAGAACAGATTTCTCTGCCTATGTTTCTCTCTATATTCAAAATTGTTATCTATTTTGTATAATCGATTATTTGAATTATGAAATGAAAAGCCGGTCTATGTGTTGAAGTGATGTTCAATTATGTGTTCTGACAAAGACAGAAAGGCCAATAATAGTCGCAATCTGAATCTGTTCTTTATCAGAGAGATGTCTGTTTTGGATTAATTTACGGGAATATCTTTGACCCCTAACACAAAGAAGGCAAAGGAAAGGGTGTGTTGTATCCAATCCTGCCTACTCTTATGCCCCAACTATAACTCCCACAACCACCTAAGGCATCACTAGCACAATGGATGCAAGCAACCTCATGGCCTAGGTGTTATATCTAGTGAATAAGGTACAAGAAATAGCCCCGGATTTGAGTAGAGGAGCTTTGATGACTAGAATGAAGAGATTTCCAGTTGCAAATGCTGAATCTAGATGAGACCCCAAGAAGCAAAGAATAGAGGCATCGACAATGACCATACCTACAACACTGCCGCCATCCATGGGCTATGACAAGTACGTCATCAAAGAGCTTCTCGCACAGCTTGACAAAGCAAAGGTGGAGAAGAAGGCAACAGTAGAGCTGAATTGGAAGCCAAAAGAGAAGCATTGGCAACCTTTTGGTTGGAAATGCCTCACCACATAATAGGATACCAAAAAGAAATCTACAAGCTGAAGGAAGAGCTCAAGGCTAAGGAGAAGGAAGAAGACAATTAGCAAGTGAAGCTCGAAGAAGAATGATAGGAACTAATAGGCTTGCAAAGGAGTACAAGCTCATTCTCATGCAACATGAAAAATTGAGAGAGTAGTTGAAGAGGATAGAAGAGGCAACATAAAAACTTGAAGCAATCGATGTAGAAAAAACTCAAAAAGAGAAAGAGCATTGAAGATACATGGAGGTAATGGAGCATAGGTTGCTAATGGAGCTGGAAGAGCAAGGAAGGCTAGAAAGGGAAATTGAGCACTTGGAGAAGGAGAAAGAAGAAGCAATCCAAAGATGGAAAGAGCTAGAGCTGAGAATGGTGGCCCTACTAGCACAAAGGAAAAATGAAAGCCTAGAGAAAATGAAGTAAAAGACAAAGGAATGAGTGGCCAAAAACGAGGGAAGAGTGAAAGAACTGGCAAGCCATCTAGCCCATGTTGAAGACAATAGAGTGTTAGTAGAGAGTAGGGTAGAGGTGTTGAGATGACAAGCTCAACACATGCGGACATTGATGATGGACCGCCTGGTTAGATGGGTCCACATGTCTACACTTAGCACGTTGGTGGTCATTATGACTCTCACATGGCCACTGACTCATTACTTATTATATTCAGGTTGTTACACCTATTTACAGCTGGCATAGTTATAGCGCCAGTTGACTAGTGTAGTCGGTTATGCATTGTTTGACTTAGTAGGCCACTGTCCTTTATGTTGTATCTTATCTATACTTTGTGTACATTGTAAAGTGTGTGGAAGAAGAAGAAGAAACCAGCAAGAAAACATTTTGGCCTCCATCTCTCTTCTTGTCTCTTGAGTGAGCTTCTCCTTGTGCATTCTGTGTGTGTTCGGCGCAGCATCTTGAGCAACTCTCCCCACCACGCGATTCTTGACATGGTATCAGAGCCACGCCACTGAGAGAGGCTGATTTCAAAGGCTAAAGTGAAGGAGAAGAAGCAAGGTTCGAGCAAGCAAGCCATGGGTAAGAAGCTCTCCCATTCTTCCACTCTATCTCTTGGATAGTGCCTATGGAGGCACCGGAAGCAGGGCAGAGCAAAAATCTCAAATTGCAGTGAGATTTGGTGTGCACGAAGAGCATTGTGTATTCTGCAGATTGGCCCTTTAGGGCTTTCTCGCAATTATTTTGGGCATCTGAGGCCGTTTCAGGGCCCGTTTTAGAGCCGCAAGGTTGCGGACAACAGTTTCAGGGTAACTGTGACTTCGACTGTATTGACCGAAAGTGGGTGCGCAGGTTATAGATTTCAGATCTGTAAGTTCAAAGGTGTTTACCAGTGAGTAAACACAAGGTTTACAAGACATGGTAGTGACAACCAGCAAAACAGATTGAATCGGCAATTTAGCGATATGCAGGTTTCAGGAGGTCGTGGTAACTTTAGAGGCAGGGGAGCTTTAGAGGAAGAGGTGGATGGCAGAACAGAGGCTCTAACAACTCTGGTATTGTGTGTCACTACTGTGGAAAAACAGGTCATATTCCAGCCCAATGTTATGCTAAGAAAGATGATATTCGCAGTGGTAAGTTGCAGCAAGGAAACTATGCATCGTCTTCACGACAGAATGAAGACAAAAATGAACGTCAGTTTGTTATGTAGCATATGCTGAATGCTATTATAGGAAAGGGAACACATGATGATGTTTGGTATATTGATTCAGGTGCATCCAATAATATGACCAGTCATGCAGAATGGTTTGGAGAGATGCAGGATTTGCAAACTGCAGGTTATGTGCAGACGGGTGATGATTCATGCCACCCAATTTCACATGTTGGAAAAGTTCCCTTGTTCTTGCATGATGGTAAGACAAAGAGTCTTTCAGATGTATTACATGTGCCATCTATTACAAAGAACTTTGTGTCGTGGGTCAAATGGTAGAGCAAGGGCTGCAGGTGAGATTTAATGCAAAGGGCTGCTTTGTAGAAGACTTCAATGACAATGCAGGTTAGTTACAAAGGGAAGTAGAGTTGGGCGTATGTTTACTCTGGATGCTGGAATTCCTACTATGAATGCTGCTATGTATGCTAAAGGAAAATGCAGATATTGAAATTTGGCACAAACGCATAGGACATGCAAATGTACAAAGGCTGAAATTAATGCAGTCCAAAGGGTTGGTTAAAGGTTTGCCTACATTTAGAGTTGCAGAATTTCATAAGGCATGCGAAGCATGTCAGTTTGGTAAGCAGGCAAGACAACCCTTTTCACATGATAGAGATGTAAGCAGAAATATCCTTGATGTTGTGCATACAGACATTTGGGGGCCTACACAAAATGTATCTCTTGCAGGCAGTTCATACTTTGTCACATTCATTGATGATTGTTCTAGAAAGCTGTGGGTATATTTTATGAAGGAAAAGAGTGAAGCGTTTGAGCACTTTAGAACTTTCAAGGCTGCAGTTGAAAGAGAAATAGGCTTGAAAGTAAAGTGCTTGAGATTAGATGGAGGGGGAGAGTACCTCTCGAATGAGTTCAGTGATTTTCTGAGGTCTCATGGGATAAAGAGACAGTTCACATGCAGATATACCCCACAGCAAAATGGGTTTGCAGAAAGGAAAAACATGCATATTACAGAAGTTGCACGTGCCTTGATGGCTGAAAAGAATATGCCTAAGCATTTTTGGTCTGAGGCTGTTCATACTGCTGTTTATATTATGAACAGAACCCCCATAGCTACAGTTCATGGTATGACTCCTAAAGAATGTTTTAATGGCAAGAAGCCTAATGTATCAACTTGAAAGTGTTTGGCTGCATTGCGTATGTTCATGTGCCAGATGAGTTGCGGAAGAAACTGGATCCAAAGGCTGAAAAGTGTGTCTTTATTGGATACTCTTTAGAGCAGAAAGGGTATCGCTGTTATAACCTGTCACATGTAAGTTCAGAGTGAGCATGGATGTCATCTTTGATGAAATGAGCAGTTGGTATGCATCTAGTGGTGATGCATTGGATGATGATGATGATGATGATCATGACACTCATGTGCAGGCTGAAAAGCAAGAATCACGGACTCTTAGTGGACCAGAGACATCATCTGGTAGTCCTTGGTCTGGGAGACTAAGGAGTACCTCTACATCTTCAGGTGCATCTAGTAGCACTATAGGTAAAGACAAAGGAAAGAATAAAGTGTCAGAAGGCATTGATGCAGTTCTTGATGGAGACTCTAGTGGCTAAGAGAGCTTGGATGATGAGCTTGGCATTCCTTCAGTGAGGACTCCAGGTGTGGTGAGAGCACGTATTAATGCAAAGACTCCATTGAGTGATCCAGTGGTACGCAGGTCTAGCAAGGTGAGATACCCTGTTAAAAGATTTGGTTTTGAAGGTTATGCAGCTCACCATTATGCTTATATGGTGAAACTAGTTGAGGATGTTGAGCCCACATGTTTTGAGGAGGCTATTGGTCATGCTCATTGGGATGCAGTAATGGATGAGGAGATGGCTGCATTAGAGCCAATAAGATTAAGCACAATGCAGATGGTTCTATTAGCAGGTACAAAGCTAGGCTGGTTGTAAAAGGCTATGCCCAGACATATGGCATAGATTATGATGAAACCTTTAGTCCAGTTGCTAGGATGGCAACTATTAGATGTGTGATTGCTTTGGCAGCAGCCAAAGGTTGGAGGTTGCAGCAAATGGATGTGAAGAATGCCTTCTTGCATGGTGATTTGCAAGAAGAAGTGTATATGGATCAGCCAGCAGGTTATGAAGATTTAGAGCATCCCACGTATGTGTGCAGGTTGAAGAAGGCACTCTATGGGCTCAAGCAAGCACCTAGAGCATGGTCTGACAAGATCAGAGAGTATCTTGTCAATATTGGTTTTTATGTTTCTGATGCTGATCACTCACTTTATGTGAGAAAGGGAGATGCATGTTTGGTCATCATAGTCATCTATGTGGATGATTTGATTATTACAGGTGATAGTGATAGTGGGATTGCTGAAGTCAAGGGCAATTTGAAGAAGAAGTTTGAGATGAAGGATTTAGGTGAGCTAAGATACTTCCTTGGCATTGAGGTGATCAGATGTGATGATGGTATATGGCTCTCCCAAAGACAGTATGGCTTGGATATGTTGTCCAAGTATGGTATGACAGCATGCAAACCACTTTCAATCCCATTGGAGCAGAATGTAAAGTTGAGTGCTGATGTTGGGGATAAGATAGAAGACCCTACTATGTTCAGGAGGATAGTGGGGAGTTTGATCTACATGACCATTACAAGACCAGACTTGAGCTACGTTGTTGGTCTTGTGAGTCAGTTTATGCAAGTACCTAGAAAGCCACATTTGGATGCAGTCAGATGCATATTGAGATATGTGAAGTCCACATTACATTATGGACTTTTCTATGAGGCAGGTATAGATGTACAGGTGTTTGGATACACAGATGCAGATTGGGCTAGTAGTATGTCTGATAGAAGATCTACCAGCGAATACATGTTCTCTCTTGGTAGTGCAGCAGTTGCTTGGAGCAGCAAAAAGAAATCTACAGTTGCTTTGTCGAGTACAGAGGCTGAGTATAGAGGTGCTACTGTTGCAGCATGTGAGGTAGTATGGCTGCAAAAGTTATTGGCTGATTTGAATGTGCAGGTGGAAGGTCCAATTGTCATTTATTGTGACAACATGAGCAGTATACAGTTGGCTAGGAACCCTGTGTTCCATGCGAGGACAAAACATATTGAGGTACACTACCACTTTGTGAGAGAGAAGGTACTAGCAGGTGAGATTGACTTGGTGTATGTCAGCACACAGGATCAGATAGCTGACATCTTCACAAAGGCATTGGGTACAGAGAAGCTTCAAAAGTTTCGAAGCTTACTTGGAGTTGTAGAGATGCAGTTGAGCTTGAGGGGGAGTGTTGAGATGACAAGCTCAACACATGTGGACATTGATGATGGACCGCCTAGTTAGATGGGTCCACATGTCTACACTTAGCATGTTGGTGGTCATTATGACTCTCACATGGCCACTGACTCATTACTTATTATATTTAGGTTGTTACACCTATTACAGGTGGCATAGTTATAGCGCCAGTCGACTAGTGTAGTCGGTTATGTATTGTTTGACTTAGTAGGCCACTTTCCTTTATGTTGTATCTTATCTATACTTTGTGTACATTGTAAAGTGTGTGGAAGAAGAAGAAGAAAACGTTTTGGCCTCCATCTCTCTTCTTGTCTCTTGAGTGAGCTTCTCCTTGTGCATTCTGTGTGTGTTCGGCGCAGCATCTTGAGCAACTCCCCCCACCACGCGATTCTTGACAAGAGGCCGTAAAGACAAGCATGGAAGCCCAACAACAATGTGCTTTCCTCAACACCATTTTAGATGTCACACATCTAGAAGAGGAGGAGGTTGTTGAAACCTTAAAGAAGAAGCTAGATTACCCGCAAGGCTATAAGGCACGGCCTATGTATCTAGGCGTATAAAGCAAAAATGAGCTAAGAAACTAAGAGAAAAACAAGTACTTGCTAAGGGTAGGACTAACAGTTCAAGAGATGGAATTGCTAAGGTATACAAAGTAGCAAATACCACTTCTTGAAGTAGGACAAGATTTTGAGGTGGGGCAAAAAGATGAAGAGCAAGTCCCCTAACCACCCTCTCCAAGAACAGAAGCGCAATTGGAAGTGCCACCACAGGATGAAACTATGGAAAAGGAAGCTGAGGTCAAGAAGAAAAGGAAGAAGATGTTGGAACAAGCATGAAGAAGACTAAGGGAGCGGCAATCCCAGAAGCTCCCATCCCACAAAAAGAAGAATATTTTCCTGTCAACACCTAGAACATGGAACTCGTAGTGTGGGAATAGTGGGAAAACAAGTATAAGCCCTTCAAATTAACTTTCTAATACCCAACCACACTAATCCAAGTATTAACCCTAAAGTGGTAGAGGAGGTGATAAGCATGAGTAGAAGGCTTGGAGATTGGTGGAGCACAAAACAAGAGAAGAATCCAGCATTGTGGGGGACAAAGGCATAGGACTATTGGGAAGAAAAAGTTATGGAGCTGCTCGAGAGTGTAAAGGGGTAGAGTCACAGCCAAAGTGGAGGTGGAAAATTTGGGACAAGAACATGGATGCATGGATGTCATTTTGCAGCACCCTATCCTATGAGAGAAATGACCCAACATACATGTTGTATCCAAGAAGGGAGGGGTGGACTTCAACTCTAACATCCGTGGTCATTATGATTTCCCCAAAATCTACAATTTAAATGCTACTAAGCTAGAGAAAGTCCTTACATTCTCTGAAAATGACCTAGGGCCCTCTATCTCCCATTTCCTTAGTGAATTCTCTTCTTGCCCTAACCCTACTTTCATTACAACCTATAACTACCTTAGGCTACTTAGAGTTTTGCTTAAGCAAGAACCTACCTCTCATGAATACCACCTACCATCCCTATTTTTTGACCTAAATGCCAGCATAGATAATTGCGTGATGGCCACATGATGAGAGCCACCCTCCTCCCATCCTTTTTCATGGTGCACTAGAGGACATGAATGACAGCTGATTTATTAGGTGTAGTCATCCATTTTTGTTAATAACCCCTTTGAATGTACATATGAATCTAAAGGACTATATACAGAGTAGGAGCTTCCTTAGTAAGTCCCTTAAGCCCCCAACCTCCTCCTCTCACAACCAGGAACCCGAGGACTAGCTCCTTGTGTATATTTAAAAAAATAAAAAATGCAAAAAAGAAAAGTAAAAAGAAGAAAGAAAAAGAAAAAGAGAAAAAAAAAAGGAAAGATAAGAGCAAGGAAAGAAAAGAAAATCAAGTGGAAAAAGTAGAAAAACACATCTCATTTGATGAGTACCACAATCAGTGCACCTAGGGGTCCTCAAGTTAGGCAAATTAGACCTGTATCCCTAAGCTACACCCAAACACTATACTTTGCCTAGATAGGAACTAGGTCCGCAAGTGTGGGACAACACTCTAGGCTCAACCTGACTCCCAGCTTCACTCGCATGGACGCAATGCACTACACGATGAGATAGGCACACCCCTAGGTAGTGCACTCTCTTTTCTTTTTCAGGTGAAGCTAACAACCTGTGCCTAGCCATCGACTTCAAAGGCCCCCCGTCACCCATTCAATATACCCTTAGTCTCCAACCTCAACAGTTTTGGCATGCTTCTCTCCCATGTCCAATCCTCACAAAAGACCCATCATTGGCTCACATGGCCACCCTTCAATCATCCTAGTCTTCATTGACAAAGTCCTGCAAGTTCCATGGAACTAGCACTCGACTAGGAGGGGGTAATGTTAATCTTTGTATAAGATAGAGAAAAA
This sequence comes from Lygodium microphyllum, assembly GCF_053477565.2. Taxonomy (NCBI): domain Eukaryota; kingdom Viridiplantae; phylum Streptophyta; class Polypodiopsida; order Schizaeales; family Lygodiaceae; genus Lygodium; species Lygodium microphyllum. The sequence goes on from NC_141135.1 coordinate 184,212,741, forward strand.
GGAAGCAAAGAAAATTTGAGACAATTTCAAAATGCAGAGCAAAGCAAAAAAAAGTGGCCCAACAGAAGGATAAGAGGAGAAAAGGCCAAAAAACCAAAAGCAACCTTAAAATTTGAGACAAAGGCAAAGGTGCATTTTAAAATGTAAAGGTAGCTCCAATTTTTTGTAAAATAGCACCAGGCTCCCTCATGTGCAAGTTTAAATTAGCAATATGGATTAAAAGTGCATCACAGAGTCCAATAAATTTTTTCAAATTTTCCCAAAATTTTTTAGCTATTTTTGGATTGGAAAAATCATTTTTCAAAGATTTTTCATTGAAAATAAGGGGTTTTTTCCTTTTAATTAATTGTTTTCACTTAATTTCGATCATTTTAGCATATGCAAGTAATCTAAAAATATATTTAAAAAATAAATATGATTGTCTTTTAAAATTTTTTACTTTTTCTTGATTCTTGTTCAACCATTTTTAGGTCAATTTCCATGAAAGTAAGGAATTTTAATGATTTTCGAATTTGCTATGAACATTATCAACTAAGCAAAATTCTAAAAACTTTCAAAACATTGGTAAATTGTTTCAGTAACTTTTCACAATTGTAATATTCCCGTGCCCCCCCCCCCTTTTTTTTTAATTATTAACCTTAGTTCAAATTTTTTTATCCCTCTCTCTCTCCCCGCCGACAGTACGTCGGGGAGAGAGAGAGAGGGAGTGAAGTGAAGTAGTAGGGGGGGCATGCAGCCCCCCAGGCGGGAGGGGTGGCGGCCATGCCACCCTCCTCCCCCTCCTATAAAGCGTAGCCCTCCCCCTTCCCTGGTACACACAGCGCCCCCCCTCCCTGCTTCGTCACCTCCCCCCCCCTCAGTTGCAGCCTGCAGCAGCCCCTCCTAGGCCGTCGACAGAAGCCTCCCCCCCTCGAGGTACAGAGTGTCCCCCTCCCTCGTCTGCACACAGCACCCCCCTCCAGCTCGTCTGCAGGCAGGTCCTTCCCCCCCCTTCGTGCGACAACAGCGGCCCTCTCGGCTCCCATCAGAAGACTTCCCCCCTCCTCGATCGGCCAGCAGTTGCGTCCCCCTGGGGCTTCCGTCACAAGACTTCCCCCCCTCCTCGTTCGCCCCCCCCCCCCCCCCTCCCCCCCCTGATTAGTGAGAAGAGAGAAGGAGAAGAAGAAGAAGGGAAGAAGAAGAAGGAGAGGAAGGAGAGAAGAGAGAAGGAGAAGAAGAAGAGAAGAAGAGGAAGAAGAGGAAGAAGAAGAAGAAGAAGAAGAGGAAGAAGAGAGAGAGAGAAGGAGAGAAGGAGAGGGAGAGAGAGAATGAGAAGAAGAGAAAAAGAAGAAGAAGAGGAAGAAGAGAGAGAGAGAAGAAGAGGAGGAGAGAGAGACGGAGAAGAAGAAGTGAAGAAGAGGGAGAAGAGGGAGAGAGAGAGTAGGAGAAGGAGAGGAAGAGTAGAAGAAAAAGAAGAGGAAAGTGGAGAAGGTGTCGAGAGTCGTGTTCGAGGAGCCACTCTCAAGCCACCCCCTCATCAGCGAAGGACCCCTTCTCATGACCTTTCCTTTCCCAAGCCTGTCAACTTGAAGCTGTTAAGGTCAGGACTATCCAAATTCCACATGGCAAATGGCTCCCAAAAATAGAGTCGCAGGAAGTGTAAGTGCCAAAGCTACCATTGGTACCGGTAATGCGGGAGAGGCGAACGGATCAACCAACGCAACAAATGCCCCTACGATCACGAATCAAACCCAGGTTCTTTTGAATAGTCTAGGCTTTATAACTAATATTGGTTAAGCATATTTTGAATTATTTTGAGAAGAAGAAATAAAAGGGGTAGTTACATGCATGGAACAAGAACGAGCCTTAGGTTTTTGTGTTTACTCCAAGTGGTGGGTTGCATGCATGAAATGGTAGAGTATTGAGTTCGCATAAGTTTATATGCACGGAATGATAGCTTTTACACACATGGAATGATAATGTTTTTGCATTATTTCACATAAAATAATAGTTTTTAAACCAGTTCAGTGCATGAATAGTCATTTAGAATTCATGCTTCGCAATAATTATTAAAAGAAACACATGAAATGTTAGTTTCCGTTCGTAAGATGCAATTGCACCAATGAATAGAAACCTAGACTTTCATATGCGCAATTCACATGCGATCCGGTGCATTAGGAATAAGTATTCGTTGTCGGGTATGAAGAGAGTTAAAGGTCGTTTAGGATGTACAAATATACTAAATGCACCATGTGCATGATGGGTAAGGATGATTGGAAAACTCTGCATAGTACCACACTAAGAGAGATGGAAGGGACGCATGCATCTAGACTGTATCCTAAAGGCCTAGATGAACAATCTTGTGTTGCCAAGTGTGTTAACTGAACTTGGTTAGACTGGAAGAAGAAAAGACCCTTGGTTGGGTTGCGGATAAGGCATGTCCGTTGCCTTGGTTGACCAGTTAATGCTTTGGGTTAGGGTTAATAAGATACCATAAGGTAAAACCTAAGGGGAAGAGCAAGTCAAAATAAGTTAACCTACTAAGAACATTTGCTTGCATGATCTTGTTTGAGACTATTGGTATCTCGCCAAGTCGCGAATGATCCAGGATTGGATGCTGGGAGCATCCGGGAAAAAGATTCAGGATCGGATGCTGGGAGCATCTGAGAAAAAGGAATCACACCTTAGTAGTTGGTTGTACAAACGGCCTTCGAAATGTTTGTGATTGTACACTTAAGCACATTATTTGATCTCCTTTGCTCAAGGAACTAATTCAAGGAAAAACACTTAATGCTTCAGGTTGGAAGCCTGGAGGGAGAGCTAGGAACAATTACCTTCGACCATCTGCCTAGCCCTATCCAAGGGGTTTGTTAGCCGCACTGGGTATATGGACCTAACCCACCGCGAGAGGTCTCTCCGTGAGTGCTGCTTGGAGTGGGAGGACGCTTGGGTGCCAAGGGAGGCTCTGGCTGTAAATCCCTTGCCTCCGGATCCCGCACAAGAGGCCGATGTTGTCAAAAAGTTTACTGCTCATAATATAAATCATGGGATTCTTATGAACACAGAAGAGCTTCACTGGAAGTTATATGAGGAATTTGCATACAAAATTCAGACATTGTTGTCCAATAACCACCTTAGTTACACAAGTTCTTTTGTATTTAGCATATAATTTTCAGTTATACCATGTATATTTATGAAAAATAAGTCTATGGGAACCTTCAACTTGGTCAACTGGAAGTAATTGTCAGTCTGCAGGATAAATCACATTGATTCAGGTGCAAAAATATGGTCAGAACCCAAGAAGAATGCCAAAAGTTGCCAAAAGTTGCCAAAAGTCCACTAGGTCCACATGGGACCTGGAGTAATAGACTTAAGTGACCAGCAAGTGACTTGGGTAGGTCAAAAAGTGACCAGGGGCTGAGAAGGAAGCAGCCCGCATTTTTCGACGCAAAAAGCGGGCTGCACAGTCTGAAGCAAACTGGAGAGAGCTGGAGCTATGGTGCATGATTTGGAGCATGCAAACTGAAGATCAACAGGCCCAACTACTGAAGATGTAAACATGGTGAGAACTCCACTTCTCTGCCCCTTTGGTCCAATGAAAATGCATGCTGAAACAGTCTATAAAATAGGGAAATCTGAGAGAAAAGTATTCAGCCTGCTCTTATGCACGACTTCTATCATTTTGACTACCTTATTCTTGGTCCAATGAAGCCCGACTTGTACCCAAGTACTTGATGACTTTGGGGCAAGCAAAGGGTGAGGATATTGAAGGTATACGGGCTGTTATGGGCTGAAATAACCAGTCATAAACAAGGCAGCCCACTGTATGGTCCATTTTTATGAGCAAACATGGGATTTATGTAGTTGTAATGGAAGGAAATGACCTCTTTTCTTCAGGACATTGTTCATGAATAATCAGAAGTGCTTCTTCTTGAGTTTATGCGCTCATTTTGAGCTTGATTATGGGCTGGAATTTTCTATTTTAAAACAGGGCTGAAGCTAAAATTATGCTTCTTCAATTCATTTCATGTATCTTTGGTCCAAGTCTTGAATGCATTTGAATCTATCAACAAAATACATGTTCCAAAGGGTTGAAATCCATCTATGCACTTGAAATAAATGCCATTAGATCTTGCATTTGATATTCATAATTGAATTAAGAATCTAAAAATACCATTTATGATATGATGTATGTATCCAAAGGCATTTGATGTAATCAAGATAGACTTATTTCTTCCGTTCATGTATGCTAAGTACATAGTGAAAAAGCTTGAACTCTTCTTCCATACCTAAATCATTTCTAAATCCTAGATCTTATTAAACCCCAATCTACTTCCCCTTCCTGAACCTTGAATCCTAAACTCCTCTTCTGCACTAAAGCCCCGGTGGTAGACCTTCAACCCTTAACGCGACGATAATGGTGAACCCGACGTGAAGGTCCGCTGCCAAAGAAGAAGTCCAATGGGAGAATCATCAAGTTCAGGAGGAGATGCCTTGCAACAGTTGATTCGTCTAACGCAAGAAAGCCAACAACAACAGCTGCAATTTCAGCAGCAATTGCAATTGCAACAACAACAGAGACAAGAAGAAGAGCGGATTGATGCTGCTGCCATTAAAGCCTTAGAAGTAGTTGGACAAGAGCTCAAGCAATTTAATGGGCAAAATGTGTCCTCTTTTATCCGCCTCTACACTGACAAGATGGTCTTCTTTGGAGTTCCTCAACATGCTTGGAGCCGTTATTTTGCCCGCTTGGCTGTGCATGGTCTCCAGGACCGAATTCATGGTCTTTTCCAAAAAGATGCAGGATGGACTGTGTTCAAGAAGGCTCTTCGAGAAGAATTTTTTCTTGAAGATTTTGGCCTTATGACAAAGAAAGTCTTCACCGAATGGGTCAAAAGGCCCAATAAGGGTCTAACCCCTACTGCTCTTCATCGAGAATTTGAAAGCAAATTTGCCCAACTAGATCCTGATGATGACCAACAAGGTATGGAAAGTCAAAAGATTGAATTATTTTTAAAGGCTGCAGATTCTTCTCTTCAGGAGAAATTAACTGACCGACTTGAAGACCCTGACTCTAAGTCGAGATTGAAGACTACTTGGAGTGATGTCACTGAAGCAGTTAATATGATTGTTCGAAGAGAGCGATTATGCCTAAGATGGGGATCAACCCCTGCAACAACTGAATCCATGAAGGAGCCTGTCCCAATTTCTCGACCTCCTATCTCTATGGCCGAGCAACCAAGAAATTCTGATGTTCCTTCACCAAAGAAGGATGTCATGGACGAGCTAATTAAAAGCATGCAGGATCTCCATCTTAATCTAATGGAAATTAATTCTAAAGTAGAAAGGCTTGATGTAAAAGTAGAAGAAAGGGGTCGGTCAACTGCCCAAAGGCCTGCACGAGAAGGCTTCAAAAGACGCTGCATTTGGTGTGATAGCCTTCAGCATGACAAGAGGGAGTGCAGTGCATTCCGTGAAGCTGAAGCACAAAAATTAGTCTTTTGGAAGGATGGTAAAATTCATGCAACCGAAACCAGGCTTCCTCTTGAGCCAAACTTCGGCAACGGTGGCATGAAGAAAATATTGGAGGATTTGGCAACAAGAACGGCCTATGCAGCTGTTGATGCTGCAACTTATGGGCTGCAAATTGAGCCAACTAATGAAATTGTTAAAGCATGTAAAACTAATGCAAAATCTAAAGTGTGGACGCAGGCCTTGGAATGCATGGAGCAAGGCAAGGCAACTAAAGATGATTTATTCCCACTGCCAATCAATGTATTCGAGGGAGAACCGGTTTGTCCGAGCCTGTAGATTCATTTTCAGCTTTTGCTCGGTTAGCTGAAATTAATAATCAAGAAGCCATGGTAGAAGAAAAGAGAAGAAAAGAAGAAGATGTTGCTGGTCCTTCTTCTTCAGGACCGACTAAACGCATAACAAGAAGTAAACCGGACCAACAAAAGGCTGCTGAAAATCCACCGCCACCAGAATTTGACATGGGAGATGCCCCTCAAGCAAAGAAGACAGAAGGAAAAAGAAAAAGTAAACATCCCAGTTACAAGTTGCAGTCTGACATAGAGACCACAACGGATCTTAAACGGATCCTAGAAGAAAGGATTCTTGGAAGTAGAATTGAATTTACATTAGGTGAAATTCTCGATATTGCAAAACGAGGATTTCATGATGTAATAATTGATGTAATTAAACGAAAAAGACAATATGTTAGTGAGGAAACTGAAGAATCTGTACATGCTTTTTTGCAAGTACTTCATGTGTATTTACAAGATGAAGAGAAGCTGAAAACTCAAGGGATTCGATTGGAGGCAATCAAAGAACATGGAATTGCCCTTGGCGATGTCCTCTACTAAGCTTGGGACATTCTCTCTTGAAGTATCCGTGATCGTTGCAATGGAAGCAACGTGGGTTGCGATCATTACTTTGTGTAGGAACAAATTTATTGACAGCATTCGCCCTAGCTTTCTTTCTTTGGCCCTGATTCTGACCCTGCGCTCTCTTAGTCTGAGCCTTAAACATACCCTTATTCTGATCTCTGTAAGGCCAAATCCTGTTGTTCCTTGGTTTGGTCTGCACCTCCTGTATTATTGGAGTAGCTCGAATGAGTGCCTCTTGTAGGTCCATTGGGTGCACCGATTCCAATCGAGTGTTTATGGGTGGATTCAACCCAATGCAGAATTTTGACACCTGTTGTGCCATATCCACTGGGGGTGCATACTTTAGGAGTGAAACGAACTTTGAATAGTATGCTTCTAGGGATAATCCTAGCTGCTTCAAGTCATAGAATTCATTCATGCTTTGTGTGTAGTAGGCAGGTGGCAGATACCTCCCTCGCACAGCTTCCTTAAGCTTATCCCAAGTGACTGTCCCCTCCAAGATCACTTGGTCTCTGCACTACTGTTTCCACCAAAGTCTCTCTTCACCTGTAAGCTTAAGTTTGGTGAGCATGGCTTGGTTAGCAGGTGCAGTTCCTGCTACCTCAAAATAGTCCTCCATGGACTCAATGCGATCTCAGCGTCGGCTTGAACAGTCCTTCCCTTACCATCAAACTCGGGTGGCTTAATTTGTTTGAGAAGGAACTTCTTCTCTTGAATCACAGCTATACTTAGTGCAGGAGTCGGACTTGGAACCTGTGCTTGGGGTTACGTCTAGACAATAAGATTCTTTATGTTAACATCTTATCAAACGTTCCCCATATTACGTTAATACGACTAGCATAGCTTTTAGCAAAGTGATTTAATCACTTAACACCTTAGCTAACCATTATGATCAAGATAGACAATAGTAAAAAGTCTTATTCATTCATGAGGACATAACCCTTGAGTACATTTATTTAGGATAAGTAGGACAAGCTAATTGATACATCAGCTTGGGGAAAATAGGATTGTGTTATAATCGGCTACAGGGATGGAATAATAATATGGAGTGGGGTCATGGATTTTCAAGAAACAATAAGTCATAGGAAGCTTGGGGTATCCCTTCCTTTGATACCCGTTCTGCTCATAGTGCCCTAACACTTTGATCCTATCGGCAGAGATCACCTAGGTCACTTCTTCATAGACATACTTGTTCTGCTTGACTTGCCGACTGCTAACATGCAAAGTTGCGTTTGCGTGAGCTTCGACAAAGATGAACAGCTTCACGATCTTTAAATCCCCCATCCACTTGATTCTCTTCAAGTTGGTCTCAAGGTACGTCAGTCAGTGGGCTGCTATGTAGTATATTCCTGGATCTCCGTCTATCTTCACTCCACATACAGGGGTGAAGGATTATAGATGCGGTCTAGAATATTCAACATGCCTAGCCTCTGACAATAATCCAAAGCACATATTGCAATCATAAACATGACATGGAACACCAAGAACTTGCTCCATGCTTCGTGATTCCGCAACCCAACATCCATAAGTGAGTAAAGAAATATTTTCAACAGAAAACACTGCTTTATTCCACTCATCTTCCCCTGACTATCCCCTTATTCCCTTTATTTTCCTCCCTTAAGTTTCCTTGTAATCTTAGATCCCATTGGTTTGCTCTGATACCAACTTTAACGTGTCCGCTCATTCGCTTGTGGGACACGTCTTAGCAACCTATCGGGAGGAGGGTCTAGAAGGCTCCGTCTGGCACTCACAAGGAATGTCATAGGGTTTGCGATCTAGGTCTTCCCGAGTCTACTCGAGCGGAAGTGTCTCCTCTTTTTTGCATGCCTCCAGAGGTATCCATCTTTAAGAAAAAAACCATAGGCTTTTCTCTTAATTCTCTTGAACTCTTCATTAGTCCAATCTTCCTTCTTTGTCATAGTGCTCAAAAATTGGCCAATTTCTAGCCAATCATCTGCATAATATTCTTCTTTAAAGTGTGAACAAACTATAACAAAACGTTGAATATGTTGTTTACTAGCTGTCCATTGTTCTTCTTTGGTTGATTCATCCTTCCTTGCTGATGTAAAATTTGTTTTAACAGCTCAACTTGTTGTTCTTGCTGTAGTTTTTGTTGTACCTGCATTAACAGCATCATTTATAAACTCTGATTCTTCTTCATCCATCATTTCTTCTTTATCCATATACCTGGCACGTGAAAGCATGTCAGCAACTGGATTATCTCTACTTGCAATATGTTTCAAATCAGGATTTAAGGATTTAATATAGGCTATCCATCTTAGCATGGCAATGTCAGGAGTGGAACAGTTGTTGGCGATCATGCCCAGGAGTGGAAGGGAGTCTGTCTCAACTATAACATGTGCGCCCATGAAGTGCTGCCTATCACATTTTAATGCAGTTATCACTCCTTAAATCTCTCTAAAGCGGATTACATATTTGTTTCCTTCAAGGTCGTCTTGACCAACTGCCCATCCTATTCCAATAGGACTTGTGTCCACTGTGAGTATAATGGGCTGTCCATTAGAGTAATTAGCCCTCTTTAAAGTGGGGGCTGAAGTTAGCATTTTCTTGAGTTTCCGAATAGCCTGAGTGTGTTATTTTTCCCATATAAACCTTTGGCCCTTTCTTAGAAGCTGATAAAGACTTTCAGCAACATGGGCAAAATGTGGTATCCAAATAAGGTAGAAGACACATGCGCCAAGAAATCTTCTCACTTCTGAAACATTTGTACATTCTTCCTGCATTTTGCTGATAGCATTTATTTTGGATGGAGAAGGCTTTCGGCCATATGGACCACACATATGACCGACCATAAGGACTTCTTCAACTCCAAAAACAGATTTAGCTCCTGAAAGAGTAAGATGGACTTCTTCTAATTTAAACAGGATTTGAGCACAATCATTAATATGTTCAGAAAAAAAATTTCGACATCCAAGCTCATTGAGTTCTTCATTTTTCTCATGAACTTAACATCCGTTGATTGGAACATCATCAAGAAAAGGAAGAGTCAATTGAGGAATATAGTCCCTCAATACTTTATGCATAGCATTTATCATGTGAGCTACTGAATTCGTAGCCCCTTGAGGTAGAGTACACATGCAGACTAGGCTAAGAGGCGTCTTCATTGTGGTAATGTCACGGCTTTCCAAAGCAAGTTGAAATTGATCGTAGCCTGAATATAAATCACCCATGGAATAGATTGCCCTACCTGCAAAAGCTTCAACAAACTCATCCACAATTGGTCCTAATCCAACATTTTTAATAGTAACTTTATTGACGGGTTGTAAATCTTGAATGAATTGTAAAGATCCATTCTTCTTAGGTACGGTAAACCATCGGTTGTAATATGGAGCTGAAGATGGCTCCAATATTTGCATTTTTATCTTTTCATTTAGAAGTTCCAATAACTTAGGCAAATGAGCTCTTGGAATCGGAATTGGTTTAAGGTTCCAAGGAACATGTGGGACCGTAAAAATTACCATTGATGCCACAATGCTTGGATCCACACAACCAATTTCATGTGGCTGAAATGAAAAGGCTTTACCATGGTTCTTTAACATCTGCATGAAGATTTGCTTTTCAGCCGACAAGAGAAAAGAGTCTTCACCAATTTTCAGCTTTTGTAGACTTTCTGCTGTAAATTGGTGACCAATATCTTTAGGATCACGAAGGCTTGGTTGTTTGGATACCCTTTCTGCTAATCCTTTGCTTTCAGGCGGTAGAGGAGTAGCTACTGGCTTGACCTTCTTATCAACTATTTTACACTTTGTTTCTACTCATACTTCATCCTTGTTTGGCTGTCCAAAAGCTTCATAATCTTCAAATTCTTGAATTATGTCATACATATCCAATGTACATACCTATATGGACTAATTTTCAGCTTGATTTTCTGCATGAATGGCTGTATAAATTTCAGCCATTGTATCATTATAATTCAGCCCATAAAATAGTCCTGAAATTTCTTCATCTTTAGGTAAAACATCAATTTTCTTCAGCTCTTGCTCCATATGACTCAAGTACTTTCTTTTAGCCCTGTTCATGGCTGAAAACTGTTTATAACAGCCCACACCATTGGCTGAAAAAACCTGCAAATCAGCTTTTGGCCTTGCCTGCTTCATATGTGGAGGTAATTTTTTGTGACATGATGCACTGCCATAGCCTCCACTTATAGCAGCGCTACCCGAAAACCCTTAAATTCTCGGGCATTGGGAGGAACAGGATGATCTCTCAATCGATCTCTATTCCGATGGTGATTAACACAGATAGTTAGGAATTGAACAGCTTTATCATTATCCTTGCTTCTTATCCGAGCATATGATGAACCATCATCAAGAGCCTTTGTCTCTAAACGAGACTCAGAAATAAATGGTTGTCCAACAATGATAGGATAACTGCAGGAATCTTGAACAAAGAAATGAAATTCATCTTTTACATTACCAATAGTAACTTGTACATAAGGACATGCTGCATAAAGATCGCCAGAAGAGTTATTGGCTGCCTTCATGTGCCATCCTGGGTCCACATCAATGGGCCATCCACCATTCTCATAGAGACTTCTTGACATAACATTAATTTCTGAACCATGGTCTATAAGGGCAATGCTTGGAGTTTCTTTTTCATCGATTTTAACAACAGTTTCAATAGTCGCCCTTGACCAATGGGTACGGGAATAGTGACTACTAGGAATAAAGTGAGCTACACTTTCTTCTTGTATGTTGTGAAGAAGAGTCTCTTTCTTACACATGGGCTGCACTTTAGATTGAGAAGTCCCCACCATTATGGCTTCTTTAGCTTCTGCTTCATAAATGTCTTCATCTTTGGCTTCTATGGCTGCAATCTCAAAATAAAGTCACTCATGGCCAAGGAACCACTGTCATGGTCAGAGGGAGAACCTCCAGTGTTTCCAATAAAGAGCTAGATGATGAAGAGGATCCATCCATGGATGTTGACATTGAGAGGGCAATGGTTCACACCGCTCTTCACAAGAAGGGTCCGAATCACCGATTTTCAGTGATACAAACTCCATCATATTATCAAGGTAAAAGCTTCAAAACCTGATTGACTGTGGCAGTACACATTCCTTCATTTCACCAATCTGTGCAAAAAGATTAGGGATAGCCACAATAGATGCACCTACTTTACTTGTGGAATTAGCAAATGGTCGTGAGGTCACTTGTACTAGGAAAACTGCTAAGGTGAAATTCCTACTGGGTGGGAAGCCAACTTCAGTGAGATTTAGGGTAATGAACTAGGTGTCCACGAATGTTTACTTGGAATGGATTGGCTAATACCCAATGATGCCCACATCCACTGTGGGAAGGGCCAAGTCTCCTTTCGAAATTCTGAAGGGGAACTAGTCACAACTCAAGGTGAGGCTGGTAAGCCAAAGATACAGTTGGCAAAAGCAACGCAGATAATAAAAGGTGTTAGAAAGGGCCTACCTGTCTACCTGATTAAGCTGAATAAGCTAGATCAAAATTAGGAATCTAGGGAAGAACCTTCATGGTTAAAGGAATACGCAGACGTATTTCCTGAAGAACTGACAAAACTTCCTCCTCAAAGGGAAGTCGATCACAAAATCAAACTTGTGCCAGGAGCTGTACCAGTCGCAAAGAGGCCATATAAGATGTCCATTCCGAAAGCTATCGAACTAAAAGAGAAACTCGAGAAACTGTTAGACCAAGGCTATATTTGTCCTAGCAGTTCACCATGGGGAGCTCCATCGTCTATGCATTGACTACATAGGGTTGAATCAATCAACCATCAAAAATAAATGCCCCATTCCAAGAATATATGAATTACTTAACCGCCTTCAAGGAGTGAAGATATTCTCTAAGATAGATCTCAGATTTGGATATTATCAGATAAGGATCAAGGAAGAATATATCCCAAAGACTACATTCAGCATAAGGTATGGACACTTTGAATTCCTAGTGATATCATTTGAGCTAACGAATGCTCTTGCTACCTTCAACAGGTTAATGCAGGATATCTTTAGGCCCTATCTTGATGACTTCGTACTCGTCTTCTTTGACGATACCCTAGTCTACTCTAGACAGGAAAAAGATCATGAAACCTAGCTTCGCATTGTTCTTGAAACAATGAGAGCACACAAGCTTTATGCCAAGAAGAAGAAGAAGCGACAGATTGAATATCTGGGATTCATTGTATCAGCAGAAGGGATTTCAATGGATCCAGCTATGGTCAAAGACGTTCTGGAATGGCCAACACCAACTTCTGTCAAAGAAATACATAGTTTTCTTGGGTTGACAGGATGGTACAAGATTTTCATCAAAGATTATGCTTTGATTGCAACACCTCTGACTCATCTACTAAAGAAGAAAGCAGCAATTGTATGGTCTCCTGCCTAACAGACTAGCTTTGACAAACTAAAGCAAAGCTTAGTATCAGTACCCATCCTGAAACTTCCTGATCTTAGTTGAAGTGGTAACTGATGCTAGCGTACTTACTTTAGGATGTGTACTTATGCAAGAAGGTCATCCCGTAGCATATTCTTCAAGGAAATTGAAGAGCCATGAAAGGAATTATGCCACCCACGACCTGGAGCTGTTGGCTATCATCCATGCTGTCAAACTTTGGAGACATTACTTGCTAGGTAACAAATTTTCCTTAGTGTGACAGACCACAAGAGTCTTAAATGGATCTTCACCCAGAGTGAGCTCAATATGAGGCAACGTCGATGGATCGAAGTGCTGGAAGAATATGATTTTGAAATCAAATATAGGCCTGGAAAAGAGAATGTAGTTGCCGATGCACTCAGTTGCAAGGCGTTTCTAAACTCTCTTATTTTGCAAGATCCATCAATAGCAAGGTCGCTAGCCACAAAGGTATCAATGCCAAACAACCCGATTCTTGAGCTAGCTAAAGAAGAGGCATATCATGACCCAGTCTATCAAAAAATGCTAAGGGAGATCCCCATCAAGGATCAAGACCCGAAGCTACAGACGAAGTATCGAAAATTCTCTGTCAGTAGTGGACTTGTCTACTTTAGGACAAGATTATGTATCCCTACAAGCCAAACTCTCAAGCAGAAGATACTGTGGGAAGCCCATGACTCCCCTTTCTCAGGACATCCTAGTTATGCCAAGACCCTTAATGCAATCAGAAAGAGCTATTATTGGGAAAGGCTCAAAGGTGACGTCCTCAAATATGTCACGGAATGCTTGTCTTGTCAATGCATTAAGGCAGAACATGCCCAAATGCCTGGGAAATTGCAACCACTTGACATTCCACAAATGAAATGGGAGTTCATTAGTATGGACTTCATTGTTGGCCTACCCCAAGTTTAGGGAGGATATAACTCTATTATGGTTGTAGTGGATATGCTCACCAAGGTCGCACATCTCATCCCTGTCAAGACAAACTATAAAGCTTCAGACATCGCAAGATTATTCATCAAGGAAATATTCAAATTGCATCGGTTACCCAGAAGAATCATTAGTGATTGTGACTCTCTCTTCACATCACACTTCTGGAGGGTTATCTTTGAGGCTATTGGAACTCAACTCTATTTCAGTACAGCTTACCATCCCCAAACTGATGGTTAAACAAAACGAGTCAATCAAGTCATTGAGGATATGCTTAGGGCATACTGCTGTCGCGAACCCAAAAAGTGGATTCAATACTTACCACTGGTTGAGTTTGCCTACAATGCTTCTTACCAACAGAGTATTCAGATGACCCCTTTTCAAGCATTGTATGGGCACGATTTTCGTACCCCTTTGAGCTTCTCGGATCCAACTTTGAGGGTAGAAGCCTCAAGGTAGATGCTGGAAGACATGGATGATCAAAGAAAGTCAATAAGACAAGACATTCAAGCTGCCAAGGATAGACAGAAGGCTTACACTGACTTGAAATGGCAAGACAGATCCTTCGTCGAAAGAGATATAGTCTTCATCCGCGTACGCCCTAAAAAGATTTCACTGTCCTTGGGAGAGTACAAGGAGCTAAGTCCGAGGTATTGTGGACCTTATAAGATCACTAAGTACCTAGGACCTAATGCTTACAAACTACAGCTGCTCGCAACCCTAAAGATTCATAATGTATTCCATGTTAGCCTGTTGAAAAAGTATCTGCCTAATCCGAATCATGAACTTGATGACCAACAAATTGTAATGCCTAGCCAAGGAGTCCTTGAGCTACGGTCTGATAGAATCCTTGATGTTAGGGAAAGGCATTTGAGGTCAAGGACCTTGAGATAATACCTCATCCGGTGGAAAGATTATCCCGAAGAGGATGCCACCTGGATGGATGAAGATACTCTCAACCAACAATACCCCTAGGTCCTCTCAAGATGAGGACATCTTGATTCCTCTAAGGGGGAGAGGATGTAATATTCCCGTTCTCCCCCCCTGTGCCTCCCCCCATAGGAACTCCCTGCCCCTTAATTTTTTTAAAAAATTATTAACCTCAGTTCAATTTTTTTATCCCTCTCTCTCTCCCCACCGACAGTACATCGGGGAGAGAGAGTGAGTGAGGGAGTGAAGTGGAGTAGTAGGGGGGCATGCAGCCCCCTAGGCGGGAGGGGTGGCGGCCATGCCACCCTCCTCCCCCTCCTATAAAGCATAGCCCTCCCCCCGTCCCTAGTACACATAGCGCCCCCCCTCCCTGCTTCTCGTCACCTTGCCCCCCTCTCTGTTGTAGCTTGCAGCAGCCCCTCCTAGGCCGTCCATAGAAGCCTCCCCCCTCGTCGAGGTACAGAGCATTCCCCTCCCTCGTCTGCACACAGCGCCCCCCTCTAGCCCTGGTCCTTCCCCCCCCCTCCGTGCGACAGCAGTGGCCCCCTGGGCTCCATCAAAAGACTTCCCCCCTCCTTGATCGGCTAGCAGCTGCACCCCCCTAGGGCTTTCGTCACAAGACTTCCCCCCCTCCTCGTACGGTTGGCAGCTGCGCCCTCTCCCCCCCCCCCCCCCCCCATGATCAGTGATGAGAAGAGAGAAGGAGAAGAAGAAGGGAAGAAGAAGAAGGAGAGGAAGAAGGAGAGAAGAGAGAAGGAGAAGAAGAAGAAGAAGAAGAAAAGGAAGAAGAAGAGGAAGAAGAGGAGGAAGGAGAGAGAGAGAGAGAGAAAGAGAGGAGGAGAAACACAATATTAGTGAGTTTGGGAATCTCTCAATTCCCATTTTTTGAATACTAAAAAGGTGGCACCCGGATAATATGCCCATAAGTTTCTCAAAAACCATATAATGTGACCTATCATTGGAAAGCGCTTGAAAAATGAAGTTTATTGAGCTATAGAGCGCTTGATTTGGAGTTATAGTGTTCAACTTATGACAAATCCAAAGATTTGACCACGTGTCCAAAACTTATGAGAAATTCCCATATTCCCCAATATGGTGTTGAGAGGACAGGGAGAGAGAGAAGGAGAAGAAGAGGAAAAGAAGAAGAAGAGGAAGAAGAGAGAGAGAGAAGAAGAGAAGGAGAAGGAGAGAGAGAAGGAGAAGAAGAAGTGAAGAAGAGGGAGAAGAGGGAGAGAGAGAGTAGGAGAAGGAGAAGAAGAGTAGAAGAACAAGAAGAGGAAAGTGGAGAAATTGTCGAGAGCCATGTTCGAGTAGCCACTCTCAAGCCACCCCCTCATCGGCGAAGGGACCCCTTCTCACGACCTTTCCTTTCCCAAGCCTGTCAACTTGAAGTCGTTAAGGTCAGGACTATCCAAACTCCGCATGGCAAATGGCTCCCAAAAAGAGAGTCGCGGGAAGTGTAAGTGCCAAAGCTACCATTGGTACCGGTAATGCGGGAGAGGCGAACGGATCAACCAATGCAACAAATGCCCCTACGATCACGAATCAAACCCAGGTTCTTTTGAATAGTCTAGGCTTTATAACTAATATTGGTTAAGCATATTTTGAATTATTTCGAGAAGAAGAAATAAAAGGGGTAGTTACATGCATGGAACAAGAATGAGCCTTAGGTTTTTGTGTTTACTCCAAGTGATGGGTTGCATGCATGAAATGGTAGAGTATGGAGTTCGCATAAGTTTATATGCACGGAATGATAGCTTTTACACACATAGAATGATAAGGTTTTTGCATTATTTCACATAAAATAATAGTTTTTAAACCAATTCAGTGCATGAATAGTCATTTAGAATTCATGTTTCGCAATCATGATTAAAAGAAACACATGAAATGCTAGTTTTCATTCGTAAGATGCAATTGCACCGATGGATAGAAACCTAGACTTTCATATACGCAAGTCATATGAGATCCGGTGCATTAGGAATAAGTATTCATTGCCGGGTATGAAGAGAGTTAAAGGTCGTTTAGGACGTACAAATATACTAAATGCACCATGTGCATGATGGGTAAGGATGATTGGAAAACTCTGCATAGTACCACACTAAGAGAGATGGAAGGGACGCATGCATCTAGACTGTATCCTGAAGGCCTAGATGAAGAATCTTGCATTGCCAAGTGTGTTAATTGAACTTGGTTAGACTGGAAGAATAAAAGACCCTTGGTTGGGTTACGGATAAGTCATGTCCGTTGCCTTGGTTGACCAGTTAATGCTTTGGGTTAAGATTAAGATACCATAAGGTAAAACCCAAGGGGAAGAGCAAGTTAAAATAAGTTAACCTACCAAGAACATTTGCTTGCATGATCTTGTTTGAGACTATTGGGATCTCGTCAAGTCTCGAACGATCCAGGATTGGATGCTGGGAGCATCCCGAAAAAAGATACAGGATCGAATGCTGGAAGCATCCAGGAAAAAGGAATCACACCTTAGCAGTTGGTTGTACAAACAGCCTCCGAAATGTTTGTGATTGTACACTTAGGTACATTATTTGATCTCCTTTGCTCAAGGAACTAATTTGAGGAAAAACACTTAATGCTTCAGGTTAGAAGCCTGGAGGGAGAGACAAGAATAGTTACCTCCGACTGTCTGCCTGGCCCTATCCAAGGGGGTTGTTAGCCACACCAAGTATATGGACCTAACTCACCACGAGAGGTCTCTCCATGGGTGCTGCTTGGAGCGAGAGGACGCTTGGGTGCCAAGGGAGGCTCTAGTTGTAAATCCCTTGCCTCCGAATCTCACACAAGAGGCCGATGTGACTTGAGATGGGATCTCGAGGCCCGTGTACTAGTCTACGAGCGAAACTTGGAGCAACAATCCTGTAGATTGCTGGGATAGCCTTCAGGCATGATACTTGATGTACTCCGGGATTATGATAAATAAAGAACAGATATTTGAGGTAAAGGTACTTGCTTGATATTGTTTTTGTGTGAGTGCCTAAGTTATGTGAAGGAACCTGTAATTAATTCGATTAATTAAGGAAGTTGCTTTTGCATGTCAAACGTAATGTGGTAGGTAATTAAATAACTCAAGCAAACTGAGGAAAGTGCTATGGATGTGACTTGGGTCCATCCTACTGAAGGGTGGTCCCGGTTAGCTGCTGGGAATGTTTCTCAAACGATGAGATATCGAGTCTATGACGACCTAGTATCAGTAGATTTAGAATCCCGATTTATGCTGTTTTAGGGGAAAGGGATGGGACTATGCCCTATGGCAGAGAGGTTGAGCTTCACATCCCTCTCATTTCCCATTCTCCATGAACCAAGTGCAGCATGAATCCGCTTCGACTCTATTGTTCCCATGCAAAGTGGTTCATCTGGAGCTCGACACTAGCTACTTCCTAGAGACCTTGCTGATAGAAAAGGAACCCTGACTTCAGGTCGATCATAAGTGGGAACGGCCGGACACTTCCGCTTGAGGCAGACTCGGGAAGACCTAGATCACAAATCCTGTGACGTTCCTTGCGAGTGCCAGACGGAGCCTTCTAGAACCTCCTCCTGATGGGCTGCTAAGACATGTCCCACAAGCGGACGAGCGGACACGTTATAACAATTTTTGGCATGATATGGAATTTTTAGGGTTTTTATAAGGTTTCATTTGTGTTTCAAGTGTTTTTTGAATTTTATTATTTGGCCATCGGATTTTGAAATTTAATATTATTGGGGGGTGCATTTTCATGAAGGAAAGTGTTTTGAATTTTCAAGGATTTTTTTGAATTTTTTTAAAATTCTTGCGTTAATATTTTCCAAATTTTCAATGAATTCGCATTGAAGTTTGCAAGGTTTTCAAATTTTTAATGATTTTTCAAGTTTGTAAAAATGTGGGATTAAAATAATTAAAGTCGGGATATCAGGGTACCCAAAAGCGGCTATGTTGTCAGAAAGTTTATTGTTCATAATATAAATCATGGAATTCTTATGAACACAAAAGAACTTTACTAGGATTTATATGAGGAATTTTCATACATAACTCAGTCATTGTTACCCAACAACCAACTTAGATATCACTTAGTTTCATAAGTTCTTTTGTATCTGTCATACAATTTTCAGTTGTATCATGTATATTGATAAAAAATTAAGACTATGGGAACCCACAACTTGATCAGTTGGAAGTAATTGATAGTTTGCAAGTTAAATCACATTGGTTCAAGAGAAAAATTTGGTTAGAAATCAAGAGAAGTGCCAAAAGTCCACTAGGTTCATGTGGGACCTGAAATAATGGACTAAAATGACCTATAAGTGACCTAAGTGGTCAAAGTGAAAAGTGGGAGCTGAGTAGGATGCAACCTGCATTTTTTGGCGCAAAAAATAGGCCTGCATACCTATGGCAGATGGAGAATGAGCTGTGGGCTATGGTGCATGCTCCAAAGCATGCAATCTCAAGGCTAATTGGAGCTGAAGAAGGAGACACAAATAAGAAAGGTGAGAGCTCTTCTTACCCGTCCATTTGGTATGACGAAAATGAATGGTATGATAGTCCATAAAAGGGGGAAAACCTGAGAAAAAGTATTCAACCTACTCTTATGTACATCTTCTCTCATTCTTTTACCTTATTCATGATCCAATGAAGCCCGTCTTGTACCCAAGTACTTGAGTGACTTTGGGGCAAGTAAAGGGGAGGATTTTGAAGGTGTATAGGCTGTTATGGACTGAAAAAACCAGTCATAAATAGGGCAGCCCACTATTCTTGTCCATTTTGATGAGTAAATAAGTGATCTATGTGGTTGTAATAGAGGAAATTGATCTCTTAACATCAGGGCTTTACTTGCGAATGATTAGAGGAGCTTATTCTTGAGATTATGTACACTTTTGGAGCTTGATTATGGGCTGAAATTTACTGTTTTAAAACAGGGCTGAAGTTAAAATTATGCCTTATCAGTGCATTTCATGAGCTTTTGATCTATGCCTTGAATGTACTTGTATCTACCATCAAAATACTTGTTTCTTGGAGTTGTTATCCATCCATGTTCATGAAATGAAAACCATTTGAGCTTACATTTGAAATATGCATTTGGTTTGAATCTGAGATTATCCCTAATGTAAAGACTTATTATTTCCATATGCATTTGATGTGATCAAGACAAAGTCTTTCATTCCATTCATGTATGCTAAACAAACATAAAAATCTTGATATCTTCTTCTTCAACTAAGTCATTTCTAAAACCCAAATCTTGTCAAATCCCAATCTTTCCTCCTTCTCCAAACCTTGAATCCCATACTCTTCTTCTTCTCTAAACCCTGGTGGTAGACCAACCCCCAACACGACGACAGTGGTGAACCCGACGTGAAGGTTAGCCCCGGAAGAGGAAGTACAATGGGAGAATCATCAAGTTCGGGAGGAGATGCCTTGCAACAGTTGGTACATCTAATGCAAGAAAGCCAACAACAACAATTACAATTTCAGCAGCAGTTGCAACTGCAACAACAGCGGAGACAAGAAGAAGAGCAGAATGATGTTGTTGCCATTAAAGCTTTGGAAGCAGTTGGGCAAGAGCTCAAGCAATTTAATGGGCAAAATGTGTCCTCTTTTATATGCCTCTATACCGACAAGATGGTCTTCTTTGGAGTTCCTCATCATGCCTAGAGCCGATATTTTGCCCGTTTGGTTGTGCATGGCCTCCAGGACCAAATTCATGGTCTTTTCCAAAAAGACACGGGATGGTTCACTTTCAAGAAGGCTCTTCGAGAAGAATTTTTTCTTGAAGATTTTGGCCTTATGATGAAGAAAGTCTTCACTGAATGGGTCGAAAGGCCCAATAAGGGACTAACCGCCACTGCTCTTCACCGCGAATTTGAAAGCAAATTTGCTCAACTAGATCGTGACGATCAACAGGGTATGGAAAGCCAGAAGATTGAATTATTTCTAAAGGCTGCGGATCCTTTCCTTCAAGAGAAGCTAGCTAATCGGCTTGAAGATCCTAACTCTGAGACGGGATTGAAGACTGCTTGGAGTGATGTCACTGAAGCAGTTAATATGATTGCTCGAAGAGAGCAAATGCGCCTAAGATGGGGATCTACCTCTGCACCAACTGAATCCATGAAGGAGCATATTCATGTTTCTTGACCTCCTGTCTCTATGGCTGAGCAACCAAGAAATCCTGATGTTCCATCTCCAAAGAAGGATGTCATGGACAAGTTAATTAAGAGCATGCAGGATCTCCATCTTAATCTAATGGAGATTAATTTCAAGGTGGAAAGGCTTGATGTGAAAGTGGAAGAAAGAGGACGGATAACTGCCCAAAGTCCCGTACGAAAAGGCTTCAAAAGACGTATCTGGTGTGATAGACTACAGCATGATAAGA
Source organism: Lygodium microphyllum (assembly GCF_053477565.2). Lineage (NCBI taxonomy): Eukaryota > Viridiplantae > Streptophyta > Polypodiopsida > Schizaeales > Lygodiaceae > Lygodium > Lygodium microphyllum. The sequence goes on from NC_141135.1 coordinate 184,233,720, forward strand.
GGGAGTGCGGTGCATTCCGTGAAGCTGAAGTGCAAAAATTGGTCTTTTGGAAGGATGGTAAAATTCATGCAACTGAAACCGGGCTTCCTCTTGAGCCAAATTTCGGTAGTGGTGGCATAAAGAAAAGACTGGAGGATTTGGCAACAAGAACAATAGCTGTTGATGCAGCAACCTATGGGCTACAAATTGAACCAACTAATGAAATTGTTAAAGCATGTAAAACTGATGCAAATCTAAAGTGTGGATGCAAGGCAAGGCAAGGCAACCAAAGATGATTTTACTACTGCCAGTCAATGCATCCGAGGAAGAACCAGATGGACTGAGCCAGTTGATTCATTTTCAGCTTTCGCTCGGTTGGCTGATATTAATAATCATGAAGCTATGGTAGAAGAAAAGAGAAGAAGAGATGAAGATGTTGCCGGTCCCTCCTCTTCGGGCCAACTAAACGTGTGACAAGAAGTAAACCGGATCAGCAGAAGGCTGCTGAAAATCCACCACCGACAGAGCTTGATATGGGAGATGCCCCTCAAGCAAAGAAGACAGAAGGAAAAAGAAAAGGCAAACATCCCGGCTACAAGTTGCAGTCTGACATAGAGACTGTGACGGATCTCAAGCGGATCCTATAAGAAAGAATTCTTGGAAGTAGATTTGAATTTACATTAGGTGAAATTCTCGGAATTGCAAAGCGAGGATTTCATGATGTAATAATTGATGTAATTAAACAAAAAAGACAATATGTTGGTGAAGAAACTGAAGAATCTGTGCATGCTTTTTTGCAAGCACTTCATGTGTATTTGCAGGATGAAGAGAAGCTGAAAACTCAAGGGATTTGATTGGAGGCAATCAAAGAATTGATTGCAGCCATAGAAGCCAAAGATGAAGACATCTATGAAGCAGAAATTGAAGAAGCTATTATGGTGGGGTCTTCTCAATCCAAAGTGCAGCCCATGCATAAGAAAGAAATTCATCTTCACAACATGCAAGAAGAAAATGATGCTCACTTTATTCCTAGTAGTCACTACTCCCGTACCCATTGGGCAAGGGCGACTACCAAAACCATTGTCACGATTGGAGAAAAAGAGACTCCATGCATTGCCCTTATAGACCATGGCTCGGAAATCAACGTCATGTCAAGAAGTCTCTACGAGAATGGCGGATGGCCCATAGATGTGGACCCAGGATGGCGCATGAAAGCAGCCAATAACTCCTCTGGCGATCTCTATGCGGCATGCCCTTATGTACAAGTTACCATTGGTAATGTAAAAGATGAATTTCATTTCTTTGTTCAAGTTTCTTGTAGCTATCCTATCATTCTTGACCAACCTTTTATTTCTGAGTCTCATTTGGAGACAAAGGCCCTTGATGATGGTTCATCATATGCTTGGATAAGAAGTAAGGATAATGACAAAGTTGTCCAATTTTTTACTATATGTGTAAATCATCACCGGAATAGAGATCGATTGAGAGATCATCATGTACTCCTAATGCTCGAGAATTTAAGGGTTTTCGGGTAGAACTGCTATAAGTGGAGGCTATGGCGGTGCTTCATGTAATAAAAATTTGCCTCCACATGTAAAGGGGCCTATGCCAAAAGCTAACTTGCAGGTTTTTATGGCTAATAGTGTGGCCTATTATAAATAGTTTTCAGCCATGAATAGGGCTGAAAGAAAGCATTTATGTCATGTGGAACAAGAGCTTAAGCAAATTAATGTTTTGGCTAAAAATGAAGAAATTACTGGGCTATTTCATGGGCTGATTTATAATGATACATTGGCTGAAATATATGCAGCTGTTCATGCAGAAAATCAAGCTGGAAATCAGTCCATATAGGTATGCACATTGGATATGTATGACATAATTCAAGAATTTGCAAATCAAGAAGTTTTTTGGACAGCCAAACAAGGATAAGGTAAGAGTAGAAACAAAATATAAGACATTTGACAAGAAGGTCAAGCCGGTGGCTACTCCTCTACCTCCCGAAAGTGAAAGACTGGCGGAAAGGGCATCCAAACAGCCAAGCCTTCGTGATCCCAAAGATATTGGTCACCAATTTACAGCTGAAAGTTTACAAGAGCTAAAAATTGGTGAAGACTCTTTTCTCTTGCCAGTTGAAAAGCAAAGCTTCATGCAGATATTAAAGAAATATGGAAAAGCTTTTTCATTTCAGCCACATGAAATTGGTTGTGTGGATCCAAGTGTTGTGGCACCAATGGTGATTTTCACGGTCCCACACGTTCCTTGAAATCTTAAACCAATTCTGGTACCAAGGGCTCATTTGCCTAAGTTACTAGAGCTTTTAAATGAAAAGATAAAAATGCGAATATTGGAGCCATCTTTAGCTCCATATTCCAACCGATGGTTTACCGTGCCTAAGAAGAATGGATCTTTGCAATTCATTCAAGATTTATAGCCTGTCAATAAAGTCACTATTAGAAATGTTGGTTCGGGGCCAATTGTTGATGAATTTGCTAAGGCTTTTGCAGGCAGAGCAATTTATTCCATGGGAGATTTATATTTGAGTTATGACCAGTTTCAGCTTGCTTTGGAGAGCCGAGACATTATCACAATGAAGACACCTCTTGGTTTAGTCCGCATGTGTACTCTACCTCAAGGAACTACAAATTAAGTAGCTCACATGATGAATGCCATGCATAAAGTATTGAGAGATTATATTCCCCAACTAACTCTTCCTGTCCTCGATGATATACCGATCAAAGGATGTGAAGTTCATGAGAAGAATGAAGAACTCAATGAACTTGGATGTCGCAAGTTTGTTTCCGATCATATTAATGATTGTGCTCAAATCTTGGCTAAATGGGAAGAAGTCCATCTTACTCTTTCAGGAGCAAAATCCGTTTTTGGAGTCGAAGAAGTTTTTGTGGTAGGGCATATGTGTGGTCCATATGGCTAAAAGCCTTCTCCAACCAAGATTGATGCTATCAGCAAAATGCGGGAAATATGCACAAATGTTTCGGAGGTGAGAAGATTTCTTGGAGCATGTGTCTTCTACCTTATTTGGATTCCACATTTCGCTCATGTTGCTGAAAATCTTTATCAACTGCTAAGAAAAGGCCAAAGGTTTATATGGGAAAAAGAGCATACTCAAGCTATTCGAAAATTGAAGAAATTGTTGATTTCAGCCCCCACCTTAAAGAGGGCTAATTACTCTAATGGACAGCCTATCATACTCATAGTGGACACAAGTCCTATTGGAATAGGATGGGCAGTCGGTCAAGACGACCTTGAAGGCAACAGATATACAATTCGCTTTGGAGCGAAGGTTCTTAATGAACGTCAAAGAAGGTATGCTCAAATTAAAAGAGAACTTTGGGGAGTGGTAACTGCATTGAAATGTGCCCAGGAGTACTTCATGGGCGCACATGTAATAGTTGAAACAGATTGTCTTCCACTCTTGGGCATGATTGCCAACTGCTCCACTCCCGACATAGTTATGCTAAGATGGATAGCCTATATTAAATCCTTAAATCCTGATTTAAAACATATTGCAGGAAGAGATAATCTAGTTGCTGACATGCTTTCGCGTGCCAGATATAAGGATGAAGAAGAGATGATGGATGAGGAAGAATCAGAGTCTATATTTGCTAAAAATGATGTTGTAATTGTAGGTTCAAATCTGAAAACAGCAAGTACAACTGTACCTAATGATGATTCAACTGTCAAAAATGTAGGTACAACATTAATTACAGCAAGTACAACAGGTTCAGCTACTGAAACAAAATTTATAGCAGCAAAGAAAGAAGAAACAACCATAGAAGGACAGTGGGCAGCTGAAAGACAGCATGCTCAATGTTTTGTTATGGTTTGTTCACACTTTAAAGAATAATATTATGCAGGTGATTGGCTAAAAATTGGCCAATTTCTGAGCACTATGACAAAGAAGGAAGATTGGCCTAATGAAGAGTTCAAGAGAATCAAGAGAAAAGCTTATGGTTTTTTTCTCAAAGATGGTTACCTTTGGAGGCATGCGAAAAAGAAAGGAAGGGCGCATGTTCGTGTCTTAGGAGACAAGAAGACTCAAAGACAGGTCATGCAAGAATTTCATAAAAGCCTATTGGCTGGTCATAGAGGCATATGGGGCACTTTTGCCAAAATAAAAGAGAAATTTTGGTGGCAAAACATGTATAAAGACATTGAGCATTTTGTTGAGTCTTGTCATATTTGTGAAATGTACTCTATGGTTAAGCATAGAGATGGGCTTCAGCCTACCTTCCCTTTATCCATTCACTATAGATGGGTTATTGATTTAGTAACCATGCCTACAGGAATTTGGAACATGAGATATCTAGTACTTGCTAGAGAAGATCTCACAAATCAAGTGGAAGAAAAAGCCTTGACAACAAAGTCTACTCAAGCCATTTGTAGATTTTTACTTGAAGAAGTATTTTGCAGGTATGGCTGTGTTGCCAAAGTAATTGTTGATAGAGGAGAATTGGATGCCGATGAGGCTCACCATTTCTTTGCTCAATTGGGAATCAAGCTATCTCTTACATCAGCCTACAATCCTGAAGGCAATGGTAAGAGTGAAAGAGGTCATCAACCAATTCTCAAAGCATTGGCAAAATCTTGTAGAGGAAATATGAGAGAATGGCCTAGAATTGGTGCGCAGATCGGACGCAGATAGCTCACGTGGTGAATCCCGGAAGGTCCCCAAGAACAAAGTACTCTACTTTTTAGCACAAAAACCCATGTAAAAGCAAGCACGACAAGAGGCAAGAGACAAATTGGGTTCAATCTCCCCCATGCCTTGTGTGAGCGCTTCACAAAGCATGTATTTAATATATATTTCCAATCTTCATGCTCAATAATAGCCCAATTACAAAAATATGACAAGCTTTTAGCTTTTGAGTTTGCTTTCTACCAAAAATAGGAAAATAAAGCTAATGGACGGCGCCCATAGAGTCTGGCACGCCCAATCTCAATGTCCAAATAGAAATAACATATCCAGGCGCATAAGCGCATACAAAATAATAATAAATAATCGATGTCTCTATAGATATAACAAAATATAGGCGTGGCGCCTATCAAAATATAGTCCAAAGGTCGAAAACCCGCTAGACTCCAATGCTTTCCTCCGCCACTGCTGCTATCTCTACACATCAACTGAAGCATTCACAATCGTTAGTAAAATAACACAATTAAACCGACAAAAGTGAATACCTAGCAGTCTTCAGCTACATAAATAAATCAACTGGTTAGAAATAAATCCTAACCTTAATTTATTACGAGTGCGCACTCTAAACTCATAAACGTTTATTAATTTAATATGCATTTTGCGGAATCACCCGCTATGAAATCACCCATGTACACACTAAATTAATGAAATGCCCGAAAAGGACAGGCGTCCCCATCAACTTCTCGCACAAAGAATCCTCTTTGCGTATGAGCCCCGGTCATCTGAGTTTACGGAATCCACCGTAAAACCTCACGGAATCCACCGTGGAATATGCCTCTTGGCATCATACCCCCGGGGTGGGATAGCAATTGACCTCAATTGCTATTAGCTCAATGTGGAGCTAACAGAGTGGGGAAAGCATTTAAGTCTCTAGCGTGCATCCATTGTGCTTCCTCTACAGGATGGTTCTTAAATTTTACTAGATATCTAGAATACCTTTGGCCAGTTCTAGTGGTCATGTAGTCAGTGTCTATAATGGCTTCTGGTTCAAGTATTTCAGTCTCTTCTTCAAGTAAAGGTGGGTTTTCATAGACAGGGTGGATAGGTAATTGGCCTTTAAATGGTCTCAATAAACTAATATGAAATGTATTATGAATTTTCCAATGAGATGGCAATTCTAACTTGAATGCATTGTCATTAATCTTATGAATGATTCTAAATGGTCCGTAGAATCTAGGAGCTAATTTGACAACTGGATGTCGATCTACACTTTGCAGTCTATGCTTTTCTATTCTAAGCCAAACATAATCATCAACTTTGAAATTCATGGCTTGTCTTTTCTTGTTGGCTTGTTTGGTATATGATTGTTGGGCTTTAGCAATCATATCCTTTACCTCATCAAAAATAGTATTATGCATAACAGCAATATCATGGGCACTTTGTATTCTATTAGACAAAGATGAAACAGGTGTAGATAATCTATATCCATAAATAACTTCAAAAGGTGCTTTCTTTGTAGATGTGTGCGGTGTATTGTTATATGCAAACTGTAATAAATGTAAATGAGTATCCCATGTTTGAGGTTTAGAGATAGTGTATGCACGTAAAAGATCTAGAATGGTGCTATTTGTGGCTTCTGTTTGTCCATTTGTTTCTAGATGAAATGCAGATGAGAAATCAATCTTTGTGCCTAGATTTGCAAACATTGTAATCCAAAAATTATTACAAAATCTAGAATCTCTATCTGAAATAATCACTTTCGGCAATCCATGGTTAGTAAAAACAGTTTTCAAAAATAACTGTGCTGCTTGTGATGCTGTTAAAGTTTTCTTACATGCAATGAAATATGCTTGCTTACTAAATCTATCTACAATTGTCCAAATCATGTCATGGTTAGATTTAGTATTTGGTAAGCCAGTAATGAAATCCATAGATATATGTTCCCAAGGTTTAGATGGAATAGACAAAGGCATTAATAGTCCATACTGTTTACCATGATGTCTCTTTATTCTTTGACAAATCAAACATTCAGAAACGAAATTAGATACATCTGCATCCATATGCGGCCAATAAAAATCTTCAGTTAACATGCGTAATGTAGAGATGATACCTCTATGACCTTGATATGGGGGACAATGAATTTCATTCAAAACAAAAGATCGGAATGGAATAGTAACACACAGTCTCTTTTCAAAAAACATGAATCCATCATTATATGACAATGAATCAACAGGAATGAAATTATTTTGAACTAATTTTTGCCAATCAGAATGAAAAGTAATATCCTGGTGATATGTGTCTTTCATAGCAATCAAAGAATCAAAAGATATGATAGATATATTATGAATTGCAGGTCTTCTACTCAATGCATCAGCAACTACATTTTCTTTTCCAGGTTGGTATTGAATGATAGGATGGAAACTTTGAATGAATGAAGCCCATTTGATATGACGGTCAAAAATTTGGGGTTGGCTAAGTAGATGTCTAATGCTTTGCTGATCGGTCTTTATCATGAATTCTGAACCCATTAAATAATGCTTCCATTGTTTTAATGCTTGTACAACTGCTAAGAGTTCCTTGTCATAAGTGGAATATTTAAGCTCAGAGGGTTTCAGCTTAGAACTAGAATATGCTATTGGATGGTTGTCTTGCATTAGCACGGCTCCTATTCCTGATCCGCTAGCATCGGTCACAACTAAAAAGAATGGTCTGTTAAAGTCAGGCAATTGTAGAACAGGGGCATTGGTTAATGCACGTTTGAGTAAGTCAAAGGATTTCTGCTGGTTTTCAGTCCATTGATAAACAATGCCTTTCTTAAGAAGTTTGGTCAATGGTAAAGCAAGTAATGAGAAATTACGTACAAACTTCCTATAGAAACTAGCAAGACCAAGGAATTAGCGTAATTCTTGTACATTTTTAGGAATAGGCCAATGCAATATTGCATCAATTTTCTTAGGATCAACTTTTATTCCTTCTTTTGATACAATATGACCTAGATATTCTATTTCTGTCTTAAAGAATTCACACTTGTCAGGATTTGCAAACAATTGATTTTCTTTCAGTAATTGAAAAACTAATGATAAATGCTCATAATGCTCTTTTTCACTTTGACTGAACACTAAAATATCATCAAAGAAAACAATCACACAATATTGATATTTTAGAAAAATACGGTTCATCATTCTATTGAAAGTGGCAGGTGCATTAGTTAATCCAAATGGCATGACTAAGAATTCGTAATGGCCAAACTGTGTCCTGAATGCAGTTTTAAATATGTCGGATCTATCAAGCCTCACCTGATGATATCCAGACTTAAGGTCAATTTTACTAAATATAAAAGATCCTTGCAGTTTGTCCATAAGGTCATCAACTCTAGGTATAGGATACCTATTCTTTACAGTGATCTTGTTTAATGCTCGGTAGTCAATACACATCCGATAAGTATTATTCTTTTTCTTGACTAAGAGCACAGGTGCACCGAATGGAGAACTGCTAGGTCGAATTAAGCCTCTATTTAGTAATTCTTCTACTTGACTCTGGATTTCTTTTTGCTCTATTTGATTGTGCCTATATGGGGCTTTGCAAGGTGGTTGTGTGCCAGGTATGAGGTCAATCTTATGGTCTTCTGGACGTGATGGAGGTAAACCTGGTGGTAGGTCTTCTGCAAAACAGTCCTTAAAATATGCAAGAAATTCCTTATGCCTAGGGTGCATATGATTTTCCTTTGCATGCAATTCATTCACCCAAACGAGATATGATTTAGTATTCTTACGTAGTGCACGTTTTGCTTGAGTATGCGAAAGCAGTGGAAACATATGAGATGCATGTATACCAAATAATGTAATAGATTTTCCTTGAAAATTTATATTCATTGTGTGTGTGGAATAATCTATATTGGGATTATGTTGGTGTCTCCATGGCATTCCTAGAATAATGTCGCTACACTGTAATGGGACAACTAAGAAATTTCTTCTTTCAATATATGGACCAATTTGAATTTCTAAATCTTGAACTTCTTGTGTGCCATTGTACCTAGTGCCTAAAAATGCAGCTTTTATGCGATAGTGCGTAGGTACAGTATGCAATTTCAATTCCTTTACCAATTTTGCTGAAATAAAGTCATGGGTACTACCGTCATCATGCAATATAGTTCTTTCTTTTCCATGCACCATACATTTCATAGTCAACAATGAATGTGAAGTAGGCATACCTGGTAAAGTGTCGGAAGTAGTAGTAGGATCATCTTCTTCTTCAGTGAAATCCGGCATATCCTCATGCTCGTCTTCGTCCATAGCTCCAAGGTAGTTGATATGTGCTGATGGCTTCTTTAAATGACAATTTGCTGCGAGATGCCCTGGCTGGTGACACTTGTAGCATACGATGGGCTTGGCTTTGGTCACATTATTTGCAATGGCTGGGAGTCTGGGTATATTTGGATTTGCTTGTGGAATAGGCTTAGGATTTGAATTGACAGTGGATGGTAATGTAGGTGGTTTAGGCCAATTCTTGCGGAAAGATGGTGATGAGAAACGACCTGGATTAAATCTTCTGAAATTGGAATTGAATTGTTTAGATCCATAATTACCGTTTGCTTGGAATGGCTGTGGTCGTCGATCTCTTCCGCGTAACTTATCTTCAGTGTCGTGAGCTAAGGAGATGGCGTCTTCAAGGGTAGCAGGCTTGAACATATTCACCTCAGCGTAGTAATGTCCAAGAAGTCCAGACATATACTTTCGCTTATGTGTCGTCTCTGGTACGTCTTCAAGAATGCGTAGCTATAGGAGTGCATTCCAAAAACGCTCTGTATACTGTGGAATAGGCTCACGATCGCACTGTTGGAGTAAATCCCATTGCTTGATAGCCTTCTCATGAAATTGCGGTGGTAGGAAATTTTGCATGAACTTCTTCTTGAAATCTTCCCATGTAGCAGGACATTCTATGCTCTTGCGGACTACAGTCCACCAAAGTGATGCTCTGTCTATCAGATGATTAGTAACACACTTGATTTTATCTTTCTCGGGATAAGTTTCCTCATGGAAATAGTCACCAAACTGGCTAATGAATGATAAAACAGTCTTTCCTTCTCTTATGCCATTGAAAGTGCGAAACTTGAAACTTCGTTTACTTATCTTGGATTCCTTGCGAATGGTTTGTGCTTCAAGAGTGGCGTCAATGGTACGGCGAATCAAATCTTCAGCTTGCGGTTCTTCTTTGTCAGTGGACGCTCCTTGTAGCTTTGTCAATTGCGCTTGCAAGGCTTGCCTAGCTCTTCGCTCTTCTTCCAATTGCAGCATGATAAGATCCAGCTTTTGTTCCATGGTAGGCTCGGGTAGATCGTCTTCAGCCATAGGATCATCCATATGTGGGGTAGTCATCCTGTAAAACTTAACAAACCTTTCTCACTCAAAATCAGTTAGCGGGATGAGCGTAGCTCAAATTTGGGGTTACAAGGCTATGTATTTTTGGGTATTTTCTTCTTCAATTTTCAGAAATTCTGCAATATTTCTATCTTCGTTTGCTGAAAGTACTTCAACAAACTTGTAGATAGGTAGAACAGCTTGCTGCGAACAACTTTCCAGTTCAGAGTTTTTGTATACGAACAAGTCTTCTATGAGTTTTAAGCACTAGTCAGTTTTGATTTAGTCTGACTTGCAGAGTTGCAAACTTAATAGACTTGTAGAGTTGTTGACTTGCTGGACTTAGACCGACTTGCAGAACTTGATTCCAAGTGACTTACTGAACTTGACTTCTGGAGCGCAGGACCCGGAGTATATCGACTTCTCTGCCCTGTGTAACTTGCAAAGTATTCTGTGGCTTAAGCTTAATGAATTAAGCTTAAGCTTAATAAGCTTAGTAGATTAGGCTTATGAGAGAAGAAGAGTCGACTGAAAACGGCGTGATTCGTGGAGGACGAGAGGAGGTGTTTGATGACGACGCGGATTTTTCGGACGTCCTCAGATACCTCGTGGAGAATTTTTGTGGAGCTTCTTTAATTTCCTAAGTCTTTTAAGCTTGAAGACTAAGCTTTTTGAAGAAATAGATATGGCTTCTTACTGTTTTATCCACGACTTGTTCATGGAGATGAGGGAGTGGTCCTCCGCCTGCTGAGATTGGTCCTTCACGATCTGACAGTGGAAACAGGGGTTCTTGATCGCCAGAAGTCTGCCTGTATCGACGGTTCGCGACGAGATTGACTGTAGAAGCCGTTTGTTCCTGGAGCTCCGCCTTCGCCCGAGATTGGTAGCGATTGGAAGCCCTTGATCTCTGCTCCGCTCTGATACCACTGGTGCGCAGATCGGACGCAGATAGCTCACGTGGTGAATCCCGGAAGGTCCCCAAGAACAAAGTACTCTACTTTTTAGCACAAAAACCCATGTAAAAGCAAGCACGACAAGAGGCAAGAGACAAATTGGGTTCAATCTCCCCCATGCCTTGTGTGAGCGCTTCACAAAGCATGTATTTAATGTATATTTCCAATCTTCACGCTCAATAATAGCCCAATTACAAAAATATGACAAGCTTTTAGCTTTTGAGTTTGCTTTCTACCAAAAATAGGAAAATAAAGCTAATGGACGGTGCCCATAGAGTCTGGCACGCCCAATCTCAATGTCCAAATAGAAATAACATATCCAGGCGCATAAGCGCATACAAAATAATAATAAATAATCGATGTCTCTATAGACATAACAAAATATAGGCGTGGCACCTATCAAAATATAGTCCAAAGGTCGAAAACCCGCTAGACTCCAATGCTTTCCTCCGCCACTGCTGCTATCTCTACACATCAACTGAAGCATTCACAATCGTTAGTAAAATAACACAATTAAACCGACAAAAGTGAATACCTAGCAGTCTTCAACTACATAAATAAATCAACTGGTTAGAAATAAATCCTAACCTTAATTTATTACGAGTGCGCACTCTAAACTCATAAACGTTTATTAATTTAATATGCATTTTGCGGAATCACCCGCTATGGAATCACCCATGTACACACTAAATTAATGAAACGCCCGAAAAGGACAGGCGTCCCCATCAACTTCTCGCACAAAGAATCCTCTTTGCGTATGAGCCCCGGTCATCTGAGTTTACGGAATCCACCGTAAAACCTCACGGAATCCACCGTGGAATATGCCTCCTGGCATCAAGAATGCTTCCATTCGCATTATGGGTTGATAGAACTACCCATAGTGCAGTAACAGGTTATATGCCAGTTGTACTAATATATGGGCAACCACCTATTATGCCTATTGAGGAGTCTATTGTCACATGGAGTATCTTGCCTTGGGATGAAGGCATAAATAGAGAAGAGTTGCTGATCTTGCGCATAAGGCAGCTTGAAATAAGGCCAGAAGATGTCAAGACAGCCATTGAAAGGCTGAAGGCAACAAGATTGAAGAATAAGAAGAGGTTTGAGAAGCATCATCGACTCCGTCCAAGAGCTATTCAAGAGAATGATTGGGTACTTGTCTATGACAGCAGTCTGGATAATCAATATAGTGCTCATAGGAAGTTAGCCAAGTGATGGTTTGGACCATATGTGGTGAAATTAGTACATCATAATGCTACTTATACTTTGCCTGAAATGGATGGGACCATGGTTAAGGTACCAATAGCCGGTAAACGTATCAAGCTCTACAAACGAAGAGAGTCTTCTACTTATGAGCTTGATGACTTGGATATGAGCCATCTACTTGAAGACAAGCAAGATGGAGAAGACTTAGAGGATGAAGATGAAGAGATGTCAGAAGAAGACCCTCCTTAACCTGTAATCTTGTGAAATGGCACATGCCAAGTTAGGAGGGGGTGAATGTCAGAAAGTTTATTGTTCATAATATAAATCATGGAATTCTTATGAATACAGAAGAACTTTACTAGGATTTATATGAGGAATTTTCATACATAACTCAATCATTGTTACCCAACAACCAACTTAGATATCGCTTAGTTTCATAAGTTCTTTTGTATCTGTCATACAATTTTCAGTTGTATCATGTATATTGATAAAAAATCAAGTCTATGGGAACCCACAACTTGATCAGTTGGAAGTAATTGACAGTTTGCAAGCTAAGTCACATTGGTTCAAGAGGAAAATTTGGTTAGAAATCAAGAGAAGTGCCAAAAGTCCACTAGGTTCATGTGGGACCTGAAATAATGGACTAAAATGACCTATAAGTGACCTAAGTGGTCAAAGTGAAAAGTGGGAGCTAAGCAGGATGCTGCCCACATTTTTTGGCGCAAAAAATGGACTTGCATACCTATGGCAGATGGAGAATGAGTTGTGGGCTATGGTGCATGCTCCAAAGCATGCAATCTCAAGGCTAACTAGAGCTGAAGAAGGAGATACAAACAAGGAAGGTGAGAGCTCTTCTTACCCGTCCATTTGATATGACAAAAATGAATGGTATGACAGTCCATAAAAGGGAAAAAACCTGAGAAAAAGTATTCAACTTGCTCTTATATACGTCTTCTCTCATTTTTTTACCTTATTCATGATCCAATGAAACCCATCTTGTACCCAAGTACTTGAGTGACTTTGGGGCAAGTAAAGGGGAGGATTTTGAAGGTGTATGGGCTATTATGAACTGAAAAAACCAGTCATAAATAGGGCATCCCACTGTTCTTGTCCATTTTGATGAGTAAATAAGTGATCTATGTGGTTGTAATAGAGGAAATTGACCTCTTAACATCAGGGCTTTACTTGTGAATGATTAGAGGAGCTTATTCTTGAGATTATGTACACTTTTGGAGCTTGATTATGGGCTGAAATTTACTATTTTAAAACAGGGCTGAAGTTAAAATTATGCCTTATCAGTGCATTTCATGAGCTTTTGATCTATGTCTTGAATGTACTTGTATCTACCATCAAAATACTTGTTTCTTGGAGTTGTTATCCATCCATGTTCATGAAATGAAAACCATTTGAGCTTACATTTGGAATATGCATTTGGTTTAAATCTGAGATTATCCCTAATGTAAAGACTTATTATTCCCATATGCATTTGATGTGATCAAGACAAAGTCTTTCATTCCATTCATGTATGCTAAATAAACAGAAAAAGCTTGATATCTTCTTCTTCAACTAAGTCATTTCTAAAACCCAAATCTTGTCAAACCCCAATCTTTCCTCCTTCTCCAAACCTTGAATCCCACACTCTTCTTCTACTCTAAACCCTGGTGGTAGACCTTCAACCCCCAACACGATGACAGCGTGTGAACAGCAGTTCCACGGCATAAGCGAAACCATATGCGTGTCCTCGCACATGAATGAGGGCTTGAACATCGCATGTACGCGACCATGCGGAGGGCATGAACAACAGCAACTAACACGCAAAAAATTCTAACACACGAACTAGCACACGAATAGCCACAAAAATGACTCCACATATGGACAGCATGGAGGCGGGATGCGGAACCATGACCGAGGAGTGACCAAGGACCAGCAAGGGAGCCCGGAGGGTGCAAGATGGGAAAGGGGGCCCTCAAGAGGGTGTGTTTTGGTTTTGTTTTCTTTGAGTTGTGTTGAATTATTGGGGGGGTGGGAATGGGGGCTAAGGGGCAATTGGAGGTGGGTTGGGGTAACTGGGGAGAAAGGGGGCTTGGTTGGGGGGATGTGAGGGGTGGGAGGAGGTGGTAGTGGCCACCTCCTCCTCCCATCACCTCCCCCACGATTGGAGTGGCTAAGGGGCAATTGGAGGTGGGTTGGGGTAACTGGGGGGAAAGGGGGCTTGGTTGGGGGGGTGTGAGGGGTGGGAGGAGGTGGTGGTGGCCACCTCCTCCTCCCATCACCTCCCCCACGATCAGAGTGGCAGTGGTGGGCGGGCAAGGGTAGGGGAAGGGGAAGAAGGGAGAGGAGGAGGAGGAGGATGAGGAAGAGGGCTAGAAGGGAGAGAGGAGTAGAAGGGGAGGGAGGAGTAGAAGGGGAGAGGGAAGGGGAAGGAGGGAGGTGGAGGGAGGGAGGGAGAGGGGTCAAATGCAGAGGGAGAGGGGGTGAGTAGAGGGAGGTAGGGAGAGGGAGAGGGAGAGGGAGAGGGAGAGGGAGAGGGAGAGGGAGAGGGAGAGGGGAGAGAGAAAGAGGAGAGAGAGAAAAAAAGAGAGATAGGAGAGAGAGGAGGGAAATGAGGAGATGTGGGAGGGTAGTTAGGAGGAAATTTGATTTTTTAAATATTTAATTAACATAGCTATATATATATATATATATATATATGTATGTATATACATATACATACATACATATATATATATATATATATATATATATATATATATATATATACATATATATATATATATATACATATACATATGCATATATATATATACATATACATATGCATATATATATATATACATATACATATATATATCTACATATACATATGCATATATATATATACATATACATATATATATCTACATATACATATGCATATATATATATATATATACATACATATATATATATATATATATATATATATATATATATATATATATATATACATACATATATATATACATATATATATATATATATATACATACATATATATATATATATACATACATATATATATATATATATACATACATATATATATATATACATACATATATATATATATATATATATATATATGTATATATATATATATATATATATATGTATATATATATATATATATATATATATATATATATATATATATATAAATACAAACATCCCCCTATCCCGTGCACATGCATGGGCGGGGGGTAAAAAATTTTGCATTGCCAGGAATGATAGAGGGTGCGATCATGCAGAGGGATGGAGGAAGGCATTATGAATGCGGCAACGTGTGTCAAAAGACAGAAACACGGGCATTCGTGAGCAAACCAGCACCACTTCAATGAAAAATTAAATGAAAATTAATTTCAAAAAATCTGTCCACCAATACAAAGTGTGGAAAGAAGGAAATTTGTGTAGAATGACATGGTGGACAGGGGTATGATATCCAAAATGCCGTTTGGATAGAGATGGACCCATTCACTTGGAAAAAACCATAAAAACACAGCCAAAACTAGAAAGAAAATTTAATATGGAAAGATCCGGGGGTCGAAACCCAGCAAGGTGAACACAAAAAATGTCTATAGGAAGAGGTCAGACATGATAAGTAAGGGGAAATGTGGTTTTGGGGGAGGTAAAGTGCGTTCGCATGGGAAAAACAAGAAAAACGCACACATAATGAAACTCAAAAAGTAATATAGGAAGATCCGTGTAGCGGAATAGAGGGCAATAAAAAGGAAAAATGTCAGGACAAGGGTGGATGACAAGGCTATTAGGTCAGAATGCATTTTCGAGTACATGGGCCATTCACATGGAAAAAACAATAAAATGGAGCCCAAAAATATCATGAGCATTAGGTAAATCCGTATCAACCATCATGCGAGGAATGAGGAAGCTGTCAACGGTGATTGTTAGGATCCCAAGGGAGGGTAATACTTCTTGTGGAAATAGCCATTAATCAGGAAAGGATCATCTAAAGCATTGAATGTCTGAACTTGAACAAAGCCATTAGGGTTGATAGCAAGTACCTTATAAGGGCCCATCCAGCATTGTTGAAGCTAGCCTGAAAACTTGCCAAATTGGAAATCATATGCTAGGACTAAGTCGCCTTCCTTGAACTCCTTTTGCTTGATGAAGCTGTCATGATAGGCCTTTCTATGGGCTTGCGTGGCTTCCATGCACTGTAGGGCCATCCTCCAAGTCTCATCAAGACATTCCAGATGCAAGAGATGGTGATACAGAAACTCATCATCTCCCAAGTATTCTTTGATAGCCATGCACAAAGATGGTAGCTCAAATTCAATAGGAAAGATGGCTCCTATTCCATACATCAGTTGGAAAGGGGTCTGTCCTGTAGTAGCCTTATGAGAGGTTTTGTATGCCTAGAGGGCCTTGTGTAAGTCGATCATCCCAATCACAACAATGTGCAGCTATTGTTCTTGTCAGAATCAAGTAGATGATGCGAATGGTAACTTCAACTTGGTTGTTGGCTCTAGGGTAATAGGGTGTGGACTTATGATGGCAAATCTTTTACAGTTATGTTAATTCCTCCATAATCTTATTAAGGAAGTACGTACCTCTATCACTGATGAACTCTAGGGGACTGCCAAAATGGGTGATGATGTTCTCGTATAGGAACAAGGCCATGATGTTGCCATTATCCTGCTTTAGAGCTTTGACTTCACACCACATAGTCTGTACAGACCAAGGTGTATCTATTTTATTTCCTTCTGGTTGTGGATCAATGGACCCACAAAGTCAATTCCCCACTTCTCGAACAATTTTAAAGGAAGAATTGATTGTAATGGCATGGTTCTACATTTGATAGGCTTTCCCATTCAATTGACAAGCATCACACAATTTGCAGTAGTCATAGGCATCCTTTTGGAGGGTCAGCCACCCACCAATATCTTGCAAGCAAGGCCTTTCTGCATGTTGCTTCTCTTGTGAAGTGTCTGCCACAAGGCTCATCATGGCATGTTTTCAGCATGATTTTAATCTCCTCTCATATGACACATCTACTCAAGACCTCATGTTTTTCTTTCTTGTACAGAGAGCACCACCTAAGAGGGTATAGAGGGGCTGATTCCAACAGAAGTTTCTTCTTATCAAGGCTTGAGATGCCAAGGGGATACTATGAGGTTTCCAGGAGATTAGCAATTTCAATTAGAAAGAGGGAAGCATCAGAGAGGTCTGGATCATCCTACTCTTCTTCATCATTGCTTTGAAGGTTTTGCAACAGATGATCAACCACCAGAACATGAGAGTGACCGGGTTTGGTAACCACTTCAAAATCAAACTCATGAAATAGAAGGAGCCATCTCATCATTCTTCCCTTCACATCAGCCTTGTTCATCAGGAAGGACAAAGCTTCATGTTCCACATAGAATTTGAAGTGTGTCGATAGTAGATAGTGTTGCAACTTCTCCAAGGCAAACACCATTGCTAGACACTCAAGCTCTATCACTGTGTAGTTTCACTCTTTGTCAGTTACTTTCCAGCTTGCATAATAGATAGGTTGATCTAACTTTTAGGGTCCCTTTTGGCATAAGACTGCACCTAGGCCTTCAACTGATGCATTAGTGTGTACATAGAACTCTTTCCTCCAATCAAGAGGCTGCAGGATAGGTGCTTCAATTAAGCATTGCTTCAGGGTGTTGAATGCCTCATCACAATCACTGATCCATGTAAACTATGCATCTTTTCTAAGGAGTTTATACAAAGGGGCTGCCTTTGTTGCAAAGTGCACAATGAACCTTCTGTAATAGCCCACATGGTCAAGGAATCCCCTCAATTGTTTAAGGTTGGTTGGGCTGTTAAGGTGGCAATCTTCTCAATCTTGGCAGGATCTGTTGTTATTCCTTGTGCAGAGCCAATGTGGCCTAGAAGAACTCCTGACAAGACACCAAAGATACATTTTTCAAGGTTGAGAGAAATCCCATACTCTCGACATTTGTCAAAGCACTGCTCTAGGTGTCCCCAATGCTCACAGATTAGGCTATAGACATAGAAGTCAGGGAGGTACACCTCAACAAATTCATGCAAGTGGTTTTGGAATGTAGTCATCATCAATCATTGGAAAGTAGCAAAGCCCAAGCAGCATCACTCTATAAGCATAGGTTCCCCATTCTATTTTGAAAGTTGTTTTGGATTGGTCTTCTTCTACGATTTGGACTTCATTGTATCCACTAAATCCATCCATGAGAGAATAGAGCTCATGGCTTGCCACTGTGTCCAACAGTTGGTCTGTGAAAAGGATAGGGAAATGATCCTTCTTCATCTTGGAATTCAGCTTTCGGAAATCCACACATATTCGTAGGTTTCCATTCTTCTCGGGTACTACCACAATGGGAAAAACCCATTCACTATTGGCCATTAGATAGATAAACTCAGCTTCAAGGAGCTTCATTAATTTAGCTTTCACTAAAGTAGAATAATTTGGATTCATATGCCTCTGTCTTTGCCTCACAGGTTTGGCATTAGGCTCTAGGTCAATGTGATGTTGGCATACTGTGGGATCAATTCCCTTCAAATCTTTGTCCCCGACCATGCAAACATGTCCAAGTTCTCCTTCAATAGGTCATGCAAGACCAAGAGTTCTTCTTCTGGAAGATTAATTCCCACCTTCAATTGACGTTTAGTACCTTTTTCATCCACGAAGGTTAGTTTCTTTTCACCTTCCACTTTGCGGATGAATGTCCTACAGACTGCTTTTGGGTAGAGATCTGACTCCTTAAAGGGAGTATTCTCCTCTTCTAATGATCCACTAGAACTGACTTCTTATTTTAGTGGAGTCTTAGGTTGCTCCTTGGGAAGCTGAAAGGGTATTAGAGCGGTTTCAAGTTTAGTTTGGGGATGAGTCACTTCTTGGCACAAAGACTCGTCTTTCGAGGATACATCTAAGAACGTCACATAACAAGAGCCTTCTACATTCCGTTTAAGCTACCGAACTAGGGGTTGTTGGCACGATGCATTGCCATCATCTTCTCATAGGAATGGTAACATTGGGCGACAAGAGCCACTACTAAAGAAAGGCTGATTCTTCTTAATCCATTTCTTACAAAGGCTTTGCTTATGACATGACTCATTGATCAATCCAAAGGATACTATAGTCATTCTATCGAGCAGAAAGGGATCTTCTACTTCTAAGGCTTTTGGAACTTCTGGAACTTCTTCCTCATCTCTGCCTTCTATGAGGAGAATACACTCTTCTAGGCTGCTTTCATAATCTTTCTCTACATTATCATTTTCATCCTCTTTAGATTATGTTTCTACCTCTGTGGGGGCTATGTAAGAGAATAACAAACTCTCTGTTGTGTCCTCTGCTTCTACTTCTACTTCTACTTCTATCTTTGTCTCTGTCTCTGTCTCTATCTCAATTCTTCTCTTCTTGGCAATGCCATTTCCTTCATTTTCAGCCTCTTATGATGCTTGTTGATGGCGGTTTTCCTTGGCTGTGCACCAAAAACATGGATCCCCAAAAGGAATACCAAGGAAACAGGGTTTCTACTACAAGAAAGTCTATTTTGTATCATCAACAACCATCTCTTTCATCTTTTATGTGATCACAACAAGGAAAACAACACCAGGAACAAGAAATCTTCATGCAACTTCATAGAAACAATTCTCCCATGGTTTTAACTTTAACAAAATCCATCATTCTCTTCATATTCTTCATAGAATTCTTTGATAGATATGGAAAACACAAAATAATATTCCACTTTGAATGGAAAAATATCACATATGATTCATCTTCAAAGATTCCATAGCTTTCTCTCACAATCTCTCACTCATAAATACATTATTTTGGCCATCTCTCTCTCTCTCTCTCTCTCTCTCTCTCTCTCTCTCTCTCTCTCTCTCTCTCTCTCTCTCTCTCTCTCTCTCTCTCTCTCTCTCTCTCTCTCTCTCTCTCTCTCTCTCTCTCTCTCTCTCTCTCTCTCTCTCTCTCTCTCAATAGTACATCATCTCCTCACTAAAATACTCAATAATCCCTCACAATAATTCTTCTTTGGTCATGGATGCCCTTGAGGTGTGTCTGATATAAAAGGTCAGCAAAGCCACTACAATGACTCTTCATAGCTCATCATTGTCACTTCACTCCAGTCTTCTCTTGAGTTTTCAATAGCTACTTATTCCACTTCCTTGATCTCTTTTGAACTTACATTTACCTCTTTCCAAGGCTAAAAAAAATTTCCAAATTCACACATACATTCCACAAAACACTTACACAGAGGCATACAAAACAAAACAAAATAGGAACAAAGGCTCTACATAAGCTCACATAGGGTTTACAAAAGGTCAACAGAAAGCATCAGACACACATAACTCATACTAAAACCATTCCAAACTATCAAAAATCATTCAATTATCTTTCAAACAACCTCAAACTTCATCAACCATTACTCCATCCTTCCACACAAAAGAAAAACAGACAAAACAGAAGCTATCAGAACCTCAACATAACCTATCAAAACATCATAGAGCCTCATATCTCTGCTGAAAAACATCATGAGCTTCCAAAACATAATTGACCTCATCCAAAACACTCTCAAACACTTCCAAAACAACTAATCATCATTCAAAATCCATCAAAAATCAACCATTCAGGCCTCAAAAACAACAAAAATCAACCAAGAAACCAAGTCATTTCAGCATTCAATAGTGTATTAGCCATCCTCTCTAAGCATCTATTTAACAACATCCTTCTGATATCATCCATCTCTTGTTGCATTTTAGCTATTTTATATTGTGCTAATATGTCCATATCCATGAGCTTGATAAGATTGCCTTTAATTTTTCCTACCAATATCCGATATTATTATCCCAAATTGAGTGTGTGTTGGTCTACTTAATTCCAAGTCTACTATAATGTGAAAGTTGCTTAAGGACTAGTGTAAGTCCTATGGGACATTTCCTAAGAATTTTCCCCTTCCCTTTTTTTATTTTTGTGCTTTTGTCTTTACTATTCTAGAAGTTGGACAACCCTCTTAATCCAATAAGGAGAGGTACCAGTGTGCTTGTGAACTTAGCTTCCTTAAATATTCATTTAAGTGTTGACTATTATCAAGAGCCAAGACTTATCGATTGTTGCACTATGCATGCATCTAATCCTTCTTTGCTTATTACTAGCCCAATTCATTATTAGAAGGTTGATATGAATCCAATTCTTTGCATGTGTACCTCATGTACCTTTGTGAGGTCCATTTATGTATGGTTGAATTTGTCAATTTGTTTATTTACACCTCAAATTTTCAATTCTTTCACTCTTTAGTTTGGTTTTAATTGCCACTGATGATTTGAAAAATATAGAGTTATCAACTCTACTATGTATGTGTTCTTATTTGCTAAAGCTTTCTACTTTTTGAAAACCAAGTTGTTATTTTCACAATCTTACCTTTCAATGACATGTAAGTTAGCTCTAGGGTGTTTTGGTCTTCTTACTCTATGGTTAGTTCTAGTCATCACTTGTTTGCTCACTCATCTCATGTTCATCATTTAGCCTCATTGAGTTTTCATCTAATGATCCCTACTAAGGCAAGTTTATGTGTACCCTTACTTGTGCACCTAATGGAATAACGAGATCTAAATTGGGGGTGTGTGACCTTGGTGCCTAGTGGGCACCTACCTTATGCTATGTCAAGAAACTTAAGGTTAGGTAATTAGATAGGTTGAACGAATCATGATGATCCTACTACAGCTTTGATAAATAGTCTTATTCTAACTCAAGAGTACCTATAAGTGGGTGGATGATTTGGCTAAAGGTGAGGTGAATATATATGGGGTGACCTTACGTGTAATCTATTGCAATGGATGTTGCTTATATGGAATGATATTCATGAGTCTTTAAGAGTGCAACTTAGGGTTAGTCCTAAAATCTAAGCTTTATGAGGTGAATATTCATGGCGTGAGGTGAATATTTATGGGGTGAACTTACATGTAATCTACTACAATTGGGTGTTGCTTTTGTGGAATGATATTCATGAGTCTTTAAGAGTGCAACTTAGGGTTAGTCCTAAAATTTGAGTTTTTGAATAACACAAGAATGGTATTCATGGGGTGATTCTAATAGTAGGTGGTGTCGGTCCAATTTTTCTACCCTAAGATGATGTGTCCTAGATACATGAATTTCCTAAGGTCTAGGTATCCAGTTACCTATTGAATCTAAGAGGACCAAGGAATGAATGGATAAGGGGTGAGTTGGCCCTAATTGTGGATGGTGTTGTGGTCAAGTAGCCCTACCCTAACTTTGATTATAAGCAAAAAGGTAATGTGGCCTATATTTGTGTGTGTTAGAAGGATAATATGTGGCCTATCTACAACAGGGTATTTTTGGGAGGAGATTAGAGTTCCTAAGATGGCATGTGTTGGCCTTATTATGTGATTTATAATTCCTAACCCAAGTGTGGGTGAGCCTATCCCTCAATGTGTAAGGGTGCACCTATCCTAAGAAGAATGCGCTAAGAAAAGTGACTAGTGTGGTGCTCCTAAGTGGGTGGTGATTAAGGGGGTCAATAGATGTGCCTAAGTGATTTGTTAAGGGAACACATGCATGATACTATCAAGGTGCCTTCGAGTGAGTTGTGAGTGAAGTGTGAGTCCTCAAACTTGAAGGTGGTTATGCAGTATAATGTGCCCAAACGATATGTCTCCTGGTTTGAGTGACACAAATGCGGGCTCAAGTAAGTGTCAATTCAAGGATGTCACTCAACATGAGTGATGTACTCGATTTTCAGCTTCATGGGATACAACTCAAGTGACTCAATCAATAGGTATTACAATTCAAGCATGGTAGCATTATGAACTCTCAAGTGTGGGTGAATGAGCTTGATTATTAAGGACTCAAGTGGGTGGCTTGTAGGTCTAGTGATTGTGACCTTGAGTGATGGTGATCACTTAAGTGTTAGGGCGGCAATCAAGTGATGGAACCAAGCATTGGTAGTGACCAAGTGTTCAAGTGGCATTCAAAGGTGTGACTAGGTGAACTCGAGTCTGAGAGTGATAGTCGAATGTTTGAAGACTTGAGTAAATTGGACCAAATATGATGGTAGGTGTACTCAAGAGGAATGTGCAAAAGGTAATGGACAAGTGTGGTGATAGGTGTACTTGACTATTAAGTGGATTTGGTCTATCTTGGTGGCATGGCTTAGATGCTTGGCTTGAGTATAGTGTGGTTGCTCAAGTGAGAGTGGTTTGAGCATTATGGAATCAAGCAAGAGTGACAGTTGGAATACTCAAGCGATTTGAGCAAGGGATGGTAGATGATTGACTTGAGGGAATTCAATCAAGAGATCATGGGATCAAGAGGAGTTGGTGGAGTCAAGTGGTCTAATCATGTACGAAATCCAATGAGCATGATCATACTATTAAGTGTTATGGTTAGGATAGAAGCACTTTACTATTCGTAGCTATGTAATCAATTGACCATTCAAGCCAATGAACCAATACAATGCACATGATCAATCTAATAGCTTATGAGTTAGGAATCAAAGGCATGCATGTGACACCTAGAGATGGTGATGCATCCTCATCAAGCTTTTAATCCCCCTTCTCTCTCTCATTCCTTATGCTTTCCTTCTCTTCCCTTCTCTAGCCCATTCCAACCTTTGTGGCTTCCTCCTTGTGCATTGTCATGAGGTTAGTGTGTATATGTTGTTGCATCAGCTCTACAAGAAGGTTGTAGTGGGGTTTGCCCATGAACACTTTTGTAGGTGCAATATACTTCACATTCTATTTGTTTCTTTGTTTGACCTATTCTATTTCCAAATGCACTCACCTAGACTCAAGGGTTGCATGACTTGAGTGGATGCCATGGTTGGCAAACTAAGAGACATGATTTTTTAGATAATGTTATTTTTTGCATTAATGAATTGTAGTTCCTTGCAAGTGGGTGACAATGGCATCCATTATAAGATATTGTAATAGATACTCAATAGATGCACCTCTCTAGTATCTTCTTGTTGTATCCATACTTAAGGGAAGCAGTAGATGGTCAGAGGATTCTCATGGATGCTATTCACAGAGAATTTCTAACGAAGCATATTCAATCCATGCATACCTATAACCTCCCAAGATCTCCCACCGATTACAATCAGTCTCTTGCCACAATGACCATGTTGTTTCCATATTCTTATTGCAATTACAAATCCTAATATTATAAATGTTTATAGCATATAACAAAAGCATGGCTATAAATCCACTTTTTAGTGATGAAGATGATGAAGAATAAAATATTTTGTGTAGATAATACAAATGTAATCCATTCAAAAAGAGGAACTATAAATTGTGTGAGTGAAGTATGAAGACTCAACTCAAATTTATTGGATTAGAGAATATATTTCAACTTGGAACTAAAGTGTCTAGGTCTAAAAAACAAGTACTACATGAATAAATGAAGAAGATTAATCCCAACGAGGCATGATTGTCTCATTCAAAAACAACAATCTATAGCCTAAAATTTTCTCTAAACTTTTTTAACTTTTATTGCAATGGTTGTTAGTACCTTCCTAAACTTCTAACTAGCTTCCTTTTGATGCAAGCCTGCTTCTTCTTATTAGTGGACCTTCATTGACTCATTTGAAGTTAGCTTTAATTATCTTTGACCAACTCTTTGACTTTGACTTTTATAACCTTGTATGTTGGGAATTAATGATGGAGCCTAGAGGAGTAATTTATAATCTCACAGTAGATGTGTGGATCTTTTGCATTCATGGAGGAGTCCCAAATTACCATTGATCTTTAACCATATAGTATCACACTAGAGTATTGGACAATGGCATTTATTGTAGCCTTAGGAGACCTACACATGAATCATTTAAAATAGTCATAGATTAATAATAAATTTCAAAATCCTACCACATTCCTCACTATTTACAAAATTGAAGTAGATAATGTTGCAGAGCTTTGAGCTTTAAAACTAGGTTCTTGCCTCATCCGATACAACTTGCACTTGACTCATGTCACAATGCTTCTCATTCATGAAGGGAAAGAACTTATATTTATGGATCCTATTGGACTTCTTTTGATTTAGCATTTCCACATACATTTTTCTTGATATCAAATGAATAGATTCATACTAGCTTTAATCAAAATTCTATATGACATTCCACTATCAAGTACAAAAAGAAAGGGGCATTTTGTTATGAACTAAGAATAAAGAAAATATCTTTAAGAATATGGTTGTGTCAAATTTAAGGAAGGCATTTTTAAGGTATGAACAAGTCTACGGGAGCATGATTACATGATAATAAAAACATGCAAGCAAGGTGGAAGCAGAGATGTGATGAGGTTTGAGCCTAGACTTGCAAAATAAATCATAAAAAGAAGCTATGTGAACAATTTTAAACTTGTGGCCACAAGTTTTTCTTATGGGAATCCATTATTATCTTATTTGCATTATGTTAAATTTACCATCTAATTGATTTTATTTTTGACCACGATGTAGTGAAGCTAAATGGCATGGATTGTGGGAGTACTAGGGTTACTTCATTCAAAGAGGATGGGCTATGTGATTTGAGTGCCCCATTAGTGGACCTTACATCCATTGTGTAGGCATTAGCTACCTATCATCTTCCATGCCCTTGTGTTTAGGAAGTATGATCGAGGTGTGGGATGAATACACATGTTTGAAACCTATAGAGAGGAGGATAGTGGAGATAGCCTTCTCATAAGCCTATTTCCTATCATCCACTATGGCATGGAGATAGCCTTCTCATAAACATATTTCCTATCATCCACTATGGCATAAACCAAGTATTGGGTTGAATATAGTACTTTTGATCTTTGAGAGAATAGTTAAGTCTTCTTGTAATTTCACTTTCTCACCATCCATTGCATGTAGAGGGTTAAAGTTAGTATCCATACCTTGAGCAAGGAAATAAGCAATAGATGAATGCACATAAGAAGAGCCACTTGCTAGTCATCTAAATTCTTCTTTATATGCTATGGAGGTTTCCAAGAGAAGAGATAGAAAAATGGATAATATTCAAGCTACTAGTATTAGTTTGTATGTGGTTGTGTTTGAGGGGTCAAGGGTACATGGGTTGAAGTGTTGCTCATTTAATGTGATTTTTTTTTTTCAAATGAAAGAAGGAATTTCTACTACCCTTTTCTAAGCCCCCTACCTTAATACCTTAAATTTTCCTCTTAGATGTATGTTTGCCACTAAAACATATTTACATGCATTATATCATCTAAAATTTTTAAAATCATGATCAATGTTAACTCCTCAAGATAGCAAGTGATTAGTGAATTTCAATCATTGCTTGCAATTTGTGATCACACAAATGTTGTAGTATGCTTGTTGGCTAATGAGATTGCGAGTGCAATTTTTGTGAGGATGATTGTTAACCCTCGAACAAACAAGGAGCTCGCTTGAAGCTCGCACTTGGATCGTGGAGCTACCAGAGTGCTCAGGAGAGGAGGCAACTTGATCAGGCATGGAGGTAAGCTCACTACACTCGTAGGGATGGATAGCACGTCGGCTATGTGAGAGGTAGCCATTAGTGCTCGGCTTGGAAAACTTGAAATAATAAGCGGTCTGTGGGTCTTGGCAGTTGATCGCCTCTACATTTTGTTTCCATTGCCAGGACAACGGATTCAAGCCTTGAGCGCTTGCATGCTTTGAATCAAGCATTGAAGTAGGGTTTTCCCCAAACCAATGCTAGAGGTAGATAGGTAGGAAGCAATGGAGTTTGAAGAGGTATTTGATCTCCTTAGCAAGTAGGTTTTTGGTTTTTTGGATTTGGAAAAGTAAGTTGGAGTAGTGTAGGTGTTTTCTTTATGATTTTTGTTTACATTTAGGTAGGGTAGGAACAAAATAGTGTGAGCGCACAACAAGGTTTTTGCTACTATGTAACAAGCTGAAACAGGGAAAAGAAGGAAAAAAAATGAAATTATGGGTTAAATGTTGGTAAGAGGAGCAAGACTAAGGTGAGTGCAAACCTGGGCAGGGTAATGAGAGGCTAGGAGTGACAAGGAAGACATTAGTTTGCATTTAAAAGGTTAAGGAGAGCTTGAGAAAGAGAGAGCTTGCAAGTCTAGGCCTACATCAATTCGATGAAAGCGTATGGGACTTCTAGTGAGCTTCAGGTATGGAACGCCCTTGGCCCACACGTCTCTTTGATTCCTAGAAGTTTTGGTAGCCACTAGAGACATCTATCCTGGATTTTTTCGGCAAATAAGTGATCAACACACATTTCGGCCGATGAAATTGAATGCCCCCCACAATGTCCCGACTCCCAAGATCGGGCAACCTATCCAACCCCTAGAGTCCGACCACTCGGACAACCCTACCTGGTTCGATCGGACACCCTGTCTAATTTTGAAAATCGAACATACGACCCGTCCGATCGGATGCTCAACCCATCCGATCGCGACACTCGGACCACAGAATGAGACAAGCAGCCTTGTCAGATCTAACATACCCACTCCGATTTTCAAAATCAAACCATTCCAGAATCGAAAACTTGTCAAATTGGGCGCACGATAATCAAACCAACCGTCTGATTGAATACCCAATCATCCAATCAGACACCCCACTTGTCCAATCGGATGCGCACAATGATCGGATCGCGCTATAGTTGACCAACCATAGGATCCATACCCAACTATCAATTGGACCACCCTTGGAAATCAAACTAGCCCACTTGGACCATCCGACTCTAAGAACGGACCCCCACCTAGAATCAAACATTCCGATTCTGGGAATCGGACCGATAAACCAGAATAAGAAAGTATAGACCGAGAGACCATATAGAGGCGAAGGCACATCATAGATCTATCACTCAGCTAAAATCTAGACCAAGTAGTTCAAAACTTGGCTACAAACGATCCTTCCAATCACGCGTGGTATTTAGCATAATGGCCCTGCGGGTTGGGGGGATTGCCCCCCTCCCCCCCTCCCCAGCAACAAAGGGGACTCTACCACCCCGCACCTCCCCCAAGTAGGTTGAAGAGAAAACGCACACCGTGACAGGTCCTCCAAATTAGATCCTAGTGTAGTTAGGGCTCTGCACAAGCATAGATTCTCACTTGCAAAACAGCAACCTAAAGCCCATACCCGAACAAAGATAAACAAAGACCCTACAACCTCAATGGGCCAATCTAGCCAACAATGGAAAAAAGGCCATACCACAAAAACATGTATATGTTGCATTCAAACTGCATCTAGTCAAAACAGAATGGAACGACATCAAGCTACAACTGAGAGGATGACTAGACATGACAGTCCTGGTGATAGATACGCCTTGAACGACACTGCACAAATGACCCAAGACATTACTAGAGAATCCACATCTAGTTGTGCAATTGGGAACTCAAAGGCATGTATCAGAAGGCTTGAATTTACGAGACAAGACCCAGAAGATGAAGACGTAATGCCGCCTGCTTATCTTAGGGTCAAACTCACTTCAAAAAGAGAGCATAGTATCAATTCTCTCATCGATGAAGGAGCAAATTTTAATATCTTGACCTATGAAGCATGGACCCTACTAGGCCAATTAGAGCTCAAACCAACTAATGCAACTCTTAGTCCTTACGGGGGACACCCACAAGCACTTATAGAAAAGTGCAAAATCCTTGTAACTATTGAAACTAAAAGCTTTCCTATCCTATTCCATGTTCCTCCAAATAGTGCAAATTGTGGAAAGGAAACCCTCCTAGGAAGACCCTTCAAAAGGGTGACCAAGTGTGAGGCTGATTATGTAGAGCAAAGGATACACTTGACACTACCAGGTGTAACGATAATCACAACCTTTAGCAAGGGTGACCTCATCAAACCTCAAGGGATAGACAAGGAATATTTTGACACACCAAGAAAGTCTAGTAATGAGAGCAAGGACTTGTTGAAAGAGTTGATACAAGCGCATGTTGAACATAGAGAACCAGTGAGCAAGGCCATGCTTGAAATAGGAAGGTATGGAGACAATGCCAAGGATAGGCTTTGGACTTACAAATATCGTAGAAGACCACAAAAGAATCCCAAGCCTTATAAATGAAGGTATCAATGGAGATCTAGTACAATGCTGTGATGGATATCCAAAGTGTTGCTACGTGCTCAAGGTTATTACGCAGGTAACCAATGGATTTGGGTACCAAAACCCCTTGCTAAACCGCCCCTATCAACTAAAGGCCAGACCGTATCAAAAGCAAAGAAGTGCAGGAGGAAATATAAACGAAAAACCAAGTCTTGAGGCAAGAAACAAAACACGACTATTGGAAAGGTAGCATGCCTAACAAGCGAATGCTGGGTATAATCATCGAGTGTGCACAAAGACCACTAGTGCCCAAGGAGCCTTTAACTCCCCAAGAGGATAAGGAGCACCACATGCACAATGCTACACATGATTCGGTTGATTGCTCAACAAAGTAAATGACAGAATCGTCTAGCATCCATGAGCAAATCTTCCAGCCAGTGCCAAGTCCACCTGGGAGTCCCAAATCTCCTACACCCTTTTTCCCTAGACGAAGACAGGAAGCACAACAGTAGTCATCAAGTGCAGCAGCTCAATCCCAATCTCTATCTCCATCTAAGCGTCCAAATTTCCAAGGTGTGGGACATGACAACACCCCTAATTCTTGACCCAGGGATATGCCTGTGCAATCCACCGTGGCTAGCTCACCGATTTGCACAAGTGAATGCTCAAAGGGCAACAAAAGACATGACTACTTTCGATCTGCCTAAGGACTTGACACCGCAGTCTACCAATAGTAGCTAGTCCACTGAACTAGCTACTACTCCTTGTCAAGATTGTGGGAGAGAAGGAAGGAGTCTCACTTATAGCTTTCTCACTTGCACAATCGGGGAATACACACACAAGTGGAGGCTGAAAACAGTTTTCCTCTTCTTAGTTGTGTAAGCCAAAAAGAACCCCCGTATAGAGAAATAGAAGAACCCTATATATGGGTCTCAAAACCAAACTCAACTAACTAAGGTGGCATACTAACTGAGCCACGAACTAGAGTAGATAAGGATAGCTGTCATCTAGCTATTATTTATGGGCGGTGTACTAATCGCATCTGCAGCTAACAAGTCAGTGACATAAATGCACAACGGTCACCCTGGCATATCACGAGTGGAGCTCGATATCTCAACACTCCCCCTCCAGCTCAATCCCAACTGCTACACACCAAGTAGGTCTCTGAACTTGCGTAGCTTCTCTGCGCCCAATGCCTTCGTGAATATGTCAGCTACCTGATCCTCTATGCTGACATAAACTAGATCAATAAGACCTAGTAAAATTCTCTCCCGCACATAGTGATAATGCACTTCAATGTGCTTTATTCTAGCATGATAGACTGGGTTATTTGCCAAGTGTATACTACTCATGTTGTCACAAGAAATGACAACTGGCCCATCTGTAGGCTGATGCATATCATAAAGTAGCTTATGCAACCAAGCTACCTCACATGCAGCCATTGCTACACCCATGTACTTAGCCTCTGTGCTCGACAAGGCAATTGTAGGCTGTTTCTTGCTGCTCCAAGTGACTGCAGCACTCCCAAAAGAGAACACATATCCACTGGTAGATCGTCTATCAGAAATACTACCAGCCCAATCAGCATCAGTGTATCCATGCAACTATATCTAAACCCCAGTCTCATAAAATAGTCCATACTGCAATGTGGACTTCACATACCTGAGTATGCTTCTAGCCGCATCCAAATGCGGTTTCCTTGGAGCCTGCATAAATTGACTTACCAATCCAACAACATAGCTCAAATCTGGCCGGGTAATAGTCATATAAATCAAACTTCATAATGTGCGTCTATACATAGTAGGGTCTTCGAGAAGCTCACATGCATCTGCGCTGAGCTTCACATTCTGCTCCAAAGGAACTGAAATAGGCTTACATCCTGTCATCCCATATTTGGATAGCATGTCCAATCCATACTGCCTCTGCAAGAGCCATATCCCACTTGGTGATCTAATCACCTCAATGCCCAAGAAATAACGCAGCTCTCCCAAATCCTTCATCTCAAACTTCTACTTCAATAGCATTTTCACATGAAGGATATCTTCATCACTATCACCGGTGATAATCAAATCATCAACATAAATGACAAGCAGCATCTCTATTTTTCTCACATAAAGTGAGAAATCTGCCTTAGAAATCTGAAAGCCAATAGTGACAAGTATTGTCCTATCTCATCAGACCATGCTCTAGGTGCTTGCTTCAACCCATACAAGGCTTTCTTCAACCTGCAAACAAACTCAGGATGAACAGCATGCATATAACCTAGTGGCTGCTCCATATAGACCTCTTCTTGCAAATCACCATGCAAGAAGGCATTCTTTACATCCATCTGATGTAAAGGCTATCCCTTTGATGTAGCCATAGCAATGACTGCTCTTACGATTGCCATCCTTGCAACCGGACTGAATGTTTCTTCATAATCAATGCCATATGTTTGTGCATACCCCTTGACTACTAATTTTGCCTTATATCTGTTCATCACAGAACCATCTGCATTGTGCTTCACCTTCACCTTATAAACCCACTTACAACCAATTGCATTCTTATCTTTAGGTAAAGGTACCAATTCCCATATAGCATTTGCTTCCAAGGCACCCATTTCTTCATCCATGGCTTTCTCCCATTTTTCTTTTCCCATGGCTTGCAGCTCAAAAGAAGTGGGTTCTGGTTCCTATATCACTTTGACTATATAGGCATAGTGCATAGTTGTAAATCCATCATATTTCAGCCTATCCATAGGATACCTAGCTCTAGTAGACCTGCGCAAAGTAGGCTCACTTCCAGATGCTCTCAAAACATCCCTAGTCTTCCTTACTCCAAGTGTAACAACAGAAGAAATACCCAACTCATCATCAATGCTCTATTTTGAGCCACTGGATTCACCATCCACATAAGAGTGACCTGCATTCACATCAAACATGGACTGATCTACCTTCTCTTTTTCTTTTCGTGATATCTGCATACCACTATCTGCATTGCTTTGAGAAGATTCTCCTGATCTCAATCTGCCTGTCCATGGTGAAGAATGTGAACAACTGCTAGAGGACACTCCAGGTCCACTAATATCTTGTGATGACTGCTGCTGTGAATTCTGTGCAACATTACCATTTTGTGCATCTACATTATCAATCACATTTACTAGTTTATACCAGCTACTCATCTCATCAAAAATAACATCTCTGCTCATTGTAAACTTACGAGTAGAAGGGTTATAGCATCTATACCCTTTCTGCTTCAGAGAGTAACCAATAAAGATGCACTTCTCAGCTTTTGGACCCAACTTGGATCTCAACTCATCTGGCACATGAACATAGGCAATGCAACCAAAAATTTTCAAATGAGAAATATCTGGTTTCCTACCAGTATACCTCTCCTCTGGAGTCATGCCATATACTGCTGGAGTGGGAGTCTTGTTCATTATGTAGACTGCTGTAGCAACTGCCTCAGCCCAGTAAAAATCTGGCAGGTCTTTTTCATTGAGCATGGCACGAGATACCTCTCCAATATGCTTGTTTTTTCTTTCTGCAATTCCATTTTGCTATGGGATATGACTACATGAATATTGTTGCTTTATACCATGCTCCTGCAAGAACCTTGCAAACTCATTTGAGAGGTACTCTCCCCCTCCATCTGACCTTAGGCATTTTATTTGCAGGCCTGTTTCTTTTTCAACCATAGCTTTAAGAGTTTTGAAATGCCCAAAAACTTCACTTTTCTTTTTCATAAAATACACCCAAAATTTTCTGGTATAGTCATCAATAAAAGTGACAAAATAATGACAGCCTCCAATAGATGCAGCTTTAGTAGTCCACACATCAGGGTGGATTAATTCCAATGGCTTCTTACTCTCTTGAACATGTCTAGGAAATGGTTTCCTTGCATGTTTGCCAAATTGACAGGCTTCACATACCTTATGAATTTCTGTAACCTTGAATTTAGGCAATCTTGCAATAATATTTTGGGCTTGCATTGATTTAAGTCGCTGTATATTAACATGACCAATGAGTTTATGCCAGATATCAATATCTGCAACTACATCGGTCCCATGTGCAAACATTGCTACACTCAATTCAGGCATGTCTACATCCAACGTAAACATTATGTCCTTCTTCTTTCCTTTTGCTATCAAGCGACCTTTATTTTTCATATCCTCAACAAAGCATCCATGAGGATTAAATCTGACCTACAAGCCCTGCTTAACCATTTGACCAACAGAAACCAGGTTCTTGGTGATATTCGGGATATGAAATACATCTGACAGGTATTTCTTTTTCCCATCCTGCATAGACAAAGGAATTCTTCCAATCTACACAATAGCTTGTGCAGTATCATCACCAGTCTCCACAAATCCTGGTTTTTCCATTTTCCTTGCATCCTGCATCCATTCTGCATGACCTGTCATGTGGTTTAATGCACCTGAGTCAACATACCACACATCGTTGCTTTCTTTTGCACTTGTCATAGAATTGGTCATGTGATGCACCATAAACAAATGCTCATTTCTGTCATCACCTTGTCTATTAGAAGATGCATAATTCCCTTGTTGCAAATTTCCATTCATGATGTCATTCTGCTTTTTATAGCAGTCTTTAGCCATATGACCCATTTTACCACAGTAGTAGCATTCAACATTGCTGTTTGCATTTTGGCCTCTTTGCCATCCACCACGACCTCTTTGGCTCCCCTTGCCTCTAGAGTTACCACGTCCTCCTCCATAGGACTAGTTTTCTTGAGTTTGCTGCATATTTTGATTTCTACCACGGCCTCCAGATCGGCCTCCTCTACCTCTGCCTCTACCTCTTCCAGCATTTGAGTAGAAGACAGCTTCTTTTGAAGTTCCTCCTGAAGAAGATGCACCACCATTTCTCTGCTCCTCAGAAATTAGAAGAGCAATCAACTCCTCAAAATTAGAAAATCTTTCACG
Organism: Lygodium microphyllum; assembly: GCF_053477565.2. Taxonomy (NCBI): domain Eukaryota; kingdom Viridiplantae; phylum Streptophyta; class Polypodiopsida; order Schizaeales; family Lygodiaceae; genus Lygodium; species Lygodium microphyllum. The sequence continues at coordinate 184,267,799 of NC_141135.1, forward strand.
GACAGAAATGGATGTTCAGAACTGTGCATAATCCTTTCCTAGAACATTCAAGGTCACAGCAACTAAATCATAATCTTCCACTGGCGACCCAATGGAAGCAAGTGCATCTGCAATCTTCTTCACCTTCATGTGGTAGTCATTGATGCTCATACTTTCTCTTTGTACATTGTGCAACTCTTGCTTGAGCTGCATTTTCTTGCCTTGCGTATTTGTGCTATAAATTTTTGACAAAGTATCCCATGCCTCCTTTGGCGTACTTGCATCCTGAATATGCACAATCATAGAGTCTAAAATACTAATAGACAGCCAGTACATAACTTTTCTGGCTCTCTCATACCATCCTTTAAATGCCTGCATTTGTTGTTGATTGGGAACATCAGGAAGAACTGGTTCTTCTTCATTTCCTGCAACGAATTCCCAATATCCTTTTCCCATAAGGAAATTCGTCATTCTAAACTTCCATGCTTGGAAGTTGTTCTTGTCAAGCTTTTCAGTGACAATCTGTGAAAGAGAATCAGATGCGATTACAGAACACTGCAAAAAATTCTGTCACTGCAAAAAACACAGCTTCAGCCTCACAAGGGCAAATCTGCAAAACTCACAAAAGTGGTATTTGACCACACAGTCACTTCCTAGTGATTTTGCATCAATAGGCAACAAGGATGATTCTGTAACTCCCAATGTCTCTGCGCACAGGCATACAATGCAATTTCTACGGTAACTTTTCACCGACCTGTAGAACAATGGTCGCACAACAAAAAACAGGGCCTTTCTTGGGTGCATGCGGAAAACTTCTGCCTCCAAAATAGGCCCCAAAATGGCCTCGAATCAAAAAAACAAGGTAACTAAGGCCTAAATCCCTTTCCCACAGCATATATTGCCCTCTTGCTACACCGCATAGGGCATCTCAATCTGAGACAATGCACTCTTGCACTTTCCGGCTGTGCTACCTGTAGAGACTTGCTCCCAAACTCGAAAAATGAAAGCAACATTGGTCCTCTTACCAGAACACCGCAAACTTGGTTTGCTTTCTTGAGCTCCTTACCACGAACCAGGCTCTAATACCATGTCAAGATTGTGGGCGAGAAGGAAGGAGTCTCACTTGTAGCTTTCTCACTTGCACAATGGGGGAATACACACACAGGTGGAGGCTGAAAATAGTTTTCCTCTTCTTAGTTGTGTAAGACAAAAAGAACCCCAATACAGAGAAATAGAAGAACCCTATATATGGGTCTCAAAACCAAACTCAACTAACTAAGGTGGCATACTAACTGAGCCACGAACTAGAGTAGATAAGGATAGCTGTCATCTAGCTATTATTCATGGGCGGTGTACCAACCGCATCTGCAACTAACAAGTCAGTGACATAAATGCACAACGGTCACCCTGGCATATTACGAGTGGAGCTCGATATCTCAACACTCCTTTTAATCAGGAATCATAGTAGTCACAGCCTTTGGCCGTGATGATGCCTCTTGCGGAACGTGTCCTTAGCAATTCACTTGTGGAAGAGGTGTCACAACCAACATCCTTGACACCTCTAGCATGGCCGAAGCACCTAACGCCTAGGCTTAAGGAGAAATCTCTCAAAAATTTGGCCAAGGAGATGGCTCATATGACCAACGAACCAAAGATGAAGTAACTTTGTACAAAAATGGTACTCCAATCAAAGTTTAGGGGGAAAAATTGGCCACCGACTAATGACACTCATCGAGCAAAGGAAAGCCCTTTGGACATCAATACATGATCCCACGTATGGTGCCCCGACCTCATTAAGAGTATTGGCAATGGTCCATGAGGTCCAGCTTTCTTCCACTGTCTGAAAACATCCCTTGTATGATAAACTGCTTCTAGAAGAAGATCTACACGTGGCTAGCAAGCTAGGAGTAGGGAGCATGGTTCTTGATGTCAGCACATATGTCTTCTGCCTCACTCAAGATCCTGCAATCCTATATCTCTATGCTTCCCATCAATACAACCTTGACTTCTTCAGTTGGTTTTGTCCAAGTCTATATGGTATAGACCCTAAACCGTCTCCTGGTTCTATGTTAGAGTCACCCAAACCCCTAGAGAAAGAAGAAAATAGCTCTAAACACAACATCTGCTCTAATATGAAGCGATGGAGGCATGTTCCAATGGGTAAGGACAAGATTCTAAAGCAAACACCTGACCAAGAGCAACTACCAATGCAATTGGATGAGGGGCTAAACACAGGAGAATTAGCTGAAGAGCTAGACTCTCCAAAAAGAGAGGCAACTTTATGCTCACAACCTAGCGAGGGTGTCTAGCAAGATGCAGCTATGTCCCATGAGGACACATTAGAAAAAGAGAATGTTAAGGCCCAACCAAGCACATCAACAAATGACCTAGTTCAAGGTCTTAAGTATTTAAAGGATACCCCTCAATTGCCCAAGAAAAAGAGGAGAAAAAAAGGAAAACAACGGCAATTGCAAGTGGCGGTAGATGCCAAGAGGATCGATACCAAGAGCACTGAAGAGCCAAGGAATAAAACATCGAGTCCATCCACCAATGAATCCATAGCCATCTCTCCTAACAGCGATGAAACCTCAGATGCATCCATGTGTTCTGATAAGTCAAAGCAACCATTACCATCAACTGTTGCTTGCAACACTCAATCCACCAACAATAGAACTTGCATTGACCAATCAAGAGTGGATACAACACTGTCACAATAGGTGACAAAACTATACCAATCACATCTTAGGAGAACCATGACGCAATAGCAACAAAGCCTCAAGAGAAACATGAAAACCCTGAGGACATAAGCAATGCTAGCATTAACCAAACTTGCTCATCTAGGCCTGAGCCCCGAGCTATGATAAAGCCTAAGGAAACCCCCAGAACCTTGCATGAGATAGCAACTAAGCAAACCTTCATGGAACATAGATGTGGGAGCTTTCACTCAACCGCCAATACCCATGGACCGCTTATTGTTTCAAGTGTTCCAAGCCGAGCACTAATGGCTACCTCTCACATAACCGACACACCATCCATACCTACGGGTGTAGTGAGCTTACCTCCGTGCCACTCGAGTTACCTCCTCTCCCGCGCACTCCGATAACTCCACGATCCAAGTGCAAGCTTCAAGCAAGCTCGATCCTCCCGCTCCAAGCTCCAAGCTCCATTGCCGCGAGCAAGACAAGAGAAGAGAATAGAAGAGAAGAAGACAAAAGAAGATGGAGAGCTTCTCCTCCTCGGTCCCTCACCCTCACACACTCACTCCCTCACACTCTCACACTCCCTCTCTCAAGCACAAGCTCAAGCAAGCAAGAACAAGAACAAGAAGAAGAAGAGGAGAGCTACTTTTGGCCACACACAAGAATAAGCTTCTCATTCACTTTTCAACTTTATATACAAAACCCTAAATCCCTTTTGGGTGTCATCCCATTTTTCCCTTTTTTATATGGCCGGCCATAGCCTAGGCCCTTTTTCCCATTGTCCTTCTATCTTCCTAACTTCCTTTCCACTGCCCATCTACATTTAAAAATTGCACGGGTGAGAGCTCGACGCTCCTCGAATTAAATCATGATGCGCTTGCGCTCTTTTACAAAAGTTTTGACTTGCGCTTTTCCTTGTGCACCTTTCTCCCTTATATAGGACTCTTCTCCTTGTGCGTCTTTGTCTTCCGTTTCTCTTTGCCTTGGCCTTTGTCTTTGTCTTCTGCTTTAGCTTTTCCGGATTTTCCACCTTCGTTCGTTTGAGGGTTAACATTACCCCCCTCCTAGATGAGTGCCAGTCCCATGGCACTCATCGTCATAGGTAGTAGGCTGTAGCATGCACCGAAGACGTGGGTGACAAGGATGCTTGTGGTTTCCGTGGAGGAGTGTTGGTGGTGGTGTGGCAGAAGGTCCTGGGGGCCTGTTGGTGGCCAAGGTGGCTGGTGGAAGGTTGTTGGAGTTGATGGTAGGGCTATTCTGTGTTGGGGATTGCATTGATGGCCAGCACAAGTGTTGGTTTGTTGGGGATTCTGCACATGACGATTCTTTGCGGGCTTGTCGGATGGTAAGGAATAAGCATTCAGAGTTGGGTGTTGATGAAGAGCGAACGACACTTTCGTTGGAGTCTTCAACACCTGCAATTGAAAACCTCTCATGTGGTCTCTCCCTAAGGATAGTGGTAGTCTTCTCTATTGTGCACAAGACATAGTGCAATTAGTTTGGGAGACAGGTTAAACTCTAAGCAAGCTGAGAGTATTGTCCTGCACTTGAGGACCCAAACTATGTATATACTTCGGTGCAGGTATTATGTGAGTGCTTGTGCATACTTAGATATTACTTAGTTAGAAGACTGTCGGCCTGGTTCCTTGCATAGCAATGGATCAGTGAAGCAAGGGGCTAAGTTGATGGAAAAATTTGTCAATGAAGACAGGGAGTACACTTGAAGATTGCTTGAGACATCATTATGGTCTTGTTAAGGCAATGTAGCATAATTAAGCTTCTTGATGTCTTAGTTGTTGCTAGCTAGTGGCTACTTGTAGTGCTTGGAACGTATGGTGTACTTTTCCATTGTCTTTCAAGCCTTGCTTACCACTGTTGATTGTAATGGCATTGAGATGGAGTGTAAAATAATTGTGCAAGTGGTTCACGGTGACAGGTCTAACCATAGGCGAGGCGAGCTCCCTAGGTATGTCCTGCCCTTAATGTGCCCAGAACAATTGTGGGGGACATACAAAGGGCTAGGGGATTAGGGACGGAGCCAGCCGACCAAGGTCACTGGGCGTACCTAATTTGAGGACCCCTAGGTGCGGTGCTGTGATCGTGTGTGCTTTTTTTCTTTTTTCTTTTTCTTTTTCTTTTTCTTTCTTTCTTTCTTTCTTTCTTTCTCTTTCTTTTCGTTTCTTTTCCTTTTTTTTTGTTTTTGTTTTTTTTTTTTGTGGGAAAAGTGAATACAATCAATGCCATACATTGAGACTGTTAGCCTTTCATTTGGATTGAGAAATGTTGGGATTCAAAGGCTATGAAGAATTGATATTACAGAGATGATTGTGTTACCAGCCTTGATGCTAGAGGAACTATTGTTGAGATAAAGAGATACACTTGAGATTTTGCAAACCTCTTTGTAACATGTGAGACATCGAACAATTGAGGTAGCACTTGGAGTGAGCTGTGCATGGACAAGGGCAGAGCATCGTGTGAATTGAATCCTGGATGATGAAGAGACGTTCCCCCTTGTTGAGAGCGTGGCTCCTGCCCAAACATAGAGTTTGGCCAAGAAGGAGGAGGTAATCTTTGGGCATGCTCAGTTGGCGATATGTGCTTTTTCTGTAGAGGTGTCCTTGGGTTCTCATCCAGTGGCGTTTCCGTCATGGCTTTTGTTTATTGGTATTCCTGTCACTTCCTCCATAATGGTTCTTTGTGGGGTTGGTGGTCTTGTGGTGACTTGGATATAAAACGCTTCTAGACATTGACCTGTGTCATTCTGCATCAACTTGTCACTTCGTGAGAGTACATGCTCGCTTGCGTTAAGTACATCGGACCAATGCAATCATGTTAAGACATAATTTTTCAGAATGCTATGATGCCTATCCCATTACTTGTTAAGGTTGCATACATTAATGGTAGGTGAAGGAAGTGTATACAAGTGGGGATCTTGCCCCTTTACTCATCAAAAACAAAAAGTTATGTCATGATGACTTGCCAAGCTACTTGTACAGCATAGGGGCTTAGTCGATAGGTACTAGGCGGGGTGAGTCCGGTTGGCTAGACGACCGGGGCGGTGCTAGTGCGGGGCTCCCGTGAGGCTGGGCAGGGAACATGTCGGCTGGGACATGAATGGTGTAGTCCCGGGAGGCTACCGTTTCTAGAATGTCTTTAAACAATTCATTAAATTCTGCCCTATCCATGGCTGCCCTTTCTGCCCTTGAGCATCTGGTGCCCAAGTGTATGTTGGGGGTTTGTGCCACTGGCATTGCCACATGCTGCACGTTGCTTCAAGTCTCGACTTTCTTGGCCCGAGGGTTCTTTGGCCTTCGTCTGGGATGGTGTCGCTTAGGGTCTCACTTCTTCGCATACCTCTTGAGGGTGGGCACGTAGCGCACCGGCGGAGGGGCGTGTGCTGCATGTTTCCGTCGGCAGCAGAGAGCGTCTTTGCAAGCCAGCTGCCCTAGGCTCTCCATGTTTTCCTCGTAGGGGGACCTGCAAGGTGTGAACCAAGGGTTAGACCTTGATACAGGATACAACTGTTCGCATGGAAGGGATTTTAGTGTGGTTTATCAAGTGCATATGACAAGAAGGGGAGGGGTGAGATATGCAGTGTTTGTTGTAGAGGGATGGCCCCCATGATGATGTTCGTTTTGCCTCTAGTCATTAGCAGATATTGGCTTATGCTAAGTTGTGTGGACTGGTTGTCATGGAGTGGGACAGGGCATATCCTCGAAAGGATATACCAAAAAGGGAAGAAGGTGTATAGAAAGGGACTACACCCTATCTACGCCATCAGAGTTGTTGGTTAAGGCTTCCTATGACGGTAATGTGGGTTGCATGCCCTTCACTTTGAGGTGGGGATGGTCACATAGCTTTTAAATGTGTGATGAGAGGAGGACTTGAGGAGCTTAGTTTGTCAGACCCAACTCTTCTCCCTGCGCTTGACTATCATTACTTGTGTATGTTGACATTGTTTATACACGGTAACACAAAAATCAGTGTTTATTTATATATATATTTATGAATCCATGTCACTTCACGAGGATAAGAACCAAGTGTAGAACTCGGGGTTCTACCGGAGCGTGGCACAGGCATCTAGTATTCGTGGCAGCTTACTTAATACCGATAGATATTTTGCCACATCGAGTAGCATGGAACCTTGTCCGAGTCTACTGGCTATATGTAACTCCTTCTTAGTGAGAACCTTATCAAACAGAGCATTCTCTTGGCTAGTTCCAACTAAGTCCATACCCCGAATGGCAGTCAGCACTTGAAGGGAAGTTGGTGCTACATAGGTTGGGTCTCTTTGAGACCGCCATTTGGCCAATCGCTCCTCTGAGACTGTCATGATCTGAGCCCCTAGTTTGGCCATTACAACGCGGCTTTTGCACCAACGCTGCTCAAATTGACTCTGGCCTGCAGATAGTCGCTTTAGTTGCTCTATATCTACGAGATTCGGTTGGCAGAGCACTTCATTGAATGTGACGGTTAAGCGCAGTTCGTCAGCCTCCTCATCAGAGATGAGTCACCTGCGTTCATGTAAGAGCTTGTTATAGTGCTCGTCAAGATGTTCTTGCTCTTCCCAGGATAGAGGAAAGGGCAAGTAATCTCCAAGCTTCTCCTTGGGAATTGTGCCCATGTTCGCAAGGACGTAGACACGTGCGACCACTTTGAGCTTAGCATCCAACTCAATTAAGCATTCTGTGACACTTCTATGTTCAACGAGGGCTTTCTCGATTGCTATCTCATGCAAAGTTCTAAGAATTTCCTTAGGCTTTAGCATGGATGGGGGCGTAGGCCTAGATGAGCACGATTGGTCAACGCTAGGATTTCTTATGCTCTTGGGGTTCTCACGTTTCTCCTGAGGTTTTGCTACTATTTTGTCATGGTTCTTCTCGAATGTGACTGGTATGACCTTGTCACCCTGTTGTGACAGCGTTGTATCCACTCTTAATTGATCAATGTAAGTTCTATTGTCAATGGATAGAGTGTTGCAAACAACTGTTGATGGCAACGGTTGCTTTGGTTTTTCAGAGCACACGGATGTGTCTAAGGGTTCACCGCTATTAGGAGAGGCATTAATGGGTTCATTGGTGGATGGACTCGATGCTTTATTCATCGGCTCTCCAGCGCTCTTCGTCTCAATGTTCTTGGGGTCCACAGCCACCTGCAATTGCTATTATTTTCGTTGTTTTCTCCTTTGTTTCCTGGTCCGTGAAGGTGCATCTCTTGTCGACTCAGGATTCTGGACTAGGCCAACCGGTGATGTGCTTGGTTGGGTCTCAGCGTTTTCCTTCTCTAGTGTGTCCTCATGGGACACAGTTATGGCCTGCTGAATAGCCTTTTCCGGCTGTGAGGATACAACTGCCTCCCTTTTTGGAGAGTCTAGCTCTTCAGCCACTCCCTTGTGGTTAACTCCTCCGGCCTAGGCTTTAGGAACTTTGGAAGTGCTGGAGTTGTCAATGAAGTTGGTTGTGACACCTCCTCCACAGATAAACCACTAAGGACACGTTTCGCAAGGGGTGTTGTCACGGCCAAAGATTGTGACTGCTGTGGTCCCTAATTGAAAGTAGTGATGGCTAGTTCAGTGGACTGGCTACCATTGGTAGACTGCGGTGTCAAGTCCTTAGGCAGATCAGAAGTGGTCGTGCCTTTTGTTACCCTTAGAGCATTCACTTGCGTAGATTGAGTATCCATTGATCTAGCCGCGGTGGATTGCACAGGCACATCCTTAGGTTGAGAGCTAAGGGTGGTGTCGTGTCCTGTCTCTTGGACATTTGGAAGCTTTGATGTAGGTCGAGATTGGGATTGAGTAGCTGCACTTGACGAGTGTTGTGCTTCCTGTGTCCGTTTAGGGGAAGAGGGTGTAGGAGACTTGGGACTCCTAAGTGGCTTTGACACTGGCTTGGAGATTTGCTCATGGCTGTTAGATGATTTTGCTATTTGCTTTGTTGAGCATTTAACCTTGCCATGAGCAATGTTGTGCCTATGATGCCTGCTATCCTCTTGGGGAATCAAAGGCTCCTTGGACACTAGTGGCTTTTGCGTATCCTCAACGATTACATCTGATGTCTGCTCGTCAAGCACACTAGGCTGAGGATCTACCCTCCAATTGGTCATGTTGGGTTTCTTGATTTTGACCATGAGGGGCTCGGTCACTCCACTGTTTTTGACTTGGGGCTTGGTTTTTCATTTAGATCTCCTCCTACGCTTCTTTGCTCTTGATACGTCCTGGCCTTCAATCGACAAAGGAGGTTTAACAAGGGGTTTTGGTACCCAAATCCATCAGTTGCCTGCATAATACCCTTGAGCACGTAGCAACGCTTTGGATGTCCATCGCAGCATTGCATTGACTCTCCATCGATGCCTGCGTCCATAAGGCTTGGGCTTCTTTTGGGGTCTTCTATGATATTTGTAAGTCTAGAGCCCATCCTTGGCATTGTCTCTTGACCTTCTTTTTTCAGGCCTGGCCTCACTCACTAGTTCTCGTTATTCGACCTGTGCTTGTATTAGTTTTTCCAACAAGTCCTTGCTCTCGTTAGTAGGCTTGACTATTTTGTCAGCACCTTCCTTGCCTTTCCCTTGAGGTTTGATGAGGTCACCCTTGCTAAAGGCTGTGACTATCCTCACACCCAGTAGTGTCAGGTGTATCCTCTGTGCTACATAGTCGGCCTCACACTTGGTTGCCCTTTTGAAGGGTCTTCCTAGGAGGGTTTCTTTCCCGCATCTAGCACTATTTGGAGGAACATGAAATAGGATAGGCAAGCTTTTTGTTTCAATTGTCGCAAGGATTTTGCACTTCCCTATGAGTGCTTGTGGGTGTCCCCCATAAGGGCTAAGAGTTGCACTAGTCGGTGTGAGCTCTGGTTGGCCTAGTAGGGTCCATGATTCATGGGTCCAGATGTTAAAATCTGCTCCTTCATCAATTAGAGCATCGATAGTATGCTCTCTTTTCGCGGTGAGTTTGACCCTAAGATAAGCAGGCGGTACTATGTCTTCATCTTCTGGGTCCTGGCTTGTAAATTTAAGCCTTCTAGCAGATGCCATTGAGTCCCCACTTGCATGACCAAACATGGATTCTCCACCAATGTCTTGGGTTGCCTATGCAGTGTTGCTCAAGGTACATCTCTCGTCAAGAGTGTCATGTCTAGTCATCTTGGCATTTGTAGCTTGCTGATGTTGCATTTTGCTCTGACTAGAAATGGTATGAACACAATGTCTTTGTGTTCTCGTGGTGTGGCCTTTTTGCCCTTGATGGCTAGATTGGCCCATTGATGTTCTAGGGTCTCTATTTCTCTTTGTTCGGGTATGGGCTTTTGGCTGCTCTTTTGCAAGTGAGAATCCATGCTCGTGTAGAGCCATTACTTCACTAGGGTCCAATTTGGAGGGCCTGTCACGACGCGTGTTTTCCCTCCAACCTACTTGGGGGAGGTGCGGAGGGGGCAGAACCATTACGGTAAAAGCCATGCACAATTTGGAGAACCGTTTATAGCCAAATTTTGAACTACGTGCTCTAAATTTTAGCCCAGTGATGGATCTGTGATGTGCCTTTAGCTCTACGTAGCCTTTGGGGTCAATCTCGGGGTTTAGATGTGTCAAAATTTGTGTTCTAGATACCTATCCGATTTTGACAGTTTTTTGTCCGATTCTCAGATGTTCAATTTTCAGGAGTCTGATTATCAGAATCGGACGTCCGATTCTCGGTGGTCCAATCGGCCCAGTGATCCGATTTTGGTCACATCCGATTCTGGGAATCAGATCAAAAAAGTGGTCCGATTTTCGGAGTGGTCCGATTCTGAGGATCGGATCGGACAAGGTGGTCCGATTTCCTCGATCGGACGAGCCTCCGATAGGACAGGGTGGTCCAAGTGGTCTGAGTCCGAGTGTCCGAGTGGCCGAGTGGTCCGATTTTAAAAATCGGACGGGTTGGTGGTCCGAGTGGTCCGAGTGGTCCGATCGGACAGGATGGTCCGATTATGATCTGGTCCGATTTTGCTGGTCCGATCCTGGTGTTCTGGAATGGTCCGATTCTGGGACTCGGATGGCCTGGTCTAACTACGCGGCCGACGGCCCGCGAGTTGCACGCGATGCCTCTAGACTGACGTCTACTACGCCGAATCATCCAGCGCCTTCCAAATAGGTGCAAGTCACTACAAGGGAATGCCAAACATGCCTGGAACCACTGTGGTGTTCGAATCAAATGGCACTCCAAGGATCTATGCCCCTATTTCCCTGTTTTAGCCTGTTATACAGCAACAGAGAACCCTATTGTTTGTTTCTTTTTCTTTGTTTTTTCCTATCCTAAATGCATCCAAATCACAAAGTAAATACCTACACTACTCTATCTCATAACATAAGTCTCAAAAAATCAAAAAACCTACTTACCAAGGAGATCGAATACCATCTTCAACCCCCTCGCTTCCTACCTATCTACCTCAAGCACCGGTTTGGGGAAAACCCTACTCCAATGCTCGATTCAAAGTGCGCAAGTGCTCAAGGCTTGAATCCGTTGGTCCCGGCAACGGAACCAAAATGTGGGAGCTTTCACTCAACCACCAAGACCCACGGACCACTTATTGTTTCAAGCGTTCCAAGCTGAGCACTAATGGCTACCTCTCACATAACCGACGCGCCATCCGTACCTACGGGTGTAGTGAGCTTACCTCCGTGCCACTCGAGTTACCTCCTCTCCCACGCACTCCGATAGCTCCATGATCCAAGTGCAAGCTTCAAGCAAGCTCGATCCTCCCGCTCCAAGCTCCAAGCTCCATTGCCGCGAGCAAGACAAGAGAAGAGAATAGAAGAGAAGAAGACAAAAGAGGATGGAGAGCTTCTCCTCCTCGGTCCCTCACCCTCACACACTCACTCCCTCACACTCTCACACTCCCTCTCTCAAGCACAAGCTCAAGCAAGCAAGAACAAGAACAAGAAGAAGAAGAGGAGAGCTACTTTTGGCCACACACAAGAATAAGCTTCTCATTCACTTTTCAACTTTACATACAAAACCCTAAATCCCTTTTGGGTGGTCATCCCCTTTTCCCCTATTTTACATGGCCGGCCATAGCCTAGGCCATTTTTCCCATTGTCCTTCTATCTTCCTAGCTTCCTTTCCACCGCCCATCTACATTTACAAATTGCACGGGTGAGAGCCCGACGCTCCTTGAATTAAATCATGATGTGCTTGCGCTCTTTTACAAAAGTTTTGACTTGTGCTTTTCCTTGTGCGCCTTTCTCCCTTATTTAGGACTCTTCTCCTTGTGCGTCTTTGTCTTCCGTTTCTCTTTGCCTTGGCCTTTGTCTTTGTCTTCTGCTTTAGCTTTTTCGGATTTTCCACCTTCGTTCGTTTGAGGGTTAACAATAGAAGTGTCATAGAGTGCTTGGCTAAGTCAGATGCTAAACTCAAAATATTCGCACGTGTCTATGTCCTTGCAGACATGGGTACATTCCCTAGGGAGCAACTTGAGGAATACTTGCCATATCCTCTATCCTGGGAAGAGCAAGAATAACTTGACGAGCACTATGACAAGCTCCTACATAAGCACATGCAACTCATCTCTGACGAGGAAGCTGATGACTTACACCTAGCTGTGACATTCAACGATGTGCTTTGCCAACCAAATCTCTTAGAGATAGAGCAACTAAAGCGACAATCAGAAGGTCAAAGTCAATTTGAAAAATGTTGGTTTGAAAACTATGCTACAATGGCCAAACTTGGAGCCCAAATTATGACAGTTTCAGAGGAGCGATTGGCCAAACGGCAATCTCAAAGAGACCCAACCTATGTGGCGCCAATGTCCTTTTGAGTACTGACTACCATTCAGGGTATGGACTTAGTTGGAACTAGCCAAGAAAACTCTCTGGTTAATAATATTCTCACTGAGGAGGAGCTACATGTTGCGAATAGAATTGGACAAGGTACCATGCTACTCGATGTTGCAAAATATCTATTGTTATTGAGTAAGCTGCCACGAGTACTAGATGTGTGCGTCACACTCCAACATAACCGTGAGTTCTACAAATGGTTTTTATCCTCTTGAAGTGACATGGATGCATAAATTGTACATAAATAAACAATGAGTTTTGTGACTGTGTATAAATAATACCAACATACACAAGCAATGATAGTCGGCGCAAGAAGAAAAAATTGGGTTTGATAGGCTGAGCTCCTCAGGTCCTCCCCTCACCACATGTCTAGAAGTTGTGACTGTTTCTACCTCCAGGTGAAGGGCGTGCAGCCCTCATTGCCACCATGTAAGCCCTAGCCAACACCTCTAAGGGTGTAGACGGGCTGTTGTCCCCTTCTACAAGCATTTTCCCTTTTCAATCTATTTTTCTGGGGACAAGCCTTGCCTCACTCCATCACAACCAGCCTGTGCAACTTGGCATGAGCAAAGATCTACTATCCACTGGAATCCCCGCCCCATATTTGAGGCATGACAAACATCATCATGGGGGCTGCAAATCTACAGCAAACGTTGCATGCCTCACCTCACCCCTCCTCATCATATGCGCTTGATAATCCACTGTTTAATCCCTTTCATGCAAATAGCTCTGTCGTGCCTCAAGGCCTAACCCTTGGTTCACATATTGTATGTTCCTCCACAGTAACCCAATATGGAGCACCCCATGTAGCTGGCCTACAAAGAAGGTCTCCTCTGTAGAAGGGAGCATACGGCACAAGCTCCGCCACCAAAATGCTACATGCCCACCCTAAAGAGGTATGCACCAAGATGAGGCCCAAAGCAACATTGCCCAGGACGCAGGCCAAACACTCCCCTAAGCCCAGAAGAGGAAGGCTCAAGGGAACGCCCAGGGGATAGTAACCACTAACGTGCAATCCTTCCCCAGATGCTCAAGCACCAGATGCTTGAAAAAGAGGAGAAGCTAAAAATAAGAAGGAATTTACTGAACTATTTCAGAGCATTCTTGATATGGCAGTGGCCAGGGACTACACCATTTGGTTCCTAGCCGATATCTCCCCTGCCTAGCCTAATAGGAACCCCCCACCGACAATGCCCCAATTGCCTGGTCACCCGAACTCGCCTCACCTCATACAAATAGAATAGCCATATTTTGTATAAGATGCCTACCAAGTGCTATCTGGCCATGACTTTTTGTCGTTATATGGTTAAAAGGGGCAATTTCTCCATTGTGCAAACTTTCCATATCTACTTTTAATATATTTCACTCCTTTAACAAAAAAAAAGATAATCAAGCACAAGTGATATGCATCTAAGTCAACACCATGGGATTCAGATAAGTGATGTCTATTTGCATTGCACTTGTTCACTATAGTTGAAACGTATGACTTGCATGTACCGTCACGAGTTGTCAGGTGGATACAGGATGACACAGGTCTCTATACGAAAGCATTCAATGTCCAAGGTACCACAAGACCACCAACCCCACAAAGAGCCATGACAGAAGCCTCACTACCGAAAGCAAAAATCACCCTTGCAGCCCGCCCACATCGCATGGCCCAAAGCATAGTCAAGGGCTACTCTCTCCTTCTAGGTCAAACTCTACATTTTGGCTCACGGTAGTTATTACCTCAATTGTACCGACATCGCATGTTACAAAGAGGTTTTGCAAAATCTCAAGTGTATCTCCCCATCTCAACAACTGCTCCCCTAGCAATGAGGCCGGTAACACGATCATTGTTGTAATATCCATTTTCACAGCCTTTGAATCTCAACATTTTCCAATCCAAATGAAAGGCTGATAGCCTCAACATATTGCAATGGTTGTATTCATGTTTTAAAAAAGCAAACAAAAGAGCAAAAAAAAAAAAGAAAATAAAATAACAAATAACAAATAACAAAAAAAAGGAAAATAAAAGCACTCATAATCATAGCACAACACCTAGGGGTCCTCCAATTAGGTATGTCCAGTGACCCTAGTCGGCTGGCTCCATCCCTAGTCCCCTAGCCCTTTACACATCCCCCACAATTGTTCAAGACACAGCAAGGGCAGGACATACCTAGGGAGCTTGTCCTGCCTTATGGTTAGACATGTCACCCTGACCCATTTGCACGATTCCTTTTTTGCACCCCACCTCAGTACCATTGCAATTGATCGTGGTAAGCAATACACGAAAGACCGTGGAAAGTACACCATACTCATCACCCACTACACGTAGCCACCAGCCCACCAAAGCTAAGGCATCAATGAGCTCACTTATGCTACATCGTGTTGTCAAAAGCACAAATGATGTCTTGAGAAGCCTTCAAGTGTACTTCTCCTCAACATCGACAACTTTTTCCACCCCATCAAACCCTTGCTTCATCCATCCATTGCTATGAGGAACATACCAACAGTCTTCCAACTATGTAATATCTAAGTATGCACGTGCACTCACATAATATCTACCCACAATATATACACCGTTTGGGTCCTCAAGTGCAGGACAATACTCTCAGCTTGCTTAGAGTTTGGCATGTCTCCCAAGCTAATCAATCTACATATTGTGCATGATAAGAAGACTAGCACTACCCTAGGGAGAGCCCACATATGAGAGGTTTTCTATTGCAGGAATTGCAAACTCCAATGAAAGCACCGTTAGCTCTTCATCAGTACTCATCTCTGAATTCTCATCCTTTATCATCCTGCAAGCCCATCATTGCCCACTGCAAACTCCCCAGAACATCAACACCTGTGCCAACCCATGAGTACAACTCCCAACAAAAACTAGCCTTGTCACCAACTTCAACAACCCTATCACCAACTAATTAGGCCAACAAAGTGCCACCAACCACCTTCATCCACACCACCAAAACTCCAAGGCACATCATAGCAGTCCCTTTCCCCCATGTCTTCGGTGCATGCCAACCTGGTACCTACGACGGTGAGTGCCATGGGACTGGCACTCGTCTAGGAGGGGAGTAATGTTAACCCTCAAACGAATAAGGTGGAAAATCTGAAAAATCCAAAGCATAAGAAAAGGCTAAGGCGAAAGTGAAATGGAAGGCGAAGGTGTGCCAAAGAAGAATCTGGAAACACAAGAACTGCAAAATAGTCCTAAATCAAGGAGAAAGGCGCACAAGAAAAAGCACAAGTCAATACTTTTGTAAAAGAGCACAAGGCACACCATGATTTATTTTAAGAGCGTCGGGCTCTCACCCGTGCAATTTGTAAAGGTAGATGGGCGGTAGGAAGGAAGCTAGGAAGATATGAGAACAATGGGAAAAAGGGCTTAGACCACGATTGCCCATGTAAAAAAGAGAATAAGGGGATGACTGCCCAAAAGGGATTTAGGGTTTTGTATATAAAGTTGAAAAGTGAATGAGAAGCTCATTCTTGTGTGTGGCCAAAAGTAGTTCTCTTCTTCTTCTTCTTCTTCTTCTTCTTCTTCTTCTTCTTCTTCTTCTTGCTTGCTTGCTTGCTTGCTTGCTTGAGCTTGTGCTTGAGAGAGAGTGTATGAGAGTGTGAGGGAGTGAGTGTGTGAGGGTGAGGGACCATGGCGGAGAAGCTCTCCATCTTCTCCTCTCTTCTTCTCTTCTCTTCTCTCCTCTTGTCTAGCTCGCGGCAATGGAGCTTGGAGCGTGGAGCTTGAGGATGGAGTTCACTTGAAGCTTGTACTTGGATCATGGAGCTACCAGAGTACTCGGGAGAGGAGGCAACTTGATTGGGCATGGAGGTAAGCTCACTACACTCGTAGGGATGGATAGCATGTCGGCTATGTGAGAGGTATCCATTAGTGCTCGACTTGGAACGCTTGAAACAATAAGCGGTCCGTGGGTCTCAACGGTTGATCGCCTCTACAATCATGATCATCCTCCTCCAAATGAGACCTTAATTTTGAGTGTTGTAGAACCAATACATTTAATCATGTAAAACATATCATTGTTACTCAAAATTTGTATAAGCCCAATATCTAAACGTTTTGTTGTAGTAATTAATATCTTTGAGAATCACACCTTTTTCATATGGCACAAATGTGAAACCCAATGGTTTGGAACATGTAATTTGAGACTTTAATCCAAAACGTAACAAAGCTTAGATGTTCATGATTCAATTCATAAAGGAGTCTAAAAACCCTCTATAGATTGGTGCCTTTATGTTTATTTTGATGCTTATCTCTCTCATTGTACTTTAGGATGTAACCTTATTGATCAAATTGAAATCTAAAAAAATCTTCATTCATGACATCATTTTCTTCAATTGAATAAATGTCATTCTTTTGTGCTTAAAAAACATATATATCTAGAGGGTAAGTTGTGGAAACTATGGGATTGGGCATGTAAACATTGAATACAAAGTAGCATAGCCACAGAAAAAAGATTTAAATGGGTTACAAGTATGTGAAAACAACCTTCATCATTGCCATGTGCACTTTGAGATCTATGACATTTTGATCCAAGTGGAGATGGTTAATGACTAAAAACGAAGGCTTCTCAAGTTGCCATGTTATTTTCTGAAAAGAAAAGGTTCAAAAAAGTTCAGCATGTTATTTCATTTGGGAATCACCAAACGAAAAGCTTATGATTACAAGGTTGAGCCCATTCATTGTCTCTCACATTTTATATTTGATACATCTCCAAGCTCTCAAATGTAGTGTCATTATGGAGATATGAAAAATGTAGTGTTATTATGGAGATATGAGCCATGTCAATAAATAAAAAGTTAGAAGATTCATATCTCCGATGGATTATAGATTGCACTAGTATAGAAGGTAGAATTCAAGAAACAGTGTGCTATGACCATATTAAAATTCCACTTTGGCATGGATGAACATTGAAAGTCAATATCACTAGATTCCCCTTTATTTGCTTATGTTCTAAGTTTTGTTACATGAATTGCTCTTGATTGTTTTGAATTATCAAGTATTGACATGGACAAAAATATGCAAAGTTCATACAGATGTATGACCCCCTTTGTCTTTCACTAAATTTTCCATGCATGATATGTCACTTGTACACCGATGGCCTTTTATTATTTTCTTTGCCTATGAAGTGTTGTGTCCCAATGCAAAGAGAACATCCAAGGCCAATATTCATGAATAGACTCTTGATGTGTACATTAGTTTTGTTGAACAAACTACTTACCTGTTTATTACTTTTCTAATATGTGTCATCGCATTACAAAAAGAAAGTGTTGTGTCCCATCATGGGCGCGAATGTCTACATGACATGTCATTTTTCCACATGCAAATGCATTGTGCATACACAAGTCATGTATCTATGAATTGGACACGTGCATGGGTCTGCACAATGCACCATATGTAGAACTTTCTTTTTTGTAAATACCATTATTAAACCTATTTTTGTTAGTAACCCATAATATGTTTGGGTGTCCCATCAATAAGTTTCTTCTCTTATTTTCTCGTTTTGAGATATGTCCATGACAAACACTGTATTTTGAACATGTGCTAACATATATTAGCCAATCTAGCATGCTAGTTCTTTTGTCTTTGATGCTTGTACATAATGCTCAATCTAGAACCCTATCTCAAATCTTTAAACTCCTAACACAATAAGGATATTGTGCACAAATAAACATTCTTATTTGGCATTATGCCTCACATTTTTGGTAGGATATTGTTTACTCGGATTCTATTAGATTAGTGTTAGGATTTTTAGTTATTGAAAAGCTAGCCTTGATATTGTCTTAGAGCAGCGGCCGGCGGACTGGTCACAGGTAGGAGCAATGGCCAGAGTGATGGTAGGCAAGAGCGCCAATGAGCACGACAACTTGAGCTGTTGGAGATCGACAGCATGTGAGTGGGGCGCCGGGGGGGAGTGTGTGTGTGTGTGTGTGTGTGTGTGTACCAGCGAGTGAGAGTGAGTGAGTGAGAGGACCCGTATGTTTAAAAAAGAAAAAAATAATAATAAGAGGGAGGGAGAATAAATGAGAGAGATAGAGAGAGAAAAAGGGGAGAGAATAAAGGAAGAAAGAAAGAAAGAAAAATAGAGGGGGGAGGAGAGAGAGGAGAGAGAAAAAGAGAAGAGGAAGCAAAAAAAGAAGAAAATGAGAGAGAGGGGGGGAAAAAAGTGAGGAAAAAAATAGGAGAGAGAAGAGGAAAAAAGGGGAGAAATTAGGAGAGAGGAATGATTACCATCTCATTTAAGAGGGTGATATTGACTCGGTTTATGTCAATACATACGAAAGAAAATTAAAAATGGAGAGAAAAAAAGAGAGAGGGGAAGAAGAAGAAGAAAAGAGGATAAGAGAGAGAAAATAAAAAGAAAAGGGGGAGAGAGAGAGAGAGAGAGAAAGAGAATTATATATATTCATGCAAGGAATGCTAGACATCAAGGAACACATTCCTTGCACATAAATATTAATGTTAATAAAGAAATATACATTATTTATTAAGGGGTATATAATTATTAATATATACATATATATGATTATATGAGATAATATATAAAAGGTTAAGATAATGTTATGTTATATATTATATATTTAATTAATGTATTATACATATAAATATATAATATGTATTATTATTATTGATATATTTTAAATATTTACACTCTACACCTTTATATGTATATCTCAGTGTCATCACATAATAAAATATATCATGTTATTCATTCATATGTATGTATGTATGTATGTATGTATTATACGAAAGTTAATATAATATATTAGCACGCACATACACATACTCTCTCTCTCTCTCTCTCTCTCTCTCTCTCTCTCTCTCTCAAAGCATCATATGTCTCATATACTAGGATTAGATGCTAGCCTCCTCTTTGCCTTGTTTACTTCATCATTGTGGGGACACGAAGAAATTACTTAAGCCAAAGGGGTGTTGCATAAATATATTCATACATATCACATTCGTTGCCAAAACCCTTATCCTTTCCCCCCAAACACCTAGCCCAATAACATGAGTCCTAATTCGTATTATCCCTCTTCGCTTTAAAGGATAATTGTCCCCTCTTCTTCAATAGAAAGTCCACTATTGCCAAGAGAATGGTAGTTTTACAAGAAGATAATCCTAAAATCCCTAAATGATTGGGGAGACTTCAAATATAGAAAACATTAGTCCATCAAAAAAACATGGATAAGAAGAAATAAGTTTAGAAACTAGAGGATGAAGGGGGTGCTTTTATTATAAAGTTCCCTTAAGAAATTTATTGAAAATGCATGGAACTTTACCAATATGTATGCTCCTCTTTGAGCACTTGAAGATTAATTTGCACAGAATTACCATGTAAAAGAAGATCAAATTTCCTTCTTGGAATGCAAGAGCATATGTTAGGACCAAAAAAACAAGTTTTATATCACTTGTTGCAATAAGAGTACCATAGTACTCTTGCTCTCCAAGAGGTTATTGCCCAACTATTGTCCTTGACTAGTCTCGTTACATGAGCTTTGTTTATGTATTGCATTGAAGATTGTGTGGTATATTGATTGTTACAAAAGCGCTCTCAATTATCATATAGAAGTCAAAGATTCAATGGCTGGCCTCTAATAGCCCCGAACACAATTCCATAGGACGAAAGTCGAAAATCTCCATACTAACCATTGATCCAAGCAAGCACTATAGCAAACACACCATAACCCTTCTTGCATGACCTGTTCCATATATGCCAAGCCTTTAGCTATTCAAATTATAGGTTACAAGTTTACATGATTAGGGATTTGCAAGTTTTCAAGCATTCAAAAATTTAGGAATTTAGCCCTTACTATTTGGATTGTTGTCTACATAACTTTGCACATTGCCACTTCTTGATTGGAAGTTGGATTACTTGTTACATGAAAAGAATTAGGATGATAAGGCATAAAAAGGTTCTTCAAGTTGTAGTTATTGTTGAAAGGAATGTAAGTGAGTTTAAGAGAATTCAATATAGCTTGGATATTGAATTCAAGACCATCTTTATATTTGTGTTACATCATGCTCTTGGAAACATCTTAAGTGTGCACAATAGCAAAAGTCTTTGTCAAAATCTTTCTGTGTAGATAGATACATTATTACCTTCTTGCGAAGATAAATTTGACCAATTATGCACTGATTGAATATGAAATGGAGGTGGAAGGAAATATCCTTTATCCATGACTTCGACTAGTCCATGCTATGGTGAAGAACATTCCACCGAAGCAATGCTTTGTCCATCAAATAATTGGTTGTGCAACTGATTTTATCCTTCTTGAGAAAAGCTTCTTTATTAAAGTAATTATCAAACCAGCTCAAGCAAGACAAAATTAAATTGTCATAATGTCTCTATCAACTTTAGAAAATTAGAAAGACTCACAGCTTATTTTCTAATCCTTCTTGGTTTGTTACACATCAAATACTCCTTTCAAAATTCAAACAATATGATCATCATCATATTGTGCAGTAGAATTTTGTTATTATTGTTGTTGCAAAGAAATTTTTGAAAAAGACAATTCCATGTTTTAGTTATTTTGTGAAAATTCATTATGAAAATATATTCTTTTAATTTTTATTTTTTATGGATTTTATTTATTTGTCACATGCTCCATGACATCTTACATGAGGTGCACATGTGATACTAGTTGCATTATGTTTAGTAGATAGATGAAATGATATTGCGTTTTGTGTTGTTGTGATGAATAGATTATTAAATGGAATTATGTGGAACTATTATTTTGGGATACTCATTCTAATGCTTCAAAAATTATGCATGCCACAATGTGGAAATATTATTAGAAAGTATATGCTACAAAATGTGAATATTCTATTTTATATGCACTCGTAACACAAGGACTTTGCATGCACACATGTATAATAGATATATTATTTTGGATATATTTATTAGATAAGTTTAAATATTATTTTTTGTTGTAAAGTTATTTAGAATTGGGTATGTTAGATTTATTTGCACAAAAGCAAGTTGTGCAAGAAAAGGAAAAGTAAGAACACAAAAAGATGCCTTCAATGTACTTTGAGCACAAAAGCTTAATTCAAATTTATAAATACATGCATAGGAGAGATGCTCACTCATGCATGGGGAAGAATGTACCCAATCTTATATCATGAAAGTTTTGTGATTTTCTCTTCTCTCTTCCAATTTCTTCTATTCTTGTTTTCTCTCAATTTTTGTATAATGTAATGAAGGCTAGCAAGATTGTAGGCCAAGTAAACATCTTGAATAGGGACCTCATAGGGGTATACTTTTGAAGTATACCATTCCAAGTAGACAATATATATAATATGAGTTGCCAAACACCAAGGTGAAATATCTAATGGACCTATTGACTTTGCTATTTGTATAGTTACATATATCCCAATTTTGGTTAGGGATCAACTAACTTAGAAGCAAAACAAGAAAGTTCTTGGAGGTGTTTGTGGGAAACCTAAGTTTACTTATACTTTAATTATTTTTAGCCATGCCCTTATGAAGGTGTGATAAGATCAGAGTATGGAAACTTGTTTCTCTATATTACCCCCAAAATTATACTTTTCCACAATCCACACCCCACTAGTGTTGTGGACATTAGCATCATAGTTGAATGAATCATATACATTGTGCCTCACTAGCCTTGGTCTCTTTATATTAAGGTGTGTTAGGAAACATATCTTTTGCACCTTTTTGTATCCTCTTAAAGATGATACAAATTATCTATAACCATCATGCTTATAAAACCTCCTTATATGTCGACATGAGGATGGTATTTGAGCTTTACTTGGTTGTTGTGGCATGGATTTGTGATCTACACAACATGATTCTTTTCTATTTTAAATTTCTTTCTCATATTGGTTAAGTATTTATGCTTCCAAGCCTCTGGTTGTAGATCTTGTTGCTATAATTCCAATGCCTCCAAACAAATATGCAACTCTCTCCATTGAACTCTTTGAAAACCATAAATTAGCATCACCAAGTGAAAAAGTTATAGTAAAGAAGCCAAGGTCAGCATATATACAACTCTAAAGGCCACCTTAAACTTATTGATATTAGTCGCTTACAATCAGGCATGAAAGCTATCCTTGGTATTACTTCAGCATGACCTTGCCCCAGGGATAAAATGCTTCCATCTGATATGTCATACATGTGCATGTTCTTATCAGAATGTGATCACACTACTTATGACCCACAAGGATCAATGCGAACCTACCACAGAAAGGGGCAAAAGACATCAGAAACTATGATGACAAATATTGTACACAAACCCAATGTCTTAAAGATCAAAAGTAGCAAATCTGCAGACAGAAAAAGTGAGATATAAAGAGATGTGGCTTTGCCAATTATCTTCAAGTGGTCAACCTTAAGAAGAACAAGGTTCAATCCTTATTATATTGAGCTTTCTTATTTGAAGAGAGCAGAAATCCTTGTCAAAACAACATCAATTTGATCTTATGCACCATTTGTAAAAGATCAAAACACACATACCTTTTTTGCCCTGTTCTTTACACCATCTGACAGTAAATTGAGCAGGTGAAAACAAGGAATTCATTGTTCATACTTTTATGGGCTCACCAACTTCTCCTTCTGGTTTGAAGCATCTTACAGACTTCCCACTAGCAAGATTGAGCATGTTCAGCTTCTTATCCTAAAACCATACAAGACAAATAACTTAACATATTAGCCAATCATGTTTCAATATAAAACTTGTGGTAACCTTCCATGAAAAGAACTTCCAACCTGTCCAACAGTTACTGCTATCTTGTTGTATGGATCAATATCCATATCATAAACTATGCCATGAGAAGCCATTTCTTGATGATAATGTGTACTCTTGATGCCCATTGTTCTTGCCTCTATGTTGCAAAACACCACTAATCTACAGGTAAGTGGTTTTACAGTTGAGCCAAAACAATATAAACTTGAGAATCTAAAAATTCAAAGTAAAAACCATGACTTTAGGAGGAAGCCATACTTGTTTGCACTAGCGCTCAGCAAATTGAAACCACCACAAGCAAGTTTTGCTGCGCTGATTGAAGATGAATTATCATCTCATGTCTCGATGACATCAAAGTTCCTAAATTCAAAAATCAAGCGTGCTCAAAGAAGTACTCTATAAGACAAACTCTTCAATAGCATAAGACATTAGCATTAGCATTAGCATGCTCAAAGAAGTACTCTATAAGACAAACTCTTCAATAGCATAAGAAGCACTCTATAAGACAAAGTCTTCAATAGCATTAGCTATAATATAGATGAAATTATATGAAACATAGCATGAAGAGCCAAAAATCAGCTAGAAGAAGCATTGGATTACTTATCCACAATGTCCAAGACATGCAAAAGCATAACTGAAGTTACAATGATCTTCATTTAATATTGGCCACTGGCACACCTTGAGCCTGAAGATTGTAGTAGAGTTTCTCAAAAGATACAATGATCTTCATTTAATATTGGCCACTGGCAGCCTGAAGATTGTAGCAGAGTTTCTCAAAAGATACAACCAACTTGTGCTGCCTTTGAATAATCTGTTGTCAACAGGCTTATGGATGTATGGTACGTTCCAAACTCTGGATGAGGTTGCACAACTCAGCAATCTAGAGGCGACAATCTGGAGGCAATCAACATATACAGTAGGAATTGCATCCTTCTTTCTCTGTAGCTTCGCACCATCTAGTTGCACATAAGAAGGCGAATGACCTTGCTTACATATCTTTTGCGCGATTTTTGGTGTGAATCAATGTCCCCACTTCTATGCTTATTAGAGACCTCCAATGCCTCCAGGCATTATTTCATTCAAGGTAATTGGTAATTCTACAAAATGCATGAGAAATGCTCTTCTCCAAAATTGTCATGATGCACTACAAGGATCACAAATGCATCAAGAGTGCACCAAAGAAGCTTACAAGGATTTTAGGATATCCCCAAATGTGAGCAGTTGTTGGTTCTAGAAAATTGCATGAGAGGGGCTCTTCAAAATTGTCATAATGCACTACAAGGATCATAAAATGCAATAGTAGTACATCGAAGAAGCTTACAAGTATTTCAGGATATCCCCAAATGTGAGTTGACCAAGGGCTTGCCAGACATCAGAGTGTCCTGGCCTCTTGTTGCGCCTGGGGATGTTCTTCTAGATGGTCCTTGTGCTTGGGCGCTCAACTATTGTCCTTGCACTTCCAGACTATGCTGTGCCAACCCACCAACTCAGCACCCATACAAACTATAGCAATCCAACAATCCTGAACAATCAACCCATCTAGGCACTCCATTATGCCAAACAAGAGTACACCCAAGTCCATAGTATGCAAATTCTCCTATGACCAAAGGAGATTAAAAATGGAAGTAAAATGTATCCCACGTCATGATATGATGATGCCCACTAGATGCCTACCTTCTCCATCGAGTTCACACCAAAAGCTCACTTATATTAACATAGCTCAATAAGCAAAACTGTTTTTGCAAGAACATAGGTCCAATATGAGTCCAAAGTGAAAAATACAAAACAAACTGCATGCAAAAAAACCATCATTTCAGCTACCTTACTGAATAATCTACAAGAATCATTAAAGAATGATATACAGTACCGATGCCCAACCAACTTAAACCTACAACAATCTTACTGCATCTAACTGAATCCTCTCAATCATGTAGCTTACTAAAATATGTTGTTGTGGCTCCTGCCTCTACTGGGACTGGCCCTGTTGCAGCCCAAAACGCCTAAACCGACTTAAAAACTAAAGTGTCCAATGTGACTAACACTTCAGGTGCGAGACTAAATAATCTAAGAGATTTAATAACAGGATGGAACTCATGGCATCTCCCATCATGGTAGGCTCACCTTATACCCTGGATTGAATACAAATGACATAGCCGACATAATCTTCAAACATTTAGCTGCCAAACTCAATAATGTATTTGCATTTACTCTTGCATCCAACTGCTTCTGTTGTCACTAACTAACCCTGATGTGGCCAAAGCCCTTGATATGACAATTCACTTGGATCTTGGATCTTTGACATTAGGCTTGTGCACTAAATGTCTCAATGTTCATTCACATTGCACGCCTATTCAGAGAGTTAGCCACAAACCCACTGTACTAGCTATAAGTACTTCAGCTACATAAGGACATAAATATGGGAGATCCGTAAAATGTAAGCTAATATATGTAACTAGAAAATAGTACATTGCCCTGTTTGAAGAAACAACTACAGAAAACAGGTCAAAAAATGGTTGACACATCATACCATTGATAAAACCAGGAACTATCACCATGCAATTGCACATTCAGATCTTGAATGTAAGTCCCACATTGAAGAATGGTGAATTGCGATGATCCTCCTTCCTCTTTGATATTTGTTGAAGAATGGTGAATCTTATATATACCTTTTCAGCAATAGCCAACAACTCTTCTGCTGTGTTCACATCTACAAAACCAATGACAAGTTGCTCTTCTTTCTCTCCATGAGCTCAAAAAGTATCTTTGTTGTTGCATTCTGTGCAAGAAGAGAACGCTGGCTGTAAAGACATCCTGCTCTTTGGAGAATGGGGAACCTATCCTTGTGCTGGGCATGATAAGGAAGTCTGATTATCTACCAAAAAATGCCACACTGAGGTAGCCACATCTTTCGTTAGCTTCCCATACCACATGAGCACCTCCACCATCTGAGTTAGTTTGAGCATAGCATGAAGCTTCACGCCGTTCTAGTGCACGTTTGCATGGCCCCTTGTTGTCCGTCGAACAGCACAACAACATCGGTGAGACCGTGAGCCCAACATCACTGATAAGCAGAGCGACAGTCTCGAGGACAAAGGCGCCACTGGTGACGAGGTCCTCAATGATGAGATAGGACTGTGACCAGGGCGGAAGATGCCCTCGATGGCTTTGCGTGTGCCATAGCCCTTGACCTCCTTGGGGCACATGACCATGGGAACGGTCTCGGCGTCTCTCTCTCTCTCTCTCTCTCTCTCTCTCTCTCTCTCTCTCTCTCTCTCTCTCTCTCTCTCTCTCTCTCTCTCTCTCTCTCTCTCTCTCTCTCTCTCTCTCTCTCTCTCTCTCTCTCTCTCTCTCTCTCTCTCTCTCTCTCTCTCTCTCTCTCTCTCTCTCTCTCTCTCTCTCTCTCTCTCTCTCTCTCTCTCTCTCTCTCTCTCTCTCTCAATTAGGTGCATTCTCTCTATGACAATGTGAATCGGTGCATCTCTCTCTCTCTCAAGCTACCAAGGTCAACACCTCAAGCTACACAATCTGCTAGGGGTTCAACCCTTCTCTACCCAAGGTTACAATCTAGATCATCATGAGGCAATTGTGCCATTACCTCAATGACCTCCAAGCTCTCAGGGAACAAAGAAGCGTGTAGTGGCACCCAATAATGTGTCGCTTGCCCTTCCTCTCCCTAAGAAAAGCAAGACTAAGGGGAAGAAATCCATGACCAATGACATAGACAAAATGAGGAGGATGGACAACGAGGAGGATGGAGTTGCTATGTTTTTACTGTAGAAGTACCTAAAGACTGAAGACTTGTGTTTGGAGGTCATCTATTCTCCAACTCTTCAGTGTTTCATTCTTCTAAAACACATTGAAGATATGTTTCTGAATTTTATACCTCAACATGGATGTATTTGAAGATATGTATAGTTTTTGGCATCAACTTTTTGTTGTTTTGAAAAGTATTGTCAATATCTTTTAGTTATGGGTGAACTATCACATTTATACCAGCTGCTTGTGTGATTTGAATTGGATTGAAGTATGTACTAGGCAGTTGCAAGAGCAACCAATTGGCAGCTACAACCAACAAGTGCAATATTAAATTTTGTATCGGTTTGTTGGCTTATTTTGGAGCTTTTGTGCTTACTTTGGAGTCATGTAGTCTTTGGCATCACCTTTCTAATGTTCTAGAGCATTTATGCATACTCTAGAGTGGTGTAATTTTTTGCATCACCTTTCTACTGTTCTAAAAAGGATTATCAAGATCTTTTAGCTATGGGTGAGCTATCTCATTTATACCAATTGCTTATGTGAATCTGAAAGGGATTGAAGTATGTATTCTAATAAGGCGGTCAATTTTGTTGATCCTTATGAATTTATGGACAAAAGAGGAATCGAGTTTGTGAAATATGAAGTGTAATCCCTGGTAATGAGATTGTTTAGGATGACACAAAAATCTTATGTGGGGGTGATCTCCATGATCACAGAAGAGGAGGCGAGTAGAAAACAGTGACACTTGCCTCTGAAATGTTGCCAAAACATCTCAAAGCTTCAGCACCATGTCCATGCTTTGCTTATCTCTAGTGATCAAGCCACTCCAAGAGTTTGTGTTTTGGTACTGGGAACTTGTCAAACACTTCTTTTCCTTTTGCGAGTGCAACACACTTGGAATACACATAGAGTTGGGCAATGCCAACATAGATGTCATTTTTAAGAAACCTTATCTTGATGATATCTATATGCATCATGTTGCCTCAATGGAGGTCCTACAAAGCTTCTTTGGCTTGATAGCTAATTAGGTAGAAAACATGCAAAACCCTACTAGCCATTAGTAAAACCTCTTGTTCCACACTATCTTTCATGTGCTATATACCCTTATTCTTCTAATCCCCACTGAAATCAATAGATTGCATGCTATCTTTTTTCCTATAACATTTGCTAATGTGAAGGGTTTCTAATCTATAAGAGAGCTATATCATATTCAAAGAACTAGATAGAAGCTTGAAGAAGAGTTCAAATTTTAAAAAAGTGTGTGTACAAACGCATCTACAATGTGTAAATGTGTTTACACTCTTGTCCAAGAATCGTGAAAAATTTGCCTTATATATTACCTAAGTTCATAAGGTAATCATGTGCTTCAATATGTCTAAGTAATCAAGTGGCTAAGGTGTTCTTTTAGTAAAATGCTATGAGCCATAATGACATGGGATAGCCATTTTCCAGCTTGCTATCCCAATCCTAGCTTATCCTCAAACCAACCCACTATTGAGAAATAGACAAATGATGTATGCTCCAGGAAGAGATGTCATGAATCCCATATGCATAGCGAGGAGAGTGGAACAAATCCAATTTCTATAAAGCATTGTACTTGATTATCACTTTCACATTGAATAAATACAATATCATGATGCTTTGTACTTTCGCTCAATGTCTTGTCAGTGTCAATTTGTTACACAAGATTATATTTATGAGTCCAAGCCAATCTATCTTGGAATCTAATTCACTTGTGTAACACTCGCTCTCTCTTTGCCTGTGTCAACCAAATCGGTAAACTTTACTTACCCTTGTTGTACTTATATTATATAGCCTTGAGAGGTGAGCTGCACAAATAAGATGGTAGTCACGATAAGCGTAACCAATTAACTTGGTAGTTCCAACATGGGCACACATTTGGCATAGTTTAACTATCCCAAGGTTTAATTTCTTTGAAGAACATGAGGCACACATTTGGCATAGTTTAATTTCTTTGAAGAACATGAGGCCTACTCATAAGCATGTACGTGTTAAATGTTTATCCACTATATTAAACAATTGCCCTTCATTTCATCAACTATTCCCTATTTGAGTGTAAGAAAATGTGGTGACACGTCTAATGGATCTATGTATAGTGTACTAAGCAAACGTGGTGGTAGGTCTAACGAATCTTTGAATAATGTAAGCAAATGTGGTGATAGGTGTAATGAATCTATGTGTAGACAACATCTTTGTTCTTATAGCTATCATATATGTTGTTCTAGTACATCTTACTTTCAAATAAGGATCAAGTCATTTCTGATGCAATGCGACTCCTTATTTCTTGTAGTGTCATCTAGCATGATGGTGAATACGCAGCCTACTAATGTACCTTGAATTGGCTTTTTTGGTTGTCATATATGTACTCCCTCCCTTACTCTCCTTTTGGATTTCATATGGATTTGTTTACCCCTTTGAGCTACTTCTAACACGAGAACTATTTTCATTACTTTCATTGGGGTCAATTATGATGAAAAGATCTCAATGGAAAAGAGAGACTGCATAATTGTTGAAGTTGTAAATCATGAGTTTATGTTTGCCTTATCTGTGAATTGTCATTATCATTCATGCCAACAAAGGGTTTTCCTTTTGAATAGATTGTGATGGTAGATGTGGATAAAGTAATTGTAGTTAGCAAGCAACCATTTCTTGAACGAGTATGTTAGAGCTTGAGTGCAAGAGATGAAAGACCAAGATTTATCGGTTCGAAAGGATTAGACCAGCTCCGTAGAGCGAAAGGTCAGTCTGTAGGGATAGCCTTGAGCAATAGGAAATGTGGGTGCCAGGGGGGGAACTTTGGCCATAATTTCTGCATTACTCTTAGAATCTGATGATCCCCTTTGTGACCCAAAATGGGATCCTAGAACCCTAAATACTAGTTACAAGGATGGAATCTTGGTGGGCAGAATATCATCGTGGAATTCTGTATATCTTTTGCAAGGTTAGAAAGATGGAAATTATAATAAACTTCCAATATAATAATGAAAATTATTTTACTCAAGGGTTGTTTGAATTGTATGCATGTTCGTGAGATAAATTACATGCAGAAACCTGTGATTCAATGGACTAATTAAGAAAGATGGTTGTATATGTTCCAATAAATGTGTTGTAGGTAATTACAAAACTAAAGATGATTACATCATCAAAGAAAAGCACATGGGTGTAGCCCCCGATGGGTTCATCCAATGGTAGGGTGGCCATTCCCTCCCCCTTCTTTTGTTCGTGATGCCAGGAGGCATAGTCATGGTGGATTTTGTGAGATTTTACGGTGGATTCTGTAAAAATTTATTTGTTGACCGTGGCTCATACATAAGGTGGATTCCTTACGCGAGAAGTTGACGGGGACGCCTATCCTCCTGACTATTTGACGTTTTTTCCCACATGTAAGAATTCTTATGCATGACACATGAATAAAAGCACACTTTAGTTTTTCTTTGCCATTGTGGGATTGGAAAACTTTATGGTTTGCTAGTAAAAAAATGTTCACACATTGATTAATGATGTGACATGCTTAAAGGAATCATGTAATGAATGTTGTGTAATATATCAAATAAGGAAGCTATTTGCAAATGTTAAAATAGTGTAGTAGCACAAATTTCTTAGACAATTAAAGAATTTTGGGTGAATGGGTGGAAAGTGATAGGGTGGATGTCTCAACAATCCCATCCTATGGATGGGTGAACCTCATTATTCAAGTGGCTTTTCACATTATTGCTAAGATTAGAGGAGCAAAGCAACATCATCACCACCTCCAATTCAATGGAACCCAATCCAACACTATTTAAGGGGAATAGAGTATGGTAGGTATTGGTCCTTAAGGCCAGGGAAGTTTAAAAGACTACCCCAATATCCAAGAACTGAATGTAGTGCTAGCTACTCTCATGTGTGATGGGTGACAAAGTGACTTTTCTTATAGATGGGCATTAATGATTAGGTCACTATTCAATGTTTCCTATTAAGTAGGACTAGAACTCCTACATTCAACTGAGTACATTGTCCTGGAAGAGGGATTAGATTATATATTGCTCACAAAACTAGGAGATTTGATTACCTACTAGTAAAAAGAACCCCCTTTTGTACTTTACATATGATATCAAAGGCAAAAACCATACAAAAGACTGAATTATAAATTTAATAATAAAATTGGATGATCAAATATCTTGAGGGAAAATTCTTATTTAAATAAGGAAGGTGAATCAAGTTGCCAATTTTCTTGATCTTGTAGTTAAGTATCTATTAAATCGTATTTAGGACCTAAGGTTTTGAGGATCTTTTGGGTACCAGTGATTATGAGTCTCTCATCCGTTGGGGAAGAGAATTCTTTGGGCAAAGGAAGAAACATGATGCTTCTCTTGAAAAAAGCTAAATGAGAGAGATTGAGGTGAAAAATGAGTTGTGAAAACTTACTTCAGGTGAGATCTACTATACTAGGCTAGCTAGATGAGCTAGCGACAATGGCCCAAATCTTATTAAGATAAGGACATCTTACTTTATTTCAAGAGGAGTGGATGTAATGTACCCACATTGGTACTTTAGATGTCATATTGTAAGGTTTTTTGCGCAATGAATAAGCTTCTCGATTGATAATATATAAGGATTTCAAAAAACTTGTTTGTTATGTTATACTTCTCATATTGATAAAGATTCACAATTGCAAAGTAGATAGAAATTAAGGTTTTGGTTTTTTCGAAATTATTCAAATACTTAAAATGAGAAGATATGATTGTAGATCTCTTCATGTGATTCCTACACTTTGATTGGATATGAATTCTGAGTTCTTGATCAATTTTTGTGGTTGTATAAAGTTCTATCCTATGTGCAAATGCAAAAAAACACATTTTTGAATCTTTGGATCATTTTTTAAAGGGAACAAACGTGCTTTTCCTCACTCTCAAATCCCATAAGCTTTAGACTTTACCTTTGCATTTTGCTTTAGTGGGTTACGCCTCTATGTTTAAAGGAAAAGCATACCACCTTAAAACTATTTAAGAGAAACCATTGAACTCTCTAGCACACAATTACCCTTCACACACAACACACAACTCACCTCCTCTATTCTCAACACACAATGTACTCCCACCCCCACTATTGCTACTTGAGCAAGGAGCACTTGCAGGAGTTGAGAGGAGCATGAGATGTTAAGCACCACCTTGTGACACTATTGTCCCTAATTCAAAGTGTATGTTAGCAAGGATTGATCCCCTAATGCCATTGAAGTTATCATGACTAATGGCCTCATGACCCAAAAGTGACATATCATTTCTACCATCACTACCACTCTAGATGCAAGTAACAACCCAAGTGGAGGAATGATAACCATGGCTCCATCCAATAACTAAATTCCTAAGCCTCATAAGGGAATTATTATAGCATAGGTTCACATTTCAAGACAAGTGATATGAAATCCCAACCGTAGTGGTGACACCCCTTAGAGGAGTAAAAAGGAAATGTTAGGTCCGACAAGAGTTAGCAACAAGTTTTTTTGCCTTATCACTAACTAGGACAAGATGTGCGATCCCTTAGGGCATACCTAGTGGTGGACTAAAAGAGTAGTGGTGAAAAAGTAGGCCAAATCCTAGGTTGCCAATAATTTTGTTTTGTCAATGTTTGTATTTTGCTATTAAAGAATATTTATGCATTGATTGCTTGATTTATGCATTGATTGCTTGATTTATGCATTGATTACTTGATTTATGTGTTGTATCTAACAAAATTGTGCAATTAAACCTATGTATGGATTGATTAAGAAGTTTGTTTGTATATGTCAAACCAATGTGGTGAAATAAGCCATTTAGTCAACTGAGTGTTGGGAAGTAGGAGGGTGGAGGTCCTGGCAACCCCATCCTATGGATGGGTGGACTTGATTAGTTGGGTGGCCTTCTACATTAATGTTAAGATTAGATATGAGTGATTGTGAATGCCTTCATTTGGATAGATCCCAAGCTAATACTATCTTAGGGAAACATAGTATGGTAGAGTATTGGTCCTTGAGATGGTGGAAGTTTACATGACTCTTCTCTATCAACCAAGTGCAATATTAGTGACTCTCATCTTTGATTGGTTGTGAAGTGATTATTTTCATATGGGTGTTAGATTGCTATTAGAATGACCATCTGACATATTCTATTAAGTAGGAATAGAACTCTCACCTTCAATTAAGTCCAATGTTCGTACAAGGCGGTCTGCATTATGCTACTCATCAAACTAGGGGATTTGATTAACTAATACAAATAAAAAGGACCCCTCTAATCTTTGGATGAGAGATACCTTACATACTATGCCACCAAAATCATTTATTTGTGACTAATTATGATAGTAATATCAATTGTACTTCAAAGATTTCTCACCACAATCTAGTTGTGAGAGATTACTATCAATCTATCCAATCAAGGGTTTGTTTTTTACATACATATATCTACTTGTATTCTAGATGAATTACTAGCATTTGGCTATCTAAGATGTGGATTTTTAGTCATAACAACATGACAATCGCACACAACAATGAGAGGTTTGTATCGAGTACTCAACTAATCAAAGACTACATCCCACCTATTGTTTCACTCTTTTGTGACTATATTGTAATGTCTGTAGCATTTTATCTCTAAAGCATTTCCCACAAACTTAGATTTATTTACTTTTGGACTAAGATTTTTTCTATTTTCATAAGGGATATGAACATAACAATTAGGCAAGTAGTTTCAAGTGCAAAATATTGGGCTTCACTCCATTGTATGCCTCTTTTAGTGTCATTTTATGTACTAGCACTATTTGAAATCATTCAAAATTCATATGTCCAAAGTTTTGTGCCACTTCCTTATATGAGAAATTTTAGCATGAAGAAAGCCAAATTATCCTATTGAGAGTTAGGAATAGTGTCACTTACTTAATGTGCAATTGCTCTTCTTACCACAATCTACTAGATGCATATTATGCTATGTATCCAATACCATAGACCCATGCTTGTTGAAATCTTCAAGATTCTTTTTTTCCATCTCTAATAAATTGACATCTTGTATGTGAAATGTGGCATTTTCTATCATCTCCTATGTACAAAAAGATGTTTGAGACACTAGTTTCATCCCTTCAAACCACTCTACATGTAGCATTGTAGGATTATGTGTCCCTAAGTCAATGGACCACTCTTCATTAGTCATATACATATCACCAAATGCATGTTGCATAGTTAATGATGATCAATAATAATACCATAATAATTACATTAGCCTAGCTTCCTTGTTATTGGGTATTACCATGTCCTCTAGTATGTCCACCTCTAAAGTGGCTTGATTTGCATGATGAATTTTTCAATGTCATTCGCCATATTGTGGCTATCCACCATGACCTTGATCTCTATTATGGCCTTATGTGTTTCATCTTCCTCTACATTGACCACCACCAATCACTAAGGCACACTTAGACTTCCTAGGTGTCACACTACTAGTGCTAGATGTTATCACTAAAACAATGAAGAGCTATCAAGCCATCATTTTCTTGCACAACTTCTATAAAGTGCTCTATTGCTCACATAGAACCAATGAAGTAAGTCCCAAAAAGATTCATGAAATTCCACTATCTTCTTTCTTTGTTGGGCATCCAAATTCAAGATATAGAGGAGAGAAATTATTGATTCTTCTTCTCCTACAAAAATTTAAAGCTACTCACTCTTTTATGAGCATTGTATTTTCTTGAAAAAGGCTCATACCCACCCAACAAGCCATCCAGGTGCCATGTTAGAATCATGACATATATCATCCACACATAGAAAACAATGGTGGGATGGATTTTCTTGAGGGCATTCCGTAGTTTTGTATATTCCTTAGTGGGCATACTCTAGCTAAGCTACTTCCTACTCGATGACTAAGTGTATCTTATATATTTTGCAGTATACACACATACACTATCTCTAAAATGTGTGATTATGATATGTCGTGTATCTCACTTATTTACCATGAATTTCACCACATTGGTGGGGAAATTACAGGCCATAGCAAGTATTCACATAAAGCATGGATATTACAAGATAAAGCCTTTGGCTCTAGGAAAAAAAAGAGAATAGCATGCAATGAACTACATTTTTTTTTTTGGTTGAAAAATGAAGTTTTGTTGCAATTTTTTTCAAATGTTTAAAAAGTCTAGATTTGTTACACACTAGTGGGAACAAGGTATTTCAGGGTAACAAAGCTAGAAGAAATTCCTCGTATTTCAAGTCATGTGTGTATCCGCCATGCATTTGTTGGATTACAAATGGTGAAAGAATTCTATGACTATCTTAGAGAGCATGTATGGTCCCTATCCCTCCTATCCAAAATGGCATTAGGAGAGGTATGGGACAAATTGTTATATTGAGGTTGATCGTCTCAACTATATCAAGATCAATCTTAGGCGAATCCAATGGATGAGAGCTTAAATCTCGTTGAACTATTTCTCTTTGATGACTTTGAATAGAATCTGATTCTTCATATTAATGGTTGACTAGATTGCCAAAATCATTACCTATATGAAGAACTAACTAAGTTTGTCCCAATTGATAGACTTGTTATTCAAGGAAGTGACCCTCATCATAGCCTCAGGTAAGTTACTCATGAATATATGTATGCATCATGTGGGTTCAAAATGAGGTATTTTTAAAATACCATTTTATACATTTTTTACATATAGAAGGGTGTAATATAAAGGGATTATTTATGTATTGAATAGAAAATGGTTATGCTTTATTCAAGAAAAATCACAAATAATGATATTTATAAATAGGCCTTGAACACACGTGATGCAGGTGATATACATATAGTAACTTCCTTGAGGTCATAGCTATAGAGAAGGATATCTAGACCTTCCCACTAAATACAAAAATATGGATGTACATGCCACAACTCCAACTGATAAGATTCGTTGAGTTACCCAAGACCCACAAATAAGTCGAAAGATAGAAACAATTTCTATCTATAATTAAAATTCTATTTTTGATGTACAAACCTTGATTATCATCATTAGATAAACTAAATAATATATACTTCCTCTCCAAAATTAATGTGACCACATTAAGCAAGTTAACATATTTGATCATGAAAATTGTTTGAATTTCCAGGATGTTACTTAGAACCTCAATAGCACAAAAGCTCGAGAGAAGAAATGTCTTCTCAAATAGTATAAGCCACTAGAATTCGATGTGATAAGGGGAAGGATACTCCAACCAAGGTAGAAACATGGATAGAATCTATGGAATATCATTTTATTGCAAAATTGAAATTGACAAGGGATGCCCATCTCTGGTGGAAATAGTGGTGCAAGGACCAAGGAATTTCTGAAACTTGGGACATGCTTAAGGATGTTGTGCCTAGGAGATACCTTTCACCCACATATCCAGCCCAGAAGATGAATGAATTTTTCAATTTCAAGCAGCTAAACCTAGCCTAGAAGCTTACTACTCCAAATTTTTAACACTCCTAAAATATGCACCATCGATGATATTTCACAACAAGTATCCAAACTTTACAATGGTCTAAATCTGCCCCTAAATACGCATCTTGAGTCAATGCAACCATCAAATTTACATGATGCATTGATTTGAGCGGCTCCAATAGTTCAAGATAGAGAAAAATCCAAAAAGTGATAAAGTTTGGAACAAAAACCATCATAGCAAGGGCAACTCCCAAGGCTATGTGAAAAGGGACCAAGGGCGGTATCAGCCAGCCAAGGGAAAAGAGAGCCAAGTCAAATGTAGTGGGGAAGTTTGTACCCACATGAAAAGACAATGAGGATCCAAGGTGCTTTTATTGTAAGAAACTAGGACAATTCAAGAGACAATGCCCGAAGCTTGGCCCAAACAACCACCAAGGGCAATTTCGAGGGCAGAACCAAGCTGTCAGGAGCAAAGTTGCTAGAGTAACCTTGCAGGAGATCAATGATGATAAAGATTCTACGATGGAGACTAATATGGAAAGAGCAAGAGTACTCATTGCTCTCAACAAGAAGGGTCCAGATCACCAATTCTTGGTGATCTAGATACCAACAAATTTTCAAGGTAAACCCTTCCAAATTTTAATTAACTGTGGAAGTACCCATTCTTTTATATCACCAAGATGTGCAAAAAAGCTAGGTACAAACACTATTCCTCCACCTAGATTTCTTGTGGAGCTAGTAAATGGTAAAGAAGTTCTTTCAACACAACAAACTAGCAAGATCGAATTTAGTCTATGTGGCAATTCTTCCAAAATGGGTTTCTGGATTATGAACCTTGAAGTTTATGAATGCCTGCTAGGTATGGATTGGTTTATTCCAAACAGCACTCATATTCATTACCAAAAGGGGCAAATTACGTTTCAAATCTTAGAAGGAGAACAAGTAACCACTCGGGGAGAAGTGGAAAACCCTAAAGTTCAGTTGGCTAAAGCTTCACGAATAGTGAAAGGACTAAAGAAAGAATTACCCATCTATCTAATTACACTTAACAAGGTTGAGCAGCATAGTGAAGCCAAGGACCAACCATCTTGGCTAAAATATTGTGCATATGTTTTTCTGAAATACCTAATAGAGATTCCACTAGTAAGAAAGGTAGATCATGAGATCCAACTCATTCTAGGAGCTGCCTCCTGTAGCCAAGCAACCTTACCAGATGTCAATTCCTAAAGCCATTGAGCTAAAAGAACAACTCAAATAGTTATTAGACCAAGGATGGCCAAGTAATTCATCATGGGGAGTCCCAATACTATTTTAGAAAAAGAAAGACAAAATACTCTACCTTTGTATTAATTTTAGTGGGTTGAACCAGGTGACAATGAAAAATAAATATCCAATCCCAAGGATATATAAGTTGCATGATCGACTCTAGGGAGCAAAGATATTTTCAAAGATCAATCTTAGGTCACACTACTATCAAATAAGAATCAAGGAGGAAGACATTCCCAAAACCATCTTTAACACAAGGTACGGTCATTATGAATTTATTGTGATGTCATTTGGACTAAAAAATGCACCTCCCACCTTCAATAGATTGATTCAAAACATTTTCAAACCTTATCTTGATGATTTCGTCCTTTTCTTCTTCAATGATATCATAACATATTCCAAGGATGGAAAAGACCATGAACCACAGCTGCGAATAGTACTTGAAACAATGAGAACTCACAAGCTATATGCGAATAGTACTTGAAACAATGAGAACTCATAAGCTGTATGCTAAAAAGAAGAAATGTGCTTTCAAGAAGCAAGTTGAATATCTAGGTTTCATAGTGTTAGCAGGCATATGGCATTTTGGTGGATCCAAACAAGGTCAATGATGTACAAGATTGGCCACCTCCAAAAACGGTCAAAGAAGTGCGAATCTTTCTAGGGCTAACGGGCATCTTTCACATTGATCTACTTAAGCAGTAGGTCACCATTATATGGACATATGTCAAACAATCTAGCTTTGAAAAGCTTAAGCATAGGTTGGTAACCGCCTCTATTTTAAGGTTGCCTGACCTAAGCAAGAAGTTCAAAGTCATAACTAATGCAAGCTCCCTTGCATTGGGATGTGTGCTTATGCACGAAGGACATCAAGTAGCCTATGCTTCAATGAAATTAAAAATCCATGAAAGGAACTATGCCACACATGATCTAGAGTTACTTGATGTAATTCATGCCTTCAAGTTATGGAGACATTATCTACTTGGTAGTAAGTTTTCCTTAGTCATTGATTACAAAACCCTAAAGTAGATTTTCACTAAGCCGGACCTCAATATGAGGCAACACCGATGGATCAATATTTTGCAAAAAATTGATTTTGAAATCAAATACAAACCAGGCAAAGAGAATGTGGTTGTAGATACCTTAAGTCGTAAATCATTTCACAATACTCTAATCTTAGAGGAACCCTCTAGGGCAAGACCTCTTGCCACAATGATTTCAATGCCCAATAATCCTATCATAGAAATTACCAAAGAAAAAGTAGTGAAGGATCTAGGCTACCAGAGAATGCAAAGAGAAATCTTCATTAAGAATACAAATCCAAAACTCAAGTCTAAGTATTAGGATTTTTCCATAAATGAGGAGCTTGTCTATTTCAAGACAAGGCTATATATTCCTGTGAGTCAAGAGCTCAAGAAGAACATACTCTAAGAAGCTCATAATTCTCCATTTTTGGGTTATCCTAGAAATGCTAAAACTCTTAATGTAGTCAAAAAATGTCTCTATTGAAGAGACTCAAGGGTGATGTACTTAAGTATGTTATCGGATGCCTAAACTACTAGCAAATTAAAGCTCAATGTGTCAAGTTGCAAGGCAAGCTCCAACCACTTGACATCCCTCAAATGAAATGGGAATATATCAGCATAGACTTCATAGTTAGATTACCACCAATACAAGGATGATGTAACTCAATTATGGTAATCATTGATATGCTGACCATGGTTACAAACCTTATTCCTTTAAAAACCAATTACAAGGCTTTTGATGTCACCAAACTTTTCATTAATAAAATTTTTAAGTTACATGGATTACCCTAGAGAATCATCAATGATGGTGATTCTCTCTTCACATCAAACTTTTGGAAGAGTTTGTGTGAATCCCTAGGAGCTCAACTCTACTTCAATACTACTTACCATCTCCAAACCAATGGTCAGACAAAGCGGGTTAATCAAGTTATTGAAGATATACTTAAAGCTTATTGTAACAAGGAACCTAAGTAGTGGATCCAATACCTATCCTTAGTTGAATTGTCATACATTGTGTCATATCATCAAAGTATTCAAATGATTCCTTTCCATGCATTGTATGGGCAAGGTTGTCTTATGCCACTAAGTTTGTATAATCCTACCCTATGGGTAGAAGCATCTAAGAAAATGCTAGAAGAAATGGATCAACAAGAGTAAATGCTATAAGGCAAGACATTCAAGCTACCAAGGATCGATAGAAAGCATATGCTAATCAACAAAGACAAGAACACATTTTCAAACAAGGTAACATGGCCTTTATTCAAGCTTTCCCAAAGAAAAGCTCCTTATCTCTGGAGGAATTAAAAAAGCTAAGTCCCAAATATTGTGGACCATATAAGGTGCCCAAGTGTTTAGGACCTAATGCTTATCAGCTACAACTCCCTAACAGCTTGAAAGTGCATAATCTATTCCATGTCAATCTATTGAAAGACTATGTTTCTAACCTTGATCATGTACTTAATGACCAACAACTAGTGATGCCAAGTCAAAGGGGTCCTGGAACTTTAACCAAATTGGATACTGGACATGCAAGAGAAGGTTCTAAGAAGTAAAACCCCGAGGGAGTATCTCATCTAGTGGAAAGACTATCCTGAAGAGGATGCCACTTGGGTTTATGAAAAATCACTATGTAACCAATAACCCCAACTTCATTCAAGATGAGGACATCTCGATTCCCCTAAGGGGAAGAGAATGTGATATTTTGACTTTTTCAACTTCCTATACACTAAATTTGAAGAGCTTAGACTATCAAAAGTGGTGTCTTGAATAAAATAATCTATATCCCATACCTCGATACCTTCCAAGATTGATACAATTGTGAATACCTCTACACAAAAAATGCCATGTGTATAGCCATTATGGCTAGTACAATTCAAATTAGACTAGATGAATTTAATAACTTGGGCAAGTCAAGCATATCAAAACTTAACTTAAGGAAGGTTAAGGCCAAGAAAAAAAACAAGCTTAAGCTTTTAAAAATCTTCCTAAAGGAAAGAGACAATGATTTGAATGCACCGCCTCCCCTTTTCGTCAACAATTTGTCGCCATCATCCTCTCCTCCCTAAATTTGAGCAATTGAAATAGTTAAAAAAACCATGAGATCTCCCTTTCCAATCTCAACAAAAGAATCCAACAATGTCCCCCTTTTCTCAGTTTGACAAGAGGCATAAATTGAAGGAAGATCACCTGAAAGCTAGGTGAACCAATCATGGCATCTTTAGCAGCCTCTCTAGACATCAAAGAATAGTTCTCTAGTATTAGATCACATCTTGAAAGCTTCCAGATAGCTGGATTGGCAAGATGCCCTCCATAAATAACTCCTCTTCTTGGACACAACTCATGAAACCCCCCCTCCCTTCAATTAAATTATAAATATGGGGCATGAGAAGCCATAGAGGACATTAGATTGAATCAAGGGAAGAGACTCTTCTTGAATCAAGAGAGAAGGGCATGAGAGAGAGAGAGAGGCAAGAGGAGAGTGAGAGATATTATTCTTATTGCGAAGATAATGGGGATACATTACCGCCTTTCTAAATCGAATCCCATCTCTTCTACCTTCATTACCTTGTAGAATCAATGCTCTACTTGATTTCTTCTCAATTCCTATTGTCACCATCTCTATCAATCAAATCAAGACAATTCATAGCTCTATTATCGAAGTCTTCTCTACAATTTTGTGATTGAAAACCATGGCCCCGAAGAGAAATTTTACAAAGGTTGCAGAATAGAGAACTATTAATAACACTACAAGTACGACCACTACAAAACGGAATAGCAAGTATCGGAATTACAAATGAAGCAGCGAATACCAACAACAACCAAGGGCTCGTCATAAA
The DNA here is from genome assembly GCF_053477565.2 of Lygodium microphyllum. Lineage (NCBI taxonomy): Eukaryota > Viridiplantae > Streptophyta > Polypodiopsida > Schizaeales > Lygodiaceae > Lygodium > Lygodium microphyllum. The sequence goes on from NC_141135.1 coordinate 184,309,298, forward strand.
TCCCTAGATGACATATTTGACTAATATTTTAAATATTAAATAAACTACAAATAATTCATCATCTCATAAACTAGCAAAGGACATTTTCATCCATGATAGCACTAAGAGTAGAATTTTACATATAATCTCATGCATAGAAAAATAAAATAACTGAAGAGAATTCTTTTACCTTCATAATTACAAACTCAAAAAGGATTAATTTGGATTACACAAGACTTATAATTTATACTTTTATTGCATCAAGTAGGAATTACAAAGAACTAGATTCAGAGACTGATTTTTACAACAAGAAATATTTAAGTAGTTAACATTTTGAATCCAATTTGTACTAATTTGATGGAACCCCTAATCAATAAAGACGAATGCTATTTCTTGGAAAAATCTTGAGATGGAATTATTAGAATACTTTTGGTAATAAATATCCAAGGGTTTTGGATCTAGTGAGACAAGGACCAACAGAACTTTGTTAAGGGAAAATAAAAAGAAAAAAGAGATCATCACGAAAAGTTTTGCTTATAGAAGTCCTTAGTAAACTTGGAAGGATTGATTGGTTTCTCGAAACCCTCAAAGATAGAAGTTTTGAAAAATAAACTCCTTGTTAAAACTTATCTTGGGCTGAATCATAAGGGGAAGAGTAATCCGAGAGTATTATTGGAAGATATTGTCACTTATGCTAAGTTTAGCCCTGATATTTTCATTCTAGGAAAAGGGTTGTCTTGGAAGGAAATTTGTTAAAATTTTTGTGTGTGATACATTTGAAATAAGTTTTTTGTGGTTGTAAATTAGATTCTATTTTTTTTTAAATTATCAAGATAAAGAATGGACAATAGGGCACAGATCACTAACTGAGGCAATGTTCCTTAATGACACTAGGCCTCCCCAAGGTTAGTGTGAATAAAACCTACTCCAAGGGGGTTTTTGTTTTCGCATTAGTGATGAGTATGGATTGTTGAACATGATGCAAAAGGTTGTGTCCTAGGGAATTCAAGTTGGCAGGAGGAGATGAGGATACCAAGGGGCTCTGATCACAAATTCCTTAGACTCTTACAAACTGTCAATTACCCTTTGAGCCGAGATAGTACTCTAGAAGTCCTTATACTAGTCTAGGGACTGAACTTGGTGGAAAATAATACCTTCGGGTTGATATTATGTCCAATCAGGACAGGAAGCAATATAAAAAGATATTTCTTTTAAGGAACTGTTTGAGAAAGAATTGCTTTACACTATTTTTGTGTTGTGAAATAAAGATGTGTAACGAATCTATGTCAAGAAATATCAAAGAAGCTATCTTTATATGTCAAACCTAAAGTGGTTGTTGGTAGTTAGGTAATTAAAAATACTCTATTGAGGGAAGCATGTGGATGGGTCCCCGACAAGTCCAAACCTATGATTGGATGGTCTTGATTAGTCGAGAGCTTTTCTCAAAAAAGAAATTACATTACTAAATAGGTAAACGAATGACCACTAGATATTAGAAAAAACCTAACTTGCATCGTTTTAGGGGTCCAAAATGGGATTTTGCCTTACAGCCAGAAAAGGCCAACGTGATATACTCCCCTTCATCTCCCATTCTCTTTGAACCAAGTGCAATGCAAGTCTGCTTGAGTCTAAGTAATGATGTGATAAGTGGAAACTCAAAATACTGACGTTGGCCGATAGGCGACTTGGCTAATATTAGGGACCCATAACTCAGATCAATCCTCATGGGAATGGTCGGACACTTCCACTACAATGTAGACTCAATTAAGCCTAGACGATGAACTCCGATGTATTCCACATAGTCCCGGATGGTGTTGTTTACGTTATCTCTTGATGGCCTACTAAGAACATTATCGCAGTGCGTAGGGTTGAAGATCACCATAGGGGTTTGGCAAGAAACTGTACAAGATAGATAGAGATGTGTCTTCAAGAGATAAGTAGATTACAGTGAATGTTTAAAGGTCCAAGAGGTACTTCATAGTCAATCACAGGGGTTTGAGAGAGAAGAATGTATGGGGGTTCAAGAGCTTAGACTCCGAAGATGGTAGAAATAAGAGAAGGGTTGAAGGTTTCAAGCCAAGTTCTTGAAGATGTTAATAGAGCTTCCAACTGCATGTTCTTAGCAAAGATCACAAGAGTATTATCTCATAAGTTCTAACTCAAATCAAGCTTGTTTTCTTGACTGTAAGAGCAATCACAAATTATAAAATCAAGTACAATATGATGTCATGTATCATAAACAACTCTGCATCCCATCATTCATACATGATGCCATAGCATGAATCAACTTTGCATGATTACATTCAATGTAGACTGTTAGGGACAAAAGCTTATGAGTCAATTACAAGTCTTGTAGGGCAAAGAGACTTGCTTCAAGAGAGCTTTAAATTGAGTTCCTGATAAGGATAAGTTACCACAGCCAAGAAATAAGAGAAAAAACTCCTCTTAATTCAACTCAAAGCATCTATGAATGATCTACAAACATTGCCCTGCCATATGGGCACATCATACTTGCATATTTTGACAAGATGCCTTCTGTAGAGTAAGAAATGAATTAAAAGAACATTGCTGTAGCTAATTCTCTGAATATGGCTGAAGATATCAGCCCCAAATCATCCCAAATATCTTTCGAAATTCACCTATGATGATAGCATAAACTTCCCCTAACACGATGTCGGTGTGTTTGGTGTTGAAAGTCTACCAGAGGGGTAAGAGACAGCAGGGTGAAGGGAGATTCAGGGAGAGGAGTAGACAGAAGAGAAGGGGTTTGAAGAAATAGAAGGCTAGAATAATACTCACAGAAAGAAATAGAAAATATAGAAGAATACTAATAGAGATGAAGCATGTCTGTTTATTTCTGCATTATGAGAAGATAAAACTCTTGTAGATAAAAATGTGTATAAAATAATACCTTCCTCTATGCTGCTCAGATCGCCAATCTGATGCTTCCATTGAATCCAAAAGGGGGGTGAAATACCACCACACCTAGCCAGAATTCTGCCAAATCACTCCCTCTTCATCTCCCACTTCAGAGTGCTATTCACTTCGTGAAAAAACAACGATCGTGTGTCACATAATTTTGCAAATATTTCTTTTTTACATAAAATCCTCTCAAAATAGCTGAAAGCTACATGCTTTCTTTTACATGTTATCCCAATCTAGAAGTTGTCTACAATTTTATGGATTTTTACAAGAGATAATATCTAAAATATCAAAATTGGCTAAAACTTGTCCAAAAATCTAATATTTTTGAACCATGGACACTAACATTAATACCTAAAGTAGCATTGGCTCTCTAGATCTATAATGAAGCCGCGCTCTAGAGTTTTTCACACAATGTGTGCATAGTGGCGCAATAACGTGCCAACAAGGAGGCAGCTCGAGCGGGCACATCAAAGAATGCCTTCCAAAAGAATTTCACATATTCTTTGTCACCTCCTCAATTTTATCTTAATGCCCAAAGAAGCTAGGCAAATCTTTCATGGCAAAAGGGCAATAGTATAGTTACCTACATTGGGGGGGTTTGGCAAGTGGGTAAAAGTGTAGTCATATACATTGAGAGATATTGGCAATGACTTCTATTGTTTCATATGCTAGAGAAACTACCAAAAGGCACAATCTAATGAAAATATGAAGATGAGGTATATAAGCTAAGCTTCATTCCCTTAGACCTTCCTCTTTATAAGCTACCATATCTCATATACATGACGTTGAAAAATAATTCCAAGCTATTGCATGCATCCTTCGCACTCAACAATCCATTCCAAACCACTTTCACAACAATATTCAGAATCCATGAAAGCCTTTCATTCCCTTTTGGTTAAATGTTTTATTACCTTCTCATCCGCCCAATTTCACATTTAGAAGCAATACAAGTAACAAAGTAGAGCATCCAAGATAAATTTTCAAATAACAAACTTCAATGTTTAAGATAAAATGTTTAAGAAAACATGATACTGTTGTGGTTTGTCTTAGCCATCTAGGAGTAAACTATCAGGTTAAATTGTCAAACAACAATAATAGTACCACTAATAGCATTGCTACTCAACTACACAATATAGAAGAAGTGCCAAACTATGCTCTTGTTTGGACCACCCACCCTCTAGAATAAGAGGTAATAGCTAAAGGTAAGCAAGGCACACATGTCTCTCTTAATGCTTTATTAAAGATGCAAGAAACTATGCAAGATTCAGATATAGTTATTTTGCACGATGATGGTAGTTCTCATCTCATGATTTTATTTCTAAGGAATCTATGAGAAGATTGAATTTGGAAGTCACTCTATCATTGTATAAGGTAAAATCTACTTTCTAAGAAATAATGTAAAACAAAAATCATGAAATTAAAGTATTAGAAATAGCCATGGGTTCTTACAAAAAAAAATGATTGTTTTGTGACTTGTTTGCAATCTTTTGATATTACATTAGGTATGCCTTTTCATCACCAATATAATCCTGATATTGATTGCCACATTCATTCAATATTCTTTGATTTTTACGGAGAGCATTTTATTTTACATGGTAATTCAAAATTGAAGTTATTTCTCTTGATCTTACATACCCAAGTCAAGAGTGCTCTTAGAAAGTAAAGTAAAGCCTGCATGATTTATGTCTTGAAACTACACTTCCTACACCATCACAAAAGCACTTTCTGGCTACCTACAAGATTTGTCAATGATTATCCACCTCAATTTCCACCATCTAGAGGAAAGTTAAACCATAATATGGAACTATTTCCTAGAGTTTCTCCTCTCCATAAGGCATCTTATAGGCATAGCCCACTTCACCAAAAGGAAATGTAGTGGCAAGTCATTGAACTTCTAGATAAAGGCCTCGTTCATCCTAGTTTGTCACCCTTTGGATCACCTGTACTTCTTGTCAAGAAGAAAAATAGAACATACTGCACATGCATCAACTAGAGGGCACTTAATAAAGTCATTATCAAATGTCAATATCCTATATCCCATGTTTATAATTTGCTAGATGAATTAAAGGGAGCTTCAATTTCTAGTAAAATTGATTTAAGTTTGGATACTGTCAAATTAGAATGGACACTATTGATATTATTAAAATGGCTTATCACATACAATTTAGTCACTATGATTTTTTTGTTATGCCTTTTGGTTTAACGAATGTACCTACCACTTTTATTAGACTTATTAACAAATATTGTATTAATTATCAGCATTTTATCATTGTGTCTTTCAATGTCATTTTGTTTTTTAGTAAATCAGAAAGGGAACATAAATAACATTTAAAAGTGGTTTTTAATTTGCTAAAAGCTAATCACATGTATGCTAACCTTGCTAAAAGTGTATTCTTTTGAGATCAAGATAAATATCTCAATCATATTTTTTTTCACACCAGGCATCAGTGTAGAGCCAAAGAAAGTGCATACTATTAATGAATGGCATGTGCCTAGAAAAGTTCATGAAATTCATTCTTTTCTTGAATTAGCTAGTTTTTACACAAAATTTGTGCCTAAAAATGCGAATGATTTTTTTTTCTCAAATTAGTTGCTTTTTTAAAGAATTTTGTGTGTAATTAATAATGGGTATGTGCCTAGAAATATGCATGGAGTTCATTCTTTCTTAGATTAGTTAGTTTTTATAGGAAGTTTGTGCATATTTTTTCTCTTACTACATAAAAATGTTGTTTCTTGTTGGGAGACTAGTCAATAAAAACCTTTGATTCTTTAAAATATTTATTAACTTGCGCTCTTATTTTGTAATTACTTGATTTATCCCACTACTTACAAGAGTTGCAAATTGAAACCTTCTGAGCTGGATTATACCACATATGAGAAAGAATTATTAGTTGTTGCCCATATTACTTTAAATATTTGGAAACATTACCTTATGGTTTCAGAAGTTTCAATAGAAATCGATCAACAAGTAATGAAATACCTATTATCTCAATCATCTAATAGGCATATAAATGGGCTTTCTTTATTCAAAATTTTCATCTTATAATTTAGTATCAACTAGGATGTGCTAATGTTGTAGTAGCTAATGCTCTTAGCTACCACCCCCATGACCATGTTTGTACTCATCATATTCTTGGATTTGACAAGATAAAAATTGTTTATTATCATGTTTCTTTAGTAGCAATTCAATTTTTTGATTCTATGATTTCTACTTGTCCTTTTAGCTTGATTTTTGTAATGTAAAGTGTCATATGCATGATTCTAACATTAATTTTTCAATGATTATACTTCTATTAGTAGATTTTTGTATTTCCAAAAAGAAGTTGTGTGTATTTGCACCATTTAAAGCCATGGATATGCATGAGATGCATGTACCACCCTATAGGGTCCATAGAGGTATTCAATTTATCGAACTTATTTAAAACATGATGTAGCTCAATTTGTATCTAATTTGTCAAAGGATTAAACAATGTCATGGCAAAACATTTGGTTTACTCATGCCTTTATACGTTCCTATTAGTTTGTGGGAACAAGTTTCCATGGATTTCATCATTGGTTTATCTACTATTTTAGCCCACAATGATATGATTTGGACCATCATTGATAGGTTTAGCAAACAAGCCTATTTTATTCCATGTAAACAGACTTTAATTGCTCCTCAAGCCACCTAGCTTTTTATCAACACTATATTCTCGCACCATGATTTTTCCCAAATTCTTCTCTTTGATTGTGATTGTCACTTTTGTAATCATTTCTAGGTTGCCTTGTTTAAAAACTTTGGTTCTAAGATGGACTACATATCTCCTTTCCATCCTGAATGGTCAATTAAGGCTACTAACAATACTATTTTAGATCTCCTTCAATTTTATATGAACAATCAACCCAATAATTAGGACCAATATCTATCCATTTTACAATTGGCTTATAATAACACACCCCACTCTACTACTAGTCAAGCATCATTTGAGATTGTATATGGCAAAAAACTGCCCATTCCCATGACTATAGCTTCTAATAATCTTACATGTCGATGCTTTGGCATCTAAACATAGTTAAATTTTAGAGAATTCAACTAAACACATTACACAATCTCAATTACACTACATTCACGCTATTAAGCAATGTAGAGCCATTAAATTTACTAAAAATGATTTGGTATGGTTGCACATAAGAAAGCACATATTAAAATCTATTGACAAGTATCCAAAGATCAACTGGACTCCTCACCATTACATCCCATTTTGCATTATATACAAGATTAGTGATAATGTTTTTTGATTATGTGAAAATCCATAATTCCTTTCATATCAGTTTATTGAAACCCTTCCTGCCACTCTTGATCCTTCTTTGTTAGATAAGGATACTAAGATTTTAGTTGTTGAAAATACAATAAACCATGAATTGACCACTATCCAAATCGATAATTAATATCATGAATATATAGTCAAATATAAAAACCACTATATTGAAGAATCCTCATGGATTTTAAAATAATCTTTACTTTTTACTTATGATTTCTTAATTGTTGCTTACCATTTGCAATCATATTAAAAGTTTGAAGGTCACAAATTCGCCGCACTAAGTCAATGACCTACGAAAATCCATAGCTGCCTTGTTTTCCTTTGGGTCTATATACAAATTTGCCGCACTAATGCAATATATAAATCTTTTTGTTATCCTTCTTAATTTAGTGTAGATTCACCACATTGAGGTAGCACGTGCATGTGGTTGGCCACCCTTGCATTTACTTTTGTGGATTCTTTTATTTAACTAAGGACAATTGCTTCTTAACCCCCTAGCATATTCTCACATTATAAGAAGAATTATATGAAAATAAGATGATGACGTTTTTTTTTGTGGATTTTTAAAATTGTTTTATTATTACATAATTGTAACTTATCATGCATAGGCTTACGCGTGTGACCTAGTTGCTCATGCTTTAGTAGTTAAATAGCAAGGACTAATGTGATATGTTTTTGGTGCAGCATATTATTAAGTGAAGATATTATTCTTCAAAGAATACCTATTATACGCAAGAGATCTTTATTTATTAGTCACTTAAGTAGTACAAATTTATTATATTTTTTATACATACTCTTTAGCATGATGTGCACAAGTGCTAACGGATTATTAGAGAGCTAATTTATAAAATCTTGAAATTATTATTTTATGGATGTATATCTTGAATAGATTAGGATTGATTTTTTTAGGCCTTATTCTTAAGAAAGATAGTTCACTTTCAAGAAAAGAATTCGAAAAGAAAAACTGTGCAAAGAAGAGACATGTATGAACCTATTTTGATATGTATTTTGTATTTTGATCACTAAGATTATAAATTGAATAAATGCATACATGGGGGATGTACTCACCCATGCATGGGGGAAATATATGTACCCAATTGGTCTCTTGTATATTCTTGTCTCCTAACTCTATTGTCTTGCAATTAGTTATTCTCTCCATTTTCTCAAATTATGTACAAAGCTATGGAGAATTCTTGCAACATTATTAGTAACCTTTATAATAAATGTTAGTTTGTCGTTATAGTATCAACTAGTGGAGATCAAGTAGCACGGGCCATCCCCCAAATGCTTGGGTAGAGATGTTGGAATCAATGTCAAAGAAATGCGGTTTAGAGATCATGATGATAGTTGAATCAAATCCATGACCATTGATTTATTCATCTCTTTGCCTAGGCAAATGACAATACCAACAACTAGCAAAGATCAAGTAGCGCAAGTAGTTGGGTAGAGATGGTGGAATCAATGTTAGTGTAATGACCCCACAAGGTCCTGCATCCCGCATAGGGATTCCCCCCCCCCCCTTCCCTTAATAATGAAAAATAGTTTTTTTTTTAAATCCCACCCCCCAGCCACCACCGAACAGATGGCGAGGGGAAGGAGGTTGACAACAATGTCGAGGCGAGAGAGGAAGGGAAGCTAGAGATGATGACAACAAGAGAGGGAGAAGTAGGCGATGATGGCGAGGGGGGAGGCCACGGGCCTACCACCCCCCTGACTCCTCTGACGAAGAGCCGAGGCCCAAAACATGCTCCCCACTGCCATGCTAGGCCAAGTGGTGGGTGGGGGGAGACCACCATCACTCCACGTCCCCCATGCCCAATAATAACCTCCCTCTCCATTATAAACCCCCTCTTTCACAATGTGAATAGGAGGCTTGGAAGGGCTCGACGTGCACAAAGAGAGAGAGAGGGGGGGAGAGGGAGAGGGTGTGTCAAAGAGGGAGATAGTGAGAGAGAGAGAGAGAGAGGGGGGGAGGGAGAGGGTGTGTCAGAGAGGGAGATAGTGAGAGAGAGAGAGAGAGAGAGAGAGAGAGAGAGAGAGAGAGAGAGAGAGAGAGAGAGAGAGAGAGAGAGAGAGAGAGAGAGAGAGAGAGAGAGAGAGAGAGAGAGAAACCTCCAGAAGGTTCTCCTCCTCTTCCCCTCCTTAGAGAGTGTCCACACACGTACTTATCCTTCTCCCCTTTTCCGCGAAATTATCCTCCCTTGCAACTAAATTCTCTCCCCAATTTGGTCCTCGCTAATAGAGTACAAGGCACAGATGTCTTGTGTAATTCGCATCTAAGGGAGACAAAGATCAAGAATGGCCCCCAAGCACAAAATATCACACACGGATGGCAACCCCACAATGAGCAACGAAGCCTCGAGCGAGGGCACCACTGCCAACCCAACTGTAGTACCAGTCATAAGTAATGTATTTCCAAATTAATGAATGCTCGCTTTGATTCACGAATGAGATGCATTAGACCCGTACTAAGCTGCATGAGAAGGGATTATTGAAAATGATAAATTCATCGCAAACATTCGAAAGATGGAGTTTGTGAAGTGCATGTATCAAGGGAAGTCAGTTGCACCTAGTTGATATGTGACAAGTCCATACGTAGCATAAAAGCAGCATATATGATCCTAAAGTATTAAGCATTGATAAGTCTTCGATTATTCTTTACCAAAATATTGTTAAGGTTCATAGATGCACGTAGACGGTACATGCATGGGGAATGAGTATACGAAACATACATCAATGGTACATGAAATGATCTTACATTAAAAGTCTTGCATCCATCCTATGAAGGTTTCCCATAAAATAACGGTCAAGGAGTTTACCTTGTGCTACCAAACCATGAGTTGATTACAACTTGCACAATAATTTGGGGTTTACTTTTACATTGGAAGATAGTCTTGCTTCATTACAAATTTATCTCGCATTCCTTGGGAGAAAGGAAGATAAGGTCAAGTTAAAGGTTCCACATAGTAATGTGCTAAGGAAAGATTAAAGATAAAAGTCACCTAGAGAATAGGCATAAAAGCTCTTTCTAGATTGATTATCTTGCATTGAAATGATAAGATTTTTGTCTTATACAATGTTTGAAACTTTAGCATATGCCCTAGCCGAAAGAACAGAGTTAAGTAAATTTTGCATAGAATTGCTCTTTGATCCCAAGGGGGAGAGCAGATATGCGATGGAAATGTTATCGCAATTTTTATTACATTGTTTAGAAGAAATACAATTGGTTGTTGGTTGATCAAACAATGTCCTAAATGCTTTTGCATTAAATTGATTGTTGGATTGTGATTTGGATGATTATTCCAAGTGCTTGTGTTTGATGGAAAATTCATGGCAGGGGTCAGTGATGACAAGTTGCCATGGGAAAATAAAGGAATGTTTTCTTGGAAGACGATATTAGGCTGATTGCCTTGATTGTGCTTGATTCTTAATTGGATTAATTAAGGAAGGATATTTTGCATGGGTGGATCATCTCCAAGGTCTCGCCACGCAAGAGGGCACTACTCGATTCACGGGCCGAAGGTCGAGTGGTGAAAAGCCCAACCACAAAAGTTGTATCTCACACCTAGGTTGCTTGGGGTCAGTGGAGCTTTGGACACCCCTTGCCTAGCCCGGAACGGAGTTGTAGATTGCTGTGAGCCCAACGTCTAGGGTGTTGGAAGATCCTATTCTAGATAATGGATGGGAATTATGGTGCCATGTGATTTGGACTGGGTACTTCTGTTGGACAGAAGGGATACATAATTTCTCATGTATGGGCAAGAGACAAGGATTAACTTGAAGATAAATTAAAGAACTTGTTTAAACGTGTTTATCAAAGGATCGCTTACTCTGTATTCATGTCAGTGCTATAAATTACGCGAACGAACCTTGTTCCCTAAAAGGCTTAATTAATGAAGCTGGTTTTAAATGTCACACGTAAATGTGATAGGACCTAATTAGATAACAAAAGAACACCTACTAAGGAAAGGGGGTGGACGAAACCCCCGACGGGTCTGTCCTATGACAGGGTGATCCCAAAGAACTAAGAGACTTCTCACAAGGTTTTACCAATGTCCAACCTTTAGGTATTGTTAAGTTAGAACTCGATTTCATTTCGTTTTAGGGGACCAAAATGGGACTATGTCCTATGGGCAGAGAGGTTGAGCGGCGCATTCCTCTCGTTTTCCATTATCTTTGAACCAAGTGCATCATGGGTCTGCTTCAAATTGGGTATCTCTATGTATAGTAGGATGTCTAGAACCCGATGCTAGAATGCTATCAGGAGACCTTGGCCACTAGGGACTCAAGTTTCATGTCAATCCTTGTGGGTTGGGCTGCAAACGTTCCATTGCGAGGCGGACTTAAGAAACCCTAGGCGACAAAACCCGTGACATTCCATGAGAGTGCTGGGCGGCATCGCTTAGACTCGTCTCTCGATGTGTCTCTCGATGGACTGCTAAAAACGTACTTGGACACCTGTTAAGGCGAGCATGTTATAGTTAAAGAAATGCAGTATAGTTCTGAGATCATGAAACGGTAGTGGAATCTTGAGTGGAATTAGATACATGATGATTGATTTTCTTGACTCAACCTTTGTTGTAAAACCACTTCTCCTTCAAAACTCCTATGAAGGTGGTTTTCCACAAGGAATCGTGGTTTTTTAAATAACAAAGAGTTAAAAAAAGTGAAGCCTTTGTCTTCTGAGGTTGAAGAAGCATATTGAATTTATGGTAATAGAGATCCTTGAAGCCAAAACCCTCTACACAAAGCTTGTGACCAATGGGTAATAGAGTACACCTTGATCATGATGATGAGGCAACCATACAAGATGAATATATACATTCCATTCGATGTTGATGTGTTTACCAATCACTACACACTTTGAGACCAATGTTGCTAGCCTTTATCATATAGTAGACAAAATTTTGAGAGAAAATAAGAAGAGAATAAATTGCAAGAGTAAAGAGGAAACCACAAAAGTTACATGACACAAGATTCAGTGTAATCTCCCCACATGCATGGGTGAACATCCCCCCCCCATGTAGATATTTATAAATTTGAATTAAGCTTTTGTGCCCAGAATATATTGAAGGCATCTTTTTGTGTTCCTACTTTTCCTTTTCTTACATGACTTGCTTTTATGAAAATAACTCTAACACACCCTATTCTAAATAGCTTGGCAATCAAAAACAATATTTAAACCCTTTTAATAAGAACATCCAAGATAAATATATTATGCATGTGTGCTTGCAAAGTCTTTGGCTTATGAGCACATACAAATTTTAATATTTCCATGCTGTGTAGCATACAATTTCCAATAATATTTTCACAATATGAAGCGTGTAATTTTTATGCATTAAAATATGCATCCCAAAATAATAATTTCGCATTATTCTATCTAATTATCTACTCACCACAACACAAAACACATTAGTATCCTTCTATCTATCTATCAAGTACAATGTGACCAGTATCACACATGCGCCTCATGCAATAAATCATGAATCATGCGACAAATAAATAAAAAATCCATAATAAATAAAAATAGAATAAACTTATTTTCATAGTGAATTTTAATAAAATAGTGCGATAAATATAATTCCATAACATATAAAAATAACAAAGATAACTTCATAGTTATGCCAACAATTATTGAACCTTCAAACAAGGCTAACCTCTATAGAACCTTCCACCTCATTATTGCTACAATTTCAGTAATTCTTTAAGAATCTTGGTTATTGAGCTTTACATTAAGATTCTAAGAACCATAATATTTTTATTACCATACAAATGATCACATAGACATGGTTTGAAGTTAGTAGGAAAACCTTGATGATCTTTTTCTCTTATTGAACTCATTGTGTCTCCAAAAGTCAAATTCCTCTCTTTTACCCTCTTAGAATTTACCAAAACACATGGAATTGACCTTCTAAGCTTACTCTTTTGAATGAGGACATGTCCTCTTCTTTTCTGCCTTTGTAATCTTATAGTGCCTTCTTAAACAAATGTAAAATTCTCTCAACTAGACTCTAGCAACTCCACAACTCTATCAACTTCACAACCACATAGACTAGATCTGAGAGCAAAGCTCTCTTAGATCTTCCTATTTACTAGCCGTCTCTAAAATAGGCATGCCTTTGTATGATGCAATAGGCAAAGCAACCCTCAAACCTTTCCACATCTACACAAGTTTGACATTTTCTATAGTAATAGGTAAAACTCTTATGAAGCCCTTGCTTCTATTGTCCAAATCACATACCCAACATGGGCCTTCATAGGTAAGCATGACACTTTTCTCCAAGAATAAAGTATCAAGATTTCTTATAGTTCTAGTAGGGATATGTCCTTCAAAACCTTGTGTTCAATGGAATCATTGATGACCCATTGATCGGTCTAAATACATCAACATTAAAAAACAACACCTTACTCTCTTTGATCTTGGATAGGTTGCATGAATACCAAGGTCTACAATGATGAATTCTAGGGAAAATAGTCATAGCACATATCCTATATATCATAACACACTAGTCCTATAGCAACTATTATCTTTATAATTCATATTCTTTTTCTACATCAACATCTTTTGAGAATGACTTTCCAAAGGCAGTAAATATGCACTCCATTAGGTGTCATCTCTTCAAATAATGGTGAAAGAAGAGATTAAACATCACCTTTTAGTCATGAATGAAAATTTCTATCAAGCTAAAGCTAGTAGGATATATTCACAACACTTCAATAATAGCAACACTTTGTGTTGATATAGAGAAAACATGCAATTTTGGCTTTGTAAGAGATTAAAACTTGGTCCTAATGAATTGTTGGATGGATTTTTTAGTGGACACAAAGCCTTTGATGAATGCATCAAATGTGGGAAGGGTGGCTTAACTCTTTTAATGAAAGATACCTTGAAGCCAAACCATGATGGAGAAGGCTCGATTATGGTTGTTTTGAAAAGATGGGGGGAGAGAGAGGGAGCTTGAGTTCTTACAAGACACAAAATACACAAAGAGAATGCACATAAGATAGGAAGCTAAAAACCTACTCTTTCTTCTTCTTCTTCTTCTTCTTCTTCTTCTTCTTCTTCTTCTTCTTCTTCTTCTTCTTCTTCTTCTTCTTCTTCTTCTTCTTCTTCTTCTTCTTCTTCTTCTTCTTCTTCTTCTTCTTCTTCTTTAATATATGAGTCTACCAAGAATAAGAGAGAGTACATCATACATAACATACAAGTGGTCCATAGTGTGATCATGCTAATTAGAAAGATGATAGATATCCTATAACTTGGGTAGCCAGACTAATTGATGTCCAACTATAAAGTATCACTAGAATGATATGCCGATGCAGGTACCAACCACCTTAGTGATATGAATACAGAAATGGTCATTCATGTATGTGAGTGTCAGCTCGTGTTAATCTTGGCATCCCAACACTCCCTCTCAAGCTCAACTCCATGAACCAAATAACTACACCATTGATTTAGTCTCATAAAAGGTACCATAATCCAATGTGGCCTTAAGGTATCGTAAGGTACATCTCACATTGTCCAAATGAGGCTTATGAGGTACCTACATAAACAAACTCTCTAAGTCAATTGTGTAGTTACAATTTGGCCTCGTAATAATACTGAAGATCAAACTTCCCACCATCTTCTTGTACATTGTGGAATCCTCTAATATCTCACTTACATCGGCACTTAGTTTCACATTCTCATCCAATGGCATTGAGATTGGCTTACAATCAACCATACCATACTTCCTCAACATATCCAAGATGTACTGTCTTTGTGAGAGCCATATCCCCTTATATGTTCATATCACCTCAATGCCAAGAAAGCACTTTAGCTCTCCAAAATCTTTCATGTCAAATTTCTAATTGAGAATACTCTTCACATGCTCCATCTCTTGCACATTATCACCCCCAACAATCAAATCATCCACATACAAGGTAATCACAACAATGCCCCTATCACTCTGGCATCCGTAAAGTGAGTAATCTCCATTTTAAAAATGGAAAATAATAGAGACAATATATTGTGATATCTTGTCATGCCATGCTCTCAGTGCTTGTTCCAGCCCATACAAGTCCTTGCATAGCCCACATACATAGCCAAGGTTAACCATGCTTGCATAATCCTGTTACTTCTCCATGTACACTTCTTCTTGCAACTTACCATGCAAGAATCCATTCTTTACATCCATTTGATGCAAAACCTAACCTTTTGCTGCAACCGTTGCAATGACAGCTCTTATAGTTTCCATCTTTGCCATTGGAGCAAACATCTCCTCATAATTAATCCCATAAGTCTATGCATAACCTTTGGAAACCAGTATTGCCTTATACTTGCTGACATTACCATTTGCATTATGTTTTACTTTATAAACCCACTTGCAGCCTATAGCTTTCTTCCCCTCAGGTAGTAGTGGCACCAAATCCCAAGTCTGATCTACATCTAATGCAACCATTTCTTCATCCATGACTTTCTCCCAATGCACATGACCAATAGCTTCCTCAAAACAAGTGGGCTCAACTGAATTTATAACCTTCACCATATACACATAATGGGGATTGACATAACCATCATTGTCAACTTGTTTAGGGGATATCTTATTCTCGTTTACCTCCACACTTGCAGAGCACTCTATGATCCTTTTGCATCAGCCTTAGTTTTCTTACACGTAGCATACAAATAATTGGATTACCAAAGTCCTCATCCATACTCTAATCCGAGCCATCAAACTCACCATCTACATGTGAATAGCTCGTAAATGCATCTAGCACACCAAGTGATTCAACCACCTTTTCTTTTCCCTTGTCTGATACATATTTTGCACTTGTAGAAGTGCTATCATATACAACTCACCACTCCATGGACTCTCAATAGACCTACTAGAAGATGATTCTTTTGGCCCACTCAATGTCTGTGACTATGGAACCACATTTTTTCCAATCACCTTTTCTTTTACATAATCTACAACAACTTGTTTTTCAAAAGTATACCAACTACTTATCTCATCAAACACAACGTCTCTACTCACCTATAACTTGCATGTAACTGGATTGTAACACTTGTAACCATTTTTCTTTTAAGGGAATAGCTCACAAATACACACTTTTTAGCTTTTAGATCCAACTTCTTTCTTAGCTCATTAGGAACATGTATAGATGCAATGCATGTTGGGGGTAAAGGCGCCTCCGCCGTGCCGCCCCGTGTATTACTACACTGACAGTACCCGCCACTGCACACTGCAGGTGGCGGGCGCCCGTCACGTCACTTTATTCTTTATTCTTTTAGTGACAGTTTGAATAAAGGAAGGCCCGGTCACACATTGTGACTGTTGGAGTTCCCATTTCTTGTCTCTCTCTTTCTTGCTCTTGCTCTCCCGCCATAGCTCGCGTGCAAGCTTCGATCCTTCTCACCTTTCAACTGGTATCAGAGCTTGGCATTCTCTTGCTCGAGCTCGACTCGGTGCTTCCCGACCTTCGCATCGACTCGCTTCACGCATTGGGTCTCCATCCCGGCAGCCATAGCCGACCTCTTGAGCTCCCGACTCTCCCCGGCTTCCCGAGCTCCATCCTGGCCTTCTTGAGCTTCATCAGGGCCTTGCCCTTGAGGTATTGCTTCAACATTTGCAGGCATTTGAGTGTATTCTCAGATTGAAACAGGGCAGGAACAAAGGGCAGCCACTCTTCTTGAGCTCCATAGCTCATATCTTCCCTCCCCTTTGCATTGGGCCTTCATGGCTTGGTATGTGCCTACCTTGGGCCATCATTGAGCCCCCCATTACCCCCTTTTCAGCCCATGTGGAGCAGCAGCAAGTTCAGCACCAACAGGGCAGATTGCATTATTTTTTCCAGGCTGTGAGCACTCATCTACTTCAGCTCCACACTTGGCCATTGCTTCTTGCTCTCTACCTTGATCAAGAGGGCTATAGACTTCATGTTTGATGTCATTAAAGCTTTGGGCATTGGTCTTGATCTTTCGGGGCTGATTTCTTCAGATTTGGGACTGTCATAAACTGTCATAACAGGCTGAAAACAGGGCAGCACCATTGGCATTAGCATTTGTTGCTTATACTCCATTCCGGTTGTGCTATTTGATGCCCGTATGCGGTCTACATGATGCCTAGTGCCTTGGGAATGTATGCACATGATTATGCCATGATTTTGGCTTGAAATATTGGCTGATTTGGGACTGTTATTTACTGTTATACAGTGCTGGAAACAGGGCAGCCACACTTGGCATTGGCATTTGATGCTTATACCCTACTCCGGTTACCTTGTTTGATGCCCATATGCGGTCTATTTCCTACCCGGATGTATTGGGGATGTATGCATTTGGTTTGACCATGATTTTGGCTTGAATTTGGGGCTGAAATCTACTGTTTAGAATAGTAAATACATGCTGGAATAACAGTGGGCTGAAGGTACTTTACATGCTTTGGCACTTACCTACCGATACCGGATGTATGCTTTGAGCTTTGGCATGATGTCTCTGACATTTGGGGACGACTTGGAGCATATGTATGAGATTATGGGATGCTTTTGAGCTTCACATTAGCTCCATCTTCACTGGCATTTGGACCGACTTGGCATGCTCATGGACCGCCTATGCCTCATGTCTCTGCTTGACAGTTAGGCTTTTGCATTACATGCTTTGGTTCGTGACATATGCTATTTGGTTCGTGTATGCCATACCGACATTTGGAGCTTGGATTTGGATGTATTTGAGCATTCCCGGCTTACTTGATCACTGATCTTGGTTGCTATTTGGATGTCATTGAGTTGACCGAGAGCTTATTTGGGCTTATGTATTGCTTCATGGTTAATACGACCGGTGCTTCATGTATGTCATGCTCTCTCGGATGCGCTTGATGCATTGACAGGGTCACTTATCACTGGTGCTTTCTCTTGGGTTGTTTGAGCTTCTGAGCTCGCTTTGTACGCCTTTTGTGCCAGTGGGAGCATTTTACATGCTTTCTTGACCTTTGACAGTTGCATGCTATTGGAGCACTTACATGTATTTGGAGCAGTTTATGTCTTGAGCAGC
This sequence comes from Lygodium microphyllum, assembly GCF_053477565.2. Taxonomy (NCBI): domain Eukaryota; kingdom Viridiplantae; phylum Streptophyta; class Polypodiopsida; order Schizaeales; family Lygodiaceae; genus Lygodium; species Lygodium microphyllum. Next base: position 184,327,526 of record NC_141135.1, read on the forward strand.
TACATACACATTGAGACTTTGGGATCATACTCCGATCTTTATGGATATGCATTGATGTACTCTTGGTTCACAGGATGCTTATGAGCTGAGTCTCATATTTGGATCTTTCTCTTTGAGCAGATACCTATTTGTGTCAGGTTTTGGCAGTTACAGGAACACTTTGCCTAGAGTGTCTGGGGGTGTGCCTTTCACTGGCAGATGTTATTTTGACATGCTTGGTGTTGAGCTCATGTTATTTTCACTGTCATTGGCCTTGCTTATGTCCGTTTCATGCCGGCTTTGGACCTAGCATTGTTTGCTTGACATTGGATCCTATTTTGGGACAGTTTGCTCTCTAGACTGCATACCTGCAATTTATTACAGCAAGCAGTTATTGGTGGACTGAGGTGTACTTTTCATGCTGAAATATCCTGATTTGGTGTACCGCACCTAGTACTAAGTGGGCAGCAACTTTTGGCACACTTTGCTCACCCTTTGGACCCCGTTTTGGTCATTTTTGGGCAGTTTCTGCAGTAAAACAGCAAGCAGTTTTGGACTGTTTGGGCATTTCCAGCCTACATAATGGTGTCATCTTCGCATGATAGTGCCATCTTTAACATTACAAAGTTGGATGGTACCAACTACTCTTACTGGAAGAGTCAAATATGGCAGGTTTTGGTGCAGAAATCTCAGATTAAGCCACTTCGGTTGAGTGGGGAGCAGCCTGAAACTATGGACATTGACGACTGGCTTGAACTTGATGAGCTATGCAAGTCCACGATTGTATTGTCTCTCACTGAACAGGTACATTATAATGTATTTGAGGAAGCACAGAGTGCATGGGATCTATGGAATAAGATCAAGAATCTTTATGATAAGAAAAGTCCGGCGAGTCAGATGTACTGGTTGAAGCAGCTTATGGATCTGCGCATGAAGGATAATGCGACTATGTCTGCTCACTTGAGCCAGTTCCATGCTATACTGAAGAACCTGACTTCGCAGGATATCACCTTTGGAGAGGAAGTAACTCCTCTTTTCTTGCTTGGAACTCTGAATGAGTCATGGGATGTATTCCGCACTGCTCTTTGTGCCTCTAGTGCTACTCTAAAATTGGCAGATGTTGAGAGTGCTCTTCTTCAGGAAGAGGTGAATCGTAAAAACTTGGATGCCTCTCGTGGTAGTCATGCTTTGACAGTTAGAGGCAGGAATGACAGGTATGACCGTGGTAATGGCCGAGGCCGTGACTCGCAGAAGGGTCGGTCTAAATCTCGCGGTGGCAAGTCGCGTAGTAAGTCGCGTGGGCGCAATGCAAATGTCACTTGTCATCATTGTGGGAAAAAGGGCCATATTAGACCACAGTGTCATGAGTTGCGCAATGAGAAGCGCAAGGATAAGGGGAAAGATAAAGTGCAGGAGAAGTCCTCTGATCGCAGCATAGTACCTACGAAGTCCAGTGTCAAGATTGAGGAAATTAATGTCACGCAGACTGAGGAGTCCGATGGTGGTGATGAGTTTATACTTGCAGCTAGTTCTTCTGATGCTTCACACTTGACTGAGACACCTAGTATGTATGCACAGTGCTGGTTATTGGATTCAGGTGCGTCCTTCCATGTGACGCCTTACCGTGAGTGGTTTCACTCTTACCGTACTGTATCTGGATCAGTCAAACTTGGAGATGACAGGTCTCTTGATATTGTGGGCTGTGGTGATATTCAGTTGCAGTTTTCCACTGGCAGTTCATTTTTGCTTAGGGATGTACGTCATGTACCTGCGCTTACGCGCAGTCTTATGTCTGCAGGACAGCTGGATGATGCAGGATTTCATGTATGTTTTGGGGATTCTGCCTGGAAAATTATCAAAGGCAGACTTGTGCTTGCTAGAGGCGCCAAGGCTGGCAGCCTCTATCCTCTTGTTGTATCTGGGTCTTCTGTAGACCATGTTTTGGCAGTGGGCTCTATCCCACATGTATCACTTTGGCATGCCCGTTTGGGGCATATGTCTTTGAAAGGAATGAAAATGTTATCTGGTTTGCAGTATCTTCCGCCTTTGGATTATGCATGTTTTGACTCGTGTGATCATTGTCTTTATGGTAAGCAGAATAGGTCTACGCATAAGAAATCGGGTAGGCCACGCATGAGTGAGCCCTTGGCATTGGTGCATTCCGATGTTTGTGGGCCTATGCCTTGCATGTCTATGGGTGGCGCGAAGTACTTCGTTACCTTCATTGATGATTTTTCTAGGAAAGTGTGGGCTTATCCCATAAGGCAGAAGTCCGATGTCTTGGCAGTTTTTCAGAGATGGCTTGCTCTTGTTGAGAACCAGACTGGGTATAGGCTGAAATGCCTTAGGACAGATAATGGGGGAGAATATGTCTCACATGCTTTTGAGCAGTTTTGTGATGACAGGGGTATTAAGCGTCAGTTGACCGCCCCTTACACCCCACCCCAGAATGGTTTGGCTGAGCGCATGAACAGGACTATTCAGGAGCGTGTGCGCTCTATGCTTAGCCATGCAGGCCTACCCCCAAGTTTTTGGGCTGAGGCAGTTAGTACGGCAGTGCATGTCATAAACCGATCGCCTTCCAGTGGATTGGATTTCCAGGTTGCAGAGGAAGTTTGGGCTGGTAAGCCACCCTCTTATGCGCATCTCCGTGTCTTTGGATGTGAGGCATTCTGCCATGTGCCCAAGGACAAGAGGAGTAAATTGGATCCAAAGAGCATTAAATGCATATTCCTTGGCTATGGTGAGTCAGGAGAGATGGGCTATCGCCTATGGGATCCGCAGGCGCGGAAAATAGTACGCAGCCATGATGTCATCTTCCATGAAGACAAGATGCATAGGCAGCCTGAGAAGGTGGTTGAGATCCGCAGAGTGATCTTTCAGGAGGAGCCTAGAGCTCCAGCACAGCCAGTAGTACAGCCTGCAGCAGTTTCTCCACAGGGCGAGGGTGTTGGACAGGCAGTTAGACAGGCAGCAGAGCCTGCGGTGAGACGGTCTGCTAGAGACAGACGTCCACCTGACAGATTTCAGCCCTCTATGCATTATGTTTTGGTTACAGATGCAGGAGAGCCTTTCACTTATGATGAGGCTATGCGCAGGGGTGACAGTCACTCCTGGGAGAGGGCTATGCAGTCTGAGATAGACTCCTTGCATAAGAATGAGACTTGGGATTTGGTTGCCTTGCCTAAGGGCAAGAAGGCTTTGCCATGCAAGTGGGTGTACAAGCTGAAAAGTACCCCTGGACACCCCAAGCCAGCATACAAGGCTAGATTGGTAGCAAAGGGTTTTAAGCAGGAACATGGTGTGGACTTTGATGAGGTCTTCTCTCCTGTGGTTAAGATGACCACCCTGCGCTTAGTCTTGGCTTTGGTTGCACAGCTTGACTTAGATCTATATCAGATGGATGTCAAGACGGCTTTTCTACATGGGGACTTGCATGATGAGATCTATATGGATTAGCCTAAGGGCTTTGCAGAACCTGGCAGGGAGCACCTAGTGTGCAAGTTGAAGAAGAGCTTGTATGGCTTGAAGCAGGCACCTAGGGAATGGTATCATAAGTTTGATGCCTTTATGCAGTCACAGGGCTACAGCAGGAGTGCTATGGATCCGTGTCTTTACACGAAGAAAGCCCGTGATGGCAGTTTGCTTATCTTGGTACTCTATGTTGATGATATACTGATAGTAGGGAAAGCTCATGATGAGCTAGATGCTCTTAAATCTCAGCTAAAGAAGAGCTTTGAGATGAAGGATTTGGGACAGGCCTCACATATACTTGGGATGCCCATTAAGCGCGATAGGCATCAGGGACTTTTGTATCTCTCACAGCGGGAGTACATTCATCAAGTCCTTCAGCGCTTCCGCATGCAGGACGTAAAGCCTATTGGCTGTCCATTACCTTCTTATGTGAAGGTATCACAGGCCGATTGTCCGCAGACAGATGAGCAGAGGGCCGAGATGGCCAAGATCCCTTATGCATCAGCCGTGGGCAGTTTGATGTATGCCATGATAGCCACTCGTCCAGATATTGCACATGCAGTTGGTGTTGTGGCACGCTATATGGATACACCTGGCAGCAGACATTGGGATGCCGTGAAGGGTATCATGAGGTACCTGAAGGGCACAGCAGATATGTGTATTTGCTATGGTAGCCAGGATACAGGGGTCGTGGGGTACACTGACTCCAATTATGCAGGACATGCAGATAGTAGGAAGTCCACTTCTGGCTATGTATTCACCTATGCTGGAGGGGCTATCTCTTGGATGTCCAGGGTTTAGAAGTGTACCGCTTTGTCTACCACTGAGGCCGAGTATGTTGCAGCCACTGAGGCTTGCAAGGAGGCCATATGGTTAGGCCGTCTAGTTGCTGACCTTGGGATTGATGCTACACCTACACTGCATTCGGATTCTATGAGTGCCATTCAGTTGGCTAAGAATCCGGTCTTCCATGCGAAGACGAAACACATTGAGGTGAGGTATCACTTCATACGTGGTGTCGTGGAGGACAGGTCTGTTGACCTTGTCAAGATCTCCACTGACGAGAATCCTGCAGATTTGCTCACGAAGAGCCTCACTACTGAGCGCTTTGCCTTCCTCAGGAGGTTGATGGGCGTTGGATGAGATGTCACCTTTCCTCATCCCTTGTACCTATGTACATTTGTACTGTCTTTTCTTTTTCTTTTCTCTCTCACTAGGGCAGATTCGCCTTTAAGTGGGAGGTTGTTGGGGGTAAAGGCGCCTCCGCCGTGCCGCCCCGTGTATTACTACACTGACAGTACCCGCCACTGCACACTGCAGGTGGCGGGCGCCCGTCACGTCACTTTATTCTTTATTCTTTTAGTGACAGTTTGAATAAAGGAAGGCCCGGTCACACATTGTGACTGTTGGAGTTCCCATTTCTTGTCTCTCTCTTTCTTGCTCTTGCTCTCCCGCCATAGCTCGCGTGCAAGCTTCGATCCTTCTCACCTTTCAATGCATCCAAATACCTTAACATGTCACGAATTTGGTTTCTTGCCTATAAACTTCTCCTTCAGTGTCATATCATGCATTGTAGTAGTGGGAGTCCTATTCATAATATTCATAGCTGTAGAGATAGATTTGCTCAATATATCAAGGCTCCTACAATTCTTGCAATGTGATTGTTCTCGTTTTAACAATACCATTCTATTGTAGAGTGTACCTGCATGTAAACTACCTCTAAATTCCATGCTATTTCAAAAAATTACTAAATTCATTAAAGAGATACTCTCCCCCTCAATTTGACCTCAAGCACTTAATCTACATACGTATTTGTTTCTCAACCAAATTTTTAAAATTTTGAAAGTAAGAGAACACCTCACTTTTCTCTTTTATGAAGCACACTCGTACATTTCTTGTATGATCATCAATAAAGGTTATATAATACTTACATCCAGCCATTGATGTTGTAGTTGTAGGACCCCATACATCTAGATATGCAACATCAAGTAAATGATTGCTTGCATGTTTATCACAAGGGAATATATATCTTGCCTATTTCCAAAATTGGCATGCCTCACACATTGCAAATCAACCACTTTGAACTTAGGCAAGCATGTCATAATTTCATGTGACTGTATATTTTTTTAACCACTGCACATTTACATAACCAATATGTTTATGCCAAATATCAATATCAAACACAATTCTTGCACATTGTGCAAACATAGCAGCCTTTTGCATCCAAGGTAAACATCCTTTGCACACACTTTCCTTTTGCAACCAATTTACATCCATTTCTAAAATCTTTTACAAAGCAGCTATTCTAATTGAACTTTACTTGCAATGCCTACTCAATCATTTGCATAATAGAAACCAAGTCCTTTGTGACGTTAGGCACATGTACTACATCAACCAAATACTTAACTTTTCCATCATGCATAAACAATGGGACACTCCCAACATGAGCAATAGGATGTGATATATTGTCACTTGTTTCAACAAAACCTAGCATTTCAGGATTTTTAATTTCTCTAAACCATTCTCTATGAGGCGTCATATGGTTAGAGGAACTTGAGTCCACATATGATACATCATCAGTCTCATTACTACTGATGTATTTGCATTTACTACATTCGTCATGTGTTGCATGGCAAACAACTTCTCGTTATCAACCTAATTACTAATAGATGCATAATTATTATGTTGTTTTCTCCCATTTTTGTTATTTTCGCCTCTTCTCTTTTCTCAACAGTCATATGAAGTATAACCTTTCTAACTACAACTATCTCATTCTCCACAATCATAACTTGCATTCTATGTGCCACATCCTTTATGGCTCTCAATGCCTCAAAACTAGCATTTACCACCTATATGCGATGACTCTTGTGAGTCATGAGTCTATCCTTGATTTTTCCCTTACCAACCACCATCGTGGCCTCTACCACCACGACCTCTACCTCTATTTTGTTAAAGCACCTATTTTGGGTTGTTCTTTCTTTGTGACAAAGATGTAGCAAGACCTAAATTTTTCTCTTCTGATATAAGCATAGACCTTATATCTACAAAATGATGTCTCTTGTGTTGATACAGGTTCAAAATAGCTTGTACTCCTTGCCCAAGCCTTCCAAACATGTAATCGTTATATCATCATCATCAATCCACACTTTAATAGATCCAAAAGCTTTGATAATGCTCTTAATTTTCAATGTATAGTCATTAATAGACATATTATCACACTTGTTATTATTTAGCTCAAACTTCAATTACAACTTTCTAGCTTTAATATTTGTACCAAAGAGTTTGACCAAGTTATTCCATGCTTTTGCAGAACTATATGTATCCTATATATGCCTAATCATATTGTATGAAATACTGATGGAAAGCTTGTACATAACTTTTTGAGCACCTTGGTTCCATTCCTTAAATACACTGGCCTACTCAAGTGCGGCATTTTCCTTTGGAAAATATAGAGTCTCAACATTATCTCCTTCAATGTAGTCCCAATAAGCTTACCCATAAGGAAATTGGTTAATCTAAACTTCCAAGCATGGAAGTTGTGCTTGTCAAGCTTGTCCCACTGATAATCTAATTAAATCCCTCAAACATTGTGCAGCAAATCCACAAATTTTCCTTTATCAATAGCATGCTACATGTACTGAACTCAATACATAAGCATACCCTAAGCAACACTAGTAATGTCTAACAATATCCAAATATTGTCTGCTACACCCAATGCTTGCAATCTATTTGTGAAATGACAAGGTTTGCACTTCGTGAATCTTACCAATTTTTCATATGAATAGTCTCAAATTCACAAATGGAGGGCTAAAACATGCCCAAAATGTGAATCCAATCACATACTAGTAGACTAGATCTTTGTAATACTCTCTCAAGCACTTCAAGCCTGCAAAGACAGCTCATCAATTAGAGATTGTATGAGAGAGATTTCCACAGGCATACTCCATAGTAAGGTATCCTTGTAGACTATTGTACTTGTGACTCCTAGTTTCTTGGTTGAACACTGCTTTGATATCATGAAAATATGGGGGAGAGAGAGGGAGCTTGAGCTCTTGCAAGACACAAAATACATAGAGAGAATGCACACAAGATAGGAAGCTAAAAACCTAATCTTTTTCTTCTTTTTCATCTTCTTCTTCACTATGTAAGACTATCAAGAATAAGAGAGAGTACAATATACATAATATACAATCAGTCCATAGTGTAAACATGCTAAGTAGAAAGACGACTAGATAGATATCGTGTGACTCAGGTAGGTGGACTAACCGATGTCCATAGCTTTGTAAAATATCATAAGATCTATATGCCAATGTAGATACCAACCATGTCAATGATGTGAATGCAGAAACAATCATCTAGGTATTTGAGTGTTAGCCCGTGTTGAGCTTGACATCTTAATATATTCAAGTCAAGGTAAGTGGTGAAAATATCTATGTATTTTTTGTGTATATCCCTAATGTTTCTACTCAAAGAAAAGTCAAATGGGGATGGTTGAATAGATGCATGCAGTTGAATGCTACTATATTGCTTGGTAACTAAGACATGACATAGTCCGTTAACCAATAAACTGCATGGGAGTAGTTGCATGTTGCATAGGAAAGAGAGGCTTAGCATAACCTCTACATCATTTACTAGCTAATTGATGTGATTACCCTAAGAAAAAGGGAGATGAACATGGTAATTACACATGGTAGAACCAACATATAAACCAAACATGGAGGGTTGAAAGATTAGATTGGTGTTACATTAATGGAGGTGACACGTGGATTGCCCCAAATCTAAGTTACACTATGGTCTACATTTAGTATTCTATACTTACATTGCTTCCTAATACTGATTATCTTAAGATTGGCACATGTAAAGAGAATGTTTAGGAGTGTCCCTCCCTTTAAAGTAAACGTCTCATTTTAGGAAAGATTAGATTGTATTAGAAAAGCTACCAAGTGTGGGTTGACCATGCAAAAATGAGAGTTAATCCTATGGCTTGTTGGGAAGGTTGCACAGGGGTTTGTCAATGGTGTTGAAGGGGTATGTGCATCATTATGCTTGTCTTGGGAGGAGCCAGCATAATAGAGTTTTAGGTGTTACAATTTTGTTAAGAGTAAGGTGGAAGATGGAAGGTGAATTGGGTGCAATCATCCCCCTGTGCATTGAGAGGAATCTCTCCAATGCATGCATTTATAGATTTTGATTACTCCTGTGCCCAAAATAATAAATTGCATCCATGCTTTTCCCTCTTTTTGTGAATGTCTCCCTTCTTTGTAATATCAAGTGAATATCTAAAAAGGAGCCCCAACAAGACAAAAAGAATTGAAAATAGAAAGTCTTGAGCCCTTTGGAGACTTAGCCTTTGAGTTAATGGTTTTGTAAAACAAATTTCCTATATCTCTCTCCCTCTTAGAATATTGAGAAAAGGGAATCTTAGGACTTGTGCAAAGGGGATAAAGGGGGGTTTGAAGTACAGTTCTCAAAGAAACAGGGAAAAAAAATCATGATTTGAACCAATGGGTACTTTATAGGTTACAAGTGGATAATAGGATGAAGCCTTGAAGATGGGGATGAAGGTGATGGTAGAGAGCATCATGCACATGAGATAATCATACTAGATGTTGAGAGGTCCTCCAATCAGTGTTGAGCTTTGATACTGATGTTGTTAATAATCCACCTTAATCGACAAATTCATAGACTAAAAGAGATTGGGATAGAACACAACAAAAGTAGAGAAACAAGAGCACAACACAAATGGGGTGAAATCATCCCCCCATGCATTGAAAGGGCTCTCCCTAATGCATGCATTTATAGATTTTCATTGTTCTTGTGCCCAAAATAATAAATTGCATACTTGCATTTCTCTCTTTTTATGACTAGCTTCCTTCTTGCTAATATCTAGTGGATATCTAACAAGTTTATACAATATGTTGAAAATCTTGGGCTCCAAAAATAATTATATCGCCCAACCTTACAAGCATATAACAAAATGCTTGGAAATATCTAGTACTCCAAGTGCATATACAACACAACTAATTATTAGCACTTTGTTTAGCAATCCACGCCTTTCTCCAAATCCTTGATTTAAAAACATCAACACAAAACACATTAATCCTTATAAAATCCATCATGTACAATTTGACCTATGCTACACATTTTCACATGCAGTAAGTCACAATTATGCAACAAATTGTCAAAAATTAAAATTCTACACAAGATTATAAAAATGCTAGTCATTTCAAAAAATCCATGTCCACTAAATAAATAAATAAATAAATATTCAACTTCTATCTTTCCTAATCATTTGTAAATATTATTTGCTATGCTCATAGTGTTAGGGAATATCTTATGGAGAAGATGATTTATTTTTTATGAACTCTTGTCCTGAGATAAAAGTAAAGGCGGCTTTGTTGCTTGAGAGGACCTTCACCATGAATGAAGTGGAGTTTGCTCTTCATGGCATGAAACAATGTAAATCCTCGAGGGTAGATGGTTTTCCCTCAAAGTTATTTGTGAAGATATAACCCATTTGTAGTAGATATTTATGTTGTCTAGTGAATCACTTTCGATCAAGTGCTAACTCTCCCTCAATCAATTAGGGACGATCAAGTTGATTCCTTGAGGTTGATTCCTAAGGATGGACAAACTTAAACCAAACCAATGGTGTCCTATCATGATATTTGCAACAAACAAGGTTTTTTTTTGTGAGAAAATGTATCACATGTTATCCTAGGATCATTTGATTACTCCTAAGTGTATTGGTGCTGTTGAGTTGGAGGTCTTGTAGCAAAACACTTAGTGACTTGGTTGGAATTTGTTTAAAAGGTTCAAAGGTGATTTGCCTTGGTCTATTTTGTATGCCTACAATGGAAGGACATTCTTTTTTATAAAGGTATTAAGTGGCATATCATTCTTCAAAAACGTCCTCAACTTTCTGCAAATCATGGAAGGTAGTCTCACTAATGATTGTGGTTGGAATGAAGAGTTTGGCTGTCAGAGAAACATATCTCTATACATGTTATTTGGCTATAGGGGGGACCTCCTTTAGAGTTGAAGTTTTCCTATTGAAGAGGATGCCAAACATTTCTTGTTTGTTCATTTTAAGGGTACACATTACTAGTGTAATGTTTTGGATTCAAATAAATCCAAGCTCTCATGTCTCCACCATGAAAAAGTGGGAAATTTCACAAATGGATCCTCTATGTTAATGAGAGGTGGTTGAAGATGGAAGCCTATGGTACCTTTAGGACGTGGAAAATTCTATCTCCTCCTACTCTCCCTCTGTTCCATACTCCATAACAAGCATGCCTGCTCTCCCTATGTAATATTGTTACTTGCATTTTCTAGTGCCTATTCTTGAAGGCTTCTACTAAAAAAACCAATGATTATTATTTCATATTCTCACAACAAGCCAAGTGATTAGTATTAAATATTCTTACAACGAGTTAGCCATAGTATTCTAAATTCTCATAGCAAGTCACTACATTTTGTTCCACTTTCCCTCCATAACCTTCCATGCCCATAGTTCCTTGTATATTCTTCCCTGCTTCTACTTGACCAAACATGTAATGAAAGAGGCTGAGGGGAGAGAGAAGGAGAGCTGAGGAGAGAGAAAGAGAGCAAGAAGAAGAAGGAAGAAGACTAGAAGAGGAGAGAGAAAGAGAGAAAAGAGGAGAGAAGGGAGAAGGAAGCCATGGAAGCTCAAGATGAAGGTGAAGAGTATGATCTTGATAATAACTGGTTGCCCTAATCTGGGGCTCTTACACCTTAAATACCCCGGTCAGTGTGACGGGGTGTCTAAACCCTAGTCATTGTGTATCCCGCTTGTTACAATCCATCCCCACTCGAAAGGTTTTTGCCCTCAAAAACAAGGAGAAATAGAGGGGGGTGATGGGTGGGCTAAGGGAGGGTTGCAGAGTACTACTCAGAGCCCTTTGACAATGAAGAATAGGTATGGAGAGACTAGGGACAGCATGCAGTCTTGAACCGATCAGCTGAAGTAAACTGGTCATAACTTTTGATAGCAGCTCTAATGGGGCGTACTATCTGTCGAAACAGAGCTTATGAAGAGTACTTTCAGCCTATGTAGAATGCACATGCATGTGATTTGAGTAAGCACAAAACTGTTCTAAAATAGTATGCAGTCTGCGAGCAGGAATTGGGCAATTTGGGGCATGACTGGCTAGTCTTCCAGTCGTTGGGGTTCACAGAGGTAAGGAAATTCATCGAGGATGGTTGCTGGGTGCCAAGAGGCTTCTTCCAAGGGTAGGACTTGCCATTTGATGAGGTATTCTTTGATGGATCGGGATCGTAAGTTCTTATCTCATTGCCCAACGATTGCTTCGGGAACATATTGAGTGATACCCTCTTCATTGATGGGGGGAAGTTCTTCCACATAGTCCACTGAGGATCCTACAAATGGTTTCAGCTGACTGACATGAAACACATTGTGGATTTTGGTGGTAAGGGGGAGTTCTAAGCGGTAGGCCAAGTCACCAACTCTCTTAAGGATGCGGTATGGACCATAGAAGCAATGGGCTAGCTTGTTATTGCTACCCTCTTTGAGAGTGGAGTAGCGGGACTTAGGCACTTTCAAAAGGACCAATTCCCCCTCTTCGAATTCCAAATGCTTGCATCTTTCATCAGGATAGAGTTTCGTGTGTGTTTGGGCCTTCTGAAGATTCATTTTGCATTGCTGAAGTAAAGCTTGCATGCAATTCAATTTAGCTTGACTCTGAGGATTCATCTTATCAGTAAACAAGACTGTAGGAAGGGGAACCTTATATCCATATAAGGCCTCAAAAGGGGAAAATCCAATGCTAGAGTGTGTGGAGTTAATATATGCAAACTCAGCCAAGTGAAGCTACATATCCCAACTGTGTTGTACATCATGGCAAAAGTGCCTCAAATATGTCTCAAGCCATTTGTTCACTCTCTCAGTTTGGCCATCAGTCTGAGGGTGGTATGCAGTGGATGGAGCAAGCTTGGTCCCCATCAAGGTGAAAACTGTCTGCCAGAAGTTGCTCATAAACTTTGCATCCCAATCATGTACTATGACTTGTGGTAAGCCATGCAACTTGAAGACATTTTCCATAAACTGAGTGGCCACCTGAGAGGCAGTATATTGGACCTTAGTGGGGATAAAGTGGGCAGCTTTGGTGAGGCGATCAACTACCACATAGATATTGTTCCACCCTTTTTTAGTCACAGGAAGGCCGGTGATAAAGTCCATTGTGATGTGAGTCCATTTCCCTTCAGGGATAGGGAGAGGCTACTGTTGAGATTTAGCAATCACACTCATTGACAGCCTCTTTGTATGGAGCTTCAGGGCCAAGGACATGTAGGCTTACCTATCCCATATGCACAGTGGTGCCTACTGCAGTTTCCTACTTTCCTATAAAGCATTGTACTTGCTTCCTTTTCTTAATGCAATGATAGTACTCTTTTCTTTTCAGTGAAGTCTCAGTGTCATTGTCCACATACACAAGATTGTGTTTATGAGTCCAAGTCTCAATCTTGGAACCTAATTCACTTGTGTAACAAACAGTGTCTTTGTCTTCTCCATCATGAGTCCACACTTCTCCTTCCATCCACCATAACTCACTGCCATGCTCTAGATCTTGCATCTTTCACATGGTATCAGCAGGCTGAGCATGGCTGAGCATGGCTTAGCATGTTTCAGGTCCTCTCTCTACTTTCTCATTTTCTCACAATCTCTATCCAGCTCAGCTCAAGTGTTTGACTTCATCTCCAACTCCATTTTCACTCTCTACCCCTTGGCAGCCATAGCCAACCTACAACCTACTCTGTTGGAGGAGCTGGATCTCCACTTACAGGGTATATCTTCACTTGCTTCCTTTTGAGAAATTGTCCTCCACTTCAAGGCGCTTCATCCCAATACCTCAATCCCTAACATTGGTGACTTATAATGCCAGCATTGCGAAAATTTGTCGTCGCTGTCCAGACTGTGCTATTGCTGTTCGTACGTCGAATTTCGCATGCACACGTCGCGATGCTGACGAAGATCATAGGGCTTTGATAGGCCTTGGAAAGAGCTACACTTCCATAAAAAAAGTTTTGGAAATGATCAACCATAGATCCTGCAATCTGCAAAAAACCAGGCCCCTATCTGAAACCCTAAACTGTCAGCCATAGCTAGTTTCATCAAAGCTAAAAAATCTCATCATTTTTTCTCTCCTGCCACCTGGAGAAACCCACTGCCACTCTGATCTACTGTTCCAGCACCAAATCAAGGAGGGGAAGGACCTGAGAAGATTGAAGAATGACCGAACGATCCCAAACAAGAAGAATCAAGCTCAACATCAACATAAACATAGTGTGTTTTCACACTGTCATTACCTGTGTCTCTTGACACATTGTAATTTGCTCTTCCACTGATAAAATCTCAGAATTCTGGAGTTGATTTGCTGTTGATCTTGCAACCTCAACATGGGAAAAGACTCTCCAAATTCTCGATTCAAAGGAGTCGGGTTTCACACTTGGCAAACCCGCATCAAGCTCATCCTGATGAAGAAGGGTCTTTGGGCCATCACAAATGGCAAAGAGAAGAAACCTCGAGATGCGGGCAGTTACTTGGCAGAAGAATGATGACAAGGCACAAGCCATCATCAAACTGGACTTGGATGATAGCTACATCCATCATGTGGATGCCTATGACACGTCCCATGACACTTGGGATAAATTGGATACCTTATTTGGTGCACAGTCAAAGTCATCTAAGTATGGTCTATTAATTGAATTTTTCCGACTTGATATGAAGCCTCATACATCCCTAGCATCCCATCTGAACTACATGGAAAGCCTGCTTACTCAACTTGCAGGGATAAAGCTAAAAATGGATGAAGATGTTTGCATTGGTGTCTTGTTAAAAAGTCTGCCTCCTGCCTATGATAATGTATCAACCACTCTAACCAATATGCCTGATCCTCAACTTGTTGATATTAAAGCCTCTCTGCTAGAGGAAGAAAAGAAAATTAAAAGCAAAGAAGAGCCTAGCACTTCAAGGACGAACAAATGTTATATGTAAATAACAGATACAAAGGTAAAAAGGAACCGCTCTTCTGTGACTTCTACAAAAGGACCGGACACATTGAGAAGTTCTATCATGCTAGAAAGAGGTCCCAAAAGGCCTATCTTGCAGCTGTGAAAGAAGAAGAAGACCATGGACCAAAAGATGAAGATGAAGACCACTAGGATCGTAAGGACAAGACTCATTAGTCCTTCTACTCTTATTACTCTGATAGACTGTTTTAAAAGCCTTGTATCTCCTTGCCCTAATGCTTCCTGCCATAAGCTTTGTAAACTCCTTATGTAACTTGGCATTACAGTCCCTGTACACTTTGTGAGGCCCCTGTTACAGCCTCTGGATGTCCATCATGTTTTGGTGCCCACACTTAGCCTTTTCTACGACAGCCTCTGGTGTCTACCATGTTTGTGGTGTGCCCACACTTTGCAGGTGGTTCTCATTACAGCCTCTACACACTTTGTGCCTTTCTAGTTGTGATTGAGGAGGGGTGTTGAGATTCAGGAATCACACTCATTGACAGCCTCTTTGTATGGAGCTTCAGGGCCAAGGACATGCAGGCTTACCTATCCCATATGCACAGTGGTGCCTACTGCAGTTTCCTACTTTCCTATAAAGCATTGTACTTGCTTCCTTTTCTTAATGCAATGATAGTACTCTTTTCTTTTCAGTGAAGTGTCAGTGTCATTGTCCACATACACAAGATTGTGTTTATGAGTCCAAGTCTCAATCTTGGAACCTAATTCACTTGTGTAACAAACAGTGTCTTTGTCTTCTCCATCATGAGTCCACACTTCTCCTTCCATCCACCATAACTCACTGCCATGCTCTAGATCCCACATCTTTCACAACTACAAGAGGCCAGCGGGCCTGAGTGTACTATCCTTGTTCAGTTGGCATGGAACACATTTTGTCACAAAGTCCTTGACGTCCCTCCATAAGCCTTTCCAATGAAAGCCCTTGGCAATCCTGTCATATGTTTTGAAAACACCCAAGTGACCGGCAGTGGGGCAAGAATGCATTTCTTCCATGATCTTCTGCATGAATGGGGAAGTGTGTGGGATGACAATCTTGCCATGGGACCAAATAAGGCCATGCTTGAGCTAATATTGGGAGTTTTTAGCCATAACCCCATGCTATAATTTCTGAAATATGTGGCTGAAATGATCATCTAACAAGTAAGCCTCCTGGAGCTCTTCAACCTAATCACTGTGCAATTCTGGGATAGATGACACTCTACATGCCCACATTCGTGAGAGAGAATCAGCCACAATATTATCCTTGCCCCGCGTGTGTGAAATGTCAAAGTCATAGTTTGTAAGGTTGCCACCCATCGCCTTTTCTTAGGAGTCAAAGTAGACTGAGTCAAGGAGTATTGGAGGACTTGGTGATCGCTTTTCACTTGGAAGCGGCCGCCATACAAATAGTGGTGCCATTTCTTGATGGCATGGAGGATGGCCAACATCTCTTGGTCATATACTTTCATTTGCATCTCCTTCTCATCAAGCTTGCAGCTTTCAAATGCAATCACACCATGCTCTTGCAACAATACTGCACCAATACCCCAGCCACTGGCATCACAATGAATGGTAAAGAGCTTAGAGAAGTCAGGGCAAACAAGGATGGGGGCTAAAGTAAGCGCATCATTCAACTGTTTGAAGCTATGATCTACAATGGCATAAGCGATCAGTCAAAAGGTGCTGCAATGGTGACATAGTGCTTAATGAAGCGTCTATAGAATGAAGAGAGACCAAGGAAGCCATGCAAGGAGGTGATGGTGGAAGGAGTGGGCCAATCCTTAACATATTGCACCTTTTTGGGGTTAGCCTATATACCATTTTTGCTCAGTGTCCCAAGTACTCCACAAATGTCAGCATGAATATACATTTGCTTTCCTTAGCAAAGAGTTGATGCTCTCTCAATATGTCAAACATCCTCCGAACGTGTGTAAAGTGCTCCATAGATGACTTGCTATAAATGAGGATGTCATCAAAGAAAACAAGCACGAACTTGAACAAAAAGGGCTGTAGGATTTTGTTCGTGAGGCTTTGAAAGGTGGCAGGGGCGTTAGTCAACCCAAAAGGCATCACAAGAAAATGGTAAAGTCCATGATCAGTCCTAAAGGCCGTTTTGAACTCATCTCCTGCCCGCATACAAATCTGATGGTAGCCAGAGGGCAAGTAAATCTTAGTGAAAAAGCATGCCCCTTTTAACTCATCCAGCAAATCATTAATCCGTGGGATGGGGTAGTGGTTCTTCATTGTAATTTTGTTCAAATCTCTGTAGTCAATACACATGTGAAAGGAGCCATCTTTCTTTTTGAGTAAGAGGACAAGGGATGCATAGGGGGAAGAACTCGGTTCAATGAAACCCATCTCCAATAACTCCTTGATTTTCTTTGCAACCTCTTCATGCTCACACTTGGAGAGTCTATAGGGGGGTTTGTTCACTGGCTTGGAATGGGGCTCTAGGTCAAGTGGGTGGTCCACTTGTCTCTTGGGAGGAAGGGATGTAGGCATCTGAAATAAGTCATTGTATTCCTCAAGTAAGGCCTGCAAGGCAGAGTCATATGATACCGTGGAGGACTGATCATAAGTGTCCTTATTTGATTGCAAAACAAAGGTCTGTGAGCATTTCTTAAACTCCCGTTTGAGTTGCTTTGCTGTAATGAGCTGAAAATCAGCATGATCTCAAACTCCCTCTAGGTGGATAGGCTGTCCATGCATCAGAAACTCCATGTAAAGCTTAGAGAAGATTTTTCCCAATTGTTTCAGCCAATCACAGCCTAAGACAACATCAATGGGGCCCATATTTAGGGCAATTAGATCAACCAGTGCCACATAATTTTCAGCCAAGCATAAGGGAAAGGTAGGACATACATGTGTGTTGATTTCTTCTTCTTCGTTTGCTACTTGGACCTTCAAGGGGTGGCGTAATGCCATAGGAATACATCCCATTGATACTGCCTTGAATGCGAAGGGTATTGGGGCTGAGGGAACCCTTCCAAGCATCCAAGGAGATCGAGCAAAGGGAAGTGGGAGGTGGGTGGGATGTTAAATCAAGTATATGTGAGGGCGCACCACCCGGGTCAAAGGGAAACCCATCCTCCAAGTCATAGAACTGCTCATGATCAACATCCTCTGTGGGCTCAGTCTGGTCAATGGCCAGGTCATCCTCCTCATTGTGCCAATCTTCCATAACATACATGCTATGAACTTTGACCTTAGCTGTCTTGTACGGGCATTTGGAGGCATGATCAGTAGTGTACTTATCTCCACATTTAAAGCATAAGCCCTTTTCTTTCCATTCCTTGATAACATCTTGGGAGATGAACCGTTGACTACTGGATCCATGGGAAGGTGATGCAGTGGACTGTTTATTTTCAGCATACCGATTTTCAGCAATAGAGCCCGATGTTGTCCCAAAAGTGCCCATTTTTCTTTCAGCATGGAAGGCGAGGTAAGTGGGTACTTTGGGGTTGTTATTAGGCATAGAAGAGCCTCAAAAACCACCTCCATATGGGGCTGATCATGAAGGGATGAGGGGAGGTCCAACACCTTGCTAAAAATGCTCATTCTTACGGTACTTTCTTGCATATCTCTTAGCCAGTTTGATTGTGTCAAACAGTGTAGTGGGTTTTTGAGCCATGACATCAGTCGATAGACTCGGTTCCAACCCATAGATGTACTTGTGCAATTTAGCATTGTCACTGATGCTTTCCACATACATGGTCAAGTTCATGAATTGATTGGTGTAGTCACTTACACTGAGGTTATGTTGGTCAAGAGTGTACCATCTTCTTGCCAGCCGCCATAGGGGACACAAAAACTTGGACCATATGCATTTTGAAATCTTCCCAATCAATGAACTGTTGATTCTCCCGATTGATATAGCGCCACCAAGTGTGGGCAAAACCTTCCAAGTGGAGAGAAGCAAAAAGTATTTTCTGATCATTAGTGCGGGGGTAGATGTTGAAGTAGGACTCCAACTTGGACGTCCATTCTTCCAAGTCAGATGGTGAGGGGGATTGCCCATTGTACTTTGTGAGAATGACCTTGTCACGCAAATCATAGGGGCCATGCTACCCATGAAATCCTTGCTTTCCATGCATCCCGTGGTGGCCATACATGCCCTGCTGTCCATTTGTACCATATTGTCCTTGATGGGGTTGATTCATATGTGGTTCATGGGGGCTCCTAGGTAGAGCGGGTGAAATTCGACCCAAGGTGGGAGAAGGCCTCAAGTGAATGTTACCGGCATGATGTACAGGGGAATTCAATAGGGGCTCATCATGCATATGAGAGGGTTCCCCGATCTCATAAGTAGAAGGGGAAATTCCCTTAGTGTCAAGTATACCATGTGGGCCATGTGACAGCTCCTGGTGTGGAGGGCGTCTAGACTCATGTCTAGAGTCATTGGTCTTCTCTTGGGATGAAGCAATTGCTAACTGAGAAATAAGAACAGTGAGTTGTTCCAAGGTCTGTTGGGTCTTTGAGTTTGAGATAGCCATGTGCTTGATCGCTTCATCAAACTTGGACATCATTTGGCTGTGGTTGGTGACCATATCATTGTGGCGTTCCATATGACGGAGCTCATGTTGATAGAGGGTGTGATTAAGAAGGGCATACGGGTCCGTTTCAGGCATTTCCTCCTGTATGTCACCATGGTAATCTTGCACTAAGCTTGGTTCCTCATTCATGGAGGTGCGAGAGTCTCTAATCTCCCTGTGGAGTTCCTCTTGGGCCTTGCTTTTGCCTTTCTGGCCAACCATCTGGATGCAATCCACAGGACCTACTGTCAGTAAAAAAGGGGTAACTCTTAGTAGGAAACTCCGATTGCTAAGGTTTTGGGCTCAAGTCAGAGGGGATGATGGCCTCTTCGAGATGAGCTATTAACCTTTATGACAGAAAATGATCAAAATTTTATGTAGGGTTTTACAGTGCCTATCCTGGAGTCTGTTCCACAGTGACCCTAGTGCACAAAAATGGGCATAACTTTCACATCGTAACTCTGATTGGGGAGACTTTTTATTCAAACTGGAGGGGACAAAGCCCTCTTCGAGATGAGCTATAGGGTTCACCCCCAGATTTAGGACAAAATTTCCCCCTGGGATTATCAAGAGGTGGGCAAAGTTCCCCCCGGGCCGAGTTGTACACCCCTTTCGGGTCTTAAGTGGTAAGGGAGGGTCACCTCTCTTTTGTCTTACCACCTCGCCTGGCATTGGCCTTTTTCCTCAGCCGGAGTATACATGGCAAACATTTTTAATTAGCAATTAGCATGAGATGCATTGGAAAGAGACATTGGGCCTTTTCATGAGATGCAAGGAATGATGAAGGTTGGGGTAGGGGTTACCTTGGCAGTCCAGTGACTCACTAGCTACTACTTACCCAATTTACAATGGCTAATATTCATCCAAGATCATAAGACAAAATAGGGGTTAATGTCAGCCATTACAATGAAATTCGGAAAGAGGTATGATGCTTGTATGCAATCTTGAATCTCTCCAACAATGGATTAAGCTCAGCAAATGGCTAAATTGAGAGATTAAGATCAGAGTGGCATACCTCTTTAATGCTTGTGACGATCGTTGAAGCCCGAATCATCATGATGCCGCTTGCTCCATTGATCAAGTCCAATTGTTGGTTGGGCATCCATGGAAGAGTGCTTCAACATTTGAGTGCTCTTGTTGATGAAGAAGGCTCCCAAGCTTATCCTCGAGCTTGAGCCTCAAGAATGGGAAGCTTCAAGTGAAGCTTTCATGGCTGCCTCCGAAGCTCCCATGCATGCTGAGCTCAATGGCTTCATTCAGGAAAGAGGAATCCTTCACAGGCTAAAGGGGTTGTGGGGTTGAGCTCTTCAGGTCAAAGAAAGCTTTAGTTAGGAGAATCCATGGCTGCCCCAAATGGTTTCAAACAGTCCTAGACATTGTCCACCATGGGAGTTGATTCCCGGGAGCAAAGGTGCCATAGGGGGAAGGCCAAAGTGCTGAAATAGTGCCCTGGAGTGGCAGGGAGGGGAGAGGAGCAAGAGGAGAAGTGGTAGGAGGGCTGGGGAGGAGCAGGATAGCCAGCACAAAATGTGCCAAAAATTGTGGGGCTGTCTTGTAGGCCTCCTGGACAGCAAATCCCCCCAGTCCACCCCTTGATCAGGAGCTTGGGAGGTCAAGGAAGAAGTCCCGGGGCTGGTTGATGTCAGGGAGCACCCTCAGGTCAGATTTCTTGGGATTTCTTTGGGCTGGCAGCTTGCAGGAGAAGAGAGAGAAAGAGGGCTGAGGCAAAAAGTAACTGAGGTTTTGCCCTCTTCCAACTCCTAGGACTCTAAACTTGGCCTGGAACCCTTAAAATTTGCATGAAAAGAAGTGACGACCTGCTATTTTAACCGTTTTACCTCCAAATATTTATGAGTCTCTAGCCATAGCTCCTACTTGCTCCAAAAAGCTGAAGTTGACAGCAATCCTTCTTGCTGTACCTGTACCTGTAAGCTGAGTAACTAGGGTTTTTGGGATTTGAAAAGGGAGAAAGGGGAAAGAGGAAAAGGACCAAAGCCTGAAGCTCTGATACCACTTGTAATGAAAGAGGCTCAAAGGAGAGAGAAGGAGAGCTGAGGAGAGAGAAAGAGAACAAGAAGAAGAAGGAAGAAGACTATAAGAGGAGAGAGAAAGAGAGAAAAGAGGAGAGAAGGGAGAAGGAAGCCATGCTAGTTGGAGATGAAGGTAAAGAGTATGATCTTGATAATAACTGGTTGCCCTAATCTGGGGCTCTTACATCTTAAATACCCCGGTCAGTGTGACGAGGTGTCTAAACCCTAGTTGGTGTGTATCCCACTTGTTACAAAACCAGTGAGTGATTCACTACTAGGCCAACATATTTGTATTGGCCAATCACATAGTGAGCAATATAGATTCTACTTGTAATTCTCTTCCAATTCTCTCCGCCAATGTTTGATTAAATCCAATGTCTTCTACTCATCCCCCTTGCGAATGCAAAAGATGTGTGTCTGAGAGAATACATATCATTGACCAGTTCTTGTGCACCAATAATCTCCTCTGCAGAGGAACGATGAGCGTGTTTATTGTTGTGGTGGCATTCACATCAAGCCTATTGCATTTTGCAAGGCTCCAAAAGGACGTGATCTAGTTGTCACTCTTTGCCTTACAAGGTACATATTCTAATAAGGTTGGTTTGTGGTTAGGATATATTTTCCATGCCGGAATGCAACAACTCATGTGTCTTGTGTTGGTATATTTCTTGTAGATGACAAAGTCTACTATTCCAAGTAAAAGGTGCCTAAAGGGGAGGTTCAATCCCACCCAACGATGCCAAGCCTCTTCTCCACAAGTCCAACGTAGGAAATCTCACTCCAAAGGAGCTTACTAAAAACCCCTCTCATCAACACTTCCTCAATCAGCACCCATTGAACCACCAATAGAGGTACGAAAAAAGAAAGTGGTCAAGTAATGGACTATTGAAGACATGGCTCATACAATTGTTGATCATGATGTAGGGGTTTCTCTTAGGAAGTGTGCTACTAGGTATGGGATGAGTGCCTCAACAATCCTAAATTGGCAAGCAAGGAGGACTAATAAGAAGGCAAAAGGACAAGCTATAGTGTTAAATGCACAAGAAGAGGGAGCTCTTCTTGATTGATGCTTCAAAAAATGTGATTCAAGCCATGGTGTTTCCATCCTTGATGTGAGGCTCAAAGTTGTTGAAATATATCAAACCAAGCATATCATATTCAGTGAAGGCATTCCCACAAAGAGTTGGTGGGATTACTTTCACAAGCAACATTTGGAATTGGTGTTTTGAGTAAGTGAACCCTTGGAGCAATCCAGGGCCATTATTTTTCAGCCAGAAATTGTAATGACCTTCCATAAGAACTTGAAGACACTATATGATCTACACAACTACCCCCCAAGCAACATTTGGAATGCAGATGAAATGGGTTTCCAAGGCTCTAGAGATAAAATCATGAGAGCACTTTCATGCAAAGGAACAAGATTTGTGTATGGAATGACCACAGACTCTAGGGAATGGATGCCAGTTTTATGTTGTGTTAATGCTGCTGGTAATGCCATTCCTAGATACTACATCTTCAAAGGACAAAGGGTTGGTGGCAATTATATCCAAGACTATGAAGAGGGAGCTGTCATGGCCATGCAAAGGAAAGGACGGATTACCTGGGAGTTGTTCCATGCATGGTAAGATCATTTCCACAATTGTATTGATGAGTCTATTGGCTTTGCCAATAGGCACTTGCTGATTCTTGATGGCCATTGCAGCCATGTTTCTATTTCAGTTGTTGAGAAGGCTACTTCATGGGGTATTGACATCATCACATTGCCAGCCCACACTTCTCATAAGCTTCAACTATTGGATGTGACCGTGTTCAAATCATGGAAGACTCATTTCCATAAAGAAAGGGCAGTTTGGCAACATAGGACATAAAGCGCTCAAGCATCTAAGGGTGACCTAGCTTCAATAACAGCCAAGGATTTCCAACTTTCATGCACTGAAAGCAATAACATAGATAGTTTTAGGGCCACTACAATATGGCCTCTTAATCCGAGAGCTCCACAATTTGATGGGATGCCCTCCTGAAACATGAATGTCATTGCAAGTGAAGAAGGGATGCCAAAGCAACTTGCATCACAAGTTCCCAACAACCCAAAGGAAGAACATGTAGAAGGTCAAGCCATAGAGGCATTGACATCATTGGGGGCTAAAGAAGTGTTGCACAATGAAGATGAGTCTACACAACCAGTAGATCCAAGTCCTTTTGACAATGCCACAATGATTCTAGAAATATTGTGATTGCCTCTCATAGAGGTTTCAGTCCGCCATGCACCTAGGGAGGCATTTGTGGACTATACCAATAGATTTATTCTAACATTAGATCGTTACATTAAGAGCTTGAAGGCAAAGAATGCTAAAAAGGAAGATATTGCTAGGGCTAAGAAGGAGAAAAGACTAGAGAGAGAGCGCGCAAGAAGAAAGAGAACTTGGCTGCAAAAGAAGCTGACATACGCAAACAACAAAGGGAGGCACAACGACATGCAAAACTCACAAGAAGAGCATGGGAAGTTGAAGAACTGGTAGCTAGGGCACATCTTTGGGCAATCCTATGGGAAGGTGCAAGAGGTTTAGATGATCACCCTTTGCAACTACATATTGATTGTCCTCACCATTAGATGGCACGAAGAGTGCGTCTAGAGAAGCTTCGAGAAGCTCGAAAAGAACGGGCCACCAAAGAGCTAACAATCGATGCAATGTAGCTTCCTAAATTGCAAGTGTAGCATTGCTACAAGTAGCATCCATGAAGCTTCTTCCCTCTTTTTGGATCGACTATCCTATCCCATAGTACACTAGCTACCAATTCCCCCATTTTGTATCTACTATCCAATTGATGAATATACAACACCTCTCTTATGTATCAATAGATCAATTTTGGATTATTTATTAAGTTCACTTTTGACTCACCAGTGTTGGGGTAGAAGGCCCTTGGGCATGCCCGTGTACAGTGACCGCCCATATTCTTTATTCATACATATGAGATAGTGCAATAAGGTTGTCATACCATTCTTGATAGCACCTACATTGTGTGTGCTCTTCTCTCCCGCATCTTCCTCTTCTCCTTCTCCACTACCATTGCATCCCCTTCAATTGGTATCAGAGCTTTGGATCAGAGCTTGATCATGGAGCTTGGCCTGGAATTACCTCAGCATGGACTGAAGACCTAAAGCTTGGAGCTTCAATGCTAGCCATGGCTTCTTCCCCCTGAGGTAAGATTTCATCTCCCGCCTCTCCCCAGCCGCCCCCCCCCCCCCCCCCACCATAGGCTCTTTGCAGGTGTTCCTTAACTTCATTGGGCACCTTGTATGCCCCCATTTGCCCCCTTATCCTCAGGATAACTAGCAGGCCCCACAGTAGCAGCTCACATTTTTTTGCGCATGTTTTAAAATCTGGCTCAAAAATCCCTTTTTTTCTCATATCTCAAGCATCCGAAACTTGATTTAGGCAAGGTAAGAGTCTAACTTGGGGTTTGGGCATGCTTCAGACACAATGGTGATGTCAAATCTACCAAATTCTAATCACAGAGTGTTCTACAACAGATCTAAGTTGATTTACAACAAGAAAATGTCATGCTCTTAGCTTATGTGATGCTCCTGAGGCTTGGTATTTGATGCCCAGATGCTTTGGTGATGTTTGCCCAATGTTTTGAGATGCTTTGGGACTTGGTTTGAGCTTCCATAGCTGAATTTATGCAGGGATTTACTACTGTACATTGTTTGGGCAGCAAGGTTTTATCAGGGACGGCTTATGTATAATGCTCTTTGTTGACATTCAAGTGTCCTATTGGATGTATTGATGCTTGGTCATCATGGTTTATGCCCTAATATGCTATTTGAGAGCTATTGAGCCTTGATTTGGATGTTGACACTTTGTTGTTGGTTGGGGTTTATGCTATCTTAGTTGACAAGTTATTTTACCTCCAGTTTGGTTATGCCTATGGTCTATGGGTGCTCCCGACTACTCGGGATGATATGCTTATGTATTTGGATGATGCCACTTTGATGTTTATGTTCCCGTATGCTTCTTTAGCAAAGAGTAGAGCTCAATTCTTGGTTCACTGTCATTTTCTTTGTAGCTGTCATTTCTCTTGACAAGGTTTATGCCCTCTGCTACCCATTATGGGACTGATGTCTAATGTGGATGCTTTTGGGTTCTATTGCAGTATGGCACATGTTTGGGCTTGACAAGACTTGCATTTGAGGACTTTTGGGGAGCAGTTGGACATTGATTTGGCTTTTTCCCTTATGACCTTGGATGCTACTTGGCCTTATGATTCAATGTTATGGATCCATGGATGTTTGGTTGATACAAACATGTATTGAGTAGAGTTGCTTCATTCTCTTGGCAGAGTTTTATTGAGCTTTGTATGCTCATTGGTGCTTAGATTTATTACGGGTTATTTTGGTTGATTAGTGGACTTTACAGTGCTTGGGCTACAGTTATGGCTTTCTTGCTCCTCTGTTGTCTAGCTTCTATGCTAGTTGGGCTATTTTTGACCATCCATGTTAGCAAGCAGATGCTATGTATGCTTACCCATCTATGCACATGGTCTACTATTGTATACTTTACAAAGCCACTTATTTGGATGTTGTTGTATAGATACTTGGGCTTTTCCTGGAGCTTGACTCTTGTAGGATTTTTTGTCTCTTGTCAGTCTTGGCTTTTCCCAAATGGCATTATGTACTGCAAAGCTATGCTTATGCATATGGTTATGGGCTAATTTCATGGCTGAATACCATATGCTCTTATGATAGATGTCTTATGCTTTACCATATTGTGGTTCGTTATGTCATGCAGTTGGCTACGACTCTTCTTCATGTGGAAGCTTTTGCATCCTTGGTTGATGCCTTTATGTCCTCCCATCCGTTGAGGTTTCATGAGCCTTTGTAGCAAGCTTCTACCATTGATGTACTTGCAAATTTTTATCTTTATGAGCAAGTTCCCTTTGTTGGGATAGCCCACTGCTTCTTGAGCTCTGTGGATGCTATGGATAGCCCTATTCATGATGACTTAGATTCCTTGTCATCTTCTATAGATTCTTCTTCTACAGGTATATGCTTCCATTGTGGGAAGCTTGGGCATGTTAAAAGAAAATGTTTCAGATGGATTAGAGAGCAGCAAAGACAGAGACAAACTTGACATGACCAAAGAGTCAAAGATACAAGAGATGAAGTGGGTGTTACCACTGTTACTAGTGGTGAGGTACATGTTGTTACCCATGATGATGCAGTTGAGCATGTACTCATGTCATCTAGTTTCCCTACAACTTTCTTGCTCAATGATACAGCCTACGCCTCAGATTGGCTATTGGATTCTATGGCATCTTGTCATGCTACTCCACATAGAGCATGGCTCTCTACTTACAGGGAGTTTGATGGATGCATTTCTTTTGGCCTTGAGCAAACTTATGCTATTCTTGGTATAGGGGACATATACCTAGCTTTGCCTAACGGGACTTCTCTTATGCTTAGGGATGTTTTACATGTTCCCATGCTCAGTAAGACCTTGATTTCTGTCAGTCAATTGCATGATGCATGTTACTATGTTTCTCTTCAGGATAGGTCATGGAAGATCTGTCGTGGTTGCTTGGTTTTGGCCAGAGGTTCTAGAGTTGGTTCTCATCATTACCCAGTGCATGTCTCTCATGTGGGAGATTCTATGGTTGCAATTATTCAGATAGCACTTGCATTC
Source organism: Lygodium microphyllum (assembly GCF_053477565.2). NCBI lineage: Eukaryota > Viridiplantae > Streptophyta > Polypodiopsida > Schizaeales > Lygodiaceae > Lygodium > Lygodium microphyllum. Next base: position 184,354,274 of record NC_141135.1, read on the forward strand.
TTATGGCATTATCTCCTAGGCCATATGCACCATAGAGAGATGGAGATCTTGTCTTGTTCACACCCATTACTTCCTTCTATGTCACTTATAGATCTTGATGCTTGCCTTGATTGTACTCTTGATCCTTGCAGAGCCCCCTTGGCTTATGGCGATCATACAATGCATCCTCCTCTAGATCTTGTCCATTGTGTAGTATATGGACCTATGCCTTCCCAGTCACTTGGTGGAGTGTCATAATTTGTGACCTTTGTTGATCATGCTACCCACCGTGTTTGGGCTTTTCCCTTGTTGCAGACTGAGGATGTTGCAGTTATGCTTGACAGGTTTATGGATTCTACTATAGCAGGCCTAAGTGCTTGCAAATGGATTATGAGAGTTGTGCTCTCTCTCTCTCCGAGCTTTCGGACCTCTTGTCAGTAGTATGGCATTGATTTCTTGTGCCCACGGTATTATGGGATTGCTCATGGCATGTGCCTGACCTTATAGGCAAAGGTTGCTTCTATGCTTACCACAGCTGGGTTGTCTTATGGCTTTTGGGCTGAGGCCCTTATGACGGTAGTCTATTTGGTTAATAGGACATCATGCTTGACCTTGGATCATATTACACCCCATGAGGCATGGAGTGGCATGCAGCTCTCCTATGATTACTTGAGGATGTTTGACTACTAGGCATCTATCTGTACATATGCCACATGAGCCTATGTCATGTAGATGTATCCTCCTTGGCTATGGAGATTGTGACTTTAAGGCCGAAAGATTTTGGGATTTCGATGCCCAATAGGTCATACGCAGCCATCATGTTGCCTTCTATGAGATGCAGACACCTCTCAGGCCTCTTGATGACATAGTTGTGCATAGCAGTCAGGGTCCGGATGTTGGTGGACAGTTGCTAGACCCCTTGCAAGCTCATGAGATCCATTTTCTTGTAGGCTAGACAGCCAGTCATATATCAGTCTTCCGCTTCGTTGAGGCCACATGTAGTCTTGAGACCCCATTGGATGAGTGTCCAGGATGTTGGCCCTCTTTCAGTGATTGACTCTGGAGAGTTTGACTACTCTCCGCTTTCTTGTATGCACAACGCTGATGCTATGTCCGACTCTGATGCTTTACAGTCGTGCACCGATGAGTTGTGCTTACTTCATGAGAAGCATTCTTGGATTGCTCCGTTGTATGGAGCTGCGAGTTTGCTTATCTCTTGGATGTCATGGACTCAATGATGCTTGACTCTTCTTCTGCAGAGGTTCTCGATGCTTATTGCATAGCTCGCTTTCCAATTGGGTGTTGGGTGAGGTCATGATTCCTCACCTTTTCTCTTTTCCTTTTTCTTTGTTTTTTCACTCCCTAGCCCATTGGCCTTTTAATGGGAGGTTATTGGGATAAAAGGCCCTTAGGCCTACCCATGTACAGTGACCGCCCATATTCTTTATTTATATATATGAGATATTGCAATAAGGCTGTCATATCATTATTGACAGCACCTACATTGTGTGTGCCCTTCTCTCCCGCATCTTCCTCTTCTCCTTCTCCACTGCCATTGCATCCCCTTCAACCAGTTGTATATGTATGTACCTATTTGCACAGCACAACAAGCTATTCCAATGTTCATACACTACAACTGTTTGTTTGTTTTGGAAGCTTCACACAGTCACAGAACAAGGGAGAGGGTACTAGTAAGAAGAGCCTCACCTTCGTTTACCTCTCTATATTGTTTAATCTCTACACAACTCTACTTCCAATGCTTTCATATCTATAAAAAACAAAAAGAGAATCGCATGAGATGGGTGCTTACTAAAAAGGCATGGGATGGATTGTCCAACTGCCCCATTTGCAAGTAAACCATGCTTGCTTTCCTCTTGAAAACAATTATCTTTCCCAATTAAAGGGACACATGATAAAGATGTAGAATGTACCTGACTCGGGTCTTACTTGTTTTTCATTTCTTCCACATTTTTATTAGATGGAATAGTTGGATGACATGGTCCACCATTTGCTTAATTGCTTCATACTTCATATAATTCATACTTCAATGAATTCACCACATGCAAAAGTATAGAATATGAGCCATTTCAAATTTGCAGAACATTTTCAAATTCTACAACACACCAAGCTATGAACATTATAATGCAAAAATAGATGGGCATGTTTGATACAAAAATCCCCCTTGATTATAATGTAATTTCTTTCAATTCCTAGCGACCCAATTCATAGTTAAAAGGCTTGAGCATAAATCACAAAAAAGTGAAAGGTGAGAATGATCAAAGCTTGCACAAGAGAGCTATGGCAAGAGAGCAAGATAAGAGAGAGAGAGACTCACAATGTGGGAACTCCAACAGTCACAATGTGTGACCGGCCTTCCTTTTATTCATCTGTCATCACTGAAAGAATAAAGAATAAAGTGACAATGACGAGCACCTGCTGCCTGCTGCGTGCAGGCGCAGGTACTGTCACTGTAGTAATACACGGGCGGCTAGGCGAAGGTGCCTTTACCCCCAACAACCTCCCACTTAAAGGCAAATTTGCACCAATGAGGAGTGAAGAAGAAAAAGAAAAGATAGTACAACATGTACACATATACAACAGGATGAGGAAAGATGTTATCGCATCCCACACCCATCAATCTCCTGAGGAAGGCAAAGCGCTCCATAGAGAGGCTTTTGGTGAGTAGATATGCAGGATTCTGGTCAGAGTCGAGATCTTTCCAAGGCCAATAGACTTATCCTCAATGACCCCATGTATGAATTGATACCTCACCTCAACATGTTTCGTCTTCGCATGGAAGATTGGATTCTTGGCTAACTGAATAGCACTCATAGAATCCAAATGCAGTGTAGGGATAGTATCAATACCAAGGTCATGAACCAAACGGCCTAATCATATGGCCTCCTTGCAAGCCTCAGTGGCTTCAACATACTCGGATTCAATGGTGGAAAGAGCTATACACTTCTACACCCTAGACATCCAAGAGATAGCACCTCCAACATAGGTGAACACATAGCTAGAAGTGGACTTCCTACTATCTACATGTCCTACATAATCAGAGTCAGTGTACCCCACTACTCCTGTATATTGGCTACCATAGCATATGCACATATTTGCAATGCCCTTCAGGTACCTCATGATACCCTTCACTCACAACATCCCAATGCTTCTTGCTAGGTGTAGCCATATAGCATGCCACAACACCAACTGCAAAGGCAATATCTGGACAAGTGGCTATCATGGCATACATATGACTACCCATTGCGGATGCATAGGAAATCTTGGCCATCTCAACTCTCTACTCATCTGTTTGCAGGCAATCAGTCTATGATACCTTCACATAAGAAGGCAATGAACAACCAATAGGTTTCATGTCCTGCATGCGGAAGCGCTCAAGGACTTTATGAATGTACTCCCTCTATGGCAAGTAGAGGAGTCCTTGATGCATGTTGCATCTAATGTGCATACCAAGTATGTGAGAGGCATGCCCCCTAGATTCTTCATCTCAAAGCTCTTCTTGAGCTGAGCCATAAGAGCATCTAGCTCATCATGAGCTTTTCCTGCTAATAGCATGTCATCCACATAGAGTACCAAAATAAGCAAAGAACCATCGCGGGCTTTCTTTGTGTACAAGAACAGATCCGTAGCACTATGACTATAGCCGTGTGACTGCATAAAGGCATCGAACTTATGATACCATTCCCTAGGCGCCTACTTTAAGCCATAAAGACTTTTCTTCAACTTGCACACTAGGTGCTCCTTGCTAGGCTCTGCAAAGCCCTTAGGCTGCTCCATGTAAATCTCATCATGCAAATCCCCATGTAAAAATACCATCACATGAGAAAAAACTTCATCAAAGTCAACTCCATGCTCTTGTTTAAAACCCTTAGCAACAAGTCTTGCCTTATAAGCTAGCTTGGGGTGTCCATGGGTACGTTTCAACTTGTACACCCATTTGTATGGCAGAGCCTTCTTGCCACTAGGCAAGGAAACTAAATCCCAAGTCTCATTCTTATGTAAGGAGTCTATTTTAGACTGCATAGCCATCTCCCAGGAGTGACTGTCACCCCCTATACATAGCCTCATAATAGGTGAGAAGCTCTCCTGCATCTATAACCAAGATATAGTGTGTGGAGGGCTCAAATCTATCAGGTGGGCATCTATCTATAGTAGAACACTGCAATGCAGGCTCTGCTGCCTGCTCAACATTTTGTCCAACATCCTGACAATGAGTACCTGCTTCTATTACTGCATGCTGTCCAACTTGTTGTATAGGAGCTCGTGCTCCTCTTGAAATATAACCCTGCATATCTACACTATCTTCTTAGGCTGTCTTTGCATCTTTTCTTCATGGAAGACTACATCATGGCTACGGATGACTTTTCGCACATGTGGATCCCATAGATGGTAACCCATCTCTCCTGCATCTCCATAGCCAAGGAATATGCATTTAACACTCTTAGGATCTAACTTGTTACGCTTGTCCTTGGGCACATGGCAAAATGCCTCACATCCAAAGACATGTAAATGTGCAAAAGCGGGAGGCTTTCCTATCCATACCTCCTCTGCAACCTAGAAATCAATGGCACTACAAGGCGATCTATTAATGATATGCACATTAGTAGTAACTATCGAGCCCAAAAGTGCTAGGATAGGCCTGCATAGCTAAGCATACTGTGAACCCTTTCTTGGATGGTCCTATTCATCCACTCAGTCATACCATTCTGGGGAGGGGGTGTAAGGGGCAGTCAATTGACGCTTAATACCCCTCTCAACACATAACTGCTCAAAATCACGTGATACATATTCACCCCCATTAACTATCCTAAGGCATTTCATCCTATTCCCAGATTGGTTTTTTGCCAAAGCAAGCCATCTCTAAAAAATTTCCAAGACATCGGACTTCTGCTTTATGGGATAAGCCCATAACTTACGTGAAAAATCATCTATGAAGGTAACAGAATACTTCGCACCACCCAAAGACTGATAGGGCATGGGCCCACAGACATCAGAATGTACCAAAGCCAAGGGCTCACTCATGCGTGATATTCTAGACTTCTTATGTGTAGACCTAGTCTGCCTGCCATAAAGACAATGATCACAAGAATCAAAATGAGAATAGTGAGGGGCGATAAGTACTGCAAACCAAAAAGCATTTTCATTCCCTTAACGGACATGTGCCCCAAATGGGCATGCCAAAGAGATACATGAGGTAAAGACCCCACATACAAAGCATGATCAACTATAGATCCAAAAACAACTAAGGGGTAGAGGTTGCCAGCCTTGGCACCTCTTGCAAGCACAAGCCTGCCATGAGTAATCTTCCATGCATAGTCTCCAAAAGATATATGATATCCTGCATCATCAAGCTATCCAATGAACATGACATTGTATGTCAATGCAGGGACATTATGTACATCGTGTATAACAAAATTGTTGCCAAAAGGAAACTGCAGCCTAACATCACCAATGCCGATAATCTCAAGAGACATGTCGTCACCCAAGCGCACAGAACCTAAAACAGAACAGTATGAATGGAACCACTCTCGGCAAGGTGCCACATGAAAGGGCGCACTTGAGTCCAAGAGCCAACACTGTGCATACATAGAGTGTATCTTTGTCATCTGCGAAGCACTAGATGAAGCTGTTGCAAGGATATAATCCCCATCACTATCCTCGAGCTGCATAACATTGATCTCTTCAATTTTAACACTTGTCTTAGCATGTACTATGCTGTAATCAGAAGACTTTTCCTGCAGTTTCTCTTTTCCTTTGTCTTTGTGCCTTTCGTTGTGCAATTCATGACATTGTGGCCTTATGTGGCCTTTCTTCCCACAATGATGACAAGTCACATTTGCATTTCTCCCATGAGAGTTACTGTGCGACTTGCTACGCAACTTGGATCGAGATTTCTGTGAATCTTGTCCACGGCCATTACCATGGTAATTCTTTGCATTTCCATCATTTCTGCCTCTAACTATCAAAGCATGAGATACAGGAGAGGCATCCAGATTCTTAGGGCTTATTTCTTCTTGTAGAATAGAGCTCTCAACATTAGATAGCTTCAGAGTAGTGTCTGAAGCACATAAGGCAGTGCAAAATACATTCCAAGACTCATTAAGAGTTCCAAGTAAGAACAATGGAGTGACATCCTCTTTGAAATCAATCCCCTACGAAACCAAGTTCTTAAGAATAGCATGAAACTGACTCAAATGAGCTGACATGGTCACATTCTCTTTGCAAAGATCCATAAGCTATTTCAGCCAATACATTTGACTTGCAGGACTTTTCTTGTCATAGAGGTTCTTAATCTTATCCCAAAGCTGTCAAGTACTCTGTGCTTCCTCAACCACATTGTAATGCACCTGTTCATTGAGAGACAAGATGAGGGTGGTGGACTTGCATAACTCATCAAGCTCCATCCATTCGTCATTAGTCATAGTTTCAAGTTGCTCTCCACCTCAACCTTAGTGGCTTTATCTGCAATTTTTGCACCAGTACCTACCAAACTTGGTTCTTCCAATAGGCATAATTCATACTACCAAGCTTAGTGATGTTGAAGATAGCAATGTCAGTGGAAGAAGATGCCATACTACAAGCTGAAACAATGTAGACAGTTCAAAACTGCTTGCTGTAAACTGTAGAAAATGACCAAAAAACCACCAAAACCAAGGTAAAATGGTGAGAAACAAGTAATCAATGATGATGTCTACCAAGTACCATCAAAAGTGCATCAAACCAAGATGATTCAACATGAAAAATACATGACAGTCCGGAGATATATGCTTGTTGTAATTTTTGACAACAGTGTACAATGAGAGCTAAAAGTAGGCAAAACCCAATATTCAAAGTCAATCACTGACCATCAATGCAAAACTAGCATCAGCAAGCATGTAACAGTCAAACTGACACGAGCCAACATCCAAGCATGTTAGACAAAGTCCATCAGTAAAATCAGTACACCCCCAATTAATAGGGCAAAATGTACATACCATTGCTAAGACCTGACACAAGTCAGTGTCTACTCGGTGAATACAAAGCCGAATCAGCCCAAGTACATCTACACAGACCAAGGAATATCAACCATACATCATCCACAAGGAGATCCCGGTCTCAAAGATCCAAAAGCTCAATATGCATAACCCACAGTGCTCAATGTCTGATAAGCATACAAAAATGCTCCGACTGGCACAAAAGCCATAAGTGTCAAGCAAATAAGCTCAAACAAAGCATCTAAGAGCACCAGTGATGGAGTATCCAAGATCATACATCAATAAGACATCCAGAGCATATGAGCGGTCTAGTATCCAATGATAGCATCCAATGTCATAAAGACAATCCCAATTAATCTTTGTGACGAGCCAAATCAAGACCAAAATAAGCTCTAGAATATCCAAAGTCGAGCTCAAACGAAGCTCCAGTAGCATTCAAGTCCAAACAATGTAACTAGCATGTGTAGGTAACATAAGCATCAAGCATGTACCAATGGGTCACACATAAACCATAGGTGATAACCTTTGTCACAAAGCATGCCAGTGTAAACCAATGTCAAGTAAATGACAACCAATATGGAGCTCAAAAAAGGCTTAAAATACATTCCAAAACCATCCAAAGCGTTTGCCAACCTTCATTTGCATCCCAATAGTCACATGAAACACCCGACAAGCACCCATGACCAATAGGCAGAGTATAAAGTGACTAAATAAGCTTTAGCCCTGGAGTGTACAACATTGATTTAATGTGTCACGAACCAAGCTCGAATGCTCAAGGAACCATGTTTTGATACCAGTTGAAAGGTGAGAAGGATCAAAGCTTGGACGTGAGTGCTATGGCAGGAGAGCAAGAGCAAGAGAGAGATAGAGACTCACAATGTGGGAACTCCAACAGTCACAATGTGTGACCAGCCTTCCCTTTATTCATTTGTCATCACTAAAATAATAAAGAATAAAGTGACAGTGATGGGTGCTGTTGCTTGCACTGTGCAATTGCGGGTACTGTTAGTATAGTAATACATGGGCGGCTAGGCAGAGGCACCTTTACCCTCAACACAAAGACACCAAATTGGGTATGGTAAACCAAAATAGATCTACAGATGATCAATTCTGGATGAAGAGCCATGACTATGTGTGACATTTGGCACATATTGAGTCATCTCACATGAGCTATTATTGGCAAACAATGCTAATAAAATGCCCATACAAACCACCTTCACCCCTTCATAGTGGTTAGGTTAGGCTTGTTCCAAAGTCACACTTCCTTTTTGAATTGATTAGGACCAACATAAAAGTAAACAGAGATGGAGATCTTAACCACCAAAGAATAAAAAACCAACGACAATACAATAGACTCCAGCATAATGAAAATAAATACATGGTCTCTTTGAAAATTTGAAATTTAGATATGGCACATATCAAAATTCACCAAGCCAAAAATCAAGCAAATAGCTCTTGATTGGCAAGAACTCTTCGGCCCATAATAAACTGAGAGGCCGGTCAGTACTAGTAAGCATAATAAACTAAGAGGTCTATAATAAACTGCCAAAAATCAAGGAAAAGCTGCTGATTGGCAAGAACTCTCTCTTTGCTTTGTGCAATGTACCTATGAAGAGGAGCTCTACAATACCACACATATAGAAACTCTACAAAGTTAAGAGAGAGAGAGACTCATAATGTGGGAACTCCAACAGTCACAATGTGTGACCGGCCTTCCCTTTATTCATTTGTCATCACTAAAAGAATAAAGAATAAAGTGACAGTGATGGGTGCCGTTGCCTGCAATGTGCAACTGCGAGTACTATTAGTATCGTAATACACATGCGGCTAGGTGGAGGCGCCTTTACCCTCAATACAAAGACACCAAATTGGGTATGGTAAACCAAAATAGATCTACATATGATCAATTCTGGACGAAGAGCCATGACTATGTGTGACATTTGGCACATATTGGGTCATCTCACATGAGCTATTATTGGCAAACAATGCTAATAAAACGCCCATACAAACCACCTTCACCCCTTCATAGTGGTTAGGTTAGGCTTGTTCCAAAGTCACACTTCTTTTTTTAATTGATTAGGACCAACATAAAAGTAAACAGCGATGGAGATCTTAACCACCAAAGAACAAAAAATCAACAACAATACAATAGACTCCAGCATAATGAAAATAAATACCTGGTCTCTTTGAAACTTTGAAATTTGGATATGGCACATATTAGAATTCACTAAGCCAAAAATCAAGCAAATAGCTCTTGATTGGCAAGAACTCTTCGGCCCATAATAAACTAAGAGGCCGATCAGTACCAGTAAGCATAATAAACTAAGAGGCCCATAATAAACTGCCAAAAATCAAGGAAAAGCTGTTGATTGGCAAGAACTCTCCCTTTGCTTTGTGCAATGTACCTACGAAGAGGAGCTCTACAACACCACACATATAGAAACTCTACAAAGTCGAGAGAGAGAGAGAGAGAGAGAGAGAGACTCGCAATGTGGGAACTCCAACAGTCACAATGTGTGACCGGCCTTCCCTTTATTCATTTTTCATCACTAAAAGAATAAAGAATAAAGTGACTGTGATGGGTGCCACTGCCTGCAGTGTGCAACTGCGAGTATTGTTAGTATAGTAATACACACACGGCTAGGCGGAGGCACCTTTACCCTCAACACAAAGACACCGAATTGGGTATGGTAAACCAAAATAGATCTACAGATGATCAATTATGGATGAAGAGCCATGACTATGTGTGAAATTTGGCACATATTGAGTCATCTCACATAAGCTTTTATTGGCAAACAATGCGAATAAAACGCCCATACAAACCACCTTCACCCCTTCATAGTGGTTAGGTTAGGCTTGTTCCAAAGTCTTGATTAGGACCAACATAAAAGTAAACAGAGATGGAGATCTTAACCACCAAAGAACCAAAAACCAATAACAATACAATAGACTCCAACATAACGAAAAGAAATACCTGGTCTCTTTGAAAATTTGAAATTTTGATATGGCACATATTAGAATTCACCAAGCTAAAAATCATGAAAATAGCTCTTGATTGGCAAGAACTCTTCGGCCCATAATGAGTTGAGAGGCTGATCTGTACTAGTAAGCATAATAAACTAAAAGGCCCATAATAAACTGCCAAAAATCAAGGAAAAGCTGTTGATTGGCAAGAACTCTCCCTTTGCTTTGTGCAATGTACCTACGAAGAGGAGCTCTACAACACCACACATATAGAAACTCTACAAAGTCAAGAGAGAGAGAGACTCACAATGTGGGAACTCCAACAGTCACAATGTGTGACCAGCCTTCCCTTTATTCATTTGTCATCACTAAAAGAATAAAGAATAAAGTGACAGTGATGGGTGCCATTGCCTGCAGTGTGCAACTGCGGGTACTGTTAGTATAGTAATACACGCGTGGCTAGGCGGAGGCGCCTTTATCCTCAATACAAAGACACCAAATTGGGTATGGTAAAACCAAATAGATCTATAGATGATCAATTCTGGATGAAGAGCCATGACTATGTGTGACATTTGGCACATATTGAGCCATCTCACATGAGCTATTATTGGCAAACAATGCGAATAAAACGCCCATACAAACCACCTTCACCCCTTCATAGTGGTTAGGTTAGGCTTGTTCCAAAGTCACACTTCCTTTTTGAATTGATTAGGACCAACATAAAAGTAAACAGAGATGGAGATCTTAACCACCAAAGAACAAAAAACCAACAACAATACAATAGACTCCAGCATAATGAAAAGAAATACCTGGTCTCTTTGAAAATTTGAAATTTAGATATGGCACATATCATAATTCACCAAGCCAAAAATCAAGCGAATAGCTCTTGATTGGCAAGAACTCTTCGGCCCATAATAAACTGAGAGGCCGGTCAGTACTAGTAAGCATAATAAACTAAGAGGTCTATAATAAACTGCCAAAAATCAAGGAAAAGCTGCTGATTGGCAAGAACTCTCCCTTTGCTTTGTGCGATGTACCTACGAAGAGGAGCTCTACAACACCACACATATAGAAACTCTACAAAGTTAGCATGAACATCAAGGCATGCATGGCAAAAATTAGAATGCACTTGTAGATAGGAGAAGCAATCAGTCCAGGTTGAGGGGTGTTTTTGAAAATGGACAACATCCCTACGTGCTCAAAGTCATGTTGCCAATCCAGGGGGAGCATTCTACAAATTGGGGGAAGCCTCATATTGCCAATCTTGAAGAGCAATCAACGGGCGCCATGCCCCACTGCTCAAGGCACAATTCTCCCTATCTTTGTAGGACGATTCTCACCACAAATGGTCTCAAACTTGACCCTTCCATGCATGTGACATTGCCCATGCTGTCACTGTTGAGCCCCATCGCCACACGCTTCACATTATCAAGCCAAGCTTTTCATAGTGTCACTTGAAGATGGCGCCTCAGAGCTCCCCTCTCGATTCCTCGCATGTAAGTCATCAAAACTGCTTCTCCTCAAAAAACTGCGCATTGAACATTCCTTTCTAGCACCTTCTTCCAACATCGATGCCACTCAAGTGTGAGACAGGGAAGTGTCAGTACATGGAAAGTGGAGGAATTGAGGGCGACTGTATGTGGGGGCTTTCCAATGGCATAGTGCAACAGGGGGTGAGAGAGAGAGAGCATGTGCTCAAGACGCTCGACATTGAGAGAGAGAGAGAGAGAGAGAGAGAGAGAGAGAGAGAGAGAGAGAGAGAGAGAGAGAGTCTCGCCATGCAGTGTTCCACCAATGGAGCTGCATGGAGCAGCAGCCATGTAGGATTGGCTCCTAACTGGTTGTTGCCCATGCTTGGGTTTGGGGCAACTGTGACACGTGGCAGGGGAAGGAGTGTTTGCAATCGTGTCCTCCCGAGTCCCAAAAGATTACACCAAGTTTTTAAATTCCTTTTTAAAATTAAAATTCCCAGTCAATTTCACTTGTTCTATTTTCCCTCAATAGGAAATTGATGTGACACACGTGCAATAAGGTTGGGGTGCCCAAAATTTCAATGTGGAGGGGCCAATGGTGTGTAAAAAGTTAAGTGTTCCACCATTGGCCCCTTTAGTCTAGTCCCCAATAGCACGTGGTGCGAGACAGGCGATCAAAATTGGAGATTAGATTAAAGGGCCGACAGATTTGAAGGGTGCTTTTGCCCGAAAACGCCTTTGGGGGAGCGGGAGCCGTCCATGGTTTTTTAACTGCCAGCCTTGCACACTCGCGTGCAGCCAAGTGAATCAAGCTCATGCAGCCCCATAACACCAACACGAACCCGACTAATGAACCAGAACAACAAAAGCATACAATTATCAAAACAGAAGAAGACACAGAGACACAGACACAGAGAGAGAGAGAGAGTGTGTGTGTGAGAGGGGTTTCTTCCATGGACCTGTTCCCTACATCCCCTCGCTTACAGGAATCCTCACTGGCTCTCGGGTCTGCCTAACGTCAGAGACGCAGACACAGACACAGACACAGACAGAGTGAGAGACACGGATTGATTGATTGTAGGCCTCACGATGATCTGTGCCATGGATCTGTTCGCGAAATCGCCTAGCTCCCTCATCGGCAACCTCAGCCCCCTCTCGCGCATCTTCCTCCTCCTCTTCTCCACCCTGCTCCTGGCCAAGATCCTCTCCACCCTCTTCTTCAGGCCGCGCCACAAGACCCTTCCCCCTAAGGTCCGCACCTTCCCCCTTGTCGGCGGCGTCCACAAGTTCATGAAAGGCCCCATCAACATGATCAGAGAGGAGTACCCTCGCCTCGGCAGCGTCTTCACCGTGAAGGTGCTGCACCGCGACATCACCTTCTTGATTGGCCCTGAGGTGTCGGCGAATTTCTTCAAGGCACCTGAAGCAGAGATGAGCCAGCAGGAAGTGTATCAGTATAATGTGCCAACGTTTGGACCGGGCGTCGTCTTTGATGTAGATTATTCTGTACGGATGGAACAGTTCCGGTTCTTCAGCGAGTCGTTGCGTGTTGCCAGCTTGAAGAGCTATGTGGAGCACATGGTCTACGAAGCGGAGGTGATTAAGATCCCCTGTTTGTTTGTCTGATGTTAGGCTGTCTCTTGGAAGTCATATCTTAGTTCTGCTCAGCTTTTGGAAAGGACTTTTAAAGCTTATCTAGTTAGGGGAGCCAGGAGAAAGAGACTTTGGGCAATATGCTGTATACTATACCATCATGCATATGCATATTCATCAGACTGAAATGAAGGGGAAGAAATTGGTGGGTGAGAGGTCTCAATTGTAGCGGCGGTGATCGGTTGTGTGTGTATCCCCCTTTTGCCACAAATTAATGAATTAAGAGGCAGTTGAACTTGCTCATTTGCCTGTTATTCTGTAAGGTAGAAAAGTCGTTTGCTTACAGCCAAAACTTGATATTATCTAAGGTATCTCGTGCAAAAACCTGTCAAAAGCTCCCTTCTAAAGTAGAGACTTGTTTGAGGGACAGAAGTTTTATCTTGGTAAAGAAGATGTAATAGGCTATATCTCTCAACATGATACAACGTCAAAATACAAGGTTTTAAACAAAGTCAAGCTCAGAATATTTGAAAGAGGAGGGAGTGGTGATGGCCAAAAAATGAGAGCCTGACCTGTGATTGTGGATATTTGGGAGTCTTTTTCTGAATGTTGAGTCTCTGCACAGGATTAGGTGTACCTTTTTCTGTTGTTTTACGGAGGAAGTTATAGCTATCTTGGTATCCCTAACCTATACCTTTTCTTGTGGCTGTGTTGCACAGAACTTTTTTGCCAAATGGGGTAATGAAGGTGAGGTGGACCTGAAAGCAGAACTTGAGCAGCTGATAATTCTGACTGCAAGTAGGTGTCTCTTGGGCAGGGAGGTCAGAGATCAGCTGTTCCAAAATGTGAGTGATCTTTTCCATGATCTCGACAGTGGTATGCTTCCTATCAGCGTTCTTCTTCCTTATCTCCCTATTCCTGCACATCGTCGAAGAGATCGAGCTCGAAAGCAGTTAGCAGACATCTTCTCCAAGATCATTCAGAACCGTAGGGCTTCTGGAAAGACAGAGCCTGATATGCTACAAGCATTTATTGATTCCAAGTACAGGGCTACTGGGCGTTCATTGTCAGACAATGAAATTACAGGCCTATTGATTGCTGCACTTTTTGCTGGACAGCACACAAGCTCAATCACTTCTACATGGACTGGAGCTTATCTTCTGAGGTTAGATTTGCAGTTTCAAGTTTAGGCTATCCTTTTACATCTCTCTGTCTAATCATTGCATTGGGTGTTGAACGTCTCTTCTGTTTTGGCTGTAGAAACAAGCAATTTCTGGGGCCCGTTTTAGAGGAGCAGGCAGAGGTGATGAAGCGGCATGGTGATAAACTAGATTACGATATCCTCAGTGAGATGGATGTATTGTATCGAGCCATCAAGGAGGCTCTTCGTTTGCATCCACCACTGATTCTCTTACTTCGCTATAATCACAAAGATTTCTCTGTGAAGACGAGAGAAGGAAATGACTTTGTGATCCCAAAGGGGCATGTGGTGGCAACTTCACCAGCATTTGCTAATCGTTTGCCTTACATTTATAGAGACCCAGATACCTATGATCCAGATAGATTTGGTCCAGGTCGTGATGAGGATAAGGCTGCAGGAGCTTTTTCATACATCTCATTTGGTGGTGGAAGGCATGGTTGCCTTGGAGAACCATTTGCTTACCTGCAGATCAAAACAATATGGAGTCACTTGTTTCGCAACTATGAATTGGAGTTGATATCACCATTTCCAGAGATTGATTGGGACGCTATGGTTGTAGGGGTAAAAGGGAAGGTGATGGTCAGGTACAAGAAGAGACAACTAAAGGTACAGTAGCGTGCCTGTTCTGCAGGCAAGGCTTGATCTTTGAGTGGCTTAGTTCAACATTTAGTCCACATTTCACTACCCTTGTCATATTTATTTCCTTTACATCGGATCACAGCTATAGGCTCATATCTATGCTTTCCATTGTGCCAGTGTTCTGTGTCTAACAACTTTGGATTACATTACAAATACGTTTTATCTTGATGAGAGCTTATTAATGTTAGGGAGATGGTGATATTCTACACAACTAGGCAATGTTTTACCAAGGCTTCATGCTGGAGTCTACAATGTTTTCTTCTGTGATGAAAGTTTCTGTACTGGTTATTGTGCAACTTCATGGTTCCTTAGTCATGAATTACTTTTTGGTGGCTGAAGAATTTGCTTCAACTGAACTCTCTCTCTCTCTCATCGTTGTATTATTTGTTGCTATAGAAGATTAACAAAGATGGATCTCTGAATGTTTAAGAGGCCCTTGTGCATTCCAATTTGAACTGCTGTATCAGTTACTGATGTACCAGTTTTTAAGGAAGGTGTCCATCAATGAGCATTCCTGTCAATCAGTATTGCACATGTCATGAGTAGTGTGGAAGTTAAAGCTGCACCAGTGCACTCATGAGAAGCTCACAATCAGAATCATGCACAATTGTGAAAAGTCTAATTTTTAAAACTTCTGCCAAATTTTAAACCGTTACATACATCTTGTACCTTTGGGGAAAATTGTTGATTGAACAAGGTCTAGAAGAAACAATCAGCAGGATCCTGAGAAAATGGATGCAGTCTGTTAGGAGTTTCAAACATTATTATGAAGAATTTTAAGAGTTCCCTTCATGGTTTGTGAGTAAGAACTTCAGGGAAACAAACAATCAGCAAGATCCTGATAACATGGATGCAGAGTCTGTTTGGGGTTTAGAAAATTATTGTCAGGAATTTCAAGAGTTCCAAATCAAGAATTGTAAGTCAAGACAGTACCCGGGTGTAATTGCCCTTAAGATTACAAGATTAAGACGGAAACCCTCTCTTCAAATGAGGCTAGATTTGTGACCACTTTCAATTCTCTTTGATGGCATCACAATAACCATAGTTGTAATCTTGGTAGAATCCATATTTTCCCCTTCAATACGTTTACTTGTAGCCTTAGGAGAATGTGTTCAGAGCAAAATGAAGCCAAAAATTTATCATTTTCCTTCTTAAGAACATGACCCTTTTGGAGATGCGTCAATCGTGCTATTGTTTATTCAATCAATGTCACTAATGTTTTAATGGAAAATGTTGCCTCTCTTCATTAGAATCTCCAAAGGAAGAATCAAGGAGAGTAATGTGAGGTAGCTGGAAACCGGTTTTGGGTTTTGCTTTATGAACAAGATCCCATGAAAGTAGTGTCCATACACATCCTTGGCTTTTTAACATTACTTTTCATTCATAATTTGCATCATTAAAAAACGAATATTTTCATGAAAATTTTCAATTTCATGTTGTGTGTCTCGCCTGAAGAAAGCAACTTTGTCAATTTTGGGGCGGGGGGAAACTGTGTCAGTTTTGATACTGATGTGGACAGCTTCTAGGTGTGCTCAAGCTGGTTCGGTTAACAGATTAGTAAGGTATTATCCAGTTCTTGGATCAAGATGATAATTCAAGCTCAAGAATCTCTTTTTATAATGTGGATCACAGTTAAGAGATGAGCATGAGCATGAAAGACCCTTTGGCTGGAAGAGCTAGATATAGCTTACAATATTTTCATGTGGAAGAAAGCTCTTGGATTAGATGGAACTTCTAGAGGCTATATTGCCATGTTGGCATGACATTAAACACACTGCTGAATGTGATTGATGGTTTTGAAGAAAGGGATGCAGGGGAGCTGAACGTCAAAGCAGTCTAATCAAAGTTGATGCGTAAGATGTTTTGCCCCATGATGTTGCACTAGAGACCAGAACTCTGATGATCTTCTTATAGAAGTTGATTGCAGACCCAGAATACTATTGGGCTTCTTATCCTATGTGGTTTGGAATTTGTTAAAGGCAGATTACTCTGTTTGACATTGTTGGTGCTATGGATGTTGTCACTGTTCCTGGGCAAAATAGGAACTATGGTTTGCATCAAGTAGGGTCCTGTGCAGTTTAGATTTGTTGAAGAAAGATTGCTCTGTCAAACATTCTAGGTGCTACAGGTGTTGTTACTGTTCCTGGGGAGAAGAGGTGCTATGGTAGTTGCTTCTGATCCTGTGCAGAACAAATTTCGATTCATTTGGAAATGGAAGAAGCCTTTGACCAGTTGACTGGGTCTTTGCCCATGTGCTGTTGAAGGGTTGGGCTTTGGTGAGAATGGTGTGACATTCTTAATTTTTCTTTTCCCTGGGATCCCACACACCATGCAATGGTGTTTTGTTAGAGGATACTAGTATTCATAGGGCTGTGAGGCAAGGCTGTCCGCTTAGCCCACTTCCTTTTGCTATATCAACGCACCCTTTCTTAGTATGCCTACAAAAAGACTAGGTCCAGGTTTTTGTGGACAACACTTGTACTGTTTTCTAGCAAAGATAATTTAGGGAAGGGGATGGTTCTCACAAGCTTCAGGCATTAATATCACTTGGAAGATTTATTGTCTAACCAGTCTTTCAAAGGAGAATTTGAAATCCTAAGGATTGCAAGAGTAAGTGATCCCTAGAGGCTCCATTTTGAGAATACTTGGTTGCCCTTTTGGTGTTGGTATTCTGGTTTTTCCATTGATTACATTGGTCTTTCATTGATTGAATGAATTCAATTGCATGTATCTGCAGGTTTTAAGTTCTGATTACTGCTCAAGTGAGATTAGATCTGGATTGTTGTTATTTTTTGGAGGAGCTCAATGCTGGTAATGTGGGTGCTATGGATAATTTGGATACTTGGAATCTTCTTTATTTTAGGAAATTGCAGCATGCAAGTCATCCTGACCGATCAAGGAACTATTATGTGCTCTTGGAACATTAATTTAGAGAAGTCGTGGAAGGCTAACATAGAGCAGTGGTTCCATAGGAGTCCACTATTCCAGGAAAATATTGGATGAGCAGTACGTTGAAGGAAGCCCATCATAAGTTCTATCTCCCATGCAGTTGCATAAGGTGTGAATCAATGTAAGGAAAAGCAGTAGATGACAGATTTATTCCTGAAAATTCTAATGGAGAGAAGAAATTGACAAACTAATGTATCAAAGGGGTTTCGGTTAAAGAGCTGAATTGCCTCTCTCACAAGAATGGTGGTGTTATCATCATCATAATACCATTTATATGCGCAAGAAGCCTTGACTCAACTCTCCATTTGAGTAACCAAAAGCATCACCTCTTAACTTGAGTTCTTTGTACTAAAGTATTGACCCAAATTGAGTGCTTACTACTTGAGTACTCAAGTTATGGTTCCCCATTGGACCATGTCTCGAACTTGAGCCATGTAAAGGTTACTCAAGTGACCCATCCAAGGTATATAGTGATCAAAAGCATCACCTCTAATTCGAGTGCTTTGCATTGAAGTATTGATCCAACTTGAGTGCTTACCACAGTACTACAACTTGAGTGCTTGCACTTCAGCTACCCAACTATTCGAGCACATGGCAGTCAACACCAACCTTCTACATGACACCAAGTTAGCGATGCACATGAACCTCCATTGAACACTTGGAACCTTAACATCGACTTATACAAGAAACTATATACATCATTCATATCCAAAAAAACAGAGCACATGAAGACGTTGACCTCATCTTGTTGCCATAAACCCTCTGTGATCACCAATGCCTCCTTGGATCCGACGAATAGTCCAAACGAACATCTCTTACTATCATGTGATAGATCGCCATGTTGCATTGCAGCCTAGTAAAGTCATGATATGCTTTGTGCCAAGTACTCATCTATGCTTGCAGACATATCAACACCAGTATTTGATACTGGGTTATCCATAGCATCACTATACCAATGGTAAAGGATGTAAGAGTGCAGAGATAGCCACTATCGATATCATATTTTCTAGAATATACTAGGGCATATTCATCTTTTTTCATGACCAACAATTGTTAACATCATAACTAAAGATACATCTAGATTAAGCTACAAGTTGACGACATGTCCGAGTTAGTCCCACAACATTGATGCTATATTGGTTCTTTCTAATGCCAATCTTATCTCTTACTTGCAAGTTGCTTAGCTAAGTCGACCATTGTGATTGTTCCTTGGGGATAAAGACAAGATACATAGGTGCTAGAATGTATCGTTAGAATCTTCAGGATTCTTGTTGTTCTTGTAGCTTTGTGGACATGGATGCTTTGCTTGATGATATAGTTAAGATATCATTTCACAATATTTCCATTATGAGTGAGGACACAAAAGGAGATACACTTTGATGGAATCAGATTTGATTAGGTCCATGCTTATCATACTAGATGCACTCAAAGCACATGATGTCACGAGGTGTCTCGACTTAAAGAAGTGGATGAGGATGAGAGATGAATTATGTGTGGTTTAGCACCCAAAGTTTAGCAGCTAAATGGACAATTGGGTTTATGCTTCAGATCAAGTGGGCACCCAATGATTGCATTTGTGGAAAATTGGATGAACATTGAGGAGTCATGCCATACAGATGCTAAGGCCAAAACCCATTATGGGTTTAACACAACAATTCAATGTTTGAAAGAGCAATGGTGTTTAGATATTAAGCACCAATGGAGCTTATGCCGAGGGCTTTGTTGATACGTCTGGATGCAAGAAATTTAAAGAGAGAGCACTTCAAAATAATGTGATTGTTCATTTTGGGCCAAAGTGCAATTTATGTATTAATTGCAAACACCCACAAGGATGCAAGCCAAGCAAGAGTGCATCATGATAGCATTAATTAGAAAGGATTACATTTTTGGGAGTGTAATGTGCAACCAAGCAATTGCATTATTAATTTAATCCAAGATCTGAGCTCAATCTTGTGCAACTCATTGACTCTTGAGGATAAAGCAAGATGCTCTATTTAATTTTTATCTTAGAATGGCTCGTGGACCTTAGGGAAAGTGTGCAAATAGAGGAGACCGGTCATGAGGCCATAAAGTGGGTAAGATGCCAAAGAGGGGTGGAAACCTCAAAACTCATGGAATATAACAAGCTATTCATGTGCATGCAAACTTTGAAACCCTTGTTCTTGCTTCTTCTTTTGTATGCTTGTGAGAGAGTATAGGAGAGGGAAAGAGCGATAATAGGTGTGATACTGAGGAACTAAGGAGGTAAAGTTTTTGCCAATCTCCTTTCATCTAATCCATCCCTTCTTAGTGAGAGGTGAAGTTGAGTGTGCGTGCATGAGGTTGAGTTGAGAGAGAGTGAGGAATATGACGTGAATCTCTTCTTGCTCTTTTTCTCTCCTTCTCCTGTCAAATTGCATTTGCAGTTGGAGGCAAGGATGTGGATCGAACCACGTAGCTACACACGGATCATGGAGTATGTGATGAGACTTGGGGAAAGACTACAAAAAGAAGAGCTAAGTCCATACTCAATATGCTTAATATCTATTTGTATTTATCTTTTCTTGGATAAGAACAATAGTAGGTGCTAGATTGGTATTGAGTAGACCGTGTTTAGTAGTTATATGAGAGGTAGTTGTTGATGGACATGTGTTGAAGCTCTTGAAGAAATAAGAGTATGTCCTTAAGTCCTACATATTATGCACATGAAGTACAACATTTTAGTTTCATTGATGATCAAGGACGGTTTGGACTATGAGGTCACTCCCACTCTCACTGCATGGCGAAATAGGAGGCCATCTATATGCGCAACTCTAAAACATTTACAACTAGTTAGGCATAGATTTGTGCATTGCAAATATTTTGTTAGGTTTTTGGAAAAAAAAAAATTGAGTCAAAGAACACAATAATTTCTAGGGACAAATAGCATTAGATTGAAAAAATCCACAACCAAATAAAAAAACACTAAAAATAAAGAAAAAAAAAATTTAAAAAAGGACTTGAGAGTTCATGTGAAAGCATTGGTTATCATAGGAAGGGATTATTAGTTTTGAAAAAGGGGGTAAAATTAGTAAAATCTTTGCGTTTGTGGTTTAAGAAAGAAAGGAGAAGGAATATGATTGGTGATAGCTCAAGGGATAAAGAAAGCTTGGCTTTTTTAGTCTATCAAATACAAAAGGAAAAGAAAGGGGATCACATGGGTTAAGAGCATAAAAGAAGGGGAGAGTTTGGTATTGTGAGAAGAGGGAGAGAAGGGTTCATAGTTCAGGTCAAGGGATCGCCTCTCAGTTTCATCTTTCAATCTTGAACTCTCTCAATCTCAAAGAGAGTTTGAGTGAGCTCGAGCACATGGCTAAGTTAATTCAAAACCATAGCTAGATAGTCCATTGTTAGCAGCAAAGGTGTTTCATAGAAATAGTAGTTTGGTTTGTTCTGTGTGTGTACATGCAGCTTAAACAACACACTTATTTGTGCCATGATGAGAGCCTACACACATGATCGACTATGATTGAAAGAGGAGAAACCATACTTCACCCTTTAGGATGTGGATACAAAATATTCTCTGCATCAAAGATTAGCTAGAGTGGAAGAGAAAACCATGGGGATGGTCTGTGTTCATGGTTTGCCACTATAGTAATTGTCAAACATAGGGACACATGTCATTTTCTTGCATAATAAGTTTGACCTACAATCTTACTACTTTCAAAACTAGTAACACACAACAACTCAACCAACAACCATGTGCACAATAGGCACTTTTTGGTCAAAACCTACAATGATCCACCTTTGTTGGTGATAATACTGATTGCAATCGGTCATGTGTGTGGGTTTTGATCATGTAGGAGTACTAAATAGCACATGCCAATGTGCCTAATGTATACACAATCAACACTATGCACAAAGATGAGCACACGATGGGCACAAACCTAAGCACGTTGTGGCTGTTTCTTGTAATAATGACTCTCAATGCTTCTTTTTAGAAATGGTGATCAAGTATGTCTTGAGCACAACTAGCTGCTAGTCAACACATGATGTCGAACATAGATACATAGCATGGATACACATGGTGCCCAAATGCACACTAACTCATAAGCATGGGTACCATAGTAGACAAGTACACACTCGAGCATGTAGACACACACTAGCTCATGAGCAGCACACCCATGACACACATGTGCACATGCAATCAAGCATGTAGCACCTATACTATAGCACATATCATGGGCATGTGGGAAAATAGACATGAGCACTCAAGCATGAGTGTATGACAAGCACATGCATGAGCACATGGTAGACATGAGCATGAGCATATTATCACACAAAAGCACAAGAGCACATACACATGATCACACATAGACAAGCATGCATAAGTGCACTAGCATGCAACACACGTTCACATGCACAAAAACAACCATGATGCACAACAATGCACACATGATAGCATGCCCATGAGCACACGTGCATAAGTACATGCTAGCACAAGCATGATAACACATAAAAGAATAAGAACACATAACACATGAGAACACATACAAAAACAAACATGGTGCAAAATAGCACACTAACATATGAGCATGGGTATAATAGTTTATGAGCATGCACATTAGCACATAGATACAAGCACATATAATAGAGCACACCAGCAAGAGCACATGGGCACATAGGAGCACATAGCACAAAGTAGGAATAGGTAGCACACAAACATGGCTCACAAAGTCCACAAGGACATGCACATGAGCACAAACACATATAAAAATCATAAGAGCATCAAAGAGCAAAATAGAGCATGTACACATAGGAGCACATAAGATCACTAACACGCACGTGCGCGTGTGTACGCACGCACACACACACACACACACACACACACACACACACACACACACACACACACACACACACACACACACACACACACACACACACACACACACACACACACACACACACACACACACACACACACACACACACACACACACACACACACACACACACACACACACACACACACACACACACACACACACACACACACACACACACACACACACACACACACACACACACACACACACACACACACACACACACACACACACACACACACACACACACACACACACACACACACACACACACACACACACACACACACACACACACACACACACACACACACACACACACACACACACACACACACACACACACACACACACACACACACACACACACACACACACACACACACACACACACACACACACACACACACACACACACACACACACACACACACACACACACACATACGAGCAGATGCACATGGAAGCACAAGTGCATGTAAGTCAAGAACACACTAGCACATATTGGCATAAAAGCATCCAAGAGCACTAGCACTTGTACACATAGGAGAGGGCTACACTTAAGCATGTAGGAACCATCCACATGAAAGAATTAGGAACCCTTAAGGGGTGCACATAGCATATATGTTTGCATCTAAAAGGATAGGCCACACACAACACTTGGAATAATTCTCACAAAACCACATGTACATACCCCTTCCTGTACTAACATTGGCATAGTTGTACTCTTAAAGACATGAATATACACAAAATGACTAGGCCACCACATTAGCCTACTAGCTTAGGGAAATGCAACACCCATACACTAATTTAGGCATGTTTCACATAGGATCTCTTTAGGCACTCGATCTTAGGCAACACACAATAATCCAATGCTAGTATCCAATTAGACCCAACCCTTTGTAAACAACCGTGCAACCACACATTCACATGGAACATTTATCCCTTAGCCCTTCACTCTAGGTAGACCTAGGAAATCTAGACCACAAGACTTTAGGGTTCACAATAATCTTGACTAGGAGCTAAGTGTTTCCTATTGCACAGACTGAAAGTACAAAAGAAGAATGAACACATACTGTATTCACAAAGATGATGTGCCTTTATAAAGGCATTACAATTGGTGGTTTTGGAAGGTTGTTTTGGTAGGTCTAATCACATCTGAGTGGTTTTCCCTAATTTAATGGATCTAGTAAGTGAAAGGTGAGTTCCTATAGTGGAGTGGGTGTAGGGAGACTCTCCCTTTATTAATGGATACAAAGCATAGAATAAAACATAATTATTCCTGAGAAGTGTGCCTCTTGTGCAATCCCCTAAAGACATATCATGTGTTTGTATTTTTAATAGCACCCCTTCAAACTCATGATATATACATCTTTATGCATACCATCTTTTGTAATAGTTTGATCATTGAATGATAGGACAATGTACACCCTTGAGTAGCTTAGAGACTCATTGGCTTAACTATTCAAGGTTATCAAAGGCATTCTCTACTTGATCACTTGTGGATCAAAGGTCTTGATGGTATAGGGACTTGTGCATTTAGGTAAGGTGATATTAGCCAAGCCATATACATATGAAGCTACAAGGGGTTTACAATATGATTTGAGGGAATTACAAAAAGAGAATACACATTTTGTAAAGTAGTCCTTCATAGGTTGAGATATTAGAGGGAGCCTTCTTAGCTCTCTTTTTCTTGAAAGTTGTGAAAAAAGATTCATGATGCTTCTTTTCTTCTTGTTCCACTCTTGTTCCATTTCTTTGTCTTCTTCTCCTTCTTCATCACTCCCTTGAATAGTCTTCATAAGGAATACCATTTGAGCCCACTAGATGAGTAAGCCATGTGGCTTCTTTGCATGCCTTTTTGGCTACAAGATACTCAACTTTAGTGATAAATAATGCCATGTATTTTTGTAAACAAGACATCAACAAGACTGCACCATCATACAATGTAAAAATATAGCATGTGGTTGACTTTTTGTTGTCAAAATTCCATGTATAGTTTGCATCTATGTATCTAAGTATGCCACTACTACTCCCAAAGTATATGCACATATTTCTTGTACCACTGGAGTACCTCAAGATGCCTTTCACTTCTTCCCAATGCTTCTTGATGGGATTTGATATGTGTCTAGTCACTATTCCCACTGCAAAAGCAATGTCCAAGTGAGTGCAATCATAACATACATGAGACTACCCACACACGATGAGAATATGGAACATTAGCCATTTTTGTCCTTTTCTTATCAGATTTGGAGACAATCATTAGCACTAAGTTTCACATATGGAGGCAATGGAGTACTAATTGCCTTCCCTCCTCCATACTGAGATGCTACAATACTTTGCTAACATAATTCTTTTAGAATATGTAAAGTAATCTCTTTGTTCTATCCATGATTATGCATATACTAAGAAAATGATTTGCATGTCCCAAATATTTCATTTCCAAGGTCTCCATTGACCTTTCCTTCAAGGCATCAATATCATACTTTACAAGTTATCAGCATATCATTCATGTAAAGGATCAACACTATCAACTTGCCATCTTTATAGCCTTTCTAGTATATAAGTAATGGTTTGTCTCACTTTTGTAATCTGAGATTGTATGAAGGAATCAAACATATTGTACCATTCTCTAGGGCTTTCTTTAATTCATAAAGACTATTTTTAAGCTTGTAGACAAGTTTTTCTTTACCATCTTCTACAAAACCCTATGGCTAATCTATGTAGATCTCTTCATGAAGATCACTATGCATAAATATTGTATTTACATCCAATTGTATAAGATCTATATCATCCTTGGTCACCAAGGCATGTAAAGTGTGAAGAGTAGTCAATCTCACCACAAGTGAAAAGATTCTCATCAAAGTCCACACTTTTTTCTTGCTTAAAATCTTTGGCTACTAACCTTGCCTTGTACTTTGACTTACCATCACCTATAAGTTGAAAGATCCACTTGGATGATATAATATTTTTGCACTTGAAAAAGAAACTAACTCCCAAGTTTGATTCTTCCTAATGGAATCCATTTCAGACCATATAACTAGCTCTCACTTAAGCTTATCATCATGAGTTATGGTCTCTTTATAACAAAAGCACTCCTCACAATTTGTCAATATCACATAGTCAACCCTAAATTTAAATCTCTTAGGGGGATAAGAGATATAAGTAGATCTAAGTGCACCATGGGTTGAGTTAGAGTGGGAATTTTAGCTTCCAGTCTTTCTTCCAAAGGTGTCATAGGGCTCTCAACCTGTTGTTTCAATAAATCTCTCTACTTCTTGATAATTATTTGAAGCATCATTGATGTACTCTTTCTGCACACTTGATGTACTAGCACTTTTCCTTCAATAAGAAAGTAATAGGTGGCATTACATCTTGGAAAGTAATATTTTTTGTTTCCACTTTCTTAAGAGGGTACTTATGCAACTTCTTCTCATTGAAGGTCACATCATTCTTATGGATAATTTTTCTACCTTTTGGATCCCAAAGGCAATAACCCATTTTACCACTCTATCCATGGCCCAAAAAGATGCATTTAGTGAATTTTGACTCTTAACTTGTATTTTTCCTTTGGTACATGCACATAAGCTTCATAGCCAAATACTCTCACCATAAGAGGGCTTCTTTCTTGACTATGGCTATTTATGAATGTTGCCATCTAAAGTAGTATTAGCTGATCTAATTATCAAATGTACAACAATCACCATATCCTCAACCCAAAATCCTTTAGTAAGACTAGCATTAGATAGCATACTTAGCATCCTTTCATTTATTGCCCGATTCATACACTCTTCAATACA
The DNA here is from genome assembly GCF_053477565.2 of Lygodium microphyllum. NCBI lineage: Eukaryota > Viridiplantae > Streptophyta > Polypodiopsida > Schizaeales > Lygodiaceae > Lygodium > Lygodium microphyllum. The sequence goes on from NC_141135.1 coordinate 184,380,710, forward strand.
ATTTTGGATAGGATTATCAAAAGTACTAAATTCTTTTTTCTATCCCACATGCTTCACAAAATTTTTTAACTCATGAGAGACATATTGTCTACTATAATTATTAATTCTAAGACACTTAAGGAGATATGATTTCCATTTCTTTTATGATCATATTTCCTAATCAACGATACCACAAATATAGATTGATGCATAAAGGGGATAAAAAGTGCATCATTTGACTCCTTTAGTAATAGCAAACGATCCCTTATGGACTTTCCATCACTAATACCCAAAAGTAGTAGAGTATAACAAGTTATCCACCTAACTAGTAAATAACAAGCTCTTAATAAGCTTGGGTACATAGCATATGTTTCAAGAGTAAAGGTAGATCCATTCTGAAAAGAAAATTGTACATCATCTACACCGACTATATCACATATATAGTCATTACCAGGCTAGACTAATCCATGCTTGATACTGTCATATGAGCAATAAAACTCTATTAATTGCAAAAGAGATGACCCATAATTTTTTAGAATTAAAAATTATCATTAAATTCAATTGAATGTTTCATTGAGAACCAACTCCCTCTTATGAAAATCATATCTAGTTAAGCATCATCATGTGGTTACAATGTGCATTAGTCAGTTTTTGGATTAAGATTAAGATTTAAGTGCATGAAATAGGGGGTAAGTCCAATCATATAGTAAAAAAAAGAGGCTCGATGCCCAAAAGGGATGGAAAATACTAATCCTAGAATTTATATTAAAAAGAGATGAAAAAATAGAACAAGTTATTCATGTGAGTGCAAAACTTATCTTCTTACCTTCTTGCTACTCTATTGTCTTGAGAGAGAGCAAAGGAGAGGGAGTATGAGAGTATGTGTGTGGAGTGAGGGACATGGCAATGAGAAGCTCATTACATCCTTTCTCTTTCTTCTCCATCCCATCCCTTTGGTGAGTTGCAAACAATTATTTAATTACGAAGAGATTTGTGTCGACTCTTCGACATGCTATATAGCGTGTTTTCTCATTTTATTTTTTTTAAAGTTTTTAAATTCCTTTTATTGTTTTAAAATATGTAATCACAAAGTATAGTTTGCTATTTTCATGAATAAGTGTAATGTAGTTTTATGATAAAAACATATCGTTCTCATTAGCATCAATGAACTCTACGCAAAAACAAAGTCACAAGGTATCCCTTAAGACTTTCTAGGTTGTTTTCATGAATAAATGTGGTGTAGTTTTATGATAAAAACATATTGCTCTCATTAGCATCAATGGACGGTATGCAAAAACAAAGTCACAAGGTATCCCTCAAGACTTCTAGAAAAAGGAAAACTATGGCTTGTAGAAAAACATCATTAAAACCCTTTGCTATAACTTGGTATGACATAAAAAAATTCGAATCATCTTGGGTAAGAGAATGTGAAAGCATCATTAGAACAATAACAATGTGGGCATCTTGTGTTATAGTCACAATGCAACATCATGCTGTCATCTCGCAAAAGAACGATGCAATCACATGTCCAAACACTATCAACAAAACTGCTACATAACAAACATGTAAGAATTGCATATAAAACTTCATACTCCGTTACGTAGCTACACTTGTCAACCTAGTTTTCTATTTATATTTATATTTAAAAAAGAGAAAAAAGGACCGTAGAAAGCCTCCCCCTCTGAAATCTCGAGACAACTTTCTAGTACGTGCATCTCCTGGTTGCTTGGTGGACACCTATCCGACCTACTGTTGACCGTGCCACCGTCGAACGCTACTTCACTTGTTGTTTCATCAGGCCGATCGCGCCACCTCCATGACAGAACACAACTTGTAACGCCACCATCCTCCAGCACGATTGCCATCATCGGGTCCCCACCATTGCCTCCACTTGTAACTTCAACGCAGGCCGCCACAATCACCTCGACCAGCACAATCATCAATGTTGCGTCTCGTCCCACCATTGTAGCTGCTGTTGCAGCACCTTTGCTGCCGTCAGCGCCGCGGCTACTATAGGCGTTGTTTCATCAGGCCGATCGTGCCACCTCCACGGCAGAACACAACTTGTAACGCCACCATCCTCTAGCACGATCGCCATCACCGGGTCCGACTACTATAGGCGCTGTTTCATCAGGCCGATCGCGCCACCTCCACAGCAGAACACAACTTGTAACGCCACCATCCTCCAGCACGATCGCCATCACCGGGTCCCCACCATTGCCTCCACTTGTAACTTCAACGCATCAATGCTGCGTCTCATCCCACCATCGTAGCTGCTGTTGCAGCACCTTTGCTGCCATCAACGCTGTGACTACTATAGGCGCTGTTTCATCAGGCCTATCGCGCCACCTCCACAGTAGAACACAACTTGTAATGCCACCATCCTCCAGCACGATCGCCATCACCGGGTCCCCACCATTGCCTCCACTTGTAACTTCAACTCAGGCCGCCACAATTGCCTCGGCCAGCACAATCATTAATGCTGCATCTCGTCCCACCATCGTAGCTGCTGTTGCAGCACCTTTGCTGCCATTAGCACCGCGGCGGCTACTGTAGGCACTGTCCGCCTGGACTACTAATACCACGTAGTAGATTGAGGTTACAAGAGTTCTTCTTCTTTCATGCCCTTCTCAATTCTTCTGTGATTCGCATGTCTGCCCCACTCTATGTTCGACATATGCAATTATGATTATTGCACATGGCCTTGATAAACAATACTGATTATGTGCCAACAATCTTGGATGTGCACGGGTGCATGAGCAGTGATGGCACGCTTGTTGTTGCTATGGCCTTCATCGTATGTCCATGGAGGAAAGAAAGGACTTCATGCAGATTGGACTAGTGTTGAAGGCACAGATGTGGCTGTGGTCAAAGCTCCATGCAACCATTGCGTTGACATAAACCGCGTCATCTCCTCCATGCCCTCGGGATATCGAATCGGTTGAAAGGTGCATACTACGTCGAAATTCAAATCGCACTTCTTCTCGATCTTTCGTGGCTTGCTCTTACCTAGTGAGCCATGTCTCCATGGAGGAATGGTGCAATATACAAAAACGATTTACTTTCTCCTCCATTGCAGTATCCATCCTTTTTTTAAACCCCATTTCCAACCACCACATCTCCGGTCAATCTATCATTGTCCTTCAATGACCATATCATACTATTGTCTGAATCCATTGTGAGATATGCACTAATGCCTTAGACACCAAACAACCTTCAACCATGCTATATTCTCGCCAAGCTCATTGTCGCACAAAGCCTTTCAGGGTTTTCATGAAGCATTCCAAGAAGAACATCCATCGCGTATGGACATGTCCCACAATCTCCACTTTCTCTACAAGATGCACTCGGAGGTGGGTTTGTATTGTGAGCATGCTGGTGGAGGCAAGTACTTCTCAAAGAGACAGACAGTCTCCACTACTCCCCGCCTTGCAGATTCAATAGAGGATGTCTTTATCTCCTTTTGTGAGATCCATTGCACTAAATTTGACAGCCTATAAATTGCCCCACGTATTTTCGGAGTAAGGCATCCCGCAATCGCGATTAGTTGTACAAATTACCACAAATGAAGAAGCATTACGAACAATGACTAGACTCCAAATAGCAAGATACATAGGCCACTTACAATCCATTCGTAGTACAAACCTGACATACCTTATGCCAATCATGGGATTTTAGCCTTGATAATTGGTTATCTTTAGAAAACGCGGACCTGAGAGAATGCATCGTACCCGTGGGAGTGCGAATAGACTTGATAATTTGCTTCACAAGACGCTCTTCTTTAGTGTACAAAACCCAAGGAGTGAGAGGTAGCTGCAAGCGACCATCAACACTCGACTACGGCCACAAAGCTCCTCCAGCTTGCCTACCTCCTTCAAATCCATTCGTGCCCCTGCAGTGTCTCTCTTTCTTGTGATGTGGTCCCATAATAAGCTGTCCACATTCTTGAAAATATGCATGGGATCCAACAACCAAGTGGTTGATCTGTAAGTTGGACAAATACGAAAACTCGTAGAAAATTGAGAATCATCGCATTCTGTTTGGATATGTAACTCTGTGTGGAACATTTTCAGCTCATACTAGATTTGGGTGTTCATTCGTGTTGGAGGTTGTCCAAGAAAACCTTCCCTTAGTTCATGACCCTCCGGCAAGAAAGCGGCATGTTCTTGATATACCATCTTCTTCATGGTTCATGACCTTTGAGAGTCTAACTGTGGCCCATACAACGGATATGCATGATAACCTGAGGTAACCAAACCTGTCCCAACACCTCTATCCAGTGAATATAAACTCTAATGTTGATTTTTCCTACAAGATAGAAATCCAATAGATTGAAGTATCATACCAAGTCAAATTGATTTAACTTACCACTACATGCAAATAGGATATCAAAACCCTCAACTTACATTCTTCATTTTCAATGTTTTAGCAAGTTGTTTAGATAGGTGGATGAAACATACAGATCCATCAAGCTCAAACTTCAACCAATCTAACCTTTTATTGGGCTTGCTACAACCAAAGTAGCAAGATGTGCATCTAATCTAAGAGCACAAAAGTAGCAAGAGTTGTGCCCTTCTATGGATTTCCTTCATAAGGATACATACCTTGTGGTGGCTGTCTAGGGTTTGATATGCTTACCCTCCTCCAAGCACCTTGTTGGCATTGCCTATGTCTAGAAGAGTTGCTACCATGACCAGTCTAACTCCATAGGCAAAAGCTGCTAGATAGAACAAGCCTCTCAATAGTGAGATTGCAAGTGCACATATGCTTCATCTAAAAGATTAGAAAAAGATTCACAAGAAAGAAGCCTTTATTTTCTCAAATGCTAGCTAAACATTGATGCTCCTATTAGAAATGATGATGCTTGATGAGAAATGTCCTACAAGAAAGCCATAATCCACAAGAAGTTAGATTGGTATTAGCTATTGAATATCCAAGGTGAACTAAAGTACCAATCCATAGATGGTCTCAAGAGAACTCAGGAAGCCACTCCTTCAAATCCAATATACCCAATGATTCTTATTAATTCATTAAGCTCCAAGAAGTCAATACAAAAGGGATCATTTTTGAGTTTGCTTCTATTGATTCTGTGCTTCATGGAATTTAGCTTGATCTCTGTTGAATACATATCCTACTTCTTCCACATGTCACCTTGAGCCTGCAACCCTTAGCTTACCCATTGCTACTAGTGATGTTTGCAATGATGAATGTATCCCCAAACATGTCTATACACATGCTTTTTGACAGGGCCTATGATAGGGGGTGCTTCAAAGGAGAAAGGCATGCACTCTGTTGTTAATTGTTGTCCTAGACATAGTTTTGATAGTGATTGTGCATCAAAATTAAGATTTTTGTTGGTGAAAATTGGTACCTGAGCAATGTAGTGATAAATAATTTCAAATGATGTGTTGCTACTCCCTCAGCCAACCATAACCTATTTGAAGAGTTAAAATTAGCACCATGTAAAGTTGCAGCTTGCAATTCTTCACATGATGGCTACAAATTTCGGAGTTAGTATACTGATAGCATTATAAAGAAAACAAATTCATTGTTTATGCACTCATACATACAAATCTTTTAATTGGTTACACCTTAACACCACCTAATACTATAGAATCACAGAAAAACCTATCAATAGTGTTTTACAAAATCATAAGGCAACCCCTCCCAGCTTTTCGTGCCCATTCTTACTTATCCTGAACCTGACCCACCCCTCTCCTTTCTAGTGTGTATAACTTTCTGTACGTGATACATCAACTCCCTGTCTTGCTATTCCTTCCTCTAGCTCTGTCTTTGACTTTCTTGCCCACCACTTAATGCCTCTTGACCCACCATTTCAGCCTTTTCTTGCAAAATAAAGTGTGGCTAATTATATTATTCAGAACCATTAAAGAACTATCAAGGGCTCAACAGCATAGCTGGAGCTAAAAGCTAACATCACACATCATGAATACAAAGCCTCACAAGGCCATTTGGGGGGATTGGGAAAGAGAATCCAAGGTGCTAGGCAAACCCGGTATGAAGGAACAACTGCCCAAGCTCTATTGATGTCAAGTGTCTCCTTGAAGGTTCTCCCAACCCACAAAGAGAGTGGATAATGGAATTTCCATACACTAAATGGCTCTCTCTGCTGAAGATTGTTGGCTGCAATGGATCCTCCAGATGTGCCACTGTTACATACTTGGACATCATAGATGGGGTGTCAAAAAACATTGGCCATGAAGGGTTACTAGTAGGTGTGAACATGCCCTAAAAGTTAGGATGGTCTTGTAGTGTAGATGTGGTCAAGGCACGTTAGGGTTAGCTAAAGGGCCTTGAAGAGTCAACAAGTCGAGGAAACTTTAGATTTTGAGTTGCTAGGTTCTATAAAAGGAACCAAGGTCTCATATACCTATGGATGAAGATGTTTCTAGCATATATGCCACTTTTAATATGCCTGAAACAAAAGAAGCAGTCTTCTTCTTCAAATAGTAGTCCAATAGATCCTTTTCCTCAAGTAGTACTCCTCTTCCTTGATGGAGTCTACTCTTCCTCAAAGTATTGAGCTTGCCAAAATGCAAGCAACTTCGTCAAAAGATTGCAAGTTTATCTCCCTTTCTCCTTACATAGATCTCTACATGCTAACCATAATGCCATTGAGAGAATTAGATCATTGGTCTCTTCCACCATTGACTTGTCATGAAATGAATTGCTATTCTTCTGTATTACAGTGCTTTCAATCTATCCCTGAAAATTTCCACTCAAATCATGATGATTTTTTACACTGATTCACAAAGCCACCGTAGTGACTAAATAGAAACACCCATTGAATCAGAACATTGATGAAGTGCACATCTAGCACTTGCTTGTTAATGGGTACCAGTTTCTTTACCCTTGCTGCTCGATCCCAAAGATTCCTTCTCATGCTGTTAAAAGATCTCTTGCTCACCATACTAAAGGTGCCACAATTTGCCTCAATTTGCAAGTTCATCTCTTGCTTCATCCTCTGCATCACCATCCCTATGCAAGAAGCTAGGCAACAGCACAATAACTTGTATGGGTAGCAGCAGCAAGAAAATTTTTTAGGTGATGGCAATCATTACTAAATCCAAAGTCTAGGTGAGAGCATATGTCTAAATTCTGAGTGCTCCTATGTAGGTGATGCTCACTTCACCATCAAGCGAGCCCCTCTATGGCAACGCCACAACGACGACATCATCGACACCTCCAGCATTGACATCCGATTTCCCATGTTGGTTATGTCTCACACAAGAAGCCTCCTTTAATCCTTAGGTATATCACTTCTGTGCGATTGGTGCGCAGATCGGTCGCTGTATGCTCATGTAGTGAATCCCGGAAGGTCCCCAAGAACAATGAACTCTACCTTTTTGCACAAATTTCAATGTAAAAAGCATGAACGACAAGAGCAAGAGACCAATTGGGTTCAATCTCCCCCATGCCTTGTGTGAGCGCTTCACAAAGCATGTATTTTATGTATATTTCCATCTTCATGCTCAATAATAGCCCAATTTACAAAAATATGACAAGCTTTTAGCTTTTGAGTTTGCTTTTACAAAAATAGAAGATAAAGCTAATGGACGGTGCCCATAGAGTTTGGCACGCCCAACACAATGTCCAAATAGAAATAACATATCCGTGCGCATAGGCGTATACAAAATAATAATAAATAATCGATGCCTCAATAGACATGACAAAATATAGGCATGGCGCCTATCAAAATATAATCCATAGGTCGAATACTCGCTAGACTCCAATGCTTTCCTCTGCCACTGCTGCTATCTCTACACATCAATTGAAGCATTCACAATCGTTAGTAAAATAATACAATTAAACCGACAAAAGTGAATACCTAGCAGTCTTCAGCTACATAAATAAATCAACTGGTTAGAAATAAATCCTAACCTTAATTTATTACGAGTGTGCACTCTAAACTCATAAACGTTTATTAATTTAATATATATTTTACGGAATCATCCACTATGGAATCACCCATGTACACACTAAATTAATGAAACGCCCGAAAAGGATAGGCGTCCCCATCAACTTCTCGCACAAAGAATCCTCTTTGTGTATGAGCCCCGGTCATCAAAGTTTACGGAATCCACCGTAAAACCTCACAGAATCCACCGTGGCACGGAATCCACCGTGAAATATGCCTCGTGGCATCATACCCCCGAGGTGGGATAGCAATTGACCTCAATTGCTATTAGCTCAATGTGGAGCTAACAGAGTGGGGAAAGCATTTAAGTCTCTAGCGTGCATCCATTGTGCTTCCTCTACAGGATGGTTCTTAAATTTAACTAGATATCTAGAATACATTCGGCCAGTTCTAGTGGTCATAAAGTCAGTGTCTATGATAGCAAAAGCCATGCCACCTCTAAGAACTGAAAGCCTTATGTGTCTCAATGTTTCCCTTGATTATTAGTAGTTTTATTCTAGCACATGAATGGGTTTGATACCTTTTTGTAGCATGAGCTCCAAATTCTCATCTATGCATGCCTTCCTTTATTAATTTTTCAATTGAAAAATATTGCTTATATATTTTTCAAAATAATCTCTCTTTGTGTGTATGCGTACCTTGTATGCATGCATGCACCCCTAAGTAGCAAAAAATATGTCACATGTATGGAAAATATAGCTCTGGTTTGCTAGATTACCTTTTGTTGATAAAAATATTTATGATCCTTTGACTAACAAAGATGATGAGATCTTGGATTATGATGGTGAATAAATCTATAGTTAAAAGCTCTAAGAAGTTAACCTCACCTCATGGAATGCTAAAGGCCTATGTTTAGAAATCCAAAATGTAGCTTGGAGAAGGTTGTTAAGGGCAAGGAAACCTAATGCATCGGCCATGCAAGGGCTAAAGCTCACTAGTGAATACATCCAAGCACTAGACCTTCCTAGTTGTGTGTGTTTTTACTCTTCTTCAAGTAGAGGAAAGGGAGGAAGGATCCTATTGATCAAGGAGGAGTTTAATCCCACACTAAAATGAGAGGAAGCACTACAAGGATATAGGGGAATAGCGACGGTCATTTTCGATGCAAATTAGCGATGGTACTTAGACGAAAAAAAGCGGGTCGAAACCCGAGTGTGGCATTTTGTGCAGAAGAGCGAAAGAGGGAGCGAAAGAGAGAGTGAACTACATCATGTGTTTGGGAGGGAGAGGGAGAGAAAGAGAGAAAGAGGGAGAATGAGAGCTTCTCATCACCGTCACCGCCATTCACGAAAAAGAGGAGAAAGTGCACAAAGGACGAAGAGAAGCCGCCGTCACGAAGAGGAGCCACCGAATCCATCCTCAGGCCTTTGTGGTAAGTGCATTGCTCCCTCTTGGTTTGTTTTTGTTTTTTCTCATTTTCTTTTGTTTGTTTTTGTTAAAAATGATGTATACTGAGGGAGAAAGAGAGGAAATGAGAGAGGGAGAGGAAGAGAGAAAAAGAATGAATGAATGAAAGAGAGAGAGGGAATAAACATGAAACATAATAAAGAAAGAGAGAAAGGGAGAGGGAGGAAGGGAGGGAGGAGAAGGAATGGATTAAAAAAAAGAGAGGGTATGATCTTATTCTTTAATTTCTTTTTTTCTTGTTTTTTTTAAATAGTAGTAGAGAGAGAAAGAGATGTTTTGTTAAAGGTACACCTTGGGTGTGTTTGATGCTTCAGGAAGGTGAGTAGTAGTAGTAATAGTGGTGGTGGTAGTGGTGGTGGTGGTGGTAGTGGTGGTGGTAGTGGTAGTGGTAGTGGTGGTGGTGGTGGTGGTGGTGGTAGTAGTAGTAGTAGTAGAGAGAGAGAGTGTGTGAGGTTTTGTTAAAGGTGCACCTTTGGTGTGTTTGATGCTTCAGGAAGGCGAGTACTAGGGTGTGTTTGATGCTTCAGGAAGGCGAGTACTAGTAGTAGTAGTATGTGTTCGACGCTTCGGAAAGGCGTTGATTACTACTAGTAGTAGTAGTGGTAGTAGAGAGAGATAGAGAGAGAGAGAGAGGTTTTGTTAAAGGTGCACCTTGGGTGTGCTCAATGCTTTGGGAAGGCGAGTACTAGTAGTAGTAGTGGTAGTAGGAGAGAGAGAGAGAGAGAGAGAGAGAGAGAGAGAGGTTTTGTTAAAGGTGCACCTTGGGTGTGTTTGATGCTTTGGGAAGGTGAGTAGTAGTGGTGGTGGTGGTAGAGAGAGAGAGAGAGGTGGTGGTGGTAGTAGTAGTAGTAGAGAGAGAGAGATATATATATATATATATATTGTTAAGGGTGTACCTTAGGTGTGTTCGACGCTTCAGGAAGGTGTGGAAGGCCTATGTCTCCAGGCCCGATAAAGCAAAAGAGATATTGGACTTGGAGGTGAATGGATGGTTTTATTGACATGCTTTGCGCTTCCTCCTCCTACGCTCTGCATATTGAGTCGCACACAAAGGAAAAAAGGTGGCCGGGTCTGGTGCAATACCACGGGACAGGGATATCTCCGACATAGGGTAGTTAGTCCCTTGTCCCCATGCATAGCATATTAGACTTTACATACTATAGGCCCATCCAAAGGTGGGTGGAGATTTTACATACATTAATTTTGTTGAGTAACAAGAGAAGAATTCCCTTCTCAAATAATTTAAGAAAGAAAAAAAAATGATAACAAAAACAAATTGTTTGTCATAAGATAGACCAAATGGAAAATGATGAAGATCGTGATATTCAAGATCATGAGAGGTATATCTTAATCATCATGTCCCATGTCCTTGCTCTCAATGTAAGCTGGCAATTAGAGGAAAACACTGATTGTCTATAGAACACGTACGACACTTCGTCGAGTTTCAATCAGAGATCATTGATCAGGCGATTTTAGATTTTGAGCAAAATGTAAGAAAAGTGTATATCAATCATGCATTGTATTCACAAAATAATCAAATATCATATACAAAAACATCGGATGTGACCGTAAAATTTATTACAGGGAGGTGACGTCTCATCCCAAGGAGGAGTGCACCATTTGCGGCCAGTTAGAAGAGTTCGTGGGCATGCAATGGATGGAGTACATGAGCCAATCCACGACTTTGAAGGCACTACCCAATCTATACCGTCAATACTAGAGGAGACAAGCAGCCTTCTAGACTTTCCTATAATCTTGAAGCCTGAGATGAAGGCAATGATCGATGCATTGATGCCCATGGATGTTGAGACATCTGATCCGCTTAGAGAGGAAGCATCCATACCATTATATGATGGGTGCCGAGTATCTCACCTAAAGACACTGCTTGCACTCCTAAGTGTGCAAGCAAAATACGAGTGGAGCGATACGAGTGTGACCGAGTTGTTCAGGTACCTTCTACGTACGCTTTGTTGATTTCTTTTTGGCACCATCACAAAAAAAAATTGTGCTTTTTCAAGGTGTTTTATGATTTCTTTTCAGGTTACTAAAGTATCATATATTACCACTTGCAAATACCATGCTTGAGTCTCGTGATAATGCACGACATGTTTTACGAAAGCTTGGTATGGACTACAATAGTATACATGCATGTATCAATGATTGTGTATTGTTTCGAGGAGAATACGAGATTATGGAGACATGTCCAAAGTGTGGTGCTCACAGGTATCAACAGGACTTGTAATGGCAAACCATCCCTCAAAAATTTCTTAGACACTTTTCACTTATCCCATTAGGGGAGTTTTGAGGTCTCGAAAATGCCCTGTAAGAGATCCTAGAGAGAGAAAACAATTTACGAAATAAAATCATTTTATAGAATTTTTAAAAGGTTTATATTTTGGTAAGTTAAAATATCAAAATTCGTTAATAAGTCATTGTCGTGATATTCTCGTGGTCACATCAAATCTAGAAATCTAGGTCGCCATAAAGTTGGCAAGGTTGTCATAATGAAGATCTTACCTCTCCTCATTAAAGTGAAAAGTAATATTCAATTTGAATTTTGGTGGATACTCGATTGCCTCCCTCCATCGTTTCTCCATCGTTTCTCTCTTCTTTTTTTCTCCTCCTTATTAGTCTCTTCTTTGTTTTCGTTCTTGCTTCTAATCATATCCTTAGCTATGGATCAATCACCCAATGATCTCTGTAACTCAGCTATGGATCAATCATCTAATGATCTCTGTAGCTCTCATAAAAGACCTCTCTATCATCTTCATATTGAGTTGGACAGTGAGTATGAACCGATAAGAAAGAGAACAAAATCTATCACGGTTACAGAGTCTATGAAACATATACTGAGGTTTGAAGGAAAGAAGAATATTGATCTTTGGTTAGATGGAAAGCTATATCCCAAAGATCCTAGCAGAAATAGCACTCCTCCTTTCTATAATAGCTCATCATTAATGAGGTTTATTGGTGATGGCTACAATGGATTTTTAGGTTATACACTTAATCTTGTTGCAGAAAAGGATATCCTTGGACTAGAGAATCATCTTTTGATGAAACACAATATAGAGTTGTTGCAGAAGCTAGAGGATTGTCAACAAAAAATTCATTCATTGGAAAAGCGTATCAAAGCTTATCAACAAAAGCAAACTTTATTAGGCCTTCGAAATCGACAAAGAGCTCTTAAAAATATTGAGAATCTCAAACGAGGAGGAGGAGGCTGTGGTAAAAGAATCCAAGCAGCAAGGCATATTTTTTTTCACTTGAAAAATCTTAAATATGGCTTTATTTAAACTACTTGCATTGATTTGTGATGTTAATTTTGCTTAGATCTCTTCTACAACCAAATGCAAGTGAAAGAGATTCTTTAAAAGCAGCTCAGTTTTATTATCATCTTCTTCCTTCAGTGGTTTCAAAGGATATTTTGGAGAAGAAGAAATTTAAAAAGGCAAAGAAACAATGCTTGGAGTCATTCTTTGGATTCTGAGTTAGTACAGAAGACACTGGATAGTATTGGTATCAGTCGAGATGCTTATATGTAACTTTTCCAACTTTTACAATCAAATATGAAGCAAGGACAGGTACACAATTGCATACTTCCGAAACCATTTGTGGTTAGGACTATCAGACAGAGAGTTAATAACAAAGTGATGGAGATTCTAGGTGAGCCTTTTCATATCAAGGCTAGCTTCAAGGGCAAGAAAAAGGAGGTTACATTCAATGAATTTAATAATATTTTCCTTGACTTGCCCACCCTACAATGCTTAATGATCAAATTTTATGACTTGTCAGTAGCAGAGGCACATGAAGTGGCTAGATTTGTGATTAAACTTGATGAAAGTGAGATTCTGAAATGTAAAAAATTGGAGAGAATCTCTATCACCTTGATGAATAGAGCACTTTCGTCAAGTCATTGCAATCACTCAACATCATTTAGTGTTCAATCTGAATATAACATCTGGTGGCTAGGAGCATTTGAGGTAGATACTGAGAATTTTGATATACTATATTGGGTTTTTCATCAAACATCAATACCTAATGTTATTCAAAGGCAACAAGCAGGAGAAGAGCTATTTGTTGAAGGATGAGGGAACTACAGGATTGAGTGGCACATAGCTGGTGACCTAAAGACACTCAAATGTATGTATAATGTATCAAAGGGAGCTAACTCGAGATCTCCTTGCTTATACTGCATGTCACCAGCTGTAGAGTTAAACTAAAGCAATTGGAATAGAGCTCCCTCTAGGCACAATAAGGATCCATAGTTTAAACCAGTCTTAGACATTCCTTTAGCGAATGCCCATATTTGTACACTTCATGCACTTTGCAGGATAATCGAAAAGCTTGTTCATCTCTATATAGCATTTGCATGGAAGTTGAAGCCATTATCAACTAGAACAGATGCTATAACAAAGGTTGAAAAAGTTCTCTCTGCAATTGGTTTGCATGGTGGCAATGTTGTTATTGAACCAGATCTTCAAAAGTCTAAGGATGGTAATTGTGTCCCAAAAAAACCATCTATTGGTGGAGTGAAGGCTAGAAGGTTTCTAGGCTTTCATGGGAGACTTGGCAAGATAAACTCGAGAAATGGTGGCTCAACTATTAAATTTAATCAGTGGAAATCCCTACATAATGCAGTTAAGGATCACACTGATAATGGACAAGCTCGAAATAGAAAAGCTAAAGTTTGGGAAACACTAGACAAAGTGTTTTTTTATTGTGATAAGACTGAATGGAATGATGATGATCTCAAAGACTTTAAAAACCAATTGAACCTTTTCAAAAAGGCGATGACAGAAGCTTGGGGTGATTAACACTTTACTCACTATATGGGAAGAAGTTTGTATATGTTTGTTTCTTCATTGTCGAACTCATATAATGTTTTTTAATAACTTTCCTTATTTGTTGACTATGCAGCATATTCTATACAACCATGCTCCATACTTTATTAAACAATATGGATCTCTATCTATTTGGTCAACCCAAGGTATGGAAAAATCACATTATCAAGCAAGAACAAAATATTTCCGACATACAAGACATGGAGGTGGAAGACACAAAGCCAACAGTTTATTAGAGGTCTTTCAATGGTTCTATCGACAAATTTGGCATAAATTCAAGCTTAAAGATATAACCACATCAAGCAATACATCATCTTTAGCAAGGACTATACAAATTGTTACCCAAAGAAGAAAAGATAGATATTTAAATTCTTGTGCAAAGCAAAGATTTACAGAATGGTTACAAACCAAACAAAGAGTTGGGAAAAGATGGGTTTCAAGAAACCCTTAATCTTTGGCATCTTCTAGTCTGATTGTGTTGCAGAAGAGTCCTTAGTTTCAGGCACCTCAACAGGGCCTTCAGTGGAGTCCTTGGTTTCAAGTAGCTCGACAGGGCCTCTAGAGGAATCTTTTGTTTCATCCCACTCAATAAGACCTCTGTATTTCAAAAACTCTTGTTTTCGATAGCCTGGAAGAAGCTTCAAATTCTTACTATCTCCTACATAAGAGAGCAAATAGGAGCCAAGAACTCCAAAATATCCAGCTCTAGATCCACTGTATCCAGGCATAAAGCCAAAAACTCTTATGGCTTCTTCCTTCTCCACCAAAATGATCTTGTCCAAACCTCTGCTGAAAACTTGAGATCCAATAACCTTTGAGATAGCTCTCAAAGCCATCATTGGTAGACTTGGAGAGCTTGACAATCTACTATGATATATTACAATTGTTTGATTGTTTAAGTTTCCAATATAATGGCCAAGGCTTTGATTTTTTCCAAGCTTCATTGGCCTAGAGCCCTTGGCCCTTCCAAGAAAGTTGTCCAGATCTTCAATCTCAATCTATAGAACAAACCACAACAGTACAAGATATAAGATATTTATCTATAATGTATAATAAAGTCTAACATAAACTCAATGGGTAACTTCGAATTATATTTCATACCTTAGGGTGTTCATCTTCTTCAAGAAGACTATCATCATAAAGATTTATTGAACTCTTGGGCTTCTCATCTGATGGAGACTTCAATCTCTCTTCATACCCTACATCATCAATATGAAGTTTCTTCTGGACCTGCAAGAACTCTTCTTCTGTAGGTAGCCCCCTCTTTTCGTATTCTATGATCTGATTAATACATGTATGTAAGGCTATAGAGCTATCTTGGAAATTCTCTCCCTCAACATCAAGACTTGCTAGTGGTTCTTGTTCATAACCTATAAAATTCATGCCATTTTGGCCCCAACCTGCAAGGATTGCTAAGCAATAATATTCTCTAAGATCAAAAAGATGTTGAATATCATTTAGCAACACATATCTCTTCTTGTTGATAAGATAAGTGGGAAATGTTTGAACACAGGCAAGAGGACCTTCTTCATCAACCTGTGCACTTGGCTCAATCTCCTTTTCTTCCACCATTGTGATATTGTCACTCTTGAATAAACCTACATCAAAACCTTGGACAAGTTGATTCTCAACATCTTCTTGGAACATCTCCTCCTTCTCTTCGACCTCCTTATCCATACTTGCAATATCCTCTAGCTTTCTCTGTTGGTCTATATCTGGAGAAGAATTTTCCATGTACTGAAGATACACAATAAATCCAACGTCCTTGTGGATTAGAAGGCATTGGTGTTGGTACCTGTGGAAAGGGCAACATGTTTCTTTCTTTCTGAATTCCTCATCAATGAGGTTGAACCTGCCGAGCAAAGTTGACGTGGATGTATTGGTGGCTCCCATGACATCACTATAATGAACAAATCCATTGACTTCCAAACCTTGCACATGTCTATCATAAAAACATCTGTACTCCTTAAGTTTATCATCAAGATCCTCCAATAACTCCTTCAAATCAAAAGGAACATTGAAAATTTCCCTGATATAGCAAAACTTGGAAGAATTTCCAGTGGTGTGTAAAAAATCAAAGAGCCTATCATCAGATGTCTCAATTATCTCCTCCTCATCCATTCCTTCTAGAGATAGCTTCCTCTTTGTCATTTTGACCAGAAAAATATTTATCCCTGAAAAAAAAAGCACAAAAGAACCAATATCCAATAAAACAAGATGATATCATGGAAAGAGGCCCCAACATTGATTTTCCAAGACAAAAAAATCAAAACAGGAGAATTTTTTTAGTTGACCGATGAAACACGAAAATTCAAGTGTGTAAGGCAAATGCCTGTGAAGGAATCGCGTTTCATCGGACACTAGCTTGAAGACAAAAATTATTCTAATATGTGGCCGGTGAAACGCGATACTAAGCAAAATATCATCAACAGAGACATTGTCTCGCGTTTTACTTGTCAAAAATTGCAAATGAAGAAAAGAAACATGAACAATAAATAAATTCTATGGAAACACACAAATTGATGATATAATCATTTTTGGAAAAGCTATGCTGCTTTTGAAAGATAGAAAGCACATAACATCTTTAATTGTTTAAGTGTTATAAAACATTCTTTCTATATTAATCAAATTTATTTTGTTAAAATGCTTGTAATAAAAAAATTTGTTACCTATCAAAGATTGTTGAACTGCTCTCCACACAGGATGCAAGGACCTTGAAGGGAAGTCGAGACGAAATTTTGGCAGAGAAGAAGACAATGTCGGAGAAATGGGTTTGAAATGCTTTTATATCGACCGTTAAGCATGTGGTGATAGTTCCAACGAAAAAGTTTGTGTAATAATGGAAAAATACGTGTACACGTGTCTGACTTAACACAGCGTAATAAACTCCTCAGAAGATGTGCGCATTCTCTTTTTCCAAAAATACGTTACACGTGTGTTAAATAACCCTTTTCCAAGTAAATAAAAAATTCCGATAAGCGAGAGTACGTCACACGTGTGTTATTAACACTTTGCGAAGAACGTTGAGTCCATGCAAATTCACCGCTTTCAGCTTTCATCGCATTTCATCGCTACTCCATCTTTGCTTTTGGTGTTCCTTCCAGTCTCCAAGCATTTCCTTCCAATCTCCAAGCATTTCACTGCTTCCCCAACAAAGCAAACCTTCAAGCATATTGTCATCTTTAGGCTGAGATTGTGAAGAACAAGCTAAAAAGAAGGTATGGTTTCTGCATCTTGCTTTTCAATAACAAGCTCCATTCAATGAATTGTTTTGATATTTTTCCTTAATCCTTTATGTTATTATTAGCTCATGACCACTACAAAAGAATTTTTTCCACAGTGAAAGCATTCCTTAATATTGTGGATATTTAAGGAAATCTTCAAATTTCCTCCCTAATTCTATGGATATTTTAAGTAATCTTAAAAGCTTTCCTTGGATCAAAGCTCTTTTTTCTTGGTTTTGTCAATTTTTATGCTATTCATGAGCTGTCCGGTGAAACGCGAAAATAAGGTACTTCAAGCAGGTTTCCTGGCTTAAATTCGCGTTTCACTAGACACAATGGTCAACAAGTCCGGTGAAACGTGAAAAGAAGCAGTTGCAAGGAGGTGCCTTGCTTGATACTCGCGTTTCACTAGACAGCTCGAGAAAAATTCAGTTGATACGAGAAAACACCATGCAGCATAGATAACTCTTGTCTGGGACTCGCGTTTTGCTTTACATGCTGGAGAAGAAGTAACATATGTTTTTTTGGCAGATGGCTAGGACTAAGGCAACAGCAAGAAAAGAGAAGATTGATCCTAGGGATTTAGCATCAAAGATTCATCAGTCTTCAAAGCCTCAGAAGCTCTCTAGAAAGTCAAAGCCAAGGAGAAGGTTTTCTCAAAATGTCAGGTGTCTAAGGGAGATTAGGAAGGCAGTAAATGCTCTTGACAATGCAATTCCAAAGTTGTCTTTTCAGAGGCTTGTCAGGGAAATTTGTGACAGATATAGTTTGGATAGTTTCATATGGACAAGAATAGCTCTTAATTGTATACAAGAAGCCACAGAGGATTTTCTAATTGAGTTTTTCCAAGATGCCTACATTTGTGCTGCTCATGCTCATAGGCTCACACTCATGGACAAGGACATGGTAATTCTTAGGAGGGTAAGATATAGATTTTCAAAGGTCCTTGAGCCAATTCCCCTCACTGATATGAAGACATTTAATATCCTTAATGTGCCCCCAGCTAGAAGAAAGAAAGATGATTCTGGTGTCAGGGTTGAGGATGTCACCCATGAGAAGGATACAAGGCAACATGAAAAAGAGGAGAAGGCTAAAGAGGAACAAGCAGATAAATGGAGAGAGTATAGGAGGCAAAGGGTTGAAGAAAGGGAAATAGAGCAACTAGAGTCCTTTGAAAATGAGCTAGCCACCCTTCTTGAAGCAACTAATCCAAAAGGATTCAGTGTGTTTTGTTTCTTACCTGGTGACTTAGGCAAAAGAACTGAGGTTATCTCCTTTGATGCTGCATGTGTTCAGATTCTTAAGGATAAAAGAAGAGAAGTAAATGACAGTCTTATTCTTGCTGGCCTAAGGTATGTCCATCCATAATTACTTATACTTTTTGATATTTTTTTAGCAATAAGATTTTTCTTGTTTATACTCACTATTTCTATGCCTTTTCTAGGTGTATAATGCATGAGTTTCCTTTGGATATACAACAAAAAATTGAGGTTTTTGATCCATCTATCTCATTCTTTATGAGGAATGAGCTTGATGCAAGTTTTATTGAGCACTGGCTCAATTTGATTGACTTCGATACTTTGGAGCTGCTTATAATTCCATATAATGAAAAGTAAGTGATTCAATATTCTATTAGAGTTTTTGAGATTTTATCCTACTAATTTGTTGAGATATGATTGCTTTTAGTTCTCATTGGAGCTTGATTGCAATAGACCTTGTGGATAAGCAATGCTTTTTAATCAACTCTATGAAAGGAAGCCATGGAAATGCTAAATTGTAAGTTATATTATCCAAGGGCTCCTTGATATTTCAATTCTTTTTTTTGTAAGTACTCTAAATTTCAACATATTTTATATACAGAGGTGCCAAAAGATTAATTGAAGAGCTAGAGAAAAGACCCCCTATGCCATCTGATTTGCTTGCAACAATGCAATATAGACAAGTTGCGGTAAGTTATTCATTAAAATAATTGAAACATGAGTTTATTCTATGAACTACCATTCTTCCTCTTTATAGTTTTACTTTGTGTTGGTGGTTGCAGTGTCCCCATCAGGATGATAGCCATTCTTGTGGCTGGAGGGTGATTGCAAATGGTAGAAGAATGGTTAACTTTGTTTATCTTAATGATGATAAACATGTAAAGGTAATATGAAAGATGCTAAACTTTAAGATAGATATTAGTTGCAAATAGTCCATTGATGATAAAAATATAGTCTATTGTAAGAACAATAATGAACTAAAACTCTTTTTTCTATAAATGTGTGACAGTTTTCGAAGGATTGCTATACATCTGAGCATATTTGGTACATCAGAGCAAAGCTCTTGAAGTATATGATGGTCAATTGTATACAACCAACAACAGAGATTGGTGGGGATTTGCACCATGAAGAAGATGCGGTGCTATAACCACGGAAGGCAAATCCACAGCTTCAACACCATGAAGAAGATGCGGTGCTATACCCAAGACATCAAAGAAAGGCAAAAGGACTCCTAGAAAGGATAGTTCTCCAAAAAAGAAATAGCTTTGCCATATCGCCTTGTAGGCCTTCATATATAGAAATTTGCCCTTCAGCCCTTGTATATCTCATAGAGATGGCAGATAGACATTTGCTATAAAATTTGTATATGTATTTTATATTGATAGTAAAGATATCTTTTCTTGAATGTCATTGCAGTGTATTTTATTTTCTCTCCTTTTTGATATCTGCAAAAAATAAATTACAAATGTTTGTTAGTTAGAAAGTGAGATCTTGATATACATCTAAGTAGATATAATATGATGTGAAAACTTACTCGTTTCTTGTCAAGTTGGAATACAAAGGAGCATGGTAGTTCAATGTCTTCATTTTGTAAATCCATCCTCACTTGATGTAGCGTACATGATTTTCTGATCTTTAAGATTGCAATAATATCCTCGTTGAACCAAATATCAAGATCCACAATAGGATCCTTGCTGAAATCATTAAGATTCTGGTCTAAAGCAACTAGACTACTACCAACAAAATGCCGTCGACTATAGTAAAAGCTAAGGATAAAATTTTGAGTAGCAATCATATATTTACAAGCTATAGAGTCTTGATCTATCTTACATATAATTTTTCCTTCTGTCCTTGTATCCCATCCTTCATCAACAAATTGTATGATATGATCATATGTTAGTCTCTTCACTGAAAGCATGGTTTTTTTAATTCTTATCTCCATATTAGAGAAGAAATCAATAAATATATTAATAGGCATAAATAAATTAACTTTGCTTAGCCTACTTGAGATATTAGATTTTAGTGCTTTCTGGATCTCAGAAAATATCTTACATCTATAGCCCTCACTAGTAGCTGGACTTGGCAAAGGCCACTCAAAGCTTGAAAAATCTGGCAAAGGAAGGAGTTTTATTGATCCCCATTGGCAACGCCGCATAGGAATAACATAAGAATGGTCATAAAAGAATATTCCATTCTCTGCAAGCTCTGTCTTCTTTCTACCTCTATACATTTCTTCTCCAATTGAACCATGTATAACATCAATAACATCAATAATAGATTCCACTGGTTGCCATTCCTCAAGATTAGAGGGATAGACATCTACAAGACAAACAAATATTATAATGGAAAAACCTAAACCATGTTTAAGAAAGGAAAAACTTTAAGAATCAAATTCTTACAATTTGGTCTATGCATTGGAAGCTTTGAAGATCCAGGTTTCAAACACAGCTCTCTATGCATGAACACATGTTGCACTAGTACCTCTTTGATACTATTCTTATTTGCTCCAAGCTTAAAATCTTGGATTCTGCCCTTCCAAGCAGAGATAAACGAGCTCTCATGTCTTTGCCTTTTTCCACGTTTTGCTTGTTGCATGGTGATCCAACTACCTTTGCTAATGATAGTAGGAATCCATCTTCCATCAGTTTGGAATGAGTTAAACACTGATATGGATGTGATTTGGGAGCTTGGACGCCTTGTTGAAGGTCAAATTTCTGTATCCATGGTAGAAGAGAGAGATACATGCAGAGAGAGAGAGAGAGAGAGAGAGAGAGAGAGAGAGAGAGAGAGAGAGAGAGAGAGAGAGAGAGAGAGAGAGAGAGAGAGAGAGAGAGGACTAGGCTATCATAACGGAGGGAAAAAAAAATAGAGGAATAAAAGAAAGGAGGGAAAAAACTGAGCGCCATGCTTTTCACCAATTTGAATTTCGATTACATCAGTCATTATCATTAATCTAGAAACATCATTAAATAAAAGTAGCCGAGACTCTATGCCATTAATGCAAAATATGTCATAATCACGAATATAAGAGACTAAAAATACATAATAAAAATACAAATTCGTAAAATTATCATATTTATATATTTTTGTAAAATAATTTTTTAATTTTTTTAAATAGAAGTTCCGTTACGGAGGCTTTGCTCTTATTGGTCTAGAGCACTCTCTCTCCACATCCTAAAAGGCATTTTCGAGACCTCAAAACTCCCCTAATGTCCGTATACATCACATGTTTCGTATGTCTGGCATGGTGAGTTTGACAACGTGGCATGTGCAGAATAGATCCAAAAATGGAGTCCAACGAATATCAGTGGATTCACGTGCATGGAGCCACATTGGCTCTACCTTTATAGGCTTTGCCCGAGAGCAAAGGAATCTTCAGCTCGGTCTTGCTATAGATGGTGTGAACCCATTCGATCTGCGCTCAACTTCTTACAATGTGTGGCATGTAGTCCTTGTTAACTACAATATCCCTCCATGGCTTTCTACGAAGAAAGGACACCTCATCCTTAGCTTGCTCGTTCCTGGCCACTACAAAGTCAAGAATATGGACATGTATCTTTGTCCATTAGTCGATCAGCTTTAGATTTTGTGGGAGGAGGGGGTTGCCGTGGAAGATATGAGCAAGCACGATGGTGGTCGATGGTCCGCCAATATACGAGCCATTCTCATGTGGACCATGCATGACTTTTCGGGATTCGAGGAGTGCTCAAGTAAGTAGGCTTCCGTTCTCATTGGCAATATCTATCATAGCTCATGTGTTTGGTAAATCTTATTGTTTGAGAGTCTATATATCATTGCATATTCCCACAAGAGTATGCATTGGTTTGGATGGGCATTATATTTATCCCCATTAGTAAGTATGATACAGTATTATGGTTCCATGAGCAAATAATTTAAATATCATTTCATTATTTGTCTTGTTGTGGATAGGACTACAAGGTTTGAAGCATACAACCAGTAGAGTAGATCTATGCTGTAGAGCTATGGGAGATTGTAGTGCTTTTAGGATCAAAGGGAAGGTAGTTTGCTAAAAATGGTAGGTCTTCTCTTGTTGCTTTGAGCTTTTTTCACTATGCATAGGTTTGAGCCTTTTGATATCCTTGCTGATTGTAAGCACAAAATGCATCTAGGGACAACATTGTTGGTGAAGCAGCAAGGATTTGAATTTCAAAAAAAGGAAGGAAGGCTTAGGAAAAGCCAACAAGAATTAATTTTTTTAATGATGGAGCATATCCGAAGAGGATGAAAACTCTAGACCTACCTTAGGTGCTATAGAACATGGTGAAGTAGAGAGAATGTAGTGTTCAAGACAAAACTTATTAATGGACTCAATCACAATTCTATTGCTAACAATATAACATTGTGAACAAATCGTGATTAGTTTGCTTAACATGATATATTAGTGTGGTAATGGCTTGTATTAATGGGTCCGACTAGTTTTCTTGTATAGGAAAATTTTACTATATCTATGGTTTCAACTAGTTTTCTTATCTAGGAATATTTTACTAGATCATCAACTAGGAATTTTAAAAATGTTCTATATAGCAATATTTTACTAGATCACTAACTTGTAAAGTGTTCCACTTTTACTAGTTGAGACTTTTTCTAGATACTTTGATAAGTATATAGAAAATCTCTCTTTTTTTACTATATGGAAAAGTGTTTAAAGTTCATTGTGTCACTAGCATCATCACCATCCCTTCCTGCTCTTTCCTTATTTTCATCTCCTCTCCCACCATAATTCCCCTAACCTTCTCCTTCTCCCTCTCCTGATCAATCCTCCCTGAGCTTCCTTGCTGCCTCCATCGTCATCTTTCCCTGCACTATTCGTAACCCTTTCTTCACCACTACCAATACCCAGGCTTTTTGTTAATGCCCCTTCCTCCTCCCTCTCTTCCCTTCAACACCCTTGATTAACCATCAACTATGTGCATAGCCGCTACAAGAAGAGGAGATTCATGGAACCACCATAAGATAGGAAGCCACCAAGAAAGAGGAAAAGATACCAAGGAAGAGGTAAAATTTAGAACTACCAACAGAGAGGAGGAGCCATTGAGGATATGAAGAAAGTAGGAGGTGCATCCATTGTATCAATGGAGTAAGGTATGACTTTATTATTGTTAACTCTCCAACCATTAAGTCTTATTATATATCATCATTAATTGGGAGAGGGAGTGCAAGGTGCGAATTTATTATCCAACTATTAAGTCTTATTACAAATCATCATTAATTGAGAGAGGGGTTGCATTAAAAGAGAGAGAGAGTCTAGGGGGAGGGGGGAACACTTGACAATGGGCTTCTTTACTCTCCAACTATTAAGTCTTATTACAAATCATCATTAATTGAGAGAGGGAGTGTTGCATTAAAAGAGAGAGAGAGAGTAGAGGGGGGAGGGGGGAACACTTGACGACTGGCTTCTTCAACTCCCACCCTATTTTGCAAGGGAGAGGAGAGAGACGATTTGAATTGGAGGGGGCGGTCTCATTTGGTTCTTCAACACCCTTTAAAGTTAAATATTTTTTACTGTTAGGTGACTTCAATTTTGTGATGCATTAAACTTTTGGTTGTTTTTTATCACCCCTTAGTGCATAGTACACAGTGCATATGTGTACATGCACAAGTGCACAATGCACAATGCACACACACAAATATATATGTGGTGCAACATCTCACACTGCACAGAGACCTTTGCAATTGCTCCTTGCACTTAGACCTCACACTTGACCCTTCCACTATAGCCACTGTACAACCCTTACACCTTTCTTGCATCTTAGACTACACACAAGTGCACTACACATTGCACTAGTGTACTCCACATAGGTTTACTACATTCTAGTGCAATGTACTCTAATGCAGTTAGCTTAGGTCACAACACAATTTCCAACACCTTGGTGAATATATGAGAGCCCCTCCTTTCTCTTTCTCACAAGATTGATCCACCTTGTTCGTAAGGGAGGGTCCAAGGGAAGTAAGGGAGGAAGGTGGTGCCTTGCATGTATACCTACTAGACCTTAGTACATGGGACTAAAATCTATTTATCAAAACCCAGTGTACTACACCCATGCATAGTACACACCTATATGGCAAGGCTAGTCCACATACACTATAGTAGTGCACACGACATCCATATCCCACATGCATACCACCTTGCATACCATAGTGCATGTAGCTTGCACCAAGGTTTACACATTCGACTATTAGAATAGCCCTATCATAGTACATAGTGTGCTAGTGTACGTGCACTATATACCTTGTGCACTAGTCTACCATAGTATGCACACACACACACACACACACACACACACACACACACACACACACACACACACACACACACACACACACACACACACACACACACACACACACACACACACACACACACACACACACACACACACACACACACACACACACACACACACACACACACACACACACACACACACACACACACACACACACACACACACACACACACACACATCTCTATACATGAAAAAGAGATGTACACTTGCATACCTACTCGTTGCCTCTTTGTTCTCTCTCTCTCTCTCTCTCTCTCTCTCTCTCTCTCTCTCTCTCTCTACACCCACCCTACTTGCAAGGGTGGGTTAATGGGAGTAAGAAAGAAGGAAGTTGACATCTTGTGACACACTTGCATAGAACCCCATAGCTCATTCTAGGATCATCACACATGTGAATACCTTGCACTTATGACATAGTGCATAGGCATCTCTTTCTAGTGCACATACCTTGTGTACAAGGCACCATAGTGCATTCCATCTTTGTACATCTATATGCATGTGTGTACTAAACTAGTGTCCTGGTGCACCATAGTGCATGTACACTAGATCTAACTTAGTGTATTACACCTAATTCACCGCATTTAATAGTGCAAATGGCCTAATGCTCAAGGCCATTGTTGCACTACACCCAATCATTCACCTAGTACACTACACTATGTACTAATGCACCATTAGCATATAGTACACATGCACTAGTGCATATACTTTGTCGAAGGATTTCGAAAGCAATGTCGCGACTTCAGAAGTCCTTGATAAATTTCAAGATAGAAGATCAGTTCTAAAATAAGAGATATCGGTGATAAAAGATGGATCAATGGATCATCTTGTGTTAGATCTTTTCTATTCAAAGCCGTGCACAGTTGAGAAGTACAAGGTTTCAAAAATACATTCTTCCCAACAATATGAAATCCAAGTTCAAGGAGAAACTGAATCTGAAAATCACAGCAGCAGAGATGTATTCACAAACAATTTGCCAAGGATTTGCAATTCATGGCCACACTCAGGAAAGCCTGAGCTTACAAGTTGTAAAAGGACATTGAAAAGTGTAGTTGTCAATATCATAAGTGTTTAGAACCAGTCAGGGTCTGGTCTAAACTCTCTGTCACTATGTTACTTAATATGAATTCACTGTTCATCCTGTATACATTCAGCATATCCAGGTAGATAAGTGATATTTGTGTAAGGAAAGGCTATCCAAGGGAGCTTGCAACACTTGTATTTGTCTGAAGTATATTCAGCACCGGAGCGCATTGACAGCATAAGTATATTTCTTCGCTCTGGATTCATCAAGCTCTTCTCTTGAATGCTGCTTCCTGCTTCAGGAGCTTCCCTCGTATCAGCCACTCATACACATGATGGGCTCCTCGAAAAGGGGAAAGTAAGGATCTAGTATGTGATGATAGTTTCAATAAGTTCCAGAAAGGTATCCATGCAAAAATAGGGGCTACCACAATCTTGACAAAGGTCAAGGAAGAGTACAGGATCCAGTATGTGAGCCATTGATGATCATTCTCTTTCGACTCACTTTCGATGACCTGGACTGATACATACAAAGGATAGAGAAGCATCAGCACTATAGCAACTCATTGGTCTATATTTGCAGTAGATCTAGAGTAGCTATCACACATATGATCTTCCACAACATTTTACTGAACAGCACAGAAATGCCAGTCGAATCCCATCTCATTCTGTCTTGCTAACAGAGAATTTCTGGAAACAATCTTCCTCCTTAGTGGAATTCCTTTGAATCTTGTTGAAGATGGTATTTTTAATGGTTACACCGTCTCCCTGGAATCCACAGTCAAAGGCAGTGCTTCTAAACTCATGAATTTTAATTCTCAATGAACAAGCATATGGCGTGAGGCTAATAGGTAGCAGTCTTCTTTAGCTGTCAGTCTTCTTCTCTGCTATCTACAGCAGCTTTTTCTTTGCACATTGATCTTGGCACTCCTCTGTAGCCACATCCACCAATAATTTGATCCTCGTCTTATGCAGCAGCATCCACCTGTGGAGAGTGTCCTGATACTTGACCTTGAAGATAAGTGCCATGGATTGAGGTACTGACCAATTAAGCCTGTCGAGTGGAGCCTCGCTGGGCCAAATCACAAAAGTAGAACTGCAAACGAACAAGGAAGCAGAAATTGTGTGTGTGTATGTATCACGCGTTCCTGTAAGCCACGCACTCTCCGTTGTAGTTGTTGATGAAGATGGTCCCTATATGACAGATTCCCCCAGACCTCCCCAGTAGAAGACTCCAGGTCAAGCTCAACACATGTGGACATGGATGATGGACCGCCTGGTTAGATGGGTCCACACGTCTACACTTAGCACGTCGGTGGTCATTATGACTCTCACATGGCCACTGACTCATTACTTATTATATTTAGGTTGTTACACCTATTTACAGCTGGCATAGTTATAGCGCCAGTCGACTAGTGTAGTTGGTTATGCATTGTTTGACTTAGTAGGCCACTTTCCTTTTATGTTGTATCTTATCTATACTTTGTGTACATTGTAAAAAGCGTGAAGAAGAAGAAGAAATCAGCAAGAAAACGTTTTGGCCTCCATCTCTCTTCTTGTCTCTTGAGTGAGCTTCTCCTTGTGCATTCTGTGTGTGTTCGGCGCAGCATCTTGAGCAACCCCCTCCACCACGCGATTCTTGACATGGTATCAGAGCCGCACCACTGAGAGAGGCTGATTTCGAAGGTTGAAGCAAAGGGGAAGAAGCAAGGTTCGAGCAAGCAAGCCACGGGTAAGAAGCTCTCCCATCCTTCCACTCTTTCTCTTGGATAGTGCTTGTGGAGGCACCGGAAGCATGGCAGAGCAAAAATCTCAGATTGCAGTGAGATTTGGTGTGCGCGAAGAGCACTGTATATTCTGCAACTCAGCCCTTTAGGGCTGTCCCGCAGTTATTTTGGGCATTTGAGACCGTTTTAGGGCCCGTTTTAGAGCCGCAAGTTGCGGACAGCAGTTTCAGGGTACACTGTGACTTCAGCTGTATCGACCGACAGTGAGTGCGCAGGTTACAGATTTCAGATCTGTAAGATTAAAGGTGTTTACCAGTGAGTAAACACGAGGTTTATCTGCAAACAGGTTGCAGATTGCATGTATTGTTGAGCAGACAGTGAAAAAGGCTGTCTAGTGTATTGCTGTGCACTACAGGTGGAGGATTGCAGAAGATTTGCTTGCTGTTTGGTATTATTCTTGTGATAATGGCAGAGAACAGTGGAAGCCCCATCATTGAGAAGCTTGACAAGAACAACTACCCTTCATGGAAGTTCCGTGTCACGAACTTTCTTATTGGAAAAGGCCTCTACGAGTTCGTTTCAGGTGAAGAAAAGGAGCCGGAGGTGAGTGATCCTCCAACTGCAGAAGAGATAAAGGCACGAAAGGAATGGAATGCAAAAGACAAGAAGGTCATGTATTGGTTGTCTGCAGTAATTGACAATAATATGTTGGGACACATTAGAAATGCAGAGAATGCATATGCAGCTTGGACCATACTTGAAAGTATGTTTTCTGTAAATACAAAGGCACGAAAGATTCAACTCAAGCAAGAGTTGAATACATTGAAGAAAGGGAAGATGTCTATAAATGAGTATGCACTGAAGGTAAGAAGCATTGCAGATGCATTGGCAGCGATTGATGCAATGCCTGATGATGATGATTTGGTGTCGTCTACCTTGGGTGGACTTAACAATGAAAAGGCTTGGAAGTCTTTTGTAACTTCCGTATATGTCAGAAAGCCATTTCCAGATTTCGATGAGTTGGTCTCCCTTATGATCACTGAAGAGATCAACATGCAGAGTGAGACATCTGAAAGAAGCGGTGAACAGGTCCAAGCTTTCTACTCCAGTTCAGGAAGGGGACGTGGCAGGTTCTCTTCAAGAGGCCGTGGTACAGGACGTGGTAGTGACAACTAGCAAAATAGATTGAATCAGCAATTTGGCGATATACAGGTTTCAGGAGGTCGTGGTAACTTTAGAGGCAGGGGGAGCTTTAGAGGAAGAGGTGGATGGCAGAAGAGAGGTTCTAACAACTCTGGTATTGTGTGCCACTACTGTGGCAAAACAGGTCATATTGCAGCTCAATGCTATGCCAAGAAAGACAATATTCGGAATGGTAAGTTGCAGCAAGGAAACTATGCATCGTCTTCAGGACAGAATGAAGACAAAAATGAACGTCTGTTTGTTATGCAGCATATGCTGAATGCTGTTACAGGAAAGGGAACACATGAAGATGTTTGGTATGTCGATTCAGGTGCATCCAATCATATGACCAGCCATGCAGAATGGTTTGGAGAGATGCAGGATTTGCAGAATGCAGGTTATGTGCAGACGGGTGATGACTCATGCCACCCAATTTCACACATTGAAAAAGTTCCCTTGTCCTTGCATGATGGTAAGACAAAGAGTCTTTCAGATGTATTACATGTGCCATCTATTACAAAGAATTTGGTGTCAGTCGGTCAAATGGTAGAGCAAGGGCTGCAAGTCAGATTTAATGCAAAGGGCTGCTTTGTAGAAGATTTCAATGACAAGTGCAGGTTGATAGCAAAGGGAAGTAGAGTTGGACGTATGTTCACTCTAGATGCTGGAATTCCTACTATGAATGCTGCTATGTATGCCAAAGGAAAAGGTGTTGTTGCAGACATTGAAATTTGGCACAAACGCATTGGACATGCAAATGTACAAAGGCTGAAACTAATGCAGTCCAAAGGGTTGGTTACAGGTTTGTCTACATTTAGAGTTGCAGAATTTCAAAAGGTATGTGAAGCATGTCAGTTTGGTAAGCAGTCAAGGCAACCCTTTTCACATGATAGAGATGTAAGCAGAAATATTCTTGATGTTGTACATACAGACATTTGGGGGCCTACACAAAATGTATCTCTTGGAGGCAGTTAATACTTTGTCACATTCATTGATGATTGTTCTAGAAAGCTGTGGGTATATTTTATGAAGGAAAAGAGTGAAGCGTTTGAGCACTTTAGAACTTTCAAGGCTGCAGTTGAAAGAGAAACAGGCTTGAAAGTAAAGTGCCTGAGGTCAGATGGAGGGGGAGAGTACCTCTCAAATGAGTTCAGTGATTTTCTGAAGTCTCATGGGATAAAGAGACAGTTCACATGCAGGTATACCCCACAGCAAAATGGGGTTGCAGAAAGGAAAAACAGGCATATTGCAGAAGTTGCACGCGCCTTGATGGCTGAAAAGAATATGCCTAAGCATTTTTGGTCTGAGGCTGTTCATACTGCTGTTTATATTATGAACAGAACTCCCACAGCTGCAGTTCATGGTATGACCCCCGAAGAATGTTTTACAGGTAAGAAGCTTGATGTTTCACACTTGAAAGTATTTGGCTGCATTGCATATGTTCATGTGCCAGATGAGTTGCGGAAGAAACTGGATCCAAAGGCTGAAAAGTGTATCTTTATTGGATACTCTTTAGAGCAGAAAGGGTATCGCTGTTACAACCCTGTCACATGTAAGTTCAGAGTGAGCAGGGATGTCATCTTTGATGAAATGAGCAGTTGGTATGCATCTAGTGGTGATGCATTGGATGTTGATGATGATCATGACACTCATATGCAGGCTGAAAGGCAAGAATCACGGACTCTTAGTGGACCAGATACATCATCTGGTAGTCCTTGGTCTGGGAGACTAAGGAGTACCTCTACATCTTCAGGTGCATCTAGTAGCACTACAGGTAAAGACAAAGGAAAGAATAAAGTGTCAGAAGGCATTGATGCAGTTCTTGATGGAGACTCTAGTGGCTCAGAGAGCTTAGATGATGAGCTTGGCATTCCTTCAGTGAGAACTCCAAGTGTGCAGAGAGCACGGGCTGATGCAAAGACTCCATTGAGTGATCCAGTGGTACGCAGGTCTAGCAGGGTGAGATACCCTGTTAAAAGATTTGGTTTTGAAGGTTATGCAGCTCACCATTATGCTTATATGGTGAAACTAGTTGAGGATGTTGAGCCTACATGTTTTGAGGAGGCTGTTGGTCATGCTCATTGGGATGTAGCAATGGATGAGGAGATGGCTGCATTAGAGGCTAATAAGACTTGGGATCTAGTATCATTGCCAAAGGGAAAGAAAGCTATTGGATGTAAGTGGGTTTATAAGATTAAGCACAATGCAGATGGTTCTATTAGCAGGTACAAAGCTAGGCTGGTTGCAAAAGGCTATGCCCAGACATATGGCATAGATTATGATGAAACCTTCAGTCCAGTTGCTAGGATGGCAACTGTCAGATGTGTGATTGCTTTGGCAGCAGCCAAATCTTGGAGGTTGCAGCAAACGGATGTAAAGAATGCCTTCTTGCATGGTGATTTGCAGGAAGAAGTGTATATGGATCAGCCAGTAGGTTATGAAGATTTAGAGCATCCCACGTATGTGTGCAGATTGAAGAAGGCACTCTATGGGCTCAAGCAAGCACCTAGAGCATGGTCTGACAAGAGCATGGTCTGACAAGATTAGAAAGTATCTTGTCAATATTGGTTTTTATGTTTCTGATGCTGATCACTCACTTTATGTGAGAAAAGGAGATGCAGGTTTGGTCATCATAGTCAACTATGTGGATGACTTGATTATTACAGGTGATAGTGATAGTGGGATTGCTGAAGTCAAGGGTTGTTTGAAGATGAAGTTTGAGATGAAAGATCTAGGTGAGCTAAGGTACTTCCTTGGCATTGAGGTGGTCAGATGTGATGATGGTATATGGCTGTCCCAAAGACAGTATGGCTTGGATATGTTGTCCAAGTATGGTATGATAGCATGCAAACCACTTTCAGTCCCGTTGGAGCAGAATGTAAAGCTAAGTGCTGATGTTGGGGATGAGATAGAAGACCCTACTATGTTCAGGAGGATAGTGGGGAGTTTGATTTACATGACTATTACAAGGCCAGACTTGAGCTACGTTGTTGGTCTTGTGAGTCAATTTATGCAAGTACCTAGAAAACCACACTTGGATGCAGTGAGACGCATATTGAGATATGTCAAGTCCACATTACGTTATGGACTTTTCTATGAGGCAGGTACAGACGTACATGTGTTTGGATACATAGATGCAGATTGGGCTAGCAGTATGTCGGATAGAAGATCTACCAGCGGATACATGTTCTCTCTTGGTAGTGCAACAGTTGCTTGGAGCAGCAAAAAGCAATCTACAGTTGCTTTGTCGAGTACAGAGGCTGAGTATAGAGGTGCTGCTGTTGCAGCATGTGAGGTAGTATGGCTGCAAAAGTTATTGGCTGATTTGGATGTGCAGGTGGAAGGTCCAGTTGTCATTTATTGTGACAACATGAGCAGTATACAGTTGGCTAGGAATCCTGTGTTCCATGCCAGGACAAAACATATTGAGGTACACTACCACTTTGTGAGAGAGAAGGTACTAGCAGGTGAGATTGACTTGGTGTATGTCAGCACACAGGATCAGATAGCTGACATCTTCACGAAGGCATTGGGTACAGAGAAGCTTCAAAAGTTTCGAAGCTTACTTGGAGTTGCAGAGATGCAGTTGAGCTTGAGGGGGAGTGTTGAGATGACAAGCTCAACACATGTGGACATGGATGATGGACCGCCTGGTTAGATGGGTCCACACGTCTACACTTAGCACGTCGGTGGTCATTATGACTCTCACATGGCCACTGACTCATTACTTATTATATTCAGGTTGTTACACCTATTTACAGCTGGCATAGTTATAGCGCCAGTCGACTAGTGTAGTCGGTTATGCATTGTTTGACTTAGTAGGCCACTTTCCTTTTATGTTGTATCTTATCTATACTTTGTGTACATTATAAAAAGCGTGAAGAAGAAGAAGAAATCAGCAAGAAAACGTTTTGGCCTCCATTTCTCTTCTTGTCTCTTGAGTGAGCTTCTCCTTGTGCATTCTGTGTGTGTTCGGCGCAGCATCTTGAGCAACCCCCTCCACCACGCGATTCTTGACAATCCTGTCTCAGGATTGCTCATAAATAAAGGCTTCGAATCCTTGCTGCTTGTCGCTCACCTGTGACTATCCAGCATGTCAACTCTGGGGAACTTGATGTAGGACACTCTGGGAAGCATTCTCGCCGAAGGCATTGATGATCTGGACAAAGACGAGGGTCATGAAGGGCAAGCTGGCACCATAGGTGACGCCGGAGATGCTACAACCTCATTTCTGCCATAGCCAGAGATCTGATCAATAATGGTGGACGGCTCTCATCCCAATAGAATTTCTGCCCCTTTCGAAGCAGCTGATATAAACAATCTGCTATGTGTGCAAAATGAGGTATCCAGATCATATAAAACACACAAGCTCCAATGAATCTCCGTACCTCTGAAGTGGTAGAACAATACTCCGCAATCTTGCCTATAGCATCCACCTTATCAGATGAGGGTTTCCTGCCATAATACCCACACATATGTCCAACAATGACAACCTCATTCACTCCAAAAACAGATTTTTGCCCTGATAGTGTCAAGTTCACTTCTTCTAACCTGGCCAAAATCTTCTCACAAGCTGAAATATGATCAGCCATAAAGTATCTGCATCCTTGCTCATTTAGACTCTCATTTTTCTCTTCTTCTGCACACCCCTTAATGGGCACATCATCCAAGAAAGGCATGGTAAGTTGAGGTATATAATCACGAAGGACCTTATGCATGGCATTCATCATATACGCAACAGAATTAGTGGCACCTTGAGGCAAGGTACACATCCTGACAAGCCCAATAGGAGTTCTCATGGTGGTTATGTCCCTGGTTTCCAAAGCCAGCTGAAACTAATCATATCCTGAATACAAATCACCTAAAGAATAGATGGCACATCCATCAAATGATTCTACAAACTCATCCACAACTGGACCTATACCAACATTCCTGATAGTAACTCTGTTTATTACTGGCTGCATGTCCTGTATAAATCGGAGAGTACCATTCTTCTTTGGAACCGTAAACCACCTATTTGAGTATGGTGCAGATGAAGGCTCAAGAATTCCCATCCTGATTTTCTCATTCAATAAATCAATCAGCTTTGGCAGGTGTGCTTTAGGCACTGGAATAGATCGGAGATTCCATGGAATATGAGGAATAGTAAAAATGACCATAGGAGCAACAATATTAGGATTCACACATCCAATATCATGCGGGAAAAAGCAAACCCCCTTCCATGTCGCTCAAGCATCTCCTGAAAGCATTGCTTCTCTGTAGGTAGCAAGAAATCACCATTTCCAATTTTCAGTTCAGCAAGAGTCTCTGCTGAAAATTTATGACCAATATGCTCCGGATTCCTCAAAATTGGCTGTTTGACAGCCCTCTCTGTTTGCTAATCACTGTCAGGTGGAAGCGATACAGCTACCGGCTTCACCTTCTTATCCACAGTCTTGTATTTTGTGTCAACCCTAGCTTCATTATACTCTTCTGCATTACTCAAATCTTGCTGTAAATCAGCAATTCTGCACTGGGCTGAATATCCTCAGTCCTCTGCTCTATGGACTGCATAGAAACATCCCTAAACTCTGGATGCTGAAATATTTCAGCAGTAAACTCTGTTGGCTGAAAGTTTTCAGCCCTCTGTGTCTCTGTAAGCTGATCATAATCAGCCGAAAACTCTGTTTGCTGAATTTCTTCAGCACTCAACACTTTTTGCCGAGTCATCTGAGCCTCTGACTCAATCTGTGACACAAAATCTGCAATTTCATGAAACATGTCCAGGGATTGCACTAATACATTACTGTGACAACTCTGCATATAAGCTTTCAGCATATCTTCCATCTCTGTCATCGTATCTGCACAAATCATACTGTCATACATCCCATCTATGTGCTCAACATCCTCTAAAATTCCTGCATTTTTCAAAATTTTCTCCTTCCTACATATGTACTGCCTGGCAGCTCTAGGCAACTTAGAAGTCTTCTAATAACTCATCGAACTGTTTGCTGAAATCTCAACAAAACCGGAGGAGAAAACACTGCTGCCAGGAGGCGAGAACTCCAATCTCCTCTGCTCTGTACCACCGTCGTCTCGCGAAACGGCGGTACCTAATGAAAACCCGAATCCCTCACAGTGGGCAAAGGTGTATCTCTGAGAGTATCCCTGTTTCTAACATGGTTCACACACACATAAACTGAACTGCTCTCATGCCATCTTTACTGCGAATCCGTGCATAAGAAAATCCATCATCCATTACCTTTGTTTCCATGCGCATCTATGTGATGAATGGCTGTCCAAGAATTATGGGATAAGAGCATGAATCCTGCACAAAGAAATGGAAATCCTCCTCTACATCTCCAATAGAAACCCTGACACTGGGACAGGCAGCATACAAATCACCTGCAGTGTTATTGGCGGCTCTCATACGCCACCCATGCTCTACATCCATAGGCCATCTGTTACTCTCATAAACTCCACGAACTATGAGATTAATCTCTGAACCATGATCCACCAATGCAACATAAGGCACCTATTTCTCTCCAATTTTTACCATCGTCTCTGTAGTTGCCCTAGCCCAATGACTCCGCGAAAAGTGACTACGCGGTATCAAGACAAGCTCATCAGTTTCAGCATAATGCATAGGCTGAACCCTCTTCTCTACCTGCGGAAAAACAGAAGCATTCTCAACCATAACCTCATCCTCATCCTCATCCAACTCCCCAATCAAAACTCCCTGTGTATCAGTGGTAGGCAATGCATGTCTTTTCCTCTTCAGGACCTCCTGAAACTGATCCTGAAACTCTCTTTTTGAGATGCCCAAAACCTTAGAAATAGTGAAAGTCACCTCACTGCCAAGTATCTTGTCATTAAAGATTTTCTTCATGTCTGTAGATGTCTCAATATCGGACATCAATCTAAACCCTGGCTGCTTTCTCTCTCTAGGCTCTTGCCTCTTTTCTCTCTTTTGAGCATCTTCCATCTGTCGTTCTGGCCCTAGTCTCAAAGACGGTCCTGCAGTAGGTGGAGTAACCAACTCACCCTCTCTAGTCTTTTTAGCTGCACTTGGATTTTCTTCATCCCTCTTACGCTTCTCCTCAACAAGTACATCTGCTCCCTGAGACTTAGCCAAGTAGGCATAAATAGAATACCTGTCAACAGGCGAATCCCAACCTGTCTCTAATCGGATGCTAGAGCCTGCACTAGTCAAAATAGTTTGCTGAATTTTTTCCTTGTTTGCAGTCTCCATAGCATAAGTCCATAGTGCTGACTGATTCTCTGATCCCTTCTCAATCTGGACTCCATATGCAAAAACATCTCCTCTAGCTGTCACATAAGAAGTACGCGCAGCCATGTCATCCACTAACTTCTTCATTCCGCCTTTCCCAAAGTTGGTAGCAAGCGGAGCTCCTGTTTTAGTCAACCAAATCTTACCATCTTGTCCCCAATATACCAAATTCTTCCTCCTTGCATCCTGAAAAGATTCACAATCCCTGCAATGCTGATGGTCCGTACTATCACACCAAATACATCTCCGATCTCTCCTAGGTGCACTAGGAGCACTCCTAGGTGCAGTAAGAGCACTAGGAGACATAGTAGGCGCAGTCGAAGCAAACTGCTCTTTCAATTTTCCCACCAACTCCGCTTTAACTGACTCCAGTGTCAAATCCGTATGCCTTTGATTATGTCATCAAGAGAGGTAGGCACTGACGGAGTGGATGATTTTGGAGCAGAAGGTACAGGCATTGGTCTTGGAACAGGAGGAATATGAGGAGTGGAAACAGTAGGCACTGGCATAGGCCAAGAAACTGGCTAAGGAGGAGAAGAAATAACAGGGATAGAAGCAGGCATAGGAGTAGAAGACAGTGTTGGTGTCATAGAACCATTTTGTAGGCGGGTCTTCCATATCCTTCTCTTGGTCAAAGTCGAGACTGCATCCTGGGCATCCTGCCAATCCGTTTTAAGTCCCATAGGCTTCGTGCGATCCTCAAGAAGCTCTCCCAATTCTTCTTGAAGAGCAGGATCTGCAGCTTGCAAGAAAAGCTCAACTTTTTCAAAATCCAATGCTCTTTGTTCAATAGCATCAAGCTGACTATACCTCTCTTCAAATTCTCGAATCAACTCTGAAGCAGCTAAACCTTTGTTTGGCATGTAGACCCACTCTCGGAATGACCGTCATGTAGCCATCCCAAAGTCCTCAAGGAAATACTCTTCTTTCAGGGCCTTCTTAAAATCTTGCCAATGCGAATTTTGAATAAAAAGATCAGTCACTTTTGCCCTCAAGGCGGGTGTGACAAGACGAAGGAAGTACTTACTTATAAGTCCAGCTGGAACTCCAAAAAACCCCATCTTGATCTCATATGTCTTCAAATATGCTGAAACATTACGGCCATCAAATAGCTTCTTCTCATTCTCAACTGCTTCAATCCCCTTAGTTGCGCTGTTTGCATTCTCCTGCTCCGAATATAGTTGCCTTTGCTGAGACAACTGTTGTTGATGCAATTGTTGCTGCTGCTGCATATACAATTGTGTCTGCTGATTTTGAAGCTGCATATACATGGACATATTCTGCAAAATCTGCTTTAGATCATCTGTTGAAGTACTTGACGCAGCAGTCATTGATGGAGTTGAAGTAGAGGACGTAGTTGGAATTGTAGAAGAGGTTGAAATAGAGGCTGAAGTATCTCCCATCTTGAAATTTCTGCAACGCTTTCACGTCGGGTTCACCAAAGATGTCGAAGGATTTCGAAAGCAATGTTGCGACTTCAAAAGTCCTTGATAAATTTCAAGATAGAAGATCAGTTCTAAAATAAGAGATATCGGTGATAAAAGATGGATCAATGGATCATCTTGTGTTAGATCTTTTCTATTCAAAGCTGTGCACAGTTGAGAAGTACAAGGTTTCAAAAATAAATTCTTCCCAACAATATGAAATCCAAGTTCAAGGAGAAACTGAATCTGAAAATCACAGCAGCAGAGATGTATTCACAAACAATTTGCCAAGGATTTGGAGTTCATGGCCACACTCAGGAAAGCCTGAGCTTACAAGTTGTAAAAGGACATTGAAAAGTGTAGTTGTCAATATCATAAGTGTTTAGAACCAGTCAGGGTCTGGTCTAAACTCTCTGTCACTATGTTACTTAATATGAATTCACTGTTCATCCTGTATACATTCAGCATATCCAGGTAGATAAGTGATATTTGTGTAAGGAAAGGCTATCCAAGGGAGCTTGCAACACTTGTATTTGTCTGAAGTATATTCAGCACCGGAGCGCATTGACAACAGAAGTATATTTCTTCGCTCTGGATTCATCAAGCTCTTCTCTTGAATGCTGCTTCCTGCTTCAGGAGCTTCCCTCGTATCAGCCACTCATACACATGATGGGCTCTTCGAAAAGGGGAAAGTAAGGATCTAGTATGTGATGATAGTTTCAATAAGTTCCAGAAAGGTATCCATGCAAAAATAGGGGCTGCCACAATCTCGACAAAGGTCAAGGAAGAGTACAGGATCCAGTATCGAGCCATTGATGATCATTCTCTTTCGACTCACTTTCGATGACCTGGACTGATACATACAAAGGATAGAGAAGCATCAGCACTGTAGCAACTCATTGGTCTGGATTTGCAGTAGATCTAGAGTAGCTATCACACATATGATCGTCCACAACATTTTACTGAACAGCACAGAAATGCCAGTCGAATCCCATCTCATTCTGTCTTGCCAACGGAGAATTTTTGGAAAAAATCTTCCTCCTTAGTGCAATTCCTTTGAATCTTGTTGAAGATGGTATTTTTAATGGTTACACCGTCTCCCTGGAATCCACAGTCAAAGACTGTGCTTCTAAACTCATGAATTTTAATTCTCAATGAACAAGCATATGGCGTGAGGCTAATAGGTAGCAGTCTTTTTCAGCTGTCCGTCTTCTTCTCTACTATCTACAGCAGTTTTTTGTTTGCACGTTGATATCGGCACTCCTCTGTAGCCACATCCACCAATAATTTGATCCTCGTCTTATGCAGCAGCATCCACCTGCGGAGAGTGTCCTGATACTTGACCTTGAAGATAAGCGCCATGGATTGAGGTACTGAACAATTAAGCCTGTCGAGTGGAGCCTCGCTGGGCCAAATCACGAAAGTAGAACTGCAAACGAACAAGGAAGCAGAAATTGTGTGTGTGTATGTATCACGCGTTCCTGTAAGCCACGCACTCTCCGTTGTAGTTGTTGATGAAGATGGTCCCTATATGACAGATTCCCCCAGACCTCCCCAGTAGAAGACTCTAGGTCAAAGAAGGCCACATCCTGTCTCAGGATTGCTCATAAATAAAGGCTTCGAATCCTTGCTGCTTGTCGCTCACCTGTGACTATCCAGCATGTCAACTCTGGGGAACTTGATGTAGGACACTCTGAGAAGCATTCTCGCCGAAGGCATTGATGATCTGGCCAAAGAAGAGGGTCATGAAGGGCAAGCTGGCACCATAGGTGACGCCGGAGATGCTACAACCTCATTTCTGCCATAGCCAGAGATCTGATCAATAATGGTGGACCAGAATTGGCTTTTCTCCCCACCAGAAAAGCGGCCCCTTTCTGTAGCATGTGCAAGAGCCAAGAGAAACATGATCACGTGGAGGGAGATTATTATTACACTACAATGTTGAACCTGATGCTTTTCTGAACCCTTTGTTCTTCAGATAGCCATCGTGAAAGGTAAAAAGCATGGATAAAGTGCTCACAAACATACGTAGGACTCCTCAACCGCTCAATTGGCCGGCATTCCAAAGCATCATTACCCGGATCTTAGTCATATCTTCCATGGCATACCGAACACCCTCACGGCCCAGCCCAGATTCCTTGACGCTACCATAAGGCTGAGAATCTATCCTCATGCTAGGGACATCATTGATGCATACGCCTCCCACATCTAGTTACTTGAATGCATAGAAAACCTTGTTTATATCACTGACAAATACTCCAGCCTCCATTTCAGGATGTACCCCCTCCAAGATAGTGGCACCGTAGAATGCTCCATCACGGTTTCCTTCGGTTAAAACTCTATGAAAGAGGACTTGTCACCATACACTTGTGAATTGATAAAATACACAATATAATATCATACCTGTCTCCATGATTGACAGCTTTGTTTACCCATGACTCAATACGTTTTACTTTAGATTTAGCAATGATTGGACCAATGAAGGTGTCTTCATCTAGAGAGTCGCCCTTTTTGAGCTTCGAAGACTTCAAAGAAGATGATATGCATGGGATCAAAGAGGAATGCCCATTAGAAATTATTCAAATACCTATTTGAATCTCTCTATCTATGTTGAGGGCATTTCAGATTTTGCAAAGTTGAACGAATATATATTTGGTCTTGAGTTAGCCTTGTCATTGGAAGTGGGAGCTCAACAACCCAAAACTTTGCATGAAGTTATCTAGTTGGCTAAAAGATATTGTCAGAAATACAAGAGAGATGTAGGAAATTTTCAGCAAAGGAGTTTGGGGAGTAATTCCTCCAATCAACGTGCAAGATATGGACAAGTTTTCAGCCAACCAAGAGAGGGTTTCAAGAAAGAAAACAAGGGTTTTAGTAATCATAATAGTAATTATAGCAAAGTACTAACTTTTTCGACTATTTATGCCTCTAAATAGGGTGGGAATTATGCTCCAAAATAGGGATATAATTTTAGAAATACGATTGAGGCAAAAGAAAAAAATTCAAGGGTTGAAAGTGCTCCAAAATTTACCCAAATA
Source organism: Lygodium microphyllum (assembly GCF_053477565.2). NCBI lineage: Eukaryota > Viridiplantae > Streptophyta > Polypodiopsida > Schizaeales > Lygodiaceae > Lygodium > Lygodium microphyllum. The sequence continues at coordinate 184,421,328 of NC_141135.1, forward strand.
ATTTCAATAGCAACTTCTTTCTTCATGACAAGCTTAAGGAAATGCACGCCAAAGAATTCTACTTTAAATGTGGTGAGAAGTGGTCCCAAAATCACAAGCTGAAGCGCAAAGCCAAAAATTCCAAGATCAACACGGTGATTACTTAAGATGTGGAAGTTAAAGAATAAGAGGAATAAGAGGGTAATATACATAATGTTGATGCTTATCCAATGGTAGAAGAAATGCATGAAGAAGAGGATGTCACCAATGAGAAATTTTATGATTGTATGGACGGGGTTTCATTTGATCCAAGTGGCACCAATCATTCTCATTCTTTCTTATGTGCTATTGCACATGATGCATGGATGGGTTGCAAAGGAATAAATATACTTAGATGCAAAGGTATCATTAATGGTAAGATTGCACGTATTCTTGTGGATATTGGCAACACTCATGGATTTGTCAATACCAACTCTTTGAGTGGGCTGAAGTTGCCACCCAATGATATGGAATCATTCTTGCAGATATAAGTTGCAAATGGTGCCTATGAGTCTAGTAAAGAAGTATGTCCATGTACTCTTATTGAATTTATTAAAATACGCGGGATCTACAACATGGCAGATACGGAAGCTATGGAGGTTGAAAGAGAAAAAAGAAACTCATGAAGACATTGACCCTGACAAGGACAAATTATTACACAAGTGAATTATGTTCCAAGATTGAGACTTAGACTCATAAACACAATCTTATGTATTGACAGTTGATAGATGATTTTTGACACCGAGAAGTGCTTAAAAATAGCCAAAAATTTCGAATTTCAGGGGAAAGATAGACTTCGTCAAAGGCGGCAGCTACAATCAGTACGATTTTAAGCGGCAAGTCCCTAAAGCGCTAGTGCTTATTTTCATGAAAAATAAAATGGTGGCAGATGGCCGAGTTGGAGTTTTCCTAGATGCAAAACGACGTCAAGAATCCAATGCAAGTCTCGGATCTCCATTCCGAGGTCATTTGATCCCCCATTTAATCCCTGCAAAAGGTTCGGGGTTGTGAAGCGGCTACTGGATCTAGAAGCCAAGAAGAGCATGATGAAGGCCATGTTTATGAATTTCGATGTCCCAAAGACGCTTGTCTAGACGGATTTTGATTCCAACATCATTTGCCCCTCAAAACTGAAAAACCCACTTGCTTGTAGTGTGAATGGGAAGTCATGAACTAGTTATTTTGGAGTTTTAAGCCTAAAGCTGATTAGTTAAGCAAAAAACCTCAAGAAATGAAATGCCATTTGGGGGGGGGGGGGGGGGGGGGGCGTCAATTTTTTGGCGCCTCCCATATCTCCATTTTTTGTCATTTTTGATCAGATAGAGTGGAGAGGAATCCTCTTGGCCTTGAGATGCCTCTATTCTTCGCCCTCCATCGCCAAAAATGGATCAAGAATTGATGCATTGAGCAAAGAAATAAAAAACAAGTCTTTCTCTCTCCTCCCTCTCTCTCCTGCAAGGGCAATTCATGCCCATGAAGAAGAAAGAAGACCAATTGAAGAATGCTTGTCCGGCGGTGTACTAGATTGCTTCCAATTCGAGTGGGGTTGAAGATGGATGATTGAAGATGGAATGAGCATTAATGATGGATTGATCTGCAGTCCTGCATTAGATTTTGAAACCCGCAAAGAAGGAAAAAAATCAGTAATTCTATTTTACAAAGGAAAATTACTTATTTTTGATAATTGATTGAGTCAATGTTGTTCTTATGGAGTGAAAATTGGTAGAAATGTTGTTCACTGTTTGTTCTATGCTTTCATGATGAAAAAATCAGAAAACATAAAGTCAAAATGCTAGAAATAATTTTTAGAAACCCGTAAAACACGATTTTTATGAGGAAAATGGGGTTTTGGTGTTTTCGGGTCGGATAAACCAATACACATGGGATAAAATACTGATAAAATTATATTTCTATTGTTCTAAGAATCAAGAGTCACAACTCTAAAAATATATCAATTTTTAATTGAAAAATAGAAGAAAATAGAGAAAAATGGGAGAAAATAAGAGGAAAAATAGGAATATGCCTTAGAAAAATACGAAAAAATATAATAAGTTGTTGTGGATATATGGTGGGGCAAAGCATGAGGTTTGCCCTCAGTTTGCCCTATCTTTTTGTTATAGTGTGTGATTTATTTCTCTTTATATACTAAATCATGACAAAACAACCTCTATACACCTACGCGACGAAGCAAAACTTAAACAGTGAGGGGGAGTAGGATTTTGGGCAAAAGTTTGAGGGTTGAAATAATACAAATTCTGATTGTTTTTTCCAATGCATAGCATTTAGGAGATGGTTTATTTGGAAATTAGGCATCTAGTAGCACAAGGTTCACCTTGGTGCTAGATTATTGCAATGAAGTACATATGCATATTAGTTGGAATTCATGGAAAGATTGTTTGCGTACTAGCACATAGGCTGATTTGGAAACATAATTGTTTATGCACGATGAGACATCCACTATTGCATTAATCATACTTGTGGTATCAACTTGTGGAAATGCATAGCAATTGTTTGACTTATACTTGACCCACGCTTGAGAGGGTTAGACTTTCCTTGTTGTAGGTTAGTCATTCGTTTCTTGGGGAAATTTTTTGGTAAGAAGCATGTTATCTTTTGGATCTCGCTGACAAAGAGGGGAGTATTGTGCGAATGTGTTTATATGTAAAAGTAGCCCACCATCTAGGGGCTAATCCCTAAGATGTAGGAGAGCTGCAGTGGGGTCATGGCAATCAGCCGGTGGGGTGCCTCCATGTATGATACGTGGCGCTTATTGCCAATATGTGTGGGATACCCCCTTTGAGGGGTTTTGGGGAAGGTACCGTTGGACTTTTATCCAGTTACAAATGCAATATTAGATGTATCTAGTGTGCATTTAGTTATTACAGATGCTCCTGGACCGCGAGGCCGTGTGGTGGTGGAGGTGTCTGTTATGTGCATGAGGTCCAGCTAGTGCCATAGCTAGTGCCGGCCCATTTTTCGTCCCATTAGTGGTGCATCTACTAGGAGTTGCCTCAAAGTGGTGGTTTTTGAATCTAGGGTCTCTTGGGACCTATTTGTTAGTTGATGTCCTTTGAAGAGATCCATCAAGCTAAACTCTAGAAATAGGAGAGAGCCGAGAGGGCTAGACGAAGGGCCAAAATCGATAGGCGTTATTCTCCTAAAAGGAGTAGTCCTAAACCTATTCAAGGGCGGGGTCTTAGTAACCTTAGCCTGAATTAAAGTCCGTCAGGAGGTGGAAGTTCTAGTACTTCCCCCTTCCCAATTAATCTTCCCACTTCGAGTGGTGTGACAACTTTGCCTGTCTCGATTCCATTAGCAAATTCGATCATTGCCATGGCACAACCTATCGCAATCCTTGCAGGAACGACGGATTTGCTAGCCTTAGGTTTCCCCCTACCCATTTTTAATGGGTTAGTGGAAGAGGATGCAGAGCTTCATATAAGGGAGTTCCAAAAGCTGATGTTTAATTGTCGCATCCAAGAGGAAGGGAATCTAATGATGTTCTTCAATATGACTCTGAAGGGAAGGGCATCTATATGGTATCCTGACCTTGAGATCAAAACCATAACCACTGTGGATTTATTTTATGAAGCCTTTCGAAGGAATTTCGCACCCAAGAGAGGTGGCCAATATTGGTTGCGCGTGTTGAATTTGACATGCCAAGAACTACATGAAGATATAGGAGCGTATGCCAAGAAGATCAAAGAGGTTTTTCATAGATTGGATGCCTCTATCCCTATTCCACCCATTGCCCAGTTACAATACTTCTTACATGGTCTTGATTTTAATATCCAGGTGCAGCTGAGTAGTGTCACCTTGGTGGATATAGACACTGCCATTAGACGAGCGCAAGAAATAGAGTCCCGTCTGCAAGCGGCCTATGCTTCTCGAATCAATCCCAATATGGGTCTAGCATCAGGAAATAATTTGCAATTGATCAATGGTAGTGGAAGCCAAGGGATGGGGATGGCCAACCCTAACGGGAGAGGGAATGTGGTGCCGAATGTGCCTTTATTGCCAACTCTGCCAAGGGATGGGGATGGCCAACCCTAACGGGAGAGGGAATGTGGTGCCGAATGTGCCTTTATTGCCAGCTCTGCCTAGTGTGACTATGCCTATGGCTAGTCAGATGCCTCCAAATGTGGAAAGCTAATTAGCGAACCCTAACGTCGTTCCTGTGGGTTAGTAACCAATGCAAGCAATGCCTAATCAAATTGTGCGGCCAAGGGACCGACGGGTAGATGATCCGGGCTATGAGTCGAGTTCATCAAATGTCCTTAGCGAAGTGAAGGACATGATAAATCACTACACAAATATGATCTCTGAACAATATCGGCAAATAGCCATTGACATTAATTTCTTAAAGAAACAATAGAATCTAATAGGGAGTCAATGCCCCGAAGAGGGTGCACCCTCTAGATTTAGTTGCAAATGGTGTGATGGGAAACATTATCCACGTAATTTCCCAAATGTCAAGTGCGAAATTTGCGGGAAGTCCGGCCATTTAGCAGCCACCTGTTGGAGCAAGATCAATTCCCTCTAGCAAGGCAGTCGACAACCAGGGCCTGCTAATCATCGTGCGCAAGGAAACAATTTTCAGCAAGATGATGGGCCGAAACAAATACTCCAAAGGGGTAAGGCTATTGTTGAGGAACTACCAGGTGGTAGTGGGGTGAGCCTCATCAAGGCTATGCAGGTTAATGGCACTCAAGCTTCTAGCCTACGTGTCGTAACAAGAGGCCAAAAACATATAGAAGGCGACAAAGATAATGTAAAATTTGTCAATAGAAACCCTAGGCAAGATGATAAAGGAACTCAAGTTCTAAATCCTAATAAGGAAGGGGGACCTTTGAAGCCCGTAGAGAGTAAGGCTGATGCCAAAAGAGATAAAGAGGTATCGATAAAGAAGGTGAGAGTTAAAAAAGAGGCAATGAAGCTGGTGCAGCATCCTAAAGAGCAGATGGTTTGGCGTGAGAAGCGAGCTATAGCAAATTATCACGAATTTGATTTAACTAGCTCCCTTTGCGATGTTAAGCCAGACATGAATCTCTTGCATCTAATCAAGCTGTCGCCAGGAGTACGCAAAGAATTTAAAAAGATCTTGCGTATGGGTTATATTGTAGAACCTTTGGGAATAGCGCGGGTAGGGGATGACTAGTTTGAACATGCTGAAAAGCACTGCCCAAGGGTTCAGCCTATGTTGATGGGATTCTAGTGGATAGTGTTATCATTGACACAGGATCCTTGGTGAATATTATGAGTTCTGAATTAATGGAGAGGTTGGGTCTTGCAATTCAGAAAGATGCCTCCACAATCCTTAGAATGATTGACGATAGTCTGAGACAGTCGGAGGGCTGCATTACTAAAGTCCATGTGACAGTTTCCAACGTAGAATGCATGTTGGACTTTAGTGATGGACCTAAAAACGGGCCGGCACTGGCTCATGCACTAGCCGGACCTCGTCACTATGCACAAGACAACCCCTCGGCCTCGCGGCCAGGAGCGTCTATCAAAATCTCTGCCTTCCTAAACATTGCGTTTGTAATACGTTGTAGTCCAACTGATCCTAACCCAATATTGCTCCTCAAAGGGAGTCCCTTTCACATAGCCAAAAGGCTCGAATCACATACACATGGGGTTCCTCCTACGGCTGAATGCCGTCAACCCTCTGCGACTCTCCTACACCTTGGGGATTGGCCCCTCGATGCGCCGCTCAACATTTAGACATTTCGCACAAACGTCACTCAAGGTACCAAATAAACGTATCCAGGAATGTACCATTGTCCTTACTTAATTTCCCCTTTAGGATCCCACGACTAGCCTACAGCATAGGAACCTCACACTCTCAACGGTGGGTCACAGGCCTACTGAAAACAATTGCTATGCATATCCAGGAGCTAACTCTGATACTTTTAATTTCCTCTAAATGATCATGCAAAGAGGTGGGTGCCTAGTGCTCAAACATTTGAAAAAAACCAGCAGCGTGCAAGTGCAAACCATCTCTTTCATGCTTTTCTTTCTAACCGCTTTGTGCTTCGCTGCAACACCTAGCACCGAAGTGATCTTCGTGCTACTAGGTTTTAATTTTTATCATTATTATTCCGTCCTAGATGCAATGCATATAAAATCAGCAAATTATTCCTCATGCTCAGCGGCATTTAACCATTTTTTCCACAACTCTACCCTTCCCCGTTGATAGGGCATCATTGCATTCATTTCTTTTAGGGTTTCCTTGTCATTTTATGTGGAGAAAGGAAGGAAACACGCACTAAAACATATAAACAAGGCTGAACTGAAGCATAACTTCATGCCCCAGCCTTGCTATACATCAACAAACATAAATCCTATTTTTCTATATTTTTCGTAGCCCCAAATGTATTTTTCCCCTATTTTTCATGGTGTTTTTATCATTTTTCCCCATTTTCTTCATTTTCTTGTATTTTTTAAATTGCTGAAAATGAAAACCAGTTTGTGGGCTGTGGCCCTTAGTTCATTTGCAACAAAATTGAAAGATTAGTTGATGTGTATCGACGGTTTTCCCCATTTATATGCCCAAAACCCTTGTTTTTCCCCCTTTTTCATGCATTTTCGGGTTTCTTGACATTATTTCGGGCCATGAAATGCATGTTTTTCATAATTTCTGGTTATAAACAGTAAGAACTCAGAAGAATCAGCAGCATAATCAAATCTTAGTCCATATGAACGGCATTCCATCAATCAAAAGCATAAAACACTAAATTTTCTTTGTAATTTTTTTGGTTTACCGCTTAAACGCGTGTTTCGGGTTTTGTGTCCATGGCTGTAGATTTGGAAAACAGCAACACTTCATGTCCAGCAACATCACAAATCACCATTCTCAGCCCGTGTAGCAATCCGGTCCATGCCGGACAAGTCTCCATCATTCTTTCTTCATTGCTCCTTCCCACACATGAACTGCCTCTTAGAAGAGAGAGAGGGAGGAGAGAGAAAGACTAGAATCAGAAATTTCAAACCAGGCCATCATTCCACGGGCGAAGGGCGGCGATATGATCAGCATACGGAGTGTAGGCAAGGGCCAATGTCAGATAGGGGGGTTGTTTGCAGGCAGGGAGGAGCCATGATCAACATGGGGCGCAAATTTCGGCGCCTGTCTGCTCACGTTTCTTCCACGATTTCATCTCCCACATTTCATGTGAAATGTCATGCTTCATTTAAATGTTGGGCTCCCAAGGGTCACTTGCCCATTTTGGCCAATTTTTGTCCACCTCTTCAAATCTTGACCGGTTTCTTGGCCTTTCCCCCGTCCGGACTCGGAATCGAGCTCTGAAAAATCCTGGGCGTCCGGCTTAGCATCCCGCATTGGCCAGTAGCTCGTGTCAACCCGCACGACTGTCTGAAAAATTATGAAAAATCACCAAGTGTCGCTCGGGCACCTTTAAAGCACTTTGGCGCTTAAAATCGTCTTAGATCGAGCCGCCGCCTTTGACGGTGAATATTTTTCCCTTGATATTCATAATTTTTAGCTATTTTTAAGCACTTCCCGTCTCCTAAATTCCGCTCTCATTGGCGACCACGGGATAGGGCGACTCAGCCCGTCGAATCCACGAACATATCTGCACATAAACAACCAAAGAAGCATCAAACTGATACAAAACAATTATCATCATAAAACTCAGCACAATGCTCCCCCTACCCCTGGACAGAACCAAGGCATGACATCCACAAGGAATAGGCCTAGCATCATCTAATAGAAGATCCGAAGTGAGTCACTAACCAGCTGCTCCAACACAGCCAAACTAAAAAACCTCTCAAAGAAGTTGCCCTAAGTGGTAGTCTGAACTACTGACCAACTAAAGACAACGCAACTAGGAGCTCCTACAAGGGGAGGACTCCTATAGCCTGAGCAAAGGATATTTTCTGTCAGTACATGTCTTCTTTTAGGATTTTGATTGGATGAACATACTTGGGCATGTAAAAAGGAGGGAGCTGAGCGTAGTGACCCAAGGAGAACAGGGCATCGGCCTCAGGACCTGTCTCGGCACCCAAGAACCTACCAAGCCCTCGCAAGGCGACACTGAATCCTTTTCTAACGCTCACTTTTATTTTCGCTCCAACCTTCCTGGTTTTGATATTATTTTTTCCAGCAAGAAGCCACCCCTAGGAAGACAAGGTATCGGCCCCGGGTCTGACTCGTCCCTAGGAACCTACCAAGCCTTCGCAAGGCAATGAGCAACTGCTTATATATATATATATTTTTTTATTTCATTTCTTTTCATTGATAGGGGTTAGAACCCCTTTTTACACACCTTCGTATTTATATTCATCTTTTGGGATGTTCAGGATTTCTTTGCATTATTATTATTATCTTCTAGCAGGCTTCTCTAACTGCCTCACTACTAACAAGAACTCCTAGAACGGCTGCCTAGCAGGTTAGCAGAACAGAGCCACTAGGACTTCCTTCTAAAACAGATCTTTCAATGTCTAACAATGTCTTTACAGGAGGCAATGACTACTCCGACCTCCCTCAAACATACGTAGCCTAAACCTGGGACTTCATGCCTTGGTCGCCGGTCCCCAACAAAAAGTATCCCCTCAACAAGTACAAATACACATATAACAGGAAAGAAAGGTACTCGTAAAGGAGAAATATCACCTGGAGTGGCCACAAGAAGCTTCCATCGCAGCAAAGGCTCCTCCAGGCTCCACAAAATTCCACAACCCGCGAAACCTGTCCAGCACAACACTAAACAAAAACCCAATTAAACGCACCCGCACTAGACAGGGAAATGGCCCTCTTGGCCTAATGAAATCAGACATGGCTTTGCTACAAAACTGAATCGGCCCTCTTGGCCTAATGAAATCAAACAATACTATGCAGAACATCCACCTGGAAACAACCATGATAGACATCAAAGCATACTATTCCCAGGGGAACAGAGGCTCGTAGCCCTAAACTAGGTGCATTAAATTATGACCTATCCCTCCTGCGTACATCGCAAGAGGTGTTCGCATCACATGTCGTCGAATCAGTCTGTGGGTCTGAGATAATAAAGGTAGATGAGTCTCGCTTACCCTCTGCATCACCCAAATCAACCATCGTCTGCCAAAGAGGGCATGTTCAGAAAGCATACCCCACAAACGACCAGGTCCTGTCTCACCATCAATAGATATATCGGGACAAGGGCCACAATTAAAGAAGAGGTCCTCTTCATACGCAAGATTAGCCAATGAATCGGCAAACTGATTCCAATTCCGTGGAATCAGCTGAAAAGACACTCTATCGAATTCGTCTAGCAGGGCTATGGCAGTATGATGGTACATACAAAGGATCAGGTTCCGCACCATGTACGTCCCATTGAGTTGATTTAAAACCAACTGAGAGTCCCCTTTCACCAACAACTGGCAGATACCACCCTTCTTTGCAATATTCAAACCCATAATCAGGGCTTTGTATTCTGCCATATTATTGGTAAAATTCACCCCAAGATAAGCAGCTAACTTCATGACAATGCGTCGTCGGGGGTCTCGGATGACAACTCCTACACTTCCTTTTTTGCATGCACCCCTGGACGCCCCATCAAAGTACAAGGTGTACGTCCATAAAGGGTTTACATATCCTGCCATCCTGAACTCTACTCGTAATTATGGTAATCGAAATTCAGCATATTCAACGGGTGGACTGTAGGCTCCATCCCTCCATCATCATTGAATTCAACAGGGATGCTCGTCAAAAGTTGTAGGCAATGATGGCAGAAGACCTTGATTTCCCAAATAAATGTCCCGCCTTCTTGCTCAATCACCTTGTATCCTTTGCTCCACCAAATGAGCTTTCCCTGATGATACCTCTGTTCCAAATATGGGTGTTCTAAATAAGGGATCAGACGACCCATCAACCTCTATCACGATTTCCTTGCAGATGTTTGATCAATCTTGCCTAGACCTGCAAGGCAGTTATAGCATTAGTACAATCAGAAGTAATAAGGTTTAATCTTATTAAGATTAACCTTATTTTTAAATTCTATCCCCTCAAGGTCAGCTAACAACACTGTAGATTTATTCTTTCCTATCCTAACGATCCTATAAGGCCCATCCCATTTGGGTTCTAGCTTGCCTGGGAATAATTCACGTCGTGCGTCATAATACAGAACAAGCTGTCCTTTCTTGAAGGTGTACTTCTTGGCTTTGAGGTCGTGTAGCTTCTTCATTCGGCGCTTCGCCACTTCTTGGTGCAATAAGCTCTGCAACTTAAGCTCGTCTAAATGTGCCAGTGTCGTCAAGCGCTCAAAAAGAGCGTCTTCATCGCTCAAAGAATGATTGATGGCAAACCGAATAGTCGGCAGCTCAATCTCTAAAGGCAAAACACACTCCTCCCCATATACTAACTTGAACGGGGTATGGCCAGTGGCTCGTTTGAAAGTCGTATTATAAGCCCATACTGCCACGTATAACTTTTTATCCCAATCCCGTTTCTTTTCCGACACAATTTTGGACAGGATGCCTACAAGCTGCTTGTTGGTGCTTTCAACCTGACCATTGGCTTGCGGATTATATGGGGTTGTCTTGTTATGCTTGATGTTCCACAACTCTGTCAAACCTTTGATCACCTTATTCAGGAAATGGGTTCCGCGGTCCGACACTAATTCTTTCGGCGGACCAAACCGGCATATTATCTGCTCTAAAAGGAAACTAGCAGTTTCTTTAGCATCATCTTTCCTTGTTGCACGTGCTTCTGACCACTTTGTGAAGTAGTCAGTTGCTACAATGATGTACCTCTTTTGCGTAGTCGATGACGGAGTAATAGGACCCACAAAGTCTATTCCCCACTTCTCAAATGGAAGTATCGCCATAATAGGGGTGAGTGGTCGTTTCCTATTCTCTCGACTATCATGTCGTTGGCAAATATCGCATCGCTTAACATACGCAAACGCATCCTGGAAGATGGCAGGCCACCAATAACCTGCTCTTAAAGCCTTTTGTGCTGTAAGCCGTCCAGCAAAATGGCCACCGCAAGCAGAATCATGGCACTCTTCCAAAATGAATGGCACCTCGTCAGGCGTCACACATCGGCGATAGATATCATCAACCCCTTGCCGATATAATGTACCTGCGATCAAGGCAAACTTTAACGCTTGCTGCTTAATTTTCCTTTTCTCAGCCTTAGATAATTCGGATCCCGCCTCTCCTGTTGATAAATAATGCGTTATTGCAGCATACCAGGAGGGAATAGATGCCGTATCTATTTTAAATATCATCTCCATGTCACTACCTTCAGCCACAGATTCTTTCGGCTCCCCAAAGCCCACTAGACATTCCACGATGCCTTGCAACCTTGGTGGCTTACTCTTGATTTCATAATCAAATTCCTGCAAAGTGATCAACCACTTCGCTAAACGATCAGGCGGCTGTAACTTATTCATCAATAGTCGAAGTCCCTCCGCCTTCGTATAAAGTACGACTTTCTCATAGAGAATGTAATGCCTGAATTTCTTGGTCCCAAAGACCATCGCTAGACACAGCTTCTCCATGTAGGTGTAATTGATTTCGGATACCCCCAGCTTCCGACTAGCAAAAGCAATCGGGTGGTACCACTTCTCTTCCCAAATTTGGGCTAAACAGCAGCTGATACTATACATGGTGGCTGCTGAGAATATATAGAACACCTCACCTCTTTTAGGTGCTTTTAAAACGGGCGCTCTTGCTAGCTCTTGTTTCACATCCTCGAATGCTACCTTACAAGGGTCACCCCATACAAACGAACAGCTAAAGGACAATAAATTTGTAAGTGGCAACGTTCTTTCTACTAAGGTGTTAATGAATCTACGGTAGTAACCAACCGAAGACAGAAAGCTATGAACCTCTTTCGGAGTGCGTGGTGGACCCATGGCAACTATAACTTTCACCTTCTCGGGGTCTGTCGCAATTCCTACCGAACTGACCACATGGCCTAGCAATAGCCCATAAGGTACTCCAAAAGCACACTTCCGTGGGTTTAGGGCGATGCAAAATTGTCTACAGCGCTCAAAGCATTTTCTCAAAATGATCAACTGCCTTTCTCTCACGGTGGCGGCCCCTAAGTCATCAATAAACACCCTCAACTCTTCAGGGGATATGTCACCGAATGTCTTATCGGCTGTTCGTTGCCACGAACCAGGCGCATTGCATAAACCAAAAGCCATCACGTGGTAAGCAAAAGTGCCAAATACAGTGATAAAAGTTGTTTTCAACTTGTCCTCTTCTGCAATTGCCATTTGGTTGTATCCTGCAAAGCAATCCATAAATGAATATATCTCCCTACCCGCTAATTGATCCAAAATCTGGTCAATAAATGGTAATGGGTAGTAGTCCTTAACTGTCTGCTTATTCAGCTCCCTAAAGTCTACACATAAACGGATCTGATTATTCTTCTTCTTTCTAATCACAACTGGCGAACACCATTCTGTGTGTTGCACAGGAAAAATCAAACCCGCTTTTCGAAGCTTCTGTAACTCTTCAAACAGCCCGTCCCTCAATTCGAAAGGCATACGCCTTACTTTCTGCCGTACAGGACGACTGCCCTCTTTCAACGGAATTGTATGAACAGCAAGACTGGGAGGGATGCCTCTCAACTCATCATAACTCCAGGCAAAGATATCACGGAATTCCTGGATCAAGGCCACATAGTCCTCCCTTTCTGCTGTGCTGAGCATGGACCCGAATTTGATTGGCCGCGAATCATCAAGCGTACCAAGGTTTAGCTCGATAACATCTGCATCTCTTATACGATCTTGGGCCTCTATCGGCTCGTTCAAAGTGATCTGATAGATGTCCTCCGTGGTGGATCCCTCTTTGGACTCATCACTCGATGATGCCTCACTAACAGATAAATCTTCTAATGTCTCCAATTCTGTAGAAGATAGAGGAGCTCTCTCACTCTGCGGGGACTCAGGATAAGCATCAACCACCACACGCTGGGCACCTCTGCCGAATATCAATCGACCGGCGGGTATATCCACTTGGCAATCCGCTTGCAAGATCCAAGGTCGTCCAAGTAATACTTGGTAACTTGGCCGCCCTGCAAAACGAATCACCCTAAAGTCCAACAAGCATTCTACATTTGCAACAGTGACATGGACCTTAGTAATGCAGCCTTCCGGCTGTCTCAAACTGTCATCTGCCATTCTGAGAATTGTGGAGGTATCTTTTTGGATCGCAAGGCCCAACCTTTCCATCAGTTCAGAACTCATAATGTTAACAGATGATCCTGTGTCGACAATGGCATAATCTACTAATATCCCATCGACATAGGCTGCAACCCTTGGGCAATGCTTCTCAGCATGCTCGAACCAGTCATCACCAACTCGCGCAATACCCAAAGGTTCTACAATATACCCGGTACGTAGGATCTTTCTAAATTCCTTACATACTCCTGGGGAAAGCTTAATAAGCTGCAAAAGGTTCACATCCGGCTTGACTTCGCAAAGAGAGCCCGCCAAATCGAATTCATGATAGTTCGAAAGAGCTCGCTTTTCACGCCAAATCCTCCGCTCTTTAGGTCGCTGAACTGGCTTTATTGCCTCTTTCTTAACTTTCACCTTCTTCTTTGGTGCTTCCTTATCGGCTTTACTCTCTACGGGCTTCAAAGGTCCCCCTTCTAGGGCAGGATCCAAAACTTGTGTTCCTTTGTCGCCTTGTTTAGGGTTTCCGTCAACAGGCTTATCCATGTCGGCTTCTCTACCCTTTTTACCTCTTGTAAGGACAGCTCGTAGATTAGAGGTTTCAGCATCATTAACGCGTACAGCCTCAATCAAACTAACCCCACTACCACTTGGTAGCTCTTCCACTGTAGTCTTTGGTCGTTGAAGTATTTGTTTAGGCCCATTTTCTGGCTGGGGGTCATTTCCTTGGGCACGATGATTAACAGGCCCTGGTTGCCGACTTCCACGCTGGAGAGAACTGATCTTACTCCAGCAAGTAGCTGCTAGATGGCCGGATTTTCCACAAATGTCGCACTTAACATTTGGGCAATTTCTTGGATAGTGCTGCCCGCCACACCATTTGCAACTAAACCTCGCCGGTGCACCCTCCTCTGGGTATCTACTTCCTATCAAATTTTGTTGTTTTTTAAGGAAGTTGACATCAACAGCTATTTGTCGATACTGCTCCGTAATCATGTCGGTATAATGCTTCATCATGTCCTTAACCTCGCCAAGAACATTGGAAGAACTCGACTCATAGCCTTGGTCATTACCATGTCGTTCAATCGGCCTAACAATTCGATTAGGCACTGGTTGTTGAGCCACAGGCATGGTATTAGAATTGACCGCCTGGCCTCCACTACTTGGAGCCATTTGACTGCCCGTAGGCATCGACATGCTAGGGGGAGCTGGTAATAAAGGGACATTCTGTATCATGTTCCCTCTCCCATTAGGGTTAGCCATCGCTATCCCTTGGCCACTACTGCCATTGGCTATTGCCATATTGTTTCCCAATACTAAACCCATGTTCGAATTGCCGCGAGAAGCATAGGCTGCTTGTAGTCGGGATTCCACCTCTTGTGCTCGTGTAATGGCAGTATCTATATCCCCCAAGGGAACACTACTCAACTGCAATTGGATATTAAAGTCCAAACCATGTAGGAAATATTGCAATTGGGCAGCTGCGGGGATAGGGATAGAGGTGTCCAACTTACGGAAGACCTCTTTTATCTTCTTCGCATAAGCACGAATATCCTCGTGTGGATCTTGGCGGGTCACGTTGAGTACACGCAACCAATACTGCCCACCCCTTTCAGGGGCAAACTCCCTTCGAAAAGCTCCATAAAATGCATCAATGTTCAATATGGTACCGGGTTCTAAACCATGATACCATATAGCGGCTCTTCCTTTGAGAGTCATGTTGAAGAACATCATTAAATGTCCTTCCTCTTGAATGCGACAGTTAAACATCAGCTTTTGAAACTCCCTAATGTGGAGTTCCGCATCTTCCTCAACTAGCCCATTAAAAATGGGTAGCGGGTAACCTAGAGCCGGCAAATCCGTCGTTCCTGCTGGAATTGCAATAGGCTGCGCCATGACGAGGATTGGATTTGCACTAGGAATAGGGAACGGTGGGGTTACACCTCCCGCAATTGACGTGGACTGGCTTATGGAAGGAAGGGGAGTACTAGAGCTTCCACCTTCTCCTAACTTACTGCTTGTGGTCCTAAGACCACTAGATCCACTCCCTCGTAAGGGTTCAGCACCGCTACGCTTAGGGGAATATCTCCTAAAAATTTCAGCACGTCGCCTAGCTCTTTCGTCTCTTTCTTGCTTTTGGATTTCTGCTAGACGATGCTTATCAATAAATAACGGATCAATCTCAGTATCCTTTGGCATAAACTGCTAGTTGGTCCTTAAACAACCAGGATTCGAGAACCGCCACTTTTAAGCAGCTCCCGGCAGACGCACCACTGATGGACCTAAAAACGGGCCGGCACTGGCTCATGCACTAGCCGGACCTCGTCACTATGCACAAGACAACCCCTCGGCCTCGCGGCCAGGAGCGTCTATCAAAATCTCTGCCTTCCTAAACATTGCGTTTGTAATACGTTGTAGTCCAACTGATCCTAACCCAATATTGCTCCTCAAAGGGAGTCCCTTTCACATAGCCAAAAGGCTCGAATCACATACACATGGGGTTCCTCCTACGGCTGAATGCCGTCAACCCTCTGCGACTCTCCTACACCTTGGGGATTGGCCCCTCGATGCGCCGCTCAACATTTAGACATTTCGCACAAACGTCACTCAAGGTACCAAATAAACGTATCCAGGAATGTACCATTGTCCTTACTTAATTTCCCCTTTAGGATCCCACGACTAGCCTACAGCATAGGAACCTCACACTCTCAACGGTGGGTCACAGGCCTACTGAAAACAATTGCTATGCATATCCAGGAGCTAACTCTGATACTTTTAATTTCCTCTAAATGATCATGCAAAGAGGTGGGTGCCTAGTGCTCAAACATTTGAAAAAAACCAGCAGCGTGCAAGTGCAAACCATCTCTTTCATGCTTTTCTTTCTAACCGCTTTGTGCTTCGCTGCAACACCTAGCACCGAAGTGATCTTCGTGCTACTAGGTTTTAATTTTTATCATTATTATTCCGTCCTAGATGCAATGCATATAAAATCAGCAAATTATTCCTCATGCTCAGCGGCATTTAACCATTTTTTCCACAACTCTACCCTTCCCCGTTGATAGGGCATCATTGCATTCATTTCTTTTAGGGTTTCCTTGTCATTTTATGTGGAGAAAGGAAGGAAACACGCACTAAAACATATAAACAAGGCTGAACTGAAGCATAACTTCATGCCCCAGCCTTGCTATACATCAACAAACATAAATCCTATTTTTCTATATTTTTCGTAGCCCCAAATGTATTTTTCCCCTATTTTTCATGGTGTTTTTATCATTTTTCCCCATTTTCTTCATTTTCTTGTATTTTTTAAATTGCTGAAAATGAAAACCAGTTTGTGGGCTGTGGCCCTTAGTTCATTTGCAACAAAATTGAAAGATTAGTTGATGTGTATCGACGGTTTTCCCCATTTATATGCCCAAAACCCTTGTTTTTCCCCCTTTTTCATGCATTTTCGGGTTTCTTGACATTATTTCGGGCCATGAAATGCATGTTTTTCATAATTTCTGGTTATAAATAGTAAGAACTCAGAAGAATCAGCAGCATAATCAAATCTTAGTCCATATGAACGGCATTCCATCAATCAAAAGCATAAAACACTAAATTTTCTTTGTAATTTTTTTGGTTTACCGCTTAAACGCGTGTTTCGGGTTTTGTGTCCATGGCTGTAGATTTGGAAAACAGCAACACTTCATGTCCAGCAACATCACAAATCACCATTCTCAGCCCGTGTAGCAATCCGGTCCATGCCGGACAAGTCTCCATCATTCTTTCTTCATTGCTCCTTCCCACACATGAACTGCCTCTTAGAAGAGAGAGAGGGAGGAGAGAGAAAGACTAGAATCAGAAATTTCAAACCAGGCCATCATTCCACGGGCGAAGGGCGGCGATATGATCAGCATACGGAGTGTAGGCAAGGGCCAATGTCAGATAGGGGGGTTGTTTGCAGGCAGGGAGGAGCCATGATCAACATGGGGCGCAAATTTCGGCGCCTGTCTGCTCACGTTTCTTCCACGATTTCATCTCCCACATTTCATGTGAAATGTCATGCTTCATTTAAATGTTGGGCTCCCAAGGGTCACTTGCCCATTTTGGCCAATTTTTGTCCACCTCTTCAAATCTTGACCGGTTTCTTGGCCTTTCCCCCGTCCGGACTCGGAATCGAGCTCTGAAAAATCCTGGGCGTCCGGCTTAGCATCCCGCATTGGCCAGTAGCTCGTGTCAACCCGCACGACTGTCTGAAAAATTATGAAAAATCACCAAGTGTCGCTCGGGCACCTTTAAAGCACTTTGGCGCTTAAAATCGTCTTAGATCGAGCCGCCGCCTTTGACGGTGAATATTTTTCCCTTGATATTCATAATTTTTAGCTATTTTTAAGCACTTCCCGTCTCCTAAATTCCGCTCTCATTTAGGGTAATCCAATTTGCAGGGCGTTTGAGTTACCAAGTATTGCTTGGCCGACCTTGGATTCTACAAGCAAATTGCCAAGTAAATATACTGCTGGTAGGTTGATATTTGGCAGAGGTGCTAGACGTGTGGTAGTTGATGCATATCCTGAATCACCTCAAAGTGAGCGAGCTCCCTTGTCTTCTACAGAGTTAGAGACAATGGAAGATGTGTTTGAAAGTGAGACGTCGTAACTGACGAATCCAAAGAGGGATCGACCACAGAAGACATCTATCAAGTAATGCTGAACGATCCATTAGAAGCTTAAGATAGAATAAGGGACGCATATGTTATCAAACTAGACCTTGGTACGCTAAACAATAAGCAACCAATAAAGCTAGGGTCTATGCTTAGTGCAGAGGAAAGGGAGGATTATGTCACTCTAATCCAAGAGTTCCACAGTATTTTTGCTTAGAGTTACGATGAACTTGGGGGCATTCCTCCCAGCCTCACTGCCCATAAAATTCCGTTGAAGGAAAGAAGCCATCCTGTGCGATAGAAAGTCAGGCGTATGCCATTTGAGTTGCAGGATGGGCTGTTTGAGGAGTTCTAGAAATTATGAAAAGCGGGTTTGATCTTCCTTGTGCAACACATTGAATGGTGTTCACTAGTTGTGATTAGGAAGAAGAAAAATAATCAAATCCAACTGTGTGTGGACTTTTGAGAGTTGAATAAACAAACAGTTAAAGATTATTACCCACTGCCCTTTATCGACCAGATTCTAGATCAATTGGCGGGTAGGGAGATATATTCCTTCATGAACTGTTTTGCAAGCTATAATCAGATGGCAATTATAGAAGAGGATAAGCTCAAAGCGATGTTCATAATAGTCTTCAGGACCTTTGCGTCTCCTTCCTGGTGTCATACAAGAACCAGTTTGGCTTGGTTTATAACCGATGCTTTTGCTTATCCACAGCATTTTGTTTGCATTTTGTCCCTAGTGATGCATTTTGTTTGCCTCTTTCAGGATCTTTTGTCCCTAGTGGAAATCAATTATTGACAACTGAGGAGATCCTTTCACTCCTGTAGAAGGAAACCTTTACCCCTTTGGTCTCTAGCAAGGTTATTACCAGTTCTGGGGTTTCTGTAGCTCACATCTCCTCCTCGGTATGGAAACAACTTTGCCAGTTTCTGCAAGATAGGTTCACGTCAGGGAAGCTTGCTTCCAAATGTCTATCCAAGGAGCTATTCACTACTTCTGTTTGGATCCTGGAGGGAGCCAAGTTCAATTGGGCAACATTCATGCTCGCGAAGATGTTTCATCATTTTCAGAGAATTAGGAAAGGTCAAGGCAGTAATGTCTCCTACGGTGTTTTCCTTCAAAAGATTATCTCCCTTGCACCTCCTCCTGGTGGTGTGCCACTGGCTGATCCTGCTCCTCTTATGAAGCAGCCTTCACCTTCTGTTCCAACTCCTCCTCCATTATAGCTCAATTTCGATTTAGAGGATGAGGCCCCTACCAAATTCTCTCGCAGTAAAAGATTATGTAGTAAAGGGCCACTTAGTCCTATTTCAGTTTCAGTTTCTGATGTTGGGGGTAAAGGCGCCTCCGCCTAGCCGCCCGTGTATTACTACACTAACAGTCACCACCACTGCACACTGCAGGTGGCGGGCGCCCATCATCGTCACTTTATTCTTTATTATTTTAGTGACAGTTTGAATAAGGGAAGGCCCGGTCACACATTGTGACGGTTGGAGTTCCCATTTCTTGTCTCTCTCTTTCTTGCTTTTGCTCTCCCGCCATAGTTCTCAAGTGCAAGCTTCGATCCTTCTCACCTTTCAACTGGTATCAGAGCACGGCTTCTGACTCTTGAGCTTGGCTCGTGGAATTCTCAGCTTCCCATTGACTCCCCACTCGCATTGGGTCTCCTTCACGGAAGCCATAGCTCATTCTCTTGAGCTCCCATCACTCCCCGGCTTCCCGAGCTTCTTCCCTGCCTATTGAGGCACCATCAGGGCATTGACATTGAGGTATTGCTTCATTATTTCAAAGTTTATCTCAATCCACAGGTCTAGGTAAACAGGGTTTTCACAGGTTGTGGGCAGCCATAGCTCACACCTCTCGGAGCTTCCTTCACCTGGATCTTGCTTCTAGCCTATCAAGGCTTGTTGAGGCTTGGTGTATGCCTTCTTTGGTCCCCATTTGTGCCCCTTTGGGCCCCATTGTTGACACGTGGGACAGTAGACCCCCCAGTCAGCTCACTTTTTTTTGTGCTTGTTTCAATCAAGCAAAGACAAAATTCCCAATGTCATCATGCCAAACTAAGTTATTCACGTCTCAAAAATAGGCTATTGTTTTCATATCGCCACATAAAATAATAATATTTTTGCCAAAATTTTACATAAAATGTTAGCTTTTGCATTAAACAATACAAGAACTACTTGTTAGATTGCATGGACATCATCCATATAAAAATTCAGTACATAAAATATTAGCTTCCATATTTACACTTACATGAAATGACAACTTTCATCTAGAGAGCATATTCGTACATGCATAAAGTGTAAACTGATACCTATGCTTTGTAGTTAGATTAGTTGAGATTATAATCCATAGAATTATGATGGAAATACTTGTAGGTGGATATTGCACAAAATGAGTAAAGGACTATATGCGCATTCGTGATTGGTTAAATAAGATAACTTGATATATCTATTGTCAAGCGTGACAAGGTTAAGTATTGATTAAGGCTTGTGAAAGTTTATTTAAAAGCCATGTAAATTGTCTCATTGCCATATTTTTACTAGGCATCAACTAAAGGAAACTTGCTAATTCTTAGGATAGATCAATGTTAAGAAGATATTGTGTGGAAACTAAAAATGTTAAGAAGATATTGGATGGAATCTAAAAATGTGAAGAACAACTTAGATCGTCCCAATCTATCATATTGCCTACAAACTCTGAAAATTGAAATAGAAGGATATTGCATATTATTCATAAATATTTTGTGTAATGGTATCCTATATGTTGGGTAAGTTATCCCTAAATAGGAAATTCATGTCTTGCTCAACAAAGTTGAAAGAAAGGTACTCAACACTTCTTTATGGGGAGGAGAATCCTCATTAGATTGTAAGGTCACCTTACGCTAAGGTCTACCTTGGCTATGTAAAGCTGTGAGTTGTACAATGGCATGATTGTTATTGCATCATTATATGTTTGAAAGGATTGTTTGTGTTTGCTAGAATCTAGATCTTTGATTAAAAACATTGATAAACAGGATAAAAGGAAAGATCACACTAAGCTACCCCCAAGCTAGTTGCGAGACCCTACTCCAACGGGATCATGGTTATCGCTTTGAGAGGCTTAGACCAGCTCCATAGTGGAAAGGTCTATCCATAGGGATAGTCTCGAGTAGTAGAAAATGTGGATGCCAAGGGGGGCTCTAGCTGTAAATTCTGCATTACTCCTAGAATTTTACTATCCCCTTCTTCATGACCCAGGATGGGATCCTGGAATCCTAATGCTAGTTACAAGGGTGGAATCTTGGTGGGAAAAATGCCATCGTGGAATTTTATATATCTTCTGCAAGATTGAAAAGATGGAAATTGTTATAAACTTCCAATATTATAAAGGAATATCTTTTACTCAAGGGTTGTTTGAATTATATGCATGTTTGTGAGATAAGTTATGTGAAGGAATGTGTGATTTAAGAAACTAATTAAGGAAGCTGATTGTATATGTTTCAATAAATGTGCTATAGGTAATTAAAAAACTAAAGATGATGCCATCATCAAAGGAAAGTGGGTTTTACACCCGATGGGTCCATCCAACGGTAGGGTGGTCCCGGTTAGCTAGATGCTTTTCTAAATCAGTGATAGAAATAGGAAAATGATAAATTAACCAACTACTCACTAGGTAAAACAACTAACTTGCATTATTTTAAGAGGCCAAAATGGTATTTTTCCTTATGGGTAGGAGGGTTGACTTAGCGCACTCCCCTTTGTCTCCCATTCTCTTTAAACCAAGTGCAATGGAAAGTCCGCTTTAGTTTGAGTAATCTAGTAGGAAGTGGGAACTAAAAATTATTGACGCTAGCTGGATGTTAGGAGACTTGACAGATTTTAGGAACCCAATATTTAGGTCGATCCTAGTGGGTTCGGGCTGAACTCTTCTGTTGTGATGTAGACTCAGTAGGGTCTAAGTGACAAACCTCGTGATACTCTAAGGGATCACTGTGCGGTGTTATTTGGAAAACCTACTAATGGACTACTAAAGGTGTGCCTTGGAATGAGCCTGGCAGACACCTCACACTAGCTTTTAGTAGAATGCTAACCTCAGTGTCTCAACTATGACTCTCAAAGCCATGGGACAAAAAACTTTAAGAGTTACAAGGGCAAGGGAAATATACTCTCAATTAGTTGTTGGACATCGACAATGATACAAAATAATAGCTTTGATCATGCAAGTGGAGATGGATAACATCTGAAGGATATTGTTGAATACTAGAGCTGCAAGATCCTCACAAGTTTTATTCTTGGATATTATCTAGCGATGCCAATTTCACTGCAAAGATATGCTACAAGTACCATGCATATTACTCAAATCCCATTAATAACTAAGCAATTTGATAAGTATCATATTGGGGATGACTTTTATATATTTGTGAAACAATTTGAATAGGTTTACAAGGTGAACAACCTTACAGGCAAGTAATGCTAAGTAGACATAAGCATTCAAACTATGCCTTTTAGAGAAAAAATGTGAACCTAGTTTATCAAGCTTGATGCCACTGAGAAATTCTCATTCATAATGCTCAAGGATATGTTATTAAATACTTTGTAGATGCTAGTTGCAGTGATAACCTCATCATTCGATTATGAATATTGAGTAGTAAAAGAAATAGAGCATGCAAGAATATCTCCCAAAGTGAGGAGCCTCTTTAACCATATCCCAATTATCGAGAGATCCATCACAAAGGTTGTGACTAAAACTTTCATTAAGGGTATTTGACATAAAAATATTTATGAAATCATGGTAGGAAACTTGAGCCTTAACTGCTTTAGCATCAATGATGTGCTTGATGAAGTGAACTACATTGAGAGAACCAAAGGCAAGGAAGCTATAAGTACTAGACCAAACCCTAAACTAAGCCATGGCAAGTCTAAAATAAGCAACATGAAGGACCTAATGTTATTGTTAAGAAGAAGAATAATAAGAGTTCTTGAAGTTGCTAGAAACCCCTAAGCCATGTCGACCATATTGTCAAAATACGTAGTGCATTAATTACCTGTGGACATTAGTTCTCTTTTGAGTGCTAGAGCCTAGCATGCACTTGCACAAACTGTGGATGCTTTGGGTATAAAATCATATATTGTAGACTTCTAAAAGACTTCATGATCTAATCCTAATTTCAGATGTCCATAATACAACAATGGTCTCAATCACCTATGCCAACCTCAATTAGTACCATTCTTAGCCTTATCAACTCCCCAAGATCAATATGAATAGTGCTAAGAAAAAAACTCAACCCCTTAGGGATCTCAGACCACCAGGATTGAGCGCTATCTCAACTACTACATGGGAGAAATAGGGGTACACTAACCCTTTTGTTTACTATCATGGAAAAAATAAGAGCACACTAATCTCTTTGTTTGCTACAATAAAGGACATTCTATTCTGATAGATTATAGCTCGTGCCTATCATGATGTTAGGATGAGAAAGAGGGCAAGGAATGATTCAACCACAAGAATTGTAGCTGAATAATTCCTCACCCTCTTTCTCATCCTATCTTGATGGATTATAGGCTAGTACCTATCATGATATTAATATAAGAAAGCGAGTGAGAGGAATGATTCGGTTGTAAGAAATAATAGCTTGCTAGAACTCCAATCAACTAGGACATGTATCATCATGCTAACCAAAGGAAAATGAAGTAGATCAACATGCTCTAAATGTGGAATCACCATATCTATAAATATTTCCCAAGAGGAAGAGCTAGAAGTAGTAAAGCAATTGCACCCTTATGATGCAAGCATAGTCATACTTCAATCAGAGTTGGCATGGTCTCAATGTTAACCAATTTAAAGACACGAAGACATGAAGAAAGAGGAGAATACATAAGCCTTTATTTTTATTTTTATTTTTCTTTGGGAAAAGAAATCATTTGTTGCAATGCAAGGTGTAATTAAAATTGGCACCACTCAGCATAGGATTATGGATCTAGCTACATGCAAGGAGAAAAGACTAGTCTTTGGTCCAAAAGTTAGGTAGGATGTCTCAGGGTATTGGGGAAATCCTAAACCTACTTTTTTGTATAAAAATGTTGAAAATGAATGCAAAAGGCTATTCTTATATATGCCAATTTTTGGTTCTTGCCTTCTTGCTTTTGCACTATGAGAGAGAGAGAGAGAGAGAGAGAGAGAGAGAGAGAGAGAGAGAGAGAGAGAGAGAGAGAGAGAGAGAGAGAGAGGGTGAAGCCTTAATCTCTTCTCGTATCCTCTCATGCCTTACCATACTCTTTTCTAGCATGATGAAGCCCGTAGAGGGTTTGAGAACCTAGGAGATGCAGCTTGGATCATGGTGTATGCTAATGAGCATTGTTCTGATTGAGGGTATGTTGTACACATTCCTACAAATGGATCTCATCTTTGTGTGCAAGAGGCTATGTGAGATGTAGTCATTGACTAAGTGGTTGAAGCTCCTTAATTATAGGAGTGTATCCAAAAGTCCTAAATATGTTGAGCACGTGATGCATAACTTTTTTGGTTCTACTGCTAGGACCAAAGACACATTGACTGTGAAGTCACTTGCATGGTTCATGGTTGAAAAATACGAGGGGATACTCCTGCCTACTCTAAAACACATCCAAATAGTTAGATTTGTGTTTCCTATTAGAGATACATTTGGATTTTATGATTGATATTTAGGATTCAATAATTATTATTGGAGTTATCGTAAGATGATAGTTCACTAATTTCCAATTTCAATACTAGGAGTGATAATCATTGCCATAATCAATTGCCTTAGAGTGTGATGAGTAAGAAAGGCATCCTATGCATATTAAATATTAAGAGCTTAGGTTGCCTAGTTCTGTGGGATTGCTTTTGTGTTTTGAAAGAGAATATTAAAGAAAAGTAGGAGAGAAGAATTAATGGAGGAAAAAAAAAGTAGCTGCTTTTAGTAACCCCACTTCCTATTTAGTATAGTCTTTTATATCTCTTGCCTCGTGCTCATCATCATCATCTTCTTTTTGTTGTCTCATATTGCTCATTATAGCTTATGCTCCTTCTACTTAAATTTGGCACAATCTGCCAAGCTGTGGATAGTAGTTTCCACCTTCTCCTCATATTGCAAATCATGGGTAGCCTAGGCTGTAGAATCGTCAACAAAATGTTCTATAGATTGCACCTCCTATTGTTTGTCCACATCAACATAATCATCATCATTATGTCTGGTAATTTTACATGATGTCTCTATTATTTTTGCGCAACATGATCAACACTTCTACTTTATATTTGTCATCATCTACTATGTGTAAGTAGCATCCTCTTCACCATCAAAACATGCTGCTTGCTATCATGCACCTTCATCTATTGTTGGTTGTAGATAGTGTGAGCATCAAAATCCCTTGCACAAATTATGCCTTCATTTACTGGTCATGGGCTACATAATCATGGGCAGCTTTGATCATCCTCACCATCATCAACATATTCATAATTAGTATCCTCTTTCGATTGTGCCTTCTATTTCTCATAATCATGGCTAGCATATTCATCAATATCTCATGTAGATTACACTTGCTTTTTGATAATCATGGCAATACTAATCATCTTCATTATGTATGTCTTCATCATCAGCATTAGGTTTATCTTCATTCTCTTCATCTCCATCATCCCCATCAACGTTTTTTTCATCAGCTTAAGGATCAGTGAGATTACCATTTGCATAAACATCATCATCTCCTTCATCATTGTCATCTTTCTTATTGCTTTCTTCTTTTACCGTATTGTCTATACTCTATTGATTTTCCTTCATCCCTCGTATCCCTTCCATCTTTGACACTATTGTCATCCTCTTCCTCTTTATCCTTGTTGGATCCACCACATATTGTCACATGCCACTACCAAATAAGGAAGAACTACCATAGAGAAGCATGAGCCACCATCAAGAATGGGAGGATTCACCCTATCATAAGCACCATACACACCACACAATAATAGGTATGCGCTAGAACCACCTCAAAGGCCATTGATTATAGTAACTAGATGGTGTAGACTGGCAAGAGGAAGCCCCCAATAACCCATATGTGACTCTATCCCCTCCTAGTGGGGAGGGAATGCATTGTGGAAAGGTGATACCCTTGATAGCCTGTGCATTGCACATGAGATACTATTAAATGCAACATGTGTAGCAGCCATGATCTAGGTTCATGCATTGACAAGGAAGGATTTAATGCATGTACATCCATCCTTGTGTGGTGTAGTTATTGCTACTATAATTCTCTATGTGGGAAATATTTCCTTTTAAATATTTTTGTGTTAATTAGGAAAAGTATATTTTTCTTTATTGTGAAGCACTTCCTGTGTGTATCCACATGCACTCAAGTTGGTTGTGTGAGCATTGAATTTACATTCTCACACACTTGACCATCCAACCTACTAGGATGAAGGATTTCCAAGAGTAGAAAGACAATATGAGACCTTGATGCACCATCACCACACGTAGGTGCATGTGACCATACATGCATCACATTGGTGTGTCTCAATCTGTGTGTCTTAATCTCCACGTTAAGTTGGTGCACAACACACTAAATATCTTGTGTGAGCTAGTTACACATGCAATGATGCACCCTACATACCATCATTTAAGGTATGCAGGGTGTATCGTTGCATGTTGCACCCATTTGTGACACAGTCTACCCACACATACATATACATAATTACTTCACAACACATTGTTCCACACATAGAAGTGCATAGGCACCTGTGTGGTACACCCCACATGTCCACTACATTGTGCATTTACCCATTGTGTGCATCTACTTACACACGGTTCATCCATCCACTAATGTATAGTGCATCCTTTTTTCTTAAGGATCCCGACCACCTCACACACACTGTGCATCCATTGTATACGTAGACACATCACACAAGAGTATACACTAAGGTGCCTCACACCCTCTCCAAATCCAATCTACAAGATAGGAAAGATAAGAGAAAGTGAAATAAGAGGTAGGAACCTTGGAGATACACCAAGGAGCCTCATCCCCTCTCCAAATCCAATCTAGAGGCTAGGAAGGATAACATGAAGTGAAATAGGAGGTAGAAACATTGGAGACACACTATCATGAGTAGAGCCTTGCTAAGTGTAGACATGGAAAAAACAACCATATAAAGATAGAGGCTATCACAAGGCCTCACTAAGTGTACAGAGGCTATAGTGCAAAAGGTTACATGAGAAGCACAAGGCTTATGATTGGAGAATTAATGCAAGGACATACAAGGATTTAAAAAGTCAGTTTGAATAGTGGGAAAAGAAGGTTTGATGAGGCTTTTCCTTCTTCTCTTGAGTATCTTCTTCTTCATGGTCTTCTTCTCCTTTGACAATTGCAAGGTAGGCATTTTGTGATCTCTTCCTAGCATGACAAAAATTTTCAATGTGCCCACTTCCTCTACAAAAGTCACAAACAATACCTTTCTACCCTTTGTACTTGTTAACATAGACATCAAAGCATCACTCCTTGAAGAAGAGAAGAAGCTCATAGGTGAAGAGGAAGCAAGAACTTCAAAAGAAGAATATGTTTTCTTTTATTTTTGAGCTAATCCCTGCAAGTTGAGTTAGTAGAATTTTCATATAAGTAAGGTGAGTTGCAAAGGATGTATTAGCCTTCATATCCAACCTAGAAAACTCAATCAACAATCCATATTTTGAAGATTTAGATTGGGCACCAAACAATGGGTCCAACTATTCCCAAGTAGCATGAGATGTATCATGTGCATCTACATGGTGGATATAACTATCATGAAAGCTCAAGCCTGATGATTGCTTGGGCTTTGTCATCACTCTTTTGCCATAGTGCTGCAAGAGTAGCATCTCTAGGATTCTTCTCCTGGCCACTGGTTATTGACCATAGATCTTTCTTCATAAGGATCAATTTGATCCTCGTTTGCCACATGTGAAAGCCCACTCCTTTGAAGTGGCAAGAGGGTGAATCATTTCCCATTCTAGAGGTTTGAGCAATAGCAAATCTCTAAAAATAGATCAGCACAAGAGTTAAAACCAACTGTGTCAAGAGACACAAGTGAAAGTAGTGTCAAAAGATACTATGCTTTGATGATTAATATTGAATCCTCCCATTGGCTGATTTAATGTGGAAGTCTTGCTAGAACCTCAATATAGCATCATATTAGGTTGGTAGTAGGAAGGTTGAGGCTAGGAAAGTGAGAGAAAGAAGAGATATTTGAGGCTTAGGTTAAAATGGCTATGGTGGAATTAGGGTTTAGCAAATAGGCGACTAGTTTTTCTCTTATTATAGATCAAATAAGCAACCATTTGAACTGATATTTATCAAGAGATAGCCTAGGGCATGAGATTAAAAATCCCTTATCTTTTGGGCTATATTGCTCTACGTGTCAGGAGCTAGAGATGTATGATTAAAAAAGGCGCAGGTCTAGATAGCAAGCAAAGATTTGTGCGATGCTGGGTTTATGGAGCAGTAATGTCAATTTTTCTGTGCTAGCTTGAGGCTCCTTGAAGTAGGGAACAACTCCCCAAAAGAAATTGTGATGAGATATGCTTTTTATGAGGATATCTAGCTGCTCCAAGTGAGCATGGTGCTGCTAGCTATGGAGGTCAAGAAGAGTAGAGTGAAGATGGAGTGAAGAGATGAAGACTTCTTCTAGAGCTGAGATGAGTTGAGGTTGAGGAGAGCTAGAGGATCAGTGTGTAGAGCTAAATCAAGCTCACCATGGATCTAATACCATGTTAAGAAACATGAATCAGTGGGCATCTACCTCCATGGTTCCTCCACTTGTAGACACACACCAAGAGTACACATCAATACTTAGCACATCCATATAGCACATAGTGCTTTTGTCACCATATAACACACGCTATGAATCTACCTACACACCATTCTTGGTGTTTTGGTTCTACACATACATTGCTTGCATTCAACTACATGCATACTACATTCACTTAGTGCATACACCTAGTGCATACAAAAGCGCACACCTATACATGCATAAAATATCCATAGTACATTACAATTGGGACCCTCTTTTAATACATATAGACGTATCCTTCAATCTTCAAGAATGCACTAGGATACCCATCACTAATAAAAACAAAGTGCACACAGAGACATTGCACATTAACATACACCTAAGGTATACCTTTGAACATGAGAAAACACTAGTAATCACATATGTGTGACTGCATGCACTAATGTGCATCAATGCATACTTGCGGATACCTTTATGTGTTTGTGGATATTGTTGCATATAGCCAACACCCAATCTAGGACTCACAACACTTAGAGATCTTACTATGCACATAAAAACATCACAATGCACATGTAAGTACACTTGCATATTCATTAGGTACCCACAGACATTGTCTATCCACTTTGCAATACTAAAGGCTTAGCACATAGTACCTTGTGCACTTATGAGCACTTAGGTACATTCATAGGCACAAGAGAACATGAGTGACTACTACTATACATACGTGGTTGTGTGTGTGTACTTGCATATCCTTGTGTGTATCTATGCATATGTAAGTGTAGCTACATGCATCCATGTGCATGAATGTGTATCCACAATCCATCACTATAAATCCACTACATCTTAGGATATATCATAGCACTAATCCACAACCACTTATTTCACAACACACACACTTACACATTGCACATCACAATTAGGATGTATCCCACAAGGATTTCAAAACAAACAAAACCAAAAATAAATAAAAGAACCACAAAATCCATATATAAAATAAAAGGAACAACAAAATCAATCGATGCACGAAAAGAAAACTCACACATTTCAATATATATACGATCAAAGTGAGAACCACTATACATTTTTTACCCATGGACCAGGACTTGTGCAAGAGTTGCATACACTTAAGAAGTGGTCCTAAGCTTTGTACTCTACCTATCAGAGCAACAGGGATCCAAGCCCTAGTATTTCTCTTGACCTACAAAACACACATGTGTGCAACCTCATAAATCACATCATCAACCTAGTCAATTTAGAGACCATGAGGACTACATCCAGCACCAGGGATAACTCAAGAGGTAGTTCTAATTATTTCTAAGCCACAATCAATAGCTTCTAGCAAGCTACAAGCTTTGATGTTTCAAATATGACTCCCAAAGCATTACAACAGAAGTTAATAAAGCTAAAAGGACAAGGAGCACTCACCCTCAACTACTTAGTTGATCTCAATAATGACATCAAGCTGCAACTTGCCACCATGCAAGTAGAAGTGGATAGCATCCGTAGGATGTTGTTCAACATAGGAGAAAATGGCTCATCACAAGAATCCCTCTCTAATCTTATGCAAAGAATACTATTTGATTAATCAAACATCCTCCAAGTTAGAATGCACATCGCATAAACCATTCCGACCAAGATGGGAAACACATTAGTCCACAAAGACCAAGCAAAGGTTCCTCTAGTGGCTAAAAAACTAGATAAATACTGAACCTTATAGCTTCATAGAACAATTTGAACAAGTCTATGAGGCAAATAGCCTTGTGGGTGATGTAAAGAAGGCAGAAGCATTTGGGCTTTGCCTAGGTGAAAAAGGGTGCATCTGGTTCATAGGTCTAGATGCATAGAGAAAGTTTACTTTATGCTACTAAAGGAATCTTTCATCAAGTGTTTTTCTGAAGCTAGCTATGGGGATAACCTCATCTTTGGCTGATGAACATTGAACAATGGAAAGGAGAGAGCATGAGAGACTATGCCATTAAGTTCAGGAGCTTGTTTAAATGCAAATCGCCCCTATAGAGAGATCCATATCCAAAGTGGTTCATAAAGGCCTTCATCAAGGGTATCTACCATGAAAGGATTTACAAGACCTTAGCTGAAAACTCTAAGTTCAATTCTCCATCATCAAGATTGTCCTCAAAAAGGCTATTCATGTGGACAATCTTCACAAAGAGCATAGTAGGGACAAATGAACAATGAGATCCCACAGAGAAACCCTTACAAGATAAATTCAAATGAATAATAAAGAAACACTAGAATTAATTGTTGATGTCCAAGAGCAACATCAAGAGTTGCTCAAGATAGTAGAGTCTCTAAAAATATCAAGGCCATATAACCAAAACATACAGTTTCTGCACTGTGGTGGAGACCACCTCCCTTTGGAGTGCTCCAAACCACTAGGATATGCACAACTTGCAGACATTTGGTCATGTAGCCACATATTACAAGGCCACACAAAGATTCTTTGGTCCTAATCTTGCATATCATCACTATATCAAAGGTGCCAATTATCCTAGACAACCCCCACTTGATTAGCAATTGGTATTACCACCAATCAAGAAAGTATGGCTCATACATCTCTTACTTAAAATCAGACTGTAACAATTGATCACTAGTCAATCTTATCATCTAGGGCAGGATGGTCCTCTTAGGAGATGCGTTTGTGAACATGAGATTGAGGCTATGTTACAAGAGTCCCATGGTAGCACTATGATAGAACACTTCAATGCAACCACCACAATTAGAAAATTGCTTCAATCGCAGTTATGGTAGCCCATGACATTTAAAGATGCCAGCTGATTTGTCAATCATTGTGATAAGTGCCAAATGAACAAAGTTGTATATTAGAAAGGATAAAATGGAACTCACATCAGTGATTGCCCACCAACCCTCTCAAAAGTGGGGTATAAACTTCATCAGACCTATCAATCTAGCTACTTAATATTTGTAGGCGCGATATACCATCATGGCCATGGACTACATGAATAAGTGGGAAAAGGCCAAGACTACTCGAAAAAATAATGTAAGAAAAACTTCTCGATTTCTCTAGGAGCAAGTCATTTCACCCTTTGAATATCCCATTGAGATTGTTAGTGACAAGAGACACACTTTATTAACAAGTGATTCAGTATCCATTGTCCACATTCTTAGTCATCCATAGAAAGTCTAGCCCATACTATCCTCAAGAAAATGGCCAAGCAAAGGCTACAAACAAAGTTCTTGTTAACATATTGATAAAAATTGTCTCAACATCATGCTCAAATTGGAATCACAAACTCATGGCAATTCTTTGAGCTTGCACAAATTATAAGATTACTACATACCAAGTTCCATTCTAACTTACCTACAGAGTTGTTTCTATTAACAGTCTCTGTTAGATATGCTCAATCTCCCACCCTCATAATGTGTTTATCAATGGTCTACACCAACTATCCAATTCTACTACTCACTTCCTAAACAAAAGGTACGCACTTTGCCATGAGGATGCGAATATCAAATGCAAAATCATCACCACAATCAAATACCAGAATATCATTAGCATCTTGAAGTATGACCCAACATACTGCAATACCACATCCCTCTGCATAGTCATTGAATGTCGTGCATTAACTCCACTAAAAGAGCCGCTTCACCACCCACTCATTTAGAAGTTGTTGACCAAGGAAGAGCTCCACATCGTAAGCCATTTCAATGGACCATTGCTCTTGGACAATCTCACATTATACCTTTGCAAGCTACTTGTCTGCAGCCCGTGGACTTGGCCTCTCTTGCCAAAATAGAGTACAATACAGACTTCTATGATTGGTGGATTCTAGACCCTTCTCTTGTCGTACATGAAAATAAAACAACTCATTCTTTTGTATATAACAATTGTACAATGAAAAACTATTTTAAAAGAATATTACTGCATATACTTCACCACCTCTCTCAAGTTGGGAAGCTTAACTCAATGTTGCAGTAAGGAGGGAGACCAATACCAATGATCATGTTGACAAATGACTAACAAGCAACTTGCCAAAACCAAACATCCAAGGTCACCAAACAAGTAACAATTATTGTAATAGGGTGTTAAGAGGTGGGTAAGTTGTGGCTTCTATATTCTTCTCTTTCTTCATATCTTTATGTCTTCAAACTAGTTAACATTTCCCCCCCTCCTCCTAGTGGAATACCAGTCCTATGGCACTTATGCCAAAGGAGCATGATGTGGTTTGATGGGAAGAGTTGGGCCAATTGATGAAGATATCCTAGAGAGCTAAGTTTCTATGATAGTATAAGGGAAAGATGCAATGTGTGGTGAAGAGAGAAATAATAGTTGTTGGAGGTGAGAAAGTTGGAGGAAGTAGAAACTATGGGCCACTGATATCAATGGTTCTCCCTATGGGTGTGACTACCTATCTTGGTGATGTGAGGTGCTTGTGCAGAGTACGTAGAAAATGGATTGAAACTTCAAGTAAACTTAGAATGTTACCCCATATTTGAGAACCCAATTTGTGAGAGGCTAGTGCATTGTGTTATCACCAGGGTGATAGGTCTACCAAGCGGGGGGTTCACTCATAATAAAGAAGACATGTCACCTGCATGCAAGGACTTCTAAAAAAACCGCTATTTATGAAGCTTGTGAGACTAATATATCCCCCTATTTAAGCTTATAAGATATATACATGTATGAATTTTTATGTATCCCCTTTCTTAAATGTAAGTCTTCATAGAACATATACTAACTTTCTTTTTAAAAGTTGGAATTATCCTAAGCAATTAAAAGTATCAAAATGGTCATATCACAAAGTGATTTATGTAGTGGCACTTGGATACCATTGAAGTATGTGTTGCAATGTTTTTGAGTGCCCGTTCCCCCTTACCACATGAGGAGAGAGAGTAGGGGAATCGAACCCCTTTATACTTAAAGTGACTACACCAAGCAGACACCAAGCTCTCTTTGGAAAAAGGGGAGTTGAATCTCTCTACCAAAACCATGGGAGAGTGCCAACTCCCCCCTCCCACACTATGATTAATTCAATAACCCTATTACATGAGGGTTTATGGTTTTAACCTTACTTTCAAGGTCTCTTTTATGCCATGGAGAAACCAATCTATGGAGAGAGGTGATCAAATGCATCCCCCCCTTCTTTTTTCCCTCTATCCCCTCCTTAAATTTAAGTTCAATATAGGAAATTAAGAGGCGTCTAACTCTAATGTAGACGCTTAAGTGTCCCCTTCCAAAACCCCCCCTCTCTTACACTCACATGATACCATACAACATCTATAGTGAACCCCCCGAGTACCAAGTAAGTAAGCTTGGGATCTCCTACCCTTGATGGGCCCTAAGGTTGTAATGTGGGGGAGCGGACTAGGGTGACCACTAGTGCTATTAGTATGATAATGTGCTTCTCTCTTTTTTATCTTTTCTCTCTCTTTTTTAAAAGAATAATTTTGACAAGCATTTTCACTCTTAAGGGACTGGCCTAAGCACACGCTAGAGGTATCCTTTGTTGAGCATATACTCTTTTAGTGAGTTGCAAAGTTGTAGGCATGACTTTGGATAGGAGCGGATGTATTCATAGTCTAGCAAACCTACTATCTACCATGTCTATCAAAAATTCTCAATACAATAGGTAGGTAGCAATATGTCCCAAAGGTGGAGCCATATCATAGCCCCTCTATGGGTGTGATGGGCTATCAAAGAGAGTAAGATGATGAGAAGGTAGAAGTAATTTCATGTTATGTAAAGGACGGGTCCGAGCAATTGATGCATTTTTTCATGAAGTGTATGAAAGAGAGAATGAGATCAAAAGGCTGGAATGGGTAGATCTTCTTCTTCTCAAGGCCTCTTATATTTAGAATTCTTGGAAAGTTGTATCTCCCATGCTTCGTTTTGTTATACTCACCACCATGTTAGCAAGGATAAGGATGTAGAAGTAGATTTTCTCATTCGAGCTCACTGGAGTAGATAAACGCATTCCATGCTACTTTGTTGTACTCCAAGAGTGGGTACTTCCATTTTGGTTGTCTTGCTAGGCTTCTTGAAGATTCATAATTAGATATTTTCTTTCTCTCCCTCTAATCTGATAGGATACTCTGAAGGCATCATTGTCCTCTTGGTGGGCCTACATATATACTATACTTCCGGCCACTCAAATAAGTACTCAAATTGTTTGGGGAGGTAAGGGTTCCTTGAACTTATCAACCTCATTGATCTTAAAATAAAAAATTACTACTTGCTTCACTGAATCTTATTCCATGTACCTATAAGGTTTATTCTCTGGCTTCTCTTTTGTATTGCCATCTTCATTCTCCATGAGCTCAGGTGGAATGGAGTGATTTGACATCTTTTGGGGTTGTGCCTTAAGCTCTTCTACCATAGCATTGTAGGCCTCTTTTTTCTTGACAATCTGCTTTGCAGTGGATCCTACTATGAAGTCATCAAAAGGTGATAGATCAAGAAGATCTATTGGTGGAGTCATGATATTAGATGGTTCAAAACCCATAGGAATCCAAGAGAGGAAGACTTGTCTTTAAGAAGTCTCATTGCTTCTAACTCACGATCCTCATACCCTTTTTGTGTGGGTATCGTATGAGGTCTTACATGGTTGGCTCAATTGTCATTAAACAAACTTCCTTAATTTGTCCTATGCTATCTTGGATGCTACATATAGTTCAAGTTTGTGCATTGAGCTTATCAGGGTCTTCTATGTCTAAGGTGTGCAAACTCTGAGGGCCGCTTCTCTATAGATTTATTGTTGCTTAGTGAGGATATACTTATAAGTGTCCAACTAAATCTTTATTGGGATTCTCCATACAAGGTGGTACCTAGATCATTGAATACCTTCAAGAGCATATCTCCACATAGTCATTGTACTTCCCCTTGCATAAAGTCCATTGCTAGGGCTAATTGGTTTGTTTTTGTCTACTGCAAGGTATCAAATATGATCTTCCATTGTTCTCTCTCCTATAGGTGTTGCTCATGTTCTTTCTCCTTATGCCACACTTTATCCTTCACTTGAGAAAGCTCACGTCTATTTTGTATCAACAAGTGGTTAAATTCAGTTGTTTGCTTACTTAGTGTATCATTGTCCATTATTTGCTCCTTAAGGTTTATCCTTGCTTCTTGAAGCTCAATGATGGTTTCCCATAGGGTAGCCTCCCTTCCCTTTCAATTCATTCTTTAGCTCTTCTTTTAGTATTGCATCTTTTCTTTTGGTCTTCTAGATTTCATATAGTAGGGATTTCTCCTTTTCCTATAGTTCTTTTTTAAGTTCTTCCCTCAAGACACTCTCATTTTCATGTAATGATGTGCTTTGGAATTCTCCCTATTGAGAGTTCTTCTTGTTTTGTAGTGTCTTTTGAAATCTTGTTATTAGCATTGCTTCCTTCTTGTTGAGTTTCTCATCCTTTTTTGGAAGTGGAGCTGAATGAGTGACCTTCTTGGGCTTATATAGCTCATCTCCTTGGTTATCATTCAAATAGATCAGTCGTACCAACTTTCCAGAAACTCCCCCTATAGGGAGAATCATAGATTAATGATCATTCAACCCTTCCCTAATTGGATCATTACATGCATCAATGGTACAACCCAAATTAGTTGGAGCTCCAAGCCTAGGCCCATCACCTAGATGCATCTTAGGGTGGTGCATATCATCAGATGTATCAATATGGCCTTTGGTTTCCTCCTCAAAATTCATCAAATCATAACCACATGGAATGCTTGGCCTTTCATCTAATGCACCAATAGTATTTTTAGGGCTTTTGGGGCTCCAAACCCATCTTACATTTCTCTTTATATGCTTAGACATTCTCAATTTTCCACACTGGTCTAATGGACTCAGTGTGGGCTTATTGTTATAACTATATGGCCTCACATCCTTATGATTTCTATTGAGCACAGTTGGACCTTCACTATTCTACATCCTCTTCATATGAGATGTCTTTACTTGCCTTTGCCCACTTTGCAAACCACTAGCCATAGGCACCATGCTTTTATTAAAAGGAATAGCATCTACTCAAAAGCATGATTCACTAATAGGTGGCATGGGTCTCTTAATATGAGCTTGACTAGGAGCAAGATAAGAACCACTCATGGGACGCTCATCCACACTTGTAGACCTGATGGTTCTATCACTAGTGCCTCCATAGCTACCTCTCATGGAATTGTTGCAAGCCTCGATAGGACTAAAATCTTTTTACCACCAAGAGGAATCTTATCCCTGCTCATAGGATTGCCACTTCCTACTTGGAGATTTTGGCTACTAAGATCTCCTACTGCTAAGGTTGTCTTAGTATTAGCAAATGAATTTTCTCCTTGTTGCAAAATCGGTTGGATATTTGGATGCACTTGCACTGAAAGGGGGAAACTCAAAAAGTTTTCCCAACATCTTCAAATATAAAACTCATAGTCAATTGCGTGCATCTTGGCCTCATTTAATGACTTAGGATCTCTCATTCTCACTTGGATTTGCATAGTAAGCACTAGACCAGTCATAAAGAGCTAACATAGCACATCACCTGGCAACATACTGGCTCTTCTTGGCCAAATCCTGAGAATATCATCAAAGGCTCTAACGTATTCTTTAGCAAAAGGGTAAAACTCCTGTCTAATCTGTAGAAGCTGCCCTAAAACCTTGGTCACATGCACTTTCTTTTCATATTCATCTAATAATTTATCACATAGCTCATCAAAGGATTTAATCAACCCTCTTGGGAGGTTCCAATACCATTTCCTAGCCTCTCCCTTTAGGGTATTCGAGAACACAAGCATCTGATGTAGATCATCAAACCCACTTGCAAGGCAAATTAGGCCATACTCTTTCAAATGTAGCATCGGATCCTCATCTAGTAGCCCATGAAAACATTGGGAGATCCTTGTAAGGAGGAGGGCATTTAGTCATCTTCTTTGGGATCAAGATGGGGTCATCAAAATATTCATATTCATCTTGACTTAATACCTACGTGTCAAGGTCACTAATCTCTTCCATTTCCACCTTTATCAATGTAGAAGAGTCACTAATTCCTTGGGCTTCCCTTTCTGCCAACTCACAGAATGGTCTAGGGAGCCCTATGGCTTTCAACGTATCGTGTTGATTCTTTCTCAGAGGATCTTCCATACCTTGCCCACCATCCAAAGGCCATTCTAATGTATTTATGCAAGAGCTTTTTCCCTTCATAAAAAACGAATATATCGATATTATTTAAAACTTTCGGGTCGGGCCTTTTGAGCAATGGCTTCCCCTTAACAACTAAGGCTTCCAATGTCCTTATGAGGTCTAATATTTTAGCATAGTGACCCACCACACAGGATGTTTCAGCCACAAGCAAATTCCAATGTATATCATTACTATCCCATGGTGTTACGGCTTTGGCATGATCGTTGGTCAATGATGCCAGAACTACCATGGGTTCCAATGTGCTTGTTGCATATTCTCTAGGCTGATGAATGGTTATGCACAATGTTTCTTGAATAGAGACCGCACCAAGGCCCATTGGCCCATGCCATCATGCTAGAGGATAGACTAGCTAAATGCATACTTTCCACTTTACCTAAATCATTTTTTGTAGAGGATTTGGTTTCTACGTAATTAATTAAGTCTATTAGGAGATTTTGAATAGGGCAAACCAAGTGTTTGAAACCCTGGACAAACCCCATTTTATAGATACTTTAGTGCATTCCTAATCGACAAGATTATAAATTTTAAGTCCCTTTCGGACCAAGGTTTGCAAACTGACACTTATTAGTAGCTATTGGAAAAAGCACCACCTGTCGAGACCTAAAACGGGCCTGACACTAGCTATAGGCACTAGCTGAG
Source organism: Lygodium microphyllum (assembly GCF_053477565.2). Classification (NCBI taxonomy): domain Eukaryota; kingdom Viridiplantae; phylum Streptophyta; class Polypodiopsida; order Schizaeales; family Lygodiaceae; genus Lygodium; species Lygodium microphyllum. The sequence continues at coordinate 184,459,662 of NC_141135.1, forward strand.
CCTCTCTAACACTCATAAGACAACTCCACATGGCCTCGCGGCTAGGAGTGTCCAAGGGACACATTGCCCTAATTGCTAATGTAGATATCGTGTTTGTAGTGGAACGTAGTCCAACGATTTCCCTTCCTTACTCCTCAAAGGGAGATCCCACACATCTTGGTGTAGTACACCAACGTGATACAAACATAAAGGAGGCACCCCTCTTGCTAAATGTCATGGCCCCACTGCAGCTCTTCTACATTTCGAGGATTGGCCCTAAGATGTGTTGCTCTAACATAAAACACATATGAACACACTCCACTCTTATTTATTTCAAATGTTCTAGGATATAAGATTTGAACATCTAACCTACAACTTGGGTTTCCTCACAACTCAACGTAGGTTATGTGTTTGGCAATCAATTGCTATGCATCTGTGATATGTATAATGCAATTGTGGATGACACACCTCATGCTCAAGCATTTTATGAAAAAGAAACCAACCACGTGAGGTGCAAAAACAATCCTTTAATGATTTCCAAGCTACTCATAATTGCGGTGTTGCTAGAGTCTAGTACTAAGTTTCCTCTGCTACTAGTCTCTCTTAAATTTAAATGGTGATCGGCCTGTATGCTATGTATAATCAAACAAATCAAAATTTAAAAAATTTTCAACAACCACTCACTTTTACAATCCCTCTTCCCTCCTACCATTTAGGTTTTACATTTGTTGGATAGATGTAACGTTCATTTTTGTGTAGTTTTTCATGTAAAAATCAATAAAACCCATACCCTAACATAGAAAGAAGGTTGAACTAAGGCCTATCCCTCATGATCCAGCCTTGGTATACATTCATGAATATAAAATATATTTTTTCTTAATTTTTAGATGTAAAAACCAAAATTTTCTATTTTTATAAAATTGTTCATATTTATTTGCTAATCAAAATGTGAATTTTTTAATTTGTGTCTCGACCAATCATATTGATTGAATAGTGGTTTTTATCAGTTTTTTATCCCATATTAACTTCATTCCCGAACCCAAAATGAAAAACATCCTCATTTTTCCTAATTTAAGAAGCATTTTGGGTTTTAAATTATTAATTATGACTATGTATGACTATGGGTTCTACATTTCATCATGTATAGCCCTCAAACATACTTCAAAAATGATTCATGCAAATTTTCTTTCCATGAACACATCATTAAAGCCATCAAACATCAAAACAATGAGATTTTCTTTGAAAAATTTGAGCATACCACTTATTTGCGTGTTGCATGTTTTTATGAAATAGTTTCGGGCAGTCACAGACCCATCCTTAGTTCCATGATAGTGTTGGACATTGCCTCTCATCCTCCTTTTGATCTTGGAGAAATCCAGTCCACGTCGGACAAGCATCCTTCATCTCTCTTCCTTCTTGATTTTCTGCATGTGATTAGCCCCTTAAGGGGGGGGGGGGGTAGCATGTTTTTACTGCTGCCAATTTGAAATGATGCCCTCCCCCCCCTCCCAAATCATGTTTTTGGTTTTTAATTAGGGGGCCCAAGGCCCCCCACAATGCCCATGCCCAAATTTATTTTACCTTTTGCCTATTTTGGCCTTTGTAATGCCCGCCTTGCGAATCTTGCTCGTCTGGCCTCCGTTTGGAGTGCCAAAAATTTCTTCCAGTTTGTCTTGAGGTGTTGAACTACCGATAACTTTCTCTAGCTCAATCCGATGTCTATAAAAATTATGAAAAATCCACAAGGGCTCTTTGAAATCGCTTTCAAATCCCGTATTCTATAGCTTGTAAAAATTGCCAACTGCTGCTTTTGACAAGGTTCAATTCCTACCTTGAATTTGAACTTCTCCACTTCTTTTCCACACTTTCACAAGCTTTAAATTTCACTCTCAGACTGAGAAACTCAACAAGATGGAAGATATGTTAAGAGAAGAATTTCAGAAGACACTACAAAACAATAAGAACTCTCTAAAGAAGAATTCTAAAAGAATAATATAGAAAAAAAGAGTTCTTTGAGGGAAAAACTTTAGGAAAAACTGTAGGAAAAGGACAAATCTCTACAGAATGAGATCTAGAAGACCAATTATAGAAAAGATGCAGTAGTGATAGAAGAGCTACAAAAGGAACTAGAAGGGAAAAGGACTACCCTATGGGAAACCATCGTTGAGCTTCAAGAAGCAAGGATGGACCTCAAGGAATATAGAATAGGTAATGATACACTAAGCAAGAAAATAGTTGAATTGAACCACCTGTTGACACAAAATAGCCTTGAGCTTTCTAAAAACAAAGCTAAAGGGTAGCATAAGGAGAAGGAACACAAGCAACACCTACAAAAGAGAGAATATTGAAAGATCACATTTGATACCTTGTAGTAGGCAATAGAAAATTGGTTGGTCCTAGCAATGGACTATGTGGAAGGGGAAGCATAGCAACTATGTAGGGAGACACTCTTGAAGTTGTCCAATGATCCAAATATTTCCTTGTATGGAAAATCCTAGCAGAAGATTTAGTTTGATACTTATAAGTACATACTCACTAAGCAGCAATAAATCTATAGAGAAGTGGCCCTCAAAGTTTACATACATTAGATAGAAGACCCTAATGAGCCCATGGCACAGCTTGGAACTATACGTAGCATTTAAAATAGCATGGAAAAAATCAAGGAAGTCTATTTAGTGACATCAACTGAGCCAATTGAGCAAGATCTCATATGACATTTACATAAAAAAGGGTATGAGGATTACAATTAGAAGTAATGGGACTTCTAGAAGAGAATCTTCCCCTTATAGGTCCTCTATGGCTTTAGAACCACCTACTATCATGACACACTAATAGATCTTTCTGATCTACTACCTTTTGATGAATTTAGAGTAAGACCCACTACAAAGTGAATTGTTGAACAAAAAGAGACTTATGACACTATGATAGAAAACCTTAAGACACAATCCCAAAGGTTTCAAATCATCCCATTCCACCCAACTATGAATCCTTGGAAGTCTATCCATGGAAGCCTATCCAAGACATCCAAAATTGAAGTACCCATTCTTGGAGAGCAAGACAAAGAAACATGGAATGTGTTAATCTACTACAATGAGCTTGAACAAGAAAATTCACTTCTTTATCCTTATCTCTGTCGACATGGCAACGAGTATGACAAAAAAAAGAATGGGGGGTACAACTTCCCTCAAATTCCAAATATAAGGGCCCTTGAGAAGAAGAAGAAGATCTACCTATTCCAACCCTTCAACCTTATTTCCTCTTTTATACACCTTGTGAAGAAATTCACCAACTGTCTAGACTCTTCCCTCATAGTGTGACATGCAATTATCTTCATCTCCTTCTCATCTTACTCTAACAATTCATCACACCTTAGGAGGAAAGGTTGCCACCACTCTTCTTTGACATAAATACTGGAATCGATTGAGTGCCTATGATAAGGCTCCACCTCCATGCCACACTACTGCATATCTATTGTATTAAGCTCTTCACAAATATGGTAGATAGTAGGTTTGCTATGTGCACACATTTGCTCTATTTGGAGGTGCATCTAAAACTATGCAACTTACTAAAAGAGTATATCCTCAACAAAGAATATCTCCAACATGCACTTAGGCCAATCCCTAAGTAGTGAGAATGCCTATGAAAATTATTCTTTAGAAAAAAGAGAGAGAAGCACATTATCACACTCACAACACCTAAGGGCCACCCTAGTCCACTCCCCCACATTACAACCTTAGGACCCATCAAGGATAGGACATTCCCAAGCTTTCTTGGCACACTTGTCACCTTGGGGATATCGTAGCACACTAACCTCTCACAAACTGTATCCTCAATATGGAAAAATTTCAAGTTTACTTAGAACTCAACCCATTTCCTAGTTACACTACATGAGCACCTCACATTACCAAGATAAGTAGTCACACCCTTAGGAAGAGCACCATGATAGGTACATGAAGCACATGAAACACCCTTGATATCAATAGCCCATACTTCCTACTTCATATAACTTCCTCACTGTTAGCAACAACCATTTTCCTCTTCAATCACACATTACATCTTTCCCTTGTATTGTCATAGAAACTTAGCCCTCCATGATCTCTTCATCAATTGACCTAGCACTTCTTTCCAATCACATCATGCTCCTTCAGTGTAACTACCATGGGACTAGCACTCCACTAGGAAGGGGCAAATGTTAACCAGTTTTAAGACATGAAGACATGAAGAAAGCAAAGAACATGGAAGCCACAAATTTTTTGAAATTATTATGATTTGGAAAAAGAAACAATTTGTTATAAATGAGAGTTGAGCTCTCTTCCGTAACGTTGTAATTAAAATTGGCAACAGTAACATAGGAATATGGATATAAGTACACGCGGGGCAGAGAAAAGACTGGGCTTTGGTACAAAAGATGGGCAAGATGCCGAAGGGTATTTGGAAAATCCTAACCCTACTTTTTTATATAAAAAGATTGAAAAAGAATGGAAAAGGCTATTCTTATGTATGACAACACTTGGTTCTTGCCTTCTTATTTTTGCACTATGAGAGAGAGAGAGAGAGAGAGAGAGAGAGAGAGAGAGAGAGAGAGAGAGGAGAGAGAGGGAGAGAGAGGGAGAGAGAGGGAGAGAGAGAGAGAGAGAGAGAGAGAGAGAGAGAGAGAGAGAGAGAGAGAGAGAGAGAGAGAGAGAGAGAGAGGCAGAGAGAGAGAGGCAGAGAGAGAGAGGTGAGTTTGAGAGCAAGAGTGAGAGTGAGGGTGAGGAACCAAGAGGGTGAAGCGTCCATCTCTTCTTGTGCTCTCTCATGTCTTACCATGATCTCTTTTGGCATGACAAAGGCTGTAGAGGGTTTGAAAACCTAGGAGGTGCATCTTGGATCATGAAGCATGCTACTAGCATCCTTCATCAATAAGGGTACTTGATCAATCTCGAGCATAAACACGCTAAAAGTATGACACTAGACAATGAATTAGAAATCAAAAGCTAGAAAAAGCCATACTAGGATCTTCCTAAATGATTTACAAGGTATAAGAAAGGGGATTGAGTTATCATTTTTCTTGGTGCAAAGAGGGAAGGGAAATCTAGAAAACCGATTAAGGGCCTAGGGAGAAGGTGAATAAGATAAACCTTACTAGACTAGGAGAAACTTCTAAGCTGATTTATGTTGTTGAGGACCTCAATGTAGAAAATGAACAATGCCTTATTGATCTACTCAAAAAGTATCACAACATGTTCGTCTAGAACTACTTGAACCTCAAGGGCATACCACCCCAAGTACTAATACACAAAATCCCTCTTAAACTAAATGCCTAGCCTCTTGTAAGAGGGTTAGGCCTAGAGGTGGATCTATCTTTATTAGATTGATTTGATTGCTAAGAAGAGTTGATTGGGTTTGTTATTAGGTTAAGCTATAGTATGGATGTTGTTAGAGTCAAATGAATCTTCTGTGACATTTCTTTGTGGGTTAGCTTGAGGAATTGTGTTTTAAAAAGACACTTACGCTAGATGATTTCACCTCACAATCAATGACACTTGGCATAGTAACAAGGTAATTTGAATTCAACATGAGACTATGATCTACTTTGCCCTATAGCTCTATTGATAAAATTCAATGTTTGGATTTTTTGGGTTAAAGGCTGCTTGTGCCTACTAGCCTACATTTATTGTATACAAATCAGCACACTTATACATTGTAATTGGCAAACATCTATCACTATCACTTTATTCTTTATTCTTAGTGATAAATACAATAAGGGAAGATTGGTCGTACATTGTGACTATTTGGAGTTCTCACATACCGGTCTCTCTCTTCTTACTTGAACCTCCATAACTCTTGCACTCTTCTTGCTTCTACTTATGCTTTTACCTTCTAATCATATTTAAACTTATATCAATATGTGCTTTCAAGGACCTTCACCAACATCCACTTCAGTTCAAGAAGAAAGCTTTATTCACAACTTCCATGGTAGTCAATTATTGAGATATGCATCAATCCAGTTGCTTCCTTGCTCAATTGTACCCTTTTCAACATTGATCAGGGCCTTTCTCTAAAACTTTTGAGTTTTACCAAGTGAGCATTGAGCTCAGTAGAGCAGCAACAAACAACCAACAACCATTAGTGTGATTTGCACCTGGTTTACTACCCTTGTTCCTGACAATTTTCATCTCTTCTAACTCTCAATGTTTACTTTGTGCAAGATAGACCTATTGTTCACTCTCTATAGGATGGACATGATGTTCACTCTATGTAAGATAGACCTACTATTCAATGTGTTATAGATAGACATGTTGTTCATTACATTGAGGATAGACTTGTTGTTTATTGTGCTCATGACTAACTTGCTATTCACAATTGTTCAAGGTAGACTCACTATATACTGTCAGGGCAAGTGTTTGACTAGTTTAATGCCCTATCGATGATTATGGGACAAGTTGATTATACTAGGATGTTGTATTGATGCTCAAGCAAGGCTTTTGGATAAATTAGAGCTTGTTTAGCTCAATATTTGGAAGGTTCTTTATTGTTATATCCTATGGACAATAAGCTTACATATTGAAAGGTTATGTATTGCATGCCTATAAGCACTTTAAGATACTACATGGATGTATTAATGCTTAGCATTTATTATTATATCCAGTTATGCTTATGTTGAGCTCTAAAACTTGGTTTTGAGGTCCGTTGAACATATAATTGTAGTGGCTCTTTGCTTTTCTGGTTTCACATGTATAGATTTAAAGGATTATTGTGGATAAATGCTCCCGCATGTATTGATTCATGTCATTAGGCACTCGGATGTTATGAGACATATGTATTGAGCTTCTTACATGGGAGATGCTTATATTTTTCTTATAGAGCTTGGTTCTTTGAGACAATGGGACTCTCTTGATTTATATATATACTCTCATACATGCTACTTAATACAAATACTTTTGCTTGTGGATTTATTTGATTCCATATGCTTTGGACACTAGTACATACCTCTGTATGCTACTTAATACAAATACTTCTACTTGTGGATTGATTTGATTCCATATGCTTTGGACACTAGTACATACCTCTATCAATAGTTTGTCAATGATGTATATGCTTATGGGATGTATTGTCTACTGATACTTTGAGTTTGTGAGATAGTCTTTGGTACTAGTGGTCTATGCCTATTCACTGCTAGTTGCATTCCTTATAGCTTGGTGGCTATCCAAATATCCTTGGTAGTGGATGCTTGCTATCTTGTCTATTTTCCCACAGTTGGATTGGTGTACACTAGTGCATTTCTTACAATAGTGCTATAATTACTATTTTGAGCATTCTTTTGAAGAGCAGACACTTTACTTTGGTACTCTTTTAATTGCAATTTTTGGACATCTATACCCTCATTTGTTCACACCCTTTTGCCTACCCATTTAGATCAAATTTTGGGGCTATTTTGTTGTAATTACAGTAGCACACACACTTGTTATTTGCAATATTTTGTTGTTGTTATGGTAAGTATTTCTCATGCATCAATTGATATTGCTATTTTCAATATTAAAATACTTGATGGTAATAACTTCTGATGTTGGAAGATGCAAATATGGCAAGTCTTGGTGCAGAAGAAGCAAGTTAAGCCATTGAAGTTAGAGGGCATAAAGCTAGAGCTTTATGATGTAGAGGATTGGGAAGAGATGGATGAGCTATGCAAGTCCATTATAATTTTGTCATTATCAAAACAGGTTTACTTCAACATCATTAACACTTAGGGTGGTGCTTATGCATTATGAAAAAAGATTTGTAATCTTTATAACAAGCAAAGTTATGCATCTTAGTTGTATAGTTGAAGAAGCTTGTGGACCTTCCTATGAAGGAGGACATGCCTATGTCTACTCATTTGAATGAGTTCCACTCTATTTTCAACTAGCTTGTTTCACAAGACATCAAATTTAAAGATCACATAAAATCATTGTTCTTGCTTGTCACACTACGTGAATCCTAAGGTGCTTTTCATATTCTATGAGTACTAATTCCCTTGGGTGGTTAACATGAACTATAATACATAAACAAAGTCAAACTGAAGCCAAAATTCATGCCTTAGCTTTTTTTTATAGCCACAACCACAAAGCATAATTTTTTAGATTTTTATAACGCGAAAGTCTTTTTTTTCTATTTTTAGCTATTTTCTCTATTTATTAATACATAAAAATAGATGATTTTCTAATTTATGATTAGTGACTGATCATGAAAGCTGAAAGATGTTTTGTCTCAGAATTTTATCCCATGCGCATCTCTTTTCCCCACCCAAAACCCACAAAACCTTCATTTTTACTTTTAAAATACGCTTTTCGAGCCATAATTTAATTATTGCAACTATTTATCATTGCGAGTCTGCAATTTTTTTTATGCACAACCCTCAATCATGGTGCAAAAAAGATCTAAATAAATTTTTGTTCCATATGAATTTCATTTAGACCATCAAACATCAATAAGAAGCAAATTTCCTTTATAAGAATGAGGCATACCGCTTATTTGCGTGTTGCAGGTTTTGTAATTAATTTTTTCGGGTTGCCAATGGACTGGACCAGCAGCAAATCTTCAATGTTGAACATCTCCTCTCAGCCTCCTCTTGATCTTGGAGCAATCCCATTCATGCCAGCAAGCATCCTTCAACCGGTCTTCATTCTTCTTCATGGGCCTGTATTGCTCCTTAAGGGGAGAGAGAGGAAGGAGAGAGAAAGACTGGTTTTTTATCTCCATATCCAAGCAGCCATTTCATAGGCCAAAGGCGGTGATAGGGAGTGTAGACAAGATGTAGATTAGCAGTCAGTTGGGGGGGTTGTTCTTCAGCCCCCATAGCCCCTCCATCCCCAAAAAATCGACGCCCTGCAATGTCGCCATTTCGTGAAATTTTTGGGGGGTGAGACCCCAAGGGTCACCCTCCTTGGCCTAAAGTCTCTTTAGACTTGACTTCCTTTTGTCCCTCCACCTCGGGCACTCCCATTCAACTGTCCAGCATCGGATTTGGCGTCTGAAAAATTATCTACGTTTGGCTCAAAGTCCCCCACTACCGAGCATCTCCCAGGATCTAATCCAGTAGTTGGAAACATTATGAAAATTCCCCAACCGTCACTCGGTGGGTCTTTAAAGTACTTTTGGGGTCTTCTCACTTAAAATCATAATGATTGCAGCTACCGCCTTCGACGAAGTCTATTTTTTCCCTGAAATTCAGTTTTTTTTGGCTATTTTTAAGCACTTCTCGACGTCAAAAATAATATATCATTGGTGACCACGGGGTAGGGCGATTCAGCCCGTCAAATCCCATGAACAGATCTGCATAAACATAACCACAAAGAGCATCAAGCTGATACAAAATAGATACACAACAAAACACATCATAGCTCTCATCCTACCCCCTAACAAAACCAAGGCATGAAATCCACGAGGAGTAGGCCTAGCAAAATTTAATAGAAAGCCTAAAACTAGTCACGAACCAACTGCTCCAACACGGCCAAGCTAAAAAGAACTATCAAAGAGGTCATTCTAAGTGGTGGTCTGAACTATCTACCTAACTAAGGACAACTGAACTAGGAACTCCTACGAGGCGAGGACTCCTATAGCCTAATCAAGAAATATTTCATTTTAGCACATTTTACCCTTTTAGACCTTCATTTTTACTCGGGCATGTAAAAAGGAGGGAGCTAAGCATAAGGAGAACAAGGCATCGGCCTCAGGTCTTGTCTTGGTACCCAAGAACCTATCGAGCCCTCACAAGGTGACACTTAATCCTTTTCTAATGCTCACTTTTATTTTTGCTTCAACCTTCTTTTATTTACGTTGTTTGTCAGCTAGTTGCCACCCCTAGGAAGAAAGGCATCGGCCCTAGGTCTTGTCTCGTCGCCTTCGCAAGGCGATAATGCTTAAATATTTTTCTTTCTTCTCTATTTTTATAGGGGTTAGAACCCCTTTTACATACCTTCGTGTATTCATATATTTTCTTTCAAATATTTAGGATTTTTTTTCCTTTTATAACATCATTTTTATCTAGCATGCCTTGCTAATTGCCTCACACGAACAGGACCGCCTAGAACGGCCACCTAACAGATCAGCAGAACAGGGTCACTAGAACTCCCTTCTAACACAGGTCTTTCAATGCTTGACAATGCCTTTACATGAGGCAATGACTACTCAGACCTCTCCCCAAACACATAGAACCTAAACCTGGGACTTCATGCCTTAATTGACAGTCCCCAACAAACAGAAAGAAAGAAGCACCCTTGCATACACATGTATTATTATTTGCTTAAGGGAAAAAGACTTAGAAAGGGGACGAAACCACCTCAAATGGCCACAAGAAGCTTCTTCACAGCAAGGGCTCCCTCCGATGACTTCGTCAACCTGTATGATGCAATCACTAAAACAAAAAACCATTAAATGTACTTGCACCAAACAGACATAGGGCCCTCTTGGCCTAAAGAAATAGCACATTTCACGGCAAACTAACTAGCCCTCTTGACCTAAAGAAATCAAACATAACATCACATATAGATCCCTCCTTGGAAGAAGGCAGATATACAAAAATATGCTATATTCCAAGGGGAAAAATAGGGCTCTCAGTCCTAGACTAAATACATCAAGTTGTGACCCATCCCTCTTGCATATATAGCAAGAGGCATACACATAACATGTCGTCTAATCAACCTATGGGTCCAAGATAGTAGTGGTAGATGGGTCTCAGCTACTCTTCACATTACCCATATCAACCATTTCCTGCCATATAACGCGTAGTCTGATAAAACTCCCCACAAGCGACCATGTCTTATAGCATTATCAATAACAACATTCGGACTAGGACCACAGTTGAAGAAGAGGTCCTCCTCATTAGCAAAATTTGCTAAGGAATCTGCAAACTGATTCCAATAATGTGGAATCAGCTGAAGAGAGATGCTCTCAAATTCATCAAGTAGGGTTATAGTAGTTTGATGATACATACGAATGATAGGATTCCGGACTATATATGTCTCATTGAGTTGATTTAAGATCAATTGGGAATCCCCTTTTACTAACAACCACCGAATACCACCTTTCTTGGAAATATTTAGGCACATAATCAAGGCTTTATACTCTGCCATGTTGTTAGTGAATCCTACCCTGAGATAAACAGCTAATTTCATTGTAACTCTGCGTCGGGGATCTCGGATAACTACTCCAACACTCCCTTTTTTATTAGGGCCTCGGGACGCTCCATTAAAGTATAACGTGTACGTCCACAATAGGTTTACACAGCCAGCCATCAAGAACTCTCCTATTCGTACTGATGATAATCAAAATTCAACATATATAGAGGATGAACTAACAACTCTATCCCACCTTCTTCATTAAACTCAACAGTGATGCTTGTCAAGATTTGTAAACAGTGATGGCAAAAAAATTTAATCTCCCACACAAAGGTACCGTCTTCTTGCTCGATCACTTTGTACCCTTTGCTCCACCCAATAAGCTTCCCCTGATGATATCTTTGCTCTAGATATGGGTACTCCAAATAAGGGATTAATAGTCCCATCAACCGATTTAAGATCTTCTGCAAGTCTCAAATCAACCCCAGCATAGACCTGCAATGCATTTAGCACATTAGCATATTTAGAAATAATAAGGTTTAATCTTATTAAGATCAACCTTATTTTAAAATTCCACTCCTTGTAGATTAGCTAATAAAGTCGTGGACTTATTTTTACATATCCTAACTATCTTGTAAGAGCCATCCCATCTAGGTTTCAACTTTCCTGGAAATAGCTCCCTATGCGCATCATAATATAGAACTAACTGTCCTTTCTTAAAGCTATATTTCCTTGCTTTTAGATCATGCAACCACTTCATGCGGCACTTAGCCACTTCATGGTGCAACAAAATCTGCAATTTGAGCTCATCCAAGTGGGCTATAGTCTTAAACCACTTAGATAAGGCATCTTCATCACCCAAAGAATGATTGATTGCAAATCTTATGGTCGGCAACTCAATTTCTAAGGGCAAGATACACTTCTCCCCATAAACTAATTTAAATGTGGTGTGGCCAGTGGCTCGTTTAAACGTTGTGCTATACGCCCAAACTGCCACATATAATTGTGTATCCCAGTCCTATTTCTTTTCGGAGACTATCTTGGATAGGATACCCACAAGCTGCTTATTGGTGCTTTCAACTTGTCCATTGGCTTGCGGATTATAGGGAATCGTCTTATTATGCTTAATTTTCCAAGTTTTAGTCAATCTTTTAATCACCTTATTCAAAAAGTGAGTTCCACAGTTCGATAATATTTTCTTTGGCGGACCAAAATGGCAAATGATCTGCTCAAGTAGGAAACTAGCAATCTCTTTTGCATTGTCCTGCCGCCTCGGCGCCCTTGTTTCTAACCACTTTGTAAAGTAATCATGGCTACTATAATGTATCTCTTCTGAGTAGTAGATGACGGGGTAATGGGACCCATAAAGTTGATGCCCCACTTCTTAAATGGAAGGATAGCCATAATAGGCATAAGTGGTCACTTCCTATTCTCTCTACTATCATGTCTTTGGCATGTATCGTATCTCTTAACATACGCAAATGAATCTTGGAAGATGGACGGCCACTAATATCCATCTCTTAAAGCCTTTTGTGCCATCAACCGCCTAGCAAAGTGCCCTCCACAAGCGAAGTCATGGCACTCCTCCAAGATAAATGGAACCTCGTCAGGCATCACACATCAGTGATAGATATCATCAACACAATGCCGATATAATGTTCCTACAATCAAGGAAAATTTCAATGCCTGTTGTTTAATTTTTCTCTTCTCTGATTTGGATAAAATAGCTCCAATCTCTCCCGTAGATAAATAATGTGTTATAGTAGCATACCAAAAGGGAATAGATGTTGTATCAATCTTAAATAATGTTTCTGTGTCACTTCCTTCAACCAAAACCTTATTGATTCCTCCGAAATCCACAAGAAATTATACAATGCCCTGTAGCCTTGGTGGCTTGCTCTTGATCTCATAATCAAACTCCTGCAAAGTGATTAACCACTTTGCTAAACAATCCGATGGCTATAACTTGCTCAACAACAATCGAAGCCCTTCCGCCTTCGTATAGAAAACCATTTCTCATAGAGAATGTAATACCTGAACTTTTTGGTCACAAATACCATCGCAAGGCACAACTTTTCCATATAGATATAGTTAAATTCCAATATGCCCAACTTGCGACTAGAAATCTATCGAATGCTACTACTTTTCCTCCCAAATTTGGGATAAGAAATAGCTGATACTATACATAGTGGTTGCTGAAAATATATAGAACATTTCGCCTCTTTTAGGTGCTTTTAAAATAGGTGCTTTTGCAAGCTCCTACTTCACATCGTCAAAAGATACTTTGCAAGCATCACTCCATGTAAACTGACAATTCAACGACAATAGGTTCGTCAGTGGCAACACTCTTTTTGCCAAGGCATTGATAAACCTCTAATAATACCCTACCGATGTGTTAAATGTTGAAATGACTAGATTTTTTGGTTGATTTTTTTTGTTTTTGAGGTGGCCTGAATGGTTGATTTTTTATGAATTTTGATTGATGATCCGTTGTTTTTGAAGTATTTGAGAGTTTTTGGATAATATTGATTATTTTTTGAAAGCTCATGATAATTTTCAGTAGAAATATGAGGTTCTAGGATGTTATGATAAGTTCTGTTGAGGTTCTGATTGGTTCTGATACCTTCTGTTTAGCTTCTACTTTGTTCTAATTTTTTTCGGTATGAAGCATGGATTGATGATTTATGAAGGTGGAGGTCTTTTGAAAGCTTATTGAATATTTTTTGATAGTTTTAAATGATTTTAGTATGAGTTATGAGGTTCTAATTAGTTCTGATGACCTTCTGTAATCTTCTGTAGACCTTCTTTAGAGCCTCTGCTCTGTTTCTATTCTATAAATCCTCTGTAGATCTTCTGTAAGTGTTCTGTGATATGAGGTTGTGACTTTGGGAAAGTTTCTAACTTTTGGAAAGGATGAATCTAAGTTCAAAAGAGCTAAAACAAATAGAAGAAGCAGCTACTGAAGACTCAAGAGCAGACTACTGGAGTGACAGAGACAGAATTGAGCTATGAAGAGACACTGTAGTGGCTCTGGTGCCCTTTCATATCTCTCATACCTCTTGGGAGGTGCATCCACGACCTAAGAAGGATTATTGAGAGTGATTATTGAGTATTTTAGTAAAAGATGATGTACTATTGATTGAGAGAGAAAGAGAGAGTCAGATATAGCCAATTCTATGAAAACAATGTATCTATCTATGAGAGATCGAGAGAGAGAAAAATATGAAGACAATGAAGATGAATCATATGTGATTATTTCCATTCAAAAATTGTGTATTCTTTTGTGTTTCTTGTTCTATTGATGGATTCTGTGAAGATGTTGAAGATTATGGTTGATTCTATTAAATTAGTGGGAGATATCTACTATGATGCTGCATGAAAATTTGTTATTTTCCTTGTTGTGGTTCTCAAAAGAATGAAATAAAAGCTTGTTGATGTTACAATATACATTTTCTTATAGTAAAAACCCCTTTTCCTTGGTGTTCCTCTTGGGGCTCCATGTTTTTAGTGTGCAGCCACAGGGAAACTTGCCATCAATAATCATCAGAAGAGGCTGAAAATGAAGGAAATGGCATTACCAAGAAGAGGAGAATTAAATGGATGCTTGCAAAGTTCCTTTTTCCACTGAAGAGTTGGAGATTCTTATTGCCAAAGGCACTTTCTACAAGAAGTTCATCCTGCAATGGCCGAAACATATTACCATCATGATGCAAGCTATATGTGGTGGACTATTTCCTCTTCCTGTTGAAGCAACAGAGATGTGCATATTGGTGGTAAATTGTTTGGGAGCAAACTAAAGAGCAAAAACAGAGAGAATGAACATCCATGGAAGATTTGGCATTCATTGAGAGGTTTTTAGACATCATCAAGTGGGAGATCGTGAAGAAGTTTCAGGAGTCGTAGTCAGTGGAGGTTCACGAAAATAAGAAGGAAAAAATTTAGAACCTATTCGTGGATGCTCAACAGTAGGACACGTGGGATGCTTGGTGCACTGACAACCTCCTATTTGTTCAATTAGCAACCCACTGGAAGTTAGTAGACAGAGTGTTTTTCACAACATACACTGTTGAAACCCTCAAAAGCTGGCATTATTATAATGATGGCACAACAACGATCCTAAGAAGAATGAGTTTTGATACTTTCAAAATGGAATATCTCCCTCTCTGTGGTGGTTTGAAAGCTGAATTCAAAGATGTTGAAAAGAAGTAGAAGAGATATTGGCCAGAGAATCCTCCAGAGATTGAAGCCCCCTCTGATTTTGTTCTGTTGAGTACAAACCAAGTGGTTGGAGCCAACCCCTTTATGAATGATGCAATCAAGAGGCAAGCGCTAGAACGAGTCCAGAGGTATGTGAGAAGAGAGAAGGAAAGAATCAAGGCTAGAAACAAGCTTGCAATAGAAGCCTCCTTTGACGCCCTAAAAGCACTCTTTATAGAAGTCCCCATGGCGACTCAAGGTCCCCTTCCTAGTCAAATTCATCCTAGAAATATTGATGACAAGCCTGCAAATGTAGTCCCATTGCCAAATTTTTAAGGGAGAGTACAATGAAGACCTCGATCTTCATGTAGCAAAGTTTATGGTAGTATATGTGGCTAACAATGCTAGAATCCCTAAGCATTGGTTAGCAATATTCCCCGTCACTTTCAAGGGAGCGGCGTTTCAATGGTATGAGAGACAAGCAGTAGGAACTTTTGGCACATGGGACGTGGCCTTCCTCACTAAATTCAAGCGTGAAGGTTTTGAAGAGAGGATACAAGAGGAGTTCATGAACCTAAGTCAGTCCTCTAGAGAAAGAGTAGAAGCTTATGTCTCGTGAATGGAATCCATCTTGAAGAGATAGACCAACCATCATTTGGATGAAGACATCCAGAAAGGAGTGTTCCTCATAGGCCTACAACCAGAAGTTTGCAAGTTTGTAGGATTTAGAAGACCAGTCAACCTGCAAGCTGCAGTGGAAGGTGCAAGACTGTATGACGAAGTTGAAGCAAGGCTGTCAATGACCCCAGGAAGAGGAGTCTTATCTCCTCCCATGCCAGGAATGGTATACCCACCAAATGCAGTTCCAGGGACAGTTCCCTACCCCTACCCCCAGATGTAAATAGTGTCGCAGTACAATGCACCTAATCTATAGTGGCCACAAACCACAATGCCTCAAATGATTATTCAACCACAACAATAGTGGCCTCAAACAGTTTCTACAATGGTGACTCAACAATAGTGGAATCCTACCCACTGAAATCAACAACCCCAAGTCTCAATAGGAGCTCTGAATCAAAACCAGAATAGAGGACCTCCTAGATCAACCCAACCAGTGTATGAAGTAATCACAGAAGCTTCCCAAAACCCTACTACAAGTACTCCAAGAGGTGAAAATCTGAAGGACTACCTGCCCAATTCAGTGGCAAGTATCAAGAAAGAGCTTATGGATGTGATTACAAAATAGCTACAAATGTTGAAGGTGAATACCACTAATATATCCACTCCTACGGGAGGTGGGAGAGATGTGATGCATTCTAATACATGGTGCAGAAAGTGCCATCAAGCGAGACATTTAGCCACTGAATATACCCAAAAACCAACCATCCTTGGAGCCTTCTATTCCTACTATTTGAGGAAGAACCATACAGAGGATATTTGTTCTCTGAAATAGATACACGAATGAAGACAGAAAGATGAAAATGCAAGATTCAACTTTCTAGAATCCAAAATGACAATGCAAGACATTGAACCAAATCCTAGGGAGTTTGGTCCTAATTTTGGTCCAAGGATATTTCCCTCTCAAAGTTACAGAGGATGACAGTCTGCTGGCAGTGGTCAAAGATTAGAGGTGGAATGTTATAGATGTGGAGAAAAGGGTCATATCTCACCGAATTGTCCAAACCCTAGAAGATCTGTGGATTACAAGCCCTTATGCAACCGATGTAAAGGAGAATGTCATACAGCAAAAGATTGTCCAAGCCCAACCCCTGTGAAATCTACTTCTGATACCCAACAGAAGATCTAAGGATCTGCTTCCAATTTGGTGGAATTGGAAGTGGCCACAATAACGCGAGTAAAGAAAGGAGAATCCATAGTTCCAAAAGAGAATGCTCCTTCTGCCAAGACTGTGAAGTTCAACCTCCCTCGGAAAAAATAGAATAATGCAATCCAGAATAAGAAAGTACAAAGCACTACAGAGCCACAGAGAGCTACAGAGACAGTTGTAGAGAGAAGCCCAGAGGTCCAAGAAATAGAGGATGCAAAAGTACCTCCTCATTATGAAGAAGCATAGATGTTGCTACTCCTGGAAGAAAAGCGGAAGATAAAGTGGGCGTGGCCCCATTTCCAAGTCGATTGGAAAAGCATGTGGATCCTATTAAAGAGTATGATTTGGTTGAAGAGCTAGACACCTTTGAATCAAACCTAACATTCCGACAGTTTGCTGATGCTGTCTTCCAATTGCCGAAAAAGATTCAAAAGCACTTTGACAAGAAGATGCGGCCTAAGGATTGCTCCCCCAACAACAACAAAGTCCAGCAGAACCTCAAAAACCGTGAAGGAAGAAGTAGATGTGGCTAATGCCTTCCTAGATCCTAGAACCCCAGAGATTAGTGTATGGATAGAAGGATGCTTTATTTCAGATGCATTGATTGATGGAGGCTCATAAGTAAACATAATGACGGATGTGATATGACAATGTCTTCCCTGTTGAGCTGGAGTTGCCCTCTTTGCGAGTGGCAATTAAAGAACGCCTCGGAGATGATGAATTCCTCTAGTGCCGCCAGCTACATTTGGAATGTTTGGATGAGATTCGGCGGATGGGCCTGCAGTGCATGGAAACCAGTCAAGTGCGATGCAAGGCCTATCATGATAGCTTCATCAAGCACAAGGAGTTTAAAGAAGGTGATCTTGTCCTGGTCTACGATTCTCGATTTGGCAAGTTTCCTGGCAAGCTACAACAACGTTGGATGGATCCCTATAAGGTCCTTACTGTCAATCCCAATGGTTTTGTCCAAGTGCAAGCCATCTACGTTTCTGAGGATCCCTTTCTGATTAATGGCTATTACCTAAAGAAGTGCTTCCCTCCTTGGGGATCTCGACAATCATAGTCAACCCACCCTTTCCCTTGTAGTCGTCACACTATCCTTCTCTTCATGCTCCTGATAGCCCTTATGATCTTCCTCATAAGGCAGTCTCATTCTACTAGCCCCTCCTAGACACCTCCCATCCTTACTTTGTTTTCCTCTCATCTGATCCAGTAGTGGCGATGAGGATGGTCATGCTACATGGCATTTCTACCATTCTCTTTATTAAGAGAAAAAAAGAAAAAAAAAACAAACTACTATGGGAGAAAAGGAAGCAATTCCCTGTCATAGCAGGCCTCGTTCCAAGACAAGGTGGTAAACACCCTTGGATGGGAAGCTGGCTGTGGAAAAGGTGGAAACACCCCGTAGTCCAGAACAACTGAATCACTAGCCGAACCTTTTTAGACGCAACTTTTCAGAGCCACCTCCCTTGGTGTGCTAGATCAACAGTCTCATTCGAAGGGCTAATTCCCTCTCTAAAACAGACTATCTTCTCGAAAGACGACATGCTCTACAGATAAAATCAAGTTTCGATCAGCTGGCTATCTCTCTGGGTACGCCTCTTCATCAATAGATGAAGCGATCTTCATAGACAACCCCCTGAGTGATGTGAGCTTTCATCCTAACCGGATGGGGATGTGAGTATGGTCTACCCTCTGTATCTATCAGTGAGCATGAGACAAAGGGTGGGGTGAGTGACCAGTCCTTTCCCTTCAATTCAATTGAGAGTTGTGATGTGTGAATGGTGTGTTTTACGTACGGGTTGGACCTCTCAATGTACAAAGCACGATCTGTTCCTGTGCATTGCACTATAAGGCTCCTTGGCCTTCCTTCTCGCACCATATGCCAACATAGGGTTGGATACACACACAAGTGAATGTAAGGATTACACAAATGGGTTTCAAGAATGGGTTGCCCTCTGTATTCTCCAACAGAGCGTGAGATAGAGGGTGGGCTGAGTGTGACTGGTGTTTCTCCTCAATCAATTCCGAGAGGTGAGGTTGAGGGATGTTACGACAATTTGAGTCAGGTACGTTTCTATTTCCCTATGCACGCATGGGATGGGTCTCTGCCATCATCATAGGATACGTCACCCTGTTCTATGCACTGCACTATAAGGCTCCGTGGCCTTCCTCCTTGCACTTATACCAGACAGGTGGAATTCACGATGCAGTGCCTCCTTGGCTTGCTTTCTTGAGCTCCTTACCACGAACAAGGCTCTGATACCATGTCAAGATTGTGGGAGAGAAGGAAGGAGTCTCACTTGTAGCTTTCTTGCTTGCACAATGGGGGAATACACACACAGGTGGAGGCTGAAAACGGTTTTCCTCTTCTTAGTTGTGTAAGCCAAAAGAACTCAAATACAAAGAAATAGAAGAACCCTATATATGGGTCTCAAACCAAACTCAACTAACTAAGGTGGCATACTAACTGAGCCACGAACTAGAGTAGATAAGGATAGCTATCATGTAGCTATTATTCATGGGCGGTGTACCAACCGCATCTGCAAACTGACAAGTCGGTGACATCAATGCACAACGGTCACCCTGGCATATCACGAGTGGAGCTCGATATCTCAACAAGATTGTACTGTAACATTCCCACACTTAAAAATTTACCGTCGCATGCAAATAAAAGGTGTAGGGTTAGAAAAACTTGGCCCATTTTACAGATAGTTGAGAGTAATTGTTGATGGCGCGCGCTAGGTCATAGTTATCTACAGGAGGCACCAGAGCTTGCATGTGAGGTAGCTTGGCAAGGAGGAAGGCCACGGAAGCACTGCATGTGAGGTAGCTTGGCTGCATAAGCTACTTTTTGATATGCATCAGCCTACAGATGGGCCAGTTGTCATTTATTGTGACAACATGAGTAGTATATACTTGGCAAATAACCCAGTCTATCATGCTAGAACAAAGCACATTGAGGTGCATTATCACTATGTGCGGGAGAGGGTTTTACTAGGTCTTATTGATCTAGTTTATGCCAGCATAGAGGATCAGGTAGCTGGCATATTCACGAAGGCATTGGGCGCACAGAAGCTGCGCAAGTTCAGAGACCTGCTTGGTGTGCAGGAATTGGGATTGAGCTCGAGGGGGAGTGTTGAGATATCGAGCTCCACTCGTGATATGCCAGGGTGACCGTTGTGCATTTATGTCACCGACTTGTCAGTTGTTGCAGATGCGGTTGGTACACCGCCCATGAATAATAGCTACATGATAGCTATCCTTATCTACTCTAGTTCGTGGCTCAGTTAGTATGCCACCTTAGTTAGTTGAGTTTGGTTTGAGACCCATATATAGGGTTCTTCTATTTCTTTGTATTTGAGTTCTTTTGGCTTACACAACTAAGAAGAGGAAAACCGTTTTCAGCCTCCACCTGTGTGTGTATTCCCCCATTGTGCAAGCAAGAAAGCTACAAGTGAGACTCCTTCCTTCTCTCCCATAATCTTGACAAATCTGATGATAGGTCTTGTGTTCATGCGGCATCATTTACCCCTGCCTAGTAAGGTTTTAAGTGTGGGGGCCCGTCCCTGCGCGTTTGCCGAGCATACATCTTGCATTTGTGATTCACAAAATCTGCATCTATCCCATATATTCCTTTTACCTTAATGGGTCCCTTGCCCACCCACCAGCCCTCGTCTACCTTTCCTAGAGGTAGTTCGCATGGTCATTTCTTTTTAAACGGTGTTTTGGTCATTTTTCGTGTGAACACTTCTTTATTGTTTCAGAATGTTGATCTGATGTGATAGTCCTATTCTCCACCTACCACATGACATTTTTTCTTTTTACATCATGTCATTTCAACGTCCAATTTGTCCGTTATTAATTTTTGCGAGTTTTCATGTCTTTTTCGTGCATATTTTCGCCCTTTTTCCATATGAACCTGCCCTATTCTCTTCAAATTTAATTTTGACTAGATAGCCGTGTCCAACCACCCTTCATGCACATTTCTCCTTTTTCCTCCGCCCTGTTTCAACCTCTAGATTTTTTGTTATTAATTTTTATTGGTATTTTGGAGCTATATTTTATTGTTTTTTCCATGTGAACACCTTTTAACCCCATCAGAACTGAGTTTTAATGTGATAGCCCTAAAGATCATCTGTGTCT
The DNA here is from genome assembly GCF_053477565.2 of Lygodium microphyllum. Classification (NCBI taxonomy): domain Eukaryota; kingdom Viridiplantae; phylum Streptophyta; class Polypodiopsida; order Schizaeales; family Lygodiaceae; genus Lygodium; species Lygodium microphyllum. Next base: position 184,480,890 of record NC_141135.1, read on the forward strand.
AACATTTTTCCTTTTGACTACCCTCCATTCCGATGCACGGATCATTCAATATTAATTTCCGAATCCCTTTTTTGGTACGATTTTTGGGTTTTTTCCATGTGAATGGATCTTATCTCCATTGGAACTGTGTCCTGACATGATAGGCATGTTCCACATGCCTTTTTCATTTTGGCCCATGGATTTTTCGATATTAATTTTTGTATATGTTTTCGGGCCCTATTTTCTTGTTTTTCCCATGTGAAGGCCCTAAATTGTTCCCAAACACCCCGTTGCCTTCTTCCACTATCTCTCCCTCAAATTCCGACACCGTTTTCCTTTTTCGCGCATTTTGTTCTGGTGCACGGTTTGGGTTTTATGCAATTTTCTGGCTAATTTATGCCTGTCGAGCCACTCACGTCGCGCATGATCGCCCGTTTTTTCGATTTTTTTCTCATGACATCACGTCCGTCGCGTCATCTCGCACCCATGCCGTGTCTTGACCCCCATTACTTCCCGCCACTACAAATTTTTTTACCTCGCCCCATGCTTATGTGCAAGACGAGGGGGGTTTCCATTTGTATCTTCATTTTTTTAATTCTTTATTTTAACAATAATAATAATAATAATATCCCCACTCCCCCCCACCTCACGGTCTCTCTCCCCTCCCACCCCCCATTTTCACCCCCATTTTTGCCTCCCCCCCTCCCATTACCTTCCCTTCCCCCACACGCCATAACCCTCCCCCCCCCCCGGATGGCGGTTTTTTGGCCCCCCCCACCTGCAGATTCCTCGATGGGCCCCCAAACGGTTGATGTTGCCCTCCGCCGTCGCCCACTTCGAAGCGCCGCCCCCACCTTCACAGTCCCCATCGCCGCCGCCTTCCTCCGCCGTCGCCCCCAAAGTGCCACCGCTGTCGCCTCCCCTCCCACCACCCTCCTATTCCCTTCCCCACCCTCTTGCCTGCCATCCCCCCTCCCATCACCCTCCTATCCCCTTCCCCACCCTGTTCCCCCCTACCCAAACCCACCTTGTCCACCCCCCTTCCACCACCCCCTTTTCTCCATCACACCCCTTTCCTACGCCGACCCCGCGCAGGAAAGCCCTCTTTGTAGGCCTACACGCCCCCATTCATGCGCACAGTGGGCCTTTTATGCGCAGCCCTTGCGTGTCTCTTCTTTCGTGGCTCTTCACGTGCAGGCTTGGCCCTTGTGCTTCCTGCGGGTTTGCACCTGTTGTTCGCGCGTGCAGGCTCGTGGACAATTTTCTGAGTGCTCGAAGCTGCTCTCCACGTGCCGCACATACGTGTTGTTCATGGATCGTTCGTACATGTGCTTTTCCAGCACTCGTTCTTTCACGCGCGAGGACGCGCGTCTCATTTCGATTGTGTCGCGAAGCTGTCGTTCATACGCAGCTACTGTCGAGTACCTCGCTGCTCCACCTTTAATACACAAAAAACCTGAAAAATCATTTAAAAACAATTGGAAAATTTTAAAAATTCAATAAAATTTTATTTAAATTAAAAAAATACTATAAAAATAAAAAATATCTAGAAAATTCCAAAAAATTTCCAATAATTTTTTGCATGCTTTTTCTAAATGTAGACCTATAAAAATTTTTAAAAATCCTTGTGGGCAATTAAATATTTGGAACAATCCATTTAAATGTTTTAAAATTTGTGATAATTTACCAAAAATTATTTTTTAAATTCCAAAAAATCCATAAAGTTGTTTTTAATATTTTTAATTTTTGGGATTGCTATTTGTTTTTTTAACAAATTGCCAATTACCAAATTAAAAATAGAATAAAATAAAAAAACAACAAAATCACTTCAAACCAAACAAAATAAAACAAAGTCAACACATCAAAATCCAAACACATCACCAACAAAAAATACAAATCCAAATCTGCCTAAACTAAATAATAATAATAATAATTCAAAAACCAAAACAAAAAAAAAACACACAACTAAATGGCTGAAAAATCATAATACATGGCTCATTAAGATGTTTTCTAATCCCCCTTCCCCAACATACCTACCACCATCCATAATACAAAATCCAAAAAGAAGGAAAAATAACAAAAACAAACAAAACTCACATAAAAAGAAAACAAAATCATAAGCCTTACACACACATCAATCGATGATACATTCAATCAACATGTAACATGTTGCATCCATTTGCCATATGTCTGGCTCTTTTGTTTTTGTGTATCATGGTATTCACATTTTGTTTTTTTAATCTTTGTCAGGAGATCGACTGTTATCTAGTCGCCTACTGTGGTCATTCATGGAGTTGTTTTCCAACTTGCCTGGATGAGGACTTGTACTTCAAACCTTTCGGGTGTCCACACATCGCCAAGTTCTTTCTTTTTCCCTCTCCCACATGCATCGTAACACACATGTAATTGTAATAAAATCAACCGACCGTTGCACCCACCAAACAAACAGAATGCACTTCATTAATTTTTAATTTAAAAGGAACCCGACTTTTTTTAAAAAAATTGCTTGATTACGCGAGATCGGGTGCTTGCATGTCTGCATTGCATGAATCTTTCGATTGCACAAGTGCGTAGGTATGTCAAAATTTTTACGTAAGATATGGATGGTTTGGGGAGTTTGGTCGAGTCTGGTCTGGTTGTCTGTCCTTTGTTTTATATTCTTCTCAGTGTTGGTTTGTCTGGGTTTGCAAGAAATTTTTCACCTTTTTCCTTGGTTGTATGTGTGGGTAACCTGTGTAGTCTAAATGGCATCTATCTCTATTCCTCCTATTGTAATCTAGCATGTGTCGTTGCCGGTGCATGACTATGCTCTTCTCTTGGAGGCGGATTGCATTCGCCGTGCTGGTCTTTGTCCTTTTGTGGCTCTGAAGTTTCTGCTAATGGACAATAGAAAAATATACTCTCCCTCTCTTAATTGCGAAGCGTCCTTGCAAGCATAGCTACAAGAATTGCCAAAATCACACAAAGAAAACTAGTAGACACTAAAAAGATAGGAAAATATTTACTCGTGTCATATTATAAATCCAGCAAAGCAAATATTAAATTAAGCTATGTAAAAACTTGTGCACACTAACATTCCCTTACTCACTCTCCCTACTTAAGTGCATAACTTAGCTTCATCCAGTGCATAGAATATACCAACTAGGAAGCTTTCTAGAGCCACTATAAACAACAATAATCCCTCTAGGCAAGAAAATGCCACACTACTATCCTACTAGGAATATTGCTTCCAAAATAGCCTCATGGATAAGGTCCATGCCTAACAACGAATCCAAACAAAGCAAGCTAACATTACGACACCAAATAGGACTCCTATGGTTTAGTTGCTAACCCTCCATGTTCTACTAGAACAACCAGTCAATGGTCCCTAACTTCCAACTGTCCATAGTGTTGTTTATTTGTTTTTTTTTTTTTGGTAAATGGTAGTGGCTTTTGTTCAATGCCAAAAGAGTATATACATTGATTCTCCATCCCAAAAGGTCCCACCCCAAAGAGATACAAGGCATCGGATGCAGGGCACCCGTCAAGGAAATCCCTACAGCCTACCAGGACCTCAGAGGCGATGGTTATCTTCTTTTGGTTTTTTTTCCTTCCTTTAACCCTGCAGTCTCAATGCTTTTTTCTTTTCTTTTCTTCATCTTTCTTCCTTTCTTTCTATCTTACCGAAGAATAAATATATAGACTCTTCCGAACTTTTATTATTTGGATTGGAATTTAGATTTTGTTTTTATAAAGGATCAACTAGAAGACTAAGAATGCATCACCTAATTGAACGGTCAAACATTTCAGCTCAACAACTTCACACAAGGAATCTAATCTAGCACATAATACTAGTCACTCTAGCTAGGCAAATAATAAGCAAAGGTACTCATCAATTCAACATCTCTCATCCATGCTACTCCTAGTCAAAATTTCGTGGAGAGAACCTTGTTATTCAGCTACCCCCACATATTGCTAGAAAAACGACAAAAAGATAGGGGAAAAAAACTCTACTGGATTCCTAATCAGTCTTCCATACAATGAAATTCACTATGTCATGCACACACGTCACCCCCTTTCAATCACTCTCTGGAGCGAAAGTCCCATCCCATGTGGGTGGACTCTCATATAGACGGAATTGGTTATATATTTCTTGCGGTGTATTTGTGTTTAAAAAATCAAGGTTTGTGTTTCTTCTGTAGGTATTTAGGTTTGAAAAAACTCTAAATGATTTCAATCAAGTTATATTTTTAACTTTCCCTTATTTCAAATGAATATAAAGAGATAAATTAGATATGAAACAACCTATTATGTACATGGATATTGCAACTCCAAGATAATTGTGAAGACATTCACGTAGTGATTCGCAAATCAAACATGCACAAAACTCAGTAACCACTAACCCATTAATATGTTAGAACAATAAAGAGTAAAACTCCTTTGAAAATCGACCATCTAGTCAAACTACCTTGTAATGAGCTCCTAGCACTGAAGGAGTATCCCAACCGTGCGTGCAACTATCTTTCTAACCATGTGAAGACTAACTAAAATAAAGTGCACTAACATCTAAAATGTAAAGAGAGAAGAGAAAGAGAGAGAAAGAAAGTGACGAGGAGAGAGAAAGACTAGGAGTAGAGAGAGGAAGAAGAGGAGAGGAGAGAGAAATGGCTATCAGCCATGGAAGGACAGGGAAGAAGGTGAAAGGACAGATGTATATTCATAAAATGGTACCATGCCAATGTCCTTCACACCTTTTATACCTAGGTTAGTGTGACACTAGGTATTTCTCTCCATTACAATCCATCCACACTCAAAATAAAGTTTTTGAACAAAGATTAGACTTATTGCTATGGCCAGGTAGTATGGCTAGTTAGTGGGCTACAGAGTACTACTGTGTACAGTGTTACAAAGGAGAATATGGGTATGGTGGAGTACAATCTCATGTGGAATTGGGGCATAGAATTGTGGATATGATGTATATGACATGTGCAAGTTGATAGCATATGAGTTTGGCCTCCAATTCTTGACAATTAGGGGCTAACAAACAGTGGACAACATGCTGTCTAGAACAGGCTTGCTGGAGAAAACTGGTCATAACTTCCTATGGGCATCTCCGATTGAGGCGTGTGACATGTCAAAACAAAGCTCGTTGAGGGTACTTTCAGCCACATAGGTCATGCAAGGGTACACTTAATGTAGGCCCAAAACTATTCGAAAGTAGATGGTTGTCTATTGCAAAATAGGCCCAAATCGAGTCATCTTCAGCCAAGGTTGTCGCCTCAAGGTGAGGGGACTACACCGGGGAGTGCTCATGTAGATAGAGATTTCTTTCAACCCCTGGGATCGAATGGATAACCTGCATGGTAAGCATCACCAGCGTGCAGGTCATCCATACAAACGTGGGTCTCAGCAGCACTGCCACCGAGATCAAAAGGAAAGTGGTGATCCCTTCCATGCAGTGGATTATCATTCATGAGTGAAGCTGGAATGATCATGACTGTTGACTTTTGCATCAAGTCTCTGATGAGCATCATATGATTAAACTTGGCATGTGCATGGGTGCTATTGGAAATATATAGTGCTGCATACTTTGAAAATTTTCCTGCATCATTCCCGATGTGTTGCATGTCCATGATCCAAGCATTCTTGGCAATTACCGGGCATACAAACACAACATCCTTGGACTGAAGGGTCTCCTCATGGGGCTGCAGTGGAATGTCCACTTGATCAGCGGATCTTCTCATGATCTTCATGATCCACTATGTCATCCGCTTGTTCGTCTTCCTCTTCATTGTTCTCGTCATCCAAAAACTTTAAAACAATTGCTAGTTTAGCATTCCTTTTCCTGCATGTATCCTTGTGATTGGAGGACATAGGCTCAGCACATCAGTAGCATAGCCCTTGAGCATGCAGTCGTCTTATATCATCATGGGTGAGAATCTTTCCTCGACTAACATCATACTGTCCCCAATGATGCTCATGCTGCTCACGTACATAAGCATGCTGCTCATAGGAACCATGTTGTTGCCCATAGGGATAATGTGGTTGAGCATATGCATTTGCTTCCACTGATGTTTGCTGCTCACGTACATAAGCATGCTGCTCATAGGAACCATGTTGTTGTCCATAGGGACAATGTGGTTGAGCATATGCATTTGCTTCCACTGATGTTTGCTGCTCACGTACATAAGCATGTTGCTCATAGGAACCATGTTGTTGTCCACAGGGACAATGTGGTTGAGCATACGCATTTGCTTCCACTGATGTTTGCTGCTCATGTAAGTAAGCACGCTGCTCATAGAAACCATGTTGTTTTCCATAGGGACAATGTGGTTGAGTATATGAATTTGCTTCCATTGATGTAAATCTTGCTCTCTTCTCTAGTTCTGCTTCTTCAATTGCAAGTAATTGATCAACTTTGTCGAAAAGTGTGGCAAATTTGGCATTGATAATTTTCCACCCCAATATGTCTTCACGGTATGTCTCAGCACAGGTAGTTGCATTGCAATTTTCATGCATGCTGCCTACTAATGTTGCTCATTGTTGCTTTAAACTTCAGACCATGTAAGCAATTGTTGCCCACTACTGCTTCAAGCCTCAGAATTGTTGCTCACTAATGCTGCAGATTTTAGACCACTTAAGCAATTGTTGCTCACTATTCAGGGCTCACAAACATATTCACCACTACTGTTTGCATTCAGAGCATCTTCATTCAATGATGACAATTGAGATGCAGTCATTGAGTATTTTGCAAGTGCATACGACAAACTGTTACTGTCATAATAGAGTGTTTATGGATCAAGCATCAATATTCACTATTTGACTCTGCTATTCTTATTCTACAGGCTACTGTTGTAACTAATGTGTCCAACAACCAACCTACAATCTACTTCAGACCTGTCAATCTCCCTGAATTTTCACACATAGACTTCAAAGAATGCCTCTAAATGCTGTAACTGATGTGTCTACATATATGAACTGAATGCTATTCACACAGAGCCTTCAGTTCCAGCAACCAACCTGCAATCTACTTCAGATCTGTCAATCTCCCTGAGTTGTGTAAAGAGATTGTCAAGAAACCTTAGAGCTTTCCAGATTTGACTGTTGAGATTCACTTTCTTTCCAGTAAAACCATCATTCTTGCATTACTCTTAGTCCTGTCAGTCTCTGCTCCAACTATGCATGATGCATGTCCTTTTCTGATAGCATCTCAAGGTCTATCATGAGATCAATAGCTGTATTTAGGCTTGATCAACCTATTCAAAGGTAACCACTACTAAAGGACATGCTCAGATAGACTAGGTTTGGTCATACACAACCAACACATCACAAGCTTAACATTGTGCCAAATCAGTTTCAAACTGAGCATCAAGACCCTCACTCAAATGGAGGATTAAGACCTTGGAAGCTCTGCCACCACTAAATCAAGAGTGGACAATAATCAGTCCTCTTGCTGTGCTATCAATGCCCACCATCAAACTTCAGACATTTCCAGTTACTTATAGACGTCGCAGGATCGCGACATGATGACTTACACTGCTCTTCAGAAGCCTATGTTTCCTTCCAATTGGACTGCCCCCAAATCTAGCAGTCTGGTGCCTTGGCAAGATGCCCTGGAACCCACCTGTGGGAGGTCAATCTGGTGCTGTAGGCCCACCTTATAATTCACCACAATAATTCAGTACTGTAGCTCCCCTTGTCCTGATTTCAGAAAAGGAGCTTGCAAGAAAGGGGATAATTGTGAATTTATGGTGTTTTGAATGCTGGCTCCACCCAGCAAGTTATAGAACACAGCCATGCAGGGATGGTGTGAACTGTAAATGCAAGGTGTGCTTCTTTGCACATACCCCTAATCAGCTCAGACATATCCCAAATTCTAATCGTGACTTTTCTGATGACCCTCGATCAACTGTTGTTAGCTCTTCCTCACAAGGTAACACAATGTGGCAGTCTGCGCATGCGCTGTTAAATCTTCTATGCATAGGGCTATGTTGGAAAAGCTCGTCTCTTTCCAATAGCATAATGATACACCTCCATGGGAATCTTCCCAATTCTTGAGTGAAGGTGCTGATTTGAGTGGAGTATGTCATAGGTCATACTATCTGGATACACTTTCATCTTCGAGCTTGTTGGGGATAAAGGGGAAATGCAATTATGATATGGATGATACAAGTTACTCCTCACCTACATCCACTCTCCAACATCTATGTTCACCACCATTTTCCCCTTTGGAATCTCCAAGTAATGGGTCTATGCACCCGAGAAAGGCAAGACACTTTCAAGTAACTCTATACAAAATGCTCCAAACACATGTGGGGAAGGATCAAGCTATGCACATTCATTGGATAATCTCTCAACATCTTGCCAGGGTTTGCAACTCTCATAGTTTCAATAGTTACCAAGTTCAGATAATGTATTCTCGGGTGGGCAGCAAGTTGATCAGTGGAGAGTCCATGGCTCTAGGAAAGGCACTCCTTTAAGAGCTAAAGTTTTCAATGAAGTTCACAGGGAGAACATAGAACAACAAGCACCAGACCTGGATTGGGTTAGTGATCTCGTCAAGTGAGTTTGGAAGGTCTCTACCCAATTCTATAATGTTGCATTTGTCCTATTCGGACTACTACTGAAATGGGCAGTATGTCTTCTATTCCCCTCACAACATGCTTCCTCAGCAGCCAATGATGCCTAGAATGAGACCTGGTGGAATGCAAGTGCCGAGCTATTTTGTGCCGGCTGTTCAAGGGCTAGGCCAACAAGGGCTACATACAGGGAACATAAGAGGTTGGGGGCAAGATCATGAGCTGGCTACAAGCTTGGTTGTGCCACCTACTATAGCGGCATATGGAATTAATGCCTCAAATGTGCCTGTGGCCATGATACCCAAAATGGGGATGTTCCATGGCAACACTGTGAGAAGCTCAAGAAGAAGCACACCAGAGCTGTAAAGTGCTTGTTCACTACCAAGAACAAATGATCCAATGGTTGGATCACAACCACCTAGCTCGTTTCGAGGATTTTGATGACCAGATGAAGGGGCTAGAGAGCATCTGCATGCGTATTTGAAGACCTTGACAGTGAGCTGAGTGCCATCTGAAAAGAAGGATCTGTAATCGAACTTCTCCACCTGGTCTCTCCTCTGCAATAGCTTGATCTCTGGACGAGGCTCTGGAGGATTTTGGGCTAGAGTTGAGCATCAAATTCACATTGATTTGCGAGGTTGGGGTGTTAGTTACCTCACATTCTACTGGCAGCACTACTTGCTACACATGTTAAATGGTATAGTAGGCTTGCGTGAATGGTTTGCTTAGAATGATGATACCCAGATTGTGCCACAATTTAATAAAATTGTAAAGCTGGATCCTCCACTGACTGCGGCCAAGAAGGGAAGGAAGTGGCCAGTCATCTAGCGTGTCACTTCTGATACCTTTGTGCACTTAGAGGATGATGATTCTGATGATGAAAACGATCTGCAAACTGCTGATCAAGATGCAACCGAGGAGAAGTCATGTAAGGAGAGCATTTCCCCAGCTCCAATGTCTGCAGAAATAGAAACTCCTGAACTGCTAGACTTGTCAGCCTTTCCAAGCACAGTCTCTCGAGATGATCAAGGAAATGGTCGACATTGCTGGAGTAATGTCTCAAAACCCTATATAATTCTTGTGATCTGTGTATGCTTATGTCTCTTTTGAGATGAGAGGAATTCCTCTACAGCCACACTTGCAACCTTTCTTTCTTCGAGTGCAGGAGGAGGCTGAACTTCTACTCCAAGCAAAGATGGAGCTCACCGAACTTGTGGGGGAGCCTGAGAAGATTGGCAATTGGAGCAATGTCTCAAAACCCTGTATAATTCTTGTGATCTGTGTATGCTTAGGTCTCTTTCGAGATGAGAGGAAGTCCTCTGTAGCCACACTCGCAACATTTCTTTCTTTGAGTGCAGGAGGAGGCTGAACTTCTACTCCAAGCAAAGATGGAGCTCGCCGAACTTGTGGGGGAGCCTAAGAAGATTGGCCATTGCCCCTTCTCCCAACTTCTGCACCTCAAAGAAAAAGGCGTGCCTTACAACGCCAAATACGTGGACCTCGTCAATAAGCCCGACTGGTTTCTCAAAATCAACCCTGAAGGGAAGGTGCCTGTTATCAATCATGAAGGAAAGTGGGTTCCTGACTCAGACGTGATCACCCAGATTATCGAAGAGAAGTACCCAGAGCCTGCTCTTAAAACCCTTGAGAAGAAGGCCTCAAAATTGAAGATGGGTTACCATTTTGTCTCCTTGCCTCAGATTCAACTGAGCCTCTTGCCATAACTTGTGTGGAGTCCAAGAAAGCTGCCAGCACCTTGTAGTACTCCATTAATTTTCCTTATAGCTCCTGTACCTGTTTGACTAGGGTTTCTCTTTCCTTTTTTTTTTGAAAACTATAACTAGATGTGAGGAAGGAGAGAGAAGACTGGATCAAAGACTGAAGCTCTAATACCACTGTAAGAGAGAGGACAGGAGAGAGAGAAAGAAGAGAGAGAGACTGCAGAAGAGAGAGAAGAGGTACAGGAAGAGAGAGAAGAACTGTAGAGAGAAGAGAAAGAGAGAGAAAGAAAGTGACGAAAAGAGAGAAAGACTAGGAGTAGAGAGAGAAATAAGAGGAGAGGAGAGAGAAATGGCTGTCAGCCCATGGAAGGACAGGGAAGAAGGTGAAAGGATAGATGTATATTCATAAAATGGTACCATGCCAATGTCCTTCACACCTTTTATACCTAGATTAGTGTGACACTAGGTATTTCCCTCCATTACACTCTTCTTGCTCTCTTCAACTTCAATTGTTACTTCAAATCCTCTTGCTTGGATGGCTTGAATTGATGGCACTTCCTTCAGGATGATAGTGTCCCCTTCTTGATGATGAGGCCCTCCTCCTTCTTTAGTTTGCTCTCTCTCCCTCTTTATAGGATGGTACCCCCTCCTCTCTTTCTCATGACTCTTCAACTTCCACTAACTCCTCCCCTTCCTCTTCTCCAATTGGCTTTTGGAATTCCTCTCCCTTTCCTCTTCCTCTTCCACTTAGTCTTTTTCCCTTCTCCCTCTCTTCATCTCCCACTATGATGTGCCCCCCAAGATGAGGGCGCCCTCTCCTTGGCCATAACCTCTTCAAATCCACATGCAACATTTTTTCTTTTAGTTATGGTTTTTTTTAAACTCATTTCCTAACCTTTAGAACCATAACACATAGAAGAACACCCCCCCTTCTCTTTCAACTAGCATCCTCTCCTACATAATATTTTTTTGTTAAGCTAAAATGTTAGCTACTTTTCCACCTTCATTATACGACTACCCTCTCTTGCATTTTTGCCTAGGAGGTTGCCATTATCAAAATGTTTCCCCTCCTTTGCTCGTATTAACTCAAATACTCATGGTTCCACTAATCGAAAATAATCTCTTCTGATTAGATAAAACTATCGAATTCTACTTGGTGTTTTCCTAAGTCCATCCTCTAGCACAAAACTCCTTCGAACTAGGATTTTCCACTTGTCGACTATAGAGACACATCCTCCAAAGACAAAATTACAATTGCATCTGCATTAAATTAATGTGAAAAGTTGGTAACAATGTGTCAATTGTATACAATGTTGCTAAAAAACTTTGCAATGTTAGGCATTGTTTCTAGGTGTTGTCAGTTTCCCTGTTTTACCTTGTGTAGTTGCGTTTTCACCATTCAAATCTTGAAATGTGACTTGACCTTTTCCACAATGGATATGGGCATCATTGGGAATCAGCTAATCCATTCCTAGTAAACATTCATAAGCTCCTAAGTTCATTACTCTGAACCTCATACTTGAAAGGTTTCCTCCTAGCTTAAACTCTACCTTGGCAGTTTACTTTATAGAAAGTACTTCCTTTCCATTTGCTAATTCCACAAGCAATTTTGATGCATTTACTATATCTATTCCTAACTTCTTAGCACACTTGGGTGAAATAAATGAGTGTGTACTTCCACAGTCAATCAAAACTTTAAATGATTTACCTCGGCGACTAGTTGGTGTCTGTATTATCGAATATTGATCATTTTAATCCTTCTTGTGGAATGCAGCATGAACAATTACTTTTTCAATATTTTCTTCCATAGTAGGGTCTTCCTTCTTATTAATCTCTTTAAGGGTAATATTTGATGTTCTTCCTCTTGCCATAGCTATTTGATCACGACCTTGGGCAGCTCTGTCTTGACCTCGAAATTGGCCTTGGTGATGGTTTCCAACAAGCTTTGGATAATCTCTCCTGAAATGTCCTGGCTTATTACGGTGAAAGCACCCTAAGACCATCCATGTTTCCCTGGGTAGGAACAAAATGTCCAATTGCATTGGAATTTGCCTTTTTCTTTTGACCTTGGTGAAATTGACCTTGGGTTCTTTTTGCTTGACCTTTGAATCCTCCTTTGTTCTGGTTATTGTAGCTCCAGAACTTATTATTTTCAAGCTTTGATTATACTTTTCGCACAATAAGAGTAACTCGGATCAAAGCATCTTGGAGGTCTATTGGCACATTGATTCCAAAAAAGTGTTCAAAGGAGAATTCAGCCCATTGTAGAACTTGGACACTTATTGAGCAGTATCCATGGAGGGTCCATATTTAAGAAGTGAAACAAACTTGGAGTAATATGCCTCGAGGGTCAGTCCCATTTGGTTCAAATTAAAGAACTCATTTATCTTTTGGGTGCAATAAGCTGGAGGTAAGTATCTTCCTCTTACACTTCTTTTAGCAAATCCCACGTAATGGTATTTTCATGAATACCTTGATCTCGACACCACTACTTCCACCAGAGTTAAGCTTTGCCAATTAATTTTAGCTTAGCTATCATGGCTTGGTTGGTTGGGACACTTCCAGCAGCAGCAAAATAATCTTCCATGGATTCTATTCAAATTTCTGCATCGGCTTCCACATTCTCGCCTCTCCCATCAAATTTTGAAGGTTTGACTTGCTTCAAAAGATTCATTTTCTCTTAGGCTTTGTTGGAAAATTATTGTAGGTGCAAGATTCTGGGAAATGTTTAACAATTTCCAAGTTAAACTTTACGAAATTTATATAGTGTTAATATTAGAGTTTGATACTCAAATTATTTATCACTTAATTTATTGAAATAATTTCAAATGAAACTATTTTTCCATTACTAAATTTAAATTGCAATTTCAAATATTCCAAGGAAAATTAAGGTTCCATTATTTCTTTGATTGATAAAGTATCAATCAATCTTTATTACAATGGATGTACAAGGTAATCAAATGGGAAGTAATACATTATTCAGATAGCTCATAGGTTCATCTTATTTTTTTAGAAAAGGACTCCCTACTACAATCTAAGCATGACACTTTGATACATCCTTTATAAAGTAACTTGGATTCTGATAGTAGATATCTAGGACTCTATATATTTGAGGGAGTTCAAGAAATCTATCCTTTTTGTAGTTGCGGCGCCCTTGGGAAATGGATACAATGCTAGTTTTGACTAAGATTTGAATAAGTAAGTGTCCCAAGTTGTCACTTGGAGTTTTGTTACGATGTGTGTGTTTGAAATGTTGGTCGTATATAAGGTTCTGTGTAAGCCTAATTATGTCTTCAAGGTTGCCAACAAGTTCTTGTCCAAGATACTGTAGAGTTTGTTAGTTTACGTGTTTCCTTTTTACAAGATGATGTAAATATCTCTAATACTATATCACTATTGCATTGCATTGAAAAAATGATCAAACAAGAGCATATGACCTCTCATAATGGTCTAATAAATATTTCCTATTTAAAAGTCTCATATATCAACACCATAAGTGATGGAAGTAAGTATCCTCGACTTCTCAAAGGATTATAGTGAAATAATGTGTAACTTGCATCTTTTTAAAAAGGAAAATTTTATAAGGATACATATCTAAAATGTCCATAAAAATGTAACACCCCTCAGTAACAAGTCTCTAAAGGATATCTAAAAAAATTAAGGTATTATTCTTAACTTTCTTTAGTAGTGAAGAAGATTGCAGATGCACTTGCTTCCATTGGGTCGCCAGTGGAAGATGATGATTTAGTTTCTGTGACCTTGAATGGTCTAGGAAAGGATTATGCACAGTTTCGGACATCCATTTCAGTTCGTGAAAGATTTCCTGATTTTGAGGAGTTGATTGCTCTTCTAATTTCTGAGGAGCAAAGAAATGGTGGTGCATCTTCTTCAGGAGGAACTTCAAAAGAAACTGTCTTCTACTCAAATGCTGGAAGAGGTAGAGGCAGAGGTAGAGAAGGCCGATTTGGAGGCCGTGGTAGAAATCAGTTTATGCAGCAAACTCAAGAAAACCAGTCCTATGGAGGAGGACGTGGTAACTCTAGAGGCAGGGGGAGCCAAAGAGGTCGTGGTGGATGGCAAAGAGGCCAAAATGCAAACAGTAATGTTAAATGCTACTACTGTGGTAAAATGGGTCATATGGCTAAAGACTGCTATAAAAAGCAGAATGACATCATGAATGGAAAACTGCAACAAGGAAATTATGCATCTTCTAGTAGATAGGGTGATGACAGAAATGAGCATTTGTTTATGGTGCAGCACATGAACAATTCTGTGACAAGTGCAGAAGAAAGCAACGATGTGTGGTATGTTGACTCAGGTGCATCAAACCACATGACAGGTCATGCAGAATGGATGGAGGATGCAAGGAAAATGGAAAAACTGATGGACCTAAAAGCAGGCCGGCACTGGCTCATGCACTAGCCGGACCTCGCTCTCACACACTCAACGACCCCACGGCCTGGCGGCCAGGAGCGTTGAGGACATACACATTTTGTCTTCCTATCTTTTATCGCATTTGTATCGTTTGTAGTCCAATTTCCTATTTTACCCACTACTCCTCAGAGGGAGCTTCCCATCACATTGGCAAAGAGCCACGTTTCACCTACGAAGGAGGTCTCCTACGGCAGAATGCCGCCACCCCACTGCGACTCTCCTACACCGCAGGGATTGGCCCCTTGGTGCGTCGCACAACATATAGAACAATACGAACAAACTGCACTCAAGGTACCAAAGACGTTCCAGGAGTGTACCACATTTTCCCTCACTTGTTCTTTCCCCTTAAACCCTCGGCTTCACACAGCTTGGGAACCTCACACTCTCAACGTGGGTCATTCATTTTATGGCAACCAAGTGCTATGCATCTAGTATTTCTGATACAGTTTTAAATACCATACTCCATGCAATAGGTGGATGCCATATAAGTGCTCAATCATGTAGGAGAATCAGTATTTGTGAATGCGCAAAAAACATTTCCTTCCATGATCTTTATTCTAACGCACGTGCTTTGCTGCTGGAACCTAGCACCGAATATTCTTCATGCTACTAGGTTCTTTATTAAATAACCGTCTTTCTCTATATGCCATGCAAAGAAAATCAGCAACTTTCCTTCATTTTATGCAGCATTTAAATGAATTTTCATGCCATGCTTCCATTATCCACTTATTGCTTCGTTGTTCGCTATTTAGGATTTCTTCCCTTATCATTTTATGTGTAAAAATATGGAAAAAACTCACTAAAGCACACAAACAAGGCTGAACTGAAGCAAATCTCCATGCTTCAGCGTTGTTACACATCCACAAACATTTATCTTAATTTTCCTAATTTTTCCCCACCCCAAATGTGTTTTTCCCCTATTTTTCCCATTTTTTTCCTATTTTTAGGCACATTCCGGGGCCTAAACTCCAGCTTTCATTGGCGACCACGGGATAGGACGACTCAGGCCGTCGAACCCTCAAACATATCTGCACATAAACAACCAAAGGAGCATCAAACTGCTACAAAACAGATACACAACAAAACACAAGCAGCTCTCACCCATCCCCTGACAAAACCAAGGCATGAACTCCACGAGGAGAAGTCCAACAAACGGCCAGAGCTAGTCACAACCGACTGCTCCAACACAGCCAAGCTAAAAAGCCTATCAAAGGGGTCGCCCTAAGTGGTGGTCTGAACTACCGTCCTAACAAAGGACAACCTAACCAGGAGTCCCTCCTATGCGAGGTCTCCTATAGCCTGAACGAAAGATATTCTTTTTTATCTTCTTTTCTTTCCTATCAGGTATTTATCCCCCCTACTCTGGCGTGTAAAAAGGAGGGAGCTGAGCGTAGCATCCCAAGGAGGACAGGGCATCGGCCTCAGGTCCAGTCTCGGTACCCAAGAGCCTACCAAGCCCTCGCAAGGCGACACTAAAATATTCCTTTTTTCTTCCAACGCTCACTTTTATTTTCGCTCCAACCTTTTGGATTTATTCTTTTCCAGCATGATGCCACCCCTAGGAAGACAAGGCATCGGCCTCAGGTCTGACTCGTCCCCAGGAGCCTACCAGGCCTTCGCTAGGCGATAGACAACTGCTTATAATTTTCTTTTCTTTTCTTTTTCTATCAGAGGGGTTAGAACCCCTTTTTACACACCTTCGCATGGTGGTTTATCTTCCTGATTTTTAGGGTTTATCATTCTGCTCATTTTTCTTAGGCAGGCTTTTCTATCTGCCTCACAACTAGAAGATACTCCTAACTCAGCTGCCTAGCAGGCTAGCAGGACAGGGTCACTTGGACTACATCTGAGATAGGTCTTTGGCGCCTAACAATGCCTTCACAGACGACTGCGACTAAACAGACCGCTATCGGCTATGCTCACCTAATCCTGGGACTTCATGCCTTGGTTGCCGGTCCCCAAAGAAAGAGAAAAAACCCTCACAAGTACACAGACACATGCAACAACAAAACTCGGTACTCGTAAAGGGTGGATGTCACCTGGACTGGCCATGAGAAGCGTTGATGCCGCGCCAAAGGCTCCCTCCAGCTCCACAGAACCTGTCAAGCACAAGACTAAACAGAACACGGTCAAAAGCACCCGTACTCGACAGACACACGGCCCTCTTGGCCTAAAGAGATCAAACAATACTACTCTAAATAGAGTCGGCCCTCTTGGCCTAACGAAATCAAGCTTTAAAAGCATACCTAAATGGCCCTTTTGGCCTAATAAAATAAGATAAATCAGCACCTAAAACCTCCTTAGGATAGGAAAGATACAAAGACTGCACGCCATATCCGAAGGAGAAAAAGAGGGCTCGTAGCCCTAAGCTAAATGCATAAGGTTGTGACCCATCCCTCCTGCATACAAGGCAAGGGGGGTACGAATAATATGCTGCCTAATTAACCTATGGGTCAATGATAGTAACGGCAGATTGGTCTCGGCTATTCTCTGCATCACCCATATCAACCATCGCCTACCAAATATAGCATGTTCCAATAATATCCCCCATAGAAGACCAGGTCCTGTCTCATCAGTAATAACTATATCCGGACTAGGACCACAATTGAAGAAAAGGTCTTCTTCATAAGCCAGATTTTCCAATGAATCCGCAAACTGATTCCAATAACGTGGAACCAGCTGAAGAGACACTCTTTCAAAATCCTCAAGAAGGGTCATGGCAGTGCGATGATACATCGAAAGGATGGGATTTCTCACTGTGTATGTCCCATCTAGCTGATTCAGAATCAACTGGGAATCCCCTTTGACTAACAACCGTCGGATACCACCTTGCTTGGCAATATTCAGTCCCATAATCAAGGCTTTGTACTCCGCCATGTTGTTAGTAAACCCTATCCCAAGATAGGCTGCTAACTTCATAATAACCCTACGACGGGGATCACGGATAACTACTCCTACACTTCCTTTCCTTTGCGGACCCCTAGACGCTCCGTCGAAATACAATGTGTACGTCCAGAAGGGGTTCACATAACCAGCCATCACTACCACCTCTATTCGTACTGATGATAATCAAAGTTCAGCATACGCAGAGGGTGCATTGACGGCTCCATCCCACCGTCCTCATTGAACTCAACAGGGATGCTGGTCAATATACGCAGACAATGATGGCAGAAGACTTTGATCTCCCAGACAAAAGTTCCGTCCTCTTGCTCAATCACCTTATAACCCTTGCTCCACCAAATCAGCTTTCCCTGATGATATCTCTGCTCTAGATAAGAGTGTTCTAAATAGGGGATTAGCCGCCCCATCAGCCAATTGAAGCGCTTTAGCAGGTCTCAAATTAGCTTCCTCGTGGACCTGCAATGCATTTTTCTTGCATTAGTATGGCTAGAAATAATAAGGTTTAATCTTGTTAAGATTAGCCTTATTTTTAAACTCTACTCCCTGCAGATCAGCTAAAAGAGTTGTAGACTTATTCTTTCCTAACCTGACAATTTTATAGGGGCCATCCCATTTGGGTTCTAACTTTCCAGGAAACAGCTCCCTACCCGCATCATAGTACAGGACTAGTTGCCCTTTCTTAAAAGTATACTTCTTCGCTTTAAGGTCATGCAACTGTTTCATGCGATGTTTGGTCACCTCCTGATGTAACAGGCTTTGCAACTTTAGCTCATCAAGGTGTGCTATTGTCGTGAAACGCTCGAAGAGTGCCTCCTCGTCTCCCAAAGAGTGGTTAATCGCAAACCTAATGGTAGGCAACTTGATCTCGAGGGGTAATACGCATTCTTCCCCATAAACTAATTTAAATGGTGTATGGCCGGTAGCGCGTTTATATGTCGTATTGTACGCCCATACCGCCACATACAGCTTCTTGTCCCAGTCGCGCTTCTTCTCAGAAACTACTTTGGACAAGATACCCACAAGCTGTTTATTGGTGCTTTCTACCTGCCCATTCGCTTGCGGGTTATAGGGGGTCGTCTTGTTATGCTTGATCTGCCAAGCTTCAGTCAGGCTTTTAATCACTTTATTCAAAAAGTGTGTCCCACGGTCCGATACCAATTCCTTTGGCGGACCGAAACGGCAGATAATCTGCTCCAACAGAAAACTTGCAGTCTCTTTTGCGTTGTCCTGCCTCGTCGCCCGTGCTTCTGACCACTTTGTAAAATAGTCAGTCGCTAGTATAATATACCTTTTCTTGGTAGTGGATGACGGGGTGATGGGACCCACAAAATCTATACCCCACTTCTCGAAAGGAAGTATAGCCATGATCGGTGTAAGTGGGCGTTTCCTGTTCTCTCGGCTGTCATGCCTCTGACAGGTATCACACTTCTTAACATACTCAAAGGAATCCTGGAATATGGACGGCCACCAATATCCAGCTCTTAAAGCTTTCTGTGCCGTTAACCACCCAGCAAAATGCCCTCCGCAAGCGGAGTTATGACACTCTTCCAAAATGAAAGGGACCTCGTCAGGCATCACGCACCGGCGATAAATATCATCGACTCCTTTCCGATACAATGTGCCTGCGATAAGCGCAAATTTTAAAGCCTGCTGTTTAATTTTCCTCTTCTCGTTTTTCGACAAGCTAGCTCCAGTCTCTCCTGTGGATAGATAATGCGTTATGGCCGCATACCACGAGGGAATGGAAGCTGTATCAATTTTAAATAATATCTCCATGTCACTCTCTTCGGCCGTGGCATCTTTCGGCTCTCCGAAATCCACTAAGCATTCTACAATGCCCTGCAATTTCGGCGGCTTGCTTTTAATCTCATAGTCGAACTCCTGCAAAGTGATTAACCACTTTGCTAGTTGATCAGGCGGCTGCAACTTGTTTAGCAATAACCTCAGTCCTTCCGCCTTGGTATAAATAACCACCTTCTCATAGAGGATGTAATGTCTGAACTTTTTGGTCCCAAAAACCATCGCAAGACATAACTTCTCCATATAGGTATAATTAATCTCAGATACGCCCAGTTTCCGGCTAGCAAAAGCTATCAGATGGTACCATTTCTCTTCCCAGATCTGAGCTAGGCAGCAGCTAATACTATGCGTGGTTGCTGCTGAGAATATGTAAAATATCTCACCTCTTTTGGGTGCCTTTAAAACAGGTGCTTTGGTAAGCTCCTGCTTCACATCCTCAAATGATATTTTACACACATCGCTCCACTCAAACAGACAGTTATAAGATAAGAGATTGGTTAGTGGCAATGTTCTCTCTGCCAGGGCATTGATAAATCGACGATAGTACCCTACTGACGAGAGGAAACTATGTACTTCCTTTGGAGTACGCGACGGACCCATAGCAACGATAACCTTAATCTTTTCAGGGTCGGTTGCGATCCCCACTGAGCTAACCACATGGCCCAACAACAGCCCATATGGCACTCCAAAGACACACTTCCTTGGGTTCAGAGCGATGCAAAATTGCCTGCAATGCTCAAAACACTTCCTTAATATGATCAATTGCCTCTCCCTTACAGTGGCTGCCCCCAGGTCGTCAATAAATACTTTGAGCTCCTCTGGGGAGATGTCACCAAAGGTTTTATCGGCTGTTCTTTGCCACGACCCAGGTGCATTGCATAACCCAAACGCCATCACATGGTACGCAAAGGTACCGAAGACAGTGATGAAAGTCGTTTTCAGTTTGTCCTCTTCTGCGATCGCCGTTTGGTTATAACCCGCAAAACAATCCATGAACGAATAGATCTCTCTACCTGCCAGCTGATCCAGAATCTGGTCAATGAATGGCAACGGGTAGTAATCTTTTACTGTCTGCTTATTTAGCTCCCTAAAATCCACACAGAGCCGGATCTGGTTATTTTTCTTCTTCCTGATGACGATTGGTGAGCACCATTCTGTGTGCTGCACAGGAAAAATTAAACCAGCCTTCCGCAGCTTCTGCAGTTCCTCAAACAGTTCGTCCCTCAGCTCAAAAGGCATACACCTTACTTTCTGACGTACAGGACGACTACCTTCCTTTACTGGGATAGTATGGACAGCCAGGCTGGGAGGTATGCCTCGCAGCTCGTCATAGCTCCAAGCAAATATATCTCGGAATTCTTGAATAAGAGACACATAGTCCTCTCTTTCTGTTGGGCTGAGCATGGATCCTAGCTTAATAGGTCGCGAATCAATCGGCGTACCAAGGTCCAACTTGACTACATCTGCATCTCTAATTCTATCTTGCGCCTCTATCGGCTCATTGAGGGTGATCTGATAAATATCCTCTGTAGTAGATCCCTCTTTGGATTCATCACTAGAGGACGACTCACCCTCAAATGCCTCATCTGCAGTGTCTAGTTCAGTGGAGGGTACAGGAGCCCACTCACTTTGCGGAGATTCAGGGTAAGCGTTAACTATTACCCGATTAGTACCTCTCCCTAGAGTCACACGACCGGCAAATATATCGACTTGACAGTCTGTTCGTAAGATCCAAGGCCTGCCTAGCAATATTCGATAACTAGGACGCCCAGCGAATCTTATCACTCTAAAGTCCAAGAAACATTCTACGCTTGCAACCGTCACATGAACTCTAGTGACACAACCCTCTGGTTGTCTCAAACTGTCATCAGCCATCCTGAGAAGGGTAGAGCCATCTTTTTGAATGCCTAGACCTAGCCTCTCCATCAACTCTGAACTCATGATATTGACGGATGAACCAGTATCCACGATAGCATGCTCTACTAAAATCCCATCGATATATGCTGGAACCCTAGGGCAATGCTTTTCAGCATGATCCATCCAGTCTTCCCCTACTCTAGCTATGCCGATAGGTTCTACAATATACCCAATCCGCAAGATCTTTTTGAACTCCTTGCGTACTCCTGGCAACAATTTAATCAACTGCAGGAGGTTCACATCTGGCTTGACTTCGCAAAGAGAACTTGCCAAATCAAAATCCTGATATGTGACCAAAGCTCTCTTCTCTCGCCAAACCATCCTTTCTTTCGGTTTTGAAACCGGCTTTGGAGCCTCTTTTCTAGCTCTCGCCTTCTTTCTTGGTACGTCTTTATCCTTCTTAAGATCAGCTTTGCTGTCAACCGGTTTTAAGGGTCCCCCTTCCAAATCAGGGTTTAGGACTTGCGTCCCCTTATCTCCCTGCTTAGAGTTTCCCTCAACCGTCTTTATATTATCCCTATCGCCCTCTTTAGCCTTTTGGCCTCTCGTCACGGCTCTTAGGTTAGAGGTTTCAGCACCATCCACTTGTACCGCCTCAATGAGGCTGACTTCGTTGCCTTGGGGTAGCTCCTCTACAGTGGCTTTTCCCCTCTGCAGTATATGCCTTGGTCCATCATTCTGCGGAAGGTCATTACCCTGTGCTCTATGATTAATCGGACCCGGCTGTTTACTTCCTTGTTGGAGAGAACTAATCTTACTCCAGCATGTGGCGGCTAAATGGCCAGACTTTCCACAAATGTCGCATTTAACATTAGGGCAGTTCCTAGGGAAATGCTGCCCGCCACACCACTTACAGCTAAATCTAGATGGGCCACCCTCTTCAGGGCGTCGGCTCCCTATCAAATTCTGCTACTTCGTAAGGAAGTTGACATCGACGGCTATTTGTCTATACTGTTCAGCAATCATATCCGTATAGTGCTTCATCATGTCCTTGACCTCGCCAAGGACGTTCGATGCACTTGACTCATAGCCACGATCGTCCATCTGCCGTCCCATTGGCCTTACCACCTGATTAGGCATTGGCTGCTGCTGTTGGCTTATTGGGACTGCATTAGGGTTTGTTCCTTGGTTTCCCACATTCAAGGGAACCATTTGACTAACCATCGGCATACCTACACTAGGAGGTGCTGGTAGCATGGGTAGGTTGGGCATAATGCCACTTCTTCCATTTGCGTTTGACATGGGGTCTCCTTGACTCCCATTGGTTAGTGCCAGACTATTCCCATTCCAGTTCACTCTAGCTACATAAGCCGCTTGCAAGCGTGTCTCTACACCTTCTGCTTGTGTAATCGCGGTATCAATGTCAGCCAAGGCGACACTACTCAGCTGCACCTGGATGTTAAAATCCAACCCATGAAGGAAGTATTGTAACTGGGCAGTTGGTGGGATAGGAATGTAGGTATCAAGTTTACGTAAAACTTGTTTCAGCTTCTTCGCATAAGTCTGGACGTTCTCGTTTGGCTCTTGACGTGTTACATTCAATACACGAAGCCAATACTGTCCACCCCTTTCAGGGGCAAACTCCCTACGGAAGGCTGTAAGAAATTGCACTATAGTCGTTATGGTTCCGACTTCTAGGCCGTGATACCATAGTGCTGCTCTTCCTTTCAAGGTCATGTTGAAGAACATCATCAAGTGCCCTTCATCTTGGATGCGATAATTAAACATGAGTTTATTGAACTCATTAATATGAAGCTCACCATCCTCTTCTGCCAACCCATTAAAAATGGGCAATGGAGCTCCTAAGGCTGGCAAATCAGGTGTTCCTGCTGGAATTGCTATCGGTTGTGCCATTGCTACAACCTGATTAATGATAGGGGGCTGCGTAGGTAAACCTACACCTCCACTTGAACTTGATTGACTACCTGCAAGAGAGGAAGTACTACCACTCCCTTTTCCGCTCAAAGGGCTTCTTGCAGCACTTGGGTTGCTGGAACTACTGCCTCTTATGCGTATTGGGCTGCTCCTTTGAGGAGAATAACGTCATAATATTTCAGCCCTACGTCTAGCTCTTTTAGCACGTTCTTCTTTTTGAACTTCGGCTTGACGAGTTCTATCAAAGGACATAAACTGATCACTAGGACCTTAAAGATCCTAGATTCGGAACCACCCCTTTTTAGTGGCTCCCGGCAGATGCACCACTGATGGACCTAAAAGCGGGCCGGCACTGGCTCATGCACTAGCCGGACCTCGCTCTCACACACTCAACGACCCCACGGCCTCGCGGCCAGGAGGGTTGAGGACATACACATTTTGCCTTCCTATCTTTTATCGCGTTTGTATCGTTTGTAGTCCAATTTCCTATTTTACCCACTAGTCCTCAGAGGGAGCTTCCCATCACATTGGCAAAGAGCCACGTTTCACCTACGAAGGAGGTCTCCTACGGTAGAATACCGCCACCCCACTGCGACTCTCCTACACCGCAGGGATTGGCCCCTTGGTGCGTCGCACAACATATAGAACAATACGAACAAACTGCACTCAAGGTACCAAAGACGTTCCAGGAGTGTACCACATTTTCCCTCACTTGTTCTTTCCCCTTAAACCCTCGGCTTCACACAGCTTGGGAACCTCACACTCTCAACGTGGGTCATTCATTTTATGGCAACCAAGTGCTATGCATCCAGTATTTCTGATACCGTTTTAAATACCATACTCCATGCAATAGGTGGATGCCATATAAGTGCTCAATCATGTAGGAGAATCAGTATTTGTGAATGTGCAAAAAACATTTCCTTCCATGATCTTTATTCTAACTCACGTGCTTTGCTGCTAGAACCTAGCACCGAATATTCTTCGTGCTACTAGGTTCTTTATTAAATAACCGTCTTTCTCTATATGCCATGCAAAGAAAATCAGCAACTTTCCTTCATTTTATGCAGCATTCAAATGAATTTCCATGCCATGCTTCCATTATCCACTTATTGCTTCGTTGTTCGCTATTTAGGATTTCTTCCCTTATCATTTTATGTGTAAAAATATGGAAAAAACTCACTAAAACACACAAACAAGGCTGAACTGAAGCAAATCTCCATGCTTCAGCCTTGTTACACATCCACAAACATTTATCTTAATTTTCCTAATTTTTCCCCACCCCAAATGTGTTTTTCCCCTATTTTTTGGGGTTTTTCATCATTTTATGGGTATTTCCCCCTATTTTTTCCATTTTTTTCCTATTTTTAGGCACGTTCCGGGGCCTAAACTCCAGCTTTCAAAAACCAAGATTTGTGGAGACTGGTGATGATACTGCACATCCGATTGTGCAGATTGGAAAAATTCCTTTGTCTATGCAGGATGGGAAAAAGAAATACATGTCCGATGTATTTCATGTCCCGAATATCACCAAGAATCCGGTTTCTGTTGGTCAAATGGTTGAACAGGGCTTGCAGGTTAGATTTAATCCTCATGGATGCTTTGTTGAGGATATGAAAAATAAAGGTCGCTTGATAGCAAAAGGAAAGAAGAAGGGCAGAATGTTTACATTGGATGCAGACATGTCTGAATTGAGTGCAGCAATGTTTGCACATGGGACCGGTGTAGTTGCAGATATTGATATCTGGCATAAACGCATTGGTCATGTTAATGTACAGCGACTTAAATCAATGCAGGCCCAAAATATTGTTGCAGGTTTGCCTAAATTCAAGGTTGCAGAAATGCATAAGGTATGTGAAGCCTGTCAGTTTGGAAAACAGGCAAGGAAACCATTTCCTAGACATGTTCAAGAGAGTGAGAAGCCATTGGAATTAATCCACTCTGATGTGTGGACTACTAAAGCTGCATCTCTTGGAGGCTGTCATTATTTTGTTACTTTTATTGATGACTATAGCAGAAAAGTTTGGGTGTATTTTATGAAAAAGAAAAGTGAAGTTTTTGGGCATTTCAAAACCCTTAAAGCTATGGTTGAAAAAGAAACAGGCCTGCAAATAAAATGCCTAAGGTCAGATGGAGGGGGAGAGTACCTCTCAAATGAGTTTGCAAGGTTCCTGCAGGAGCATGGCATAAAGCAGCAATATTCATGCAGTCATACCCCACAACAAAATGGAATTGCAGAAAGGAAAAACAGGCATATTGGAGAGGTATCTCGTGCCATGCTCAATGAAAAAGAATTGCCAGATTTTTATTGGGCTGAAGCAGTTGCTACAGCAGTCTACATAATGAACAGGACTCCCACTGCAGCAATACATGGAATGACTCCAGAGGAGAGGTATACTGGTAGGAAACCAGATATTTCTCATTTGAAAATTTTTGGTTGCATTGCCTATGTACATGTGCCAGATGAGTTGAGATCCAAGTTGGATCCAAAAGCTGAGAAGTGCATCTTTATTGGTTACTCTCTGCAGCAAAAAGGGTATAGATGCTATAACCCTTCTACTCGTAAGTTTATAGTGAGCAGAGATGTTGTTTTTTATGAGATGAGTAGCTGGTATAAACCAGTAAATGTGATTGATGATATAGATGCACAAAATGGTAATGCTGCACAGAATTCACAGCAGCAGTCACAAAATATTAGTGGACCTGGAGCGTCCTCTAGCAGTGGTTCACATTCTTCGCCATGGACAGGCAGATTGAGATCAGGAGAATCTTCTCAAAGCAATGCAGATAGTGGTATGCAGGTATCACGAAAAGGAAAAGAGAAGGTTGATCAGCCCATGTT
The DNA here is from genome assembly GCF_053477565.2 of Lygodium microphyllum. Taxonomy (NCBI): domain Eukaryota; kingdom Viridiplantae; phylum Streptophyta; class Polypodiopsida; order Schizaeales; family Lygodiaceae; genus Lygodium; species Lygodium microphyllum. The sequence goes on from NC_141135.1 coordinate 184,506,914, forward strand.
TGATGTGAATGCAGGTCACTCTTATGTGGATGGTGAATCCAGTGGCTCAGAACAGAGCATTGATGATGAGTTGGGTATTCCTTCTATTGTTACACTTGGAGTAAGGAAGACCAGGGATGTTTTGAGAGCACTTGGGAGTGAACCTACTTTGCGCAGGTCTACGAGAGCTAGGTATCCTGTGGATAGGCTGAAATATGATGGATTTACAGCCATTCACTATGCATATATGGTTAAAGTGATACAGGAACCAGAACCCACTTCTTTTGAGGAAGCCATGGGAAAAGAAAAATGGGAGAAAGCCAGGGATGAAGAAATGGATGCCTTGGAAGTAAATGCTACATGGGAATTGGTACCTTTGCCTAAAGGTAAAAATGCAATTGGCTGTAAGTGGGTTTATAAAGTGAAGCACAATGCAGATGGTTCTGTGAACAGATACAAGGCAAGATTAGTAGTCAAGGGGTATGCACAAACATATGGCATTGACTATGAAGAAACATTCAGTCCGGTTGCAAGGATGGCAACCGTAAGAGCAGTCATTGCTATGGCTGCATCAAAGGAATGGTCTTTACATCAGATGGATGTAAAGAATGCCTTCTTGCATGGTGATTTGCAAGAAGAGGTATATATGGAGCAGCCACCAGGTTATGTGCATGCTGTTCATCCTGAGTTTGTTTGCAGGTTGAAGAAAGCCTTGTATGGCTTGAAGCAAGCACCTAGAGCATGGTGTGACAAGATAGGACAGTATCTTGTCACTATTGGCTTTCAGATTTCCAAGGCAGATTTCTCACTTTATGTGAGAAAAACAGAGAAAGGTATTATGCTACTTGTCATTTATGTTGATGATTTGATTATGACAGGTGACAGTGATGAAGATATCCTTCATGTGAAAATGCTATTGAAGCAGAAGTTTGAGATGAAGGATTTGGGAGAGCTGCGTTATTTCTTGGGCATTGAGGTGATTAGATCACCAAGTGGGATACAGCTCTTGCAGAGGCAGTATGGATTGGACATGCTATCCAAATATGGGATGACAGGCTGTAAGCCTATTTCAGTTCCTTTGGAGCAGAATGTGAAGCTGAGCACAGATGCAGGTGAGCTTCTAGAAGACCCTACTATGTACAAACGCATAGTAGGAAGTTTGATTTATATGACTATTACCAGGCCAGATTTGAGCTATGTTGTTGGATTGGTAAGTCAGTTTATGCAGGCTCCAAGAAAACCACATTTGGATGCGGCTAGATGCATACTCAGGTATGTGAAGTCCACATTGCAGTATGAACTATTTTATGAGACTGGGGTTCAGATACAGTTGCATGGATACACTGATGCTGATTGGGCTGGTAGCATTTCTGATAGACGATCTACCAGTGGATATGTGTTCTCTTTTGGGAGTGCTGCAGTCACTTGGAGCAGCAAGAAACAGCCTACAGTTGCCTTGTCGAGCACAGAGGCTGAGTACAGGGGTGCAGCAATGGCTGCATGTGAGGTAGCTTGGTTGCATAAGCTACTTTATGATATGCATCAGTCTACAGAAGGGCCAGTTGTCATTTATTATGACAACATGAGTAGTATACACTTGGCAAATAACCCAGTCTATCATGCTAGAACAAAGCACATTGAGGTGCATTATCACTATGTGCGAGAGAGGGTTTTACTAGGTCTTATTGATCTAGTTTATGTCAACACAGAGGATCAGGTAGCTGACATATTCACGAAGGCATTGGGTGCAGAGAAGCTGCGCAAGTTCAGAGACCTGCTTGGTGTGCAGGAATTGGGATTGAGCTCGAGGGGGAGTGTTGAGATATCGAGCTCCACTCGTGATACGCCAGGGTGACCGTTGTGTATTTATGTCACCGACTTGTCAGTTGCAGACACGGTTGGTACACCGCCCATGAATAATAGCTACATGATAGCTATCCTTATCTACTCTAGTTCGTGGCTCAATTAGTATGCCACCTTAGTTAGTTGAGTTTGGTTTGAGACCCATATATAGGGTTCTTCTATTTCTTTGTAAGAGAGTTCTTTTGGCTTACACAACTAAGAAGAGGAAAACTGTTTTCAGCCTCCACCCTTTGTGTATTCCCCCATTGTGCAAGCAAGAAAGCTACAAGTGAGACTCCTTCCTTCTCTCCCACAATCTTGACACTGAGTCTACATCACAACGAACACAATATTAGTGAGTTTGAGAATCTCCCAATTTTCATTTTTTGAACATTAAAAAGATAGCACCTGAATAACATGCCCATAAGTTTCTCAAAACCTTATGATGTGACCTATCATTGGAAAGTGTTTGAAAAATGAAATCTATTGAGCAATAGAGCGCTTGCTTTGGAGTTATAGTGTTCAAGTTATGTGACAAATCCAAAGATTTGACCGCATGTCCCAAACTTATGGGAAATTTCCATATTTCCAATATGGTATTAACGAAAGAGTTGCCACCGAATCCACTAGGATTCAACCTGAATTTATGGGTTCTAAAATCAGACGGGTTTCCTAACAGCCTGCTAGCATCATTAATTTCAAGTTTCCATTTCCTACAGGATTACTCCACTGAAGCGGACTTTCCATTGCACTTGGTTCAAAGAGAATAGAAGATAAAGGGGAGTGCAATACGTCAACCCTCCTACCCATAAGGCAAAATCCCATTCCGCCCCCTAAAACAATGCAAGTCAATTCTGCCTAGTGACTAGTTGGTCAATTATTGTCTTCCTATTTCTATCTCACTGATTTAGAAAAGCTCCCAGCTAATCGGGACCACCTACCATTGGACAGACCCGTTTGAGGTCATACCCACTCGCTTTTCTTTCATGTCGATATCATCTATAGTTTTTTAATTACCTACAGTACATTTATTGAAACATATACAACCACCTTCCTTAATTAGTCTATTAAATCATAGGTTCCTTCATGTAATTTATCTCATGGACACACATACAATTCAAACAATCCTTGAATTAAAAAATTTTCATTTATTATATTGAAAGTTTATTACAATTTTCATATTTTTGATCTTGCGAAAGATATATACAAAATTCCACGAGGGTATTCTACCTACCAAGATTCCTCCCTTGTAACTAGTATTAGGGTTTCAAGATCCCATCTTGGGTCACAAAGGGGCTCGTCATATTCTAAGAGTAATGCAGAATTTATGACCAGAGCCCCCCTTGGCATTCACATTTCCTATTGCTGGAGACTATCCCTACAAACAAACCTTTCCTCTACGGAGCTACTCTAAGCCTACCGAAGCGATAATCATGACCCCCTTAGAGTAGGGTCTCACAGCTAGCTTGGGGGTAGCCTTATGCAATCTTTCCTTTTATCCTGTTTGTCAATGTTTTTAATTAGAGATCTAGATTCTAGCAAACACAAACAATCCCTTCAAACAATGGCAATCACACCATTGTGATGCTTACAGTTTCATATAGCCCAGGTAGATCTTAGCCTAAGGTAACCTGCACTACAAGGAATTGGGCAATTAGCGACGCCGATTAGCGACGGCAGATATCGGCGTCGCTATGGGCATCGCTATTTGCATCGCTATTGGCGTCGCATTTGCGACGCAAATAGCGACGCCAATAGCGACACCGCAGGAAAAAAAACGTGGACAAAACCCGAGCGCCGTTTTCATTTCTTTTGCTTTGACTTTTGAGAGCGAGAGCGAGGGAGAGAGCAAAGGCTTTGTGAGAGAAGAAGATGAAGAAGACTTGCTGCTACTGCCGCCGCCGCCGCCACCACCACCGTTGTTCGCGAAGGAGAGGAGGAGCCCTCATTGCAAAGAGAAGCCGTCCCACGCTCGCCATATCTCATTGGTGAGTCTCCCTCTCTCTTTCTTTTGCTTGTTGAAGGTTTAAATCGTTCTCTTTTGCTTGTTTAGGAGAGGAAATGAAAGAGAAGGAGAGGGAGAGGGAGAGAGAGGGAGAGAAAGAGAGGGAGAGGGAGAGAAAGAGAAAGAGAAAGAGAGGGAGAGTGCATTCTCTCTCTCTCTCTCCCTTTTGCTTGTTTAATGTTTAAATTACTTTCTTTTTTGCTTGTTTAGGAGAGGAAATGAGAGAGTAAGAGAGAAAGAGAGGGAGAGGGAGAGGGAGAGGGAGAGAAAGAGAAAGAGAAAGAGAAAGAGAAATAGAAATAGAGGGAGAGGGAGAGGGAGGGGGAGGAAATGAGAGAGGGAGAGAAAGAGAAAGAGAGGGAGGAGGGAGAGAATGAGGGAGAGTGCATTCTCTCTCTCCCTCTCCCTTTTGCTTGTTTAATGTTTAAATCACTTTATTTTTTGCTTGTTTAGGAGAGGAAATGAGAGAGAAAGAGAGGGAGAGGGAGAGGGAGGGGAAGGAAATGAGAGAGGGATAGAAAGAGAAAGAGAGGGAGAGTGCATTGTATCTCTCCCTCTTCCTTTTGCTTGGAGGATGCTTAAATCACTTTATTTTTTGCTTGTTTAGGAAATGAGAGAGAAAGAGAGATAGAGAGGGAGAGGGAGAAAAAGAGAAAGAGAGGGAGAGGGAGAGGGAGGGAAAGGAAATGAGAGAGGGAGAGAAAGAGAACGAGAGGGTGAGGGTGAGGGTGAGAGAGAGTGTGTGCATTCTCTCTCCACGACGGGTTTGGTTGTTTGTTGTTTGAATCACTTTCTTTTTTGCTTGTTTAGGAGAGAGGGAGAGGGAGGGGAAGGAAATGAGAGAGTAAGAGAGAAAGAGAGGGAGAGAGAGAGAGAGAGGGAGAGGGAGAGAAAGAGAAAGAGAAAGAGAAAGAGAAATAGAGGGAGAGGGAGAGGGAGGGGGAGGAAATGAGAGAGGGAGAGAAAGAGAAAGAGAGGGAGAAGGAGGGAGAGTGCATTCTCTCTCTCCCTCTCCCTTTTGCTTGTTTAATGTTTAAATCACTTTATTTTTTGCTTGTTTAGGAGAGGAAATGAGAGAGAAAGAGAGCGAGAGGGAGAGGGAGGGGAAGGAAATAAGAGAGGGATAGAAAGAGAAAGAGAGGGAGAGTGCATTGTATCTCTCCCTCTCCCTTTTGCTTGGAGGATGTTTAAATCACTTTTTTTTTGCTTGTTTAGGGAATGAGAGTGAAAAAGAGATAGAGAGGGAGAGGGAGAAAAAGAGAAAGAGAGGGAGAGGGAGAGGGAGGGCAAGGAAATGAGAGAGGGAGAGAAAGAGAACGAGAGGGAGAGGGAGAGGGTGAGAGAAAGAGAGAAATAGAGGGAGAGGGAGAGAGAAATAGACTTATTGATAATGGTATGCAATGTGCTTTGCCATGGGCCATGTACATTGGTATCTTTAAGATGGCTTAAAAATGGTCAATTCCTTCATGAAGTCCAAGTAGGGGATCTAATTGTGATATGCATAATTCATTGTTTTTGTATTAACTTTATAGGCATGCCAAATTAGAAATCATGCCAACTAGTCAACGAAAGGACTAAAAGAAAATGATACCCTAGCTAATGGTCATTAAGGTACTTCATCAAAATGAACCCAAAAGTATTGTTATAGAAGAAGAAACCCTTAAATTGAGTATAGGATAATTTCTCTCAGGTCTTATGACTATGAGTAGAATTGATTGAAATAAATTTTATTACTATAGTTATAAAATTTCATAGATGGCGCGCATTAATTTTAAAATGGATTACTTATACTCAAAGCCGAGATATAACAAATAATTATCTACTGGGACAAACAAATCCTTGAGTATGATACAAGGCCGAGATATAACATCGGAAAATCTCTCAACTACTATATACAATGCAAGATTTATGGTCAACTTGCAACTTGACGTATATCTCCATAAAGCTATCCATTTAAGCCTCGTTTGCTGTAATGTAGATAAGATGGAAAACAAAGAAGGTCTTATTGTTCAAGACCGCGAGACGTATCTTAATCAGCGTGTCCCATGTCCTTGCTCTCAATGCAAGTTGGCAATTAGACGAAAACACCGATTGTCTATAGAACACGTACGACGATTTAGCGAGTTTCAATTTGAGATTATTGATCAGGCGATTGCAGATTTTTAGCAAACGGTAACTTGAAGTTAGCATTTTTCATGCATTGTAATCTCAAGCTAATTGAAAACCATACACAATAAGATTGGGTCTTGTTGGCAAATTTTCTATCCAGGGGGGTGATGTCTCGACCCAAGGGGGAGTGCACCCTTTGCGGCCAATTAGAAGAGTTCATGGACGTGCGATGGATGGATTGCAGGAGCCAATCGACCACTCGCAAGGCCCATCTATACCGTCAATGCCAGAGGAGACAGACAACCTTCCCGACCTGCCTACAATCTTGGAGCCTGAGATGGAGACAATGATCGATGCATTGATTCCCATGGATGTTGAGATATCTGACCCACTTAGAGAGGAAGCATCCATACCATTATATGATGGGTGCCGAGTATCTCGGTTGAAGACATTGCTTGCACTCTTAAGTGTGCAAGCAAAATACGGTTAGAGCGATACGAGTGTGACTGAGTTATTCAGGTACCTTGCACACAAGCTTCATTGATTTTTTTTTGTGGAATATTGCTGCAAACATTTGTGTTTTTTCAAGGTGTTTTATGATTTTTTTCAGGTTATTAAAATATCATATATTGCCACCTGCAAATACCATGCCTGAGTCTCGTGATGATGCACGACATTTTTTACGGAAGCTTGGCATGGCCTACAATAAGATCCATGCATGTATCAACGACTGCATATTGTTTCGAGATGAATACGAGACTATGGAGACATGTCCAAAGTGTGGTGCTCACAGGTATCGACAGGACTTGCAAGGACAAACCATCCCTCAAAAAGTTCTCAGACACTTTTCGCTCATCCCCCGCAAAAACCACATGTTTCGCACGTCTGCCATGGCAAGCTTGACAACGTGGCATGTGCAGAATAGGTCCACGGATGGAGTTCAACGAATATCAGCATATTCGCGCGCATGGAGCCACATTGACTCTACCTTCCCAAGCTTTGCGCGAGAGCCAAGGAATCTTCAGCTCGGTCTCGCCATGGATGGTGTGAACCCATTCGGTCTGCGCTCCACTTCTTACAGTGTGTGGCCTATAGTGCTTGTCAACTACAACATCCCTCCATGGCTTTCTACGAAGAAAGGACATCTCATCCTTAGCTTGCTCGTCCCGGGCCGCTACAAAGTAAAAAATATGGACGTGTATCTTCGTCCATTAGTCGATGAGCTTAAGATTTTGTGGGAGGAGGGGGTCACGGTGCAAGATATGAGCAGGCGCGATGGTCGGCGGTCAGCCAACATTCAAGCCATTCTCATGTGGACGATGCATGACTTTCCGAGATTGGGAGAGTGCTCAGGTGAGCAGACCTTTGTTCTCGCTGGTAATATCTATATTTTATTTCATTCAATCAAGTATTCACTAGGTCGTGGATCACCTTACAAGTCTGGTTACCTCAGGTTATCATGCATGTCCATTGTGTGGGCCACAGTTAGACTCCCGAAGGTCACGAACCATGAAGAAGATGGTATATCAAGGACACGCCGCTTTCTTGCAGGAGGATCATGAACTCAGGGAAGGTTTTCTTGGATGACCTCCAGCACGTATGAACGCTGCAAGCTCGTATGAGCTGAAAATGGACAACCCAGAATCACATCCAAATGGAATGCGACGGTTCTCAGTTTTCTACGAGTTGCCATATTGGACCCACTTACAGGTCAACCACTTGTTGGATCCCATGCATATTTTCAAAAATGTGGGCAGCTTGCTATGGGACCACATCACAGGAAAGAGAGACACTATAGGGTCACGAATGGATTTAAAGGAGGTAGGTAAGATGGAGGCGCTTTGGCCGCAATCGAGTGCTGAAGGGGGAGTACAGCTTCCTCGCGCTCCCTGGGTTTTGTCTACCAAAGAAGAGCGCATTGTGAAGCAAGTAATCAAGTCTATCCGCACTCCGACGGGTATGATGCGTTCTCTCAGGTCCGCATTTTCTAAAGATGACCAAATGTCTGGGCTAAAATCCCATGATTGGCATAAGATATGTCAGGTTTGTGAACAGAATGGATTTTAATTAGCGTGGACATTTTGAAATTTGAGAAGTGACCATTATTCTTAATGCTTTCTCATTTGTGGCAGTTTGTCCTACCGATCGCGATCGCGGGATGCCTTACTCCAGAAATTCGCGGGGCCATTTACAAGTTGTCGACTTTGGTGCAATGGATCTCACAGAAAGAGATTAAGACGTCCTCTATTGAATCCGCAAGGCAGGGAGCAGTTGAGACGGTCTGTCTCTTTGAGAAATACCTGCCCACTAGCATGCTCACGATACAAGTTCACCTTCTTGTGCATCTTGTGGACGAAGTGGAGATTGCTAGACCTATCCATACGCGATGGATGTTCTTCCTGGAGCGCTTCATGAAAACCCTGAAAGGCTTTGTGCGACAACGAGCTCGTCCAGAAGGTAGCATGGTGGAAGGTTGGTTGGTGTCAGAGGCGTTAGTGCATATCTCACAATGGCTACCAACGGTAGAACCAGACAATGAAATGCTATGGACACTGAAGGATGATGATAGGCTGACTGGAGATGTGGTGGTTGGAAATGGGGTAGAAAAAAGAATGGATGCCTCAATGGAAGAGAAGGTGAATCACTTTTGTATATTGCACCATGCCTCCATGGAGACGTGGCTCGCCAAGTACCAGATTACAAGGCAAGATCGAGAGGAAGCGCGAGCTGAATTCTGACGCAGTACGCGTCACCAACCGATTCGATATCCCGAAGGCATGGAGGAGATGCCACAGTTTATGTCAACACGATGGTTGCATGGAGCCTTGACCGCAGCATCCAGCGAAGGGACAGAGGTCTCAATGGAGGAGTGGGAGTTCTCGAGGGGATGTAGTCCAAAGGTAATGAGGGGTTTAGAATGTGCCGTATCTAAATTTGCTTACTACATCTAATTTGAGTGTTTCAATGTGTAGTACAAAATATATAGTGCAGCATGGTCACGCGGACGGCATTTTCGGGTGGAGCGTATTGACAAAATGCGCTCCACAATGGACTATGGTGTCATGGCAAGGTTTGAGCAAGAGAGCCGGCGACGAGCAACGGATCCGAACACGGTTGTGGATGAGATAGAGTATTTTGGGAACTTGCAAAGTATTATTACGGTGGATTACCGTAGCTTCTCCATGATACTATTCGATGTGCAGTGGTTCAAAGTGGTACTTGGAGGAGCTGGAGCAACAGTTCGACGAGGTCCATCTGGATTTCTCGAAATAGATTCCGAAAAAAAATGGACGGATTTGCGCGACACCTTTGTGTTGCCGGCCCATTGTGAACAGGTGCAAATAGTCATTTGCTTGCTAATTGTAATACGACACGGTTTATGTCACAATGGTTTGTACTCGCTTTGTAAGTGTTTGTGAACAGGTAATCTTCCATCCAAACCCCCGACAACCTCGATGGTGGTATGTTATACCTTCAACTCCTCGAGGTGCGAGAGTATATGATCAAAGCGATGTTCTAGGCATAGATGAAGAAAATATGCAAATAGAGGGGTCGATATTACAAGGGGTGGAGGCCACCGCAAGCTTGGAGCCCGCATCGGCTAACAATGATGGAAATATAGAAGTCGTAGAATTTTTTGAGAACGAGGCAGACTCATTCTTTTGTGGTGACATGTCTATCGACCTTCCAGTGTATGCAGAGTTGTGTCAAGAGATTAACATGGGACCATAGAATACTTCATTCTTGGAGAATTGTATTACTCAATTCGTTGTTTAGATCTTCCATAAAGGTAGATAAGATATGCATTTTAAGAGAGATTTTTCAAAAATGATTTATATTAATGTGCTTTGTATAGTTTAAATTGATTATTCTAACATCATTTTTTATCTGTGCAGGTATCGACATTTTCAGGATGAGTCGAGGGATGAGCGATGAGGAGTTTTAGGACATGATGGCACGCATGTCTCCAGATCAGCTCACGAGATTCAGAGAGATGGCAGATCAGGAGCTGTCTCGTTCTTCGTCAGGGCGCTCTGCTAGATCAGCTTCAGCGCGATCAGATGCTTCAGCTTCGAGCAGACGATCTCGACGCTCGCAACTTGGGCCAGAGGGAGGGACTGCGACTGCAGGAGGATCAGGGGGGTGCTGCTGTGGAGACACGGACGTGGTGTCTCCGTCTCATCGTTCAGCTAGAGCTACGTCACCTCCAGGATTTGTCACACCTGTGGGGACATCCACTCCAGTTACTCCGGCTTTTGCGCAGCCGTTGGTAGATGGCACGCCTTTTGGTGGCACCCCCTTTGGTGGCACCCCTTTGAGTGGCACTCCGGGAGAGGGTACCCCCGTCGGTACACCGAATGTACAGGGGTCTCCTGGATATGCCCAGGAGCGTGGACGGAGATGGGAGAGGGCCCATCTTAGGCAGACTCCTAGGGGTTATGGATACCTAGTGGATAGTAGGTCAGGAGCCATCATCATGAATGATGAGGGGAGGAGGGCGATGGCTCGCATGAGGGAGTTGTGCCAACAAGTTTTTCGGCACAACGTCCTGGATCATTGGAGGAACATATCGGAGGGGATCAAGGACTACATAGTAGCATCCTTGCACGAGGAGTTCCCGGTGCCAGCCACAGTAGATAGATTCTCTATGGGCTAGATGATGGATTGCATGCGTGCATATATGTCACATAGACGATCCGACACACGCAAGGCAATCAAGAGTGGGGCTCCAAAGCCCGAGTGGTTAGATGCAGACGACTGGCGCCGACTGAGGGAGGAGGATACAAATTTGCCAAGACGTTGGAGTCAGCAGCGGGAGGTGGCGAAGGCACGAATCGAGGCCGGATCGGTGCATCATCTTGGGAGTGGCGGCCACAGGACATATTTGGAGGACTTTGTAAGTTTCTCTTTTGTTTTGCTTATTTGTTTTTTTGAGATATTCTTTGTACTGACAATCATGTTTCTAACTGTTAGCATTTTTTTTTCTTTGCAGCACTCCGTTACAAATCACGATCCGCAAGGCCTTGAGACTCGATATGCAGAGAGGCACAGTCTCAGGGCATTGATCGACCGATTGTATAGACGCGGCGGCTCTTTCTTGTCCGTAGTTACCATGAGATATTTGAATGCATTATTGTATGGTGGATTGATCTGTTAATTCTTTTTCTGCAGAATCCGTTTGATGCTCCTTTGCAGCGGGACGAGCTTTCGGGGGACGAGGATTTGTAGCTCGCCCTTGGATCCTTAGAGCTCACACACCTTTAGTTTTTAGTCGCCTAATCTATGTAGACATTTTCTATGTATTAGTGATATCGTTTCATGATTGTACCAATCGCATTTTATGCGATCATGTATTTATTTCATGTATCAGTTTTATGATTTCAGTATACATTCTTTTTGTTTGCAAACGCTTTGTATGCAACAGTGCAGAAACTATTTTGTGTGGCTCTCATACAGCACACAGTCCACAAAAAAAAAAATTCTCTGTTACCGTCGCTATTTGCGTCGCAAATTTACTGCTCGCGTCGCTATTGACGTCGCTATGAGCATCGCAAATTCTCTGTAACCATCGCTATATGCGTCGCTATATGCGTCGCTATATGCGACGCATATAGCGATTGTTCTATGGCGTCGTCAATAACGACGCTTTTTGTGACGACGGGGGCAAATTTTGTTGTTTGTATTTTCGTCGCTTTAAACGTCGCTATAAGGTCTATATCTTGTAGTGCTGACCATCTGTTTAGTATCCTCCTCCCCTTAGAGAAGTGTTGAGTACAATTCTTTCAACTTTGTTAGTAAGCAAGACATGAATTTCCCATTTAGGGCTAACTTACCCAACATAAGTGAATTTCCTTTAGTTGGTACTTAGAAAAATATTACAACAATAACTTAGCGAGACGATCTACGAGACCTTTAAATAGACTTTCACTTTTTAAGTGTTAATCAACTCTTAACCATTATTGTGTTTGATAATAAATATATCGAGTTATTTTACTAATCTCGAGCGTACATAAGTCATTTACGTATTTTGTGTAATATCCTCCTGCAACTATTTTCATCATGATTCTACGAATTATAATCTCAATTAATCTAGCTACAAATCATAAGTAGTAGTTAGCCATTTATGTGTGTATTAATACGCTCTCTAAATGAAACTGCCATATCATGTAAGTGTAAATATGGAAGCTAATATTTTACATACTTAATTTTTATATGGATACTATCCATATAACCTAACAATTAGTTCTTGTACCATTTAATGCAAAAGCTAATATTTTATGTAAAATTTTGGTAAAACTATTATTTTATATGGCGATATGAAAATAATAGCCTACTTTTGAGTTGTGAACAACTTGGTTTGGCAAGACGATATTGGGAATTTTGTCTTTACTTGCAGTTGCATTCACCACACCCAATGTTTCGTTTGGTAGTGGCAAATCCGCTGGCAACCTTGGACACTCTCATATCTCTGGTAATACCCCTTTCGGTTGCGGTGGATCTCATGGTCTTCATGTCTCATTGCTTTGGAGCCATCGTTCGCAAGTGGGTTCAAGAGGTGGAGAAGGTGGAATGAATTCGGGATGGAAGAGCATGAGAGAAGATTGCCAAGTTGAAGATTGAGACATGGGGAGGTTGAGTTAGTTCTTTCCCTCTCTAACCCTCTCTTTAATTCCCTCTCCCGCAGCCTCTTGGGATCTTCTTCCTTCTCTCTCTCTCTCTCTCTTTTTAACTCTCTCCCTGTCTAGCTCCCTCTTGCAGCCTTTTGGGGGGTATCCTTCCACCTGTCTCTCTCTCTACCTTCCTCTTTTGCAGCCTCTCGAGATCTACTTGTGCCTCCCCTCAAACTAAGTAGAGGGCATGCTTTTATATAGGTAGAAGGGAGTGCATGATTCCTCTCCCTTCCCCTCTCTTTCTGCTCTCTATGTGCAAAGATAGCTCCTCCACTCAGAATGGTGAGCTTCTTTCTCTTTTATTTTATTATTTTTTTCTAAAGAAAAAGGGGGGATTCATGAGGCTGGTCTATGGCTATTTTGGTGGTAAAGGAGATATTTATGGTAAAAAAGATGATTATGATAAAGGAGATGACGAAGATGATGATGACAACGATGATGATGATGATGATGATGATGATGATGATGATGAAGATGATGACAATGATAATGACGATGATGAGGTGACCGGCACTAAACAATCCAACTCCTTTTCTTTTTTAAATGTTAATTTTTTAACATTAGTTAGTTATTAGTTTTAGTTAGTAAGGTTAGTTATTAGTTATATAACTTACAAACTTACTTACTTACTAACTTTACTAACTTATTACTAACTGACTGACTTTACTAACTTATGAAATAACTAACTAACTTTTAATTACGTGGAGTTATTACAAGTATATGGATGTCCCAAAGGCAGCATGGCTTGGATATGTTGTCCGTATGGTATGACAACATGTAAGTCTCTTTCAGTGCTGTTGGAGAAAAATGTGAAGTTAACTATTGATATTGGGGATGAGATAAAAGACCCTACTATGTTTAGGAAGATAATAGAAAGTTTGATTTACATGATTATCACAAGGTTAGACTTGAGTTATGTTGGTTACCTTGTTTGTTAGTTTATACATATGCATAGAAAGCCTTACTTGGATGCAGTTAGACATGTATTGAGGTATATGAAGTTCACTTTGCATTATGGACTTTTTTATGAGGTATATAAGGATATACATGTGTTTGGATATATAGATGTAGATTGGGCTTGTAGAATGTCTTATAAAATATCTACCAACAAATTCATGTTTTCCCTTACTAGTGTAGTAGTTATGTGGAATAGTAAGAAGTAACCAACAATTGCTTTATTGAGTATAGAAGCTGAGTATAGAGGTGCTACTATAATAGTATGTGAGATGGTATCCTGCAAAAGTTATTGGGTGATTTGGGTGTGTAGGGAGATAGTCCATTGTCATTTCCGATAACATGAGCAGCATACAGTTAACTAGGAACCTAGTTTTCCATGCTAGGACAAAATACATTGAGATGCATTACCATTTTGTGAGAGAGAAGGTGCTTGCAAGAGAGATTGACTTGGTCATGTCAGCACACGTGATCAAATAGCTAACATTATCAGAAAGGCATTGGGTGTAGAGAAGCTTTAAAAATTTCGAAGCTTACTTGGAGTTGCAAAGATATAGTCAAGCTTGAGGGGGAGTGTTGAGACAGCAAGCTCAACACGTGCAGACATGGATGATGAATCACATGGTTAGATGGGTCTGCACATCTACACTTAGCACATCAATGGTCATTATGATCCTCAAATGGCCAACCATTGAATTATCACTTATTATATTTGGTTTGTTGCACCTACTTTATAGCCAGCATAGTTATCATTCTAGTCAGTTAGTATAGTCAGTTATACATTGTTTGACATAGTAGGCCACTTTTCTTTATGTTGTATCTTATGTATATGTTGTGTACATTTTATTGTGTATAATGAAAGAAGAAGAAGAAAACGACAATAAAATATTTTAGCCTCCATCTCTCTTCTTATACTTTTGAGTGAGATTTCTCTTATGTGTATGGTGTGTGTTTGGCACAACACCTCAAGCAAGTCCCCTCACCACCTGATTCATGACAACACATGCACTAGTGTGCACACACTCTTATGTACACATGTACTTATGCATCTACCCTTGGTTCACCTCTAGTACTCCTACCTAGCATCATTTAGGGCATTCATCTTGCACTATACCTCTATTTAGCTCACTAATTCATTAGCCTCACATTTCAATTTTAGTCTTACCCTAATGCACAATAGTGTACACATGCACACTTGCATAGTGTGCATATCCACAAAGATCCCACACTTGCATGCAAGTATACGTCAGGGTGTCCTCCGACTTGGTGGCATTTACATTGTATATCTTTGGGAAATCATATCCTCTGTGGATGTCAGGGGTTGAAGTCCACCCCTACCCTTCTTAGATATGGCATATATGTGGGGTTATTTGTCTCGAAGGATAGTGTGTTGCAAAACGACATCCAGGAGTCCATGTTGCCCTTCTCCACTTTGGTTGGGACTCATAGCCTTTCACTAACTTGTGGGCACCTCAATGACTTTGTTTTTCCAATAATTGGGTGCTTTCATTCCCCATTGTCTTGGATTCTTTTCCCTCTCTTGGTTCCACCTATTACGGAGTCTTCCTTCCATACTTATCACCTCTTCCTCCACTTTCATCGATAGCACTTTGCATAGGGTGGATAGGAATTTGAAAGTGAAGTCAAAGGTTTGGCGGTTGTTTTCTTTTTTCTCACACACTATGAGCTTTGCATTCCAATCCACTGGAAAGCAATCTGCTTGTGGTGGAATGGGTGCTTCTAGGGATATTATTGCTATTATTGGTTGGTTAACCTTCTCCTTGCTTGCTCCAACATCCTCACACTTTTCTTCTTGAGTTCTGTTTTTCTCTCGGTAGGAGTGATGTCCACCTCTTGCTACATTTCCGATCATGGAGAGAGAGGTTGTGGTGCTAGTTCCTCATTTGGCTATCCCATTTCAAATTCTAGTCCTGCATTTGGAAGTGGCCTCTGCATTTGAGCTTCAATCCTAGGCTCTTGCGGTTCTCCTTCCTTGAAGCCTAGCAGGTCCACCTCTTCAACCATTAGCCTTTCCCTTAGCAAATAATCTCTTTGATCTTGTCATCTTAGGTTGGTCCCTTCTCCTTGTGGTTGAGCACACAGCCCATTCCTTATGCCTCTATGGGTGATCTCTAGCTTTTTCTATAGTGATTCAACGGCCTCCACCTCCTCTAACTATGTGGCATCTGTTTATTACAACACCAGCAACACGAAAAAAGTGAGAAAATAGAAAAATCTAAGAAGCAGGAAAAGGCATAGGGCGGGCATGTAGAAGGCACCCAGAAGAATAATAAGTCTGAAAAAAATCCAAAAGCATGGGAACAACCACCAAAAGTCCAAGGCACAGCCGCTGAAGTCTAGAGGAGTTAAAAGTAAGAAAGTGCACCTTTAAATGCAAAGGTGCTCTCAAATCCTTGTAAAAGAGTGCCAGGCTCCCTCCTGTGTAAATTGTAAACTTAGAATGGTGGTAGGACTAGCTAGGAAGTGAAAGAATGGAGAAAAAGGACCTAGGCCATGGCCAACCATCTAAAAATTGAGGATGACCGCTTGTGGGAAGTAGGGCATGTGTATAAACTTGAAAAGTAAATGAGAAGCTCATTCTTGTGTGCGGAAAAAAGCTTCTTCTTCTTCTTCTCTTCTTCTTACCTTCTTGCTTGTGCTTAAGAGAGGGAGTGAGTGAGTGTGAGGGAGTGAGGGAATGAGTGTGTGAGAGTGAGGGACTGAGGAGAGGAAGCTCCCCATCTCCTCTCTTCATCTTCTTCTCTTC
Organism: Lygodium microphyllum; assembly: GCF_053477565.2. Classification (NCBI taxonomy): domain Eukaryota; kingdom Viridiplantae; phylum Streptophyta; class Polypodiopsida; order Schizaeales; family Lygodiaceae; genus Lygodium; species Lygodium microphyllum. The sequence continues at coordinate 184,523,241 of NC_141135.1, forward strand.
TCTACTCTTCTCTTGTCTCGCATGGCTATGGAGGATGGAGCTTGTTGGAGAGATATTGAGGTTTCTTGAGCTTGCCTCAAGGATCATGGAGCTACCGGCATGCACGGGAGAGGTGGGTACTCGATCGAGCATCAAGGTAAGCTAGCTCACTACACCCCATAGGTAGGGAGGGCACATCGGTTATGTGAGAGGTAGCCATGGCCGCTAGGCTTGAAACAATTGACCAATAAGCGGTCCGTAGGTCTCGGGGTTGAGCTTGTAGCTCCCTTCATTTTGGTTTCATTGTCGGGACCAATGGAATTGAGCCTTGAGCGCCGTTCACTTCGAATCGAGCATAGAGGTAGGGTTTTCAGCCCGAACCGATGCTTGAGATAGATAGGAGATTTCGGTGGTTTGATCTTCCAAACAAGTAAGTATTTTGGTTTGTTGTTGAGTAGACAAGTAGGTAAATCAACCTCAGCCACAATTTTCTTTTTTTTTTGTGCTTGGATAGGATTAGGACCATGGAAATAGGGAAAAACAAAAGGGTTTTTTACTACTGAAAACAGGCTGAAAACTAGGAGAAAGGGGCATAAAATCTAAATCTTGAGTAGATGGGTGCAAGAGGGGCAACCATAAGGTTGAAGGAGACTTGAGCAGGGCAATAAGAGGCTCAAAAGGTCAAGGGAGGCCTCATTTTGCAGTCAGACATTGAGAGAGAGAGAGCTTGAGAGAGAGTGTGTGAGTGCAGGTACAGAAGGGGTTCGATCCGGTCATTTTGTTGTTGCTCAATCATTCCAGGTATTCCTTGACCTTCTTTGAGTTGTGCTTGTTTGATCTGAAAAGTTGGAGCTTGTACTAGGACCCCCACGTGTAGCATTCGTCACTCGCGTCCTCGCAACTACACTGCAACAAACGCAATCAAACCAGGCTACAGGTGTCTGATTCCCAAAATCAGACACTCTGACTATCTGACTCTCGGAGTCCGGATCGCGTTCGACTCGTCCAATTGGACCACCAGTCGGACCACTCATCAAACCACTCTACCGGCCGACCACCTGGTCCAATCGGACCATCTATGCGATCAGACCGTCCGACTCTGCCAATCGGACCCTACCACACGGCAGTATGACCCATTTTTAGACTCGGACCCACCCATCCAGTCGGACCGCCGTGACCATGATCAAGACTAGGATCAGACCTCTCGGCCCAATCAAACAGTCCGACTTGGATAGTCGGACTGTCCAAGTTGAACCAACTCCAATCATACCAACACTAGAATCGGCCGGACCACCCAGTCCGATCGAACAATCAAACTTGGACAGTCAGACCACCTAGAATTGAACGGTCTGATTCTAGGAATTGGACCACTAGGGCAGAACATTTTAAACTGGTAAGTGAGCCACCTCCTTAGGCCAATGCCACTTGAACACATCCCCAAACACTCCTGAGTACTTGACCCAGCTCTCAGAAGCCAGAAATTGGAGAAACCACACCTGGGCAGCCTAGAGTCAACCTCTAGTAGCAGGCCATAGAACATACAAGACTTAGAGCTGAAACTGACCCTTAGATTCCAATCCGGCCTTGATGAGTGTAATGTGTGCAGCATAGACGTGTTTTTATGAGTAACGTGTTTTTATGCTATATGTGTATGTGTACTTGTAGGGGATTGTCTTTTCTTGTAGGGGACCGGAGTTCAAGGCATGAAGTCCCAGGTTTAGGTTAGGTATATATGAGGGAGGTCTGAGTAGTTTTTGCCTCTTGTAAAGACATTACCAGGCATCAAAGGACCTATTTGAGAAGGGAGTTCTAGTGACCCTATTCTGCTAGCCTACTAGGTAGCCGTTCTAGGAGTTCTTGTTCTTTGTGAGGCAGTTAGAGAAGCCTGCTGAAGAAAAATGATGATGATAGAGAGGAAACAAAATCCTGAATATCTTAAAGGAAATAGATATATACAAAGGTGTGTAAAAAGGGGTTCTAACCCCTCTAAAAATAGAAAAGAAAAGAAAGGAAAATCTATAAGCAGTTAATCATTGCCTTGCGAAGGCCTGGTAGGTTCCTGGGGCCCCGGGGCCGATGCCTTGTCTTCCTAGGGGTGGCATCTTGCTGGAAAAGCAGAAAGTAAGGAAGGTTGGAGCGAAAATAAAAGTGAGCATCAGAAAAGGATTAAGCATCGCCTTGCGAGGGCTTGGTAGGTTCTTGGGTATTGAGACATGACCTGAGGCCAATGCCCTGTTCTCCTTGGGTCACTACTCTCAGCTCCCTCCTTTTTACATGCCCGAGTATGGAAAAATAAAAACCCTAAAAGAAGAAATGTGTTACAAGAAAATACTTCTTGATTAGGCTATAGGAGTCCTCGCCTAGTAGGAGCTCCTGGTTGTGTTGTCCTTAGTTAGGTAGGTAGTTCAGACCACCACTTAGGGCGACCTCTTTGATAGTTCTTTATAGTTTGGCCGTGTTGGAGCAGTCGGTTAGTGACTAGCTTTGGACCTTCTATCAGATTATGCCAGGCCTACTCCTTGTGGATTTCATGCCTTGGTTTTGTTAGGGGGTAGGGTGAGCACTATGTTGTGTTTTGGTATGTATCTATTTTGTATCATCTTGATGCTTCCTTTGGTTGTTTTGTGCAGATCTATTGTGGGATTCGACAGGCCGAGTTGCCCTATCCCGGGGTCGCCAATGAGAGCGGAGTTTTGAGCCCGGGATGTGCCTAAAATTTGCCAAAAAATCTGGAATTTAGGGGAAAAATATTCAACATCGAAGGCGGCAGCTCCAGCTAGGACGATTCTAAGCACCAAGTGAAAGATGACTTTTAAAAGGCGCCCGAGCGACACTTGTGGATTTTTTATCATTTTTCAGACTGTCGTGCGGATTGTCAGGAGTTTCCAGTCAATGCAAGATGTCGAGACGGACACGCAGAAATTTATAGCACTCAAATCGGATGTCGGACAAAGAAGGAGCCAACAAACGGTCAAGATTCGAAGAGGTGGACCAAAATTTGGCCAAAGTGGGATGTGCCTTTTGGAGCCTTTGACCCCCTTCAAAATTTTATGAAAAATAAGATCAAAAAACGTGGGATGAAGCGTGGAGATGGCGTGGCCAGGCAGCGCCAAAATTTGAGCTCATGATCATGGGGATCCATCATGGGGGTTAAATGCAACCCATCGAACAGATCTTGGGCCTTGATTTCTCCCTGTGGGCTGAGCATATCGCCGTCCTTCACTCGAGCAATGGTGGACTGAATGAAGAAATCTGATTCTAGTCTTTCTCTCTCCTCCCTCTCTCTCTTCTCTAAGGGTTGTTCCTGCATGCAAGAGGAAATGAAGAATGGTGAAGGAAAGATTGTCCGGTTGGGACCGGATTGCTTCCGGATCGATGTAGACACAAAGATTGCTGATTGTGAAGATGCTGGACATTGAATGTGGGCTGACCCATAGTCCCGTAGCAAAACCGAGATCCCAAAACACGAAATCTAAGTGGTAATTCAATTTTTTATGAAGAAAAAATGGGTTTTTATGCCATTTAATTGATGAAACATTGTTCCCATGGGCTGAATATGCATTATGATGTTGTTTTCTATGAGTTTTCAATAGTTTATAATCTGAAAATCAGAAAATCGTAAGTGATATGGCTGAAATTAATGTTATAAAACCCGAAAAACACACGTTTAAGGGGTAAAAATGGGGTTTTTGCAAAATAAATGGAAAATATGAGACATAATGCCTACAAAACCTGAAATTTTGCTGTCAAGGAACCTAAGGGCCACAACCCACAATCAATCATAATTTCTAGTCTTTTTTTTAAGAAAATAGAGGAAAAATATCAAAAAATGGTGAAAAATAGGTTTTAAATGGGAGAAAATTAGGAAACGGTAAAAGGAAAATTCCAGAAAATTACATGTGTGTTTGTGCACTGTATAATGAAGGTAAATCACGAGGTTGGCCTCGGTTTACCCTCATTTCTATGTTTCTATTCATGTTTATCGCTTTCTTTGTAAGGAAACACACATAAAACGACCCTTTCACCTATCAACGAATGCAAAACATTAAACGGTAGGGTGAGAGGGGAGGTTGAGCGTCAAAATATAAATGAAAACCTGGTTTATGTGTTGCATCATGCCTATAGGATGTTGTTTTAAAATAAAAAGAAAGCCAGCATCGTGAGCGTAAGGCTCGATGTCTTTTCTCATTACATAAATGATAGCATGGAAATCATGAAAAGAATGGTTTCGCACGATGCACAATGTTGATTTTCTTTTGTTTGTGCACTAAATTGTTCACATTATGCACTATGCATAGTTCATGGTATCAACGGAAAAGCTTCTGGACTGCATAGCACTTGTTTTCTTAGAAATTTGACCCACGATTGAGAGTGTAAGGTTATCCCTTGCCGTAGGATACAGGGTCGATTTCCTAAGGGACTGTTAAGTAAGGACACATGGTATATCTCCTGGATTACTTTTCGAAATGAAGAGTGGAGTCTGTTCATTTGTTTTATATGTTGAGCAGCATATCAAGGAGCTAATCCCTGTGATGTAGGAGAGCTGCAGTGGGGCCGCGGTATTTCTACCGAGAGGTTGTCTCCATGTATGTGATCGTGACATTGCCAATATGTATGGGTTCTCCCTCTGTGGAGTTTATAGAAAGGGAAACGTTGGACTACAAAACGATGAAACTATAAACGCATAGATTAGGCTTTAGGGCAGTTTGTCCTTTAGCATTAGATAGACGCTCCTGGTCCGTGAGGCCGTGAGGGTGTGTTTGTCTGTTATGAGCATGAGGTCCGGCTAGTGCCATAGCCAGTGCCAGCCCATTTCAAGTCCCATCAACTGTGCACTAGAAAGCACTAAGCACAAGTGTGAATAAAATTGACAGCTGCTTTCAATAACAAGGAACTCACATAGATTCATAATAATTCAAAGAATCCACTAGTAGGAGTAGACCTTGAGACATAGCTGGGTGCCACAAAGCCCTGTTAATAGGACTCTGAAGACCTCGAAGAGTTCGAAGACGACAGGATTGAGGGCAAGTCGCTACCTGAGCTGATTGGACTGATTGACAACCTGGTGGAGTGAGAGGCTGCAAAAATGTTAGGAGTAGACGCGGACCGAGAGGATGAACACCTGAACTTGGGCGAGTTCCCAATCGAATTGCAGCATATGGTCAACCAATAAGACCGGCTAACAAGGACCGTGATCCACGGCAAACCGATCGAGGAAGTAGTTATGAGCCTTGAGGAAGAGAGGAAAGCAGCTAGGAAAGTGTTGCAGAGCATCACGGCGTATAACCGCGAGCAAAGGACTAGGAAATAGCGACAAGACTTAGAGATGCATGAGACACGACACATTCTAGCCTTAGCTGGTAAGGCCACGACAGGGCCAAATGCAGAGAGGGAGAGGGAGATAGAGGTAGACTTGATGCTGAGCGAGCTTGTCACCAAGCGGCTCATAGACAACATAGTTGCAGAACAGAGTGCAATTGTGTTGAGATGGCAAGCTCAACATGTGCGAACACTGATGATGGGCCTCCTAGCTAGATGGGTCTACATGTCTACACTTAGCATGTTGGTGGTCATTATGACACTCACATGGCCACTAACTTATCACTTGCATTTAGTTTGTTGTACCTACCTACAGCTGACAAAGATATAGTGCCAGTCAATTAGTGTAGTTTGTTATGCATTGTTTGACTTAGAAGGCCACTTTCCTTTATGTTGTATTTTATCTATACTTTGTGTACATTATATAGTGTGTAGAAGAAGAAGAAAAAATCAGCAAGAAAACGTTTTGGCCTCCATCTCTCTTCTTGTGTTCTTGAGTGAGCTTCCTCTTGTGTATACAGTGTGTGTTTGGCGTAGCAGCTCAAGCAAAGTCCCCCACCACGCAATTCTTGACATGGTATCAGAGCCACGCCACTAAGAGAGGCTAGTTTTGAAGGCTAAAGTGAAGGAGAAGAAGCAAGGTTCGAGCAAGCAAGCAACAGGTAAGAAGCTCTCCCGTTCTTCCACTCTCTCTCTTGGATAGTTCCTGTGAAAGCACCGGAAGCAGGGTAGAACGAAAATCTCAGATTGCCGTGAGATTTAGTATATGAGCAGAGCACTGTATATTTTGCAAAATAGCCCTTTAGGGCTGGACCGCTGATATTTTGGGCATCTAAGGCCGTTTCAAGCCCCGAGCCGCAAGGTTGCGGTCAACAGCTTCAAGGTACACTGTGATTTCGACTATATTAACTAAAAGTGGGTGCACAAGTTACAGATTTTGAATCTGTAATTTTTGAGGTATTTGCAAGAAGCAAACATAAATTTTATCTACAAACAGGTTGCAGATTACATGTACTATTGAGCAATCAGTGAAAAAGGTTGCTTAGTGTATTGCTGTGCATGTCAAGAATCGCGTGATGGGGGGACTTGCTCAAGATGCTGAGCTGAACACACATAGAATGCACAAGGAGAAGCTCACTCAAGAGACAAGAAGAGAGATGGAGGCCAAAACGTTTTATTGCTAGTTTCTTCTTCTTCTTCCACACACTTTACAATGTACATAAAGTATAGATAAGATACAACATAAAGGAAAGTGGCCTACTAAGTCAAACAATGCATAACCGACTACACTAGTCGACTGGCGCTATAACTATGCCAGCCGTAAATAGATGTAACAAACCTGAATATAATAAGTAATGAGTCGGTGGCCATGTGAGAGTCATAATGACCACCAACATGCTAAGTGTAGACGTGTGGACCCATCTAGCCAGGCGGTCCATCATCAATGTCCGCATGTGTTGAGCTTGTCATCTCAACACTCCCCCTCAAGCTCAACTGCATCTCTGCAACTCCAAGTAAGCTTCGAAACTTTTGAAGCTTCTCTATACCCAATTCCTTTGTGACGATGTCAGCAATCTGATCCTGTGTGATGTCATACACTAAGTCAATCTCACCTGCTAGTACCTTCTCTCTCACAAAGTGGTAGTGTACCTCTCAATATATTTTGTCCTGGCATGGAACACATGGTTCCTAGCCAACTTTATACTGCTCATGTTGTCACAATAAATGACAACTGGATCTTCCACCTGCACATCTAAATCAGCCAATAACTTTTGCAGCCATACTACCTCACATGCTGCAACAGCAGCACCTCTATACTCAGCCTCTGTACTCGACAAAGCAACTGTAGATTGCTTTTTGATGCTCCAAGTAACTGCTGCACTACCAAGAGAGAACATGTATCCGTTGGTAGATCTTCTATCAGACATACTACCAGCCCAATCTGCATCTGTGTATCCAAACACATGTACATCTGTACATGCCTCATAGAAAAGTCCATAATGTAATGTGGACTTCACATATCTCAATATGCGTCTGACTGCATCCAAATGTGGCTTTCTAGGTACTTGCATAAATTGACTCACAAGAACAACAGCGTAGCTCAAGTTTGGCCTTGTAATGGTCTTGTAGATCAAACTCCCCACTATCCTCCTGAACATAGTAGGGTCTTGTATCTCATTCCCAACATCAGCATTCAACTTTACATTCTGCTCCAACGGGACTGAAAGTGGTTTGCATGCTGTCATACCATACTTAGACAACATATCCAAGCCATACTGTCTTTGGGACAACCATATACCATCATCACATCTGATCACCTCAATGCCAAGAAAGTACCTTAGCTTACCTAAATCCTTCATCTCAAACTTCTTCTTCAAAAAGTCTTGACTTCAGCAATCCCACTATCACTATCACCTGTAATAATCAAGTCATCCACATAGATGACTATAATGACCGAACCTGCATCTCCCTTTCTCACATAAAGTGAGTGATCACCATCAAAAACATAAAATCCAATATTGACAAGATACTCTCTGATCTTGTCAGACCATGCTCTAGGTGCTTGCTTGAGCCCATAGAGCGCATTCTTCAACCTGCACACATACGTGGGATGCTCTAAATCTTCATAACCTACTGCCTGATCCTTATACACTTCTTCCTGCAAATTACCATGCAAGAAGGCATTCTTCACATCCATTTGCTACAATCTCCAACCTTTGGCTGCTGCCAAAGCAATCACACATCTGGCAGTTGCCATCCTAGCAACTGGACTGAAGGTTTCTTCATAATCTATGCCATATGTCTGGGCATAGCCTTTTGCAACCAGCCTAGCTTTGTACCTACTAATAGAACTATCTGCATTGTGCTTGATCTTATAAACCCACTTACATCCAATAGCTTTCTTGCCCTTCGGCAATGATACTAGATCCCAAGTCTTATTGGCCTCTAATGCAGCCATCTCCTCATCTATTGCTGCATCCCAATGAGTATGACCAACAGCATCCTCAAAGCAAGTGAGCTTAGCATCCTCAACTAGTTTCACCATATAAGCATAATGGTGAGCTGCATAACCTTCAAAGCCAAATATTTTAACAGGGTATCTAACCCTGCTAGATCTGCGTACCACCGGATCACTCAATGGAGCCTTTACATTACTATGAGCTCTTTGTACACCTGGTGTCCTAATAGAAGGAATACCAAGCTCATCATCCAAGTTGTCTGAGCCACTGGAGTCTCCATCAAAAACTGCATCAATGCCATCTGACACTTTATTATTTCCTTTGTCTTTACCTGTAGTGCTACTAGATGCACCTAAAGATGTAGAGCTACTCCTTAGTCTCCCAGACCAAGGACTACCAGATGATGTCTCTGGTCCACTAAGAGTCCGTGATTCTTGCTTTTCAGCCTGCATATGAGTATCATGATCATCATCATCATCCAATGCATCACCACTAGATGCATACCCAACTGCTCATTTCATCAAAGATGACATCCCTGCTCACTCTAAACTTACATGTGACAGGGTTATAACAGCGATACCCTTTCTGCTCTAAAGAGTATCCAATAAAGACACATTTTTCTACCTTTGGATCAAGCTTCTTTCATAGCTCATCTGGCACTTGAACATATGCAACACAGCCAAATACCTTCAAGTGCGATACATCAAGCTTCTTGCCAGTAAAGCATTCTTCAGGAGTCATCCCATGAACTGCAGCTATGGGAGTTCTGTTCATAATATAAATAGCACTATGAACAGCCTCAAACCAAAAATGCTTAGGTATATTCTTTTCAGCCATCAAGGTACGTGCGACTTCTGCAATATGCCTGTTTTTCCTTTCTGCAACCCCATTTTACTGTGGGGTATACCTGCATGTGAATTGTCTCTTTATCCCATGAGACCTCAGAAAATCACTGAACTCATTCGAGAGGTACTCTCTCCCTCCATCTGACCTCAAGCACTTTACTTTCAAGCCTGTTTCTCTTTCAATTGCAGCCTTGAAAGTTCTAAAGTGCTCAAACGCTTCACTCTTTTCCTTCATAAAATATACCCACAGCTTTCTAGAACAATCATCAATGAATGTGACAAAGTATGAACTGCCTCCAAGAGATACATTTTGTGTAGGCCCCCAAATATCTGTATGCACAACATCAAGGATATTTCTGCTTACATCTCTGTCATGTGAAAAGGGTTGTCTTGCCTGCTTACCAAAGTGACATGCTTCGCATACCTTATGAAATTTTGCAACTCTAAATGTAGGCAAACCTGTAACCAACCCTTTGGACTGCATTAACTTCAACCTTTGTACATTTGCATGTCCAATGCGTTTGTGCCAAATTTCAATATCTGCAACAACATCTTTTCCTTTAGCATACATAGCAGCATTTATAGTAGGAATTCCAACATCCAGAGTAAACATACGTCCAACTCTACTTCCCTTTGCAACCAACCTGCACTTGTCATTGAAGTCTTCTACAAAGCAACCCTTTGCATTAAATCTGACTTGCAGCCCTTGCTCTACCATCTGACTGACTGACACCAAGTTCTTTGTAATAGATGGCACATGTAATACATCTGAAAGACTCTTTGTCTTATCATCGTGCAAGGACAAGGGAACTTTTCCAATGTGTGAAATTGGGTGGCATGAATCATCACCCCTCTGCACATAACCTGCATTTTGCAAATCTTGCATCTCTCCAAACCATTCTGCATGGCTGGTCATATGATTGGATGCACCTGAATCAACATACAAAGCATCATCATGTGTTCCCTTTCCTGTAATAGCATTCAGCATATGCTGCATAACAAACAGACATTCATTTTTGTCTTCATTCTGTCGTGAAGACGATGCATAGTTTCCTTGCTGCAACTTACCATTGCTAATATCATCTTTCTTAGCATAACATTGGGCTGCAATATGACCTATTTTTCCACAATAGTGACACACAATACCAGAGTTGTTAGAACCTCTGTTCTACCATCCACCTCTTTCTCTAAATCTCCCCCTGCCTCTAAAGCTACCACATCTCCTGAAACTTGCATATCGCCAAATTGCTGATTCAATCTATTTTGCTGGTTGTTACTACCACGTCCTGTACCATGGCCTCTTGAAGAGAACCTACCACATCCCCTTCCTGAACTGGAGTACAAAGCTTGGACCAGTTCACCACTTCTTTCAGATGTCTCACTCTGCATGTTGATCTCTTCAGTGATCATAAGGTAGACCAACTCATCGAAATCTGGAAATGGCTTTCTGACATATACGGAAGCTACAAAAGACTTCCAAACCTTTTCATTGTTAAGTCCACCCAAGGTAGATGACACTAAATCATCATCATCGGGCATTGCATCAATTGCTGCCAAGGCATCTGCAATGCTCCTTACCTTTAGTGCATACTCATTGATAGACATCTTCCCTTTCTTCAATGTATTCAACGCTTGCTTGAGTTGAATCTTTCGTGCCTTTGTATTTACGAAAAACATACTTTCAAGTATGGTCCAAGCTGCATATGAATTCTCTACATTTTTAATATGTCCCAACATATTATTGTCAATTACTGCAGACAGCTAATACATAACATTTTTGTCTATTGCATTCCATTCCTTCCGTGCCTTTGTCTCTTCTGCAGTGGGAGAATCACTCACCTCCGGCTCCTTTTCTTCACCTAAAACAAACTCGTAGAGGCCTTTTCCAATAAGGAAGTTCATGACACGGAACTTCCATGAAGGGTAGTTGTTCTTGTCGAGCTTCTCAATGATGGGGTTTCCACTGTTCTCTGCCATTATCACAAAACTAATACCAAACAACAAGCAAATCTTCTGCAACCCTCGACCTGTAGTGCACAGCAACCCAGGCAGCCTATTTCATTGTCTACTCAACAATACATACAATCTGCAACTAGTTTATAGATAAACCTTGTGTTTATTTGCTGGTAAACACCTTTGAACTTATAGATCTGAAATCTTAACCTGTGCACCCACTTTCGGTCAATACAGCCGAAGTCACAGTGTACCCTGAAACTATTGTCCGCAACCTTGCGGCTCTAAAACGGGGCCTGAAACGGCCTTAGATGCCCAAAATAACTACCGAAGGCCCAAAGGGCTAATCTACAGAATACGTAGCACTCTTCGCACACACCAAATCTCACTGCAATCTGAGATTTTTGCTCTGCTGTGCTTCCGGTGCCTCCACAGGCACTATCCAAGAGAGAGAGTGGAAGAATGGGAGAGCTTCTTACCCGTTGCTTGCTTGCTCAAACCTTGCTTCTTCTCCTTCACTTCAGCCTTCGAAATCAGCCTCTCTCAGTGGTGCGGCTCTAATACCATATCAAGAATCGTGTGATGGGGGGATTTGCTCAAGATGTTGCGCCGAACACACACAGAATGCACAAGGAGAAGCTCACTCAAGAGACAAGAAGAGAGATGGAGGCCAAAACGTTTTCTTTCTAGTTTCTTCTTCTTCTACCACACACTTTACAATGTACATAAAGTATAGATAAGATACAACATAAAGAAAAGTGGCCTACTAAGTCAAACAATGCATAACCGACTACACTAGTCGACTGGCGCTATAACTATGCCAGCTGTAAATAGGTGTAACAACCTGAATATAATAAGTAATGAGTCAGTGGCCATGTGAGAGTCATAATGACCACCGATGTGCTAAGTATAGACGTGTGAACCCATCTAACCAGGCGGTCCATCATCAATGTCCGCATGTGTTGAGCTTGTCATCTCAACAATACATCTGTTGTGAAAGATTGCAGAAGACTAGCTTGATGTGTTGTATCCTTGTTTGTGATAATGGTAGAGAATAGTGAAAATCCCATTATTGAGAAGCTCGACAAGAACAACTATCCTTCATGGAAGTTCCGTGTGACAAACTTCCTCATTGGAAAGGGCCTTTATGAGTTTGTTTCACGTGAAGAAAAGGAGCCAAAGCTGGATATCCCTCCGACTATAGATGAATTAAAAGCATGGAAAGAATGGAATGAGAAAGACAAAAAGGTGATGTACTGGTTATCTGCAGTCATTGATAATACGATGTTGGGACATATCAGGAATGCAGAAACTTCACATACAGCTTGGATAATTTTTGAGAACATGTTTTTAATAAATACAAAGGTACGAAAGATTCAACTCAAGCAAGAGTTGAATGCCTTGAAGAAAGGGAAAATGTACGTCAATGAGTATGTGTTGAAGGTGAGGAGCATTGCAGATGCTTTAGCAATGATTGATGCAATGCCTGATGATGATGATTTGATTTCATCCACTTTGAGTAGCCTTAATAATGAGAAGGCATGGAAATCATTTGTTACTTCAGTATACGTATGGAAGCCATTTCCAGATTTTGATGAGCTGATCTCTCTCATGATGACCGAAGAATATGCAAGGTGACTCATCTGAAAAAAATGGTGATTAGGTTCAAGAATTTTACTCAAGTTCAGGAAGGGGACATGGTAGATCCTCTTCAAGAGGCCGTGGTATGGGAGGTGGTAGATCCTCTTCAAGAGGCCGTGGTATGGGATGTGTTGGCGATAACCAGCAAAACAAGTTCAATCAGCAATTTGGTGAAATGCAGGTTGTTTTAGGAGGCCGAGAAAACTTTAGAGACAGGGGGAGCTCTAGAGGAAGAGGTGGATGGCAAAAAGAGGTTCTAGAAATTCTGCTATTGTTTGCCATTATTGTGGCAAAACAGGTCATATTGCAGCCAATTGTTATGCTAAGAAGGATGATATTTGCAGTGGTAAATTGCAGCAAGAAAACTATACATCATCTTCACGACAGAATGAAGACAAAAATGAGCGTATGTGTGTTATGCAGCATATGATAAATACAGTTACAGGAAAGAGGACACATAATGATGTATGGTATGTCGATTCAGATGCATCTAATCATATGACCAATCATGTTGAATGGTTTGGAGAGATGCAGTACTTACAAAATCTAGGTTATGTGCAGACAGGTGATGATGCATGCCACCCAATTTCACACATTGAAAAGGTTCCCTTGTCCTTGTATGATGGCCAGACAAAGAGTCTAACATATATATTACATGCGCCATCAATCACAAAGAATATAGTGTCTATTCGCCAAATGGTAGAGGAGGGGTTGCAGATCCGATTCAATGCAAAAGGTTATTTTGTAGAAGACTTTAATGGTAAGTGCAGATTGGTTGCAAAAGGAAGTAGAGTTGACTGAATGTTCACTTTAGATACTGGAATTCCTACAATGGATGCTGCTATGTATGCTAAAGAAAAAGGAGTGGTTGCAGATGTTGAAACATGGCATAAACGTATTGGACATGCAAATGTGCAAAGGTTGAAATTAATGTAGTTGAGAGGATTTTTTATAGGGTTGCCTTCTTTTAGAGTTGCAGAATTGCATAAAGTCTGTAAAGCATGCGAGTTTGGTAAGCAAGCAAGACAACTCTTCTCGTATGACAGAGAAGTGAGTAGAAAAATACTTGATGTAGTGCATACACATGTTTGGAGGCCTACATAGAATGTATCTCTTGGTGGCAGTAAATACTTTGTCACATTTATTGATGATTGTTCAAGGAAGTTATGGGTATAATTTATGAAGGAAAAGAGTGATGTGTTTGAGCACTTCAAATCTTTTAAGGAAACTATTGAAACAGAAACAGGCTTAAAAGTGAAGTTCTTAAGATCAGATGGAGGAGGAGAGTACCTCTCTAATGAGTTTAGTGGCTTCTTGAGGACCCATGGGATAAAGAGGCAATTTACTTGTAGGTATATCCCACAAAAAAATGGGGTTGCAGAAAGAAAAAATAGGCATACTGCAGAAGTTGCACGGGCATTAATGGCTGAAAAGAATATGCCTAAACATTTTTTGTCTAAGGCTGTCCATATTGCTGCCTACATTATGAACACAACTCCCACAGCTGCAGTTCATGGGATGACTCTTGAAGAATGTTTTACTAGCAAGAAGCCTGATGTATCGCACTTGAAGGTATTTGGATATGTTGCATATGTTCATGTGCCAGATGAGCTACAGAAGAAGCTTGATCCAAAGGCAAAAAAATGTATTTTTATTGGATACTCTTTAGAGCTGAAGAGATATCACTGTTATAACCCTGTCACAGGTGAGTTCAAAGTGAGCAGGGATGTTATCTTTGATGAGATGGGCAGCTGGTATGCACCTGCTAGTGATGTATTAGATGACGATAATGATCAGGACAGTTATGTGCAAAAAGAAAAACAAGAATCACGGAGTCTTAGAGGACTAGAAACATCATCTGGTACTATACCTACAATGAGCCCTTGGTCTGGGAGACTAAGGAGTAGCCCCACATCTTCAGGTGGATCTATAAGTGTTGCAGGGAAGGACAAAGGAAAGAAGAAAGTGCTAGATGGTAATGATGCATCTACCAATCATTTGGGATTTTATGGAGATTCCAGTGGTTCAGAGAGTTCGGATGATGAGCTTGGTATTCCTTCAGTCAGGACACCAGGTGTATAGAGAGTTCATAATAATGTAAAGGCTCCATTGAGTGATCTGGTGGTACACAAATCTAGCAAGGTGAGATACCCTGTTGAAATATTTGGTTTTGAAGGTTATGCAGCTCACCATTATGCTTATATGGTGAAACTAGTTGAGGATGTTGAGCCCACTTGTTTTGAGGATGATGTTGGTCATGCTCATTGGGATGCAGCAATGGATGAGGAGATGGCTGCATTAGAAGCCAATAAGACTTGGGATTTGATACCCTTTCCTAAGGGTAAGAAAGCTATTGGCTGTAAGTGGGTTTACAAAGTCAAGCATAATGCAGATTGTTCAATTATTTGGTATAAAGCTAGGCTGGTTGCAAAAGGCTATACTCAAACATATGGCATAGATTATGAAGAGACATTCAGTCCAGTTGCTAGGATGGCAACTGTTAGGTGTGTGATTGCCTTGGCAGCAGCCAAAGGTTGGAGTTTGCAGCAAATGGATGTTAAGAATGCCTTCTTGCATGGTGAATTGTAAGAAGAAGTGTATATGGAGCAGCCAGTAGGTTATGAGGATTTAGAGCATCCCACATATGTGTGCAGGTTAAAGAAGGCCCTCTATGGGCTGAAGCAAGCACCTAGAGCATGGTCTGACAAGATTGGAAAGTATCTTGTGAATATTGCATTTTGTATTTCTGATGTTGATCACTCACTTTATGTGAGAAAGGGAGATGCAGGTTTGGTCATCATAGTCATCTATGTGGATGACTTGATTATTACAGGTGACAGTGACAATGGGATTGCTGAAGTTAAGGACTTCTTAAAGAAGAAGTTTGAGATGAAAGATTTGGGTGAGGTGATATAATTTCTTGGTATTGAGGTGATCATATGTGGTGCTGGTATATGGCTATCCCAAAGGCAGTATGGCTTGGATATGTTATCCAAGTATGGTATGACAGCATGTAAGCCTCTTTCAGTACCATTGGAGCAAAATGTGAAGTTGAGTACCGATGTTGGGGATGAGATAGAAGACCCTACTATGTTCAAGAGGATAGTAGGGATTTTGATTTACATGACTATCACAAGGCCGGACTTGAGCTATGCTATTGGCCTTGTCAATCAGTTTATGCAGATGCCGAGAAAGCCTCATTTGGATGTAGTTAGACGTATATTGAGGTATGTGAAGTCTACTTTACATTATGGACTTTTTTATGAGGCAGGTAAGGATGTATAAGTCTTTGGATACACAGATGCAAATTGAGCTGGTAGTATGTCAGACAGAAGATCTACAAGTGGATTCATGTTTTCCCTTGGTAGTGCAGCAGTTACATGGAGCAGCAAAAAGCAACCTATAGCTGCTTTATCAAGTACAGAGGCTGAGTATAGAGGTAATGCTATGGCAGCATGTGAGGTGGTATGGCTGCAAAAGTTATTAGGTGATTTGGATGTGCAAGGAGATGGTCCAGTTGTCATTCATTATGACAACATGAGTGAGCAGCATACAGCTAGCTAGGAATCCAGTGTTCCATGCTAGGACAAAACACATTGAGGTGCACTGCCACTTTGTGAGAGAGAAGGTACTTGCAGGAGAGATTGACTTGGTATATGTCAGCACACAAGATTAGATAGCTGACATTTTCACAAAGGCATTGGGTGCATAGAAGCTTCGAAAGTTCTGAAGCTTACTTGGAGTTGCAGAGATAGAGTTGAGCTTGAGGGGGAGTGTTGAGATGGAAAGTTCAGCACGTGTGGACATTGATGATGGACCACCTGGCTAGATGGGTCCACATGTCTACACTTAGCACGTTGGTGGTCATTATGACACTCATATGGCCACTAACTTATCACTTATTGTATTTAGTTTATTACACCTACCTATAGCTGGCAAAGATATAGTGCCAGTCGATTAGTATAGTCGGTTATGCACTGTTTGACTTAGAAGGCCACTTTCCTTTATGTTGTATCTTATCTATACTTTGTGTACATTGTATAGTGTATGGAAGAAGAAGAAAAAATCAGCAAGAAAACGTTTTGGCCTCCATCTCTCTTCTTATGTTCTTGAGTGAGCTTCCTCTTGTGTATACAGTGTGTGTTTGGTGCAACAGCTCAAGCAAAGTCCCCCACCATGCGATTCTTGACAAACTACACTAGCCACCTCTTTGCTCACATGCTTAGGAGTCACACAGGGGGCAAAGAGCCACAACAAGATCCTTGTAGTGGCCAAGCAGCTGGTACTAGCCCAGCAACGACCCCTATAGCTTCGTGGAGCAGTTCGAGCAGGTTTGTGAAACCAACGGTCTCACGGACCTCACCCAACGCTTGCAGGCTTTCGGGCTTTGCTTGGGTGATAAGGCAAGGACATAGTACACCAACCTAGATGCAGCAGAGTGAACAAACTTCAATCGCCTGAAGGATCTCTTCATCAAGAGATTTTTAGAGACAGTGTATTCGGACAACCTCATAGTCCGATCGATGAATGTTAGTCAGAAGGACAAAGAGGACATTAGAGACTATGTCATTCATGTAACCAGCCTGTTTAAGAGAATCCCTAGCAACAAATGACCAAACAAGAGAGCGGTCTCTACCATTTTTATAAACGGAATCTGCAGTGAGGAACTTTACAAGGCACTGGCAAGCAACTCGATCTCGCAGAGAGATGTGCTCGCTAGGGTTTTCGATGAGGCAATAAGGGTAGATGACCAGCTTAGGGAGAGAAGCACTAGAAGCTCAAATCAAGATGGCTCTAGCCAAAGAACCACAGAGAAAGTCACAACCTATAGTGAGAGATCATCCCCTGGTATGCAGGATAAGGGCAAGAGCACGGCACAAGACCAAGAGCTAGCCGAAGTCAGGATGGAGCTAGCACAGTTGTAGGAGTTGGTAAAGAGACCCACTAGACCGCATGTCCAGTGTATGCACTGTGGAGGCAACCACATCCCTACCGAGTGCCAGGATCCAAGATCCAAACCTTGTGCAAATTGCAAAAGGTTTGTCCACGACACAATGCATTGTTAATTGCTAAGAAGGTTTCCTTACGTTGTTACGCGAGCGGTGATCGAGAGCAAGCCTCACTCTCACAACCCGATAACGAGATGTTAAGGAGTGCCGGTTGGGGTAATTGACTTTGTCAAATGCACAACACAACTTGAAAATTTTAAATATTTGATAATACACCACAAGCCACATATAAAAACAAAACAAAACACAATGCCTCTTGAAGCTCAAAACAACTAAAAACCCGAATGTGGGTAGAGCATCACACAACCACAACGCAACCAAAATACCAACAATTCGAAAACAAACCAAGTGAGATATATTTTCATACCTTAACAACCTTGAGCCGATGCTCAGCGCTTTGACATCCAAAAGCTCCAACTTCCAAATTGCCATGACAAGAGCTCACTCTAGCATGCAACCCTCCACTCTCCTCTCTCACAAAGTACAATTATAATCAAGGGGAAAGGCCCTTAACTCTTCAATGTCCTCTCCTTATATAGTTTTCTATCCACACTCACACACATTAGGCTTTTTACTTTTAGCTTTTGGCTTTTGCTTTTCTACTACTTTTGACTATTTTCATTTTTTCTGCTTTATGCATGTTTGCAACTTGTTTGGATCATAACTTCGTTATTTGAACTCCGAATATAGTTGTTCGGGTACTCAAAATGATCGGAACATATTTGGTCGACAAGCTTGCGTAGGCAGAATTACAAAAATTCATCAAAATCGGGAAAAAATATTGATTTTTGTAAATCGCATCTTTTTTTCTCCATCTTTTATCTTGGATGACTTATTCCCTTCCTTGGCCTATTGTTCTTGTGTTTGCACATACTTTCAGCACACATGTTCTCTTTTTCTTCAAGAAATACTCGTTGACGATGTGATCATGTGTCATGCAAAATGCAAACAAAAGTTCCTTGATTATTTAAATCCTTATCCTCACCTCTCAACTCTCATAAAAAAGATATGATATACTCCGCTCCACCCATCCAAAATCTCACAATCACTCTAGAAAATGATGATTCTCAAGATGTTGACCAGATAAGAACAATCCTTCTCACAATTGATGGCATCCTTCATGACCCTCGAACTCTCCCAACCACCTTGCACTCTCAACCAGAAGTTCTTAACTTTGTGATGAACATCCCAAATGGTGCATGTAAGAAATGTGTGTGCTCAATGACAGGTACTCTCTCATGTGCGCATGGATCTAAGATTTATTGCATATAGTTGCAGTGGACCTCATGCCATGCTAGTGCTCAATTATGGTGCAAAATGTGCATAATCCCAACCCATGGCATGGAAGTATTTGATAAGAATAGGAGACGACCCCCGAGTGTGCTGTGCATTAACAAGTGCAACGTGAAGTGCTCGTGAACCCATAGTCCCTGTGACGTGCAAGAGTCTCGACAAGAATACATACCTAGCTCCTCAATGTTCGGTAGCTAATAGCAAACTCCAACTTCAACCTGTCCAAAAAAATACCAAGCTCGACCAAGGCTGTCAAGTTTCACAATCAACAAATCAAACAAAATGACAGAAGCAAATCCTAGGCTAAACAAACACAAGAAATCCAACTACGAAATAACAAGACAAACTATCACGCAAATAAGTAAGGTAGCAAAAATCAAACCTAGCTACAATTTGACTAGGGTTTTTCAGTTTTCAAAAAAACACTTGACAACGCACAGCAGTATAACTCACCATACTACAGGAATAGGGCACCTAACTTCTTCGGAAGAGGATCCCCATTGGCCCTTCCATCATCTAATGATGAAAAATCGATCGTTCCTAGATTAGAGATCAATCCCACAGGCATACCCAGACTGCCTGAACCCTTCGTGACACATCCACCGAGTGACGCTCCCATCCACTACATGGAAGAGCCCAATGACGAGGAGTCATATGTGACACATCCACCGAGTGACGCTCCCATCCACTACATGGAAGAGCCCAATGACGAGGAGTCATATGTGAACCCTTACATCTCGTATGATGAAGAGGGTAATCTGGTCCTCATGGACTATCGACCAATGCCAGTGATGGCATTAGGAAGGGGAAGAGGCAGAGGTTTTTCAGGGCCAACCCAAGACCTAGTCACATGCTAGACTTGTGGTCACCCTAGTCACATATCGACACGATGCCCAGAAAAAGAGCAAGCTAATAGGGAGAGAACTGATCTCAGGTGTGGCGAGTGTGGCATCACCCATCTCTTCAGGGAATGCACTAGACAAAAGCCATCCTCAAGCTCAAGCAATGTACCATCAGTACCTTTGGGGTTTTTTGGCATTGAGGCATTTGATAGCGAGGATACACCCATCCTGCTGCATGTCATGACACGTGCACAAATGCAACAGGCTGGCATATCACTGCCTAGGCCTAGCAACCTAGACGCTACCTCAATAGGAAAGAAGAGTCATAGGAGGAGAAAGAAGAAAACAGATGCTAAGATCACTCTTAAAACTGACAGAGAGACGATGCTAGTGAGTGGCAGGAAGGTAACTGATGCTGAGGCCGAAACCACTACTCCGAAAACAGCAAAGAAAGGGAGTGCTAAGGTAGGGGAGTACCCCCACCCGAAGTGCCAATTAGAAGCGATTGAAAAGGTCAAGGAGTGGATAAAGGAAGCCCAAGAGAAGTAAAGGATGCTGAGGCCATCATACAAGACGGAATTGAGGACTTCTCTAGTGTGAGCACCCCAGTCTCACCCTCTCGACCAAGGTCAAGAGATGCACAATGAATATGAGGATTGTTCTTCCATCAGTGAGGAGAGTGAGGAGGAAATGGATATCGTGGAGTACGATACTGATGGAAGGGTGATAGAGCAGATAAGAACAAAATCCAGACCCCGAGAGAGGAATGTATATGAAATCAAGAGGGGAGTTATGAGATTGGATTGCGATCACTCTTGGTTGAAACGCATAGGGACAGTGGATTATGAGTAGGCTGGAATTTCCCAACCACCAGTGGTACCTGTGTTTAGGATAGACGCACCTACTGAACTACCACCACCCGAGGAGACTCCTTCCTCTATTGAGGGCTATGAGTTCAACTCAGAGTTTGAAGTCAATACGGAGAGTAACCCTGAAATACCCATGCCATCCAAAACCAAACGCACCAAGGGGGACTTGCCGATCCACCTATGGTGCAATCGGCTAAAGGAGGAAGGAAAGAAATGAACAAAAGAGTTCAACACAAAACAACAGAAGAGACCACAGGACCTACCCAAACGCTTCACTAAGTTCAAGAAGGGTGACAGAGTGGTGGTCCTGCTAGGAGCAAAGAGGCATGGCCAGACCAGCAAGCCTATTGAAGGACCCGCCAAGGTCAAGGAAGTCAACCTGGCAGGGGAAGGTAAGAATCCTCAACCTATATTCATAGCAGATGACCTAACCAAGGATGAGGAGGCTAGCCATGTTGCTCTCCTACGAGAGTACATGGACATGTTTGCTTGGTCTCTAAGGGAGTCGACCCCATGATTGTGACCCACAACATCCCTATGGTCACTGACGCTATCCCTGTAAAACAACACCCTTATCCCATGAATCCAAAGCATGCCCATGCAGTAAAAGAGGAGATTGATAAACTCATGAGAGCAGGATTCATCTAGAAAATAGAGCACATGGACTGGGTATCACCAATAGTGATCATTATGAAGAAAAACGGAAAGATTCAAGAGTGTGTCAACTACAAGAAAGTCAATGCCGCTACGAAGAGAGATAACTACCCATTGCCATACACCGAGCACATGCTTGAGAAGATGGCAGGTAAAGAAGCCTATAGTTTTCTGGACGGCTTCTCGGGCTACAATCAAGTGCGAATACACCCTGACGACAGGCACAAGACTGCCTTCACTACAGAGTGGGGGGTATTCGCCTACATCATTATGCCCTTTGCGCTAATGAACGCACCCGCAACCTTCCAACGCTTGATGTGCATGATCTTCAAAGACATGCTCAAATGTGAGCTAGAGGTGTTTGTGGACAATTTATGCGTAGACTCTAGCTAGGCAGAACACTTAGAGAAACTACGGGCAATCTTTGAGCGGTATTGACTTTATAATCTCTCGTTGAACCCCCTGAAAGTGCCAATTTTGGGTAAACACGGATGTATCCTAGGGCATGTGGTCCAAGAACGGCATCGCCACTGATTTCTCAAAGATCAGGGTTATTGTTGACTTGCCACACCCAACAATTATAAGGGTATTCAGTGCTTCTTAGGTCACACAGGGTACTATTGGCGCTTTGTACTAAATTATGCACTAATTGCAAGACCATTGTACAAGCTGCTAATTGTATTCAAGTGGACTGAAGAATGCCAACGTGCTTACAAAGAATTGAAAAAGGCTCTTACCACCGCACCCATCTTACAAGCCCCATATTGGACCAGAACGTTCCATGTGCATATAGATGCATCTAAGTTTGCCATTGGAGTTGTTATGTGCCAACTTGGCAAACACAATCTTGATTACCTAGTGAGCTTTGCTAGCAAGCAGCTCACTAACACAGAGATGAACTATTCCACTACGGAAAGGGAGGGGCTGACCATGGTGTTTGCCATTAGGAAATTTAGAAATTATCTTTTGGCCACACCCTTCACCTTTCTTGTTGACCATCAAGTATTGCTCTATCTAGTGAACAAGCCTTGTGCTACAGAACGCATTGCACGATGGTTATTTCTTCTTCTAGAGTTTGACTTCTCTGTGGTTGTACGCAAAGGAAAATAGCATTACATGGCAGATCACATGTCTCGCATACCCACAGGTGAAGCCGCTAGACAAGGCATAACAACGAATGACCTTCCAGATGTGCATCTCTTTGGCATGTCTAGTGACAAGGAATTATTCAAGGCTGATTTAACGCCATACTGGGCTAACGATGTCATCCACGTGCTCGAACATGGTCTGAGAGACCTATCGAGAAGGCCAAGCTTAGGAGGCTTATTGTGAAGATCCAACCCTATCAGATGATTTTCGGCCAACTCTATAGGTTAGTGCAAGTCGGGTTGCTACGCAGGTGTGTGTGTGAACATGAGATGCATGACATGTTGAGAGAGGCACACACCGGAATCACTGGGGGGCATTTCAGTGGAGACATGACGGCCCACAAGGCGCTACAGTCTCAACTGTGGTGGCCCACGCTATTCCGTGACGCAGCTAAATTTGTCAAGCACTGTGATGAGTGCCAAAGGACCAAGGTCCCCACACGGAAGGAGAAAATGGAATTGACCCCTATAATAGCATGACAATCTTTCGAGAAATGGGGCATTGACTTCATTGGACCCATTAGTTCCGTGGCCCAATATTCACAGGCTCGATATATCATCATAGCAACTGCCTACTTGACGAAATGGGCTGAAGCAAGAGCCACAAGGAAGAATGACACAAGGACCACCACAGCGAAGTTCTTATGGGAGCAAGTCATCTCGAGATTTAGTTGCCCTATTGAGATAGTGAGCGACCATGCACCCACTTCATCAATGAAGTGATTGCCCAACTGCTTTCAACCTTCTTTATCATCCATAGGAAGTCTTCACCGTACTATCCCCAAGCTAATGGCCAAGCAGAATCAACGAATAAGATCCTGGTTCAACGTGCTCACAAAGGTAGTTTTCACTTCTCGGAGCGACTAGGATAACAAGCTCATGGCAGTTTTATGGGCGTATCAAATAGCCTATAAAATGGCTATGGGAAAAACGCCCTTCAAGCTGACATACGGAACCGAGGCTATCCTGCCTTTAGAATTTTTTATCCCTAGCTTGAGGATAGCGGTGCAGGAGCATTGGGAAGGGAAAGAGGCTTGGACTAACCATCTTATCGAGTCGGAACGCCTCACTGAGACTAGACTCATCACCACCCATGCTCTAATTTGTGAAAAGGCGCGAAAAAAGATATTGTTTGACAAGCATGTCAAACAATGTGATTTTGACCAGGGCGACCTTGTGTTGTTGTACTCTGTGAAGGGCCTTAAGCAGAAAATTAAGTTCTGAGGGTTAGGACCTTTTAGAGTGTGTGCCTTCAGTAGGACGAGCAATGCCAAACTTGAAACACTGGAAGGCGAGGGCATAGGCTTTTCAATGATAGTCACATGAAGAAGTACTATCCTCGCACACATCCTTTACATGAGTTCCCTATGATAAAGGCCCCTGTCAATGTCTGCATTGCAACCATCACCGAGATAAAGGATGATGAGGAATCTGTTGCTCCAGCTTATTTATGAATCATGGCCACAGCCCCAAAGACACATTCTTTTGATGCTTTGATAGATGAGGGAGCTAACTTCAAAATCCTAATGCATGCTCATTGGACACTCATTGGTCAACCCCAATTGCAACCAACTAATGCTAAACTTAGCCCATTTGGGAGCGAATCCTATGCACTCCTTGGGAAGTGCAAAATCGTTGTCTCTATTGAGTTTGAAAGTTTGCCAATCATCTTCTATGTGTTGCCCATCATTGCTAGGGCGCACTTTCAAAAAACAAACCCACTGTTACATCGATTACAACCTACAGCGTATCCACCTCGTCATAGGAAATGTACACATCGTGACAACTTTCAGCAAGGGCAGTGTGGGTCCCTCCAAGACCACCACTCCACCAATAGAGAAGACCATGCCTAAGGCTAAGGAGGGGGGTCATGATGTGTCACACCCCACTCAACCCACAAAACACCACCCCACCAAACCCACTCCTAAGGTTAAGCAACCTACATTTCAATGGGTACCTAAACATCAAGGCAAGTCTTCCCACAATAAGCAAATGCAACCCCGTAGACCTGGGAACTCTCATGCAAAGCCTAAAAAGCAGCCTATATGCCAAAGTCGTAAACGAACCTTTAAGCTGCAATGGGTCCCCATAACCCTATTACGTGCTCAAGGATACTATGAGGGCAACAGCTGGATCTGGGTGCCCAAGTCATCAGTCCTTAAAGAACAAACCCCTTACACAACTTGTAGCCACATCTGCTTCAAGCAGCGTGTTCACTAAACAACCAGCCATACCTAAGACCCAAGCTATCAAATCTATGACAACCACCAAGGCCAAAGCCCCAAAACCTAACCCCATCTATCGGCCAAAGTCACAATCCACTAGCTCTAAACCAGCTACTACTAATGCCAAAGCAAAGTCTCTAGAGACTCGACCAATCAATCCCGTGCAACCTGAACCCACTATGTCTTTTGAGATCTCACAAACCCATCAACTTACGCAGCAGCTAGATGTCTCGCAATCATCTAATGCGACCAACTCTTGCATGCTCAAAGTAGCTCATGATGAAAGTTGCACGTCTTCCGAGTCTCAGGACACACAACTAACCTTCCAAGCGGATGCTCATCCCGAGGAGCAATCTAGCAAAACATTGTCGCTAATGCGTCCATCTAGTTCTGTTCGATTGCAGCCACCAGCAAGTCTTAGCCCTTCATATGAGCAACGCTCATTTCTTGCTATGGCCAAGCAACTTGCTGCCAATTCAGGTGATAACTTGGTTACTTGCATTAAAATGCTGGACAACACATTCACGACCTTCGCCCGAAGTTATGAGCGGCCAGACCTTGGCCTTCTTGATGAGCCACTTTTTTCTAAAGTTCATGCTTTACCATGCACCTGGGAAGAGTACGAGCTCATGACCATCAAATTTCCCAAGGTTGTAGTTGATCTTATCGCTAGCGGTGAAGTCTCAAAGGAGTAAGCAATCATCGGCATGATGCTAACCTCATACCAAAAGCCTACCGGCTCTACACCAATCCAAGAGCTTGAAGAGCTCATGAGTCTTGCAAACTCTACCTCTTCATTCTTACAACAATGGTATGCCTTAGGCCTCCAATGGGAGCAAAAAGGTTGCCAAATTATGACGAATGCCGAGCAGAGACGTGCAATCAAGGCTATGGAATATGACCCCACGTACGTAGCTCCTACTTCTTTTAGGGTTATGGCTATCCTGCGTAACAAACTGCTTGACGACCATTTATTAGCCCATCTTTACATCGACCAAGTCCTTATAGAAGAAGAGCTACACGTTGCTAGCCACCTCAAATCTGGCAATATGCTACATGATGTCCTAACGTATGTCACGCAAGCATCCATTAGACCGCATGAACTTGACCGTCATGCCCAATTGGAATACAACCCAAATTTCTACCAATGGCAGTTGTCAAATTAAACACACCATGCTGTGCTTTAACACCCTTGCCTCGTCCTATTCAATCCTAGGAAGGACTTTCATCTTTCCATGAGGGGGTGGGGGTAAGTTGATCAGGAAAACATAACACAAAGGAAAAACATAATGAAGAGTTGAACTATGCATAAAAACTTAAGAGCAGAGCGCACTTGGAAAATTCATATCTTTTCCTTTAGTTTGTTATTTCTCAAATTTCATGTTCTCGTGCAGCTTTTCTAATTGTTCAATTCTTTCTAATGCCATAATTTAGTCTTGCCTACCCCATCAATACTAATTATGGGTACAGTTGCATGGCAGGTACCCACAATGGCAGGACAGGAAAAAGGCGGTAAGCTTTTGTTCACGGAAGAAGAACAAACCAAGTATGGGATAGGTGTGGAGACACGAGGATTTAATCAGTTCACCTTCAAGCACACTCTAAACCTGGATGAAGCCATCCTAGAGGAGCGAGCAGTAAAGCAACTAGTGGACAAGTGTACTCTCTGGAAGTTTGTGGAGAAAGTGGGACAAGCGGTGGATTACACTGCTTGCGCAGAGTTCTTGAGGAGTTTTGATGCTCATAGGAACTGTGGCACAGTGACAGTAAGAAGAGGGGAGGTTGCCCACTAGGTGGAGGTATCGCTTAATGTTGAAGTGGTGGAGAAGGCCCTTGGCTTGGACGCTGTGAAGCATCATAGAAGAACATATTTGCCATGCTGGGGATGAACAAGAGTGAGGTGTGCACAGTGGATGGAGTAAGTTTGGTAGACATCCCAAACCCGGAAGTAAAGATGCAAGCAAAGATGGTCCACGCCCTCTTCTCAAGACAGAGATACAATGCTTTGATGAATAGGATCAATGTCATGGTGTTGGAAAGCATAGCAGCAGGATCCCCTGGATTGGAACGGGTTCGTCATAAAGACCATCGAGACAGCAGCAAAGGCCTTGGCTACGGGTGCAGTAGCAGCTAGAGGAGAGTCCCCAGCCTCTACATCGAGATCAGCCTGCAAGAAGTCCTCTGCCAAGGCTTCTACCATCAAATACAGTGGTGTACTGACGGCCATTATTCACGAGGCCACCAAGGAAGCAGGGGGAATTTAAGAGATAGTAGCACCCTCCTAGCCATTGCACCGTGAGGAAGACAGATCTAGTGAACGCACCATTAGTGACAGAGAAGATCCTAAAGTACAATCTACTCAAGCCGAAGCTAGGGCACAAGGAAAGGCAAAGACTGCTAAGATCCAAAAACAAAAGAAGGAAAAGTTAAGTAAGGAAGAGAAAGCCGAGTTGAAAAGAGCACAAAAAGAGTCCAAGAGAATGGAGGAGGAACGAAGGAGAAAAGAAGAGGATGAATTTGAAAGGATCAAAGAAGAGTCAAGAAGAGTCAAGGAGGAGAGGAAGAGAAGAGCTGAAGATGAAGCTGAAGAAATGAGGAGGAAGGAAGCTGCGGATTTGGCAGAGGCAACTCATAGGTCCGTGGAAGAGACCCATGGAGGGGGAGAGATGAGCCCACTCCTACATCATGAGGTTGGAGTTAGTGGCAGTGTAGAAACAGCTCTGGTGGTTGTAGGAAAGGGCAAGGCCCCACTGCACCCCCTCCCCTCTTCCCTTGTGCCACTCCCAACTGAAACACACCCACCACGACACATGAGTCAGTGCCAACTATGGACACGGCTCAATTAATGGCAATGATACAACTCCTGGCTAACAAAGTGGCAGAGATTGCCCCTGAAGCAAGAACAAAGAGGCCAATCACAGTAGAAGCAGAATCACGGCAAGACCCTAAGCGGCAGAAGCTGGAAGCATCAACCACTACAGCCCCTCTCATAGTGCCACCAGTAATAGACTACGACACATATGTGGCTGAACTCCTCACTCAGTTGAGCAAGGCCAGAGAGGAAAAGAAAGTGGCCTTGGCAGAGCTGGACGTTGAAAATGAAACCTCAGCAGCTTTGAGGCTCAACATGTCCAAGCAAGCCGCAAATCATCAAAAAGAGCTTAAGGCCCTAAAAGAGCAGTTGGATGCCAAGACCAAGGAAGCTCAAGAGAATGAGGATCATTTGAGGCGAAGATTGGAGGAGGATGAACAGTATGTACTAGCTCATCTAAAGATTCAAAAAATGTTAATTCAACCGTATGATGAGCTAATGGAAAGGACCACTCGCTTGGAGAAGCACTGGTAGGAAGAAATCCAGGAGTTGGAAGAGCAACGTCAAGAGTAAGAGGACGCCCTGGCATTCTGGTTGTGGTATGAAATAGAGGAGCAAGGAAGACTAGAAAGAGAGATCCAAGTCCTAGAGTAAGAAAGGTAGGATGTCACAGGAAGAAGCACACAGGAGCTGAAAGATAACTTGGAAAACACAAAAAGAGATGTGGAAGCTCTCATGGCTATAGCAATAACAGAAAGAAGACTGCATTTTTTAGAGTTAGAAAGCCGTGAGCAGATTCGGGAAGAATTGTCAAAGAGATTCGTAGATGCACAACTGCAGTTTACCATTGCGGAACAAGGAAGGAAAATAGCAAAAGAGCAGTTGAACCGTCGCAATAAGGAGAAGATGCAGATGCTAGACTTAGTGAATGAGCAGCAATAGGTGGTAGTGATGATGTCTCAAGAAATGGAGGAGGGAAGGAAAAAGATGAAAGAGAAGGCACTGCAATGGGAGCGGCACAACTTTGAAAGAGTGCATGGACTAACAGAACACCTGGTGGCGAGTGAATGCGAAAGAGTGTTCGTGGAATCAAGAGTAGAGGCTGCCGAAGTGTGCTCAGACACTCAGAGACAAGCCTTCTTGAGCACGATGCTGAATGTCACCCAAGTTGAAGGCGAGGACTCAATGGAAAGGATGAATAGAAAGTTAGAATTGACATCTCGTGCCTTGAGATATGGCCTTCAAGAACACACCCTTCCAACCAGTGCAGGTATTACTGCGGCACAACAATATAGTTACCTACGGCAAGCCGGCCTTTCCATTGATGAGAGCTCAAGGAACTAGGGTTTGAAGGATGAGTGCAATAGCCACCACCTGAAGACCAGCCGGCGGTAGATTAAGCCACAGAAGAGGGGCCAGACTTTGAGCAAGAATTCGAGGAAGAATAGCCCAGAGAGCCCAATCCGCCCCTGCCTGAATTGCCACCGGAAGAGCTAGAAGGGGCACAAATTCCTGAACACATGGTAGCAACCCGAAGAAGAAGGCAAGAGCTTGTGGAGCAAGCCCAGGGGAGAGCAAGACTACGGCCACAGCAACTCCCTGAAGAGCCCATGCCAATACGCGAGGATCCCCATCCCGTCAACTGGTCTCAGGAGTTTACTATATGGTTGACTATATGGCGACAGCGGGAGTTCCAAACATGGCCATTTGAGCTGTCCTTTTCTTATCCATGAGCTTTGGATCCTTTTCTACCCCTAGGGATGGTGGCAAGAATCAATAGAATGGCTAATGACCTTGCCAACAGATGGATAGAGGAGAAAAACATTGTAGTTACCAAATGGAGGCAGCAACCAGCAAATTATTGGCAGGACAAGGTGAATCGGGTTCCCAAAACCGTCCAAGGTTACAAGGCGCAGCCGAAGTGGAGGAGGAGGATTTGGGATACCAACTTTGATGCCTGGACCGCTTTCTGCAGCTCATTGCCTAAAGAGCGAAACGACCCCATCTACATGCCTTACCCCTGCAAACATGGAGTTGACCATGACAGGAACCTGCATGGGCCCCTTGACTTTCCAACAATCTACAATGTCAATGCACGGACTCCCGAGGGATGCTTGGTTTTTAGATTGGAGGATATCCTTCCATCCATCAACTGCTTCCTCGAGGATTTCTCCTCATGTCCAGACCCGATATTTATAGTGACTTGTAATTACCTTAGGCTCATTAATTTCTTGCTTAAGCAAAAGCCTGTAGCTGAGGAAGCCCTTTTTCCTCGGCTCTTTTTTTATATCAACTTAGGCATCGATAGTCGCACCATGGCTAGGCTCATGATGAGGGCGACCTTACTCCCCTCCTTCCCCGAATATTTTTTTATATCAACTTAGGCATCGATAGTCGTGCCATGGCTAGGCTCATGATGAGGACGACCTTACTCCCCTCCTTCTACACAAAAAACCTAGAGGACATGAGCAATACCCGCTTCACGAGGTGTAACCGTAACTTTTTGTCATCAACACCTCTAAAGGCAAGAGCTAGCATCAAAGGATATTTGCAAAGCCACGCATTTTTTACTAAGTGCCTGAGGCCACCTTGTGGACCATCCGAGGATGATAGGAATACAACATAAGAACTCTCTTTGTATTCCAGTCGCGGCCATGATCAATGAGTCATCCAAAAAAAAGAGAGAGAAAACAAGAGAGAGAGAGAGAGAAAGAGAAAAAAGAAAAAGAAAAGAGGCGAGTACCAGGAATGAAAAGAAAGAGGG
The DNA here is from genome assembly GCF_053477565.2 of Lygodium microphyllum. Taxonomy (NCBI): domain Eukaryota; kingdom Viridiplantae; phylum Streptophyta; class Polypodiopsida; order Schizaeales; family Lygodiaceae; genus Lygodium; species Lygodium microphyllum. The sequence continues at coordinate 184,553,554 of NC_141135.1, forward strand.
CACAAGAGGACAAAAAGATGCAAGAAAGAGAAAATCAAAGGTTTGAGCTTCCCATGAAACATCTTGAGTGCCACATTCACTGCACCTAGGGTTTCCACCTAGCCCCTTCCCCACCTCATGCTTAGGGCACATCAAGGGCAAGACTACCTAGAGCCCCAAGAGGAACACCAAGGAAAAGGGGATTCTACTGCAAGAAAATCTATCTTGTAACATCAACAAGCTTTTATTTCATTCTTTTGATCATCAAAACAAAGAAAACAGCAAATCTTCACACAACATCATAGTAGATATCTCCCACGGATTTGATAGAATCAACCATAATCTTCAACATCTTCATAGAATCCATCAATAGAACAAAGAACATAGAAGGATACACCATCTTTTAATGGAAATCAATCACATAGTATTCATCTTCAATGTCTTCATAGTTCTCTCTCTCAATCTCTCATATACAGTTACACTGTTTTGATAGAATTGACTATCTCTGGCGCTCTCTCTCTCTCTCTCTCTCTCTCTCTCTCTCTCTCTCTCTCTCTCTCTCTCTCTCTCTCTCTCTCTCTCAATAGTACATCATCTCCTCACCACAATACTCTCATAATAACTCTCAATAATCCTTCTTAGTTCATGGATGCACCTCCCAAGAGGTATGTCTAATGTGAAGAGGCACCAGAGCCACTACAATGTCTCTTCACAGCTCACTACTGTCACTGTCACTCTAGTCTTCTCTTCAATCTTCAACAGCTGCTTCTTCCATTTGTTTTAGCTCTTTTGAACTTAGATTCATCCTTTCCAAAAGTTAGAAAACTTTCCCCAAGTCACATTATACTTTCTACATAACACTTACAGAAGATCTACAGAACAGTACAGTACAGCACCAGAGCAGATACAGAACAATTACAGAGCAGAGACAGAGCAGATACAGAGGCTCTACAGAAGGTCTATAGAGGGTTACAGAAGGTCATCAGAACCTCATAACTCATACTAAAACCATTCCAAACTATCAAAAACTATTCAATAAGCCTCCAAAAGATCTCAATCTTCATCAATCATCAATCCATGCTTCATACAGAAGAAAATCAGAACAAAACAGAAGCTATACAGAAGGTATATAGAACCAATCAAAACCTCAATAGAACCTATCAGAACATCACAGAGCTTCATATCTCCACTGAAAATCATCATGAACTTCCAAAACATAATCAATATCATCCAAAACACTCTCAAACACTTCCTTTATCAACCATACATCACTCTAAATCCATCAAAAATCAATCATTCAGACCTCAAAAATAATAAAAATCAGTCAAAAATTCAATCTTTTTTCACTCTCAATATATTCCCACACTTAGAAAGGAAGCATCCTCGCGACCTAAGGAAAAGAAGAATATAAGTTCACTAAAGAGCTCAATTTTATCTTCCGTAGGATCTTCAATAATCTTTTCAAACCACGATCCCAACTTATTACTTGTATTTCTAGAAAAATACTACTAAAGGAAAACTTCGTTATTTATTAACACATTTGATAAACATTTAAAAGCCATAACAAATTTGTAAAGGATATAAGAGGTTCTTCTTCAGCTCGCCCGTACGACACTTCGAGAATTTTCATAATTTTTCCGTGTGCCTGTGCCAGTCAGTGCGCGATGTCGAGACGAGCTCATAGAAATTTTTAGACTGACGATCGGAGTCCGTACGCGGAAGATGGCCCGAAACCGGCCAGGGTGCCCAAAAGGGGGCCCAAATTTGAAATTCCAAAAGGTGTAAGAGAGGGGGGTGACCTTTGGCACCCCCCCTTTCAAAAAACGTGATGTAGGGGGGGCGGGGGGGGGGGGGGGGGGGGGGGGGGGGGGGCGGCGGCTGTTTTCAGCCGCCAAAAAAACGCGCCCCCTCCCCAATCATGATGAGGCTTGACAAGCAAGCCATGAAGATTATTATGCCAGGCTTCTACATCTATCCTATGCTCCGTATCGCCGGTCTCCGCTCCCGCAATGATGGACTGTAGAGAGAGAGAGAGAAAATCAGTCTTTCTCTCTCCTCCTTCTCTCTCCTCTTGACCCCCGTTCGTGCGTGGAAGAGTAGAATGGAAATGGATGGCCGGATGGATGCCGATTCTTGACGAGACTGAAGGGCAATGCCAAATCATTGTAGATTGCTGATTCCAAGTAGAATTCATGGCTGGAAATCAGTCGTGGGACGTGCCAAATTTAATGGAAAAACCCGCAAGACACGGTAATAATTGTTTTTACAAAGAAAATGGCCTTTTGGTGCAAATTTGGTTGATAAAAATGTGTTCATATGGATTGAGTTTTGAGTATGTCATGCTTTGAGTTGTTTTCTAGCTGTTCATCATTTAAAAATCAGAAAAACATGTGTGGGATAGCAGAAAATAGAAAACCGAGACACGAAAAACCATAAAAATGAAGGAAAATAGGGTTTTTTTGGGCTAAAAATGATGCAATAAATTAATCCACACCTACTAAAATTCTTTTTCTGCTGAAATGAACTAAGGGCCACAGCCCATAAACTGAACTTAATTTTTAGAAATTGAAAAATGGGAGAAAATGGGGAAAATTGCAAGAAAATGGTGGAAAAAACCCCTTAAAATAGGGGAAAATTATATTTTGGGCTTCGAAAAATTAGGAAAATTATGAGTAATGTCCGTGAATGTATAGTGAGGCTGAGGCATGAATATTTGCTTCAGATCAGCCTTGCTTCCGTGTTTTAGTTCGGTTTTGTCCGCTTTTGATATGAAAAATAATGGAAAAAGCCGTAAAATGCCATGCAACGAAGCATACAATCGTTAGAAAGAAACCATGAAAGGGATGTTTTTGCACTTGTGCACGATACTGTTTTGCTAAATGTTTGAGCACTAGGCATCCACCAACTGCATGGAGCATGAAAAAGATTTTAAAAGTATCAGTGTGATCAGCTCCTGGACATGCATTGTAATTGGTTTATGAGGACATGACCTACGTTGAGAGGCAGTGAGATACCCATGCTGTAGGCTAGTCGTGGGATCCTAAAGGGGAAATCAAGTAAGGACAATGGTACATGCCTGGACACGTTTATTTGGTACCCTGAGCGACGTTTGTGCGAAATGTTTAGATGTTGAGCGACGCATCGAGGGGCCAATCCCCAAGGTGTAGGAGAGTCGCAGAGGGTTGACGGCATTCAGCCGTAGGAGGAACCCCATGTGTATGTGATTCGAGCCTATTTGGCTATGTGAAAGGGACTCCCTCTGAGGAGTAATATTGGGTTAGGATCAGTTGGACTACAATGTATACAACGCAATGTTTAGGAAGGCAGAGATTTCGATAGACGCTCCTGGCCGCGAGGCCGAGGGGTTGTCTTGTGCGTAGTGACGAGGTCCGGCTAGTGCATGAGCCAGCGCCGGCCCGTTTTTAGGTCCATCAGTGGTGCATCTGTCGGGAGCCGCTTAAAAGTGGCGGTTCTTGAATCCTGGTTGTTTAGGGACCAACTAGCAGTTTATGCCAAAGGATACTGAGATTGATCCGTTATTTATTGATAAGCATCGTCTAGCAGAAATCCAAAAGCAAGAAAGAGACGAAAGAGCTAGGCGACGTGCTGAAATTTTTAGGAGATATTCTCCTAAGCGTAGCGGCGCTAAACCCTTACGAGGGAGTGGATCTAGTGGTCTTGGGGCCACAAGCAGTAAGTTAGGAGAAGGTGGAAGCTCTAGTGCTCCCCTTCCTTCTATAAGCTAGTCCACGTCAAGTACGAGAGGTGTAACCCCACCGTCCCCTATTCCTAGTGCAAATCCAATCCTTGTCATGGCGCAGCCTATTGCAATTCCAGCAGGAACGACGGATTTGCTGGCTCTAGGTTACCCGCTACCCATTTTTAATGGGTTAGTTGAGGAAGATGTGGAACTCCACATTAGGGAGTTTCAAAAGCTGATGTTTAACTGTTGCATTCAAGAAGAAGGACATTTAATGATGTTCTTCAACATGACTCTCAAAGGAAGAGCCGCTATATGGTATCATGGTTTAGAAGCCGGAACCATATTGAACATTGATGCATTTTATGGAGCTTTTCGAAGGGAGTTTGCCCCTGAAAGGGGTGGGCAATATTGGTTGCGTGTACTCAACATGACCCGCCAAGATCCACACGAGGATATTCGTGCTTATGCGAAGAAGATAAAAGAGGTTTTCCGTAAGTTGGACACCTCTATTCCTATCCCCGCAGCTGCCCAATTGCAATATTTCCTTCATGGTTTGGACTTTAATATCCAATTGCAGTTGAGTAGTGTCCCCTTGGGGGATATAGATACTGCCATTACACGAGCACAAGAGGTGGAATCCCGACTACAAGCAGCCTATGCTTCTCGAGGCAATTCGAACATGGGTTTAGTATTGGGAAATAATCTGGCAATGGCCAATGGCAGTAGTGGCCAAGGGATAGCAATGGCTAACCCTAATGGGAGAGGGAACATGATGCAGAATGTCCCTTTATTACCAGCTCCCCCTAGCATGTCGATGCCTACGGGCAATCAAATGGCTCCAAATGGTGGAGGCCAGGCGGTTAATTCTAATACCATGCCTGTGGCTCAACAACCTGTGCCTAATCGAATTGTTAGGCCAATTGAACGACATGGTAATGACCAAGGCTATGAGTCGAGTTCTTCCAATGTTCTTGGCGAGGTTAAGGACATGATGAAGCATTATACCGACATGATTACGGAGCAGTATCGACAAATAGCCGTTGATGTCAACTTCCTTAAAAAACAACAAAATTTGATAGGAAGTAGATACCCAGATGAGGGTGCACCTTCGAGGTTTAGTTGCAAATGGTGTGGCGGGCAACACTATCCAAGAAATTGCCCAAATGTTAAGTGCGACATTTGTGGAAAATCTGGCCATTTAGCAGCCACTTGCTGGAGTAAGATCAGTTCCCTCCAGTGAGGAAGTCGACAACCAGGGCCTGTTAATCATCGTGCCCAAGGAAATGATTCCCAGCGAGAGGACGGGCCTAAACAAATACTTCAACGACCAAAGACTACAGTGGAGGAGCTACCTAGTGGTAGTGGGGTTAGTTTGATTGAGGCTGTACATGTTAATGATGCTGAAACCTCTAATCTGCGAGCTGTCCTTACAAGAGGTCAAAAGGGTAGAGAAGCCGACAAGGATAAGCGTGTCAATGGAAACCCTAAACAAGGCGACAAAGGAACGCAAGTTTTGGACCCTTCCATGGAAGGGGGACCTTTGAAGCCCGTAGAAAGTAAAGCCGATAAGGAGCTACCAAAGAAGAAGGTGAAAGTTAAGAAAGAGGCAATAAAGCCGGTTCAGCGACCTAAAGAGCGGATGGTTTGGCGTGAAAAGCGAGCTTTATCGAACTATCATGAATTCGATTTGGCGAGCTCTCTCTATGAAGTCAAGCCGGATGCGAATCTTTTACAGCTTATTAAGCTTTCCCCAGGAGTACGCAAGGAATTTAGAAAGATCCTACGTACCGGGTATATCGTAGAACCTTTGGGTATTGCGCGAGTTGGTGATGACTGGTTCGAGCATGCTGAGAAGCATTGCCCAAGGGTTGCAGCCTATGTCGATGGGATATTAGTAGATTATGCCATTGTCGACACGGGATCATCTGTTAACATTATGAGTTATGAACGGATGGAAAGGTTGGGTCTTGCGATCCAGAAAGATACCTCCACAATTCTCAGAATGGCAGATGATAGTTTGAGACAGCCAGAAGGCTGCATTACTAAGGTCCATGTTACTGTTGCAAATGTAGAATGCATGTTGGACTTTAGGGTGATTCGTTTTGCAGGGCGGCCAAGTTACCAAGTATTACTCGGACGACCTTGGATCTTGCAAGCGGACTGCCAAGTAGATATACCCACCGATCGACTGATATTCGGTAGAGGTGCCCACCGTGTGGTAGTTGATGCTTATCTTGAGTCCCCGCAGAGTGAGAGAGCTCCTCTATCTTCTACAGAATTGGAGACATTAGAAGATTTATCTACCAGTGAGACATCATCGAGTGATGAGTCCAAAGAGGGATCCACCACGGAGGACATCTATCAGATTACTTTGAACGAGCCGATAGAGAGCCAAGATCATATAAGAGATGCAGATGTTATCGAGCTAGACCTTGGTACGCTTGATGTTTCGCGGCCAATCAAATTAGGTTCTATGCTCAGCACAGTAGAAAGGGAGGACTATGTGGCCTTGATCCAGGAATTCCGTGATATCTTTGCCTGGAGTTATGATGAGTTGAGAGGCATCCCTCCTAGCCTTGCTGTTCATACAATTCCGTTGAAAGAGGGCAGTCGTCCTGTACGGCAGAAAGTAAGGCGTATGCCTTTCGAATTGAGGGACGGCCTGTTTGAAGAGCTACAGAAGCTTCGAAAAGCGGGTTTGATTTTTCTTGTGCAACACACGGAATGGTGTTCGCCGGTTGTGATTAGAAAGAAGAAGAATAATCAAATCCGTTTATGTCTAGACTTTAGGGAGCTGAATAAGCAGACAATTAAGGACTACTACCCATTGCCATTCATTGACCAGACTTTGGATCAATTAGCGGGTAGGGAGATATATTCGTTTATGGATTTCTTTGCAGGATACAACCAAATGGCAATTGCAGAAGAAGACAAGTTGAAAATAACTTTTATCACTGTATTTGGTACTTTTGCGTACCATGTGATGGCCTTTGGTTTATGCAATGCGCCTGGTTCGTGGCAACGAACAGCAGATAAGACATTTGATGACATATCCCCTGAAGAGTTGAAGGTGTTTATTGATGACTTAGGGGCTGCCACCGTGAGAGAAAGGCAGTTGAGCATTCTAAGAAAATGCTTTGAGCGCTGTAGACAATTCTGCATCGCCTTAAACCCACGGAAGTGTGTTTTTGGAGTACCTTATGGGCTATTGCTGGGTCATGTGGTCAATTCGGTAGGAATTGCGACAGACCCCGAGAATGTCAAAGTTATAGTTGCCATGGGTCCACCACGCACTCCGAAGGAGGTTCATAGCTTTCTGTCTTCGGTTGGTTACTATCGTAGATTCATAAATGCCTTGGCAGAAAGAACGTTGCCGCTTACAAATTTATTGTCCTTTAGCTGTTCGTTTGTATGGGGTGACCCTTGTAAGGTAGCATTCGAGGATGTGAAGCAAGAGCTAGCAAGAGCGCCCGTTTTAAAATCACCTAAAAGAGGTGAGGTGTTCTATATATTTTCGGCAGCCACCATGTATAGTATCAGCTACTGTTTAGCCCAAATTTGGGAAGAGAAGTGATACCACCCGATTGCTTTTGCTAGTCGGAAGCTAGGGGTATCCGAAATTAATTATACCTACATGGAGAAGCTGTGTCTAGCGATGGTCTTTGGGACCAAGAAATTCAGGCATTACATTCTCTATGAGAAAGTCGTGCTTTATACAAAGGCGGAGGGACTTCGACTATTGATGAATAAGTTACAGCCGCCTGATCGTCTAGCAAAGTGGTTAATCACTTTGCAGGAATTTGATTATGAAATCAAGAGTAAGCCACCAAGGTTGCAAGGCATCGTGGAATGTCTAGTGGACTTTGGGGAGCCGAAAGAATCTGTGGCTGAAGGTAGTGACATGGAGTTGTTACTTAAGATAGCTACGGCATCTATTCCCTCCTGGTATGCTGCAATAACGCATTATTTATCAACAAGAGAGGCGGGATCCGAATTATCTAAAGCTGAGAGAAGGAAAATTAAGCAGCAAGCATTAAAGTTTGCTTTGATCGCAGGTACATTATATCGGCAAGGGGTTGATGACATCTATCGCCGATGTGTGATGCCTGACGAGGTGCCATTCATTTTGGAAGAGTGCCATGATTCTGCTTGCGGTGGCCATTTTGCTGGACGGCTTACAGCACAAAAGGCTTTAAGAGCAGGTTATTGGTGGCCTGCCATCTTCCAGGATGCGTTTGCGTATGTTAAGAGATGCGATATTTGCCAACGATATGATAGTCGAGAGAATAGGAAATGACCACTCACCCCTATTATGGCGATAGTTCCATTTGAGAAGTGGGGAATAGACTTTGTGGGTCCTATTACTCCGTCGTCGACTACGCAAAAGAGGTACATCATTGTAGCAACCGACTACTTTACGAAGTGGTCAGAAGCACGTGCAACAAGGAAAGATAATACTAAAGAAACTGCTAGTTTCCTTTTAGAGCAGATAATATGCCGGTTTGGTCCGCCGAAAGAATTAGTGTCGGACCGCGGAACCCATTTCCTGAATAAGGTGATCAAAGGTTTGACAGAGATGTGGCAAATCAAGCATAACAAGACAACCCCCTATAATCCGCAAGCCAATGGGCAGGTTGAAAGTACCAACAAGCAGCTTGTGGGCATCCTATCCAAAATTGTGTCGGAAAAGAAACGGGATTGGGATAAAAAGTTATATGTGGTAGTGTGGGCCTATAATACGACCTTCAAACGAGCCACTGGCCATACCCTGTTCAAGTTAGTATATGGGGAGGAGTGTGTCTTGCCTTTAGAAATTGAGCTGCCGACTATTCGGTTTGCCATCAATCATTCTTTGAGTGATGAAGACGCACTTTTTGAACGCTTGATGACACTGGCACATTTAGATGAGCTTAAGTTGCAGAGCTTATTGCACCAAGAAGTGGCGAAGTGCCGAATGAAGCAGCTACACGACCTCAAAGCCAAGAAATACACCTTCAAGAAAGGACAGCTTGTTCTGTATTATGATGCACGACGTGAATTATTTCCAGGCAAGCTAGAGCCCAAATGGGATGGGCCCTATAGGATTGTTAGGATAGGAAAGAATAAATCCACAGTCTTGTTAGCTGACCTTGAGGGGACAGAATTTAAAAATAAGGTTAATCTTAATAAGATTAAACCTTATTATTTCTGATTGCACTAATGCTATGACTGCCTTGCAGGTCTAGGCGAGATCGATCAAATGTCTGTAAGGCAATCGTGATAAAGGTTGATGGGTCGTCTAATCCCTTATAGAACACCCATATTTGGAACAGAGGTATCATCAGGGAAAGCTCATTTGGTGGAGAAAAGGATACAAGGTGATTGAGCAAGAAGGCGGGACATTTATTTGGGAGATCAAGGTCTTCTACCATCACTGCCTACAAATTTTGACGAGCATCCCTGTTGAATTCAATGATGATGGAGGGATGGAGTCTACAGTCCACCCGTTGAGTATGCTGAATTTCGATTACCATAATTACGAGTAGAGTTCAAGATGACGGGATATGTAAACCCTTTATGGACGTACACCTTGTACTTTGATGGGGCGTCCAGGGGTCCATGCAAAAAAGGAAGTGTAGGAGTTGTCATCCGAGACCCCGACGACGCATTGTCATGAAGTTAGCTGTTTATCTCGGGGTGAATTTTACCAATAATATGGCCGAATACAAAGCCCTGATAATGGGTTTGAATATTGCAAAGAAGGGTGGTATCCGTCAGTTATTGGTGAAAGGGGACTCTCAGTTGGTTTTAAATCAACTCAATGGGACGTACATGGTACGGAACCCCATCCTTTGTATGTACCATCATAATGCCATAGCCCTGCTAGACGAATTCGATAGAGTGTCTTTTCAGCTGATTCCACGGAATTGGAATCAGTTTGCCGATTCTTTGGCTAATTTTGCGTATGAAGAAGACCTCTTCTTTAATTGTGGCCCTTGTCCCGATATATCTATTGATGCTGAGACAGGACCCGGTCGTTTGTGGGGTATGCTTTCTGAACATGCCCTCTTTGGCAGACGATGGTTGCTTTGGGTGATGCAAAGGGTAAGCGAGACCCATCTGCCTTTATTATCATGTACCCACAGACTGATTCGACAACATGTGATGCGAACACCTCTTGCGATATACGCAGGAGGGATAGGTCATAATTTAATGCACCTAGTTTAGGGCTACGAGCCTCTGTTCCCCTAGGAATAGTATGCTTTGCTGTCTATCATGGTTGTTTCCAGGAGGATGTTATGCATAGTATTGTTTGATTTCATTAGGCCAAGAGGGCCGATTCAGTTTTGTAGCAAAGTCATGTCTGATTTCATTAGGCCAAGAGGGCCATTTCCCTGTCTAGTGCGGGTGCGTTTAATTGGGTTTTTATTTTAAGTGTTGTGCTGGACAGGTTTCGCGGTTCGTGGAATTTTGTGGAGCCTGGAGGAGCCTTTGCTGCAATGGAAGCTTCTTGTGGCCAATCCAGGTGATATCTCTCCTTCATGAGTACCTTTCTTTCCTGCTATATGTGTATGTGTACTTGTCGAGGGGACGCATTTTTGTGGGGGACCAGCAACCAAGGCATGAAGTCCCAGGTTTAGGTTGAGTATGTTTGAGGGAGGTCGGAGTAGTCATCACCTCCTGCAACGACATTGTTAGACATTGAAAGACCTATTTTAGAAGGACGCCCTAATGGCCCTGTTCTGCTAGCCTGCTAGGCAGCCGTTCTAGGAGTCCTTGTTAGTAGTGAGGCAGTTAGGGAAGCCTGACAGAAGATAACAATGATGATGCCAGAAACTCTGTACATCTTAAAAGATGAATATAAATGCGAAGGTGTGTAAAAAGGGGTTCTAACCCCTATCAAAGAAAAGTAAAGAAATGAAAGGATATAAGCAGTTGATCATTGCCTTGCGAAGGCCTGGTAGGTTCCTGGGGACGAATCAGACCCGGGGCCGATACCTTGTCTTCCTAGGGGTGGCTTCTTGCTGGAAAAATAATGACAAAACAAGGATGGTTGGAGCGAAAATAAAAGTGAGCATTAGAAAAGGATTAAGTGTCGCCTTGCGAGGGCTTGGTAGGTTCTTGGGTGCCGAGACGGGTCCTGAGACCGATGCCCTGTTCTCCTTGGGTCACTACGCTCAGCTCCCTCCTTTTTACATGCCCAAGTATATTGATTAAATAAAAACCCTAAAAGAAGACATGCACTGAAGGAAAATACTCTTTGATCAGGCTATAGGAGACCTCGCCTTGTAAGAGCTCCTAGTTGTGTTGTCTTTAGTTGGTAAGTAGTGCAGACTACCATTTAGGGCAACCTCTTTGATAGGTTTTTTTAGTTTGGCTGTGTTGGAGCAGTTGGTTAGTGACTCGCTTCGGATCTTCTATTAGATGATGCTAGGCCTACTCCTTGTGGATGTTATGCCTTGGTTCTGCCCAGGGGTAGGGGGAGCATTGTGCTGAGTTTCACGATGATAATTGTTTTGTATCAGTTTGATGCTTCTTTGGTTGTTTATGTGCAAATATGTTCGTGGGTTCGACGGACTGAGTCGTCCTATCCCGTGGTCGCCAATGAAGGATGGATTTTAGGCCCCGGAACGTGCCTAAAAATAGGAGAAAAATGTGGAAATGCGGGGAAAAATGCTCAACCACGAAGGCGGCAGCTCGACCTAGGACGATTTTAAGCGTCAAGTGCTTGATGGGCGCCCGTACGACACTCCAAGAATTTTCATAATTTTTCCGTGCACCTGTGCCAGTCAGTGGAGCTGCCAATCAGTGCGGGATGTCAAGACGAGCTCATAGAAATTTTCAGACTGACGATCGGAGTCCGTACGCGGAAGATGGCCCGAAACCGGCCGGGGTGCCCAAAAGGGGGCCCAAATTTGAAATTCCAAAAGGTGTAAGAGAGGGGGGTGACCTTTGGCAACCCCCCCCCCCCCCCTTTCAAAAAATGTGATGTAGGGGGAGGGGGGGGCGGGCGGCTGTTTTCAGCCGCCGAAAAAAACGCGCCCCTCCCCCAATCATGATGAGGCTTAACAAGCAAGCCATGAAGATTATTATGCCAGGCTTCTACATCTATCCTACGCTCCGTATCGCCGGTCTCCGCTCCCGCAATGATGGACTGTAGAGAGAGAGAGAAAATCAGTCTTTCTCTCTCCTCCTTCTCTCTCCTCTTGACCCCCGTTCGTGCATGGAAGAGTAGAATGGAAATGGATGGCCGGATGGATGCCGATTCTTGACGAGACTGAAGGGCAATGCCAAATCATTGTAGATTGCTGATTCCAAGTAGAATTCATGGCTGGAAATCAGTCGTGGGACGTGCCAAATTTAATGGAAAAACCCGCAAGACACGGTAATAATTGTTTTTACAAAGAAAATGGCCTTTTGGTGCAAATTTGGTTGATAAAAATGTGTTCATATGGATTGAGTTTTGAGTATGTCGTGCTTTGAGTTGTTTTCTGGCTGTTCATCATTTAAAAATCAGAAAAACATGTGTGGGATAGCAGAAAATAGAAAACTGAGACACGAAAAACCATAAAAATGAAGGAAAATAGGGTTTTTTGGGCTAAAAATGATGCAATAAATTAATCCACACCTACTAAAATTCTTTTTCTACTGAAATGAACTAAGGGCCACAGCCCATAAACTGAACTTAATTTTTAGAAATTGAAAAATGGGAGAAAATGGGGAAAATTGCAAGAAAATGGTGGAAAAAACCCCTTAAAATAGGGGAAAATTATATTTTGGGCTTCGAAAAATTAGGAAAATTATGAGTAATGTCCGTGAATGTATAGTGAGGCTGAGGCATGAAGATTTGCTTCAGATCAGCCTTGCTTCCGTGTTTTAGTTCGATTTTGTCCGCTTTTGATATGAAAAATAATGGAAAAAGCCGTAAAATGCCATGCAACGAAGCATACAATCGTTAGAAAGAAACCATGAAAGGGATGTTTTTGCACTTGTGCACGATACTGTTTTGCTAAATGTTTGAGCACTAGGCATCCACCAATTGCATGGAGCATGAAAAAGATTTTAAAAGTATCAGTGTGATCAGCTCCTGGACATGCATTGCAATTGGTTTATGAGGACATGACCTACGTTGAGAGGCAGTGAGATACCCATGCTGTAGGCTAGTCGTGGGATCCTAAAGGGGAAATCAAGTAAGGACAATGGTACATGCCTGGACACGTTTATTTGGTACCCTGAGCGACGTTTGTGCGAAATGTTTAGATGTTGAGCGACGCATCGAGGGGCCAATCCCCAAGGTGTAGGAGAGTCGCAGAGGGTTGACGGCATTCAGCCGTAGGAGGAACCCCATGTGTATGTGATTCGAGCCTATTTGGCTATGTGAAAGGGACTCCCTCTGAGGAGTAATATTGGGTTAGGATCAGTTGGACTACAACGTATACAAACGCAATGTTTAGGAAGGCAGAGATTTCGATAGACGCTCCTAGCCGCGAGGCCGAGGGGTTGTCTTATGCGTAGTGACGAGGTCCGGCTAGTGCATGAGCCAACGCCGGCCCGTTTTTAGGTCCATCACGCAGGCTTGCTAAACCAGTTTCAGCACATGCAGAAGGTCAAAACGCAGATTTTTCAAAGATTACAAATCCCGCAATAGCCAAAGACGAAGATTGTGAAAGCCACACATCAAAATATATAAGCCTTGTATACCAGATCTTGAGCTACACTCATCCCGCTAATTTGGAATTTTGAGAGTGTGAGGTCTTTTGAAGTTTTGCAGGATGATGGAACCACATATGGATGATTTAATGGCTGAAGGTGATCTTCCTAAACCTACGATGGAGCAAAAGCTGGATTTAATTATGATGCAGTTGGATGAAGAACAACGAGCCCGGCAAGCATTACAAGTTCAATTGGCTAATTTACAAAGATCGACTACTGACAAAGAGAAACCACAATCTGAAGATCTTATCCGACGTACCATCGATGCGACTCTCGAAGCTTAATCCATCCGCAAAGAAACAAAGATAAGTAAAAGAAATTTCAAATTTCGTACTTTCAATGGCACTCGAGATGGAAAAACTGTTCTTGCATTCATCAGTCAAATTGATGATTACTTTCATGAGGAAACATATGCAGAAAAAGATAAAATCAAGTGTGTCACTAATCATTTAGTGGATAGAGCATCTCTTTGGTGGACCGTGATTCGTAAGAGTATAGATTGTCCCACTACCTGGGAGAATTTCAAGAAGAAGTTTATGCAGAATTTCCTTCCTCCACAATTCCATGAAAAATCCATAAAGCAATGGGACCTTCTTCAGCAAAGAGATCATGAGACTATTCCTCAGTATACCGAACGCTTTTGGAATGCATTACTCCAGTTACGCATGCTTGAAGACGTACCTAAAGCGACACACAAGCGCAAGTATATGTCTGGATTACTTGGGCATTACTACGCTGAAGTTAATATGTTCAAGCCTACAACTCTTGAAGACGCGATTTCTTTAGCTCATGACACTGAAGACAAGCTTCGAGGAAGAGACAAGCATCCACAGCAATTTCAAGCCAATGGTAACTATGGATCTAAGCAATTCAACTCAAATTTTAGAAGATTTAATCAAGGTCATTTTCCTTTATCATCTTTCTGTAAAACTTGGGCAAAACCACCTGCTTTACCATCCAATACCAATCACAACCCCAAGCCAATTCCACAGCCAAATCCTAATATTCCTAGACTTCCTGCCATTGCAAACAATGTATCTAAAGCCAAACCTATAGTGTGTTACAAATGCCACCAACCTAGACATCTAGCAGCTAATTGCCAATCGAAGAAGCCACCTGTCCATATCAACTATCTTGGAGCAATGGAAGATGACGAACATGAAGAAATGCCTGATTTCACGGAAGATGAAGACGACATTACTACTCCTTCGGATACTTTACCAGGTATGCCAACTCCACATTCTTTATTGACAATGAAATGTTTAGTGCATGGAAAAGAAAAGATTATTTTGCATGATGACGGTAGTACTCATGATTTTATTTCTGCAAAGTTAGTGAAAGAATTGAAATTACAAACTGTTCCTACGCATCTAATGCTTTTCCACTGCTTTCTCATACTCAAGCTAAACGTGCATTACACAAAAGTAGTAAATCTTATCTAATTTGGGTGAATGAACTGCAAGTTAAAGAAAACCATATGCACCCTAGGCATAAAGAATTTCTTGCACATTTTAAAGACTGTTTTGCAGAAGATCTACCACCTGGTTTACCTCCTTCACGTCCAGAAGACCACAAAATAGATTTGATTCTTGGTACACAACCACCCTGTAAAGCACCATATAGGCATAACCAGATAGAACAAAAAGAAATGTGTGTTATTGTCTTCTTTGATGATATTTTGGTGTTTAGTCAAAATGAGAAAGAACATTATGAACATCTGTCCTTGGTTTTCAAATTATTGAAAGATAATCAACTGTATGCTAATCTGGAAAAGAGTGAGTTCTTTAAAACAGAAATTGAATATTTAGGTCATATTGTATCATCAGATGGTATTAAAGTTGACCCTAAGAAAATAGAAGCAATATTGAACTGGTCTATACCTAAAAATGTGCATGAGTTACGATCTTTCCTAGGTCTTGCTAGTTTTTACAGGAAGTTTGTGCGAAATTTTTCATTACTTGCTTTGCCTTTGACTAAACTTTTGAAGAAAGGTATTGTTTATCATTGGTCTGATAATCAACAGAAATCCTTTGATTTATTGAAACATGCATTAACCCATGCTCCTGTATTACAACTGCCTCATTTTAATAGACCATTCTTTTTAGTAGTTACTAATGCTAGCGGATCTGAAATAGGAGCCGTACTTATGCAAGATAATCATCCCATAGCCTATTCTAGTTGTAAATTGAAACCCTCCGAACTTAAATATTCCACATATGATAAAGATTTATTAGCTGTAGTACAAGCTTTAAGACAATGGAAATACTACTTAATGGGTTCTGAGTTTATGATTAAGACTGATCAACAAAGTATTAGACATTTACTTAGCCAACCCCAAATATCTGACCAACATATCAAATGGGCAGCCTTTATTCAGAGTTTTCATCCGATTATCCAATATCAACCAAGTAAAGAAAATGTAGTGGCCGATGCATTAAGTAGAAGACCCACCATTCATAATATTTCTGTTATATCATTTGATTCTCTAACTCCTATGAAAGATACTTATCATCAGGACATTAGTTTTCATGTTGATTGGAATAAATTAGTTGGAAATAACTGGATTCCTATTGATTCACTGTCTTATAATGATGGATTCATGTTTTATGAAAAGAGATTATGTGTTACAGTTCCATTCAGATATTTTGTTTTGAAGGAGATTCATTGTCCTCCATATCAAGGTCATAGAGGTATCATATCTACTTTACGTACATTAACTGAAGATTTTTATTGGCCACATATGGACACTGACGTATCTAACTTTGTTTCTGAATGTTTGATTTGTCAAAGAGTTAAGAGACATCATGGTAAACAGTATGGATTACTTATGCCTTTATCTCTTCCATCAAGACCATGGGAACAAATTTCTATGGATTTTATTACTGGTTTACCTAATACTAAAGCTAACCATGATATGATTTGGACTGTAGTAGACAGGTTTAGTAAACAAGCATATTTCATTCCATGTAAGAAAGCTTTAACAGCATCTCAGGCAGCACAATTATTTTTTAAAACTGTTTTTACTAACCATGGATTACCAAAAGTTATTATTTCTGATCGTGATTCTAGATTTTGTAACAACTTTTGGATTACTTTGTTTGCTAATCTAGGGACAAAAATTGATTTCTCATCTGCATTTCATCCTGAAACTAATGGACAAACAGAAGCCACTAATAGTACTATTCTAGATCTTTTACGTGCTTACACTATTTCTAAACCACAGACATGGGACACACATTTGCATTTACTGCAGTTTGCATATAACAATACACCACACACATCTACAAAGAAAGCACCGTTTGAAGTGATTTATGGTTATAGATTGTCTACACCTGTTGCATCTTTATCAAATAAAATTCAGAGTGCTAATGATATTGCTACAATGCACGCTACTATTTTTGATGAGGTTAAAGACATGATTGCCAAAGCCCAGCAATCATATACCAAACAAGCCAATAAGAAAAGACAAGCAATGAATTTCAAAGTTGATGACTATGTTTGGTTGAGAATAGAAAAACGTAGATTACAAAGTGTAGATAGACACCCAATTGTGAAATTAGCACCTAGATTCTATGGACCATTTAAGATTATTCACAAAATCAATGACAATGCATTCAAGTTAGAATTACCACCTCACTGGAAAATTCACAACACATTTCATATTAGTTTATTAAGACCCTTTAGAGGCCAATTACCTGTACACCCTGTTTACGAAAACCCACCTTTGTTAAAGGAAGAGACTAAAATACTTGAACCTGAAGCTATCATAGATATTGACTTTATGACTACTAGAACTGGCCGAAGATATTCTAGATATTTAGTCAAATTTAAGAACCATCCTGTAGAGGAAGCCCAATGGATGCACGCTAGAGACTTAAATGCTTTCCCCACTCTGTTAGATCCACATTGAGCTAATAGCAATTGAGGTCAATTGCTATCCCACCCCGGGGATATGATGCCAGGATGCATATTTCACGGTGGATTCCGTGCCACAGTAGATTCTGTGAGGTTTTACGGTGGATTCCGTAAACTTTGTTGACCGGGGCTCATACACAAAGTGGATTCTTTGTGCGAGAAGTTGATGGGGACGCCTATCCTTTTCGGGCGTTTCATTAATTTAGTGTGTACATGGGTGATTCCATAAGCAGGTGATTCCGCAAAATACATATTAAATTAATAAACGTTTATGAGTTTAGAGTGCGCACTCGTAATAAATTAAGGTTAGGATTGATTTCTAACCAGTTGATTTATTTATGTAGCTGAAGACTGCTAGGTATTCACTTTTGTCGGTTTAATTGTATTATTTTACTAACGATTGTGAATGCTTCAATTGATGTGTAGAGATAGCAACAGTGGTGGCGGAGGAAAGCATTGAAGGATAGCGAGTATTCGAGTTATCATTTATATTTTGATGGGCGCATACCTTAGGCATGGCGCCTATATTTTGTCGCACCTATTTATTGAGGCGTTGGATATTTATTTATTATTTTGTATGCACATGGGCGCACGATTATGTTATTTGTACTTGGACATTGTATTGGGTACGCCTGACTCTTTCGGCGCCGCCCATTAGCTTTATTTCTATTTTGTGCTAAAGCAAACTCAAAAGCCAAAAGCTTACTATTTTGTAATTTGGGCTATTATTTGAGCTTGAAGATGATTAACACATAAAATACATGCTTTGTGGAACGCTCACACAAGGCATGGGGGGAGATTGCACCCAATTGGTCTCTTGTTCATGTCGTGCATACTTTTTACCTTGAGTTTTGTGCAAAAAGTAGAGTTCTTTTGTTCTTGGGGACCTTCCGGCATTCACTACGCAAGCATACGGCATCCGATCTGCGCACCACTATCAGCTCCTCCGTGATTTTGTTAAGGAAATGAGTACCTCTGTCACTTACCAACTCAAGGGGACTACCAAAACGGGTGATAATATTCTCGTACATGAACAGTGCTATGCTGTTACCATCGTCCTGTTTCAGAGCTTTAGCTTCACACCACTTTGTGACATAATCCGTACACACTAGGATGTATCTGTTCTGCTTCCGTCTAGTGGATGGATCAATGGGACCCACGAAATCAATCCCCCACTTCTCGAACGGCTTTAGGGGAAGAATGTGTTGCAGTGGCATGGCACTTGTTTTGGTGGGTTTTCCCATTCGTTGACAAGCATCACATCTCTTACAATAGTCATATGCATCCTTGTGGAGGGTCGGCCACCAGTATCCTGCTAACAGAGCCTTCTTGGGTGTCGCTTCTCCTGCGAAGTGTTCACCACATGGTTTGTCATGGCATGCTTTCAATACTATGCCGATTTCATCCCCTGCAACACATCTTCGCAATACTTCATCTTTGCCTCTCTTGTACAGTGCACAGCCTAGCAAAGTGTAGGGGGCTGATTCTAACAAAAGCTTCTTCTTCTTATAGCTTGAGATGCCAAGAGGGTATTGTTTGAGTTACTAGGAGATTGGCTATGTCTGCATACCAGGGAGTAACTGTTTCAACTAGAAACAAGGAAACATCAGGAAGGTCTGGATCATCCTGTTCCTCTCTTGTAGTTTGAGGGATCCGTGATAGATGATCGGCTAGGACATGGGAACAGCCAGGCTTAGTGACCACTTCAAAATCGAACTCCTGGAATAGGAGTAACCATCTCATCAGTCGTCCTTTAACATCTGCTTTGTTCATCAGGAAGGACAAGGCTTCATGATCCACGTAGAACTTGAAATACGTTGACAATAAATAGTGTCGAAACTTCTCTAGTGCAAACACCATTGCCAAGCATTCAAGCTCTGTCACTATATAGTTCCGTTCCCTATCAGTGTTTATTAAAAAGGAAAAAAAAGTGCAGTGAGGAAAAATGGTTTTAATGAAGGGTTCATTTTAAGACATTATTAACAATTGGTACATTTTATTATGTTATAAACCTTAATAAGAAAATGACGGTTCTTTCTTAAAATTTTAATTACAATTTATTAAGGTGAAGTGGTGCTTTAACGAAACCCGGACTGTGATTCCCAGACTAGGGTCTCTAAATGCAAATTCATTAATTAAAAATTAATGGTGATGTGGAGTGTTTTTTTGCCAGCACGTGTTTTTTTGTGACGGTTGATTCATTTTTATTAAAAATTAAGATGCCTCTGAAATGCACGTAGCGCGTGCAAAGTGAACAGGTGGTTGATTTTAAATTATTAGAAACTGTGTGTTTAGCGCAAATGCGCGTGAAAAAGTGGATGAATATAGTTCATTTTAGCAATTAATTGTGATTAAGGGATGATGAAAATGAATAAAGCTCAAAAATAAATACCTGGTAGGAGTGTGTATGCAAAGACTGAAGGCGCACGAAGTAGTCCCAAATGCAAGGAATCTAGTATTAAAAAAAACAAATACCACAAAAAATAAAGTACCTTGGTGTTTTTGTGCTATTTTTATTTTTTATTTTGTTTGTGGTTTTTTTTCATCTTTGAATTTTAGGTGTGTTTGTATTGTGTATAGTGTTTGGTTTTGGTTTATTTGTTTTGTTTTTTTTTATTTTTTTATTTTTTTAATAATAAATGATAATTAAATCGAGATATAGGACATATGAATATGTTGTGAAGTGTAAGGGTGGAAATTCAGCAATCCAACAAGTGTCAATAATGTGTTGTAATTTATCCATGATTTTTCAGCTGATTTTTTGAATTTAAAATGAATTTTCATGAGGTGAAGTATTAAATTTAGGGTTTTTGGCTTCAAATAATATTTTGGCCATTTATGAAAACATTTTCAATTGTGAAATTATTGGCAAAAGAAGCAAGGGGATTTGTGAAATTTTTTGATTTTTTTTTTATTTATTTCTGAATTTTTACTAATTTTTAATGAATTTTACTCATTTTACGTGTATTTTTTAATGAATTTTTAAATTTGGAATTTTTTGCAATTTATTTTTTTGAATTTCCACTTTAAAAAATATTCCAAATGATTTAAACAATGTTGAAAAAAATTTAGAAAATTTTGTGTAATTTTTTGAATTTTAAATGAATTTTAATGAATTTCGAAAGGTTTTAGGTGTTTTATGTTTATTTTTATGTATTTTTCGGGTTTGGAAATAAAAGGTGGTACCCGCGCTGCGTGTGAATAACGAAGGATGACTGCGTGTGAACGGCTGACTGCAATACTCCACCGCACGGACAAATCAGAAGCGCGTCCTCGCGCATGAACGCCCGCTAGCGCACCCGTACACATCGGGAAGACAACGGAGGAGAAAGGGCAGAAACGGGGGCTGTAAGGGGGTAACCTAAGTAAATTAGTGACTGAGTAGGTTAAGTTAATTAGGTTAGCTTAGGCTAAGAAAGTCAATTAAGTTAGGTTAGTGTGTTAAATCAATTAAGTTAGTTAGGTTAGTGGAGTTTGTTAAGTGAGGTTAGTTGGAGTCAGGTTAGTCTGTGTAAGTAAGGTTAGTTAAGGCTAACTAGGGTTAGGTAATCTAACTAGGGTTAGGTAGATTAACTAGGGGTTAGTTAGATTAACTAGGGGTTAGTTAGATTAACTAAGGCGCAACCGCCGAAGTCTGGAGGAGTTAAAAGCAAGAAAACGCACCTTTAAATGCAAAGGCACTCTCAAATCCTTGTAAAAGAGCGCCAAGCTCCCTCTTGTGCAAATTGTAAACTTAGAAGGGCGGAAGGACTAGCTAGGAAGTGAAAGAATAGCCGGCCATGTAAAAATTGAGGATGACCGCCCGTGGGAAGTAGGGCATGTATATAAACTTGAAAAGTGAATGAGAAGCTCATTCTTGTGTGTGGCAAAAAGCTTCTTCTTCTTCTTCTCTTCTTCTTGCCTTCTTACTTGTGCTTAAGAGAGGGAGTGAGTGAGTGTGAGGGAGTGAGGGAGCAAGTGTGTGAGAGTGAGGGACCAAGGAGAGGAAGCTCCCTATCTCCTCTCTTCATCTTCTTCTCTTCTCTACTCTTCTCTTGTCTCACACGGTCATGGAGGATGGAGCTTGTTGGAGAGGGATTGAGGTTGCTTGAGCTTGCCTCAAGGATCGTGGAGCCACCGGCATGCACGGGAGAGGAGGGTACTCGATCGGGCATCAAGGTAAGCTCACTACACCCCATAGGTAGGAAGGGCGCATCGGCTATGTGAGAGATAGCCATGGCCGCTCAACTAGGTCGTGGATGCACCTCCCAAGAGGTATGGGAGGTATGAAAGGGCACCAAAGCCACTACAGTCTCTCTTCATAACTCACTACTGTCACTGTCACTTTAGTCTTCAGCAGCTTCAGCTGCTTCTTCCATTTGTTTTAGCTCTTTTGAACTTAGATTCATCCTTTTCAAAAGTTAGAAAACTTTTCTAAAGTAACACATACATTCTACAGAACACTTACAGAAGATCTACAGAATAGAATAGAACAAGAACAGAGCAGAGACAGAACAGAGACAAAGGCTCTACAGCAGGTTTACAGAGGGTTACAAAAGGTCATCAAAGAACAGCATATCCTCATAACTCATACTAAAACCATTCCAAACTATCAAAAACTATTCAATAAGTGTCCAAAATACCTCAACCTTCATCAATCATCAATCCATGCTTCATACATAAGAAAATCAACACAAAACAAAAGCTATACAGAAGATATCAGAACCTCAATAACAGAACCTATCAGAACATCACAGAGCCTCATATTTCTACTAAGAATCATCATGAACTTCCAAAACATAATCAATATCATCCAAAACACTCTCAAATACTTCCATTAACAACCATACATCACTCTAAATCCATCAAAAATCAACCATTCAGACCTCAAAAACAACAAAAACAGTCAAAAATTCAGTCTTTTTCCACTCTCAACATATTCCCACACTTAGAAAGGAAGCGTCCTTGCGACCTAAGGAAAAGAAGAATGTAAGTTCAATAAAAAGCTCAATTTAATCTTCTATAGTATCTTCAATAATCACTCCACCACGACCACAACTTATCACCTGTATCTAGGAAAGAATACTACTAAAGGAAAACTTCATTATTCATTGACACATCTGATAAACAATAGAAAGTCATAACAAATTTGTAAAGGATATAAGAGGTTCTTCAGCTTTGCATCGTAGGCTTGCCATCCACCATCAATATCAATAGTTGAAAAGAGAGCTCTCGAACAAATTATTCAACCAGCATGAACTCATCACATACAAATTATTATATCACAAACACAAACACAACCATCCGAATGGCACCTCTAAAAAATATCTTGTTAAGAAACACAGAAGATACATTCAGGGGTATCAATGAAGATGATCCCTCTTGAAGGCCTGATGATTACGAAAGTGATCTAGGGATAAAGACTCATCTACAAAAGATTCTGGAGGATTCTGAAAGAATTAAAGGCAGCACATCCGTTCTAGCAAAACAAGGTATCTGCTAGGTAGATAAAGGGCATGAAAATATAGGACATCCAACTGTTGGGAATCAATGTTCACATTGACATTCATACAAAGCTTGGGAATGGTCTTTTGATCGTTATGGGAATGCCTATGCATATATGCTAGGTACCAAGCAAAATGGGCTATCAATCTCACTAAAGGATCTAGAGATTGTGAATATTGTTGAGAAAAATGGAGGTAATTTTGGTATGCTTGACTAGCAGTTGTCCAATCCCCCAGAATTAATGGCCAATTAATCTGTGGTCCCGTGAGAGAATCAGTTGATCTCTATCCTCTTCTTCTCAGAATCTGCTAATCAAATCCTTCGTACCCACTAACCAACTGAGGGGGTTGAGGAATAAACTAAAGAAGGAGTAGCTGAAAATTTAAGCTAATCAGTTAGGAAAGGTGTCAATTGATAAGCAGGAAAAGTAAAAGGTATATGGATAAATGGGGAAGGACATGGCAGAGAAGGGAAAAAGACTCGATCTTCAATGAAATAACAATAGGTAAATATTGGAATTTGAGGAAAACTCTATGGTTGGAAAAGAAGAGGTAAGATAGCTGCTGAGTTGGATTGATAAAGGAAAAAATAAGCATCATAGCGATGGGCCATTTGTTGATAGTACAATAAGCTAGGAACAGAGGGATCTAACATAGTTCATCAATGGTAGGCATTATAGAAGGATGAATCAAATGGATGGTTATTGGAAAGATAAGCTAGGAGATCCACCCTCAGTTGGTTAGTGCTCTGCACATGAGTAGAAGCTATATGCTGACATTGGTTCAGGACTACAAAATCAATCATTGAATGCCATAAAGTGTCAGGGCAAGTAGCCACTTTAGAAGAATAGTACTGGAACATATTATCTATCCTCAAATCTAAATGGTTAACATATAAGACAGCTTGTAAGATCACGCCCCCCTCATATCAAGCCAAATTGACATCATCTAAAATTAACAGATCACCTCGTAGATACATATAAGACAGCAACATGGTATCTGTTGTCATAGAATCTTCAAAGACCATACAGACAACTTCTGTTAGCAAATCAGAAGACCAAGCCCCACTCCAACCATCCTCTGGAAGAGGGAGATCCATTGTTGAGAGCTTAATATAGAAGGCCGACTTCTGCAACTGATAGTGGACAAAAAAGAAATGGTTGAGAGGAACATACTCCTGAAATTGCTCAAATGTAGACCATAATAAATCCATCCTAGACTGCAATCTTTCCACTTTATCTTGAAACAACGGATATAACGTGGCCTGTCTCTGGAGAACTGCCAAGTCTTGTTGAGATATAGAAGGAATCATGGGGACACTGGGGCTTGGAGAAATGGACCATGACTGCGCCAGTTAGTCCTTCAACTGTTTAATCATGGAAGCTTGGGATTCCACTGTATTGTGAGCAATCTGCAAAGCTGACAGTTTCGTATCCAAAAGAGTCTTAAACTCTTGAGCTTCTTTGGACATTTTCTCTTTCTCTTCCAAAACTCTAGTGACCTTTGACAGAGCCTCTGCTAACTGAGTTTTCAAAGAAGATATTTCTTCTCTCTGGGTCATTTGTGTCAGCTGCTCTATCTGCTTAAACAGATCGGAAAGAGTGTCTTTAGTAAAGGCTAACTCTGTTGTTGCCTTATGCATCTGGTCTTTGGATTGCATCAATTCTTCATAGAAAGAAGCATATAACTGTTGAACACAAGTTGTCACTGAGAGTTCAATAGAACTCTGGATGTCGTTACAAAGGAAAGGAATGGCATCCCCTGACACTAAGCTATTCAGTGAAGGAACTGATATTTCCAAAGAACCCTCTCGATGTGCCCTGAATAAGTTATTGCATGTGAGGTAGGCAGGGAGATCACTTCCAAAGGTGGCAAGAACTGACACTGAAGGAATGACTGGTGGAATTTTCTCTACTACACACTTCAAGCACTTCCGCTGAATGACCAATGGAGGAGGGGAATCAATATCCTCTATGTCAATGGATTCTGAATCTTCTGAAGGTGGATTATATTGGTAACGTTTCCTCAAGTCACTTTGACAATATGCTGGTCCATCTTCGTAAGAAGGTAAGTACTCCAATCAATGGCAATCCCTTTTAAAACCATCATGGAAGCTATTAAGAGTTCCTTGGACAAATAGTGAGATGGTGTCTTGGCAGGCATAAACCTGTCCTGGAGAAATTGGTAGACTAGCTTCCAGAGAGGATCAGTGATCATTAAGAAAGGTACTCCTGAAGTGTTAATCACCTTCTTGACATCGAGGACCTCTTTAGTCTGCTTCTATAACAGCTTGAGAATCTCGTCATTTGAGAATAACTATTTGGCTGTAACAAAGGGTTCTCCTTTGCAAGGAATTTGTAAGGAAGAGACAAAAAGCCTTCCCTAACCCTCTAGGTGTCAGGACCATGAAATACCACGCATCAAGCCCGATACCTTACTGTATGATGCAAGAAACTCATCACAAAGGGCTGGATCATCTGGAATCAAAGGGAGTGAAGCAGCCACAAAAGATGCAATACTAGCTTTCACAATAGGCTCGAAAGTTAGTAGGGATGAATAATCCCTACTGATCAATGGGACATACTGAACAGGAGGAGGAGCTTGAGGTGCCATTCAGATGAAATATACACACACACCACACACATAGACAATCACAGTGAATGCCTGTAAAATAATAAAATAGCTATCAAAATGAAATCGATCAAAATAAGCACACACATGCGTAGCTAATCAACTGACCACCCCAAACATCCCACATCCTAGAAAAAATTCGGCATGACCCCTATACATATGCGACCGAAAGCTTCATGCTATGCAACAAGCAGGCACTCAAGACCCCGTATCAAGTAGAAAAGAAAATTACAGACCGCACCTGTAATCGTATCACACAATCAAACCATAATACCTCAATAACCTAATCATGACATAACCAGAACTTTGATAAACAATGTCAGCTTAAAGGACTGTGCATGCCCATCCCACAAAGCATATTTATTAAAAATGAGAAAAAGTGTAGTGAGGGAAATGATTTTAGTGAAGGGTTTGTTTTAATAAATTATTAACAATGGTTGAAATTTTATTAGGTTATAAACCTTAATTAAAAACAGCGATTCATTTTTAAATTATTAGTTACAATTTATTAATGTGAAACGGTGCTTTTAATGAAGCCCGGACTTCGATACCCAGACTCGGGTCTCTAAATGCATATTCATTGATTAAAAGTTTAATGTGTCTGAAATGCTCTTCTTTTTCAGTACGTGCATTTTTGTGACTGCTGGTTCATTTTTATTTAAAAGTAAAGTGCCTCTGAAGCGCACGTAGCTCGTGCAAAGTGAATGGCGGGTTGATTTTAATTTATTAGAAAAATGTGTGTTTAGCACGAGCGCGCGTAAAAAAGTGGGTGAATAAAGTTCATTTTAACAATTAACCGTGGTTAAGGGATAACCCAAAATAAATAAAGCACGAAAGATAGATACCTGGCAAGGGTGTGTATGCAAGAGACTGAGGGTGCACTGGGTAGTCCCAAATGCAATGAATCTAACAAAACAGTAAAAACCACTCACTACAAAAAAAAAACACCTTATTATTTTAAAAAAACAAAAGAAATATCAAGTGATGTTAGTGGGATCATATTTGGTTTATTTAATGTTGATTAGTGTTTGGGTGATATTATTATTATTATTATTATTATTATAATTTAGATATATTTTTGTTTTTGTCCATTTTTTTTATGTTTGATTTATTAAGGTATCAATCAAACCTAAGTGAGAATGGAACCATCATGCCTCAACGATGGATCTCTTTTTTTTTTGGTAATTTTGTAGTCTATTTTTGAAACTTAAAATGATTTTTTTATGAATTTAGATTAAAAGTTTATCATTTGGGTCCGAAAATAATAGGGTGATCATGTGGTAAGACTTTTTCAACTTATAAAATATTTCAAAAATATTCAAATGCATTGATGGAATTTTTTGTGCTTTTTTTTAATTTAATTTTGATTTTTAAGGATTTTTAATGAATTTTAAAAAGGATTTTAAATATATTTTTTGCAATTAATTCTCTATATTATAATTAATAAGATAAACCAAAAAATTACCCCATTTAGTATGTATTTTTTCTTTTTTTTAAAAAAAAATAAATTTTTAATAAGTGTTTTTAGCTATTTTGAGGTATTTTTCGCGGGTTTGTGGAAAATCAAAGGAGATACCCGGGCGTCGTGTGAACAGCTGCGTGTGGTCGGGGACAGCATGCACCACCGCACGGAGAAGACCAAATGCGCGTCCGCGTGCATGAACACTTGCTGGCAGCTCACAGATGCACAAGCACACCTCAAGGCCCGCGCGAACACACGCACACAGGGGACCACCGGGTAGCAAGGGGGCCTGCGTGTGGGGGGTTTTGGTGGGGTTGGGGGAAGTCAGTTTTGTGGTGTTGTTGAGGGGGCTGGGTGTGGGACTATAGGTGGAGGTGGTGGGAATGGGGCCTAGGAGGGGAGTAATGGGGTAGGGGTGGGAAGGGGGGTTAGGTTAGGGGTTCCGGGTGAGGGGTGGGAAGGGGGGTTAGATTAGGGGTGGGGAGGAGGAGGAGGAGGAGGAGGAGCTGCGGCGGCAAAGGGGGAGGAAGAGGGAGCAGGCGCAAGAGCGGGAGGGTGCGGGAGCAAGGCGGAAGGAGGCGCTGCGGGAGGGGACGACGAGGAGGGAGGAAGAAGGCACGTGACAACAGGTAGGTAAGTAGTTATGTTTTTTTTTCTTTTCTTTTCTTTTCTTTTGTTTAATGGTTTTTTTTTCTTCGTGTTGGTTTTTTTTTTCCTCTCTTTTTTTTTATTGGTTCTTTTTTGTTTTTTCTTTTTGTTTGTTTTTTCTTTTTTTTCTTTTTTTGTGTTTGGTTTTTTTCCTCTTTTATTGGGTTTTTCCTTTGTCTGTTTTTTCCCTTTTGTTTTTTGTTTGTTCTTTTTGTAGTTTTTCTTCTTTTTTTTTCTTTTTTTTTGTTGTTTTTTTTTGTTTTTGAGTTTTTCTTGTGTGGTTTTTTTTCCTTTTTTTGTTTTTGTTTTTTCGTGTGTGGTTTTGTTTTTTGTTGTTTTTTTTTTGGGTTTTTCATCTTTTGGGGGTTTTTCTTTTTTGGTTTTTTCTCGTTTTATTATTATTATGGTGTTTTTGTATGTGTGTGTGTGTGTTTTGTGGGTTTTGTGAAAGCCATTAAAAGGTGAGAGCACCCTCGTCCCACACACATGCTCAGGGCAGGAGTAAAAAAATTTGCATCGACGGGATCAAACGGGGTGGGGATGGCGACACGCGAGGCACAAAGGCCACGGGGGCATCCTGAGGCGCTTTAAAACCAAAAACATAAAAGTTCACGCGCGACACAAGAGACGCGGCCACACGTCAAGAGGAAGAAAATTTAATAAAACCCAAACCATACATCGAATCGAAAGACCATAAAAAGGAAAAATGTGTCAACAGACGAGGAGAAGATAACATAAAACAAAATCAGGGTGTTCACATGGAAAAAACATGAAAAATGGCTCTAAAAAATACATGCGGAGATTAATATGGAGAAATCCGCTCGCCGGAACATAGAGCAGAAAGAAGGCAAAATGTGCCAAATAATGTGCTCGAGAAACTTATCATGTTAACACACAGTTTCGACTGAGAGAGGACGTGTTCACATTGAAAAAACCCAAAAAATAGACCCGAAAATGGTCTCAAATATGAATACAGAAAGAATCAAATAATGAAATGAAGGGCAGTAAAAAGAAAAAATGACTGCGAGAAGGAGATGCACAAGGCTGTCACATCAAAACTCACTTTCGATGGAGTTAGAAGGGGTTCACATGCGAAAAAAACAAAAAACAAAACCAAAAATATATTGAAAAATTAATAACGAAAAATACAGTGGTTAAAATAGAGCGGAGAAAAAAGAAAAAATGTGGAAAAAGGCTGCCAAGACACAACAGCCAAATGAAACTGGAATTCCGATGAAAATAGGGCATGTTCACATGGAAAAATGTTAAAAATATGCACGAAAATGGCCAAAAAACGCGCAAAAATTAATATCGAATGAGCCGTGCATCGGAAGGACAGGGAGCAAAAAGGAAAAATGTCGGGAGAAAGATGGAGAATGGGGCTATCACTTCTGATTGTTGTGTGGAAGCAATAAAGGTGCGTTCACATGGAAAACCGTCCAATTTACGAGAAATGCTTCAAAAATTAATAACTCAAGAACCCTCGGCCAGAACAGGGTTTGGTAAAAAGGAAAAATGGTCATGTCGAAGGGATGAACATGGCTATAAGGGGGATGTGGGTTTTGATAAATGTAGAATGCATTCACATGAAAAAATATTACAACAAAAGGGACAAAGGGAAAAAGACGAGGAATAGCCCCAAGGGTGGGTGAACATGGATGAGTAGGTGGGAAAGGGACCGCATCAGGGTAAAATTAGGTCATGGCATACATGCATGATTAAATTGAGGCATATGCAGGGGGTATGCATCATAGATGCGCAGGGACGCGTTCCCACACTGAAAACCTTAACAGACAGGGTTAGATGCAGCAACACAACCTTGGACTCGTCAACCAACTGGACTCTGGCATCCCCACACTTAAAATATAACGTACACTTGCAATCATAAGAATAAGGTTAGAAAGACTTGGTCTATTTCGTGTATGGTCGAAGGAACCGTCACTGTTATAGAAGGGTTGGAGTCGTCTGCATGAGGTACCACGGCTCACTCCAGCGTTCAGCCAGCATGGTAGGGACCATGCAGCAGCACCCAAGGAGGTAGCTAGTTGATGAAGCCCATCGAGGTAGGTGTCGTTTTGACGAAAAAGAGTCACTCAACTCATGGGCACTCGAATGGGATGAGAGAACAGTCACTCGCCCCATAACTTGCATCACGCGAGTGAATATTGATGGAAACCCAGATCTCACACCTAGTTTAGGAATCGACAATGGAATGGTGCAAAGGGAGTATGCCAGGGTGTGGTGCATCAGTGCGTCCAACCCGTCTGGCATAGGTGCAAGGAGGAAGGCCAGGGAGCCTTGTAGTGCAGTGCCCAGAACAGGGTGGCGTGTCACAGGTGTCCTGTGACGATGGCAAAGACCCATCTCGTTGGTGCATTGGGAAATAGAAACGTATCTGACGCCAATTGTCCTAACGTCCCTCAAGCCTCACCTCTCAATAATTGATTAAAGAAACACCAATCA
Source organism: Lygodium microphyllum (assembly GCF_053477565.2). Lineage (NCBI taxonomy): Eukaryota > Viridiplantae > Streptophyta > Polypodiopsida > Schizaeales > Lygodiaceae > Lygodium > Lygodium microphyllum. The sequence continues at coordinate 184,583,531 of NC_141135.1, forward strand.
CACTCAACCCACCCTCTGTCTCACTCTTTGTTGAAAGATACAGGAGGGCAATCCATTCCTGAAACCCAATGATGTAATCTTCACTGTCACTTGTGCAGAGGTTGTATGCCTTGTGCGCATTTGATGGTGTAACTGTGCATCTCGCCCTGTGGCGGCCCAACCCGTGTGTGCAACACTCCAGTCACACATCTCCCCTCGCATTTGATTTGAAGGGAAAGACTCGTCACTCAGCCCACTCTCTGTCTCACGCTCACTGATAGATACAAAGGGCAGCCCATACTCACATCCCCATCCTGTTAGGATGAAAGCTCGTATCACTCAAGGGATTGGTGATGAAGATTGTGTCGGCTGTTGTTGTCACCAAAGTGTTGAAGATTATGCATACCTAGGGAGATAGCTAACACGTCAAGTACTTCAATGATTTATATGAAAGATCGTCTGTTAAGGAGGGTAGACGAACTGATATTGCAGAGACAGTGCACCAAGGGAGGCGACTTCAAATATCTTGCTGGAAAGGTTCTGCTGATGAATCAACTATCCTGAACTGCATGGTGTTACCACCTTTTCCATAGTCAGCTTCCCACCCAAGGGTGTTTCCACCTTTCTTGGAACGAGACCTGCTATGACAAGGAATTTCTTCCTTTTCTCCCATAACAGCTTGTTTTTTCTTTCTTTCTTTCTTTCTTTCTTTCTTTTTTCACTAATAAAGAGAATGGTAGAAATACCATGTGTCAGGACCAACCTCGCCACTATTGTTGGATCAGACGAGAAGAGAACAAGGTAGGGTTGAGAGGTATCTGTGAGGGGCTAGTAGAACAAGACCACCTCATGAGGAAGATCATAAGGGCTATCAAAAGCATGAAGAGAATGATAGTGTGACACCCAAAAGGGAAAGGGTGAGTCCATTGTGATTGTCAAGATCCCCGAGGAGGGAAGTACTTCTTTAGACAATAGCCATTGATCAGAAAAGAATCATCAGAGGCATCAACGATTTACACTTGAACAGAGTCATTAGGATTGACAGCAAAGTACCTTGTACGGGCCCATCCACCGTTGTTTAAGCTTGCCAGGAAACTTGCCAAATCTCGAATCATAGGCCAGGACAAGATCACCTTCTTTAAACTCCTTATGCTTGATGAAACTGTCATGATAGGCCTTGCATCATGCTTGAGTGGTTTCCATACATTGTAGGGCCAAATGCCGAATCTCATCCAAACATTCCAAGTGCATGAGACAGTGTTGTAGTGACTCATCATCTCCCAAGCGTTCTTTAACTGCCACTCTCAAAGAGGGAAATTCCAACTCAACAGGGAAGATGACTTCTATTCCATACACTAGCTGGAAAGGAGTCTGTCCTATAGCTACCTTATGGGAGGTTCTGTATGCCCAAAGAGCCTCTGTAAGTCAATCATCCCAATCACAATGATGTGCGACAATTGTTCTTGTCAGAATCGAGCAAAGGATGGGATTGGTGACTTCAACTTGGCCATTGGCTCTAGGATAGTAAGGAGTGGACTTGCAATTGTGGATCTTATACAGCTTTATCAGCTCCTTCATGATTTTGTTAAGGAAATGAGTACCTTTGTCACTTACCAGCTCGAGGGGACTGACAAAATGGGTGATAATATTTTCATACATGAACAGAGCTACGCTATTACCATCGTCCCGCTTCAGAGCTTTAGCTTCACACCACTTTGTGACATAATCCGTACATACTAAGATGTATTTGTTCTGCTTCCGTCTAGTGGGTGGATCAATGGGACCCACAAAATCAATCCGCTACTTCTCGAACGGCTTAAGGGAAGAATAGGTTGCATTGGCATGGCACTTATTTTGGTGGGTTTTTCCATTCACTGGTAAGCATCACATCTCTTGCAGTAGTCATGTGCATCCTTGTGGAGGGTCGGCCACCAGTATCCTGCTAACAGAGCCTTCTTGGCTGTCGCTTCTCCTACGAAGTGTCCACCACATGGTTCATCATGGCATGCTTTCAATACTATGCCGATTTCATCTCCTGCAACACATCTTCGCAATACTTCATCTTTGCCTCTCTTGTATAGTGCACCGCCTATAGCAAAGTGTAGGGGGCTGATTCTAATAGAAGCTTCTTCTTCTCACAGCTTGAGATGCCAAGAGAATACTATTGAGTTGTCAAGAGGTTGGCTATGTCTGCATACCAGGGAGTAACTGTTTCAACTAGAAATAAAGAAGCATCAGGAAGGTCTGGATCATCCTGTTCCTCTCTTGCAGTTTGAGCGATCTGTGATAGATGATCGGCTAGGACATGGGAACAGCCAAGCTTAGTGTGACCACTTCAAAATCAAACTCTTGTAATAGGAGCAACCATCTCATCAGTCGCCCTTTGACATCTGCTTTGTTCATCAAGAAGGACAGGGCTTCATGATCCACGTAGAACTTGAAATGCGTTGACAATAGATAGTGTCGAAACTTCGCTAGTGCAAACACCATTGCCAAGCACTCAAGCTCTATCACTGTGTAGTTCCGTTCCCTATCAGTGACCTTTCGGCTTGCACAATATATTGGTTGATCTAACTTAGAGGGGGCCTTTTGACATAGGACAACACCTAGCCCTTCAACTGATGCATCTGTGTGCACATGAAACTCCTTCGTCCAATCAGGAAGCTACAAGATAAGTGCTTGGATAAGGCATTGTTTTAGGGTATTAAAGGCTTCTTCGCAGTCATCAGTCCAAAGGAAATCCACATCTTTCCTTAGGAGCTTGTACAAAGGGATTGCCTTGGTTGCAAAATGTGCAATAAATCCTCTGTAGTAGCCCACATGGCCAAGAAATCCTCTCAATTGTTTGAGGTTTGTTGGTGCTGTCAAGGCGGAAATCTTCTCGGGTCTGTTGCAATCCCTTGTGTAGAGAAAATATGATCCAAAAGAACTCCTGATGAAATGCCAAATACACATTTGTCGAGGTTGAGAGAAATTCCATACTCTCAGCATTTGTCAAAACATTGCTCTAGGTGTCCCCAATGCTCTCATATTAAGCTATAGACACAGAAAGATACACCTCAATGAAATTATGCAGATGATTCTAGAAAGCAACCATCATTACTCGTTGGATGGTGGCAAGATCATTACAGAGCCCAAATGGCATCACTTTATAGGCATAGGTCCCCCATTCTGTGGGGTGAAGATTATTTTGGATTGGTCCTCTTCTGCAATTTGGACTTGGTTATATCTGTTGAATCCATCCAAGAGGGAATACAGCTCATGACATGCCATTGTGTCCAACAGTTGGTCTGTAAAAGGGATAGGGAAATGATCCTTCTTCGTCTTCGAGTTCAGCTTTCGAAATTCTACACATATTTGAAGTTTTCGATTCTTCTTAGGTACTATCACAATGGGCGAAACCCATTCACTGTTAGCCATGGGATAAATGAGCTCGACTTCAAGAAGTTTCAATAATGCAGCCTTCACCAGAGCAGAATAATTAGGATTCATATGCCTTTGTCTTTGCCTTATAGGTTTGGCATCAGGCTCTAGGTCAATGTGATGTTGGCATACTGTGGGATCAATCCCCTTTAGGTCTTTGTGCGACCAAGCAAACACGTCTAAGTCCTCCTTTTGTAGATCTCGCAGGACCACTAATTTTTCTTCTGGAAGATTGAGACCCACTTTCAGGTGACGTTCAGTATCGTTAGTATTCAAAAACGTTACTTGCCTTTCACCTTCCACTTCGCGGATGAATGTCCCACGGATTGCTTCTAGATAGAGGTCTGACTCTTTCAAGGGAGTAGTGTCATCGTCAGATGTTCCACTAGAGCCAGTGTCCTCCTTCTGAACAAATGACTCATTTTTCTGTTGAGATTGTTGGAAGGGTATCTGAGCTTTGTTTGCTTTTGTGTGAGTGGTGATTTCTTTTGGACTTAGGGATTCATCTTCAGAGGATGCATCCAGGAATGTCACATAGCACGGACCTTCTATAAGTCGTGGCTTTGATGGTTCTGGCTTCTGTTGACAAGGGCATCATCCTCATCTTTTCTTGAGAATAAATTGTCAGGGCGACAGGAGCCACTGGTGAACTTAATTTTTATGCTTTTGATCCATTGCTTATGCAAATTCTGCATACTTTATGGTCCATTAGTCAACCCAAATGGAACCATGGTCATAGCGTCCAACACCCCGAGATCTTCAGCCTCTGAGGTCTCTGTAGGGACATCAACAAGATCATTCGCTATCAGAGGATCTTCTTCAATGGCACTTTCATAACCTGCTTCGTTTTCTTCCTCATCATTTTCATCCTCTTCCTTTGGAGGCTCTGTCTCTGCTTCTGTAGAGGCTCTGTAGGAGAAGAACAGATCTTCCGCCTCTGCGTCTGCTTCTGCTTCTGCTTTTGTCTCTGCCATTGTCTCTACGATTACCATGTAACAACAGGGAGAACAGTACATCCATGCTTCTATCTTGCTGTCAGAGGTGATTTTAGAAGTCAATTTGAGTTGAGACATGAGGTATTCTCCCATGGACAAGGACTTGGCTTCCTTTGGTAGTTGGCTTACAATGCCCACTGTTAGGGACTGTGCCTCTATTTTCTTGGGAAAGATCTGTTTAACAGCCTCTTCATCTCTTGATGTACCATCTGTTACTTCATTGGAGGAGTGTGTTATGACCTCAATGGATGTGGATCCATTACCTTTTTGCGATCCATACAATTTCAACACCACTTTGTTGGGTCCTCTGCCTAGGGTTAGGGTTCCTTTGAACCAGTCCATCCTGGCTCTTGCTGCAAAAAGTCAAGGTCTTTCCAACAACAGAGGGTATGAGGTCCCATAAGAATTTGGTTTAACCACTAGATAGTTCAGTCAGTAATCTTTTTCTGCAAGGGTTGTTTTTTACGTATGGGAGGATGCCCAACGGTTTAATTCTACTTTGGTCTGCCAATCTGATAAGCCACTACGTAGATTGAATTTCTTGCAATCCTGAGTCCTTCATTGTCACATCCATCATTATGTTTACTGATAAGCCTCCATCAATCAATGCATCTGAAATAAAGCATCCTTCTATCCACACACTAATCTCTGGGGTTCCAGGATCTAGGAAGGCGTTAGCCACAACTACTTCCTTTACATGCTCTGGGGCCTTATTGGTCTTAGTCGTTGTTGAAAGAGCAATCCTTAATCCACGTCTTCGAGTCAAGATGCTTTTGAATTTATTTTGACAACTGGGAGATAGCATCAGCAACTGCAGAAAGGTTAGATTTGGTTTAAAGGTTTTTAGGTCTTTGACCAAGTCATAATCTTTGATAGGATCCACAGGCTTCTCCAGCCTGCTGGGGAATGGGGCTACACCCATTTTCATCTTTTCTTTTTCTTCTAGCAATGATAGCATCGGCACTTCCTCTGCTTTTGGAGGTTTTTCTGTATCGTCTATCTCCTGGACCTTCGATCCTATTTCTGGGACTGCCTCTATGACTCTCCGTGGCACTGCAGTGCTCTGTATTGCACTGTTTTGTCCTGTACTGCTCTATCCATCTGTTGGCAGGTTGAACTTCACAGTCTTGGCAGGAGAGTTGTTCTCTTTCTGGACAACTGGCTCCTTCTTCTTGCTGTGCGTGATAGCGGCAACTTCCAACTCTACCAAATTGGAGGCAGGCTCTTGTGCCTTCTGTTGGCTATCAGTGGCATGGGCCTTGACAGGGGCTAGACTTGGACAGTCCTTTTTGCAGTGTGGCCTTCTCCTTTGCATTGGCTGCATAAGGGCTTGTAATCCACAGATCTTCTGGGGTTTGGACATTTCTTTGGACATTTCGGTGAGATATGACCCTTTTCTCCATATCTGTAACATTCCACCTCGAATCTCTGACCACTGCCAGACTGTCGTCCTCTGTAACTTTGAGAGGGAAACCTCCTTGGACCAAAATTAGGACCAAACTCCCTAGGCTTTGGTCCAATATCCTGTGTTGTCATTTTGGATTCTAGCAAGTTGAATCTTGCATTTTCATCTTTCTATCTTTGTCCGTGCATCTCTTTCAGAGAGCAAATATCCTCGGTATAGTTCTTTCGCAAACAATAGGAACAAAAGGCTCCATGAATGGTTGGTTTTCGAGTACATTCAGTGGCTAAATGTCCCGCTTAATGACACTTTCTGCACCATGTATTAGAACGCATCACATCTCTTCCAGCTCCCACAGGGGTGGATATATTGGTTGTATTCACCTTCAGCGTCTGTAGTTGCTCTGTAATCACATCCACAAGCTCTTTCTTGATACTTACAACTGAGTTGGATAAGTAGTCCTTCAGATTTTCACCTCCTGGAGTACTTCTAGTAGAATTTTGGGAAGCTTTTGTAATTACTGCATACACTGGTTGGGTTGATCCAGAGGGTCCTCTATTCTGGTTCTGATTCAGAGCTCCTGTTGAGACTTGGGATTGTTGATTCCAGTTGGTAGGGTTCCATTTTTGTTGAGTCGCCATTGGAGGAACTGTTTGAGGCCACTGTTATTGTGGTTGAACCATCATTTGAGGCACTGTCGTATGTGGCGACCACATTGGATTAGGTGCACTATACTGCAGCATTGTTTGCATCTGGGGATAGGGGTAAGGAACTGTCCCTAGGATTGCATTTGGTGGGTATACCATTCCTGGCATGGAAGAAGGTGAGACTCCTCTTCCTAGAGTCATTGACAACCTTGCTTCAACTTCGTCATACAATCTTGCACCTTCCACTGTAGCTTGCAGATTGACCGGTCTTCTCAATTCCACGAACTTGCGAACTTTTGGTTATAGGCCTCTTAGAAACACTCATTTCTAGATACCTTCATCCAAATGATGGTTAGTCCATCTCTTCAAGATGGATTCCATTTGCGAGACATAAGCTTCTACTCTTTCTCCCCAGAGGACTGACTTAGGTTCATGAACTCCTCTCACATCCGCTCTTCAAAACATTCACGCTTGAATTTAGTGGGGAAGGCCAACTTCAAGTCGTTCCATGTGCCAAAAGTTCGTGCTGCTTGTCTCTCATACCACTGAAACTCCGTGCCTTTGAAAGTGGCGAGGAAGATTGCTAACCAATGCTCAAGGGTTTTGGCATTGTTAGCCACACATGCTACCATAAACTCTGCTACATGAAGATTAGGGTCTTCATTGTACCCTCCCTTAAAAATTGGCAATGGGACTACATTTGCTGGCCTGTTATCAATATTTCTAGGATGAATCTGACTAGGAAGGGGACCTTGAGTCGCCATGGGGACTTCTGTAAAGAGTGCTTTTAGGGTGTCAAAGGAGGCTTCTGCTGCGAGCTCGTTCTCAGCCTTAATTCTTGCCTTCTCTCTTCTCACGTACCTCTGGACTCATTCTAATGCTTACCTCTTTATTGTGTCATTCATCAGGGGATTGGCTCCAACCAGTTGGTCTATACTCAACAGATTAGAATTAGAGAGGGCTTCAATCTCCAAGGGATTCTCTTGCCAACATCTCTTCTACTTCCTTATTTTCAACATCTCTGAATTCGGCTTTCAAACCACTACAGAGGGGGAGATATTTTGTTCTGAAAGTATCAAAACGCATTCTTCTTAGGATTATTGTTGTGCCATCATCATAATAATGCCGCTTCTGATGGTTTCAATAGTGTATGTTGTGAAAAACACTTTGTCTACCAACTTCCAGTGGGTTGCTAATTGGACAAACAGAAGATTGTCAGTGCACCAAGCATCCCACGTATCTTGCTATTGAGCATCCACGAACAAATTCCAACTCTTTTCATTCTTGTTTTTGTGAACCTCCACAGACCACAACTCCTGAAGCTTCTTCACAATCTCCCACTTGATGATGTCTGGAAACTTCTCAATGAATACCAAATCTTCCATGGATAGTTATTCTCTCTGCTTCTGCTCTTCAGTTTGTTTCCAAACAATTTGCCACCAAGAGGCAAGTTTCTGTTGCTTCAACAGGAAGAGGAAATAGTCCACCATATAGAGCTTGCATCATGATGGTAATATGTTTCCACCATTGTGGGGTGAATTTCTTGTGAAAAGTGGCTTTGATAATGAGAATCTTCAACTCTTCAGTGGAAGAAGGAACTTTGTAAACATCCATTGAATTCTTTTCTTCTTGGCAATGCCATTTCTTTCATTTTCAGCCTCTTCTAATGCTTGTCGATGGCAAGTTTCCCCGGCTGTGCACCAAAAACATGAAGCCCCAAGAGAGACACCAAGGAAAAGGGGATTCTACTGCGAGAAAATCTATCTTGTAATATCAACAAGATTTTATTTCATCTTTTGATGACCAAAACAAAGAAAATAGCAAATCTTCACGCAACATCATAGTAGATATCTCCCACGGACTTGATAGAATCAACCATAATCTTCAACATCTTCATAAAATCCATCAATAGAACAAGGAACATAAAAGAGTACACCATTTTTGAATGGAAATCAATCGCATAGTATTCATCTTCAATGTCTTCATAGTTTTCTTTCTCAATCTCTCATATACAAATACACTGTTTTGATAGAATTGGCTCTCTCTCTCTCTCTCTCTCTCTCTCTCTCTCTCTCTCTCTCTCTCTCTCTCTCTCTCTCTCTCTCTCTCTCTCTCTCTCTCTCTCTCTCTCTCTCTCTCTCTCTCTCTCTCTCTCTCTCTCTCTCTCTCTCTCTCTCTCTCTCTCTCTCTCTCTCTCTCTCTCTATAATACATCATCTCCTCACTACAATACTCAATAATGGCACTTAATAATCCATCTTAGGTCGTGGATGCACCTCCCAAGAGGTATGGGAGGTATGAAAGGGCACCAGAGCCACTACAGTGTCTCTTCATATCTCACTACTGTCACTGTCACTTCAGTCTTCTCTTCAGTCTTCCGCAGATGCTTCTTCCATTTGTTTTAGCTCTTTCGAACTTAGATTCATCCTTTTCAAAAGTTAGAAAACTTTTCCAAAGTCACACATACATTCTACAAAACACTTACAGAAGATCTACAGAACATAACAGAACAAGAACAGAGTAGAGACAGAACAGAGACAAAGGCTCTACAGAAAGTTTACAGAGGGTTACAGAAGGTCATCAGAGAATAGTAGATCCTCATAACTCATACTAAAACCATTCCCAACTATCAAAAACCATTCAATAAACTTCCAAAATACCTCAACCTTCATCAATCATCAATCCATGCTTCATACATAAGAAAATCAGCACAAAACAGAAGCTATACAGAAGGCATTAGAACCAATCAAAACCTCAACATAACTTATCAAAACATCACAGAGCCTCATATTTCTACTAAGAATCATCATGAACTTCTAAAACATAGTAAATATCATCCAAAACACTCTCAAACACTTCCATTAACAACCATACATCACTCTAAATCCATCAAAAATCAACCATTTAGACCTCAAAAACAACAAAAATCAGTCAAAAATTCAGTCTTTTTCCACTCTCAACATATATGCTAGCAAAACTCACAGGATAGTCTAAGTTGTGTTCTCCAAGCTAACAAAAAATAGCTCCCATGGCAAACTTTGAGGCGTCAATATATACATAAAAGGTAATGGTCCAGTTTGGGGCTTGTAGAATGGGTGTAATTGTCAAAGTCTTTTTCAACTCTTCATATGGGTGATGGTATTCCTTGGTCCATTTGAATATTATCAACAGTTTGTAGAGTGGTCTAGTGATTAATGCATAGTTCAACACAAATCGTTGATAGTATCCCATATGTCTTAAGAAGCATTGAACTCTCTTGTAGTTGGTTGGCGATGGAAGATCAACAATAACCTTGACTTTTTGAGAAGTTGGTGGCAATGCAGTTCTTAGACACCACGTGCCCTAGGATGTAGCCATGTTTCACCCAGAATTGGCAATCTACATTGTTCAAAGAGTATGTGGAGTTTGTCGAGGTGTTCCCTCCAACTTGAGTGAACACACAAATTGTCAATGAACACTACTAACTCTCTGCTAAGTATGTCCTTGAAGATGGTACACATGAGCCATTGGAATATGGCTGATGCATTTATTAGCCCAAAAGGCATGACTATATAGGTGAAGATGCCCCATTCAGTAGTAAATGTAGTCTTATGCCTGTCTCATCAGGGTGGGAACATGCACCTGATTATAGCTAGAGAAATTGTTAAGGAAACTATGGGCTTCTTTGTTAGCCACTCTCTCAAGCATGTGCTCGATGTATGGTAGCAGATAGTTGTCTCTCTTCATAGCAACGTTAACTTTCTTATAGTTAACACACACTCTAATTTTTTCATTCTTCTTGAGGACGATTACAATGAGCAAAACCAAATCCATGTGCTTAATTTCATAGATGAATCATGCTCTTAACAATTTGTCTATCTTCTCCTTGACTGCATGAGCATGCTTGGGATTCACAAGGTATGGTAACTGCTTGATCAGTATTGCATCTTGTATCATGGGGATGTTATGACTTATTGCGCTCAGATTCACTCCTTTCAGCTCGTCGAGGGACCAAGTGAATATGTCTATGTACTCTCGTAGCAGTGCCGTGAGCTCTTCTTCTTCTAGCTTGGTCAGGTCGTCAACTATGAGGACAGGTTGGGGCTTCTCCCCTTTCCCAACCAGGTTGACCTCCTTGACCTTGGCAGGCCCTTATATGGGTTTGTTTGATTGTCACCGCTCTATCACCTTTCTTAAATTTTGTGAATCACTTTGGTAGATCTTACAGTTTTTTCTACTCCTCAGTGTTCGACTCTTGAGACTGCCTCCTTCTTTCCTCCTTCACCCACCAATGCCTTAGGTGGACTGGCAGATCCCCGTTGGTGTGTTTGGTTTTAGGTGGTTGGGGGATCTTACGGTCACTATTTGAGCTTACTTCCAACTCAGAGTCTAACTCTTTGTCTTTGCTAGAAGAGGGAGTTTCTCCTGGTGGCCGTAGCTCCAAAGGTGATTCCGTCCTATGTAGCGGTGCGGCACTGGGTTGGGTGAGCCCTGCCCATTTGTAGTCAATTGCTCTTGCATGCTCAACCATGTGTGATCACACTATGTTTGTATGATTTGTCTCTCAATTCTAAAGGTACTCTCTTTTCGTGGCTTGGAATCTACTCATATTTGCTCAAGTTTATCAGTGGCATACTCTATCATGTCAATCTCTTCTTTGCTCTCTTCACTAAAGGACCAGCAGTCCTCGCACTCGTTATTCAAACCATTCTCATTCGACTGCTCGTCATCTCCTAGGTTTCTACACTCCTCTTTCCTCTCATCCGTGACCAAGGTCTAATTGTACATTAGGTTCAAATCATGTACCTTGGTCCATGGGTTTGTCCATGAGATCCTTGAGGGGTTTCAAATTAGCGGCTGGGTTGCCACCTAGCCCTGTCCATCAAGTACTCTAAGATCTCGAGGAGCTCTCACTTGTTGTTCAAGATGTGGAATGTGACAGGGTTGGGTTGGCTACAAAATCTTCTAGCCATCACACATAAAGGTTTTGAGGGCTCATTCGTGGGCTTATTGGTTATCTTAGCGGCGTACTCGTATTCCTCCTCGTTGTCTAAGAATGGCAGATCGATTGTGGCTAGCATGTGCATCCAATCCCTCTCATCCTCAGACAAGAGATATACTTTGTCAACGGCCTGTAAGATTTCCTATCTTGAGCGTCACCCTTCAGCATGGTGGAGATGGTATCCAGGTCGATTGGCATGGTCTTCTAGGTATCCGTCTCTACCCTTACTACTTTCATTCAATTGCCCAAGAAGATGCATGAGTCTTCTATCACTCCTGCGTTCTACATCAAGGGTAGGCCTAGTAGGATGTCATAGTCTACCCCCTTCATGACAATCAAATCCACTGAAAACTGAATTCTTGCGATCTTCAACTGCCAATTCTTCAATACCCTGAATGGCTTGACTTTCATCCCATTGGCCAGTGTGAGCCTAGCATTGTCCACAAGCAGGTTACCCCAATCCTGGAGCATTGTGAGAATAAGTACACTAACTCCTACCCCCATGTCTACAATTCCTTTCCTTGTAGCATCTCCTAGTGCCAAAACGAACAAGACTGCATGCATCTTAGTGCCTTCCTAGAAAGCGTTAACATGTAAGGACTTGGGTACTGAGTGTAATGTCAAGCTCGGTATCTAAGTCACTGCATCGAGGTAGTGGAGGTTAGCTACCCCTCTACTCGATTGGTCCTTCCACCCACTGCTTCAACTCCTGCCATAGCACTGGGTGCTGCCTAAGCAGGTCTCCTAAGCACAAAGTCATAAGGTTGACACTAGTGTCATAAGAGGGTTGCCACCTGCCTGCTTCCCTCCTAACTCCATACTTCTTGGCCAATGGTCTTGGCATCTGAGCTTTGTCTATGTGGTACTGCTCGTTGTGCAGACACATCTCTTGTCTTTCACAATTAGTGAGACCAGTGTGCTCACACTAGAGAGCTCATCGATTTCATCTTCTACTATGGGATCAACATCCCATAGGTGCTCTTGGGCTTCCCTCACCCACTCCTTGACCTTATCTATGGCTTCAAGCTGGTGCCTCAAGTTAGGGTACTCCCTAAGCTTAGCACTCTCCTTTTCAGGAATCTTTGGAGTGAATGTTTCTGCCTCTGCATCTGTGACTCTTTTTCTTGTGGGTAGTGTCGTGGCACTCTGCATCTTGAGTGTGATCTTTGCCTCAGTTGTCTTCTTCCTTTGCCTCTACAACTCTTTTTTCTATTGAGGATGTGTCTAGGTTACTAGGGCCTGTCAATGATATGCCAGCTTGCTTTGTCTGTGCTTGGGTCATAACATGCAGTGACATGGGCATAGCCTCTCTTGTTGGGGGTAAAGGTGCCTCCACCTACCACATGTGTATTACTACATTGACAATACCTGCGCATGCACACTGTAGGTAGCAAGTGCCCATCACTGTCACTTTATTCTTTATTCTTTTGGTGACAGATGAATAAAGGGAAGGCCGGTCACACATTGTGACTATTGGAGTTCCCACATTGTGAGTCTCTCTCTCTCTCTCTCTCTCTCTCTCTCTCTCTCTCTCTCTCTCTCTCTCTCTCTCTCTCTCTCTCTCTCTCTCTCTCTCTCTCTCTCTCTCTCTCTCTCTCTCTCTCTCTCTCTCTCTCTCTCTCTCTCTCTCTCTCTCTCTCTCTCTCTCTCTCTCTCTCTCTCTCTCTCTCTCTCTCTCTCTCTTGCTCTCCTGCCATAGCTCTCTCGTGCAAGCTTCGATCCTTCTCACCTTTCAACTGGTATCAGAACATGGTTGCTTGAGCATTTGAGCTTGGTCCATGACTCCTCAGATGTATTACATGTGCCATCTATTACAAAGAACTTGGTGAAAGTCTGTCAGATGATAGAGTAAGGGTTGCAAGTCAGATTTAATGCAAAGGGCTACTTTGTAGAAGATTTCAATGACAAGTGCAGGTTGGTTGCAAAGGGAAGTAGAGTTGGATGTATGTTTACTCTAGATGCTGAAATTCCTACTATGAATGCTGCTATGTTTGCTAAAGGAAAAGGTATTGTTGCAAATATTGAAATTTGGCACAAATGCATTGGGCATGCAAATGTACAAAGGCTAAAATTAATGCAGTCCAAAGGGTTGGTTACAAGTTTGCCTACATTTTGAATTGCAGAATTTCATAAGGTATGTGAAGCATGTCAGTTTGGTAAGCAGGCAAGACAACCCTTTTCACATGACAAAGATGTAAGCATAAATATCCTTGATGTTGTGCATACAGATATTTGGGGGCCTATACAAAATGTATCTCTTGGAGGTAGTTCATACTTTGTCACATTCATTGATTATTGTTCTAGAAAGCTGTGGTATATTTTATGAAGGAAAAGAGTGAAGCGTTTGAGTACTTTAGAACTTTCAAGGCTGGTTGAAAGAGAAACAAGCTTGAAAGTAAAGTGCTTGAGGTCAAATGGAGGGGGAGAGTACCTCTCGAATGAGTTCAGTGATTTTCTAAGGTCTCATGGGATAAAGAGACAATTCACATGCAGGTATACCCCATAGCAAAATGGGTTTGCAGAAAGGAAAAATAGACATATTGCAGAAGTTGCACATGCCTTGATGGCTGAAAAGAATATGCCTAAGCATTTTTGGTCTGAGGATTTTCATACTGCTGTTTATATTATGAACAGAACTCCCACAGCTGCAGTTCATGGTATGACCCCCGAATAATGTTTTACAGGTAAGAAGCCTGATGTCTCACACTTGAAAGTGTTTGGTTGTATTGCATATGTTCATGTGCCAGATGAGTTGCGGAAGAAATTGGATCCAAAGGCTAAAAAGTGTGTCTTTGTTGGATACTCTTTAGAGCAAAAAGGGTATCGTTGTTATAATCCTGTCACATGTAAGTTAAGAGTGAGCAGAGATGTCATCTTTGATGAAATGAGCAGTTGGTATGTATCTAGTGGTGATGCATTGGATGATGATGATGATCATGACACTCATGTGCAGGTTGAAAAGCAAGAATCACGGACTCTTAGTGGACCAAAGACGTCATCTGGTAGTCCTTGGTCTTGGAGACTAAGGAGTAGCTCTACATCTTCAGGTGCATCTAGTAGCACTACAGGTAAAGACAAAGGAAAGAATAAAGTGTCAGATGGCATTGATGCAGTTCTTGATGGAGACTCCAGTGGCTCAGAGAGCTTGGATGATGAGCTTGGCATTCCTTCAGTGAGGACTCCAGGTGTGCAGAGAGCACGCATCAATGTAAAGACTCCATTGGGTGATCCAGTGGTATGCAGATCTAGCAAGGTAAGATACCCTGTTAACAAATTTGGTTTTGAAGGTTATGCAGCTCACCATTATGTTTATATGGTGAAAGCGATTGAGGATGTTGAGCCCACATGTTTTGAGGAGGCTGTTGGTCATGCTCCTCCTATTAGTGGGTTCGTTCCACTTGTCATGTCTGAGTGTGTTTCTTCTTATTACAACTAGCCCTCAACTTATGTCCACTCAATGTATGCATGGTGATCTTTTTGTGAACAATGAAAAATCAGGCTTTCAAATTTCAAGTGCACTTCCAATGACAATCAATGTAGGGTGCAAATGCAAGATGATGAGCATTGAATGTAGTTCTCACTCTCCCCTCGTTCTGTTTTTGGCCAAATATGGCTCTAAGCACAATTATTGGCCGCTCTTATGGGTTCTCTAGAGCCTCTACTGTATCTGTTAGCTTGGTTAGGGTGTAATCGAGGTCTATGGGTCAATCTAGGGCTCTAAATGGGTGGATAGCTAATGAGTTCACTAGCTATCACTTTTAGGTCATCAAGTTGCACTTTTCATAGTCAGGAGACTCTATGAGCCATCATATGTATCTGGAAGGCTATCAAAAGGTTTCCCTACTGTGAGAGGTGTTCTACCTAGCCCAAGATGTGGTGGATCTGGCAAATTTTCCAATCACCTTCTGGTTTGATTTCTAGTGTCCGATTTGCAGGCATCCGATTATCAAATCGAACTGTTCTAGTTGTTAGATTCTAACATGTCCAATTTTGAGAGGTTTGAGTGTCCGATTCCCAATCATCTGATTGTCAATTATCCAATTGTCTAAATTTGGATGAGCTTTGTGTTCGATCAGACAGGTTGGGTGGTGTTCGAGTGGTCCAATTTTCAAAATCGAATCATCCAATTATCTGAAATTGGGCGTTCAAGACCAATTCAGGGAATCTGGCCTTGTCAAGCGCATCTAATTCCGACAAGCGTCCCTCTAGAGACGAGGTGAAAAATGATTGTCGGCAATGATTTTGCATATGCCAAGCTACATAAACTTCCAAAATGCAAGAATAGACTAGGGCTGAGGTTGTATATACCCGAGGTAGCTAGAAAATAGTCGTATGCAATGATCGATCCCTTCTTTGCCCTAGAACTCTCTCTTCTCTCTCAAGCTCTCTTTCTCACTCACACTAGTGAGACTAAAACTGAGCCTTCACCCCCTCTTCCTTGGGTTTTAAATCATTGTTCTAGTACCCGAGTGTTGTCCCGTTCATGCTCTCACCTTGTCAATGGACTTCAATCCCTTTTTTTCCTTGTTTTTGCCCTCTTTTGGACATGTTTACAACAGCGATTCGCCTCAATTTCTTGGTCCTACCCTACTTTAAATGCAACAAAAATCAAAGCTCAAGTACTAAAATGATTTATCCTACTTTCCTAATCATTAAAAACTCAAAATACTTACTTGCTTCAAAGATTAAACTCCCAAATCTCCTACCTACATCAAGCACTAGTTCGGGGATGAAACCCTACTTCAATGCTCGATTAAAAGTGCACAAGTGCTCAACCCTAAATCCATCAGTCTTTGCAACAAAACCAAAATGAAGTGGGAGCTCACGCTCAACTACCAAGACCCATGGACCGCTTATGTTTCATGTGTTTCAAGTGAGCTCTAATGGGTATCTCTCACCTAGCTGATGCACCTCCAATCCCATAAGTGTAGTGAGCTTACCTTGATGCCCGAATGAGTAGCCTCCTCCCTCAAGCACTCTGATAGCTCCACAATCCGTGATGTGAGCTCAAGCAAGCTCAACCATCTACCATCAAGCTCCCCTTTCACGACATGAAACCAACACTGATGTTGTTAAAGGTGTTGGAAGAGCCAATGTGGCTCCCCTTTCAAGAAAGTTTGGTGGCCTATTCCCTATGCATGGCTGGTTGTACGATGGCGAGTATGGAAGCCTCCTTGGTAGCCTACAATGCATGGCATCATGGCCGAACCTACCACAATTGGTGCAAGGTCGGGACCTAGGATCGTGGCATTCTACCAGGAAGTGATTTCCATCGCAAAGCACTAGACATGTGGAATTTGATTATGTTTCTTCTTCCTAATCACAACTGGTGAACTCCATTCAGTATGCTGAATAGGGAAGATCAAACCCGCTTTTCACAACTTCTGTAGCTCCTCGAATAGCCCATCCCTTAGTTCAAAAGGCATGCACCTTACTTTCTGATGTATGGGCTGACTTCCTTCCTTTAGAGGTATGGTATGCACAACCAGTATGCTGGGAGGAACGCCTCTAAGTTCGTCATAACTCCAAGTGAAGATGTCGCGGAACTCTTGAATTAAGAACACATAGTCCTCTCTTTCTTCCGAACTGAGCATGGATCGTAATTTGATTGGCCGCAAATCGTAATTTGATTGGCCGCAAAGCATGGTCCAACTCAATTACATCCGCGTCTCTTATCCTATCATGTGGCTTTATCAGCTCATTCAAAGTTATCTAATAAATGTCCTTTCCATCACTCGATGATGTCTCACTACCATATGGGTCATCTACTATTTCTAGTTCAGTAGAGGATAAAGGAGCTCTCTCACTCTGACAAGACTCATGGTAAGCATCCACTATTACACGATTGGCACCTCTACCTAGAATCACTCGATGAGCAAGTATATTGACTTGACAGTCCGTTCATAGGATCCATGGCCTACCTAGAAAAACTCGATAGCTAGGACATCATGCAAACCTTATCACCCTAAAGTCCAAATAGCATTCCACGCTTGCAATGGTAACATGCTTTAATGATGCAACCTTCTGGTTGCCTTAAACTATCATCAGTCATCCTAAGAAGTGTGGAGTCGTCTTTTTGGATTTCTAGACCTAGCCTCTCCATCAAGTCTGAACTCATGAATTGACAGAGGATCCAATGTCCACGATAGCATGCTCCACTAATATTCCATCCACATATGCTGGAACCCTGGGACAATGCTTTTCAGCATGATCAAACCAATCTTCTCCTACTCGTGCTATGCCCAAAGATTCTACAATATAACCAATACGCAGGATTTTCTTGAATTCCTTGCGTACTCCTGGAGTCATTTTAATCAATTGCAGGAGGTTCACATCTGGTTTAACTTCGCAAAGAGAACTTGCTAAATCAAAGTTGTGGTAGTTAGCCAAAGCTCTCTTCTCTCACCAAACCATTCTCTCCTTTGGTCTTTGGACCGGCTTTGGTGGCTCTTTTTTAACTTTTGCCTTCTTTCTTGGCAATTCTTTATCCTTCTCAGGATCAACTTTACTATCAACAGGCCTTAGAGGCCCACCCTCCATATCAGGATTCGGGACTTGCTTTCCCCTAGCATCTTTCTTAGGGTTTCCCTCCACAAGTTTTACATTTCCTTTGTCACCCTCTCTAGTCTTTTGACCTCTTGTTATGGCTCGTAAATTAGAAGTTTCAGCACCATATTGACACGTACAGCCTCAAAAAGACTGACTCCATTGTCATGAGGCAACTCCTCTATAGTAGCCTTTCCTCTTTGCAGTATTTGTCTTGGTCCATCATCTTGCTGGAGATTATTCCCTAGTGTGCAATGATTAACTGGACCTGGCTGTTTACTTCCTTGTTGGAGAGAACTGATCTCACTCCAATAGGTAGCAGCTAAGTGGCTAGACTTTCCACAAATATCTCATTTGACATTTGGACAATTCCTAGGAAAATGTTGGCCACTACACCACTTATAGCTAAATCTTGAGGGGGCACCCTCTTTAAGGTGTCGACTCCCTATCAAATTCTGTTGTTTCTTAAGGAAATTGACATCAATAGCTATTTGTCTATACTGCTTGGTAATCATATCAGTATAGTGCTTCATCATATCCTTAACTTCACCAAGGACATTTGAGGCACTTAACTCATAGCCGCAATCGTCTATCTATCGTCCCATCAGCCTAACCACTTGATTAGGAATCGATTGTCTCGCTGACTTACTGGGACAACATTTGGGTTTTTTGTTTGGTCTCCACCATTCAGTGGGGCCATCTAACTAGCCATAGGCATAATCACACTAGGAGGAGCTGGTAACATAGGAAAATTTGGCATGATACTCCCTCTTCCATTCGCATTTGGCATGGGGTCCCCTTGACTCCTGTTGGTTAGTGCCAAATTATTTCCATTCCAATTTACCCTTGCTGCATAAGTCGCTTGCAAGTGCGACTCTACTCCCTCTGCTTAGATAATAGCAGTGTCAATGTCAGCCAAAGCGACACTACTCAGCTACACCCGAATGTTGAAATCTAATCCATGTAGGAAATATTGCAACTGTGTAGCCGATGGAATGGGAATATAAGTTTCAAGTTTACTAAGAACTTGCTTTAGTTTCTTGGCATAGGGCTGGACATTCTCATTTGACTCCTGGAGTATTACATTCAAGACACGCAACAAATACTGCCCACCCCTCTCAGGGGCAAACTCTCTATGGAAGGCCGTGAAGAATTGGTCAATGCTAGTTATGGTTCTGGCTTCTAGACCGTGATACCATACTACTACCCTTCCTTTTATTGTCATGTTGAAGAACATCATTAAGTGTCCTTCGTCTTGGATTCAATAGTTGAACATGAGTTTTTGAAACTCATTAATATGGAGTTTTCCATCTTCTTCTGCTAACCCATTGAAGATGGGCAAAGGTGCTCCTAATGCCGGTAAATCCGGTGTCCTTACTGGAATTGCAATGGGTTGTGCAATGGCTATAACCGGATTGACAATAGGAGTTTGTATAGATAAAACTACACCCCCATTTGAAGTGGGTTGATTGGCTGGAAGAGGGGAAGTATTAGGACTTTCTCTTGCACTCAAAGGGCTACTTGTGACACTTGGGTTATTAAAACCATTGTCGCTTATGTGTATCGAGCTGCTTCTTTGAGGAGAATAACACCTTAGAATCTTAGCCCGTCATCTAGCCCTCTCAGCACATTCCTCTTTTTGTATTTTGGCTTGACGATTCTTGTCAAAGGATATAAACTGACTATTTGGTCCCTAGAGACCCTAGATTTGGAACCACCGCTTATTGGTGGCTCCCAGTAAATGCACCACCTATCGGGACCTAAAATGGGTCCAACATTGGCTCTCTAGCACTAGCTAGACCTCTAAGACATAGAAGACATCCCACACAGCCTCACGACCAGGAGCGTCTAGGGCTCACACTACACTAAACTCTAATGTCGAGTTTGCGTTTGTAATAGGACATAGTCCAACATTTTCCTTCCCCTACTCTTCACAGAGAGATCCCATAACATTTAGGTATAATACCTTGTATCACATACACAGGAGGCAACCTCTCGGTTGAAACATTGTGGCCTCACACTGCAACTCTCCTACATCTCAGGGATTGGCCCTAAGATACGCTACCTCAACATAAAGAACAAATGTACAAGCTCCACTCTTTGATTTATCAAAGTTGATGTTTCCTCACTGAACTTATCCCAAGGAACTGCTCGTCTAACCTACAGCAAGGACTTCCTCACACTCTCAGCGTTGGTCAATGTTTAGCATACAGATGCTATGCATCTAGGAGATTATACCATGTGGCATGCGAAATGCAAAAGTGGATGCTTATTGTGCACAAATATTTATCATTAAAAATCAGCAAAGTGGAGTGTAAAAATCAGCCCTTTAATGATTTTCAATCTACTCATTGTTGATGCGCTGCTAGGGACTAGCACCGAGTTACCTCGTGCTACTAGCCCCTTAAAACTTAAATTTTTATCGTCATATATGACATGCATGGTCAAAAGATCAAACTTTACTTTATTTTTCACACTTAAATGCTTCCACAACCCTTTTTTTCCCCTACCGCTTATATGTTATATCATTGCATAGGTGTAGGGTTTTTTTTGTGTCATTTTCAATGTATAAAGCAATAAAAATGCACTAAAACATACACACAAGGGTGAGTTGAGGCTATACCTCATGCCTCAACCTTGCCAAATATGTACACACATTATCCATATTTTTCCTTAATTTTTAAAGCATGAAAATCTATTTTTTTTCCATTTTTGCTATTTTTCATATTTATTTATCAAGAAAATAGAGAATTTACTAGTTTTTCCGATCATGACAATTGAGAATCACTCATTTTCTACATTTCATCCCTCATGCATCATTTTTATCAAACCTGAAATGACAAAAAACCCCATTTTCTTTGTAAAATGCGTGTTTTTTGGGTTTTAAAAAATTATTTTCAGCGTTATGGCATTATGTATTCTGATTTTTCTGAGATAGAATCATCAAATATACAACAAATAACATTTCTACCAATTTTCATCTAATATGAACATCATTTGACTAACCAAACCTCAAAAAGAAGGATTTTTTCTTTATAAAATAGAGTTATCGGGTTTTTATGGTGGCGGGTTTCTAAAACCGGATTCAAGACAACAAAATAGTCCACCATTAATGCTCAACCCATCTCCAATCATCCATCTCTAGCTCCAAGTCGACTCGAAAGTGATCCAGTACCACATCGGCGGACAAGCATTCACCACCCGGGCTTCATCTCCCTTCACACATAGGAACTGCCCCTTGCATGAGAGAGAGTGAGGAGAGAGAAAGACTAGATTCACATCAGACCATCCAGGTAGCCATTGGAGGAGTGGAGGGTGGTGACAGAGAGAGAAGATCTTGTGTATCTTGCTAGTATAATTGCTTCAAGGGGTTACATTGAGGTGGTAGATGGATAGTCCCCCCCCCTCCCCATTTTGTGTCATCTGTTACCGCCATGGTTTTTTTTCCTCTTACCAACCAAACCCCCCCCCCCCCCCCCGTCATGTGAAAATTGGGGGTGGAGGACCCAAAGGTCACACCCCCTCTACCTTGCAAGTCCCTTTTACACTTGGTTTTTTTTTTTCTTGGCCTCGAGCACTTCCATTTCCACGTCTGGCCTCCGATTTGACTTCCAAAAATTACTGCCTATCTGACTTGAAGTCCAGCACTGCTAGGTAGCTACTCTGACTCACCCAAGTACTCGAAAAAATTACTAAAAATCCAGAACTGATGCTCGGGCGGCCTTCAAGAAGGCACTTTTGAAAAATCATCTTTTGCTTGCTGCTTAAAATCGACCCAGCTGCATCCGCCAACTTCGATGGGATTAAAATTTCCCCTAAAATTCGGGTTTTCCAGCAATTTTCTGGCACATCTCGGGCTCAAAAATCAGCTATTGCAACCTTGCTAGCTCCATCTTCATCTCTACTAGCTCTTGGCTTTGGTCAACACTCCTCCCTTTATCTTGGATGCCCGGGACTGACCGTTCGCTAGATGTCATGGTTCTCTATGAGGATCTAGAGTTAGTATCATCTCGATTTAAGTTCCTAGAGCTTCTCTCTTTGAGCTAGTCATCCACTTATATGGCCTCTTTGAAGACCCTAGCTAGCGTGTCTCTTGGCAAGCTTGAGTTGCCTGCTAGGGCCTTGTAGAGTTCCTCACCGTGAATTTCGTTTACGAAGACGGTGGAGACCGCTCTCTCAATGGGTCGCTCATTAGTCAAGATTCTCCTAAGAGACTTTGCACGTGGGTAACGTAATCCCTGATATCCTCCTTGTCCCTCTCCTTAACATTCATCAACCTAACTATGAGAATGTTGAAATATCTAGACTCAAAGAACCTCTTAATGAAGAGATTCTTAAGGTTGTTGAAGTTGTTGTGCTCTGTTGCATCTAAGCTAGTGTATCATGTCCTACCCTTATCTTCTAGGAAAAGTCCAAAATCTTACAAGCATTAGGCAAGGTCCGTGAGGCCATTAGCCTCACAGACTTGCTCGAACTACTCTACGAAGCTATACGGGTCGTTGCCCAACTGGTATTTGTTAGCTACTTCGCAACCACAAGGATTTTCGATTCGCTCTTAGAGCCCTGGGTGACTCCTAACCCTGTGAGCAACAAGGTTGCTAAGGTTGTTGCACTTTGCTCTACAAACGTATTGTCTATGAGCTACTTCATAAGAAGCTCGCTTAGCATCAAATCTACCTCTAGCCCTCTCTCCCTTTCTGCGTTAGGTCCCATATGATTCCTATTGGCCAGAACTAAAATACACTAGACTTCCCACATCTCAGTGTCTTGCTACAATGTCCTAGTTTGCTGCTTGTGGTTATATGATGCTATCCTTTGTAGTGCTAGCTGTTCTAATCTCCTCTCCTTCTCGAGATCTACTATGATGCTATCCTTTGTAGTGCTAGCTGTGCTAATCTCCTCTCCTTCTCGAGATCTACTATGATGTCTTCCAATGGCCTAGTGGTCCATCCTAGTTTGTAAGTTGTATTTGTTCACCATCTATTGGATGTCGACAAGGAAATCTCCCAAGTCAAGCTCATCATTCTCATGGTTGGAGCTGGATCCTGACATGACTGCAGCTTCTTGCTCCACCAGGCTGTCGATGAGGTTAATTAAGTCCGACAATGTTGCACCTCCAATGGTGTTAGTCCGTTGATGCCTCTAGCATTCGGTGTTGGTTCTCTCTTAGGGTTTGGCTGAGGTTCTTGATCGTTTGTCTAGGTCTGAGAGTTGTCTCCTATTAGTGGGTTCCTTCTACTTGTTATGTCTAAGTGTATTCCTTCTTATTACAACCAGTCCTCAACTTATGTCCACTCAATGTGTGTTCGTGCATGGTGCAAAATCAGGCTTTCAGCTTTCAAGTGCACTTCCGGTGACAAACAATGTGGGGTGTGAATGCAGGATGATGAACGTTGAATGCAGTTCTTGCACTCCCCTTGTTCTATTTTTGGCTAAACATGGTTCTAAACACAACTGTTGGCTGCTCTTATGGGTTCTTTGGGCCTCTGATGTATCTCTTAGCTTGGTTAGGGTGTAATTGAGGTCTATGGGTCAACTTAGGGCTCTAAATGGGCAGATAGCTAACAAGTTCACTAGTTGTCACTTTTAGGTCATCAAGTTGCACTTTCCATGGTCAGGAGGCTCTATGAGCCATCAGATGCATCTAGAAGGCTATCGAAAGGTTTCCCTACTGTGAGAGGTGCTCTATCTAGCCCAAGATGCGGTGGATCTAGCAAATTTTCCTATCAACTTCTAGTCTAATTTGCAGTGTCTGATTTCCAGGCGTCCAATTATCAGAATTAGATTGTCGATTTCGGTTGGTCTAATTGTTCAATTCTAATGTGTCCGATTTTGAGAGGTCTGAGTGTTTGATTGCCAATCATCTGATTGTCCTATTTAGGATGAGCCTCGTGTCTGATCGGACAGCTTGGGTTGTGCCTGAATGGTCCGATTTTCAAAATCAGATCATCCAATTATCCAAAATCGGACGTTCGAGACCGATTCAGGGAATCGAACCCTGTCAGGCACATCTGATTTCGACAACCGTGGTTCTCGACGATGTGAAAATTGATCGCCGGCAATGCTTTTGAGTATGCCAAGCCACACAAACTTCCAAAATGCAAGAATAGATCAAGGCCGCAGTTCCTATATACTTGATGTAGCTAGAAAACACTCGCACATGATGATCGATCCATGCTTTACCCTCCTAGAACTCTCTCTTCTCTCTCAAGTTCTCTCTCTCACTCACACTACTGAGACTAACACTAAGCCTTGACCCCCTCTTCCTTGGGTTTTAAATCCTTATTCTAGTGTGTGGGAGCTTTCGCTCAACCGCCAAGACCCACTGACCGCTTATTGTTCAAGTGTTCCAAGCCGAGCACTAATGGCTACCTCTCACATAGCCGATGCGCCATCCATATCTACCAGTGTAGTGAGCTTACCTCCATGCCGATTGAGTTACCTCCTCTCCCGCGCACTCTGGTAGCTCCAGGATCCAAGTGCAAGCTTCAAGCAAGCTCCATCCTCAAGCTCCATGCTCCAAGCTCCATTGCCACGAGCAAGACAAGAGAAGGGAAGAGAAGAGAAGAAGAGAGGAGAAGATGGAGAGCTTCTCCTCCTCGGTCCCTCACCCTCACACACTCACTCCCTCACACTCCCTCTCTCCCTCTCTCAAGCACAAGCTCAAGCAAGCAAGAACAAGAAGAAGAAGAAGAAGAGGAGAGCCACTTTTGGCCACACACAAGAATGAGCTTCTCATTCACTTTTCAACTTTATATACAAAACCCTAAATCCCTTTTGGGCGGTCATCCCCTTATCCCCTTTTTTACATGGCCGGCAGTGGCCTAGGCCCTTTTTCCCATTGTCCTTTTATCTTCCTAGCTTCCTTTCCACCGCCCATCTACATTTACAAATTGCACGGGTGAGAACCCGGTGCTCCTTAGATTAAATCATGATGCGCTTGCGCTCTTTTACAAAAGTAGTGACTTGCGCTTTTCCTTGTGCGCCTTTCTCCCTTATTTAGGACTCTTCTCCTTGTGCATCTTTGTCTTCCGTTTCACTTTGCCTTGGCCTTTGTCTTCTGCTTTAGCTTTTCCAGATTTTCCACCTTATTCGTCTGAGGGTTAACATTACCCCCCTCCTAGATGAGTGCCAGTCCCATGGCACTCACCATCGTAGGTAGCAGGCTTTAGCGTGCACCGAAGACGTGGGTGGCAAGGACGTCTGTGGTTGCCATAGAGGAGTATTGGTAGTGGTGGGGATGAAGATCGTTGGGGGCCTAGGTGGCTGGTGATAGGGCGATTGGAGTTGGGGGTAGGGCTTGGGGGTAGGGCTGTTCTTTGTGGGGATTGCACTGATGGAGTACAAGTGGCAGTTTATTGGGGATTCGGCACATGACGATGCTTGACGGGCTTGCAGGATGATAAAGGATAGGAATTCATAGTTGAGGGTCAATGAAGAGCAAACAACACCTTTGTTGGAGTCTTTAATACCTGCAATTGAAAACCTCTCATAGGTGGTCTCTCCCTAGGGGTAGTGCTAGTTTTCTCTATCGTGCACAAGACATAGTTTAATTAGTTTGGGAGACAGGTCGAACTCTAAGCAAGCTGAGAGTATTGTCCTGCACTTGAGGACCCAAACTATGTATATACTTTGGTGCAGATATCATGTGAGTGCTCGTGCCTACTTAGATATTACGTAGGTAGAAGACCGCGGGCTGGTTTCTCATAACAATGTGGATGAAGCAAAGTTGTCCATATTGAGAAGAAGTACACATGAAGGTGTATGTGACATCCTTTGCATTGTGACTGCACGACGTAACATAATTAAACACAGGGACACTGCACTATCAGTAGTAGCTGGTAGCTATTGGACCTGTGTGATGAGGACAGTGTACTTTTCATGGCCATTCGTGCAGTGCTTACCATAATTGATTGTAATGGTATTAAGGCAGAGTGCAAGAGGAAATCATGTGAGTGGGTCAGGGTGACAGGTCTAACCAAAGGCGAGACAAGCTCCCTAGGTATGTCATGCCCTTGATGTGCCTTGAACTATTGTGGGTGATGCTAGGGGGCTAGGGGACTAGGGACGGAGCCAGCCGACCAAGGTCACTGGACGCACCTAATTTGAGGACCCCTAGGTGCTGTGCTGTGATCGTGGGTGCTTCTTATCGTTTCGTTCTTTTCTTTTCTCTCTTTTTTTTCTCTGTTTTCTTTTTTGTTTCTTTTTCTTATGCTTTTTTCTTTCTTTCTTTCTTTCTTTTTTTTTTTTGACTTTGCATGAGTACAACCATTGCAATATGTTGAGGCAATGAGCCTTTCAATGGGTTGGGAAATGTCAAACTTCGAAGGCTCAAAAAATGGATATTACAGTGATGATTGTGCCCTAGCCTCGTTGTTAGAGAAGTAGTTGTTGAGATGGGGAGATACACTTGAGATACTGCAAACCTCTTTGCGATACACAATGTTGGTACAATTGAGGTAACAACCGTCGTGAGTCCACTATAGAGCTTGACCCAGAAAGAGAGCGTGGCCCATGACTATGCTTTGGTTCGTGCGATGTGGACACTCGCAAGGGTGATTTTTCGCGTTCGGCAGCGTAGCTTTATCACGGTTCTTTGTGAGGTTGGTGGCCTTGCGGTGGCTTGGGCATTGAACACGTTTGCACGAAGACCTATGTCATCCTACATCCACTTGTCACTTCATGAGAGTATATGCAAATCGCATGTGTCAAGTACAACGAACAAATGCAATGATGTCAAGATATAACTTTTTCAAAATCCTATGATGCTGATAGTGATGCCTATTCTAGTGCTTGTTAAAGACACGGCATATATTAGTGATAGGTAAGGGAAGTGTGTACAAGTGGGGAGCCTGCCCCTTTAATCATCAAAAGACAAAAAGTTATGGCAGGATGGCTTGTTAAGTTGCTTGTATATCATACGGGCTACTCGATTTGCACGAGGCAAGGTGAGTCCGGGTGGTCAGGCGACTAAGGCTCTGCTGCCTGGTGAGGGGCTCCTGTGAGGTTGGGCAGGAAAGATGTCGATCGGGACCTGAATGGTGTAGTCTCTGGCTGCAACCGTTTCCAAAATGCTTTTGAACAATGCATCGAATTCTTCCTTATCTCGAGCTGCCCTTTCTGCCTTTGAGCACCTGGTGCTCGAGCATCTGTTGGGGGTTTGCACAACCGGTGTTGCCACACCTTGTGTGCTTCTTTGAGCTTCTACTCCTCTGGTCTGGGGATTCTTTGGCCTACGTCTGGGGCGGTGTCTCTTGGGACCTCATTTCTTTGCATACCTTTTGAGGGTAGGCACATAGGGCACTGGCGGAGGAGCTTGTGCTGCATGTTCCCTGCGATAGCGGAGAGTGTCTTTGCAAGCCAGCTACCCTAGGTGCTCCATGTCTTCCTCGTAGGGGGACCTGCAAAATGCGAACCAAGGATTAGGCCTTGATACAGGATTAAAAAATTCAAATGGAAGGGATTATAGTGTGGGTTATCAAGAGCATATGACAAGAAGGGGAGGGGTGAGGCATGCAGTGTTTGTTGTAGAGGGATGGCCCCCATGATGATGTTCATCCAACCATTAGTAGATCTTGGCTCATGCTAAGTTACGCGTACTGGTGGTCATGGAATGGGGCAAGGCTCATCCTCGAAAGGATAGACCGGGAAAGGGAAAAGGTGTATAGAAAGGAACGGTACCCTATCTACACCACCAGAGACGTTGGTCAGGGCTTCCTATGGTGGTAATGAGGGTTGCATGCCCCCCGCTGGAGGTGGGAATGGTCCACAACTTCTAAATATGTGGTGAGAGGAGGACCTGAGGAGCTTAGCCTGTTGAACCCAACTCTTCTCCCTGCGCTTGACTATTATTGCTTGTGTGTTGATAGTGTCTATACAGGGTCATAAAAGTCATTGTTTATTTATATGCATGTTAACACTCAAATGAACGAAGGTGGAAAATCCAGAAAAGCTAAAGCAGAAGACAAAGACAAAGGCCAAGGCAAAGAGAAACGGAAGACAAAGACGCACAAGGAGAAGAGTCCTAAATAAGGGAGAAAGGTGCACAAGGAAAAGCGCAAGTCAAAACTTTTGTAAAAGAGCGCAAGCGCATCATGGTTTAATTCAAGGAGCGCCGGGCTGTCACCCGTGCAATTTGTAGATGTAGACGGGCGGTGGAAAGGAAGCTAGGAAGATAGAAGGACAATGGAAAAAAGGGCCTAGGCTATGGCTAGCCATGTAAAAAAGGGGAAAAGGGGATGACCGCCCAAAAGGGATTTAGGGTTTTGTATATAAAGTTGAAAAGTGAATGAGAAGCTCATTCTTGTGTGTGGCCAAAAGTAGCTCTCTTCTTCTTCTTCTTCTTCTTGTTCTTGCTTGCTTGAGCTTATGCTTGAGAGAGGGAGTTTGAGAGTGTGAGGGAGTGAGTGTGTGAGGGTGAGGGACCGAGGAGGAGAAGCTCTCCATCTTCTCCTCTCTTCTTATCTTCTCTACTCTTCTCTTGTCTTGCTCGCGGCAATGGAGCTTGGAGCGTGGAGCTTGAGGATGGAGCTTGCTTGAAGCTTGCACTTGGATCGTGGAGCTACCGGAGTGCGCGGGAGAGGAGGCAACTCGAACGACATGGAGGTAAGCTCACTACACCCATAGATATGGATGGCGCATCGGTTATGTGAGAGGTAGCCATTAGTACTCGGCTTGGAACGCTTGAAACAATAAACGGTCCGTGGGTCTTGGCGGTTGAGTGAAAGCTCCCACATTTTGGTTCCATTGCCGGGACAACGGATTCAAGCCTTGAGCGCTTGCGCGCTTCGAATTGAGCATCGAAGTAAGGGCTTTCCCTGAACCGGTGCTTGAGATAGGTAGAAAGTGAGGGGGTTGAATATGGTATTCGATCTCCTTGGCAAGTAGGTTTTTTGATTTTTTGAGATTTATGTTATGAGATGGAGTAGTGTAGGTATTTATTTTGTGATTTGGATGCATTTAGGATAGGAAAAGACCCTTCAAAAGGGCGACCAAATGTGAGGCTGACTACATAGCTCAGAGGATACACCTGACGCTACCGAGTGTGAGGATAGTCACAACCTTTAGTAAGGGTGACCTCATCGAACCTCGAGGGAAAGGCAAGCAAGGTGCTGACATAACAGCCAAGCCTGCTGACGAGAGCAAGGACTTGTTGGAAGAGTTAATACAAGCACAGGTCGAACAACGAGAACCAGTGAGTGTGGCCAGGCCTGTAACAAGAAGGTCAAGAGACAATGCCAAGGATGGGCTTTGGACTTACAAATATCGTAGAAGACCCCAAAAGAAGCCCAAGCCTTATAGATGCAGGCATCGATGGAGGGTCGGCACAATGCCGCGATGGATATCCAAAGCGTTGCTATATGCTCAAGGGTACTACGCAGGTAACCGATGGATTTGGGTACCAAAATCCCTTGCTAAACCACTTCTATCAGCTGAAGGCCAGAGTGCATCAAAAGCAACGAAGCACAGGAGGGAATCTAAGAGAAACTCTAGGTCTCGAGGCAAGAAACCAGACATGATTGTTCAAAAGAAAGAGCCTCAGCCTAGCATGCTAAATAGACAGATGTCATATGTAGCCATTGAGCACACACAAAAATCATTAGTGCCCCAAGAGCCTTTGATTTCCCAAGGGGAGAACAAGCATCATAGGCACAACATTGCTCATGGCAAGGCTGCTCACTCAACCAAGCAAATGGCACAATCGTCTAATAGCCTTGAGCAAATCATTCAGCCGGTGCCAAGTCCACCTAAGAGTCCTAAATCTCCTACATCCTCTTTTTCCAAACGGACACAAGAAGCACAATAGCGGTTGTCAAGGGAAACTGCTCAATTCCAATCTCTATCTCCATCTAAGCTTCCAAATGTCCAAGAGGTGGGATATGACGCCATCTGTAGCTCTCGGCCCAAGGATATGCCTGTGCAACCCAATGTGACCAGATCAACTCATGCCCAATCTACACAGACGAACGCTCAAAGGGCAATAGAGGATGTGACCACTTTCAATCGTCCTAAGGACCTGACACTGCAATCCACCAAGGGTAGCCAGCCCACTAAACTAGCTGCTACTACTTCCAATCAGGGATCACAGTAGTCACAGCCCTTGGCCATGACAATGCCCTATGTGGAACGTGTCCTTAGTAGTTTACCTGTGGAGGAGGTGTCGCAACCAACTTCCTCGAAAACTCCAGCACTTTCAGAGTGCCTAAAGCCTAGGCTGGAGGAGTTAAACACAAGGGAGTTGGCTGAAGAGCTAGACTCTCCCAAAAGGGAGACAGTTATACCCTCACAACCTAGCGAGGCTATTCAGTAGGCCACGGCCATGTCCCATAAGGACACACTAGAGAAAGAGAATGCTGAGGCCCAACCAAGCACATCAATGGTTGACCTAGTCCAGGGTCATGAGTCATTGAGAGATGCACCTTCATTGACCAAGAAAAAGAGGAGAAAACAACGAAGACAACAACGATCACAGGTGGTTGTGGATCCCAATAACATTGACACCAAGAGCATTGGAGAGGTGGGGAATAAAGCATCAAGTCCACCCACCAGTGAGCCCGCTGATGCCTCTCCTAATAACGGTGAAACCTCAGACACATTCGTGTCTTCTGAAAAATCAAAGCAACCGTTGCCATCAACAGTTGCTTGCAACACTCTATCCACTGACAATAGAACTCACATTGACCAATCAAGAGTGGATACAATGCTGTCACAACAGGGTGACAAGGTCATACCAGTCACACCCAAGGAGAACCATGGCGCAATAACAAAGCCTCAAGAGAAACAAGGAAACCCCAAGAGCATGAGCAATCCTAGTGTTGAGCAATCTTGCTCATACAGGCTTGAACCCCCAGCTATGCTAAAGCCTAGGCAAACTCCTAGAACCTTGCATGAGATGGCAACCGAGCAAGCCCTCGTTGAACATAGAAGTGTCGCAGAATGCTTAGCTGAGTTGGATGCTAAGCTCAAGGTGTTTGCACGAGTTTACGTCCTTGCGGACATGGGCACAATCCCCAAGGAGCAGCTTGGAGATTACTTGCCCTTTCCTCTATCTTGGGAAGAGCAAGAACATCTTGACGAGCACTATAACAAGCTCTTACATGAACGCATATGACTCATCTCGCTGACGAAGAAGCTGATGAACTGCGCTTAACCGTCATGTTCAATAAAGTGCTCTGCCAACCAAATCTCGTAGACCTAGAGCAACTAAAGTGACTGTCAGCAGTAGGATGAAATCAATTTGAACAGCGTTGGTGTGAAAACCGCGTTGTAATGGCCGAACTAGGGGCTCAGATCATGACAGTCTCAGAGGAGCGATTGGCCAAATGGCAGTCTCAAAGAGACCCAACCTATGTGGCACCAACTTTCCTTCGAGTGCTGGCTGCCATTCGGGGTACGGACTTAGCTGTAACTAGCCAAGAGAACGCTCTATTTGATAAGGTTCTCACTGAGGAGGAGTTACATATTGCCAGTAGACTCGGACAAGGTTCCATGCTACTCGATGTGGCAAAATATCTATCAATATTGAGTAAGCTGCCACGAATACTAGATGCATGTGCCACACTCCAGTACAACCCTGAGTTCTACAATTGGTTTCTATCCTTGTGAGGTGACATGGATTCCTATATGTATATATATATATGTATATATATATATATATGTATATATATATATATGTATATATATATATATATGTATATATATATATATGTATATATAAACAATGATTTTTGTGTCACCCTGTATAGATACTATCAACACACACAAGCAATGATAGTCAAGCGCAGGGAGAAGAGTTGGGTTTGACAGGCTAAGCTCCTCAGATCCTCCTCTCATCACACTTTTAAAAGTCGTGTGACCATTCCCACCTCCAAGTGAAGGGCATGCAACCCTCATTACCACCATAGGAAGCCTTGACAAATGACTCTGATGGTGTAGATGGGGTACCATCCCTTTCTATACACCTTTTCCCCTTTCTGGTCTATCCTTCCGAGGAGGAGCCCTGCCTAAATCCATGACCACCAGCCGACGTAACTCGGCATGAACCAAGATCTGCTAATGGCAGGAGGCTAAATATAAATCATGGGGGCATATGAATGGTCTTATCATGTAACAAATCCTAATCCTTGATTCGCATCTTACAGGTCCCCTTGCGAGGAAAACATGGAGAACCAAGGGTAGCTATCTTGCAAGGACGCTCTCCGCAGCCGACGGGAATATGCCACACACGCCCCTCCGCCGGTGTGCTACGTGCCCACTCTTAAAAGGTATGCCAAGAAACGCAGCCCCAAGCAACACCGCCCCGGACGAAGGCCGAAGAATCCGCGGGCCAGGGGAGTGGACGCTCAAGGAGGCACACACAATGTGGCAACACCAATGGCACAAACCCCCAATGTATACTCGGGCACCAAGTGTCCACGAAGAGAAAAGGCGGCCTGGGACAGGGAAGAATTTAATGAACTGTTTAAAGACATTTTGGAAATGGTCGCGGCCCAGGACTACACCATTCATATCCAGTCGACATGTTCCCTGCCCAACCCCACGGGAGCCCCGCACCAGCAGAGCCCCAATCGCCCGACCACCCAGACTCACCCTGCCTCGTACAAATAGAGTAGCCCCATGTTGTATAAAGGCTTATTAAAAGCTACCTGACCAGGACTCTTTGTCTTCAAATGGTTAAGTGTTGACATGTTCTCGAATTGTACGAATTTTTCATATCTGCATTTAATATATTTCACGTCTTTAGCAAAAGAAAAAGGTAATCAAGCGCAGGTGATAAATATCTAAGTCAACACCATAGAATTCAGATAAGTGATGTCTCCTTGCATTGCACTGGTTTATTATAGTTGCGGCATATACCATGCATGTACTCTCATGAAGTGACAAGTGGATACAGGATGAGACAGGTCTTTCTGCGAAAGTGTTCAGTGCCCGATCACCGCAAGACCATCGACCCCACAAAGAGCCGTGACAAAGCCACACTGCCGACCACCCACATCGCATAGCCCAAAGCATATTCATGGGCTATGCTCTCTTTCTGGGTCAAGCTCTATAGTTGGCTCACAGCAGTCATTACCTCAATTGTACTAACATCGCATGTGTCGCAAGGAGGTTTGCAATATCTCAAGTGTATCTCTTCATCTCAACAACAGTTCCTCTAGCATCAAGGCTGGTGACACAATCCTCTCTGTAATATCCATTCTTCATAGCCTTTGGATTTCAACATTTCTCAATCCAAATGAAAGGCTAATAGCCTCAATGTATGGCATTGATAGTATTCATTTTTTTCCACCAAAAAAAAAAGAGAAAGAAAGAAAGCAAGAAAGAAAAGAAAAGAAAAGAAAAGAAAAGGAAAAAAGGGAAAAAAAAGAAAAAGAAAAAGAAAAGGCACACACGATCACAGCACCGCACCTAGGGGTCCTCAAATTAGGTACGTCCAGTGACCTTGGTCGGCTAGCTCCATCCCTAATCCCCTAGCCCTTTGTACTTCCCCCACAATTGTTCAGGGCACATTAAGGGCAGGACATACCTAGGGAGCTCGCCTCGCCTATGGTTAGACTTGTCACCCTGGACCACTTGCACAATTCTTTTGCACTCCATCTCAATGCCATTACAATCAACAGTGGTAAGCACGGCATGGAAGACAATGGAAAAGTACACCATACTTTTCAAGCACTACGAGTAGCCACTAGCTACCAAAAGCTAAGACATCACAGAGCTTAATTGTGCTACATTACCTTGACAAGACCATAATGATGTCTCAAGCAATCTTCAAGTGTACTCCCCGTCTTCATCGACAAATTTTTCCATCAACTAAGCCCTTGCTTCACTGACCCATTGCTATACAAGGAACCAAGCCGACAGTCTTCTAGCTAAGTAATACCTAAATATGCACGAGCACTCACATAATATCTGCACCGAAGTATATACACGGTTTGGATCCTCAAGTGCAGGACAATACTCCAGGCTTGCTTAGAGTTCGACCTGTCTCCCAAACTAATCAAAATATGTCTTGTGCACGATAAGAAGACTAGCACTACCCCTTAGGGAGAGACCACATGAGAGGTTTTCAATTGCAGGTGTTGAAGACTCTAACGAAAGTGTCGTTCGCTCTTCATCAACACCCAACTCTGAATGCTTATCCCTTCCCTTCCGACAAGCCCGCAACAAATCGTCATGAGCAGAATCCCCAACAAACCAACACTTGTGCTGGCCATCAATGCAATCCCCAACACAGAATAGCCCTACCACCAACTCCAACAACCTTCCACCAGCCACCTTGGCCACCAACAGGCCCCTAGGACCTTCTGCCACACCACCACCAACACTCCTCCATGGAAACCACAGGCGTCCTTGTCACCCATGTCTTCGGTGCATGCTATAGCCTGCTACCTACAACGGTGAGTGCCATGGGATTGGCACTCGTCTAGGAGGGGGGTAATGTTAGCACTCAAACGAAAAAAGGTGGAAAATCCAGAAAAGCTAAAGCAGAAGACAAAGACAAAGGCCAAGGCAAAGAGAAATTGAAGAAAAAGACGCACAAGGAGAAGAGTCCTAAATAAGGGAGAAAGGCGCACAAGGAAAAGCGGAAGTCAAAACTTTTGTAAAAGAGTGCAAGCGCATCATGTTTTAATTCAAGGAGCGCCGGGCTCTCACCCGTGCAATTTGTAGATGTAGACAAGCGGTGGAAAGGAAGCTAGGAAGATAGAAGGACAATGGGAAAAAGGGCCTAGGCTACGACCGGCCATGTAAAAAAGGGGAAAAGGGAATGACCGCCCAAAAGGGATTTAGGGTTTTGTATATAAAGTTGAAAAGTGAATGAGAAACTCATTCTTGTGTGTGGCCAAAAGTAGCTCTCTTCTTCTTCTTCTTCTTGCTTACTTGAGCTTGTGCTTGAGAGAGGGAGTGTGAGAGTGTGAGGGAGTGAGTGTGTGAGGGTGAGGGACCGAGGAGGAGAAGCTCTCCATCTTCTCCTCTCTTCTTCTCTTCTCTTCTCTTCTCTTGTCTTGCTCACGGCAATGGAGCTTGGAGCGTGGAGCTTGAGGATGGAGCTTGCTTGAAGCTTGCACTTGGATCGTGGAGCTACTGGAGTGCGCGGGAGAGGAGGTAACTCGAATGGCACGGAGGTAAGCTCACTACACTCGTAGATATGGATGGCGTGTCGGTTATGTGAGAGGTAGCCATTAGTGCTCAGCTTGAACGCTTGAAACAATAAGCGGTCCGTGGGTCTTGGCGGTTGAGTGAAAGCTCCCACAATACATATCTATGAGTCCATGTCACCTCACAAGGATAAAAGCCAATTGTAGAACTCCGGATTGTACTAGAGTGTGGCACACGCATCTAGTACTCATGGCAGCTTGCTCAATACCGATAGATATTTTGCAACATTGAGTAGCATGGAACCTTGTCCGAGTCTACTGGCAACATGTAACTCCTCCTCAGTGAGAACCTTATCAATTAGAGAGTTCTCTTGGCTAGGTTCAGCTAAGTCCGTACCCCAAGTGGCAGTCAGCACTCGAAAGGAAGTTGGTGCCACATAGGTTGGGTCTCTTTGAGACCGCCATTTGGCCAATCACTCCTCTGAGACTGTCATGATTTGGGCTCCTAGTTCAGCCATTGCAACGCGGTTTTCACACCAACGTTGTTCAAATTGACTTCGACCCTCTAATAGTTGCTTTAGTTGCTCTATCTCTAAAAGATTTGGTTGGCAGAGCACATCATTGAATGTGGCAGTTAAGCGTAGTTCATCGGCTTCCTCGTTAAAGATGAGTCGCATGCGTTCATACATGAGCCAGTTATAGTGCTCGTCAAGATGTTCTTGCTCTTCCCAAGATAAGGGAAATGGCAAGTATTCTTCAAGCTTCTCTTTAGGGAATGCGCCCATGTCTACCAGGACATAGACACGTGCAAACACTTTGAGCTTAGCATCCAACTCGGTTAAGCATTCTGTGACACTTCTATGTTCAACGAGGGCTTGCTCGGTTGCTATCTCATGCAAGGTTCTAGGAGTTTGCCTGGGCTTTTAGCATAGCCGGGGGCTTAGGCCTAGAAGAGCAAGTTTGGCCAACGCTAGGATTTCTTATGCTCTTGGGGTTTCCATGTTTCTCCTGAGGCTTCATTATTGCATCATGGTTCTCCTTGGATGTGACTAGTATAAATTTTTCACCCTATTGTGACAGCGTTGTATCCACTCTTAATTGGTCAATGTGAGTTCTATTGTCAGTGGATTGAGTGTTGCAAGCAACTGTTGATGGTAACGACTACTTTGATTTTTCAGAGCACACAGTGTCTGAGGTTTCACCGCTATTAGGAGAGGCATCAATTGGTTCAGTGGTGGATGGACTCGATGCTTTATTCCTCAACTCTCCAGCACTCTTCATCTCAATGTTCTTGGGGTCCACAACCACCTGCAACTGCTATTGTTTTCGTTATTTTCTCATTTTTTTCTTGGTCAATGAAGGTGTATCTCTTAACGACTTGGGACCCCTGGACCAGGTCAACTGTTGATGTGCTTGGTTGGGCCTCAACATTCTCTTTCTCTAGTGTATCCTTATGGGACATAGCCGTGGCCTGCTGAATAGCCTCGCCAGGTTGTGAGGGTACAACTGCCTCCCTTTTCGGAAAGTCTAGCTCTTCAGTCAATTCCCTTGTGTTTAACTCCTCCATCCTAGGCTTTAGGCACTTTGGAAGTGATGAAGTTGTCAAGGAAGTTGGTTGCAACACCTCCTCCACAAGTAAACTACTAAGGACATGTTCCACAAGGGGCATTGTCATGGCCAAGGGCTGTGACTGCTGTGATCCCTGATTGGAAGTAGTGGCGACTAGTCCAGTGGACTGGCTACCCTTGGTGGATTGCAGTGTCAAGTCCCTAGGGCGATCAGAAGTGATCGTGTCTTTTGTTGTCCTTTGAGCATTCATCTGTGTAGATCAAGCATGAGTTGATCTAGTCACATTAGGTTGCTCAGGCATATCCTTGGGCTGAGAGCTACGGATGGTGTCATGTCCCACCTCTTGGACATTTGGAAGCTTAGATGGAGATAGAGATTGGGATTGAACAGTCGCCCTTGACAACTGCTATTGTGCTTCTTGTGTCTATTTGGAAAAAGAGAATGTAGGAGATCTAGGACTCTTAGGTGGACTGGGTACTGGCTGAATGATTTGCTCGAGGCTATTAGACGATTATGCCATTTGCTTTGTTGAGCGATCAGCCTTGCCATGAGCAATTTTGTGCTTATGATGCTTGTTATTCTCTTGGAAAATCAAAGGCTTTTTGGGCACTAATGGCTTTTGTGCACGCTCAATGGTTACATATGACATCTGCTTATTAAGCATGCTAGGCTAAGGCTCTTTCTTTCGAACAGTCACGTTTGGTTTCTTGCCTCGAGACCTGGAGTTTCTCTTAGATTTCCTCCCCTGCTTCATTGCTTTTGATGCAACCTGGTCTTCAGTTGATAGAGGTGGTTTAGCAAGGGGTTTTGGTACCTAAATCCATCGGTTACCTACGTAATACCCTTGAGCACGTAGCAATGCTTTGGATATCCATCGCGGCGTTGTGCTGACCCTCCATCGATGCCTTCGTCTATAAGGCTTGGGCTTCTTTTGGGGTCTTCTATGATATTTGTAAGTCCAAAGCCCATCCTTGGCATTGTCTCTTTGACCTTCTTGTTTCAGGCATGGCCTCACTCACTGGTTCTCGTTGTTTAACCTGTGCTTGTATCAACTCTTCCAACAAGTCCTTGCTCTCATTAGTAGGCTTGACTGTTATGTCAACACCTTCCTTGCCTTTCCCTCGAGGCTCGATGAGGTTACCCTTGCTAAAGGTTGTGACTATCCTCACACTCGACAATGTCAGGTTTATCCTCTGTGCTACATAGTCAGCCTCACACTTGGTCGCCCTTTTAAAGGGTCTTCTTAGGAGGGTTTCCTTCCCGTAATTAGCACTATTTGAAGGAACATGAAATAGGATAGGCAAGCTTTCAGTTTTAATTTTCGCAAGGATTTTGCACTTCCCTATGAGCGCTTGTGAGTGTCCCCCGTAAGGGCTAAGAGTTGCATTAGTCGGTGTGAGCTCTGGTTGGCCTAGTAGGTTCCATGATTCATAGGTCAAGATATTAAAATCTGCTCCTTCATCAATCAGAGCATCGATAGTATGCTCTCTTTTCGCGGTGAGTTTGACCCTAACATAAGCAGGTGGTACTATGTCTTCATCTTCTGGGTCTTGGCTTGTAAATTTAAGCTTTTTGACAAATGCCCTTGAGTCCCCAACTGCACGACCAGATGTGGATTCTCCACGGATGTCTTGGATTGTTAGTGCAGTGCTATTCAAGGAACATCTATCATCAGGACTGTCACATCTAGTCATTCTTGCTGTTGTAGCTTAATGTTGCATTTTGCTCTGACTAGACACGGTCTGAACACAATGTCTTTGTGTTCTCAAGGTGTGGCCTTTTTGCCTTTGATGGCTAGTTTGGCCCATTGATGTCCTAGGGTCTCTGTTTCTCTCTGTTCGGGTATGGGCTTTTGGTTGCTCTTTTACAAGTGAGGATCCATGATCGTGTAGAGCCATTACTACACTAGGATCTAATTTGGAGGACCTGTCACGGTGAGTGTTTTCTCTCCAATCTACTTGGGGGAGGTGCGGACCCCTCTGCGGGGGTCCGAGGGGGGGACAGTCCCCTCGGCCCACAGGGCCCTTACGGTAAATACCATGCGCAATTTGGGGGACCGTTTATAGCCAAATTTTGAACTACTTGCTCTAAGTTTCAGCCCACTGATGGATCTGTGATGTGCCTTTAACTCTACGTAGCCTTTAGGGTCAATTTTGGGATTTAGATGTGTTAAAATTTGTGTTCTAGATACCTGTCCGATTTTGACACGACTCTCAGATGCCCGATTTTCAAGAGTCCAACTATTAGAATCGGACATCCAATTTTGGGTTGGTTCGATTGGCCCAGTGGTCCGATTTTGGTTACGTCCAATTTTTGGAATCGGATGTCCGATTTTGTTAGGTGTTCGATTTTGAGTGGTCAACGTCTGACTTTGACAGGTGTCCAATTCTGGGTGGTCCAATTCCTTGTGTCTGATTTCCAGGGTCCGAGGGTCTGATTTTCAAAATCGGACGGGCGAGTGTGGGCGAGTGTCCGATCAATCAGACAAGGGTGGTCCGATTCTGGACTGGTCCGATTCTGGGAATCGGATCGGAAAGGTGGTTCGATTTTCGAAGTTGGACGGCTTTTGAAGGGGTCCAAGTCCGACTCTAGAGATAGGGCAATCCTATTCTGGGACTCGGACGAACTGGTCTGACTGCGTGGCCGACGGCCCACGAGTTGCACGAGACACCTCTAGGCTGACATCTACACCATCGAATCATGCCGTGCCATCTAATTATATGCAAAGCCACAAAGGGAAACGCTTGGCGTACCTGAAAATGGTGTGGTGCTCGAATCGATCAGCATGTTGATGATCTCCCTGCAACTCTCTCTCTCCCTGGCTCTCAAGCACACTCTCTTCTCAGAGGGCAGGATGTCAAATGTGGCCTTTCCTGGTTCCCTGGGCCTCTTATTGCCCCATCCCAGCCTGCTGTGACCTCAGAGGTTAGTCCCTCATACTCTTCCAGCCAGATATCTGAATCTGTGCCCCTATTTCAGCCTGTTATACAGCAACAGAAAACCCTACTGTTTTCCTTCTTTTTTCCTATCCTAACCTTAACTTAATGCAACAAAAATCAAAATCAGAGATGGAGATGGATTGTCCTACTCTAATATTCAACAACAAATCAAAAACCTACTTGCTAAGGAGATCGAATACCTCTTCAAACTCCCTCGCTTCCTACCGATCTACCTCAAGCACTGATTCAGGGAAAACCCTACTCCAATGCTCGATTCGAAGCACGCAAGCACTCAAGGCTTGAATCCGTTTGTCCCGACAACGGAACCAAAATGTGGGAGCTTTCACTCAACCGCCAAGACCCACGAACCGCTTATTGTTCAAGTGTTCCAAGCCGAGCACTAATGGCTACCTCTCACATAGTCGACACGCCATCCATATCTACCGGTGTAGTGAGCTTACCTCCATGCCTATCGAGTTACCTCCTCTCCCGCGCACTCCGGTAGCTCCACGATCCAAGTGCATGCTTCAAGCAAGCTCCATCCTCAAGCTCCACGCTCCAAGCTCCATTGCCGCGAACAAGACAAGAGAAGAGAAGAAGAGAGGAGAAGATGGAGATCTTCTCCTCCGCGGTCCCTCACCCTCACACACTCACTCCCTCACACTCTCACACTCCCTCTCTCAAGCACAAGCTCAAGCAAGCAAGAACAAGAAGAAGAAGAAGAAGAGGAGAGCCACTTTTGGCCACACACAAGAATGAGCTTCTCATTCACTTTTCAACTTTATATACAAAACCCTAAATCCCTTTTGGGCGGTCATCCCCTTATCCCCTTTTTTACATGGCCGGCCGTGGCCTAGGCCCTTTTTCCCATTGTCCTTTTATCTTCCTAGCTTCCTTTCCACCGCCCACCTACATTTACAAATTGCACAGATGAGAGCCCGGTGCTCCTTAGATTAAATCATGATGCGCTTGCGCTCTTTTACAAAAGTAGCGACTTGTGCTTTTCATTGTGCGCCTTTCTCCCTTATTTAGGACTCTTCTCCTTGTGCATCTTTGTCTTCCGTTTCACGTTGCCTTGGTCTTTGTCTTCTGCTTTAGCTTTTCCAGATTTTCCACCTTGTTCGTCTGAGGGTTAACATAGTGCCCGAGTGTTGCCACGTTCATGCTCTCACCTTGTCAATGGACTTCAACTCCTTTTTTTCCCCTTATTTTTACCCTCTTTTGGGCATGTTTACATCAGCAACCCTAAGGCGATTCGCTTTAATTTCTTGGTCCTATCCTACTCTAAATGCAACAAAAATCAAAGTTCAAGTACTAAAATTATTTATCCTACTTGCCTAATCATTAAAAACTCAAAATGCTTACTTGCTTCAAAGATTAAACTCCCAAATCTCCTACCTACATCAAGCACTGATTCAGGGATGAAACCCTGCTTCGACACTCGATTAAAAGCACGCAAGTGCTCAACCTTGAATCCATCAATCCCAGCAACAAAACCAAAATGAAGTGGGAGCTCACACTCAACTACCAAGACCCATGGACCACTTATTGTTTCAAGCATTTCAAGCGAGCTCTAATGGCTATCTCTCACCTAGCTAACATGCCTTCAATCCCACGAGTGTAGTGAGCTTACCTTGATGCTCAAATGAGTAGCCTCCTCCCTCAAGAAATCCAGTAGCTCCAGGATCCGTGATGCAAGCTCAACCCTCTACCATCAAGCTCCCCTTTCACGACATGAAACCAGCACTAGTGTCATTAAAGGTGCCAGAAGAGCCAACATGGCTCCCCTTTCAAGGAAGTTAATTGGTGGCCTATTCCCTATGCATGGCTGGTTGTAAGGTGGTGAGTATGGAAGCCTCCTTGGTAGCCTGCAATGCGTGGCATCATGGCCATGAACCTACCACAATTGGTGCAAGGTCGGGACCTAGGATCTTGGCATTTTGCTGGGAAGTGATTTCCACCACAATGCATGCACTGGACATGTGGGTGCATAGGTCTCCTCACTATCTCTTGCAACCTTGCTAGCTCCACCTTCATCTCTGCTAGCTCTTGGCTTTGGTCAATGCTCTTTCCTTTATCTTGGATGCCCGGGATCGACCGTTCGCTAGATGTCGAGGTTCTCTATGAGGACCTGGAGTTAGTATCGTCTTCGTTCAAGTCCCTAGAGCTTCTCTCTTTGAGCTAGTCATCCACTTGTATGGCCTCTTCGAAGACCCTAGCTAGCATGTCTCTTGGCAAGCTTGAGTTGTCTGCCAAGGCCTTGTAGAGTTCCTCATCACGAATTTCGTTTACAAAGACGGTGGAGACTGCTCTCTCAATGGGTCACTCATTAGTCGAGATTCTCTTAAAGAGACTTCATATGTGGGTAACACATTCCCTGATGTCCTCCTTGTCCCTCTGCTTGACATTCATCAACCTAACTATGAGAATGTTGGAATACCCAATCTCAAAGAACCTCTTAATGAAGAGATTCTTGAGGTTATTGAAGTTGTTGCACTCCATTGTGGCTAAGCTAGTGTATCATGTCCTATCCTTATCTCCTAGGCAAAGGCCAAAAGCTTATGAGTGTTAGGCAAGGTCTGTGAGGCCATTAGCCTCACAAACTTGCTCGAGCTGCTTTATGAAGCTGTACGGGTCATATCCTAACTAGTATTTGTCTAGCTGCTTTACAATCGCAGGGATTTTCAACTAGCTCTTAGAGCCATGGGTGACTCCTAACCTTGCAAGCAACAAGTTGGCTAAGGCTACTGCACTTTGCTTTGCAAACGTATTGTCTATGAGCCGCTTCATAAGAAGCTCGCTCAGCATCAAATCTGCCTCTAGTGTTCTCTCCCTTTCTGTGTTAGGTCCCATACGATTCCTATTGGCCAGAGCTAAAATACGCTAGACTTCCCGCATCTCAATGTCTTGCTGCAACGTCCTAGTTTGCTGCTTGTGGTTGTAAGCTGCTATCCTTTGTAGTGTTAGCCATGCTAATCTCCACTCCTCCTCAAGATCTGCTATGATGTCTTCCAATGGCCTACCATGGTGGTCCATCCTGGTTTGTAAGTTGTATTTGTTCACCATCTATTGGATGTCGACAAGGAAATATCCCAATTCAAGCTCGTCATTCTCGCGGTTGGAGCCGGATCCTGACATGACTGTAGCTTCTTACTCCACCAGGCTGTTGATGAGGTTAAGTAATTTTGACAGTGTTGCACCTCCAATGGTGTCAGTCCATCGATGCCTCTAGCATTCCGTGTTGGTTCTCTCTTAGGATATGGCTAGGGTTCTTGATCATTTGTCTAGGTCTGAGAGTCATCTCCTATTAGTGGATTCGTTCCACTTGTTATGTTTGAGTGTGTTCCTTCTTATTGCCAGCCCTCAACTTACATCCACTCAATGTGTGAGTGGTGATATTTTTGTGCACAGTGCGAAATCTGGCTTTCAACTTTCAAGTGCACTTCTAGTGACAAACAATGTGGGGTGTGAATGTAGGATGATGAACGTTGAATGCAAATCTTGCTCTCCCCTCATTCCGTTTTTGGCCAAATATGGCTCTAAGGACAAGTGTTGGCCACTCTTATGGGTTTTCTAGGGCCTCTATTGCATCTCTTAGCTTGGTTAGGGTGTAATCGGGGTCTGTGGATCAATTTGGGGCTTTAAATGGGTGGATAGCTAAAAAGTTCACTAGCTATCACTTTTAGGTCGTCAAGTTGCACTTTCCATAGTCAGGAGGCTCTCTAAGCCGTCAGATGCATCTAGGAGGCTATCAAAAGGTTTCCCTACTATGAGAGGTGCTCTACCTAGCCCAGGATGTGCTAGATCTGGAAAATTTTCCTATCACCTTCTGGTCTGATTTGTAGTGTCCGATTTGTA
The DNA here is from genome assembly GCF_053477565.2 of Lygodium microphyllum. NCBI lineage: Eukaryota > Viridiplantae > Streptophyta > Polypodiopsida > Schizaeales > Lygodiaceae > Lygodium > Lygodium microphyllum. The sequence goes on from NC_141135.1 coordinate 184,626,965, forward strand.
GGCGTTTGATTATTAGAATCAGCCTATCGGTCCATATTTTAGATTCTAACGTGTTTGATTTTGAGAGGTCTAAGTATCCAATTCCCAATCATTCGATTGTCCATTATCCAATTTTCCAAATTTGGATGAGCCTTGTGTCCGATTGGACAAGTTGGGTGGTGTCCAAGTGGTCCGATTTTCAAAATTGGACCGTCCAATTATCTGAAATCGAACGTTCGAGTCCGATTCTAGGAATCGTCGAACCCTGTCAAGCGCATCTGATTCCGATAACCGTGGTTTTAGATGAGGTGAAAATTGATTGCATGCAATGATTTTGAGTATGCCAAGTCACACAAACTTCCAGAATGCAAGAATAGACTAGGGCCGAGGTTCGTATATACCTAACGTAGCTAGAAAACACTCTCACGTGATGATTGATCCATGCTTTGCCCTAGAACTCTCTCTTTCTCTCAAGCTCTCTCTCTTACTCACACTATTGAGACTAAAACTGAGCCTTCACCCCCTTTTCCTTGGGTTTTAAATCCTTGTTCTAGTGCCTAAGTGTTGCCCCGTTCATGCTCTCGCCTTGTCAATGGACTACTCTAAATGCAACAAAAACCTTGTCAATGGACTCTCGCCTTGTCAATGGACCTTAAGGTGATTCGCTTCAATTTCTTGGTCCTATCCTACTCTAAATGCAACAAAAATCAAAGCTCAAGTACTAAAATGATTTATCCTACTTGCCTAATCATTAAAAACTCAAAAATACTTACTTGCTTCAAAGATTAAACTCCCAAATCTCCTACCTACATCAAGCACAAGTTTGGAGATGAAACCTACTTTGACGCTCGATTAAAAGCAAGCAAGTGCTCAACCTTGAATCCATCAGTCCCAACAACGAAACCAAAATGAAGTGGGAGCTCACACTCAATTGTCAAGACCCATGGACCACTTATTGTTTCAAGCCTTTCAAGTGAGCTCTAATGGCTATCTCTCGCATAGCTGATATGCTTCCAATCCCACGAGTGTACTAAGCTTGCCGTGATGCCCAAATGAGTAGCCTCCTCCCTCAAGCACTCCGGTAGCTCCATGATATGTGATGCGAGCTCAAGCAAGCTCAACCCTCTACCATCAAGCTCCATCCACCATAGTTGCACATGCGAGACAAGAGAAGAGAAAAGAAGAGAAGAAGAGAGGAGAAGATGGAGAGCTTCTCCACCACGGTCCCTCACTCTCACACACTCACTCCCTCACACTCTCACACTCCCTCTCTCAAGCACAAACACAAGCCCAAGCAAAAGGAAGAGAAGAGAAGAAGAAAAGAGCTACTTTTGCCATACACCAAGAATGAGCTTCTCATTCACTTTTTTGAGTTTATACACAATCCCTAAATCCCTTGAGCACCCATCCCCTTTTTTACATGGACAGGTGTCTTGCCAAGGTTCTCTTTTCCTATTCCCTTCTATTTACCCTATCCCTCCACCTATGCCCATCTAGATTTTACCATATTGCATAGGATGGAGCCTGGGGCTCTTTCACAAAATTGTAGGGGCATCTTTCATTTAAACTTGCGCCTTCCATCTTTTGCATTTTTTTGAGATTGCTTTTGAACCTTTTGCCTTTTCTCCTTCTTGTTGACTTCATTGGGTCCACATTTCACAATTTTCTTGGATTTATTTTTGCTTTTCCTTTTTTCTTGTCCTGTACTAGGGTTAACATTGTGTTTGGCCTAAAATCATAAGGGTCTTGAGAAGAAGAGTTTATAGAAGAGAGATAAGAAATACTGTAGAAGATCAAGGAAAAATCCAATAGATTCACAATTATATTTTTTGCAAAGAAGCTTTGGTTCAATCCATATACAATATATATATCAACTTTTAGATGATAATTCTGAGACTATGACTCAGAGAAAATCCACATGGCCCAGTGAAGTCCCAATTATTGTGACTATGGCTTAATGAAATTCCAAATTTTGATACTATGGCTTTAAAAAAATACAATTTAAATCAACCCAAAAGATTTAGTATTTGGAATATAAGAAGAAAGCACAAAATAATGTATATATAGCCCAAAATTAGGCCTAAACAAGTATATAACAATCTAGTACCAAAATAGCTCATACATCAAAATACCTTGTATAAGAGTAATATTAGCCCTCTATAACGTCAAAAAACTTTCTTTTATCTTTAGGACAACATACATCTAAGAAGACCATGTGACTGTCACAGACTTTAAGACAACAACTTTGTCCTAAGCTTGGTTGCAACTTGTTTCCACCATAACTTTAACATACAAACTTTGAATAGGATTATTCAAAACAAAGCAAACATACTTAATCCACAAGTCAACGTGAGCAAAATTACAAACATCCTTTCAAAATAGCCATAAATGCCTGTTTTTAAAAAACACATTATGTTTCTAATTTTTAGGCTTAGACGACTTGTAGCACTCAATATAAGTCCTTACATATGTTTAGATCTATCAAAGTTCTCATTAAGTTGAACTTAATAATGAAAACTTAGACTATTTTGGTGGACCAGTTTTAATCCTAGAAAACCTATTAGGATCATGAGTAAGTACCTCGTAAGCATATATTTGAAATACTTGTATAGGTATTTTTTCCTTGTTTTTCCTTCATTGAAAGTGTAGCCACACAACATCCACCTGCTCCAAACTTGCACATCCTTGGTATGTGCCACAGTATGAAACCTGCCTAGGTTGAAAGGCCAAATACTCATCTCCCAAAAAATCATACATATCAACATACAAATACCTTCAAGATTAAGAATCCAAAGAATCACCTTGCATAAGCCATGAACAACGTATATTCCTCCTAGATTGTAAACCCTAATACTTGACATCCACAAAATCATGTATTTAACCTACTCCTTCTCGGATCATAGGGTATTGAAAGCTCATGAAATCCAAATTGCATGTAGTCATTTGTATTTTGCTCTAAGAAATTCATAGATCCACTAGGATCAAATAGTGATATCCTATCAAAAATTTGTAGCATCACATAGCTTGCAATTCTACCTAGATTATACAGTAGCATTGAGGCTTCCCATAGCCCTTTTGCAATTACTTTAAATGGTTTTAGTCCATACAACATATCCACATTTTCCTTGTTATCATGCACATAAAAGCATACAATCCTAGTATCAAGCATCCATAATGACACAAACTTCATGACGAATATCTCTTTTTTGTGCTTGGGACACACCTTGAAGAGCTTTTTCTTTGGCTTGCATAGATTGAATAACATATGCATCCTTCATAGTTGCATCCTCAATCAAAGCATCATCCCCATTCTATGTCAAGATATTATATGCACTCACAATGAAAGCATCATTAGCATCCACTGTTAGTACATCATTTACATTTTCAAACAAAGTATATGTATCCACTATCTCTATATCTTTTGCATTCATTGTCATTATATCATCTGTGTTCATAAGGAATGTATCACTTGCACCTTTAAGCAAAACATTTATCAAAAACACACCTATAGCATCAAAACAACTCGTCATCATCAGACAAATCATCTACATGTTCAACATACTAAGCATCTTTTTCAAGTTGTGGTAGCTTTCATTGTAACTCATGAATTTCATGTAAAAGTTCCTCAACTTCATCTCCTGCATAGTCATTCCTATATCCTTGTAAACCATTCCTTCCATTATTATTCACTCTTTTTCTTCAAGTCGTGTAACATGCAATTGCAACTTATGCATTTCAAGTAATAGCTCTACTAAATTTGATTATTGAGACCTTTCATAGGCTTGATCTAGATCTTCATCTTGCTCTGGGTCTTGCATAAAACACTTTTGTTTGAGAGATTTCTCAAACTTTTCCCAAATCACACCATGGTCTAGCTGTATGTCTCGAAGATGCTCGTTGATTTTGCTTCTACAATCTAGTCAAAATACTTCATTATATGATTTTTTGAAATGCCATATAATTTTATCTACATGCAATAAGTTTCTTGCCCATTAAATTAACCCAATTCATTAATAAATTCATTAACGATATCTTAAAATTGCGTGATATATCTGCATTACATCTACAACTGGTTGGCACTCTATGTGTGAACTTCCACCCCGGTCTACAATAACTACCTTACATCATTTGAAGGATGTGTAGTATCTCCCATCCTCCAAAATTCTTATATATGCATTTTATGTCAAGTTCACCAAGGATGTCGGTGTATTTATTGTGTTAGGCCTAAAACCACCAAGTCCTAGCAAGAAGAGTTTACAAAATTCTTATATATGCCTTTTATGTCAAGTTCACCAAGGATGTCGGTGTATTTATTGTGTTAGGCCTAAAACCACCAAGTCCTAGCAAGAAGAGTTTACAAAAGGGAAATAAGAATTTTTGTAGAAGATGAAGGCAAATCTAATAGATTAATAAGAAATAGAAGAAATCCAACTATAAATTGTATTTTTTGCAAAGAGGCTTTAGCTTGATTCTTATATAGCATATACATCCATTTTTAGATTATATTTATGCTATGACTCAAAGAAAACCGAATTATTACTAAAAGTATGGCTTAGTAAAATCCCAATTATTGAGACCATGGCTCACTAAAATACTAATTTTTGAGACTATGGCTCAAACAAGATCTAACTTAAATTGATCTAAAAGATTCATGTTTGCTATACAATAATATAAGCACAAAACATTGTATATGTAGCCCAAATTTAGATCCCGAACAAGCATAGAATAGTCAAGTACCAAAACAACCCACACACATAAAAAATCCCTATATAAAAGAAATATTAGCCCTCTAAAAGATTTCAAAACCTTTTCTTAATCTTTAGGACAACATATAAGAGTAGATAAGGATAGCTATCATGTAGCTATTATTCATGGGCGGTGTACCAACCGCATCTGCAACTGACAAGTCGGTGACATAAATGCACAACGGTCACCCTGGCATATCACGAGTGGAGCTCGATATCTCAACACTCCCCCTCGAGCTCAATCCCAATTCCTACACACCAAGCAGGTCTCTAAACTTGCACAGCTTCTCTGCGCCCAATGCCTTCGTGAATATGTCAGCTACCTGATCCTCTGTGCTGACATAAACTAGATCAATAAGACCTAGTAAAACCCTCTCTCGCACATAGTGATAATGCACCTCAATGTGCTTTGTTCTAGCATGATAGACTGGGTTATTTGCCAAGTGTATACTGCTCATGTTGTCACAATAAATGACAACTGGCCCATCTGTAGGCTGATGCATATCATAAAGTAGCTTATGCAACCAAGCTACCTCACATGCAGCCATTGCTGCACCCCTGTACTCGGCCTCTATGCTCGACAAGGCAACTGTAGGCTGTTTCTTGCTGCTCCAAGTGACTGCAGCACTCCCAAAAGAGAACACATATCCACTGGTAGGTCGTCTATCAGAAATACTACCAGCCCAATCAGCATCAGTGTATCCATGCAGCTGTATCTAAACCCCAGTCTCATAAAATAGTCCATACTGCAATGTGGACTTCACATACCTGAGTATGCGGCTAGCCGCATCCAAATGCGGTTTCCTTGGAGCCTGCATAAACTGACTTACCAATCCAACAGCATAGCTCAAATCTGGCTTGGTAATAGTCATATAAATCAAACTTCCTACTATGCGTCTGTACATAGTAGGGTCTTCCAGAAGCTCACCTGCATCTGTGCTCAGCTTCACATTCTGCTCCAAAGGAACTGAAATAGGCTTACAGCCTGTCATCCCATATTTGGACAGCATGTCCAATCCATACTGCCTCTGCAAGAGCTGTATCCCACTTGGTGATCTAATCACCTCAATGCCCAAGAAATAACGCAGCTCTCCCAAATCCTTCATCTCAAACTTTTGCTTCAATAGCATTTTCACATGAAGGATATCTTCATCACTGTCACCTGTCATAATCAAATCATCAACATAAATGACAAGTAGCATAATACATTTCTCTGTTTTTCTCACATAAAGTGAGAAATCTGCCTTGGAAATCTGAAAGCCAATAGTGACAAGATACTGTCCTATCTTGTCAGACCATGCTCTAGGTGCTTGCTTCAAGCCATACAATGCTTTCTTCAACCTGCAAACAAACTCAGGATGAACAGCATGCACATAACCTGGTGGTTGCTCCATATATACCTCTTCTTGCAAATCACCATGCAAGAAGGCATTCTTTACATCCATCTGATGTAAAGACCATTCCTTTGATGCAGCCATAGCAATGACTGCTCTTACGATTGCCATCCTTGCAACCGGACTGAATGTTTCTTCATAATCAATGCCATATGTTTGTGCATACCCCTTGACCACTTACAACCAATTGCATTCTTACCTTTAGGCAAAGGTACCAATTCCGATGTAGCATTTGCTTCCAAGGCATCCATTTCTTCATCCATGGCTTTCTCCCATTTTTCTTTTCCCATGGCTTGCTCAAAAGAAGTGGGTTCTGGTTCCTGTATCACTTTGACCATATATGCATAGTGAATGGCTGTAAATCCATCATATTTCAGCCTATCCACAGGATACCTAGCTCTGGTAGACCTGCGCAAAGTAGATTTACTCCCAGGTGCTCTCAAAACATCCCTGGTCTTCCTTACTCCAGGTGTAACAATAGAAGGAATACCCAACTCATCATCAATGCTCTGTTCTGAGCCACTGGATTCACCATCCACATAAGAGTGACCTGCATTCACATCAAACATGGGCTGATCTACCTTCTCTTTTCCTTTTCATGATATCTGAATACCACTATATGCATTGCTTTGAGAAGATTCTCCTGATCTCAATCTGCCTGTCCATGGCGAAGAATGTGAACCACTGCTAGAGGATGCTCCAGGTCCACTAATATTTTGTGACTGCTGCTGTGAATTCTGTGCAGCATTACCGTTTTGTGCATCTACATCATCAATCACATTTACTGGTTTATACCAGCTACTCATTTCATCAAAAACAACATCTCTGCTCACTGTAGACTTACGAGTAGAAGGGTTATAGCATCTATACCCTTTTTGCTGCAGAGAGTAACCAATAAAGATGCACTTCTCAGCTTTTGGATCCAACTTGGATCTCAACTCATCTGGCACATGTACATAGGCAATGCAACCAAAAAATTTCAAATGAGAAATATTTGGTTTCCTACCAGTATACCTCTCCTTTGGAGTCATCCCATGTATTGATGCAGTGGCAATATGCCTGTTTTTCCTTTCTGCAATTCCATTTTGTTGTGGGGTATGACTGCATGAATATTGCTGCTTTATGCCATGCTCCTGCATGAACCTTGCAACTCATTTGAGAGGTACTCTCCCCCTCCATCTGACCTTAGGCATTTTATTTGCATGCCTGTTTCTTTTTCAACCATAGCTTTAAGAGTTTTGAAATGCCCAAAAACTTCACTTTTCTTTTTCATAAAATACACCCAAACTTTTCTACTATAGTCATCAATAAAAGTGACAAAATAATGATAGCCTCCAAGAGATGCAGCTTTAGTAGTCCACACATCAGAGTGGATTAATTCCAATGGCTTCTTACTCTCTTGAACATGTCTAGGAAATGGTTTCCTTGCCTGTTTTCCAAACTGACAGGCTTCACATACCTTATGCATTTCTGCAACCTTGAATTTAGGCAATCCTGCAACAATGTTTTGGGCCTGCATTGATTTAAGTCGCTGTACATTAACATGACCAATGCGTTTATGCCAGATATCAATATCTGCAACTACACCGGTTCCATGTGCAAACATTGCTGCATTCAATTCAGGCATGTCTGCATCCAATGTAAACATTCTGCCCTTCTTCTTTCCTTTTGCTATCAAGCGACCTTTATTTTTCATATCCTCAACAAAGCATCCATGAGGATTAAATCTGACCTGCAAGCCTTGCTCAACCATTTGACCAACAGAAACCAGATTCTTGGTGATATTCGGGACATGAAATACATCGGACAGGTATTTCTTTTTTCCATCCTGCATAGACAAAGAAATTTTTTCAATCTGCACAATAGGATGTGCAATATCATCACCAGTCTCCACAAATCCTGGTTTTTCCATTTTCCTTGCATCCTCCATCCATTTTGCATGACCTGTCATGTGGTTTGATGCACCTGAGTCAACATACCATACATCGTTGCTTTCTTCTGCACTTGTCACAGAATTATTCATGTGTTGCACCATAAACAAATGCTCATTTCTGTCATCACCCTGTCTACTAGAAGATGCATAATTTACTTGTTGCAGTTTTCCATTCATGATGTCATTCTGCTTTTTATAGCAATCTTTAGCCATATGACCCATTTTACCATAGTAGTAGCATTCAATATTGCTGTTTGCATTTTGCCCTCTTTGCCATCCACCACGACCTCTTTGGCTCCCCCTGCCTCTAGAGTTACCACGTCCTCCTCCATAGGACTGGTTTTCTTGAGTTTGCTGCATATTGTGATTTCTACTACGGCCTCCAGATCGGCCTCCTCTACCTCTGCCTCTACCTCTTCCAGCATTTGAGTAGAAGACAACTTCTTTTGAAGTTCCTCCTGAAGAAGATGCACCACCATTTCTCTGCTCCTCAGAAATTAGAAGAGCAATCAACTCCTCAAAATCAGGAAATCTTTCACGGACGGAAATGGATGTTCGGAATTGTGCATAATCCTTTCCTAGACCATTCAAGGTCACAGAAACTAAATCATCATCTTCCACTGGCGACCCAATGGAAGCAAGTGCATCTGCAATCTTCTTCACCTTCATGTGGTAGTCATTGATGCTCATATTTTCTCTTTGCACATTATGCAACTCTTGCTTTAGCTGCATTTTTCTGGCTTGTGTATTTGTGCTATACATTTTTGACAAAGTATCCCATGCCTCCTTTGGCGTACTTGCATCCTGAATATGCACAATCATAGAGTCTGAAATGCTGATAGACAGCCAATACATAACTTTCCTGGCTCTCTCATGCCATGCTTTGAATGCTTGCATTTGCTGTTGATTGGGAACATCAGGAAGAACTGGTTCTTCTTCATTTCTTGCAACAAATTCCCAATATCATTTTCCCATAAGGAAATTCGTCATTCTGAACTTCCATGCTTGGAAGTTGTTCTTGTCAAGCTTTTCAGTGACAATCTGTGAAAGAGAATCAGACGCCATTACAGAACACTGCAAAAAATTCTGTCACTGCAAAGAACACAGCTTCAGCCTCACAAGGGCAAATCTGCAAAACTAACGAAAGTGGTATTTGACCACACAATCACTTCCTAGTGACAATTTTGCATCAACAAGCAACAAGGATGATTCTGTAACTCCCAATGTCTATGGGCACAGGCATACGATGCAATTTCTACAGTAACTTTTCACCGACCTGTAGAACAGTGGTCGCACAGCATAAAACTGGGTCTTTTTCTGAGTGCGTGCAGAAAACTTCCGCCTCCAAAACAGGCCCCGAAATGGCCTCTAATAAAAAAAATAGGGTCGCCAAGGGCTAAAGCCCTATCCCGCAGCATATATTGCTCTCTTGCTTCACCGCGAAGGGCGTCTCAACCTGAGACAATGCACTCTTGCAATTTCCGGCTGTGCTACCTGCAGAGATCTACTCCCAAAACAGAAAATGAAAGCAACACTGCTCCTCTTACCAGAACACCGCGACCTTGGCTTGCTTTCTTGAGCTCCTTACCACGAACAAGGCTCTGATACCATGTCAAGATTGTGGGAGAGAAGGAAGGAGTCTCACTTGTAGCTTTCTTGCTTGCACAATGGGGGAATACACACAAAGGTGGAGGCTGAAAACAGTTTTCCTCTTCTTAGTTGTGTAAGCCAAAAAGAACTCAAGTACAAAGAAATAGAAGAACCCTATATATGGGTCTCAAACCAAACTCAACTAACTAAGGTGGCATACTAACTGAGCCACGAACTAGAGTAGATAAGGATAGCTGTCATGTAGCTATTATTCATGGGCGGTGTACCGACCGCATCTGCAACTGACAAGTCGGTGACATAAATGCACAACGATCACCCTGGCATATCACGAGTGGAGCTCGATATCTCAACATTCCACTGTTGCAGCTGTGAAGTACCTTTACAAATACATTTATAAGGGTCACAATAGAGCCACAATTAGTTTTGCATCTATGCAACCATAAGGTAACAATGTAGAGTATCAAATGGAAAGGATTGATGAGATTGAAAGATCCCTTGATGCTCGCCATGTCTTTGTATCTGAGGCTTGTTGATGTATTTGTAATTACCATTTGCACAATGAAAGGCCCAATGCTTAAAGGCTGGAGGTCCATCTGCTAGGAGAAAACACGATGGTTTTTGAAGATGGTATTGACGTGTGAGATGTAGTTGCAAATCATAATGCTAGAAAGGACACTCTTACAAAGTGGTTTTTATGCAGCCAATAATACCCAAAGGTGAGGACTTTGCTATATCAAGATTTTCCTACACAATGGATATGGAATGCAAGCAAGAAGATTTGGATAAAACGAGAAAAAGGTAACACCATTGGATATATGTTTTTTGTTTATTCTACATGTGGTGAAAGATGCTATCAATAGTTTGTAGGGGGAAGCACATCTTTTGAGAACTTGTGGATAGTTGCCTTTGTGTTGTATCCCACATTCAAGGAAGCTTTGTGTAGCCATGGGCATGTTGGAGAGCAATCAAGAATGGTTCCAATGTTTGGAGGAGGCTTCACACATAAACTTGTGTACAGTTAAGGAATTTATTTTTGATAATAATTATGTGTTTTGAACCAACTTCTCGAGGACAATTGTGGGAAAGATTTGAAGATTCTCTTATAGAGAATATAATTCACAAGTTGAGAAAGGCTAGTTCGTGGGGGGGTGATCGACCGCACGCTGTCCTCGTGTTGGGGGTTGAAGGTCTTCCACCGGGGGTTAGAGCAGAAGAGGAGTGAGGGATTCAAGGTTAGGAGAGGGAGAAAAGAATGGGGTTTGATAAGACTTGGGTTTTAGAGATGATTCAATTAAAGAAGAAGGCCTCAAGCTTTTTCTTATACTTAGCATACATGAATGGAATTAAAGACTTTGACTTGATTACATCAAATGCGTATGCGGATAATAAACCAATACATTTAGAGATTTTATCTCAGATTTAATCCAAATGCATACTTCAAATGCAAGCTCAAACGGTTTCTATTTCATGAATACTAATGGACAACAACTCCAAGATACAAGTTTTTTGGCGGTAGACTCTACTACATCCAAGACATAGATCAAAACCTCATGAAATGCATTGTCAAAGCATATAATTTACTTCAGCCCTATTTTAAAACAGTAATTTTCAGCCCATAAACAAGCTCCAAAAATGCACATAATCTCAAGAATAAGACTCTCTAATCATTCTCAAATGAAGTCCTGATGTTAAGAGGTCAATTCCTTCACTTACAACCACATAGATCACTTGATTTTCCTTCAAATGGACAAGAACAGTGGGTTGCCTTGTTTATGACTGGTTTTAGTAGTCCAAAACAGCCCATACACCTCCAAATAACTCCCCTTTGCTTGCCCCAAAGTCACTCAAGTACTTGGGCACAAGACGGGCTTCATTGGACCATGAATATGGTAAGAGAATGGAAGAAGACGTACATAAGAGCAGGTTGAATACTTTTTCTCAGTTTTCCCCTTTTGTGGACTGTCATACCATTCATTTTCGTGATACCAAATGGATGGGCCAGAAAGACTCTTACCTTCTTTGTTCGTATCTCCTCTCTTTCTTCAGTTTGCTTAGAGTTTGCATGATTTGGATCATGCATCATAGCCTTCAGCTCACCCTCCATCTGCCACAGGTATGCAGGCTCAAAAATTGCGTCGAAAAATGCGGGCTGTTCTTCCCTCAGCTCCCACACAAAAGTTTGACCATTTAGGTCACTTATAAGTCACATAAGTCCATTATTCCAGGTCCCATACAAACCTAGTGGACTTTTGGCACTTTTCTTGATTACCATGCAAATATTTCTCTTGAACCAATGTGACTTAACTTGCAGACTGTCAATTACCTCCTGTTGATCAAGTTGTGGGTTCCCATAGACTTAATTTTTGTCAATTTACATGGTACAACTGAAAATTGCATGTCAAGTTACAAAAGAACTTATGAGATTAAGTGATATCTAAGTCAGATGTTGGGAAATAATGACTGAATTAGGTAAGAAAATTTCTTATGTGGATCTTAATGAAGTTCTTCTGCAAACATAAGGACTCTATAATTTATATCATGAACAGAAAACTTTTTGACAAAGCGGAGGCAAGAAATGAGGCCTTAAAACACTTAGAATCGCTCTTGAGACAACGTGGGCAAACAAACTTAGTCTAATTACCATGGGCTGCCAAAAGTTCAGGTCGCAAATGGAGTATTGTGAGGCAATTTTCTAATACTTGAGGAGCTTGAATATGGCCATTATGAGAAGGCATGGACTTTGAAGCTATTGATATCGCAGCTCAATGAAGGACAAAATTCTGCATATAATGCCATTGTTGATGTTGATGCCATCCATATTTAGTCCATTGTAGGGGTTTCATCATCGCCGTTAGCTGAACCCTAGCTAGCGTCTTGAAGTTCGATAGCCATGGGCCGCGTCTCGCGTGGCATCCTCAGATCTGTCGCCTCCATCTCGCTGCAGGCATGCGGCAGGTCGTCGTCCTCCCGGATGTCCACCATCACCAAGAACGCTCTCGCGGAGTCTCCATTGACCCTGCGGCAGCCATCTCTCCGCTCCTCAAGGCACAGTATTTCCCGTCTTTTCTCTTACAGTCAAAACGTCCTGGTTTCCAGATCTCGTTTTGTTCGAACATGCTCTTGCATCCGTTTTGAGCTCCTATCTCTGTTTTTCCTTCGCGTAGCCTACCACACAAAACTGTTTTAGCTCTTTGGTTGTGAATCTCTGCTGTGTACTTTGGCGCAAAACCTTAGGGACTGACGTCTGGTCCTGTTTTAACATGAAAAACTGTGTTCTAATTCTGCTTTGACAAGCTCATTGATATTTTGCAATCATCAAGGATTGTAGCTGCATTGCGAACGATTGAACCTTGTTTTCTTGTTGTGTATGATGTTAGAGCGTGCGCATACTAGTGCATTGAAGCAGGCGTTATAGGACCAGTTCATGTTTAAGAAGTTCACATGCTCAGTTTTAAAGCTTAACGTGTAGAAAATAAGTGCACATGCACTTTGAGGCAATGTTTTCTCGTCATTGCTGGGAACGCCTAATGATAATTCAGTCCCTTGGTTCTCACAGGTCTGAGTTCCCCAGAAGGCGTATAGTGAAGCAAGTTTTAGTTGAGTCACCATTTGTTATACATGGCATATGGTGAATACGTGCTTGCAACACCTTCTACATCTGCCGTCTTATTAGCCTGCATGCCTATGTGGTTGCTGTGTGATTAATCTGTTTTCACTCATCTGGTTATAGATCACGAGGTAGGAGGTGAATATTGCATCCTCTGCATCCTCTCTCTTCATGTTTGTGGAAGGCTGCTGTGGTGTCCCTACTAAGTAGGACGGTTGACCATTAACGAGGTGGCTCACATTTATGGGATGTGGATCTCACTGGTTCCTTGATTGTCTATTTGAAAGATGTCACATGTGAAATTCTTAGAGATTGCATTGGAAGAAATGTGGGGTAAACGGCCATTTCTCTGATGTATTGATTATGGAAGAAGCTTTTTCTTCCGAGGCTGCAAGCTGCATGAATGTTTGTTTGACTCTCATAATTCTTAAAATTCTTAGTTTTCATTTTCATGGGGTACCTTCTTTGTGATCAAGTTAATATGACGCAGTCTCTTGCTCATTTGAATCTCGTGGATCAAGAGTTATTTAAGAAGGCATAGATGAATGCAAGCTTTAGTTGAGTCACCTTCAACTCCCATTATAGTTGATGGTGAATTTCCGCATGCGAGATCTCCACATTACGTTTGACTTGAAAAGCTCTTATAGCTTTGTGCATCAACTTCTTCATTATTTCTTGACTATCTTAACATTTTGTCCAGAACTCTGGGGACCTAAATTAGGTGTTTTACTTTTGTTAGGTTTATGTAGGATCCAACCAGGTTAATAGAAGCAGCAGGAATTGTTATTCGCGGAAATGAAACTGTCTGGAATTGATTATCAGTTCTCTTTGAGTTGAAAGTTCACCACGTAGATTAAATCATGTGGGCCATTCTCATATGACATGATGTCTGAGGTGGTATATTGTTGATGGCAATGTACTTTGGATTTCAGGTTGCATGCTACTGTTCTGGGCCTTACTTCAGTACAGCCGTGGCTTTCTGTTCAGTCAAAAGCATTACATGCTTCAAGATTGAGCTTTGGCACTAGTCTTTTTGGTACCTGGCTTCAAAGTTAGTCTTCTCAACTTGGCTTTGTGAATTGTCTGCTTTTCTCCCTTAGCCAGAAATGCTTTACAATGTTCTTTTAGGCCCATGCTATGGGCCAATTCTTGGGCCTATGCGCAAATGTGCTTTGCTTTACTAAGCTCACTTGTTTAAGCAAGGTAGCGTTTGAGTGGCCAGATCTTGAAGATGAGACGTAATGGCAGCAGTTAGTTCCAACCTGGACTGTGGGCATGGCTTTATGTAACGAATGTTGTTCTGATCAGATGATCCTGATGGAGTATGAACACTTCGGGTCATCCTGGCAACTAATGCTGAGAAGCAGAGTATATGTGAGGATCTCGTGGTGTTTTCTTTTTTGAGGGTTTTTATTGCAAATTTTAAAGGTATTTTCGCTTATACTACTCTCTAATATATTTCAGGTGGGAAGTAGCTGATGGAACTTGGGAGGTACCTCAATGTACTGTGTTTATTGGTGAAGCAGGGTGCCAGTTGTGCATTTTATGAAGCTTTGTGATTTGTTAGGTCCTGTAATGTCAAATTCCAGTACGACCCTTGCCTCCAAGATTTTCCCTGGGTTTGTGCCCATGGTTGTGCCCCAACATTCCAATATCACCTTTACTTTCTGAATCTTTTTGAAGAGTTCAATCAGGTTGCAATAATTTTTCTCTTGCTAGTCTGTGGTTGTTATATACAATCAAGTTATCACCATTGAATTTGTTGAATGTGTTTACTTGTATTTTGAACTTCTGACTGTATGTGGTGGCATTTGTGGATAAGTAATGTACAGCACTAAAGAATCCATGGAGATAAAATTGGGAGTTACTTAAGGAGAGAACTGCTTCAAACGAAGATATGTGCCAGCTCATAAACTAACAAAGTGAAACTGTACTTTCAAAACCTTTTGTTGGATATCCTTTTCTAGATATTCCTCTAGAAACTCCAGATACTACCAAGCTGTGCTCCTTTTTAAGTACATGGTCACGGCCGCTGTCAGATCTTCAATGTGCACACCCTAGCAGTTGTATTTGTCAAAAGCTGCGAAAGGTTGCACAAAAAAGTTGTATAATGCAGCAATATTTTGTAAGAGTTGTATAATTTTACATTACCCATTTGGGCTGCATTTCAGAGCTGTGGAATTCTAGAATACCATTAACTTCTATTTTTCCAAAGTAGGTATGAACTTGCACATTTTCAGTGTGTAATCTGTTCATGTCCCCTAACAACTGACAGTGTATCGAAAGAGTCTCTTTGTCATCACTCTCCATAGGACAACATTCAGTTTTGGAGATATACCGTCATACTCTTATCACCTTGCTCCATGTAAGTCCTTTGAGACCATGTCTGGCTAAGAATTGTAGTCGTGGCTGTTAGTCAGTTTGCCTCCTTTTCATCACATTTGCAATCCAGTTGGACTGTTTATTGTCTCTTGAGATTTTCCAGGTCTTGATTGAGTCTTTCAAAGGTCTAACCACCTCAAGTTTTTTTCAATGGTAACATAGAAATACCAAAGTATTGGCTTGATGTAATTGGAGTAAAGTTGAATTCTTTTAGTTCTAGTATAAATTTCAAGATAAGATGAATAGTTTTGCTTTGCCCTAATTTGGTAATCTAGGAACATGTTATTAAAGTAAACCTTTTGCCTGTTCTCTCGTTATTCTATAATTGATAGTAGAACTAAATTGTAATATGATGTCAATAGCATTATGAGGATGTGAAATTTTTATTAATGTTCGTCGGGTACTTAAATTGTGATATAAATTGTAATATGATGTCAATAGCATTATGAGGATGTGAAATTTTTATTAATGCTCGTCGGGTACTTAAATTGTGATATACTTACACATTGCACACGAAAGGTGCAGTAGTTGGAGTAAGTTGAATGTGTCATGGTGATGGGTAATCTTAGCTGCACAGTCGTAAACATGGATATCAATTGTGGATAGACGGCAATGAAATACTTGGGTTGGAGTTAGAGAATATTATCTGTGAAATGACTATGGGTGCTATGGAGGTCTGATTTCTAGATGGTTTAATGTCCTAGATTAATGTTTGCAGAAAGTTTAAGCACTCTTAAGGTCAAGGAGATTAAGAAATTATTAAGTGGAGGAAACATTTAATGATATTTTAACGAGGATAGGACTGAATTGCTATGTAGCTTAAATTTACATGTGGAAGACATAGCGAGAATGGAAAATTGGCAAATGTCAAGTTTGGGATGACTGTGTCTTCCATCTTGGGCTTGTTTTTTGGGGTTGGGGGTAGACTTCAGGGAGGAGAATTGGATGTTGGGTTGAGAGAGGAGTTGAGCCATTAGAGACAGCAAAGAATGCTGATCTACAGATCTTTGAAAGTTAAAAAACTATTTTCTATAATTTATTGCTCATTACTTTTTCCTTGATAGATTTGGATTTGTAAAGCTTTAACTTGTTTACATAGATTTGGACATTTGTAGAAATTATGATATGATTTCTTAGTTTCTAGGAAAGCACAATCAAATTGCAATCATGCCAAAAGGGGATTTGTTGAAAATTCAAGAAATTAAAGCAAACAAAGTTGAGAACAATTCTCATGACATTTGGTCTGAAAGAACCAATATATTTTGCGTGTGTCAAATAAAAGGACAAACTTAGAGGCTTTTAATAATGATTGTTGTTTTGGAATTCAAAATGTGGAATTCTTTTTTCTTTCATTTAGACTACATGGATGTGCCATTTGGTGAAAGAGAATGTAAACTTGGGAAGTGGATGATACATTAGATGAGTTTTTGAATCTATAGATGGACTAATTTACATGCTATGGCAAGCAAGTAATTTGGATGGTGTGATCACTTAAGACATGGATATAAGTGTTAAAGGCACTCAATTCGTGCTTGTAATCTAAGGGTAATTTAGGATTTGATGTGGTTAGTCATTGAA
The DNA here is from genome assembly GCF_053477565.2 of Lygodium microphyllum. NCBI lineage: Eukaryota > Viridiplantae > Streptophyta > Polypodiopsida > Schizaeales > Lygodiaceae > Lygodium > Lygodium microphyllum. Next base: position 184,644,194 of record NC_141135.1, read on the forward strand.
GGCTTGCATAGGAGTGTTGAAGATTCCATTTGTGCTTGGACATGCATTAAGGGACAAATAAAACTTGGTGGTTGTCCCCTATAGAGGGGACACAGTTTTTTGAGTGTGGTTAAAGGATTGGGTTGGTCAATTTGTAGTGGTGCTAGTGTTTGGAATTAATGCGAAAAGATATAATGCAAAGGTGTGCTATATTTTGAGGTTGATGGGGTTTTGGATCATGTCTTGAAATTTAAAGAGGCATTCTAGCCCAAAGGGAGTGTTAGTTTTCTTGTGTGTCATATATTAGGTGAATCTATTATTGGCCATAAATTGTTGTAAATCAATGTGTTTTAGGGTTTCAACATCTAGCCATAGAAAGTGATGTTGGTTTTAAGGTTGTATTGTTGAGGTATGCAACTCCAAAGCTGTTTGTAAGCAATTTGTTGATATTTGGCAAGCATGTCTACTTCAAGCCATGTAGTAATAGATAATGGTGATGTCCCATTAAAAGAGAATTGAGATAATGCAATGTGTTATATTGGAATGGACTCTTAGTGTGGGTAACATGTCAGTAAATGCTAGTTTTTCTAATGAGTTGGGCACATTGAACCAACGATTTGAGTACGAGGCTGAAGAAGGCTCCAAGATCTTCATGAAAATATTTTCATTTGGCAAATCCATCAGCTTTGGCAAGTAATATTTAGGCACTGGAATAGGCCTCAAGTTCCATGGTACATGTGGCAAAGTAAATATGACCATAGGAGAGACAACATTTGGATCCACACAACCTATTTCACTTGGTGGAAATGCAAATGCCTTTCCATGTCTAGCCAACATATGCATAAAACAGTTTCTCTCAGTAGGCAAAAGAAACCCTTCTGCACCAACGCATAGAGATGTTGGAAATTAGCAAGAAGAAGATTTGGATGCATAGTAATCTAGAAAATGCAAACCCTATGCAATTTGGATAGCAATCTATGCTTTGAAATGTAAAACATTTCGGATGCTTGGAGAAGAATTCTTGTTTTACGCTATGGTTGGTCATAGAATTGCTTATTTTGGTATGCATGGTGGGAATGCATGTCGTATGTGACAAATGCATCTTGGAATGTTAGTAGCATTAGTTAGTTAGCCTAGTTGACTAAATCAAATAGGTAGTAGGTTGGTTATTTAATAATAAGTTAGTGATCATCTAGTAGGGCTATTATAAGGATAAGAGACTTGAGCATGGTGCTCTAGGAAACCACAACTAATTCATGTTGATGGATTAATGTCTTATTAGAGGAAAGGAACATTCATGTGTGCATTATAGATGTATTATTACTTAAGATAGGGATTATTTAGTGTGATTAGCTTGAAAAATATTTGAGTTTATGCAAGTGAAGGTGGGTTTGATGTTTGAAAGAAATATTTGTACCTTGGTATGATTGATTGTAGTAGATAGAGACATTTCTTAGGCCCATATTACCTTGTAGTCTCTTGATTGTATCCTTGAAATTCTTGAATAATATAGTAAAACATATTTCTTTCATTGTAGTATTCCTCTCTTTCTTAAAAATCTCAAACACTTAAATAAAGTGCATGTCCTTCCTTTGTTTTTACACAATATTTAGTTGTTCTCTGTTTTTACTTGTTCTCTTTTGCTTTATCTTTTATTTCAATGAAAGCTTCATGTCCTTGGCATCCTTTGTCTTTTATTAGAGCAACGATAATATCCAACAATTTTGACATTGACAATAATAGGTGGATTACTCTCATCTTTGTTGGTTCTTGGATCATGTTGTAGACAAAGAAGAGGAGAAGATGTGGAAATGGGTTCATTGACACTTACAAGGGGTAAATTAAGGATTTCAAGCTCAAAAGACCAATAAAAAAAATCAAGAAGGTGCTTATATAAGAAGCATATATATACACTTAGAATTATGCTTACAAAACTAGACCATTGACATGCCACGTAGATTAAATTGTAAGTTCACTGAAATATTTCAATATGCTTCAAACTGGGTTTTATGTTTCAAGAATTTGCTAAAGTCTATCTATGTTTGTAGACATATATCCATCAAATCTCGAAGATTAGCAATCTATGGAAAGGATAGTTGGAATATTTGATGCATTCCATGGCTATATTGGCGAGCATTTATACGAAGTAGTCTCAGACATATCATTGGATGAGGAAGGTGTTTTCTTTTATAATAACTTTTACAATGCATCATCATTAAGCATGATAAGTTATGGATCTCTTAGGTCTCTTCTACTCCTAACTTTGGATCACATAGAGTGGTCATTTTTGGATCTAGAAACATGTGAATCTTTTTAGGTTAAAGATTATGTCGATATTCAAAGACATCCATGACCTAATGTAGAGAGTCAATAGGTGAAGATCATAGTTCTCATACCATTACATGTTTATGATGAGGAAGTTAAAAAACATCATTACCAATGATTGCATCTGATTACAAGATTGTGTTTTATATACAAGATGGCAATTTTTGATTTGTATATAGAATTGTGGTATATTTACAATCTTTGTATTCTCTCTATATCTAAATTCTCAAAACCATTGGTGCCATCATTTTCCTTGTCACTCAACTTTATGTCATTCGAAATGTATGGTATTCGGATGGGATTTTGTCCTTTTGACTTCTTTGGGAGATGTACAAGGTAGTAGAGGTGCACAAGTAGGTGGTATCATGATATTTCTATATGTTGTATAGTTGATCAGATTTTTAATCATCTTTGCTTTAAACAAAAGAAGCACTTGTGCAGTTTGCCAAATGATCACCCTGTATAAATTGTACAAAATGAGAGTAACTATAAACTCATTAACACCATGCTAAGTTAATTTAATAAAAATTAGTATTACACCACTAGATTGAATATCGAGTAGATGCTCTAAGAGTAGTTTGGGATTGTAATAAACCTTCTATTCACAGCTGTTGCCATCACCTTGCTTTGGGACTCTGCAACAACAAATTATGCAAATATTCTCCAACATTTCATTTTCTTAGGTGAGAGCCTTAAAGCCTTTGATAAGTTTTTCAATGGAGTTATTTTGATAAAGGAATACAATGTTAGTACATCTCTCTCTTTCTTCCTTTCTCTCTCTCATGGGCTTAATAAACTTACTTTTTCATATTAGTATGATACCCATATGTTGTATTAGCCAAAATGCATCTCTTTGTAGCAATATCGAACATTATTACGCTCCAATGATATCTACAAGGCAAGGAGGACAACAAAGTTACAAAAGAAAAAAGATTTGAGATATTTTAGGAAAAATATACGAAATAGATACTTACCTTTTACGGTATGCTATCACAAGGTATTTCACAAGATCTAAATTGCAATCTCTCTATCATGGGCACACATCCACAAGGGATGTCCTCTCCTTGATCAAGACCATAGCTAGCAAGGAGTTTAGGACATAAACCTTGTCTTCTTGATCAAATGGAAGAATTACAAAATTTAAGCTGCAAAATATAATAAACAATAAGCTTCAAGGCATCTGATACCAAGAAAAACATGCAAAATTTTTGAAGTATGATGACTTAATAAACATACCTTAAGATGACATTCATAACATGATTGTACACTAAGTTTCAAGCCATTTGATATACTCAGAAAAGCATGTAAATATTTCAATGTATTATGACTAATAAATATACCTCTCAGGACAATGTTTATAAGATGATTATTGAACTCCTTGTGGAGATTTGCAAGTACTAGAATGTCCTCCTCATCGAACTAAATGACACTTAATTCATGTTGCTTGGTGCAGCCTTTGTAGAGGCAGTATAACATCAAAAGATGGACCAAGCATATCTAACACCTTGTCCTCACATGTACTAATGTGCCTCTCATGAATCTCATTGATCTCATTAACATCATTAGTCTCCTTGGGTTCTGTCTCACGCATCTCCCTTTCTTCTTGGATTGTTACCCTCTAAGCATTTAGCCTTGTTTGGTGGGAATGTGAGGATTCTCTTGTGACATAGTCACCTTCATCTTCTTGCTCCCCTCACTGATGGATGTCCTCATGCATACTAATGTGTCTCTCATAAATCTCATTGATCTCATTAATATCACTAGTCTCCCTAGCCTTTGTCTCATGCTTCTCCCTTTCTTCTTGTGTTAGCCTCTAAACATAAAGCCTTGTTTGGGGGAAATGTGAGAGTTCTCCGGTGACGTCAATTACATTCACCTTCTTGCTCCTTCTAAGAGGAGACATTTTCAAAAATTCATTTATTTTTCTATCCAAAATGCCATTTGGGGCTTAGCAATTTATCATGTCTAAATCTCAAAAGTCTAAGGGATGTGAAGTTCTTGGCATAACCGTAACTTTGTGTGCATGAGATGCAACAATATATGTATCATGAAAGAACTTGATCATAAAGTCTTTCACAGCTTTATGAAGGTAATCTAGTGTCGAAGTATGCCTGTCAGTCTAGATTGCTGCTTTTGCATATACCTTTGACAATCCTCGTAAATGAGAGCTTGGGGATGGTAGGCTCATGGTGGCCCATGATCCTAAAAAATTCTTAAGCATGGAGATGTATTGTCGGTATGTCTTTCATTGAGCTTTGGCCTACAATGTAGGCATGATCTTCCAAGAACAATTGGGCATTTGCGCTTCTGCACACTCTCCCTAGAGGCCAATCTCTACCATCGTGTAATGTGAGGGTCTCTTGAAGATGCCATTTTGGTGGTACTTTGTCCTAGTCATCTCTATGAAAAAGTAATAAGATAGTACTAGAACTCAAAAAGGTAAAAAGGATGAAAAACTAGAAAAATTGGATGAAAGAGGCCAAATCCACACAATTCAAGGGGGTTGGGGGAGGGGTTTTCCAAAATCACGAGGCCATGTTGTGTGACTTTAGGCCTTGCTGGGGGGAGGGGTCAAACAACATGAGGGGGAGTCATTAAGATTTTGGACCCCCCTTCCATCGTGTTGTGCGATATCTCTCTCCCTCCCTCGCAGATTCAAAAAATGGGGGGGGGGGGGGGATCATTGAGATTTTGGACCCCCCCTCCCCTCCCCCACCCCCCTTCACATTGTTTGGTATATCCCCCCCATGGGGACCCGAACAATGTGAGGGGGTTCCTTGAGATTTGATCCCCCTCCCCTTGCATTGTGTGGTACAACCCCCTTCCCCCTCGTGTTGTGTGGTCCTCAAGATTTTGAGTCCCCCTCCCCTCACGTTGTGTGGTACAAACACTCCCCCCCAACAACATGAGGGGGAGGGGTCATCTAGATTTTGAACCCCTCCTCCCCTTGTGAATAAGAGTAGTAATGGATGGATAGATGTATATGATGTTAGAGAGATTCTTAAGTGAGGATTAATAGTAGTAAGAGATTAGGTATATTCTTATATGAGAGCAGAGATGATGATAGAGATTACATAGAGTAGAGACCAACAAGAGATTAAAAAAACACACATGCAAGAGATCAAAGGCTCAAAGTATCTCAAAACCAATGATCCTTGATTAAGAAAACTTGTTTACAATGAATCTCCTCTTCACTGTATCCTATTACACCCTATTATATCCAAAAACTCGCACCAAACACTAGCTTCTACTTTGTTGCTCAGACGGAAAATCTGATGGTTCTGTTGGCTTCGAAAGGGGGATAAAACTATAGGACACTTGGTTAAAATTCTCTCAGATCTCTCCTTCTCCCTCTTCCTTGTCCGAAGTGCTATTTGCTGCTTGAAAACTGCAATTCGCATTGCTGTGCGAAATCGGGAGTTCTTTTTGCATGAGATCTCCAAAACTAGTTGAAAAGCAACTTGCCTTTTTGCATGACACCATATTCTAGAAATTTTCTAAACTTTTAAAGGATATTAAAAAAATAATTTTTAAAATATCAAAAATAAGTTAAAATTGTCCAAAAATCATGTAGTTTTGAACCATCCATACTATGGACACTAATACTAATGACTAGACAATGAGACTCTAGATTAATAAGAAAGCCAAACGGTGATGCACTCAAGGATTTTTCACACTATCCACATAGCAACACAACACCCACCCCCTCTGAGCTTGTACATCCTTCGATATGAGCCAACTATGCATCCACTCGGGTCAAACACCCAAATAATTAGCACTTCTTTGATCATGTACATTAGCAAGCATCCACCTGGATCATAGATCAAAATACTCAGCATCAGTACAACTCTTGAACCAGACCTAGCACCCCCTCTAGGGTCATAAGGCCTTGGGTGTGCATCATACACTAGAGACTATGGAACCTCCATATACATGCTTGAAATGTACCCATCAACAAATACATAGCAACATGCCTGCTCTTTCCGAATCCATTGTATGGGAAGCTGCTTCTGATAACCTTTTTGCTCCACATCCAATATAATCAATGCATCCAACACACTCAGACTATCTTTGAAAACATCTAGCAAAATGAAATCCTGAAGCATCTCTGTATTTCATATCAAGGCATTAGAAAAAGCATTCGAAACATTCTCCATTTGTGGAGCATCACATCTAACATCCTCTATAGACATATCCTCGAGCTCATGAACTGTCTAAGAAACTATAACTGTATCTTGCAAATCATGTGCATCCAACAAGTCACTAATCTCCCCCTGAGTTCCTGCATCAAGTAAAACATGAGTTTTGCAAGCCTCTTCATACACACTAAGAAAATCTACTTATGTAATGGTTGACTTTGCCACTATAGGCTGGCATTCATGGTTTGACTAGTACATGAGCCTCATAGGCTTCCTAGGCTTCCTCATAAGCACTCAAAAAATCTATATATGCATTGTCCCTGCCATCTGCTTTAGAATCATTTAAGACATCATTTGCATGGATACTCAAAGCATCAAAAGTAGCTGCATAAACATCATCTACGTAGAAACTTAAAGCATCCATAGTCATTGTAGAGACCTCATCAGTATGGCAACTCAAAGCATCACTAGCATAAGCATCCTCGGTAAGGCAAATTACAACCTCCGTATTGCACTCATTGCATAAGTACTCAATTTCTCAGTAAGTGCATTAAAAACATTTGCTTAGCCTCAGTAGCAAGTAGTAAAGCTTGGGCAAAAGCTTGTGCTTCCTCTATATGTTTATCCTTCTTTGGTTGCACTTGCATCCTTAATTTCTCCTCTTTCCAAATCTGAAGTGCCTCCTCTATTTGTCTTCTTGCTTCTTCCTTGTTCCACCTCCTTTATTCTTCCTCTTCTTGCTTCTCGCATTGCTGTTATTGATACTTATATGCTGCAATAAGCCTTGCATACATCCTCAAATTTCTTCTAAAATCCATAAGTGACATAAGTTACATATCCAAGTTCACTCATCTATTGTATCTTTCACGTACAAAGGATATGTTCATCTCCTTAGACTCATCCAATTTTATCAGGGACTTATAAGTTTCAAGGAGCATTATACGTATAACCAAAAGTTGCATCCCAACTGCATCATCTATGTATCTAAGCTCAAGTAGCTTTTGAAGATACTCCATAACCTGCTCTATATCTTGTCCCAAAAGTATTTGTGCATCTACATCCATACTTGCATCCATACCTAACTCTTCACCATGGCCTTCACATCGGGTTCACCAAAAAAATGTCAATATAATCTGTGTGTATGTTGTTGGGAAGACATCGGGTCTTTGGTTGTGGGAGTGAATAAGAGTAGTAATCGATGGATAGATGTATATGATATTAGAGAGATTCTTAAGTGAGGATTAACAGTAGTAAGAGATTAGGAAGATTCTTGTATGAGTGCATATACGATAATAGAAATTACATAGAGTAGAGACCTATGAGAGATAAAACAATACACATGCAAGAGATCAGAGGCTCAAAAACCAATCCTTGATTAACGAAACCTGTTTACAATGAGTCTTCCCTTGATCATGCCTTGTTTCATGCTGTTATATCCAAAAACTTGCATCAAACACTAGCTTCTACTTGGTGCTCAAATGCCTAGTCAAAATTCTCCCGGATCACTCCTTCTCCCTCTTCCCCATCCGAAGTGCTGTTTGCTGCGTGAAAACTATGATCGTGTGTCGTGCGAGTTTGGAAGCCCTTCTTTTTGCATGAGATCTCCAAAATTGGCTAAAAAGCAACTTGATTTTTTGCATGACACCATATTCTAGAAGTTTTTTATAATTTTTAGGATATTTACAAAAAATAATTTCCAAAAATATAAAAAATAGGCCAAAATTGTCCAAAAATCTTGTAATTTCAAACCATCCACATTATGGACACTAACACTAATGACTAATATGCCATTGACTCTCTAGATTAATAAGAAAGCCGAATGATGATGCAGTCGAGGGTTTTCACATTGTGTTTGCATAGCAACACAATAGCATCATTGTCAAGAATTGCGTAGTGGGGGGACTTGCTCAAGATGTTGCGCCGAACACACACAGAATGCACAAGGAGAAGCTTACTCAAGAGACAAGAAGAGAGATGGAGGCCAAAACGTTTTCTTACTGATTTCTTCTTCTTCTTCCACACACTTTACAATGTACACAAAGTATAGATAAGATACAACATAAAGGAAAGTGGCCTACTAAGTCAAACAATGCATAACCGACTACACTAGTCGACTGGCGCTATAACTATGCTAGCTGTAAATAGGTGTAACAACCTGAATATAATAAGTAATGAGTCAGTGGCCATGTGAGAGTCATAATGACCACCGACGTGCTAAGTGTAGACATGTGGACCCATCTTACCAGGCGGTCCATTATCAATGTCCGCATGTGTTGAGCTTGTCATCTCAACACTCCCCCTCAAGCTCAACTGCATCTCTGCAACTCCAAGTAAGCTTCGAAACTTTTGAAGCTTCTCTGTACCCAATGCCTTTGTGAAGATGTCAGCTATCTGATCCTGTGTGCTGACATACACCAAGTTAATCTCACCTGCTAGTACCTTCTCTCTTACAAAGTGGTAGTTTATCTCAATATGTTTTGTCTTGGCATGGAACACAGGGTTCCTAGCCAATTGTATACTGCTCATGTTGTCACAATAAATGACAACTGGACCTTCCACTTGCACATCCAAATTAGCCAATAACTTTTGCAGCCATACTACCTCACATGCTGCAATAGCAGCACCTCTATACTCAGCCTCTGTACTCGACAAAGCAACTGTAGATTGCTTTTTGCTGCTCCAAGCAACTGCTGCACTACCAAGAGAGAACATGTAGCCACTGGTAGATCTTCTATCAGACATACTACCAGCCTAATATACATCTGTGTATCCAAACACCTATACATCTGTACCTGCCTCATAGAAAAGTCCATAATTTAATGTGGACTTCACACATCTCAATATGCGTCTGACTGCATCCAAATGTGGCTTTCTAGGTACTTGCATAAACTGACTCACAAGACCAACAGCGTAGCTCAAGTCTGGCCTTGTAATGGTCATGTAGATCAAACTCCCCACTATCCTTCTGAACATAGTAGGATCTTCTATCTCATCCCCAACATCAGCACTTAACTTTACATTCTGCTCCAACGGGACTGAAAGTGGTTTGCATGCTATCATACCATACTTGGACAACATATCCAAGCCATACTGTCTTTGGGACAGCCATATACCATCATCACATCTGATCACCTCAATGCCAAGGAAGTACTTTAGCTCACCTAAATCCTTCATCTCAAACTTCTTCTTCAAAAAATCCTTGGCTTCAACAATCCCACTATCACTATCACCTGTAATAATCAAGTCATCCACATAGATGACTATGATGACCAAACCTGCATCTCCCTTTCTCACATAAAGTGAGTGATTAGCATCAGAAACATAAAAGCCAATATTGACAAGATACTCTCTGATCTTGTCAGACCATGCTCTAGGTGCTTGCTTGAGCCCATAGAGCGCCTTCTTTAACTTGCACACATACGTGGGATGCTTTAAATCCTCATAACCTGCTGGCTGATCCATATACACTTCTTCCTGCAAATCACCATGCAAGAAGGCATTCTTCACATCCATTTGCTTCAACCTCCAACCTTTGGCTGCTGCCAAAGCAATCACACATCTGACAGTTGCCATCCTAGCAACTGGACTGAAGGTTTCATCATAATCTATGCCATATGTCTGGGCATAGCCTTTTGCAACCAGCCTAGCTTTGTACCTACTAATAGAACCATCTGCATTGTGCTTAATCTTATAAACCCACTTACATCCAATGGATTTCTTGCCCTTCGGCAATGATACTAGATCCCAAGTCTTATTGGCCTCTAATGTAGCCATCTCCTCATCCATTGCTGCATCCCAATGAGCACGACCAACAGCCTCCTCAAAACATGTGGGCTCAACATCCTCAACTAGTTTCACCATATAAGCATAATGGTGAGCTGCATAACCTTCAAAACCAAATCTTTTAATAGGGTATCTGACCCTGCTAGATCTGCATATCACTGGATCACTCAATGGAGTCTTTGCATTAACGCGTGCTCTCTGCACACCTGGAGTCCTCACTGAAGGAATGCCAAGCTCATCATCCAAGCTCTCTGAGCCACTGGAGTCTCCATCAAGAACTGCGTCAATGCCTTCTGACACTTTATTCTTTCCTTTGTCTTTACCTGTAGTGCTACTCGATGCACTCGAAGATGTAGAGGTATTCCTTAGTCTCCCAGACTAAGAACTACCAGATGATGTCTCTGGTCCACTAAGAGTCCGTGATTCTTGCTTTTCAGCCTGCACATGAGTGTCATGATCATCATCATCATCCAATGCATCACCACTAGATGCATACCAACTGCTCATTTCATCAAAGATAACATCCCTGCTCACTCTGAACTTACATGTGACAGGGTTGTAACAGCGATACCCTTTCTGCTCTAAAGAGTATCCAATAAAGACACACTTTTCAGCCTTTGGATCCAGTTTCTTTCGCAACTCATTTGGCACATGAACATACGCAATGCAGCCAAACACTTTCAAGTGTGAAACATCAGGCTTCTTACCTATAAAACATTCTTAGGGGGTCATACCATGAACTGTAGCTGTGGGAGTTCTGTTCATAATATAAACAGTAGTATGAACAGCCTCAGACAAAAAATGCTTAGGCATATTCTTTTCAGCCATCAAGGCACGTGCAACTTTTGCAATATGCCTGTTTTTCCTTTCTGCAACCCCATTTTGCTGTGGGGTATACCTGCATGTGAACTGTCTCTTTATCCCATGAGACCTTAGAAAATCACTGAACTCATTCGAGAGGTACTCTCCTCCTCCATCTGACCTCAAACCGTTTACTTTCAAGCCTGTTTCTCTTTCAACTGCAGCCTTGAAAGTTCTAAAGTGCTCAAAAGCTTTACTCTTTTCCTTCATAAAATATACCCACAGCTTTCTAGAACAATCATCAATGAATGTGACAAAGTATGAACTACCTCCAAGAGATACATTTTGTGTAGGCCCCCAAATGTCTGTATGCACAACATCAAGGATATTTCTGCTTACATCTCTGTCATGTGAAAAGGGTTGTCTTGCTTGCTTACCAAACTGACATGCTTCGCATACCTTATGAAATTCTACAACTCTAAATGTAGGCAAACCTGTAACCAAGTTTGTGCCAAATTTCAATATCTGCAACAACACCTTTTCCTTTAGCGTACATACTAGCATTCATAGTAGAAATTCCAGCATTGAGAGTAAACATACGTCCAACTCTACTTCCCTTTGCTACCAACCTGCACTTGTCATTGAAGTCTTCTACAAAGCAGCCCTTTGCATTAAATCTGACTTGCAGCCCTTGCTCTACCATCTGACCGACTAACACCAAGTTCTTTGTAATAGATGGCACATGTAATACATCTGAAAGACTCTTTGTCTTACCATCATGCAAGGACAAGGAAACTTTTCCAACGTGTGAAATTGGGTGGCATATGAATCATCACTCGTCTGCACATAACCTGTATTTTGCAAATCCTGCATCTCTCCAAACCATTCTGCATGGCTGGTCATATGATTGGATGCACCTGAATCAACATACCAAACATCTTCATGTGTTCCCTTTCCTGTAACAGCATTCAGCATATGCTGCATAACAAACAAATGTTCATTTTTGTCTTCATTCTGTCGTGAAGACGATGCATAGTTTCCTTGCTGCAACTTACCATTGCGGATATCATCTTTCTTAGCATAACATTGGGCTGCAATATGATCTGTTTTGCCACAGTAGTGACACACAATACCAGAGTTGTTAGAACCTCTGTTCTGCCATCCACCTCTTCCTCTAAAGCTCCCCCTGCCTCTAAAGTTACCACGACCTCCTGAAACCTGCATATCACCAAATTGCTGATTTAATCTGTTTTGCTGGTTGTCACTACCACGTCCTGTACCACGGCCTCTTGAAGAGAACCTGCCACGTTCCCTTCCTGAACTAGAGTAGAAAGCTTGGATCTATTCACCACTTTTTTCAGATGTCTCACTCTGCATGTTGATCTCTTCAGTGATCATAAGGGAGACCAACTCATCGAAATCTGGGAATGGCTTTCTAACATATACAGAAGTTACAAAAGACTTCCAAGCCTTTTCATTGTTAAGTCCACCCAAGGTAGACGACACCAAATCATCATCATCGGGCATTGCATCAATCGCTGCCAATGCATCTGCAATGCTCCTTACCTTCAGTGCATACTCATTAATAGACATCTTCCCTTTCTTCAATGTATTCAACTCTTGCTTGAGTTGAATCTTTCGTGCCTTTGTATTTATAGAAAACATACTTTCAAGTATGGTCCAAGCTACATATGAATTCTCTGCATTTCTAATATGTCCCAGCATATTATTGTCAATTACTGCAGACAACCAATACATGACCTTTTTATCTTTTGCATTCCATTCCTTCCGTGCCTTTGTCTCTTTTGCAGTTGGAGGATCACTCACCTCCGGCTCCTTTTCTTCACCTGAAACAAACTCGTAGAGGCCTTTTCCAATAAGGAAGTTCGTGACACTGAACTTCCATGAAGGGTAGTTGTTCTTATCGAGCTTCTCAATGATGGGGCTTCCACTGTTCTCTGCCATTATCACAAAATTAATACCAAACAGCAAGTAAATCTTCTGCAATCTTCGACTTGTAGTGCACATCAATACACCAGACAACCTTTTTCACTGTCTGCTCAACAATACATGCAATCTGCAACCTGTTTGTAGATAAACCTTGTGTTTACTCACTGGTAAACACCTTTGAACTTACAGATCTGAAATCTGTAACCTGCGCATCCACTTTCGGTCAATACAGTCGAAGTCACAGTGTACCCTGAAGCTGATGTCCGCAACCTTGTGGCTCTAAAACGGGCCTTGAAACGGCCTCAGATGCCCAAAATAACTGCGGGATAACCCTGAAGCGCCTATCTGCAGAATATATAGCGCTCTTCGCGCACACCAAATCTCACTGCAATCTGAGATTTTTGCTCGACCCTGCTTTCGGTGCCTCCACAGGCACTATCCAAGAGAAAGAGTGGAAGAATGGAAGAGCTTCTTACCCGTGGCTTGCTTGCTCGAACCTTGCTTCTTCTTCTTCACTTCAGCCTTCAAAATCAGCCTCTCTCAGTGGTGCGACTTTGATACCATGTCAAGAATCGCGTGACGGGGGGACTTGCTCAAGATGCTACGCTGAACATATACAGAATGCACAAGGAGAAGCTCACTCAAGAGACAAGAAGAGAGATGGAGGCCAAAACGTTTTCTTGCTGATTTCTTCTTCTTCTTCCACACACTTTACAATGTACACAAAGTATAGATAAGATACAACATAAAGAAAAGTGGCCTACTAAGTCAAACAATGCATAACCGACTACACTAGTCGACTGGCGCTATAACTATGCCAGCTGTAAATAGGTGTAACAACCTGAATATAATAAGTAATGAGTCAGTGGCCATGTGAGAGTCATAATGACCACCGACGTGCTAAGTGTAGACATGTGGACCCATCTAACCAAGCGGTCCATCATCAATGTCCGCATGTGTTGAGCATGTCATCTCAACAATCATCATGAATTTGGAACCCTAACCCTTCTTGTTGTATAAGGCATGGATTGGCACAATGTGAAAAGAGGATGGTCTTTGAGCTCCTATGGGTGTGGGAGCTTTCGCTCAACCGCCAAGACCCACGGACCGGTTATTGTTTCAAGCGTTCCAAGCCGAGCGCACTAATGGCCACCTCTCACATAGCCGATGCACCATCCATATCTACGGGTGTAGTGAGCTTACCTCCATGCCGTTCGAGTTACCTCCTCTCCCGCACACTCTGATTTCTCCACGATCCAAGTGCAAGCTTCAAGCAAGCTCCGTCCTCAAGCTCCACGCTCCAAGCTCCATCACCGCGAGCAAGGGAAGAGAAGAGAAGAGAAGAGAAGAGAAGAAGAGAGGAGAAGATGGAGAGCTTCTCCACCCCACGGTTCCTCACCCTCACACACTCACTCCCTCACACTCTCACACTCCCTCTCTCAAGCACAAGCTCAAGCAAGCAAGAACAAGAAGGAGAAGAAGAAGAGGAGAGCCACTTTTTGCCACACACAAGAATGAGCTTCTCATTCACTTTTCAACTTTATATACAAAACCCTAAATCCCTTTTGGGCAGTCATCCCCTTTTCCCTTTTTTACATGGTCGGCCTAGGCCCTTTTTCCCATTGTCCTTCTATCTTCCTAGCTTCCTTTCCACCGCCTATCTATATTTACAAATTGCACGGCGGGTGAGAGCCCGCGCTCCTTGAGTTAAACCCCGATGTGCTTGCACTCTTTTACACAAGTTTTGTCTTGCGCTTTTCTTGGTGCGCCTTTGTGTTTTAAAATGCACCTTCCCCTTTTGCAGTTGCCTTGGATTTTTAAGGTTGCCCTTGCGCTTTTGGCCCTTTCTCCTCTTCCTTCTTCAACCGAGCTACCTTTTTTCCGCCTTTGCCCTGCATCTTTGCCCTGCATCTCACAACATAACTCTCAAAAAGCAAAAAACCTACTTCCCAAGGAGATCGAATACCGTCTTCAACCCCCTCACTCCCTACCTATCTCAAGTATCGGTTCGGGGGAAAACCCTTACTTTGATGCTCGATTCGAAGCGCGCAAGCGCTCAAGGATTGAATCTGTTGGTCCCGGCAAACAGAACCAAAATGTGGGAGCTTTCGCTCAACCGCCAAGACCCATGGACTGCTTATTATTTCAAGCGTTCCAAGCCGAGCACTAATGGCCACCTCTCACATAGCCGACGTGCCATCCATATCTACGGGTGTAGTGAGCTTACCTCCATGCCATTCGAGTTACCTCCTCTCCCGCACACTCCGGTTGCTCCACGATCCAAGTGCAAGCTTCAAGCAAGCTCCGTCCTCAAGCTCCATGCTCCAAGCTCCATCACCGCGAGCAAGGGAAGAGAAAAGAAGAGAAGAGAAGAAGAGAGGAGAAGATGGAGAGCTTCTCCACCCCACAGTCCCTCACCCTCACACACTCACGCCCTCACACTCTCACACTCCCTCTCTCAAGCACAAGCTCAAGCAAGCAAGAAAAAGAAGGAGAAG
Source organism: Lygodium microphyllum (assembly GCF_053477565.2). Taxonomy (NCBI): domain Eukaryota; kingdom Viridiplantae; phylum Streptophyta; class Polypodiopsida; order Schizaeales; family Lygodiaceae; genus Lygodium; species Lygodium microphyllum. The sequence continues at coordinate 184,659,669 of NC_141135.1, forward strand.
AAGAAGAGGAGAGCCACTTTTTGCCACACACAAGAATGAGCTTCTCATTCACTTTTCAACTTTATATACAAAACCCTAAATCCCTTTTGGGTGGTCATCCCCTTTTCCCTTTTTTACATGGCCGGCCGTAGCCTAGGCCCTTTTTCCCATTGTCCTTCTATCTTCCTAGCTTCCTTTCCACCGCCCATCTATATTTACAAATTGCACGGCGGGTGAGAGCCCGCGCTCCTTGAGTTAAACCCCGATGTGCTTGCACTCTTTTACACAAGTTTTGTCTTGCGCTTTTCTTGGTGCGCCTTTGTGTTTTAAAATGCACCTTCCCCTTTTGCAGTTGCCTTGGATTTTTAAGGTTGCCCTTGCGCTTTTGGCCCTTTCTCCTCTTCCTTCTTCAACCGAGCTACCTTTTTTCCGCCTTTGCCCTGCATCTTTTTTATTTCCTTTTGCTTTCTTCATGTTGGGGTTAACAATGGGTATTATCAATCACGTTGTGGGAGCTTTGTAGGTAAGAAGTACTCATCGTGCAAGAGCACTGAGAATCTTCGAGATGAGAAAGCTATGGAGTTTCAACATGCATGCACTGTGTAAAATAAAAATCTTAATCTCAAGTTAGATCTTTATAAGGCAATTGCATGTGATGATGCTACTTAGTGCCATATGTAAAAAATGTAGACTCACATGTGTGATAATTGATCGGGATGCATAGATATGATTATGCATGTATTTGCTACATGTGCAATACTCCAGGCTAAGCTAGAATGGTAGATCTGCTTGCCTTTTTTGTTGTATGTTTATGTGTGTGTGTATCCTCTCTTTATGTGTGTGTATGTGTCTCTCTCTCTTTGATCTCATGGTGTGCATCCACACACACACATTCTCTCTCTCTCTCTCTCTCTCTCTCTCTCTCTCTCTCTCTCTCTCTCTCTCTCTCTCTCTCTCTCTCTCTCTCTCTATCCAAGGTCATTCTCTCCTAAGGTGCAACCCTCGTCCCAAGTCATTTTTCATCGATTTTTGTTGTAGCACAATGTGAGGGATCGCCCTCTCTAAATTTGGAGGCCCTTCCCTTGCATTGTGCGGGTCACCCCAAAGGGATCCTTAAAATGCGAGGTTACTTTCTATAGATTTCCAAAGGGAAATCCCTTGCATTGTGCAGGTCCCAGGGTGATCAACACAATGTGATGGAGGGTGAGAGGGGGAGGCCTCAATATTTTTGCACTTCCTCCTGTCCCCCCTTTCACGTTATGCAAGTCTTGGGGATGACCTGCACAACAAGGCTTCCATCACAAGTCTTCTTCATAACACGGATCCATATCACTACGAGAATATCCTTGTGAGTGCATAAAAGCATCAAAATTGTGGTACTATTCCCTAGGTGTCTGCTTCAATCCATAAGAGCTCTTCCTCAATCTGCACACTAGGTGGTCCTTGCCAGGTTCTGCAAAGCCCTTATGTTGCTTCATGTAGATCTTTTCATGCAAGTCCCCATGAAGAAAAGACGTCTTGACATCCATCTAATAAAGATCCAAGTCAAGTAGAGCAACCAAAGATAGTACCAAACATAGGGTAGTCATCTTCACAATATGAGAAAAGACTTCATTAAAGTCCACACCATGCTCTTGCTGCTTGAAACCCTTAGCAACCAACTTGGCCTTGTATGCTGGCTTGGGGCATCTAGGGATACTTTTCAACTTGTACACCCACTTGTATGGCAAAGCATGCTTTCCACTAGGCAAAGGAACTAAGTCCCACATATGATTTTTATGTAGTGAGTCATACTTTGACTCCATGGTCCCCTCCCACTTCTTCGCATGGACTCATTATAAGTAAGAGGCTCATGGGCATCTGTCACCATAACATAATCCATAGAGGACTCAAACTACATAGTTTGTCATCTATCTCTACTAGACCTCTCTCATAATGTGAATGCTTGGGCAGCCACTCGGTGTTTTTAGAACTTTAATTGCAATGGATTGATAGCTTCCTCCCCCCCCGCCCCCCCAACAAATATGATACAAGGAAATTCATACAAGCAATCCAAATGTACATTTATATTGTGTTAACTTTGGAAAAAGTGCTTTTGCTTGTCAAATTAAGAGAGACAAGGTCACTAAAGGCTTGCCAAAATTTTGACACAAGCCATCCAACTAGATTGTATAACAATGACTTTCTCAGCAAAATAAAATGCGGTTGTGCTAAGAGGTAGTGTTGGCATTGCATTGCTAGTCATTGTATAGGTGGTGTTGGAAAAGTTCTTTTGCTTCAAAATATGATGTGCAAGTTTTCTTCAGTGAGTGTGGGTTGGTTATAAACATGTTGGCATTTGCATCCATCCCAAACACTCAAAGGTACACATAGTATAGGTGCTTGCATGCCAAATAGGCTTTTCCTTCTGTGGCATAGTCCATGAAATCCCAAAAATTACATGTTGGATTCTTTTTGCAATGTGCACATCATAACACTCTTGCATGACACGAGTTAGGTGTCTTTAGTTTGAAAACCTCATGCTTCAAGGGCTTCACCACTATGTGGCCCTTCATAGTTGTATCTAGAGCCAACACTGAGTCTATCCTTTTCCTTGCAGCCTGTGAAACACCTCTTCGATATCTACACGAGCCCTTGTTAGCATCCACCTCTTCTGCTACCTTTTGTAAGATAAACCCACCACTCTCCAACATCTGGATTTCTTCTACAGTCAAATTAGTGCCTTGTGCCACTGGCCATACTTGTGGAACCTTGGGCGGTGTATGATGAACGAAAGAACAAATGTTCCACGTATGGTCCACACTATCATTACAAAACCACATGAATTGGTGCCACATTCCGTGTTGATTGGTAGCTTCTCCTCTTGAGCTAGACCACTCCATGATGCCCCAAAATGAAGGTGCATGCACCCCATGTGATGTATTTTTTATAGGTTTTTTGCATTTTCTCTCTCTAGCTCCCAACCATCCTTGACATTGTACATGACAGGGAGCTGAAATACTTCTTATAGCCCAAATGGTGTCATGAAGGACTATCTCCACCACCATTTCCTCTGAACAATTTGGTGATACTACCCTTGATTGGTCGGAAGGAAAAGGGCCCTCAAGGTTTAGTTTTCTTGTATCCTTTCTTCTAGGTATGTTTTTGGTAACATACTCAAGTTTGTGAGAGGCATTGGCTTCCTTGGACCCCACTTTCCCATCAACCTTGTGTTTTCTTGCTACAATCACATTGTCTCTCAAAAATCGAGATGTTAATGCAATTTAGTTCCTCTTGCCACCTCCTCAATCATCCTTGCCATTGCTCGAGGTGTGGGGCTAATTCTTTGTTGTAGTCGACTCAAAAGCTTCTCTGCACTGGGTCCTGCACCATGGAACTTTCCACCAATGAACGCATGTCATCTTGTGCTCTGTAGTAGAGCATTGGCAAAATCACTTATACATGCATTGTACAAGCTAATAGATCCCTTAAATCCCTCCCCTACCAACCAACTTGCATGCATTGGCTCTACTAGGTTCATGGTTGGTATATGAGCAATGTCCTCCACCACTTGGACAAACATGCAACACGAGAAGGTATGGAGCATGAGAAAACAAATACACCACACATCACATCCTACTATTATGAACTAGTCTTACCCTGAAAAAGTGTCGCCCCTCCAATGTGAATATCTGATATGCCACCAACTAAGACAACAATCCATTGATGGTATATTGCAATCCATAACTTTTCCTGAGGTCCACCAAGCTCAAATGAATCGATATTGCATTGTTGCATCATCTTCCGTGACTACACACCTCCACATGCGGTACAAGCACTTATGCTCATCTTGGAAACTCTTGTGCACATACTCTGATGTGTGTATTTGGAGACTTTGTTCCCAATGAAATAAGCAAGATCTCTCCCTTCCTTGCATTACATTGTCCAGAGCACCATTGAACACTGTGCAGATGGCCCTCCAATTGGTGGTTGCCTCGTCTGCCATGAATCCTCAAAAATCAGCGCTTGGGTGTCCACACTTCTCCATCACTTCATTCATCTTTGTCCAAAAAAGAGCTTGTGCATTTGTATCCTCTTCCTTCATCTCACATATTGCCAGAGTCATCAACTCTTGTACACTACAGAAACACAAGACATGAATGGGAGAGTAAGGAGAACTATGTTACTTAAGTTTGTGTTGTGACGATAGAATCACATAAGAGAAACTACCTTGGATCATACACATGTGCTGCCATGGTGGTCCGATCATTAATGTGATGCATGTGGTCGAAGCATATTCAACTATTGCATAGGTCCACAATGCCATTTCTTCACATACGATTCACTAATTTAATCACTGAGGCTGGCCCAGTCATTGACATTTTGAATATAAAGTACCTACTATCATTGTCAATGACTTGCCTAGGAAATAGGCTACCATGGAAAAATCTGTATGCACAACGTTGCTTTAACTTTAGAAGACAAGATTCCATTCCCTGATCACTCTCAACGCATGCTGCATGGACCATGTGTTTGAACCTGCATACATAGAATATTGATCTTCATATGCATGGCTTTTTAATGATATTTTGGAATGTGTTGTGAATGGAATAATATATTACTTGTTCCTTTGAATGAATGGTTGGAGTTCCTTGAGCATCGTCGAGAGTTCAATGTTAGACATGGGGACACCTTGCTCACAAACCAAGGCACTCATCACTAGCCTTCTAGCCATAGTCATTTGCAGGTGTTGAGGTCCAACTGCACTAAAGTATCTTACCATTTCCTCTACGGTCTTTCGCACCTCTTTGACATTAGCTTTACATGTGCCTCTTTGCACCTCATGGTTATGTGTGCCTTGATGGATAAATAGTATTGATATTGGCCTTGCTGCCATCATATAATACACTACACACTCACTCACACTTAGAGAGCAGGATGGGGGGTTCTTACAATAGAAGCATCCAAGGCTTCCGAGGTCATCACCTGACATTCAAATAGTCGGTATGCTGGTATTGAGTTTACTTGCATGGCATGTATTGGGACTTGATTAGTATGATTTACTTGCAATAGGGTACTAGAACCATGCCATGTGAATGTGCAATCATTTTAATGATAGTGGAGAGAATGAAGAATCTTGTACCTATCCATGCCACCTTGTTTGGGGAGCCAAAAATCGACATGCCAATACAATTTCTATTGGGGCACTCTAGCTCTCCAATACATTTGCTTCGGTGAAGAGCAGCCACATCGATGTTGATGCGGGCTTTGTCCTAAAATGACCATCGTACTTTTGCTCCATACCCTCCATTGGACACATATTGTCTGCTACTACTGGTGGAAGCTCGTATGCCACATTGCCATCATACAAAACTGGGATCTCCTCCACTCTCTCTATAGCGCTCGTATTTTGAAGCAAATGACGTAACACTCTGTGTCGGCCCCTTGAAGACATTATGTACTCAAGCACACTTATAGCATAAGAGTATTGTCGCATCCCCTCCTCTTCCACATCAAGTGTGATAGGGATGGTTTTGTTTTTCTCAATTTCCAAGGGTTTTGTGAGGCTTCCATGGTGATTGTTGTTTTCTCAATGTTGCAAGGACTTTGGGTGAGGTCGATGGTGAGGGAAGGCTACAATGTAGGCCCATTTCCTTGTTCGACAAGATAGTCTTGCGAGACCAAGGTATCTAGAACATATACTTGGACAACCTCATGGTCATTATTCAATGGATCGGTATGCTTTGTATTCAGCCATTTGCATGGGTGATAGTAAGAACATGGTAGCCATTGCCATTGCAAATGACTTTCTTCTTCAATATCAAGAATCGACTACTTGTGTAGTGCATAATAGGTTTGGCAGAGAGGGAGGATAGATATATGCGGACCTCGGTATTTGGTGTAGCACTGGATGCTAGATCCATTTCCAAAGCTATCTACACATGTACAAATACGCATGTCAGATATGGGTGTCATTGAAAAACTTAGTGTGGGGGTGTATGTTATATACAAGAGAGGGAGATAGAGAGTGTACACGCGCATGTGTGTGTGTTTGTGTGAGAGTGCTAGATATATAAAGTATTTGGTGAGAGAGAGAGAGAGAGAGAGAGAGAGAGAGAGAGAGAGAGAGAGAGAGAGAGAGAGAGAGAGAGAGAGAGAGAGAGAGAGAGAGAGAGAGAGAGAGAGAGAGAGAGAGAGAGAGAGAGAGTTGTGCTGTACGAAGAGAGAGATGTGAGAGGGAGGGGGGAGAGGGGTGCTAGTCATATTTTTCTACACCAAATATTGGGGCACTGACGACCCTTTCTTTGGCAACAAAATGATCCCAATCCACATGCACTCTCTCTCATCAGCCATCTTGACCCACATGCACACACTCTCTCATACCATGGACCCTGAATCCAAATAACTAAGATAGATGCGGGTACCGATGACCAACATATTAATGTACAATCAAATTAATTAATTAATTAATATTACTATACTAACACATTAATTTATATGAAATGATTAATACTAATATATAAATTAATAGAAGACAAGTTAAGTAATATTAATATACCAATGGTTCACTTCATACTAATCGATTACTATAATAACTAATTAATTAATAAACTAGTTGATATGCATGAACTAATAACTAAGCTAACTAACATAAATTAAAAAGTAATTCATAATTTAATTGATATAATTTGACTAATACACTAATTAACTAATCAATGAACTAACTGATACCATCTTAGTAAATATTATTTGATTTATATATGTGTTAACTAATTTTTATATTAATTAAATAAATAATTAACAATTTAATCAATAGATTAATAGTCATCAATTGAGTAATAAATAATTTTAATTACTAAATAAATGTGTCATAAAATTATTTAATATTTTTAATAAAATAAATACATAAAATTAAAAGTAATAATTTCTACTTGAATTAAAAATATTCATTCATTGTTAATAGTTATTTCAATTGATTTTAATTTAAGTAATTTATAACTAATTAATAAATAATCTAATAACTAATAACTAGTTATAACTGATTAATAAATAGTTATTACTTAATTTAGGAGAAGGAAAAGGGTTTTTTACTTTTTGTTATGTGTATATATATGTGTGTGTATATGTGTGTGTGTGTGTGTGTGTGTGTGTGTGTGGAGAGAGAGAGAGAGAGAGAGAGAGAGAGAGAGAGAGAGAGAGAGAGAGAGAGAGAGAGAGAGAGAGAGAGAGAGAGAGAGAGAGAGAGAGAGAGAGAGAGAGAGAGAGAGAGAGAGAGGGAGGGAGGGAGGGAGGGAGGGAGGGAGGGAGGGAGGGAGGGAGAAAGAGAGAGAGAGAGAGCAAATGTGAATTTGAATATGAGCCTATTGTAGGCAAGGCAGCCTCAAGTGTAACCTAGATTTAGAGGACCTTCAAGAAATAGATGGGAAAACTTTGAATGCTTTAATAGGTCATATTGCTCCTGATTGCCCTTATCCAAGAAGAACAAGAGGGGAGATGTATCCCATGCCACAACAAAATGCTAGCCAAGATGCTAGACCTCAACATGAACAAAGGCCACTTGAACCGGCTAGGCAACAGTTGGAAAGAAGACCTGGTGAAGGCACATCGAGTATGAATCTAATCGAAATCAATATGTCTAATGATGGGGAAATTGCAGATGTTCTAGCTTGTTGAGATATCGAGCTCCACTCGTGATACGCCAGGGTGACCGTTGTGTATTTATGTCACCGACTTGTCAGTTGCAGATGCGGTTGGTACACCGCCCTTGAATAATAGCTACATGATAGCTATCCTTATCTACTCTAGTTCGTGGCTTAGTTAGTATGCCACCTTAGTTAGTTGAGTTTGGTTTGAGACCCATATAGAGGGTTCTTCTAGTTCTTTGTACTTGAGTTCTTTTGGCTTACACAACTAAGAAGAGGAAAACTGTTTTCAGCCTCCACCCTTGTGTGTCTTCCCCCATTTGTGCAAGCAAGAAAGCTTCAAGCGAGACTCCTTCCTTCTCTCCCACAATCTTGACATGGTATCAGAGCCTTGTTCGTGGTAAGGAGTCAAGAAAGCAAGCCAAGCTCGCGGTATTCTGGTAAGAGGAGCAGTGTTGCTTTCATTTTCTGTTTTGGGAGCAGATCTCTGCAGGTAGCACAGCCGGAAATTGCAGGAGTGCATTGTCTCAGGTTGAGACGCCCTTCGCGCTAAAGTAAGAGGGCAGTATATGCCGCGGGTAAGAGCTTTAGCTCTTGCCGACCCTGTTTTTTTGATTTGAGGCCATTTCGGGGCCTGTTTTGCAGACGGAAGTTTTCTGTACGCACTCAGGAAAAGGCTCAGTTTTATGCTGTGCAGCCACTGTTCTACAGGTCGGTGAAAAGTTACTGTAGAAATTGCATCGTATGCTTGTGCGCAGAGACATTGGGAGTTTCAGAATCATCCTTGGTTCCTGTTTATGCAAAATCGTCACTAGGAAGCGACTGTGTGGTCAAATACCACTTTCACCAGTTTTGCATATTTGCCCTTGTGAGGGTGAAGCTGTGTTTTTTGCAGTGACAGAATTTTTTGCAGTATTCTGTAATGGCGTCTGATTCTCTTTCACAGATTGTCACTGAAAAGCTTGACAAGAACAACTTCCAGGCATGGAAGTTTAGAATGACGAATTTCCTTATGGGAAAAGGATTTTGGGAATTTGTTGCAGGAAATGAAGAAGAACCAGTTCTTCCTGATGTTCCCAATCAACAGCAAATGCAGGCATTCAAAACATGGCATGAGAGAGCCAGGAAAGTTATGTATTGGCTATCTATCAGTATTTCAGACTCTATGATTGTGCATATTCAGGATGCAAGTACGCCAAAGGAGGCATGGGATACTTTGTCAAAAATGTATAGCACAAATACGCAAGCCAGGAAAATGCAGCTCAAGCAAGAGTTGCATAATGTGCAAAGAGAAAGCATGAGCATCAACGACTACCACATGAAGGTGAAGAAGATTGCAGATGCACTTGCTTCCATTGGGTCGCCAGTGGAAGATGATGATTTAGTTTCCGTGACCTTGAATGGTCTAGGAAAGGAGTATGCACAGTTCCGAACATCCATTTCCGTCCGTGAAAGATTTCCTGATTTTGAGGAGTTGATTGCTCTTCTAATTTCTGAGGAGCAGAGAAATGGTGGTGCATCTTCTTCAGGAGGAACTTCAAAAGAAGCTGTCTTCTACTCAAATACTGGAAGAGGTAGAGGCAGAGGTAGAGGAGGCCGATTTGGAGGCCGTGGCAGAAATCAGAATATGCAGCAAACTCAAGAAAACCAGTCCTATGGAGGAGGACGTGGTAACTCTAGAGACAGGGGGAGCCAAAGAGGTCGTGGTGGATGGCAAAGAGGCCAAAATGCAAACAGTAATGTTGAATGCTACTACTGTGGTAAAATGGGTCATATGGCTAAAGACTGCTATAAAAAGCAGAATGACATCATGAATGGAAAACTGCAACAAGGGAATTATGCATCTTCTAGTAGACAGGGTGATGACAGAAATGAGCATCTGTTTATGGTGCAGCACATGAACAATTCTGTGACAAATGCAGAAGAAAGCAATGATGTATGGTATGTTGACTCAGGTGCATCAAACCACATGACAGGTCATGCAGAATGGATGGAGGATGCAAGGAAAATGGAAAAACCAGGATTTGTGGAGACTGGTGATGATATTGCACATCCTATTGTGCAGATTGGAAAAATTTCTTTGTCTATGCAGGATGGGAAAAAGAAATACCTGTCCGATGTATTTCATGTCCCGAATATCACCAAGAATCTGGTTTCTGTTGGTCAAATGGTTGAACAGGGCTTGCAGGTCAGATTTAATCCTCATGGATGCTTTGTTGAGGATATGAAAAATAAAGGTCGCTTGATAGCAAAAGGAAAGAAGAAGGGCAGAATGTTTACATTGGATGCAGACATGTCTGAATTGAGTGCAGCAATGTTTGCACATGGGACCGGTGTAGTTGCAGATATTGATATCTGGCATAAACGCATTGGTCATGTTAATGTACAGCGACTTAAATCAATGCAGGCCCAAAATATTGTTGCAGGTTTGCCGAAATTCAAGGTTGCAGAAATGCATAAGGTATGTGAAGCCTGTCAGTTTGGAAAACAGGCAAGGAAACCATTTCCTAGACATGTTCAAGAGAGTAAGAAGCCATTGGAATTAATCCACTCTGATGTGTGGACTACTAAAGCTGCATCTCTTGGAGGCTGTCATTATTTTGTCAGTTTTATTGATGACTACAGCAGAAAAGTTTGGGTGTATTTTATGAAAAAGAAAAGTGAAGTTTTTGGGCATTTCAAAACTCTTAAAGCTATGGTTGAAAAAGAAACAGGCCTGCAAGTAAAATGCCTAAGGTCAGATGGAGGGGGAGAGTACCTCTCAAATGAGTTTGCAAAGTTCTTGCAGGAGCATGGCATAAAGCAGCAATATTCATGCAGTTATACCCCACAACAAAATGGAATTGCAGAAAGGAAAAACAGGCATATTGGAGAGGTATCTCGTGCCATGCTCAATGAAAAAGACTTGCCAGATTTTTATTGGGCTGAAGCAGTTGCTACAGCAGTCTACATAATGAACAGGACTCCCACTGCAGCAATACATGGAATGACTCCAAAGGAGAGGTATACTGGTAGGAAACCAGATATTTCTCATTTGAAAATTTTTGGTTGCATTGCCTATGTACATGTGCCAGATGAGTTGAGATCCAAGTTGGATCCAAAAGCTGAGAAGTGCATCTTTATTGGTTACTCTCTGCAGCAAAAAGGGTATAGATGCTATAACCCTTCCACTCGTAAGTTTACAGTGAGCAGAGATGTTGTTTTTGATGAGATGAGTAGCTGGTATAAACCAGTAAATGTGATTGATGATGTAGATGTACAAAATGGTAATGCTGCACAGAATTCACAGCAGCAGTCACAAAATATTAGTGGACCTGGAGCGTCCTCTAGCAGTGGTTCACATTCTTCGCCATGGACAGGCAGATTGAGATCAGGAGAATCTTCTGAAGGCAGTGCAAATAGTGGTATGCAGGTATCACGAAAAGGAAAAGAGAAGGTAGATCAGCCCATGTTTGATGTGAATGCAGGTCACTCTTATGTGGATGGTGAATCCAGTGGCTCAGAACAGAGCATTGATGATGAGTTGGGTATTCCTTCTATTGTTACACCTGGAGTAAGGAAGACCAGGGATGTTTTGAGAGCACCTGGGAGTGAACCCACTTTGCGTAGGTCTACCAGAGTTAGGTATCCTGTGGATAGGCTGAAATATGATGGATTTACAGCCATTCACTATGCATATATGGTCAAGGTGATACAAGAACCAGAACCCACTTCTTTTGAGCAAGCCATGGGAAAAGAAAAATGGGAGAAAGCCATGGATGAAGAAATGGATGCCTTGGAAGAAAATGCTACATGGGAATTGGTACCTTTGCCTAAAGGTAAGAATGCAATTGGCTGTAAGTGGGTTTATAAGGTGAAGCACAATGCAGATGGTTCTGTGAACAGATACAAGGCAAGATTAGTAGTCAAGGGGTATGCACAAACATATGGCATTGACTATGAAGAAACATTCAGTCCGGTTGCAAGGATGGCAACCGTAAGAGCAGTCATTGCTATGGCTGCATCAAAGGAATGGTCTTTACATCAGATGGATGTAAAGAATGCCTTCTTGCATGGTGACTTGCAAGAAGAGGTCTATATGGAGCAGCCACCAGGTTATGTGCATGATGTTCATCCTGAGTTTGTTTGCAGGTTGAAGAAAGCCTTGTATGGCTTGAAGCAAGCACCTAGAGCATGGTCTGACAAGATAGGACAGTATCTTGTCACTATTGGCTTTCAGATTTCCAAGGCAGATTTCTCACTTTATGTGAGAAAAACAGAGAAATGTATTATGATACTTGTCATTTATGTTGATGATTTGATTATGACAGGTGACAGTGATGAAGATATCCTTCATGTGAAAATGCTATTGAAGCAGAAGTTTGAGATGAAGGATTTGGGAGAGCTGCGTTATTTCTTGGGCATTGAGGTGATTAGATCACCAAGTGGGATACAGCTCTTGCAGAGGCAGTATGGATTGGACATGCTGTCCAAATATGGGATGACAGGCTGTAAGCCTATTTCAGTTCCTTTGGAGCAGAATGTGAAGCTGAGCACAGATGCAGGTGAGCTTCTGGAAGACCCTACTATGTACAGACGCATAGTAGGAAGCTTGATTTATATGACTATTACCAGGCCAGATTTGAGCTATGCTGTTGGATTGGTAAGTCAGTTTATGCAAGCTCCAAGGAAACCGCATTTGGATGCAGCTAGACGCATACTCAGGTATGTGAAGTCCACATTGCAGTATGGACTATTTTATGAGACTGGGGTTCAGATACAGTTGCATGGATACACTGATGCTGATTGGGCTGGTAGTATTTCTGATAGACGATCTACCAGTGGATATGTGTTCTCTTTTGGGAGTGCTGCAGTCACTTGGAGCAGCAAGAAACAGCCTACAGTTGCCTTGTCGAGCACAGAGGCTGAGTACAGGGGTGCAGCAATGGCTGCATGTGAGGTAGCTTGGTTGCATAAGCTACTTTATGATATGCATCAGTCTACAGATGGGCCAGTTGTCATTTATTGTGACAACATGAGTAGTATACACTTGGCAAATAACCCAGTCTATCATGCTAGAACAAAGCACATTGAGGTGCATTATCACTATGTGCGAGAGAGGGTTTTACTAGGTCTTATTGATCTAGTTTATGTCAGCACAGAGGATCAGGTAGCTGATATATTCACGAAGGCATTGGGCGCAGAGAAGTTGCGCAAGTTCAGAGACCTGCTTGGTGTGCAGGAATTGGGATTGAGCTCGAGGGGGAGTGTTGAGATATCGAGCTCCACTCGTGATACGCCAGGGTGACTGTTGTGTATTTATGTCACCGACTTGTCAGTTGCAGATGCGGTTGGTACACCGCCCCTGAATAATAGCTACATGATAGCTATCCTTATCTACTCTAGTTCGTGGCTTAGTTAGTATGCCACCTTAGTTAGTTGAGTTTGGTTTGAGACCCATATAGAGGGTTCTTCTAGTTCTTTGTACTTGAGTTCTTTTGGCTTACACAACTAAGAAGAGGAAAACTGTTTTCAGCCTCCACCCTTGTGTGTCTTCCCCCATTTGTGCAAGCAAGAAAGCTTCAAGCGAGACTCCTTCCTTCTCTCCCACAATCTTGACATAGCTAACAAGAGAGTCAGAGAGAGGGATATTGAAACTGAACCTCAAAGGGTAGCAAGGATTAAAAGGGAAAAATAGGTTGCAGACAATCCAGAAACTAGTAGGAAAGCTAGACAATGAAGGAAGATTCAAATGGGGGAATTTGATTTGGGAGTCAATCAAGTTCCTTGCAACTTGCTTGAGGATTTAAAAGGTTAGAAGGATGATGTTGCATATGGTTAGCTGCTACAAATGAACTCGTCTCTGAGGAGGCAATGGCATGGTTTGGTTAGCATCAAGAAAGGAAAAACCCAAACTGGGCATGTTGGAGTGGTATACCTATCAGATGTGAAAGACATTATACGCGTCATGGATGCATGGATACATGGAAGGAAAATTGATCAAGTTTATGTTGATGGTGGTGTGCAAGTTTGAGTAATCATTGAAGAAGCAATGTTGCAAATGCATCTTAAAATGACATGGAAGTCGCTGTTTAAGGTTAAAATGGCAAATAGCTCAAAAGTGAAATGTTTGGGAGTCATTGAGAACTTGGAAATCAACATTAGAGGCCAAAGAGCACGTTTGGATTTCCATGTTATGCCTCCAAAACTTGGGGCATATCCTCTCATTTTGGGACGATCATGGTTGATTGCTATAAGGTCCAGACAAGACTAGTATAGAGGTCAATTGGAACTCTATTTAGAGAAGCCAACCCATAAGAGGGTGATCTTTGACATGAAAACACGGTTCATCATTCAAGATGGATATGAAAGTGATGTTGCAGGTGATGAATGTAGTGATTTAGAAAATTCCAGCCTTGATTAGGAAGATAGAGAATGGGAAGCTAGCCTACTCTCTAGGGATGTTGACCTCTTCGGGTTGTCAATCCAGGGTTTGAAAAGAGAGGAAAAAGTTGTAAATATTGCTACAAGAAGTACAGACTTCATGTTGAGAATCAACAATCACACTCACTCAAACAGCCTCTTTGTATGGAGCTTCAGGGTCAAGGATATGCAGGCTAACCTATCCCATATGCACAATGGTGCCTTCTGCAGTTTCCTACTTTCCTATAAAGCATTGTACTTGCTTCCTTTTCTTAATGAAATGATAGTACTCTTTTCTTTTCAGTGAAGTGTCACTGTCATTGTCCACATACACAAGATTGTGTTTATGAGTCCAAGTCTCAATCTTGGAACCTAATTCACTTGTGTAACAAACAGTGTCTTGGTCTTCTCCATCATGAGTTCACTCTTCTCTTTCCATCCACCATAACCAACTGCCATGCTCTAGATCCCGTAACCATAACATGGTATCAGAGCGCAACCGAGCATGGCTTAGCATGGTTCAGGTCCTCTCTCTGCTCTCTCAGTTTCTCACAATCTCTATCCAGCTCAGCTCAAGTGTTTGACTTCATCTCCAACTCCATTTTCACTCTCTACCCCTTGGCAGCCATAGCCAACCTGCAACCTACCTTTGTTGGAGGAGCTGGATCTCCACTTACAGGGAATATCTTCACTTGCTTTCTTCTGGAGAAATGTTCCTTGACTCAAGGCGCTGCATCCTATCACTTCAAACACCAACATTGGTGAGCTACAAATCCAGCATTGCAAAAATTCGTCGTCGCTGTCCAGACTGCGCTGCTGCTGATTCGTACGTCATATTCCGCTTGCACATGTCGCGATGCTGACGAAGATCATAGGGATTTGATAGGCCTTGGAAAGAGCTACATTTCCATAAAAAAAGTTTTAGAAATGATCAACCATAGCTCCTGCAATCTGTAAAAAACCAGGCCTCTCTCTGAAACCCTAAACTGTCAGCCATAGCCAAAATTTCTCAAGCTTTTTTTTCCTCAGTTTTTCTTTCTCTTGACACTCAACCCAAGCCTCTGTCACTCTAATCCATTGACCCATCATCAAATCAAGGAGGGGAAGGACCTGAGAAGATCGAAGAACGACCGTACAATCTCGAACAAGAAGAATCAAGCTCAACATCAACACTGACATAGTGTGTTTTCACACTGTCACTAACTGTGTCTCTTGACACATTGCATTCTGCTCTTCTACTGATAAAATCTCAGAATTCTGGTGTTGAATTGCTGCTAATCTTGCAACTCAACATGGGAAAAGACTCTCCAAATGCTCGATTCAAAGGAGTCGAGTTCCACACTTGGCAAACCCGCATCAAGCTCATCTTGATGAAGAAGGGTCTCTGGGCCATCACAAATGGCAAAGAGAAGAAACCTTGAGATGCAGACCTTGTAGTTACTTGGAAAAAGAATGATGACAAGGCACAAGCCATCATCAAACTGGAATTGGACGACAGCTACATTCATCATGTGGATGCCTGTGACACGTCCCATGACACATGGGATAAATTGGATACCCTATTTGGTGCATAGTCAAAGTCATCTAAATATGGTCTATTAATTGAATTTTTCCGACTTGATATGAAGCCTCATACATCCTTGGCATCCCATCTGAACTATATGGAAAGCCTGCTTACTCAACTTGCAGGAATAAAGCTAAAAATGGATGAAGATGTCTGTATTGGTGTCTTGTTAAAAAGTTTGCCTCCTGCCTATGATAATGTATCAACCACTCTAACCAATATGCCTGATCCTCAACTTGTTGATATTAAAGCCTCTCTGTTAGAAGAAGAAAAGAAACTTAAAAGCAAAGAAGAGCCCAACACTTCAAAGGATGAACAAATGTTATATGTAAACAACAGATACAAAGGTAAAAAGGAACCGCTCTTCTGTGACTTCTGCAAAAGGATCGGACATACTGAGAAGTTCTGTCATGCTAGGAAGAGGTCCCAAAAGACCTATCTTGCAGCTGTGAAAGAAGAAGAAGACCATGGACCAAAAGATGAAGAAGAAGATGAAGATGAAGACCACCAGGATCGGAAGGACAAGACTCATTAGTCCTTCTACTCTCATAATTCTGATAGACTGTTTTAAAAGCCTTGTACTTCCTTGCCCTAATGCTTCCTGCCATAAGCTTTGTAAACTCCTTATGTAACTTGGCATTACAGTCCCTGTACACTTTGTGAGGCCCCTGTTACAGCCTCTGGATGTCCACCATGTTTATGGTACCCACACTTAGCCTTTTCTGCAATAGCCTCTGGTGTCTACCATGTTTGTGGTGTGCCCACACTTTGCACGTGGTTCTCATTACAGCCTCTACACACTTTGTGCCTGTCTAGTTGTGATTGAGGAGGGGTGTTGAGAATCAGCAATCACACTCACTCAAACAGCCTCTTTGTATGGAGCTTCAGGGTCAAGGATATGCAGGCTAACCTATCCCATATGCACAATGGTGCCTACTGCAGTTTCCTACTTTCCTATAAAGCATTGTATTTGCTTCCTTTTCTTAATGAAATGATAGTACTCTTTTCTTTTCAGTGAAGTGTCAGTGTCATTTTCCACATACAAAAGATTGTGTTTATGAGTCCAAGTCTCAATCTTGGAACCTAATTCACTTGTGTAACAAACAGTGTCTTGGTCTTCTCCATCATGAGTTCACTCTTCTCTTTCCATCCACCATAACCAACTGCCATGCTCTAGATCCCGTAACCGTAACACTTCATGCAACAAACATGTGATCAGCAACCTGAAATGAATGTTGGACTGCCTAAGCTTATGAATATGCTGGGAAATGACTTGAATAATGATGAAAGAGATAAATATTCAATCATTTTTTAGAAATAATCGAAATGGTTTGCTACAAAATATCACCAACTGAGGGGTACTAATAGCATTGTAGACCATATCAAATTGAAAGAAGGGTATAAACCAGTGGCTCAAAAACTTAGGAGACTTGGTACAATTCAAGAAAATGTACTTAAAGCTGAAATTCAGAAGTTGCTTGATGCAGGATTTATCTATCCTGTTGATGATACAGAGTGGGTGTCTCCTATTGTAAAAAGACCAAAGAAGAATGGAAAGTAGTGAGTATGTGTTGATTTCAAGCCTCTTAACGCAAAAACTAAGATGGACTACTATCCTCTTCCATTTTAGGATGAGATCTTGGATCAAGTGGCTGGTCATGAATTTTACAGTGTGTGCGATGGATACTCTGGATATTTCTAGATCAGAATAGCAGAAGAAGATTAGAAGAAAGCAACATTCATTGCCCCATGGGGATGCTTCTGCTATAGAGTAATGCATTTTAGTCTGATGAATGCATATGCCAGCTTTTCAAGATGGGTTAACTGGATATTTGCCCCTTTCATTGGGAAATCTTTGCGGGTGTTTATGGACAATTTTTGTGTGTATAGCTCAAGTGCATTACACTCTCAAAAACTTAATGATGTTTTCTCCAGACTTGATGAGGATGGCGGTCAGTTGAAGCCTGATAAATATAAAATAGCAAGAATAAGAGTGATACTCTTGGGTCATGAACTGTGTGCTAATGGTATTTCACTTGAGCCTAGTAAAGTTGAGGCTTTACTTCTTATCGATTCTCCAAAAACTGTAAAAGAACTTATGAGCTTTGTTCATAAGTTGAGTTATCTATTAAGATCATTCCATATGTTGGCTGAGTATGTATATCCTTTACAGAAAGCAACTCAAAGGGATCCTTTAGTTTGGACGCAAGTTGAGGATGCATTCTTATAGATTAAAGAAAAGTTAAGCACTTTGCTAGTTCTTGTGCCTCCAAACTGGGATGGACCTTTATTCATTAGCATCAGTGTTGGGAAAAATGTAGTGGGAGCCATTTTAATGCAAAAGGGAAAGGGGATGTCTTATATGAGGCCTGTGTTTTATATAAGCAGATCTATTGCAGCGACTGAAAAAGCTTGGATGGAAGAAGAATTGTTGGTATGGGGGATGGTATATGTAGTTAAAAGATGGAAATCATACTTGATTCAAAAACCATTTGTAGTACTTACTAGTTCCCAGTTCCTTCCACAGGTTTTGCGATTTGCTAAAATGCTCCAAGCATTACTAAGTGGCTATTGGCTTTGCAAGAATTTGAATTTACATGTTTGAAGGAGGATATTGTAAGAGCTAGCTTATCTAATATTTTGACTTATAAAGAACCTGTTGAAAGTGCAGTTGCTATAAGATGGAAACTAATTTCGCACCCGCAAATTCATGATGAGATGAAGGATAAAGATGCTACCTTGTTTTTCGATGGCAGTTATAGAAGAGTGATGAAAAAGGGAGGACTGGGTTTTGTCATTATGGATGTTAAAAATCGAGAAGTCTTTTCTGAAAGTGAAGAAAGTAAAGAGATACAAAGTAACAATGAAGCTGAATATGTGAGTTTACATGCTGGCTTGAAATAGTGTATTCAACTGGGGTACAAGTAGTTGCAAAAGGTGATGCTATGTTGGTGGTCAGAAAGATTCAAAATGTTTGGAAAGCCAATAAGGATATTTTGAAAGACTAGATGTTTAAGATAAAAGGCCTCATGAGAGGCAACTAAAAAAATTTGAAATTTGGCATGTTGGCAGGGCGAACAACCGTAGAGCTCATAAATTGGCTAAAAATGCTCTTTCCCAGTATGTTACAGCCATGAGGGTGGATAATCCTAGATATGAGGGTAGGGAAAGCCTTCATCTGATTGAAGAGTTTCTAAAATTAGGGGAGTTAAAGTCATTGGCTAATAAATACAAAAAGTATGCTATTGTCCGAAAGGCGAGGGCATATGTGCTCATAAATGATCAATTGTACATGAAGGGGATTGTTAATGTACTAAGAAGGGTGTTGGATAGTTCTGAGATTCTTGCTTACTTTTCCTATCATGAGGAAGCATGCGGTGATCATTGGTTTTAAGCTTACCAAAAGGAAAATTCTACTAGCAGGACTTACTTGGCCTAGTCTGAGTGCTGATGTTGCTCATTGGTGTAAAAGTTGTCATGTTTGCCAGTCATATGTAAAAAGGGTACTAATTCCAGAACCTGCTAAAGCCATTGTTGCCTATGGACCATTTGAGAAGTGGGGTTTGGATTTTATTGGACCTTTGCCTAGTACAAAAATAGGAAAGTCTTACATCCTTACTGCAGTTGATTATATGACCAAATGGCCTGAAGCTAAGGCTACAAGGAATTGCAAGAAAGAGGATGTAAGTCAGTTCCTCATGGAGGACATATGCTACAGATTTGGAATACCACTAGAAATAGTGATAGATCAAGGTCTTGGTTTCAAAAATAAGCTATTGAGAGAATTAATAGGGAAACTAGACTTGAAATGCATATTTGCTACTCCTTATTACCCTCAGTGCAATGGACTAGTGGAAGCATTTAATGGAACATCACAGAAGATTCTCTTTAAGTTGGTGGAAGATCATCCTAAAGATTGGGACAATTATCTACATCAAGCTTTGTGGGCTTGTAGAACAATGTAGAAGAGAAGTACAAGATTCACCCCTTTTCAGTTAGTATATGGTCAAGATGCTTTATTACCTATGAATGCCATGTTCCCTATGATGGAGTTTGTAAGAAAGCATTAGTTAGATCAAATAGAATTGGGAGTTGGCAGAGGACTAAACTTGCATACCCTACAATTGGATAGGCAACAAGCAATGGATTGTTATGAAAAAAAGATTATGAAGAGAATGAAATGGTTTAATGCATAGTTGAAGAAGAAGAATCTTGTAGAGGGAATGCTAGTTATGAGATACAACAATAGGTTGGATTCCACTTTTCAAGAGTTAAATGGGAAGGACCTTTCCTCATCAAGCAGAAGTTTGAAAATGGCGCTTACTTGCTACAAGATTTAGATGGGACTTTTCATAATAGTAGAATAAATGGGTTTTTTCAAAAGAAATATATTTGCAGAATCCTGTAATTAAAGGGGATGTAAGTAATGTACATACTATACTTAGAGTACGTTGCTCCCAGTTTACTATTTGGGGCAGATTTAGCTTTCTAAAATATGGTGTTGATCAGATGGTTGCAAATGATGGACATCATATTTAAAGTGTTCTTTGACACCTACTAAAGGTCTCTATCAAGTTTGGTGTTGATCCGAGCAAGAATGTGAAATTTATGGTCTCTAGAATGTTGATGTCGGACTGCATGCAAAAATTTAGGACTGCAGGCTATGCAAAGCTATTTTAGGATAGCAGATAAAAGAATTTGGCTCTGAATTGTTCTAGATAACTATAGATTGGAAAGAGAGCTAAAACTTTCCTTTTTAAACTTGGTGATTTCAGATTTGGTTAGAAAGTTATGAGCTATTCTGTGTAGTGCTCTATGAGGCAGGTTTTCAAAAAAAGGTGTTTGTATTTGTCTGATGTTTTCGAAGCTTTTAATAAAGGTTTGTTCACACTTTGTGTTCCAAACTAGGTAGGTTTTCAAAAAAAGGTGTTTGTATTTGTCAGATGCTTTCGAAGATTTTAATAAAGGTTTGTTCACACTTTGTGTTCCAAACTAGGGGGTGGCTAATCATGTTGGGTGAAAATGAGTGACCGAGGACATGATGTTGCATGGAGTCAAGTGGGGTAACACATGCAAATATCATTTTTGTGTTTTTCTAACACTTACTCATAGCGAGAGTCGGGTTTATAAATGGAAATCCCAAGTGGTACCATGCATGTTCGACATGTGGTTGTGATATTTCAGTTTTGAGATACGCGCCTCATGTAGGAAGAGAAGGGAATGTGTTCTCACTTTCGATTTTGAGTCCCTAAGTGGAATTTTACATGGCAAGGGACATGTTTGCCATCTAGCAACTAAGGGGAAGCAAGGGACAGCTTAGTAAAATAGGAGAAAAAGCGAAAACGTGAGGAGTTTTTAAAAAAAGAAGAGAAAGGAGAGAAGGGGTTCCAATGAGAGAGAGAGAGAGAGAGAGAGAGAGAGAGAGAGAGAGAGAGAGAGAGAGAGAGAGAGAGAGAGAGAGAGAGAGAGAGAGAGAGAGAGAGAGAGAGAGAGAGAGAGAGAGAGAGAGAGAGAGAGAGAGAGAAGAATCTGCAGCTTGAAGAGAAGGGAGAAATCTGATGCTCAGAAGTAGAAGAACAAGTTTTTAGAAGAAAGAGGCCGTGAAGCTGAAGTTATTGGAGTCGTGGAGCATGATGGTAGGGCTGTTGAAGTCAATGGACTGATGCAAGTTCTTAGTTTTCAGATGATGGTAATAAGAGTCTTCCTTTTGTTATTTTTTCTTCTACTGTTGCATGGGGCAGAGAGTATGCAGATTTGTTCTAATGTATGGATATGAGTGAAAAACAGCAAAGGACTGTTCTTCATCATGTTTGAGAGTGATGTGCGTTAGTTGTTTGCGTGAGGCTTCCAGTACAAGAGAGAAGAAT
Source organism: Lygodium microphyllum (assembly GCF_053477565.2). NCBI lineage: Eukaryota > Viridiplantae > Streptophyta > Polypodiopsida > Schizaeales > Lygodiaceae > Lygodium > Lygodium microphyllum. The sequence goes on from NC_141135.1 coordinate 184,681,103, forward strand.
GCAAGTAAAGGATCTCTACATCTGAAACTGGGTATGTAGTAGGGATTATGTATTATGGGTAGGGGTTGAATGCATGGACTCAAGTTAGTGGAAATTTGGAAGGATTTGCAACAAGGAAAATGATGAATCAGAGTTCATAAAGTTCGAAGCTCCCATAACTCTTCATGCAAGATATGCTGAAATGTATATGTTGGTATATTTAAATGATAATTTGAAATAAAAAAAAGTGTCTTCCCATTTGCAAGTTTGTGCTTTTGGAATAGAGAAGTTGTGTTGTTGTATAGAGCATGTAGAAATTTAGGACTGCAGGATGTACAAAGCTATTTTAGGATAGAAGATCAAAGAATTTGGCTCTGAGTTGTTCTAGAAATTTCTAGATTGGAAAGAGAGCTACAACTTTTCTTGTTCAAGCTTGGCAATCCAAGACCTGGTTAGAAAGTTATGAGTTGTTCTGTGTAGTGCTCTACATTGAGGCAATTTCTGTGCTCTATGAGGAAACATGCGAACTCTGTAGCATTTACATCACCAACTTGGTTTCCCACGAAAGTCATCATGATTATCCATTGCTATATTAGTGTAAAATTTGTTTTGTTATAGTAATGGAATATCTACAACAGTGAAATGCTTGTAGTAGTTGAATGGGCATGAAGATTTGTCATATAAAGCTTTGGCAACCTTTGCTTTTTGGTTTGTATTTATGTGTGCTCTAAGAAAAGAGGAACAAAAAGGATCTATAATTGATTTTGCACTGATTGGGGCAACCATGCTTTATGGGATAGTTTGTTGCGTGGGGTTGCCATCCCTAAAAAATAGGAGTTGTGTGAATCTGAAAGCTCGTGTTGTCACAGTCTTCACCATGGTTGTTTCAGCATCAGATTCTCTCTAAAAATGGTAATTCTAAGCTTGAAGGTTTAAACTTCTTAAGTGTTGAGTTGAAGTCTCAGTGAGGAGTGAGTGATTAGAAATATTTGATCATGTGTTTAGTGGTGCTCTCTCGTGGGTTTTGTTGAGGGGAGATCCTGGGTCTTGTTCTTGTGGTGTTGTCGTGGGGGTTGTTAGAGGGCAACTACCCAATTCACCTACCAACGCATTGTAGAGCACCAAGATGGTAAGCTTACTTTTGTACAAAACTCATGATGTGAAGGCATGTAATTGTTGTTCATCACCAAAGTAAAAACAAGAATACTTTTTACCATGTAGAGGGTGGAAGAACTAAGTGTCTTGGATTTGAGGTCACATCGGATGTGGCTTGTGCGTAGAGAGGTAAAGAAATGGTGCTTGTGAATTCCACACATGTTGTGATTGGATGATGTCAGAGCTTTAAAACATTCTATCATTATATGATGTTAATAGTGATGTGTGTCCTTGTGTAGGGAAGGAAAGAATGCAAGAACACGGACTAGCTGTGCTAGGGGACGTGGCGGCTATTGGTAAACAAGCGTGACTCGTGGTTTTATTTCCCACAATACAATGTCAATAAGAATGGTTTGTATTTTTGCCGAGGGGGATACAATTTTTGACTATCAACCTATAATGTTGGTGGAGGATGTGCCAGCCCACATACTGGTGAACTAACATGTCTCAAGAATATTATCTACAATAACATTTTGAATGAAAAATATGTTGCTAATTATGAATTTATCATGCAGAGGGCCATATTAAAAGTCACGTGGAAGTCCCCTTGTAAGACATCATCTCCCACAAAGCTACAATGGTGTAAGATGTTCCAACCACACATGTAGGTAAACAAACATGTAAGAAGAATATTATCTATCATTAACGTTCAGTAAGAAGAATATGTTACTAATCGAGGAGTCAATGTGTAGGGGTCCACAACATTGAAAGGCCCATGGAAGACCCCTTGCAAGCCATTGTCTCCCATACCACTATGATGGCAAAGGTGGAGTGGTGTACTATTCTATGCGACCCATTTGAGATTGGAGATGCATTGTGAAATGATCAGCCAAGTGAAGCATTCTCTTGATTGGTAGAGGGATTGGAGGAGGTCAACCAACACAAGATGGTTGAGGTTGATGAAGAAACCACAAACACAACATGCAATATCATGGTGGTTCATCTCCTTAAAGATAGTGCTGTGCATGGATTGGGGGATGGAATTCTGTCATGGAACTCCCATACTGAGGCATAGTCAATCAATTCCATGTATTTGGCTGATCACGTTCTCAAGGAAACATGAATGTTACTTTTCCTTGCCATAACACACTCCATGGTAGAGCTTTTTGAGCAGGTTGTGGAGGATGGACACATATGGATGGAGTTAGGGAAAAATTATTGGGCCTTATGAATGGCACATGTTGTTCATTGTCAGATGCCTCCTTATGTCATTGGAGGTAGAGAGGTGAGAGTTTTAAAGTCATGATATGGTCATGCTAGATACTATTCATGTATCACACTTGTTGGCTCTATTTAGTGAGTGCAATTACTAAAATTAGTATTTCAAGCTTTAAATGCAGGTACATGTGCTATATATTCTAACATACATGCCTTTAGATATCTGTTACAATGAAATCATTCCTCCAGAGTTCACAAAAGACAACATTACTGCGAAAGAGTGGGTGCGAGATACATTAGGATCCCCAATGAGAGGTCAATATGAGATCCAATGTTGTTAAATTATTGTAGACATGTTTTGTAAGCATTTAGTAGATTTCTAATCTATTATATGACTACCAAATACTGTAGGTGTGGCATGGCTTTTTGGAGCTCATTCTTGCAAACATACACAAAATAAGAGGACACCATTTTAGATTGCAATGCAAGATGTAGTGACTTTGCATTGGTAGTGCTAAATTCCAATAGACATATTGCATGTCTATATCGCTTTGCCGAAGATGGAAGATATCTAAGAGCAAAGGTAACATGTTTACATAAACTTGTATGATATTTAACTGTAATGTAGTGTTCTTTTTCGTCATACCGATACATGGGTCATAAAGCATGATAAGAGCATGTACACATCACCAAGTCCCACAGTCTCACTGCAAGACCCCCAAGCTCAATTGTGTAACCAAATGCTCAATGTAATATCCAAGTGTCAAGTAGTGGCTCCCATCATCATGTGGAAGGCATCCATACATCCAAGATCCAAGTAGCATATATCCAAGAGCATCTGATCCAAGGAACTTCCAAAGCTTTTAATGGAGCATTAAATAACTATACATAACAGTGAATGAAAACCAGTGTCAAGATTCAAAGTTCTAATCTGAGCTCAAAAGCAATCTGGGAGCATAACCAAGCATATGAGTTCAATGGTATACCCCTATATAGCATCCAAAGTTCTTGGAAAGCATCAATATGCATAGGCATGAAATTTCTCTAATAAAATAGCATTCAACCCTACCTATTATAGTAGTAAAAAACTTTTGTAAAACTAAGCAAAAGAGTGCTCAAATTAGTCCAATAGCATTCCAATACATGGGCATAACATCCCCAAATGATTCGGCATCAAATAGACATCTCGGGAAGCATAAGTGACCTCCAGACAATGAGGGAAGAGCTGTCCAAAACTGTAATACAACAATGTCATAAACTATGAGCTAATGGATGAACCCGTTGTCGGAGGGGTTTTTGTCGAAAGGTTGAATCCACCGGGGATCAGAAGTAGAAGGAAGTAGAGATAGGAGCTGGAAGAGAAGATAGAGAATGCCTAAGTGGTAAACACAACAAAAACAAATTACAATGAATTGATTCAATATGTATTGAAAGAACCTGGAATCTTTGCACTACTCAGAAGCAATCTCCAGGCATTAGTTCTCTTGGAGCTCCTTTGTAGACAAAAAACGTGGATCAGAAAAATCAACTCTTTCTCTGCTGCCCGGAACCCAAATCTGATGGCTCTGTTGGCTCCAATAGGGGGGTAAAACCGCAGGACTCTTGCTCATGGATCTCCCAGATCACTCCTTCTTCTTTCAGTTCAATCTGTAGTTTTCAGCTTGTTTACAGCGATCGCGATGCGCGCGATTTCGTCAATCTGTCTTTTTTGTGAAAATCCCCTAATTGGCTGAAAAAGCAACTAGCTTTTTGCATGCCATCCTAATCTAGAAGTTTTTTCTAACTTTTTTGGATTTTTACAATAAATAATATCAAATATGGGCTAAAATTATCCAAAAATCTAGTATTTTTGAATAATCCATGCAACTCACACTAGTACTAATGGCTCAGATCACATTGACTCTCTAGATCAATAAAGAAGTCGGATGATGATGCATTCCATACTTTTTCACACTGTGTCCTCATAACATCACGACATCCACCCCCTCTGAACTTGCACATCCTCCGGTATGTGCCAAAATCCTAGTTGTCACCGGATTCTAAGTCCTCCTCATCCTCTGCAACCATATCATTTACTTCTTCATCTTCCATATCTTCATGGCTAGCCCCTGTATCATGGCCACTATTTTCTTCCAATTCTGGAAACTCATAGGTAGTAGATTCCCGCCTTTTGAATAATTTGATTCTTTTCCCTGCTACCGAAAGTTTGATGGCTGTCCCATCCAACTCATTTAATGCATAAGTAGCATTATCAAACACCTGTCTTACCACATAGGGTCCAAACCATCTTTTGGAAACTTTACACATGGCACTATGCTAGTTATCCAAACTGCTATCATAAACCAATACCCAATGCCCATCTTGTATGGTTCTTGGTCTCAGTCTATGTCTTTTGTCAAACCGTTTCTTATTTTGTATCCTTGTTGCCCTTAACTTTGCTGTTACTGCCTCTATGTCTCCTGACTTTCTTTCCAACTGTCTAATGTGTAAGGCCAACAACTCCTCTCGATTCAACTCCTCCTCCCAAGGTAACACACTCCATGTGACAGTCATCTCTTCTATTGGCATGATAGGTTTTTGACCATACATCAATTCTGCAGGCATATATCCTGTAACAGCACTATGAGTTGTTCTGTTAGCCCACAAAGCATAAGGGAGCAATCGTGGCCACTCCTTTACCTTCTCTCTACATGGTTTTGCCAATGCCTTCATAATAGGTGGATGACCTCTTTCACTTTTTCCATTTTCTTCAAGGTTATAGGTTGAAGTTAAAGCAAGCTTTATCTCCAACTGTGCAAAGAAATCATGAGCTTCATCTGCATCCAACTCACCCCTATCTACTGTAATTTTTCCCACATAGTCATATCGACAAAAGATCTCTTCTAAGAGAAAAGTACATACATCATTTGTTGTCTTAGTACGTAGAGCTCTCCCTTCCACTTGATTAGTCAAGTCTTCACGAGCAAGCACAAGATACCTCATTTGTCAAAGACCTGTAGGCATTGTGACCAAATCCACCACCCACTTAAAATAAAGAGACAATGGATATGTGGGTTGCAATCCATCTCGATGTCTCATAGTTGAATACATTTGACATGCTGTACATGTTTCCACAAATTGAGCAACATCCTTATACATACCCTGCCACCAATATCTTTCTTTGATCTTTGTAAAAGTACCCCAAACACCTCTATGACCAGCCCACAAGCTTTCATGAAATTCTTGCTTTACTTTTACTTGTGAAGCTCTGTCACCCAAAACTCGCAATGGCATACCCTGTTTCTTTTTAGCATGTTTCCATAAGTATCCGTCTTTTAAGAAAAATCCATAGGCTTTCCTCTTGATCTTCTTAAACTCCTCATCTGAACATTCATCTCTCTTTGTTAATGTACTGAGATATTGACCAATTCTCAGCCACTCTCCTGCATATTTGTCTTCCAGAAACACTTCTCCACAAGATGCAAAATATCTAAAGTGTCTTCTCTTTGTTTTCCAAGCTTCTGTTAATGCTATAGCAACACCTTGCATTGCTAAATTCACTCTTGCAATATCATTTTCAGCCATAAGAAAGTCATCTTCTTCCTCCTCATCCATCATCCCGTCTTCATTCTCATAGCGTGATTGAGATAACATGTTTGCCACTGGGTTATCTCTTCCTGCAATATGCTGAAATTTAGGGTTCAAAGATTTAATGTATGCAATCCACCAGAGCATAGCAATGTCCGGGGTAGCACAACTAGTAATCATACCCAATACCAGCAAACAATCAGTCTTAATGAATACATGAGCACCCATAAAATACTCCTTATCACATTTAAGGGCTGTCACAATTCCCCATAATTCTATTTTTACCTGTGGATATCTTCTCTGTCGTTCAGTCAATACTTTAGCACCAAAGTGAATTGCATATCTTTGTCCTTCCTCATCAGCTTGCCCAATTGCCCATCCAATCCCAATTGGGCTTGTATCAACAGTAATAATGATAGGCTTTGCATGTGAATAGTCAGCCTTTCTCAATGTTGGAGCAGATTTTAAGAGTTGCTTCAATTTCTTCATTGCTTTCTGATGCTTCCTTTCCCAATGAAATTTCTGACCTTTCCTTAGAAGCTGATAAAGAGCATCAGCTACATGTGCAAAGTGAGGAATCCATATCAAATAGAACACATATGCACCCAAGAATCTATGCACCTCTGATACATTTGTGCATACTTCTTACATTCTATCAATTCCATCTATTTTTGCTGGTGATGGCCTTCACCCATAAGGCCCACACATATGCCCAACAATCAAAACCTCTTCAACTCCAAAGACAGCCTTTTGTCCAGAAAGAGTTAAATGCACCTCTTCTAGTTGTGTCAAAATCCTCTCACAATCCACAATATGGTCTGCAACAAATTGTCTACATCCATGAGCATCCATCTCTTCATTCTTTTCATCCACTACACACCCTTTGATTGGAACATCATCCAATAAGGGCATAGTCAATTGTGGTATAAAATCCATGAGTACCCTATTCATAGAATTTGTCATGTGTGCCACTGAGTTTGTTGCACCCTGTGGGAGAGTACACATTTGTACTAACCCCAAAGGAGTCTTCATGGTTGTGATATCCCTGCTTTTAATTGCAAGCTAAAACTAATCATACCCCGAGTAAAGATCACCCAAAGAATAGATCACTCTGCCTGCAAAAGCCTGTGCAAATTCATCAACCACAGGATCTGCACCCACATTTCTTATGGTTACTTCATTGACCAGTTGCATGTCTTGAATAAATCTCAAAGCCCCATTCTTTTTGGGCACAGTAAACCAATGATTTGAGTATGGCGCTGAAGAAGGCTCCAAGATCTTCATGAGAATCTTTTCATTTAGCAAATCCATCAGCTTTGGCAAGTAAGATTTAGGCATTGGAATAGGCCTCAAGTTCCATGGTACATGTGGCACAGTAAATATGACCATAGGAGAGACAACATTTGAATCCACACAACCTATTTCACTTGGTTGAAATGCAAATGCCTTCCCACGTCTAGCCAACATCTGCATAAAACAGTTTCTCTCAGTAGGCAAAAGAAACCCTTATGCACCAACTTTCAATTCCTGTAATGTTTTAAATGTAAACTAATGACCTATATCTTTAGGATCCCGTAAGCTTGGCTGCCTTGACACTTTTTCATACATACCCTCACTCTCTGGTGGAAGTGGCAAAGCAATTGGTTTCACCTTTTTGTCAACTGCCTTATACTTTGTCTCCATAAGTGCTTCAGCCCATTGTAATCCTTCTTTTGCTAACAACGCTATAACATCATACATATCCAAAGAACATATTGACAACACTCTGTTTTTAGCCTCATTTTCTGCATGTATAGTTGCTGAAATTTCAGCATAGGGTCAGTAATATTCAGCCCATAAAAGATGCCTGAAATGCCATCATTTTCAACTAACAGCCCCAATGATCTTAGTTTCTTAATAGCTCGTTTCATAGATATGCGTTCAGCCCTACACATAGCTTCCATAGGCTTAAACCAACAAGAACTGTTTGCTGTAAACTAATAATTACCAATAGTAAATACATGCTTCATTTCATCAAGAGGCGAGTACACCCTCTGAACAACACTACTGTAGCCCCGCATTACAGCAGTGCTTAATGAAAATCTAGGTCTTTGAATTCCCTTGCATTTGGAACCAAAGGAGACTCTTGAAGAGTATCATGATTTCTAGGATGATTAACACAAACAATAGGAAATTGGACTGCTTTTCTCCCATCCTTGCTTCTGACTCTTGCATAAGCAGAACCATCATCAAGCACCTTTGTTTCCATACGCACACCTGTAATATAGGGCTGTCCCAAAATCACTGCATATGAGGAATTATCTTGCATAAAGAAGTGTTGCTCTTCTTGTACATCACCAATTGTCACTTTTACATTAGGACATGCAGCATAAAGCTCCCCTGAAGAATTATTTGCAGCCCTCATATGCCAAGCATGATCAGTGTCCATAGGTCATGCACCATTTCATACAATCCCCGCTCAATAACATTTATCTCAGACCCATGGTCAAGTAAAGCAACAGAAGGAGTTTCACGTTCCCCTATTTTCACTACCATTTCAGTGGTAGCTTTAGCCCAATGATTTCTTGTGTAGTGACTTCGAGGAATAAATCCTAGAGTCTCTTCTCCATATTGTTGCATTTGCCTTACTCCACCATGCATATTGCTACAAGACAATGCATTTTCAGGCACTTTCTTCTCTTTTCCACATGCTGTCCACTGATTATTAGTAGCATCCTGCATAGATAATCTAGTATTTACTTCATGCTCATATTCAGCCCGAATACCCAACAAACCAGTTTCCTCTTCAAATTACAGCAATGCACTAGTGGTATCACCAAGAAACTGACGCTTCCTTTTAATTATGTCAATGATCTCATCATGAAATTATCGTTTGGCAATGCCAAGCACCTCTCCCAAGGTAAATTCCACTCGACTGTTTAAGATCCGTTCTTCAAGAACCTTCTTAAGTTCTGTGGCTGTCTCAATGTCAGATTGCAACTTATATCCTGGCTGCTTGCCCTTCTTTTTGCCCTCTTGTTTGTTATCCTGTTTTTGCTTCTGGACTGACCTCTTCCATAACATGCTCGGGAGGTGGCTGATTTGTAGCTTTAGGCTGATCCACACTTCTTCTTGTCATTCTTTTAGATGTCCCTGCAATATCTTCATCTCTTTTTCGTTTTTCTTCCACAAGTACATTCGTGTTTTGTACCTTCGCTAAATATGCATACACTGAATATGCATCTATCGGTGATTCCCAACCAGTTATGCCACGAATGTCTTGCCCTGCATGAGACATTTCACTATCAATGACCTTTCTCTTTTCAGCTGCATGTAAAGCATGTGTCCATATTTCAGCCTTTGGACCAACCATCACTTGGCCATGCATTCTATCCAACTGTAGTCCAAAAGTAGAAGCATGTACTGTCGCATAAGCATTTCGGACAGCCAAGTCTTCCAACAACTTCTGCATACCTTCCTTTCCAAAATTCAAAGCAAGAGGCAATCCCGTTTCTTGTGCATGGATCTTGCCATATTTCCAAAAGATAAGCTGTCATGCCAAGGCCTCCTGATAGGCAGCACAATCCTTTCTCTCATGCTGCAAATTGTCACACCACATACATCTTTTTCGAGGCTTAGGGGTTGCTGCCCGTCCCCTTTCCTCTTGTCTATTTTCATCCAATTTTGCAACCTTCAATTGAAGATCCCACATCCCTTTGACCACTTCATCTAGGACATCTTCCCTAACAGAGGAAACAATAACATGTACAACCATAGGGTTAGCTATAGAAGTAGGTGGCTTACTGGATACATCAACTATCTTGCCCGTAACAGTGGGCAAGCTAGATACATGCAATCTTTCTCTTATTCTATGGTTCTTCACAAGTGCAGTAACAACTTCCTTGACATGTCTCCACTCTATTTTCAAACCTGTCTCTGTAGTCAGATCCTCCAGCAAATCATCAAGCTTCTCTTGAAGCTCAGGATCAGCTGCCTATAGAAACAATTCAATTTTCTGACTTGCAAGAGCTTGCTATTCTGCAAGATCCAACTGCTCAAATCTACTTTCAAATTCTCGTAACAATTCTGTAGCCACAAGACCCTTATTGGGTTGTATAGCCCACTCCTGAAAAGTCTTGCGCGTAATGAAACTGGTGTCCTCAATGTAAAATTCTTCCCTGAGTGTATTCTTGAAGGCTACCCAGTCTGCATCCTACAAGTATAATTCAGTAATCCGTGCTTTCAGCTCATGAACAGTAACACGTATAAAATATCGGCTCCATGTAGATTGAGCCACTCCAAAGAATTCCATCTTCTAAGCATAGATATGTACATGTGCAGATACATTCCTTCCATTGAATAACTTCACCTCACACTCAACTGCTTGCAAAGCATTCATTACAACACTTTCTGTTTGAGCTGAAGGAAGAGAAGATAGAGAATGCCCAAGTAGTAAACACAAAAAAAACAAATCACAATGAATTGATTCAATATGTATTGAAAGAACCTGGAATCTTTGCACTACTTAGAAGCAATCTCCAGGCATTAGTTCTCTTGGAGCTCCTTCGTAGACCAAAAACGTGGATTAAAAAAAATCAGCTCTTTCTCTGCTGCTCGGAACCCAAATCTGATGGCTCCGTTGGCTCCGAAAGGGGGGTAAAACCCTAGGACACCTGCTCACAGATCTCCCAGATCACTCCTTCTTCTTCTTTCAGTTCAATCTGTAGTTTTCAGCATGTTTACAGTGATCGCGACGCACACGATTTTGTCAATCTATCTTTTTTGTGAAAATCCCCTAAATGGCTGAAAAAGCAACCAGCTTTTTGCATGCCATCCTAATCTAGAAGCTTTTTCTAACTTTTTTTAGATTTTAACAATAAATAATATAAAAAATAGGCTAAAATTATCCAAAAATCTAGTATTTTTGGATAATCCATGCAACTCACACTAGTATTAATGGCTCAGATTACATTGACTCTCTAGATCAATAAAGAAGTCAGATGATGATGCATTCCATACTTTTTCACACTGTGTCCTCATAACAACACGACACCGTAAGCTCCAATTGATGTCCAAACTCATGTCAAAGGTGCCTAATACAATGCCAAGTGATTGCCCAAGGTCGAGAGCAATGCTAGGAGATGAGGTAGGATGAAGTAGACTTGAGCAAGAAAGGGGACAGCCTAGTTAGTTCAAATTGTGCCTACTATCCTAGGCTCAATGCTGGCTGGGGTAAGGTCAATAGAGCTCAAGGAGAGCTCAATGAAGCTCCAAAACATGTCTTGATGAGCTAGGAAGTAAACGAGAAACAATACATATCACTTCAAGTTGAGAGCCATGGCTGCCATTAAAACTATGAGATGAAGGTATTCTCCACAAGCTAAAGTAGGGTTAGGTAGTCTACTTGAGCTCTTGGGGAAGATGGATTTGATACTAGTTGAAGGGAGTAAGCCCTGAAGTGGAAGCACAGGGTGGAAGCAAGAGCTATGGTGGAAGGAGCAAGAGTAAGAGAGAGAGAGACACAAGATGTGGGAACTCCAACAGTTACGACGTGTGATTGGCCTTCCCTTTATTCAAATAACACTTAAAGGATAAAGAATAAAGTGAGAATGATGGGTGCTCACCAGCTGCAGTATGTAGGTGTGCAAGTAACTAATATGTAATGCAGGTACTGCCAATGTAACTAATACATGGCCATCTAGGCACATGTGCCTTTACCCCCAACATTTTCTCTTAAGCAAATGCGTCATGTGTATTTTGAGGATTTTTCTTTCTTTTTTCAAGGAGCAACAGTTAAGACATGAAGTCCCAGGATTAGGTTAGATATGTTTGTGGAGATTTGAGCAGTTTTCTCACCTCTTGCAAAAACATTGTTGGGTATGTAAAGAGCTATTTTAGAAGGTAGTCATGGTGATCTTGTCCTTCTAGCATACTAAAGGAGCTGATACTAGGAATCCTTGTTAGTTATGAGATAGCTAGGGAAGCTTGCTAAATAAAAGAGAATAATAATAAATATATATAATACAGAGAGGTGTGAAAAGAGATTCTAACCCTAAAATAAGAAAATAAAGAGAAAAAAATCAAAAGAGTTGATATTCATCACCTTGCAAAGGCCTCTGGTAGGTTGCTATGGGATTAAAGCACAAGAGACAAAGCATTTTGAAGTTTGAGAGACACAGTGGAGAACCAAGTTGAGTTTGCAAATAATGAAGAAGCATCCAACCATCACTTGGGCATCAATTCTGTGTGCTTGGGATGGAATTTAAGGCCGTGAGACCTTAATTTATGTGCGAATGCAGAGTGGGCAGCCAAGGAGGCCAAAAAAGGCTCCAAAACCATGTGGACATGCCCAATTTAAAGAGAAACTTATGGGGTAGGCTTTAAAGGGGTAATTTGTTTTTATGTGTCTAGTTGTTTGGAAGAGAGAAAGAAGGAGAAAAAGTGGAAAAAAAATGTAAAATGCCATCATGTTGGGCATTTGATGATTGCTACACATGAGATCTTCATCATTTCTTGCATGTGATGGATGAAACAAAGCCCCCCTCGCTGTCCTCTATGCAATGATGTAAAATTTGTGGCTTGATATGAATAGTAAAGAATGCTAATTTTTTAGTCTTTCTCTCTCCTCTCTCAAAACAATATTTCTCTCTCCTTTCTTTCTTCTTGCATATTTTTATGAGAGAAGGGGGATGGGTGAAAGAGAGGGAGAGGGAGAGGTGAGAGTTATGTGAAAGATACGGTTTGTGGCATTGTTGGAGCATTATGGAGTGCCACCAAGTATGCTAGCGGCTATCTCAAGCATCAGTAACCTTGGAATCCATAAAGCACCTCATTCATGTCACGATGTGTAAGCGGTTTTCATGTAAGTTGATTAATTTTCATAGTAAATGGAATGGGATTGAAAAACTATTTTAGAGAGTGAAAAAGGGATATAAATACTTAATTTTTAGCACTTCACATTTATTGTTTGCTACTTTTTTTAATTTCTATTACATAAATGGATAAAAATAAAAAATCTTAAAAAATATATAAAAATACCAATAAATAGTGAGATATTGAGAATAAAATTATGAATCATAAAAAATAATTATAATATATTTAAAATTTATAAATCATAAAACCAAGTATTTTTGTGTCTAAATAAAGCATTTCAATAGTACGAGAGTGGTCCTAGTGTTGTTCACAGTGTGCTAAAGGAATCCATGTGTAAAAATTCAGAGAATAATTACTAAAAAGAATGATTTTTTGCTATACTTCATGAGTAGAATGGTCGTGTGTAATTAATGTTCCCAAAGTTAGCATGAGCCAGGAGGACTCAATGCCTTTGGCATGTGTTTAGCAACGCTGCAACAAGTAAAAAATTAATGGAAAGAATGTAAATAAATGATTGTTGCATATTTACAATTTGGTTGTCTCATTAAACATGTTTATGCACATTTTTTGTACAAGCATAATCTTGCATATACCATCACATTGCAATTGTATTCTATTGACTGAGTGTGCAAGATACATCTGAGCTACTGAGATAAGTGGCTCACAAGGAATATTAGTGAGGAAAGAGTAGAGTATGTTTCATTGTTTTTTATGTATTAAGATGGTACATCTTGGGGCCAATCCTTGGGGTGTAGGAGAGCCATAGGGGCCATAGTAGTCTAGTGTAGCAGATGCCCTTTGTGTGCGTGTATCGAGGTGAAGTAGCCACCTATGTGCGGGAGGCTCCCTTTTCTTAGAGTCGGGATGCAATACATTGGACTAAAATTTGAAGGTTATATCTACAAATGCATTCATTAGATATATTATTTCGTAGCATCTAAATGCTCCTGGCCACAAGGCTATGAGAGTTATTTGGAGAATGTAGTAGGAGCCTACTTTTGGTCCATTTTTGGTCCCGACACTCTTTCTTGAAATAACTAAGAATGCCATCACCATATGTAAGAATAGATTCATCTAGGTATAATTGGAATATATCTAAGACTAGCTTGTTAAAAGTAGTAGGAGCATTAGTTAGCCCAAAAGACATTATGGTAAATTCATAATGGACATACATGGTATTGAAGGCCCTCTTTGGTATGTCTTCATGCTTTGTGAGAATTTGATAACATCTAGACCTTAGAACAAATCTAGAAAAGATCATTGTACCTTGTAATCAATCCATTGGCTCATCGATCCGAGGAATGGGGGATTTATTCTTGATGGTGACTTGATTAAATCCCATATAATCAACACATAGTCTGAAGGTCATGTCCTTCTTCTTTTGGAATAAAACAAGAGCACCCCACGGAGAGTTACTAGGATAAATAAACCCTTGATCTAGCAATTGCTTTGAATGCTCTTTTAATTCAAGTTCTTGAGGATGGACATTTTATAGGGCTTCTTGATAATTGGTTTAGCTCTAGGGACGAGTTCGATCTCATGATCCACATCCCTTTTAGGAGATACTTTTGTTAGCTCCTTAGGAAAGACATTAGTCAACTCACTTAGCCACTATGGCTCATCCTCATCCTTGGTATCCTTGACTTTGTTGCATTTGACTAGGTAGATATGAAGTTCTTTTCTTAATCCCTTCACGATCGGACTAGCCTTGGCTAACTTATATTTGGTTTTCCTTCTTTCGCTTGTGATTGGACCATTTTTCCAAATAGATTTTTGAATGTGGTCCAACCTTCTCCATAGTGTATGTTTTCCTAATTGGGTGATAACCAATCCATTCCTAATAGGTAGTCATAAATTCCTAAAGGCATAACTCAAAAAATTGATGTCATGGTCTCTTTCCCTAATTGAATTAACATTGCTTCCCTTTTTTTTGCTAGTTTTATGATGAGTTTCCTAGAGTGTGTGGGATTTAAATTCGTGCTATTTTTTGCTATTATTGTGGAAAAACAGATCATATTACAGACCATTGTTATGCTAAGAAGGATGATATCCACAGTGGTAAATTGTAGAAAGAAAACTATGCATCATCTTCACAACATAATAAAGATAAAAATGAGACTGTGTTTGTTATGCATCATATGATGAATGTTGTTACAGGAAAGGGGACATGATGATGTATGGTATGTTGATTCAGGTGATCTAATCATATGACAAGTTGAATGGTTTGGAGAGATATAAGACTTACAAAATCTAGGTTATGTGCAAACATGTAATGATTCATGCCACCCAATTTCACACATTGGAAAGGTTCCATTGTCCTTATATGATGGCCAGATAAAGTTTCTATAAGATGTATTACATGTGTCATCAATCACAAAGAATTTAGTATATGTTGACCAAATGGTAGAGCAAGGGTTGCAGGTTTGATTTAATGCAAAAGGAAGTAGGGTTAGCCACATGTTCACTTTTTAGATGGTAGAATTCTTGCTATGAATGCTAAAGGGAAATGAGTGGTTGTAAACATTGAAATATGGCATAAATGTATTGGATATACAAATGTGTAAAGGTTGAAATTAATGTAGTCCAATGGATTAGTTATAGGGTTGCCTACTTTTAGAGTTGCAAAATTTCACAAAGTGTGTGAAGCATGTCATTTTGGTAAGTAGGCAAGACAATATTTTTTGCATGATAGTGATGTGAGCAAAAATATACTTGATGTTGTGCATACAGATGTTTGGGGCACCTTCACACATAGAACGTATCTCTTGGTGGTAGCAAAAACTTTATCACATTTATTGATGATTGTTTAAGGAAGCTGTGGGTATATTTCATGAAGGAAAAGAGTGATGTATTTGATCACTTCAAAACTTTCGAGGCTGTGGCTGGAATAGAAACATGCTTGAAAGATAAGTGCTTGAGATCAAATGGAGGGGGAGAGTACCTCTCTAATGAGTTTAATGGATTTAATGGCTTCTTGAGGTCTCATTGGATAAAGAAACAACTTACTTTTTATAGGTATACCCTACAACAAAATGGGTTTGTAAAAAGAAAAAATAGGCATATTGCAGAAGTTGTATGGGCATTGATGGCTGAAGAGAATATACCAAAATATTTTTGGTCTAAAGCTATTCATACTACTATCTATATTATGAATAGAACTTCCATAGATGTAGTTCACGAGATGACCCTGAAGAATGCTTTATAGGCAAGAAGCTTGATGTATCACACTTGAAACTTTTGGCTGTATCACATATGTTCATGTGCCAGTTGAGCTATGAAAGAAGCTTGATCCAAAGGTTGAAAAATGCATTTTTGTTAGATACTCTTTAGAGTAAAAAGGGTATCGTTGTCATAACCTTGTTCACAGGTGAGTTTAGAGTGAGTATGGATATTATTTTTGATGAGATGAGCAGTTGGTATACATCTAGTGGTGATGCATTTGATGATGATGATGATCATAATAGTTATGTGTAGAAAGAAAAGAAAGAATCATAGAGCCTTTGTAGACCAAAAATATCATCTCATACTACATCTATAGCTAGCCCTTGGTTTGGGAGACTAAGGAGTAGCCGCACACCTTCAGGTGGATCTACAAGTGTTGTAGGTAAAGAGAAAGGAAAGAAGAAAGTGCTGGATGATAATGATACATCTACTAGTCATTTGGGACTTGATGGAGATTCTAGTGGTTCAAAGAGTTTTGGATGATGAGCTTGGTATTCCTTCAGTTAAGACACCAGGTGTACAAAGAGCACATGGTAATTTGAAGGCTCCATTAATTGATCCAGTGGTATATGTCTAGCAGGGTTAGATACCCTGCTAAAAGATTTGGTTTTAAGGGTTATGTAGCTCACCATTATGCTTATGTGGTAAATGTATTTGAGGATGTTGAGCCACTTTTTTTGAGGATGATGTTGGTCATGCTCATTGGGATGATGCAATAATGGATGAGGAGATGACTACATCAGAAGTAAAGAAGACTTGGGATTTGGTATCCATGCCTAAGGGCAAGAAAGCTATTGGCTATAAGTGGGTTTACAAAATCAAGCACAATGAAGATAGTTTAGTTAGTAGGTATAAGGCTAGGTTGGTTGCAAAAGGCTATGCTCAAACATATGGCATAGATTATGAAGAGACATTCAACCCAGTTGCTAGGATGGTGACTGTTAGATGTGTGATTGGTTTAGTAGTATAGCCAAAGGTTGGAATTTGTAACAAATGGATGTCAAGAATGCCTTCTTGCATGGTGAATTGCAAGAAGTGGTGTATATGGAGCATCTAGCATGTTATGAGGACTTAGAGAATCCCACATATGTGTACATGTTAAAGAAAGCACTCTATGGGCTAAAGCAAGCACCCAAAGCATGGTTTGACAAGATCAAAGAGTATCTTGTCAACATTGACCTTTATGTTTCTAATACTGTGACCACTCAATTTATGTGTGAAAGAGAGATGTATGCTTGGTAATCATAGTCATTTATGTGGATGACTTGATTATTACATGTAACAATGACAATGGGATTGCTAAAGTTGACTTTTTGAAGAAGAAGTTTGAGATGAAGGATTTGGGTGAGTTGAGGTACTTTCTTGGTATTGAGATGATCATATGTGATGATGGTATATGGCTATCCCAAAGGCATTATGACTTGTATATTTTATCCAAGTATGGTATGATAGAATATAAGCCTCTTTTAGTACCATTGGAGCAAAGTGTGAAGTTGAGTGTGGTGATGTTGTGGATGAGATAGAAGAGCCTACTATGTTTGGGAGGATAGCAGGGAGTTTGATTTACATGACTATCATGAGGCCAAACTTGAGCTATGCGATTAGCCTTGTTAGCTAGTTTATGCATATGCCTAGAAAGCCTCATTTGGATGCAGTTAGACACATATTGAGGCATGTGAAGTTCACTTTATATTATGGAATTTTTTATGAGGTAGGTAAGGATATATAGGTTACATGAAGTAACAAAAAGCAACCTATAGTTGCTTTATCGAGTACAAAGGCTGAGTATAGAGGTGATGCTATGACAACATGTGAGATGATATGGCTGTAAAAGTTATTGGGTGATTTGGATGTGTAGGGAGATGGTCTAGTTTTCATTCACTATGACAACATGAGTAGCATACAACTATCTAGGAACCCAGTGTTCCATGCTAGGACAAAACACATTGAGGTGCACTAGTACCACTTTGTGAGAGAGAAGGTGCTTGCAAGAGAGATTGACTTGGTATATGTGAGCACACAAGATCAGATAGTTGAAAATTTCACAAAGGCATTGGGTGTAGAGAAGCTTCAAAAGTTTCGAAGGTTACTTGGAGTTATAGAGATATAATTAAGCTTGAGGGGGTTGTTGAGATGGCAAGCTCAACACATGTACACATTGATAATGGACCAACTTGCTAGATGGACCTGCATGTCTACACTCAATACCTTGGTAGTCATTATGATCCTCACATGACCACTGACTTATCACTTATTACATTTAGTTTGTAGCACCTACATACAACTGTCATAGTTATAGCACCGGTTGATTAGTATAGTCAATTATGTACTGTTTGACTTAGTAGGCCACTTTCCTTTATATTGTATCTTACCTATAATTTGTATACTTTGTATTGTGTGTGAAGAAGAAGAAGAAACCACCAAGAAAACGTTTTGGCCTCCATCTCTCTTCTTGTGTTCTTGAGTGAGCTTTCTCTTATATGTATGATGTGTGTTTGATGTAGCAGCTCAAGCAAGTCCCCCCACCACACGATTCTTGACATGACCATCACATGAGAAGATAAAGGACAACCAATAGACTTAACAACCTACATATGAAATCGCTCAAGGACCTTCTTCATATATGCCTATGATAATTAAAGAAGCCCCTTAAGTGTCATGCATGATGTGCATGCCAAGAATATGTGAGCCCTATCCCATGTCATTAATCTCAAAGCTCTTCTTGAGTTGACTTTTCAAGGCATCCTACTCATCATGAGCTCTCCCAACAATCAATAAATCATCCATATAAAGTACCAAGATAATAAGGTTGCTATCATAAGCATTTTTTGTGTGGAGACACAGATCCATATCACTATGTATATATCCCTATGAATATATGAAAGTATCAAAATTGTGGTACCATTCACTAGGTGCCTTCTTAAGGCCATAAAGACTAATTCTCAACTTGTACACTAGGTATTCTCTACCTTTTTCCTCAAAGACCTTAAGATACTACATATAAATCTAATAATGAAGGTTCCCATGTAAGAAAGTCGTCTTTACATCTATCTGATAAAGGTCTAAATCTAACTGCATAACCAAAGCTAGTACTAAGTGTAGGGTAGTCATCTTGACCACATGAGAGAATACCTCATTAAAGTCAACACCATGCTCCTTCTTAAAATCCTTTGCAATCAATCTAGCTGTATATTTTAGCTTAGGGTGTCCGAGAGTACTCTTCAACTTGTACACCCCCTTCCATGCTAGAGCACGCTTTCCACTAGGTAAAAAAACTAAATCCCACATATGATTTCTTTGTGAGAAGTCATACTTTGACTGCATAGCTCTCTCCCAAGAGTAACTATTACCTCTACCCATAGTCTTATCTTAGGTAAGAGGCTCACTAACATATGTCACCATAATGTAGTCCGTGGAGGGTGCAAATTGATCATGCTGACATCTATCTCTAGTAGACTGTTGAAAAATAGGCTAAGGGTCTTGTACATCCTATTCAACATCATGAGATCATGGGCCACTAAAACAACACAATTATAAGTTGTCTAGCTAGTTGTGTGATAATAGGAGGCTCCTTCTAAAATATCACCCTACATACCTCAAGTACTTGCTCAAGTTGCTTATACATCTTCTCCTCATGGAAAATATCATGGCTATGGATGACCTTTCTAGCCTGCGGATCTCATAGATGATAGCCCATCTCACCTCCATCCCCATAACCATGAAAGATGCATTTTACTAATCTACAATTTAACTTATTGCATTTGTCCTTAGGAACTATTTATCAATGCATGGGGATCTATTTATCAAGTGTCCAATAGTAACTACCTTAACCTAAAAATGTTGTGATAAGCCTACTTGACTAAGCATGTTATACTCATATTATAGAATCTCTCCTGAATCATCCTATTCATGCACTTTGCAACACCATTTTGGGGGGTGGGGTGTAAGGGGCGGTCAACTCATGCTTAATACTCCACTCATTGCAAAAATTGCTCAAAGTTTTTAGTGACATATTCACCCCCATTATCTAACCTCAGGCATTTTAGCCTATACCCATATTGGTTCTCAACAAGAGTAAGCCAAAGGTTGCCAATACATCTGAATTTTGCTTTGTAAAATATGTCCAAAACTTATATGAATAATTATCCATGAAGGTCACAAAGCACTTCGTGCCACCTAGTGATTGACAAGGCAGCATGGGACCACATACATCAAAATGTATAAGAGCCAGAGGCTAACCCATGCATGCAATGCCATACTTCTTATGAGAACTATGTGTCTATCTACCATAAAGACAATGATCACATGAGTCAAAAAATTTGTAATCAAGGGTGGAAGATACTATAAAAGAGAAAGCATTATCATTTCTTTTAAGGACATGCTCCCAAGGAAATGATACAATAAATATATATATGGTATGTAAGCCACAACTAAGATATGGTCAATAGATCTTGATACAAGTAAGGGATAGAGGCTGCTAGTCTTGGCACCTCAAGTAAAGACAAGATTCCCACAAGTAATCTTCCACATAGAATCACCAAAAGATACATGATACCCTGCATCATCCAATTGTCTAGCAAATAGTAGGCTTTTGGCCAAATTGTAGTCTCACATCACCAATGGCAATAATATCCAATACAAGTCATTTTCTAGTCTCACAAAACCTATCATAATACAATAGGAATAAAACCAATCCTTATGAAGGGTAACATGAAAAGAAGCCCCTAAATCAAGAACCCAACACTAAGAAAAAGTGGACGAGGCATTAGTCAACTTATTAACATCAAAACAAGAAGCTTCCAAGATGTAATCATCATCAAACTCAGGGTCCAATGCATTTATCTTCTCAAAATTTATGATAGACTTACTAGGAACAATACTATGATCATTAGGCTTATCTTGCACTTTGCCCATTCCTTTTTTCTTGTGCTTATAATCTTGCATCTTATGGCATTTTGGCCTAATATGACCCTACTTCCCACAATAATGATATATAAGAAAGGCCTTACAACCATAGAGCTTACTATGAGTCCCTGTGATATTGAGACCTCTGTGAGTCTCTACCCGCTACGATCATTATCGTTCTTACCATTGTGTTTGTCTCTAATAGTCAATGCATGAGAAGTATGGATTGCATTCATATTCTTTCTATTTATCGCATTTGTGAGTAAGGCACTCTCAACATCATTGAGTTTCAAACTATCCTTAGGCATATTAGCACACATGGCAATATAGAAAGTGTCCCATGACATAGGAAGTATCAAAAGCAAGAACAAGGGAGAAAGATTATCCTTAAAATCAATGCCCTACAAAGTCAACTGGCTAAAAATTTAGTGAAACTCATTCAAATGCACGAATACACTAGTCTCTTCCTTCATAAAAGGGTCCATGAGCTATTTCAACCAACACATCTGTGAAATAGGACTTTACTTATTATAAATATTACATATCTTCTCCTATAACTGCCAAGCATTATCCTCATGTGCCACAACATTAAAATAAAAATGTGTAGACAATGACAATATAAGAGTGAATTTATATAGATCTCATCCAACTCATCCCAAGTGTCTTGATCAATACCTTCGGGCTTGACACTCTTGGTTTTCAAAGGCCTAACCTGCTTCTTTTGAACCAATACTTGCTATATATGTGTCTTGCAAAATGTGAACTTTGTGCCATCAAGATTTTCAATATTAAAAATGGCACTACCATTTCAAGAAGAATCAACCATAATTATAGTAGAATGTAAAATTCAAGAGAATGGGATGTTTTAAATGATTGCAAATCAACCCCCAAAACAAAGATAAAACATGAGGGAATACCAAAGTATAGAGCTGTCCATCAATTATAAGAAATTGATTGCCAAAGTACAATGTTTTCTCTCTAAAACAATGCTAAAAACTATAATTACAACAATATTATTGAAATAAAGATAACAATATATGTCAATCCAAGTATAGGCAAATAGCTAAGAAAGCAAGCTCCCACTGCTAGGGATATCTGAGTAGCAACTAAGATACAAAGAATGCAACTAGCAATAACTAAGCATAGACCATCGGTATCAAAGACTCTCATGAACTCAAATTGTTAGTGAGCTATATAGTCCACAATCATATACATCCTTGACAAACTACTCACAAATGTAATTTTTAGTTTCCAAAGCATAAAAAATCAAATCAATCAAGAAGCAAAGGTAACTACATCTGATAGTATACAAGAGAGCATATATATGAATCAAGAGTCCCATTATCTCAAAGAACCAAGCTCTGCCAAGTATAAGCATCTTTCACTAGAAGTAAATCCAAAATGCAAAGTGAGAAAATAAAACTAAATACATATACATCAAACCGTTTGAGAAGCCCAAGCACATCATAAATACATCCGGGAGTATAAGTATCAAATAAAGGTTCATCTGTAAGTGAATAAGCATAAAAGCTCAAAGTAACTAACCAAAGCCCAAGTATATCAAGTGTAGCTCAAATCTACCAAAGCATGTCATAACTATATTTGGGCTCATACGTCAACTCTAGATATTACCCTAAACATGGAGCATACCTGAGATACCATGTAGGCACAATAGGCATTCAAAGCATGAAGCTCAATGTTGTATGCTTGCTATCCAAACTATTATGATAACAATGAAACCTTTGTAAAATTGAGCTAATTAAGCTCTAAAAAATCCACTTAGCACCCCAAAATCATAGCCATACCATCAATGCACCAAAATATCATCCATGAAGCATCAAACATACATTATGGAATTTATTGTATCCTTTCACATCGTGATGATGAAGTAACCTATCTGGATACCCATGGTTGTTGTAGTTTGTTGTCCAAAATAGAACTATTCTCTTCTGTGTGAAATAGAGAATAAAAAATTTCATATAATTAACTCTACAAGTACTTAGACCTATAGCTCTCATTGTGCTCTTTGTTTTTAGTTATAGAATGCATGAATCAGATAATGTATGCAAAAGTTATACCAAAATACAACAGTGCTGTTAAACTACCATAGTTGTCTATGACTTCTATACCATGCTTTGTATCCACTGAAAATTGATAAAATGGTTTCTCATCATCTCAATAAGCACTCAACAAGGCTCATCTAAGCCTTAGAAAGCTCCTCAATAAGCTTGTTGGAACAAGCTGGAAGAAGGAAAAACTCAATGCATACCTCGGGTGAAAAAACCGATGGTTTCCATGAAACCTTGAGTTGAAGCTTTGAATTTGGGCCTAAGCAAAGGATAAAGAAGCTCCTCGAATAGTTGGCTCTAATACCACTTGAAAGATAGAGCTTGAGTGGAAGCACACAAGCGAAAGCAAGAGCTATGACAGATGGAGCAAGAGAGACACACCGTATGTAGAAACTCCAATAGTCGTAAGGTGTGACCAACCTTTCCTTATTCAAATGCCATTGCAAGAATAAAGAATGAAGTGACAATGATGGGCACCCTCCACCTACATTATACAAATATGCGGGTACTATTAGTGTAATGAATACACAGGCAGTTAGGCACATGCACATTTATACCCAACAGAAAGCACATAGAAGAGTGTAGATATGCTTTTATTCTTCAATGATCATCACCAACATTGGTTTATCTTTTTCTAGAAAGGTATATGGAGTGCTACCATAAGGATTGACCTTTTTTCCATGGACACTAACTCAGGTTAGTTGGCTTGGTTCCAAAAATAATATTTTAACTTGTTGAAAGTTATACCCTTCTTCAATCATAGAATTAGGATTGACCTCTCTAATTGTAATTAATCTATCTAACTTAAAGCTATGTAGGTGGAATGATTAGCTATTCCTTGGAGTTAAGATTAGTAGTGGTACTTGCATGATATGGAAGAGCTTTAGCTTTGCGCCCTTGGGTTGAGCCACTTGGATGAGTGTACCGATTGAGTTTTGCTAGCTATTCCAATTGCTTATACCAACTTTTGCTATGCCACTATGGTATCTTTGGCTGTAATGTCAAACTCATTCATAGGGGATTTGTGTTTACAATATGCTATGGGATAGCACTTCTTGAATTTTATTTGGTTGAAGTATGTAGTCCTTTCCCCCCCTCAAAGGTCACTAATTTCACATTGCCTCATCACTTAATGATACATATTTAGTAGGCTCCAAGGCCTCTAAACTTCATCTTTTGTTTATGGCCCTCAGTTGAGTATAGTAGCACTAGATCACCTCTTTCAAAATTCCTCTTTTACACATGATTATTTAACCAAGCCTTTTATGTATCCTTCTTAGCAATCAAGGCATGGATTATCAAGAGGCCCATCTAAGTTAAGGACTCTAGTTTCACAAGATGGACCAAGTCTTTGTTCATTACCACCACTCTTACATTGCTATTTTCAAACTAGGAATAAAAAGTTCCACAAGTAAAATGGCATCTATGCCACATGTAAGTTTGGATGGAGTTTTGGATGGAGTTTGACCTATGTTACCATGTCTTTGAATTGGATATGCCATGACAATTGTGATTGAAGTACTTTTTCATCATGATATTGGCATTTAAATGACCTCTTGCTCTCCATTGTGTGCTTCTTGAGGACATCCTCCATTTTGTGCTCACATATCCATATTTTCAAGAGACCCTTCTACCTTCTACAATCATTTAGTAGGGTTGGGTCTTGATGAGAAGGTAGGTGAGACTTGCCTTTTATAATGAGTGTTAAAGGAATCATTTCTCCAAGTTGTGTACAATATTATTGGCCCAATAAGGTGTTATGTCAGCCTTGAAGAGCCATTCTTATTGTTGAATTTTGAATAAGTGTATATCAGGGAGATTGTCATTGATTTTGATTGCTTTTCTATCACTTGTTATCCTCTAGACATACGATGGATGATATAATATTTCTTTTTCTTGCACATGATCAAAACAAAATCAACTCTAGTAGTAGTAGAAGCCATCTAGCAATGTACTATGTAGCATAAGGTTTATTCACTAAATAAAGTAGTGCCTAATGGTTTAAAAAGAAGGTGGATGGGATGGAAAGCAAGTAATACTAAACATCTTTAACCACATACACCATTGTCAACCCTTTTTGTTACATGATTGAATAGTTAATTTTAGCATCAATGAGTTTTCTACTAGGGAAGCTCATTGGGAAGTCCATGTTGTGTTCACAAGGTTATGCATCTATATGCACTAGAGTGTGATTGTCCAATTTGCAACTTGCAAGCTAGGTGCAATGGCAAAAGCCTTTGTAAGGGTTACACAGTCCATATGTAATGGTGAAAGTATTTTTGAGGGCTTCATAGTGCAATGGTGAAATCCTTCAATCTCAACCATCAAATGTCCAAATTTCTTGGCTTAGAATCACTTGAGTCTACCCTCACAAGGAAAGTTTTGCTTGAGTCTTGGCTTAGAATCACTTGAGTCTACCCTCACAAGGAAAGTTTTGCTTCATTTTCATGAGGATTGTAAAAAGATCCTAATTGACTCTAAATTCTCTTAATAAGATTTCTAGCATCTATTTTGGATAGCTACTTATGTGAGGCAACCCAAACCAAAGTGGATTTGTGTTGCACTTGGTTCAAGGTGAGTGAGAAATGTGGAAAAGTTAGACATGCTGACCCCTCTACCCATAGGGTAAAGTCTCACACCATTCCCCTAAAACGATACTAAGTCAAGATCCAGACGACACTCTAAGAGATTTGATGTTCAACTCTCCTAGAAGTTCATGTCCAACGTTTCTTGTGAAAAAACTCTTAGCTAATTGAGTTTACCCTAGCATAGACAAACTTGTAGATTCACCCTTCCACTTCCCATTTGAGACAAGATTTGCGTAGTTTTTAAATTACTATCACATTAGTTGAATATATATAAGCAGCTTGCTTAGTGATTCCATTAAATTAGGGGAAATATGGACTCAAAAAGGGCCATTTAGCTTAAGAGTTAATGATTTCTCTAAGCAAGAGATTTTTGAGGTAGACCAATGAGAAGGGGGGTGTTGTAAAACATTCTATCCACTTGGTTTTCCCACCTTTATCCTACCAAGCTCGTTTTTTTCTCATGAAGAGGGGTAAATAATCTTTAATTTTGAATTTTCTAAGGCTCTCCTTCCCTTTTTAGTCACCCTGTGTAAAGGTGGGAGGGTGGATTTTGAAATTTAAATTCAGGTAATTCAGACTTCAATTAGAAAATTTTGAGTTTTATACTCCCACAACATGAGGGAGAACACAATATCTGCATGCCACATAAGTAGTGCCCGAAAAGAGCCCAACAGGTCTTGCAAATTGTGCATGTGTTTAGTAGTTGCACACTTTGGACTTGAACCTTGGACCCCTTGTTTATGGGACCCCCCACTGACCACTAAGCCAATGGTCAATGTTGTATGGCCACTTGGATCTTAACCCTTTAACCAGACCGTATGGAATTTTCGGAGGATTTTTTAATTCAATGGCATCTTGGTTTTGTTGAAAACCATTTTTGAGAATCATGATGACGTGTACATCCAACATTGACTTTGGATTAGGAAAATTAATCCATCCTTAATCAAATCCTTATGAGGTCCTTTTTGTGTCCATATTTTCCCTAATGGTACAAGTTTCTTCATGTAATTTAAGCACAAATGCAAAGTCTAGATCAATCAATCTTTTAGAAAACAATAGCAAAAATAACTTATATGTATTTTCTTCAAGTACAATACCAATCTGACTTTCCATCCCTTACACTAATACCCATATCCAAAGCACCTAAATACCCATGCTCAACTCTCGTGGACACAATCATTATAATCCACCCTTTATCTCTAGAATAGGGTCTTTCAACATCCACAAATATTAGGCCATATAGGTTTTTTACATCCATCTTAGGCCCAACATGGGGTGTTCAAAACCTCCTTGAACTGCATGTTGCCATAGGAGAAAACCTTGCTTTCTGTGGTGGTCTTCTCACCACTCAACCTTTGGCCAATATATCGAGCAATGCCCTTCCAAATCTCTTG
This sequence comes from Lygodium microphyllum, assembly GCF_053477565.2. NCBI lineage: Eukaryota > Viridiplantae > Streptophyta > Polypodiopsida > Schizaeales > Lygodiaceae > Lygodium > Lygodium microphyllum. The sequence continues at coordinate 184,707,992 of NC_141135.1, forward strand.
CCTTTACAAACAAATTTTCCATGGTGTAACCATGAAGGGGATCCACCTATAACTCTCCCCCTTAGGGGATCCTCAAGTTAAAAAAAAAAAGGGCAAATAGTCTTTCTTTAGACTAAGAAAAGTAATACTTTGATAAGTATAATATCTCTTTAAGACATAATAGCAATTCAAACAATCCCTTTGTTGAGTATCCCATAAGGGACAATAAATTTATCAACATAATCTTCCAAAGAGTGCAAGTAATTGAGAAGTGATATATAGCAATCTCTTTACTATGCAACATTTTATCACGCATACTTACTTTTTTATTGTATCATAAGGTATCTATCTTTGCTTCTAGTTCAACCTAGGGATCACTACATCCCTTGTAAACTCATCCCATATTTCAAATCCTAACTTGATGATTTAGGAGTCTAATTTTATCTTTAATCCTTCCAAATAATCTAAGGTTGTATCCCTTTTGGAGGTAAGGTCTTGAATATCCATATCTCTCTCCTAGTGAGAGAAACACTATCAAGTTTTTCCCTTTGGATCTAATAGGGAGATTCTTACTTTAGAAGATAATACTTAGTAACAAGGTCATTGAAGAAACTTTATTTTCATTTTTCTACAAGAATTAAATAATTTATCAAATTATTTACCATTGCATGCTATTTTCTCTAGTGTTTAGTCGAGTGTGAGTCATTCAATAGTGAAATCACTTATTTCGACATCATACAATGGGTGATAGTAATACTAAGCATTTATAGGTTATGATAACATAAATAGGAATACAATACCATTTTTTTCATTCTCTTTTTTGATACATCTTTTGTACTTATAGGAGTGCTATTTGCACCCAACCTACCACTCCATGGTCTCTGAATAGACCTACTAGAAGAGGACTCTTCTGTCTCACTCAATATTTGTGATTGTGGACACACAATTTTTGTAGCCACCTTTTCTTTTACATCATCTACAATAATATATATTTTTGGTAGTATACCAACTTCCCATCTCATCAAATACCATATCTTTCTCACTCATATCTTGCATGTAATGGGATTATAATATTAATAATCATTTTGTGCAAGGGAATAGCCAACAAATACATACTTTTTATGTTTTGGTTCCAACTTCTTTCTTATCTCATTAGGCACATGTACATATGCATCTAAACACTTTAACATGTGACAAATTTGATTTCTAGTAAACTCCTCCTCTTGATGTTATATCATGCACTGCAACAATGGGAGTTTGTTCATAACATAATAGTTATCAAGATAACAAAATTGCATGATTTCATTGCCTTGTTAGAGAGATATATTGTTCAATGGTTTAATAGTTGTGCTCAAATCCTATGTTGATGGGGGTAATTGATAAGAGGGATATCTTGATTAGCACCTAATATTGATATAGCCATGCATGCATAGACTTGTTGAAAGATAGACTAGTACACATGCAAGTCACAAATTATGCAGCAAATAGACAAAAGCGACAATAAATATCAAGAACTATAATTCCATAATATGAATGACATCCAACAATTAAACTTGCTTCAAGATATTATGGACCTTTTTAAATTGTTCACAAGATTAATGACGATACTTTTTGTTTAGGTATTCCATCTCATTGGAAAATCCATAACTCTATTCATATTAGTTTAGTAGAACCCTTCTAAGAAATTCCACTTGTTACTCTAATAGTTGATATGCCACTACACTTGAGGAAGACATTGAAGTTTTAACCATTGAGATTATCCTTGATCATGGCAAAATTACCACTTGTACTAGTCATGAATATCATCAATATTTAGTTAAGTATAAAAACTATTTATTTTTATGAAAAAAGAGGAAAAAGAAAAAGAAATTTGTACACACACACATGCACGCACGCACGCATGCACGCATGCACGTGTGCGCGTGCATGCACACACACACACACACACGCTTGCCCGCACCCGCACACACACATGCACATGCACATGCACACGCACACGCACATGCACATGCACACACACAAAAGAAGAATCCCAATGGACTTAGAAAATATCTTTTTCTCCAACTTATGATGATCTAAGTTCTACTTATTACCACTCTAAAGCACACTAAGATTTTACTCAAACACCAATTCACCATATGAGGTAGTGTTTGTGTTTTATAGTTACTTGTTATACTGCTAATTCACCACTTGAGGCATGTTCCTTTTCCATTTCAAAAATTATTTTTTAGTATAATAGATCCATCGCATGAGGTGATACTTGCATTTGGCTGATCACCCATGCCATTTCTTTAACTTGACAATTGAGGATAGTTGCTTTTCTACATCCCATCCTAAGTAGCTTTGGTGGGGTGAAAATAGTTGTGGTAACCCTCGGTAGATCCAGTACTTGCGATTTTTCTCATCCAAGGGATGTCTCACACTAGGGTTGGGTTTTATTACCACCTATCCCACTTCCACAATGCTAGGTAGTTTTAGGCAATGTACCTTACTCATTAATACCTTTTTGGTCAAGCCTTAGTGGCCATCCTACTGAAAGGCTAGAGGGATGAGTCCATCACAACCAATCATCAATAACAATCCTCACTGGCTTTACTAACATGGTGTAGGAGTTAGTAGAAAGAAAAAAACTCTTACCATACTAAAAAAAACTTTAACAACTCACTTTCTTGTACTACATCAAAATAACATTTTCTACAAATAATATAATATTACTTTGATTTAATGAGCATTCACAACCCGAGCCTCGATAATTTGGTTATTATTCTTGCTAATCATTTTTTTCATAGGGGTGGTGTCATAGCAACCTCAATGTTTATGGTCACCATATCATTGTTAGTTGTCACCGGTTCTTCGTTGTCGGCAGACGCTCTTTGTAAATTTGCCAATTGAACTTGCAATGCTTGCCTAGCCCTTCGTTCTTCATCCAGTTGCATCATAATTAGATCCAGCTTTTGCTCCATCGTAGGTTCAGGTAGGTCGCCTTCAGCCATAAGATCATCCATATGTGGTTTCGTCATCTTGCAAAACTCAAAAGATCTTTCTCACTCAAAATCAAGTTAGCGGGATGAGCGTAGCTCAAGTTCGGGAATACAAGACTTATGTATTTTGGGTATGGCTTTCACAATCTTCGAAAAGGGCACTCCTTTAGCATTCATTTAGTATCAGATGTTGGTTCTTCGAGGACTTGAACATGGTCGGGAACTTCTTTGAGGACTTGAACGTGGTTGGGCATTCCTTTAGTATTCATTCGAATACCTACACTCTTGTCTTCACTCTTGGCAGACATAGCCACACCTTTTGAGATTTTGATCGGTCTCATCCTTCTTGAGAAAGAATTGGGCCTTTTTGGGCAACCTTAGGGCATTCATCTACAGGTATTGGAGCTCTCATTCCACTCTTTATTTCAGTCCACAGGGTTTGAAGAATAGGGCAGCCATGGCTTAGCCCATGAAGGTTTGGAACTGAGCTCTCTCTCTTCTATGCCTATTGAGGCCTCTTGGGAAGATTCTTTGGGAGCCATAGAAGCTCCCTAACCATCAAGTAGTGCCCAACTCCCTCAGCAACATCAAAAATGTGATTTTAGTAGGTTGTGCCATTTTCTCAGCCTGTCAAAAATGTGGCCTTCATCTCTAGCACCTTTTCAAGCCATTGGCACTACACAATCTCATTTGAGGCATAGGAGTATGCTTCAACCATGGAATTGAAGGCTTGAGCTTGGCATTGACATTTAGGTCTAATATACTTCAGTCCAAGACTATCATAATAGTCCACAAGCAGCCCCAAATAGTGCTACATTAGCATTTGACGTTTATGCTTGCTTGGTACTAGCTATTGATGCCATTTGGTACCTGAATCATGCTCGGATGTTATGAGAAGCTATGCATATGATATGGCATTGATTTGGTGCTAATTTTAGCCTTGTTTATTCTCAATTTGATTGTGAATTTATTGCTATAATAGAGCAGGGCTGAAGCTATTTAAGTTAGGTTATGTTATGCCTATTGGTCTCTTGGGTGCTTCCCGGATGCTTGTTATGACTATTTGGATGCAAATGGAGGTTGGTATATGTCTTGGATGGTTCCAGAATGTATTTTGAGCCTCATTTGAGCTCTATATTGGTTGGAACTTACTTGACATTGGTCTACACTAGCATGCTTTGTGACAGAGGCTATACCTATGGTCTATGCATGACCCATTGGTACATGCTTTGAAGCATATGTCAGTGATGCATGCTACCTACATTGTTTGAGCTTCATTGCCACTTGGAGCTTCAGTTGGGCCTGTACTTGGATCCTTCGGAACCTCTTTTGGATGTTTGTTGGCTTTTCAGAGATTGACTTGGGCTTGTACATGATGTACTTGGATGCTACGCTTACATGCTCTTGGTGCTCCCATGATGTATGGTCTTGGCTATGAGATGTCTTATGCATTTACATGCTATCTATGAGATTGGTTGCTCATTTTCCATTGAATTTTGTGCTAGTGGGAGCTTTATGCTTATGGTCTTGGATTTATCCAGAGCTTTAGGTTATGCATTTGAGCTATTACTTGAGATTTGAGAGTGGGATCTTTTACACGTCCTTGACTATGATATTTGCTTGGTAGATTCTTCCATGTTTGCTCTTGGATGCTCATGAGCTAATTTGATCCATCTTCATTGAGCATACATTGACCTTTGTCAGGTCTTGCTAGTGGTGTGTACATCTTGGTTATTACTCAAGGGCTATATTGGTTGTACTTGATGGACTCTGTTGACTTCATTGGCTGTCATAGTGCCTCTATTATGCCCTTATTATGCTCGCTTGGTGCAGGATTGGACTTGGCAGTCTATTGTCATTGGATCTCTATTAGCTCACTGTTTGCTCTCATTTACTCACGGCTATCATTTATTACAACAAGATATTTTATGTAGATTTTTATGTACGTATTGGGCTAAGTCATGTCATTTTGATGTACTCTTGATAGTACTTGGTGGGCAACATAATTGATCACTTGTACTTTGCCATTTTGTCTTGGTTTGCTTGTGGTTTTGGGCTATTTACAATAATATACAAGCAGATGTTTTGATTGTGTGCACTATTTCCAGCTTGCATTATGGCTAGTTCTTCTGCCCGCTGATAATGCTATATTCAACATCACTTAGTTGGATGGTACAAAAACTATGGCTATTGGAAAAGCCAAATATGGCAAGTGTTGGTGGAGAAGTCATAGGTTAAACCACTGAGATTGAGTGGGCAGTAGCCCGCAACGATGCTTATGATCAATGGCTTGAGCTTGATGAATTGTGCAAGTCCACTATCATATTATCTCTCACAGAACATGTACACTACAATGTAGTTGAGGAATCACAGAGTGCATGGGATCTATGGGAGAAAATTAAGAACCTGTATGACAAGAAAATTCATGCTTCCCATATGTATTGGTTAAAATAGCTTATGATCTCTGCATGAAGGAGAACGTGACTATGTCTACTCATTTGAGCCAGTTTCATGCTATCCTGAAACATTTGGTTTTGCAAGGCATTGATTTTAAGGAGGATGTGACTCCTTGTTTTTGCTTGGCACTCTTAATGAAACTTGGGATATCTTTCGTACTACTTTGTGTGCCTCTACTACTACACTTAAGCTATTTGATGTTGAGAGTGCTCTTCTTTAGGAAGAGATAAACATAAAGAATTTGGATGCCTCACATGTCTCTCATGCATTGATAGTTAGAGGTAGGAATGATGGAAATGGAAAGAATGGTAGTGGCAGTGGCCGTGGATGAGATTCTCAAAGATCCCACTCCAAGTCTCATGGGAAATCACATAGAAAATCTCGTGGCAAGAATGCAAATGTTACATGCCATCATTGTGGGAAAAAGGGCTACATTAGGCCACAATGTCATGAATTGCACAATGAAAGGTGCAAGGAAAAGGGGAAAGAGAAAGTGCATGAGAAGTCCTTTGATCGCAATATCGTATACTTGCAAAGTCTAGTGTTAAGATTGAGGAAATTAATGTTATGTAGCCAGAGGACTTTGATGGAGATTATATTCTTATAGCTTCTTCATGTGATGCCTCATAGATGACTGACACTCACTCTATGTATGCCCACTGTTGGCTTTTGGATTCGGGTATGTCCTTTCATGTGACACCCTGCAGAGACTAGTTTCATACATGCCACACTATTTCTGGTTCTATGCGTCTTGGTGATGATAGGTCTCTTGATATTGTGGGCATAGGTGATGTTATGCTATAGTTTTCCTTTGGTAGCACTTTTCTTATGCATGATGTATGCCATGTATCTGCATTGACCCACAATATTGTGTCAGTTGGAAAACTTGATGATTCAGGATATCATGTGTCTTTTGGGGACTCTGCATGGAAAATTACTTATGGCAGGCTTGTACTTGTTGTAAGAGGTGCCAAGTATGTCAGCCACTACCCTTGGTTGTATCTGGTTCTACTCTTGATCATATTTTGGTAGTGGGTTCTATCCCACATGTATCTCTTTGGCATGCTCCTTTGGGGCATATGTCTCTTAAAGGAATGAAAATGCTTCGTGCTTTGTGGTATATCCTGCCTTTTGACTCTTCTGAATTTGTGTCATGTCACCATTGTTTATATGGTAGGCAGACTAGGAACTTGCATAAGAAGTCTGGTATGTCATGCATGGGTGAGCCATTGGCTCTTGTGCATTTTGATATTTGTGGATCCATGCCTTGTCGGTCACTAGGGGGTGCAAAGTACTTCGTTACATTTATTGATGACTTTTCACGTAAGGTTTGGGCTTATCTCATAAAGCAAAAGTCTGATGTCTTGTCAGCATTTTAGCATTGGCTTGCTTTAGCTGAGAAGAACTAGTCTGGGCATAGGATGAAATGCCTAAGGACAGATAATGGGGGTGAGTATGTCTCAAGTTCCTTTGAGTAGTTTTGTGATGAGCAAGTATTAAGCATCAGTTGACTGTCCCTTACACCCCTCCCTAGAATGGTATGGTTGAGCGCATGAATAGGACTATCCAGGAGAGGGTACGCAGTATGCTTAGCCATGTAGGCTTACCACAACATTTATGGGCTGAGGCAGTTAGGACTGTAGTGTATATAATTAATATATCACCTTGTAGTGGCATTAACTTCCAAGTTGTGGAGGAGGTATGGACAAGAAAGCCTCCCTCTTATAATCATTTGTGTGTCTTTGGATGTGAGGCATTTTGCCATGTGCCCAAGGATAAGCACAATAAGCTAGATCCTAAAAGTGTGAAATGCAGATTCCTTGGCTATGGAGATGTAGGTGAGACGAGATATCATCTTTGGGATGCGCAAGTGCAAAAAGTCATCTGCAGCCATGATGTTGTGTTCCATGAGGAAAAAATGCATAGGCAACATGAAAAGGTAGTGGAGATATATAGGGTTATCTTTTAGTGGGAACTGCTTGCTCCTGTACAACTAGCTAGACAACCTGTAGCAACAATTGGTACTCATGGCCAAGATGTTAGACATGATGTTGGACATGTAGCACAGCCTCTACAGTGAGGCATTCTACTAGAGATAGATGCCCTCTTGACCTCTTTGAGCCCTCTATACACTATGTCTTGGTTACAAATGCAGGAGAGCCTCTCACCTATGATGAGGCTATGTGCAGGGGTGACAACCACTCCTGGGAGAGGGCTATGCAGTCTGAGATAGAATCATTACATAAGAATCATACTTGGGATTTGGTTTCCTTGCCTAGTGGCAAGAAGGCTCTGCCATGCAAGTAGGTGTACAAGTTGAAAAGTACCCCTGGACACCCCAAGCTAGCATAAAAGGCCAGGTTGGTAGCAAAAGGTTTTAAGCAGGAACATGGTGTTGATTTTGATGAGGTCTTCTCTCCTATGGTTAAGATGACCACCCTCTGCTTGGTTTTGGAATTGGTTGCATAGCTTAATTTGAAATTTTATTATATGGATGCCAAGATGGCATTCTTACATGGGGACTTACATGATGAGATTTGCATGGAGTAGCTAAGGGCTTTCTAGAGTTTGGTAGGGAACACCTAGTGTGCAGATTGAGAAAAAGCCTTTATGGCTTGAATCAGGCACCAAGGGGGAATGGCATCATAAATTCGATGAATTTATGTAGTCATAGGGCTACATCCATAATCATATGGATCCATGCTTGTACACGAAGAAAGCCCGTGATGGATCTTTATTGATTTTGGTACTCTATGTGGATGACATGCTTTTGGCAGGGAAAGCTCATGATGAGCTAGATGCTCTTAAGTCTCAACTCAAGAAGAGCTTTGAGATGAAAGATTTGGGACATGCCTCTCATATTCTTGGTATGCATATTACATGTGATAGGCATCAAGGGCTACTTTATCTATCACAGAGAGAGTACATTCATAAAGTCCTTGAGTGCTTCCGTATGCAAGATGTAAAGCCTATTGGCTGTCCATTGCCTTCTCATGTGAAGGTATCATAGGCCAATTGTTCACAGACAAATGAGCAGAGGGCCAAGATGGCCAAGATTCCCTATGCATCCATAGTGGGCACTCTCATGTATGCCATGATAGCCCCCGTCCAGATATTGCTTTTGTAGTTGGTGTTGTGGCACATTATATGGCTACACCTAGCAAGAGGCATTGGGATGTTGTGAAGAGTATCATGAGGTACATGAAGAGCACTATTAATATGTGCATATATTATGGCATCCAGGATATAGAAGTCATGGGATACACTAACTCTAACGATGCAGGACATGCAGATAGTGGAAAGTCCACCTTTGGCTATGTGTTTACTTTTGCTGAAGGTGCTATTTCATGGATGTCCAGAGTTCAAAAATGCACGGTCCTTTCTACTATAGAGGCCAAGTATGTTGCAGCCACTAAGGCTCGCAAGGAGGCCATTTGGTTGGGTTGTTTGGTTGCTGACCTTGGTATTGCAAATGCTATCCCTACACTGCATTCTGATTCTATGAGTGCTATCCAGTTAGCTAAGAATCCGGTCTTCCATGCAAAGACAAAACACATTGAGGTGAGGTATCACTTTATTCATGGGGTCATTGAGGACAAGTCTGTTCACCTTGTCAAGATCTCAACTAACCAAAATCTTGCAGACTTGCTCATGAAATGCCTCTCTACAGAGCACTTTGCCTTCCTTAGGAAGTTGATAGGTGTTGGATGAGATGATGTCTTTCCTCATCCTCTTGTATCTATGTACATGTTGTATTGTATTTTTTTTTCTCACTCCTCATTGAAGCAGATTCGCCTTTAAGTGGGAGTTTGTTTTTGGGGGGTAAAGGCGCCTCCGCCTAGCTGCATGTGTATTACTACACTGACAACACCTACACACTTACACACTACAGGTGGTGGGCACCCATCATTGTCACTTCATTCTTGATTCTTTCAGTGACATTTGAATAAAGGGAAGGCCGGTCACACATTGTGATTGTTGGAGTTCCCACATTTGGAGTCTCTCTCTTTCTTGCTCTTGCTCGATCTGCCATAGCTCTCACCTCTGTGCTCTCTTGGTTGATCCTTCTCACCTTTTAGTCTTTTTATATTATAATCTTATAAACAACCCAAAATAACATTGTAATGTCCACTCATGTACCAACAAGCTACATCATTCTCTATTATTTAATATACATCACGTCCCAATACCATCATACATTCCCTATGTAGATAGGATCCATGAGAATGCCTTGATAATTTGTAGTCCATATCAAAAGGGTTCATGAAGCATCATTTCCATATCTCTAAGTTGTCATTATACCTAGTGGACTCCCCCAACTTTTTCTTTTATACATCTAACATGACATTAGTCCATATAAATCACACCCAATAATCACCTATAAATTCATATTTACATCATGAAAAGATTGATTAGCAACTAGAGACATCTCATGAATCTTATTATTATTTCTTAAGAGGCTAGGTTCATATTTAGGCTAGATGTCTCTTATTCCAAAGAATTGTGACAATACAAATGCATAGAATTGGCCAAATAAAATTTATGGATGAATTGTTCTTTCCAAAAGACCAACAAATTTTCTCATGGGAATGGTATGCCATCTAAATGTAGGAATAACATTTTGGACTTTGCACTTTTCAAAAATATTTTTTAAATAAGATATAATTGCAATCAAAGGTTACTCAATGAGATAAAGGATTTAAATGGACAACACTTAATATTAACATTCACATCAATTGGTTGATGATGTAAGTACAATCTTGGATGTGTTATTGCCATGCTAAATAAACTTTCTTACAATCCCGTGGCACATGAATGACATGCAATATAGGGGATAATTCCTTGTATTGTATTAAAGTTAAATTGAAGGGTGAGTAACTATTCTAATCCAAAATGTGTTGAATCATTTCGTGACTAGAAAGTGGCAATGATTAAAGATGCATGGTCTATAGAGTTTAACTTCATCATAATACACAAGAACAAAGTGATCATGGTGAATGTTTTGGAGAAATGTCATAAATGAACCCCTTATTTGCTACAAGTTTCATAACCACATTATCCCAAACTTTTCTTATGTTTGCAAACTCTTTTATGGCTTCTACTACAATGTCTATATTGTGATTCCAATCTATTCCAAAGTATAGCAATGAGTTGAGGTTGTGATTTCAATAGTTTCTAGGTGTTGCTAACAAGCATTACTTGTTCAATTTGACACTTGTTTTATACTTTGTAAGATTCTAAATAGAGTACACCTCTTTTCTTTAGGTTAATATTTTTTAATAATTGTGAATATCCCCAAACTTATGATAGTTTTAAAATGACATCCATGATGAAATCAAAGATGCAATAAAATTATTGTAGATTTGGACATATTGAGACGCCTCAATGGGACAATAGGGCATAGTGCTAATACAATTCAAATGTTGATATGCCTTTTCTCCACCCTCAAATACTTGTAATGTGATAAGATCCAAAGTAAATTATTTAAGCTCCACATGATGGAATGTTGAGAATTTGCCTCATAAGCTTTTAGTAAGTTTGCAATAATTTTATCCTCAACCTTATTTGATGTTAATTTTTAACTTCAGTGTGTTAGATATTAAAATGTATTGAATGCAATATGAAGACTCATTAAGCAATAGTTTGTATTAGTGAAATACCCAAATCACCTCAAGAAAGTGACAAGAGTCTCATTTCCTTAGAATCATTGATATAAATATAAATTAGTGATACTTGTAGTCACAATGCGGCCCCCTCTTCTTGATAATGTATGGGACATCAGTAGATATAAATTAGTGATACTTGTAGTCACAACATCACCCCATCTTTTTGGTAATGTATGGGACATCAGTAGACATTATAGGTATAAAAAGTGAGTTTTTTCCACACACATTAAAATATGTTCTCTTCACATGAATAATTGCATGTGATGATGCATCATAGGATGTTGATCCAATGGACCTTGTAATATTGTTGTCCACAAAGTACTCAACATAGTTAAATGGATTTTGGTAATTTGTCCATTTTTTCAAGTAACGGATTCGGCAAGGTTTAGAACAATGAAAGGACGACTTGCACATCGTACTCGTGCAACTCGATCATTAGATGGGTGATGACTTTCATTCTGTTGGCCCTTGGTTCCATTGAAACTCCAACTAAATTGTAAAACCCTTTCTATGTTATGGCTCACAAAATTATTTGAGCCAATCAAAACAAACTCTCTCTCTAAATGACAACAATAGCTCTCAAATACTTGCGTAGTCACTTGTAGGCGAAAACCCAATGTGAATAGGAATTCTAGCTCTAACCTATTCATCTCTAGGGTTGTCACCCCACCCACCTTTGCATAGTACGCATTATTGTAATACCTGCCTCATACACTCAAATCATTAGAACCAAGTAATTAAGATGAAAACATTTGCTAGTATAATGGTTGGTAGTATAATATTAATAAAAAATATATAATAAATATATTATAATTTACCCATTTTATTGTCCACAAAGTTCAATTATGCAAGTATCAAAATATTCTAAAATATTCCTCAGAACATGTTCTACATCAACTCTATTTTTTATGCATTTCATGCATGCTCTAAATGTAGTAGATTTTACAAAAAACTAAGATGCACTATCATATATAGAAGCTACATATGCAACTTGCCATTTTATTATATTTTGATTATAATTATTAGAATTATATGTATAATAACATTTGATCTCATTATAAGACCTTAAAATAAATTTCACCAAAAGATATCTTGACGTGATACTAAGCAAAATAAGGCTAAATATAACCAAGACAATCTAAATTAGATCTCCATCAAAAAGCAAAATGAATTCTTGTAAAGGAAAGTAAAAGATGAATTTTAAGGTTTCCACACACATATGCACCTTATTTTTGAACTAGAAAACTTGCTTGACTTTTTATGTAATTGTTGTAAACCAAATATCTTACTAGATCTTTCCCATGATTGATACATGAAAGAATGGGCATGAAGTGATCTCCTAAAGCAAGAAATTGAATGAAGGATGAAAGAGGTATTATAAACTAAGAAAACAAATGAAGGATTGAAAGAACCTCATCAACATACATGTCTCACTATACTACTTAAATTAAAATCAATTTATGGTACTAAACCATGATGGATACCTTGGAAAGTAGTGTAGGAAAGGTCAAGGGAAAAGAGGTAAGCATTACTTAGATGTGATGGAAATAAGATTAAGATAGTGGCTGTATTAGGTTGGCACTCTCTTGTGGGGATATCCAAAAACCTTTTTGAGAACATCAAATTACTTTTATATCATGATTAAGCATTAGATCAAGTGCACATTGTAACTCAAAGGGGATCATGCAAACTCAATCATATAGAGTTGAGAAGAGGGTGATAGGAATTAAAAGTAGAATTTCTTTTTGCCATTTCCCAGTAATTAGCCTATTTAAAAGAGTAAGATGCAAATTAGTTTTGCCTTAACATTTATTATTTAGTAAATCAAGACTACCTTAAATAAAAAAGACCACAATAAACCTAGTATTAAGGAAATCAATCATGAAAATAAGTGTTAAATCAAAAGAAAATATGGTGAGAACCAAAAGAAAGGATTTGACCACAGACTAAAGATATAGAAACTAGATAGGCTAAGGAAGCCAATAACATATCTAGATAGATTTAAGGTGTCCAATGCTAAGAATAAGTATAAAGTAGTCATAAATCAATAACACATAGTTCAAGGGCCCTGGGTCTAGCAAATGAAAGAAGTGTGTTACCCATAATGACAGTGGTTAGGTGGCCATGTATCCATGAGAGGCTAGGAAAGTAAGTAGATGAAAAATAAAAGGGAAAGTAGAGGGAGAGATCTAAGGTGGACATGAAGGATAAAGCATGTTGAAGGAGGGAAGACTAAAAACATGATAGCCATGACTAGGTGGGAGAGAAGGAGAAGATAACACTTATGTTGAAAAACATTTGCCTTTAGAGATCTTGTTACTTTAGATTTGTATAAATCATTACCGGAATAGAGATCACTTGAGAGATCATCCTGTGCCTCCTAATGCTCGAGAATTTAAGGGTTTTCGGGTTGCACTGCTGTAAGTGGAGGCTATGGCAGTGCTTCATGTCATAAAAATTTGCCTCCACATGTAAAGGGGGCTATGCCAAAAGCTGACTTGCAAGTATTTACGACCAACAGTGTGGGCTGTTATAAACAGTTTTCAGCCATGAATAGGGCTGAAAGAAAGCATTTATGTCATGTGGAACGGGAGCTGAAGCAAGTTGATGTTTTGGCTGAAAATGAAGAAATTTTAGGACTACTTTATGGGCTGATTTATAATGATATATTGGCTGAAATACATGCAGCTGTTCATGCAGAAAATCAGGCTGGAAATCAGTCCATACAGGTATGCACATTGGATATTTATGACATAATTCAAGAATTTGCTGATCATAAAGCTTTTGGACAGCCAAACAGGGATGAGGCAAGAGTAGAAACGAAGTACAAGATAATTGACAAGAAGGTCAAGCCAGTGGCAACTCCATTACCTCCCGAAAGTGAGGGACTGGCTGAAAGGGCATCCAAACAACCAAGTCTTCGTGACCCCAAAGATATTGGTCGCCAATTTACAGTTGAAAGCTTACAGGAGCTAAAAATTGGTGAAGAATCTTTTCTCTTGCCAGCTGAAAAGCAAGCCTTTATGAAAATATTAAAGAAACATGGAAAAGCTTTTTCATTTTAGCCTCATGAAATTGGCTATGTGGATCCAAGTGTTGTGGCATCAATGGTGATTTTCATGGTCCCACACATCCCTTGGAATCTTAAACCAATTCCGGTACCAAGGGCTCATTTGCCTAAGTTATTGGAGCTTTTAAATGAAAAGATAAGGATGCGAATATTGAAGCCATCTTCAGCTTCGTATTCTAACCGATGGTTTACCGTGCCTAAGAATAATGGATCTTTGCGATTCATTCAAGATTTACAGCCTGTCAATAAAGTCACTATTAGAAATGTTGATTCGGGGCCAATTGTTGATGAATTTGCTGAGGCTTTTGCAGGTAGAGAAATTTATTCCGTGGGTGATTTATATTCAGGCTATGACCAATTTCAGCTTGCTTTGGAGAGCTGAGACATTACCACAATGAAGACGCCTCTTGGTTTAGTCCGCATGTGTACTCTACCTCAAGGAGCTACAAATTCAATGGCTCACATGATGAATGCCATGCATAAAGTATTGAGAGATTATATTCCCCAACTAACTCTTCCTTTCCTTAATGATGTACCGATCAAAGGATGTGAAATTCATGAGAAGAATGAAGAGCTCAATGAGCTTGGATGCCGCAAGTTTGTTTTCGATCATATTAATGATTGTGCTCAAATCTTGTCTAAACTGGAAGAAGTTCATCTTACTCTTTCAGGAGATAAATCTATTTTTGGAGTTGAAGAAGTTCTTGTGGTTGGGCATATGTGTGGCCCATATGGTCGAAAGCCTTCTCCAATCAAGATTGATGCTATCAGCAAAATGCGGGAAATATGCACAAATGTTTCGGAGATAAGAAGATTTCTTGGAGCGTGTGTTTTCTATCTTATTTGGATCCCACACTTCGCTCATGTTGCTGAAAATCTTTATCAACTGTTAAGAAAAGACCAAAGGTTTATGTGGGAAAAAGAGCATACTCAAGCTGTTTGAAAATTGAAGAAATTGTTGATTTCAACCCCCTCCTTGAATGTGTGGACCATATGATCGAAAGCCTTCTCCAATCAAGATTGATGCTATCAGCAAAATGTGATAAATATGCACAAATGTTTCGGAGGTAAGAAGATTTCTTGGAGCGTGTGTTTTCTATCTTATTTGGATCCCACACTTCGCTCATGTTGCTGAAAATCTTTATCAATTGTTAAGAAAAGGCCAAAGGTTTATGTGGGAAAAAGAGCATACTCAAGCTATTTGAAAGTTGAAGAAATTGCTTATTTCAGCCCCCTCCTTGAAGAGGGTTGATTACTCTAATGGACAGCCTATCATACTCACAGTAGACACAAGTCCTATTGGGATAGGTTGGACAGTCGGTCAAGATGATCTTGAGGGCAACAGATATGCAATCTGCTTTGGAGCGAAGGTTCTTAATGAACGTCAAAGAAGGTATGCTCAAATTAAAAGAGAACTTTGGGAGTTGTAACTGCATTGAAGTGTGATCGGGAGTACTTCATGGGCGCACATGTAGTAGTTGAAACATAATGTCTTCCACTCTTGGGCATGATTGCCAACTGTTCTACTCCCGACATAGCTATGCTAAGATGGATAGCCTATATTAAATCCTTAAATCTTGATTTGAAACATATTGCAGGAAGAGATAATCTAGTTGCTGATATGCTTTCGCATGCTAGATATAAAGATGAAGAAGAGATGATGGATGAGGAAGAAATAGAGTCTATATTTACTGAAAATGATGCTGTAATTGCAGGTTCAAATTTGAAAACAGTAAGTACAGCTGTTCTTAATGATGGTACAACTGTCATAAATGTAGGTACATCATTAATTATGGCAAGTATAGCAGGTATAGCTGCTGTAACAGAATTTACAACAGCAAAGAAAGAAGAAACAACCATGGAAGGACAGTGGGCAGCTGAAAGACAGCATGCTCAATGTTTTGTTTTAATTTGTTCTCATTTTAAGGAAGAATATTATGCAAATGATTGGCTAAAAATTGGCCAATTCTTGAGCACTATGACAAAGAAGGAAGTTGGACTAATGAAGAATTCAAGAGAATCAAGAGAAAGGCTTATGGCTTCTTTCTCAAAGATGGCTACCTTTGGAGACATGCGAAGAAGAAAGGAGGAGCGCCTGTTTGTGTCCTAGGAGACAAGAAGACTCAAAGACAGATCATGCAAGAATTTCATGAAATCCTATTGGCTGGCCATAGAGGCATATGGGGCACTTTTGCCAAAATAAAAGAGAAATTTTGGTGGCAAAACATGTATAAAGACAATGAGCATTTTTTTGAGACTTGTCATGTTTGTCAAATGTGCTCTATGGTTAAGATAGAGATGGGCTTCCGCCTACCTTTCCTTTATCTATTCATTACATATGGGTTATTGATTTAGTAACCATGCCTACAGGAATTTGGAACATGAGATATCTAGTGCTTGTTAGGGAAGATCTCACAAATCAGGTGGAAGGAAAAGCCTTGACAACAAAGTCCACTCAAGCTGTTTGTAGATTTTTACTTGAAGAAGTGTTTTGAAGGTATGGCTGTGTTGCCAAAGTAACTGATGATAGAGGAGAATTGGATGCCGATGAGGCTTGGCATTTCTTTGCTCAATTGGGAATCAAGCTATCTCTTACATCAGCCTACAATCCTGAAGGCAATGGTAAGAGTGAAAGAGGTCATCAACCGATTCTCAAAGCTTTGGCAAAGTCTTGCAGAGGGAAGATGAGAGAATGGCCTAAAATGATTCCATTCGCGTTATGAGTTGATAGAACTACCCATAGTGCAGTAACAGGTTATATGCCGGTTGAACTAATATATGGGCAGCCACCTATTATGCCTATTAAGGAGTCTATTATCACATGGAGTATCTTGCCTTGGGATGAAAGGCAGCTTGAAAGAATAAGGCAGCTTGAAAGAAGGCCAGAGGATGTCAAGTCAGCCATTGAAAGGCTGAAGGTAGCAAGGTTGAAGAATAAGAAGAGGTTTGACAAGTGTCATCGACTCCTTCCAAGAGCCAAGAGAATGATTGGGTACTTGTCTATGACAATAGCCTGGACAATCAGTATAGTGCTCATAAGAAGCTAGCCAAGTGATGGTTTGGACCATATGTGGTGAAGGTGGTACATGATAATGCTACTTACACTTTGGCTGAAATGGATGGGACCATGGTCAAGATACCAATAGCCGGTAAACGTATCAAGATCTTCAAATGAAGAGAGTCTTCTACTTATGAGCTTGATGACTTGGATGTGAGCCATCTACTTGAAGACAAGGAAGAAGAAGAAGACTTAGAGGATGAAGATGAAGACATGTCAGAAGAAGAGCCTCCTTAACATGCAATTTTATGAAATGGCACATGCCGGAGGATGTGCAGGTTAGGAGGGGGTGAATGTCAAAGAGTTTTCTATTCATGATATAAATCATGAAGTTCTTATGTTTGCAGAAGAACTTCATTAGGATTCACATGAGAAACTTTCATACATAATTCAGTCATTATTTCCCAACATTTGACTTAGATATCATTTAATCTCATAAGTTCCTTTGTAACTTGACATGCAATTTTCAGTTTGTATCATGTAAATTGACAAAAATTAAGTCTATGGCGACCCTCAACTTGATCAACAGCAGGTAATTGACAGTCTACAGGTTATGTCACATTGGTTCATGAGGAGTATTTGCTTGGAAATTAAGAAAAGTGCCCAAAAGTCCACTTGGTTTGTATAGAACCTGAAATTATGGACTTGTGTGACTTGTAAGTGATCTATATGGTCAACTTTTGTGTGAAAGCTAAAGAGAAGAGCAGCCCGCATTTTTCGGCACAATTTTCAAGCCTGCATACCTGTGGCAGATGGAGGGAGAGCTGAAGGCTATGGTGCATGCTCCAAAGCATGCAAACTCAGAGCAAATTGAAGAAAGAGAGGAGATACAAACAAAGAAGGTGAGAGTCTTTCTTGGCCATCCATTTGGTATTACGAAAATGAGTGGTATGACAGTCCATAAAAGGGAAAAACAGAGATAAAGTATTTAGCCTGCTCTTATGTACATCTTCTTCCATTGTCTTACCGTATTCATGGTCCATTGAAGCCCCTCTTGTGCCCAAGTACTTGAGTGACTTTGGGGCAAGTAAAGGGGAGATTTTGGAGGTGTATGGGGCTGTTTTGGACTGCTAAAACCTATCATCAACAGGGCAGCCCATTGTTCTTGTCTTCTTGAAGGGAAAACAAGTGATCTATGTGGTTGCAAGTGATGGTATTGACCTCTAAACATCAGGGATTCATTTGAGAGTGATTAGAGAGGCTTATTCTTGAGATTATGTGCATTTTTGGAGCTTGTTTATGGGCTGGAAGTTACTGTTATAAAACAGGGCTGAAGTGAATTAAAAGCTTTGTCAGTGCATTTCAAGAGTTTTTGGTCTATGTCATCTTGGAAATAGTGGATTCTACCACTCAAATACTTGTATCTTGGAGTTGTTGTTCATTGGCATTCATGAAATTGAAACCGTTTGGGCTTGTATTTGAAATATATATTTGGATTAAATCGGAGATAAAATCTCTATATGTATTGGTCTATTAACCTCATACGCATTTGATGTAATCAAGTCAAAGTCTTTAATTCCATTCATGTATGCTAAGTATATGAAAAAGCTTGAGGTCTTATTTTCCAACTGAATCATCTCTAAAACCCAAGACTTATCAAACCCCATTCTTTTCTCCCTCTCCTAACCTTGAATCCCTCACTTCTCTTCTACTCTAAACCTCGGTGGTAGACCTTCGAACCCCAACACGACGACAGTGGTGAACCTGATGTGAAGGTTGGCTGCAGAAGAGAAAGTACAATGGGAGAATCATCAAGTTCGGGAGGAGATGCCTTGCAGCAGTTGGTTCGTCTGATCCAAGAGAGCTAACAACAACAATTGCAATTTCAGCAGCAGATGCAACTGCAGCAACAACGGAGACAAGATGAAGAGCGGAATGATGCCGTTGCCATTAAAGCTTTGGAAGCAGTTGGGCAGGAGCTCAAGCAATTTAATGGGCAAAATGTGTCCTCTTTTATCCGCCTCTATACTAACAAGATGGTCTTCTTTGGAGTTCCTTATCATGCTTGGAGCCGATACTTTGCCCGTTTGGCCGTGCATGGCCTCCAAGATCGGATTCATGGTCTTTTTCAAAAAGATGTGGGATGGTCTGCATTCAAGAAGGCTCTTTGAGAAGAATTCTTTCTTGAAGATTCTGGCCTCATGACGAAGAAAATCTTCACTAAATGGATTGAAAGGCCCAATAAGGGACTAACTGCCATTGCTCTTCACCGCGAATTTGAAAGCAAATTTGCTCAGCTAGATCCTGATGATCAGCAGAGTATGGAGAGCCAGAAGATTGAATTGTTTCTGAAGGCTGCGGATCCTTTTCTTCAAGAGGAGCTAATTGATTGGCTTGAAGATCCTGACTCTGAGACGAGATTGAAGACTACTTAGGGCGATGTCACTGAAGCAATTGATATGATTGCTCGGAGAGAGCGGATGCGCCTAAGGTGGGGGTCTACCTCTGCACCATCTGAGTCCATAAAAGAGCATGTTCCTGTATCTCGACCTCTTATCTCTATGGCCGAGCAACCAAGAAATCCTGTTGTTCCACCTCCAAAGAAGGATGTTATGGGTGAGCTAATCAAGAGCATGCGGGATCTCCATCTTAATCTAACGGAGATTAATTCCAAGGTGGAAAGGCTTGATGTGAAAGTTATGAGTTTAGAGTGCGCACTCGTAATAAATTAAGGTTAGGATTGAGTTCTAACCAATTTATTTATTTTGTAGGTGAAGACAGCTAGGTATTCACTTTTGTTGGTTTAATTGTATTATTTTTCTAACAATTGTGAATGCTTCAGTTGATGTGTAGAGCAAGCAACGGTGGCATTGGGAAGCATTGGAGGATAGCATGTATTCAAATTATTATCAAATTTTGATGGGCGCGCATCTTAGGCATATTGGCGCCAATATTTTGATGCGCTTATTTATTAAAGCACTTGATATTTATTTATTATTTTTGTATGCACATGGGCGCACGATTTAAATATTTGTATTGGACATTGTATTTGGGTACCGCCTGATTCCTTGGGTGCCCAATAGCTTTAATTCTTTAGTGGCACAAAAGCAAACACAAAAGCTAAAGCGTGCTAATTATAAATTGGGGTATTTTTTTGAGCTTGAAGATGAATAATATATAAAATACATGCTTTGTGGAGCGCTCACACAAGGCATGGGGGGGAATTGTACCCAATTAGTCTCTTGCTTCATGTCGTGCAAGCTTTCTTCCTTGTTTTTTTGTGCAAAAGTAGAGTTCTTTTGTTCTTGGGGACCTTCCGATGCTCACTATGCACGCATACGGCGTCCAATCTATGCACCACATTCCATGAAGCTGAGGCGCAAAAATTAGTCTTTTGGAAGGATGGTAAAATTCATGTGATCGAAACTGGGCTTCCTCTTGAGCCAAATTTCGGTAACGGTGGCATGAAGAAAAGACTAGAGGATTTGGCAACAAGAACAACCTATATAGTTGTTGATGCAGCTATCTATGGGATGCAAATTGAGCCAACTAATGAAATTGTTAAAGCATGTAAAGCTGATGCAAAATCTAAAGTGTGGATGTAGGCCTTAGATTGCATGGAGTGAGGCAAGGCATCCAAAGATGATTTAACTACTTCCAATCAATGCATCCGAGGAAGAACTGGATGGACCGAGCCGGTTGATTCATTTTCAGCTTTCACTCGGTTGGCTGAAATCAATAATCAAGAAGCTATGGTAGAAGAAAAGAGAAGAAGAGATGAAGCTGTTGCCAGTTCCTCCTCTTCGGGGCAACCCAAACGTGTGATAAGAAGTAATCCGGATCAGCAGAAGGCTGTTGAAAATCCACCATCACTGCCAGAGCATGATATGGAAAATGCCCCACAAGCAAAGAAGACGGAAGGAAAGAGAAAAAGTAAACATCCCGGCTACAAGCTGCAGTTTGACATAGAGACTACGATGGATCTCAAGCGGATCCTAGAAGAAAGAATTCTTGGAAGCAAAATTGAATTTACATTGGATGAAATTCTGGAAATTGCAAAACAAGGATTTCATGATGTAATAATTGATATAATTAAATAGAAAAGACAATATGTTGGTGAAGAAACTGAAGAATATGTGCATGCTTTTTTGCAAGCTCTTCATGTGTATTTGCAGGATGAAGAGAAGTTGAATACTCAAGGGATTCGATTGGAGGCAATCAAAGAATTGATTGCAGCCATAGAAGCCAAAGATAAAGACATCTATGAAGCAGAAATTGAAGAAGCTATTGCAAAGAATGTTATGGTGGGGTCTTCTCAATCCAAAGAGCAGCCCATACATAAGAAAGAAGCTCGTCTTCACAGTCTCTACAAATGGTGAAGAAGGATGCAAGTCAAGTAGAGGCATAAAGTGCCATTAATATTTTGGAAGGACTGCATTACACAATTTCTGATTCATGATAGACTACACACTTTGTGGAAAGCACCTCAAAATAGAGAAAAAGCCAACAAAACATAGTGATTAAGGATAGTCCCATGTTGGGGCTCAATTAGAGCTTCATGAAGTGATCTAGCATTGGGCCTAGATATTTTTAAAGGGATGAAAGTTGAGGAATGTGCCAATTGAGACTGACTTTACTTGCAAAACTTCAAGTAAGTCAATTTATTCCATGGCATGGCCCTACCCTCAATGTGATGCCTAGACTTTTGAGAACATGGCAAGTAAGAGCAACCGCACACACATAGTAAGTTTTGGATGTCTCTTGTTTTGGAAAAACTCATGACAATTTTTGTGATTTCCATATGGGAACTCGAACATCCTAAGCAATGATGCACTTTTGCATGAGGGATTCACAGTGGAAGTGGCCCATGAATCCACATTGCTTTCCTATCTCGAATGCCTCTTTTTATAGAAGTTTAAATGCATTAAAAAACTCATTTTTTGCATATGGGATTC